>NC_141258.1:9390890-10678390 GCF_054856555.1 Leptonotus elevatus | reverse complement strand
TTCTCTCCTTAGTCTTTGGGCCGTTGTAGGCGTGAACACAGCTGACTTCATTTGCATTCCATTGAAGCTATTACCGAAAGTCCTTGACATGGTGGAAGAATAAATTGATTTGTGGATTTATTCAGCAATCAAACAACTCGGATTTCAATAGAAATGGCTCAGTTCTCTCTCGTCTATGTGCCATTGTGGGCGTGTACACAGCAGTCGTGAATAACAGCCAATGAAAGCGATAACTGATAGTACTTGATATGGGGGAACAATAAACTAATTGGTGAATTTGTCCAGCAGTCAAACAATTCATAATGCAATAGAAATTACTAAATTTTCTCTCTTTAGTCTTTGGGCCGTTGTGGGCGTGAACACAGCACAAACACCTGGTCTGAAATTTGAACCCAAGACCTGATAATGATACCAAGATACAACGATGAGGCCTCAAGGAGTAATATTAGATTTGGATCATTTTAGAGCTGTCAAAATTAATTAATTCTATTAATCGACAACTATTTTAATAATCAAAATGTTTTTATTTAAAATTGTCCAAATCGTCTGATTTAAGAAAACCAACAGTAATTGTTCATTGATTTCTGTAGTCCTTCATGAATGAAGACTAATTATCTTCTGTGTTTAATCAAAATAAGACATTTGCAAACATCAGTTTTTACTTTGGGAACAATGGCCGAACCGCAAACAGAGTACAACATCAACCCCCCCCCCCCCCTCCTTCCCTTCCTTTTTTTTAAATCACGATACGAAGCACAAAGTAAACACCAATCACTGGTTAATGCAGTAATCAGGGGGATTTTTTTTTTAAATCTACTTTCATGCAAAATTAAAATTAATCGGATTAATCGATTGAATAATCAATAGATTAATCGGGTCTACAAATATTTGATAGTGACAACACTAGATCATTTGATTCTATAATCTTTAGCGTAAAATTTACAGTAAAATACAGTAGTTACTAATCTATTGACAATGAAACACATTTACTGCCCCCCCAGTATGGATTCAAACTAGCAACTCTCTAGCCACAATCTTGTCAGGCTGCCCAATAGGCCACGGGATGTTCCTTCTTTCGGGGCTGCTTTTTGGACCCCTCAGCCAAGACTGTAAGCCACTGTGACAGTTCCTGGCAGCAGTGCACAGCTCCACTGCTTAAGTTGTAACAGATCAGCACGTGGGATCGCACAGAGCGTGAGTTATGTTCCCGCCGCTTTGCGTTGCCTTTTAATGGCTAGTTTATCGCTCATTTTGGTTGGTGGGTGAACAGAGGTCAGCGAGGAAAAAGTTTAGATGCGTTATGTTAAATGTTGATAGGATAAAGTTGACTGTTTAGATTACAGCAGCTGTATATTTTTTTTTAGAGTGCACAATGACTTTTATCTTTACAGGCAATATTGTCATTATAAGAATGTATGATTCTGGAACTATTATCGTATGGTAGAGCTGTTTTGTATTATTGATTTAATGAACGTGAATCAGCAACTGCTACATTTCCGAGCGGCTCTTTAGCCGCAGCTTCTCCAGATGTTTAACCAGGGACAAACTAAACAGCAAAGGCTAACTGATGAGTCACCAGCGGCCGCTATGAAATCCAATACAGGCAGTGTCTGCTTTGAGAAAGCGCTTTTAGTGAAAACAGTGTCATTACTACAACCTGAGGTCTTGCAGGCCGGGACCTCTCGCAGTGAACCGTAAGCCAAGAATCGAACAAGATGAGAGGGGAGCGGCCTTGCAGGCTGAACACGGTCCAATCGGGGAGCGGGAGGAGTCAGGAGCCAATGTCTTTGTTTTCACTGGAGCGAATGAGATACTTGCATCATAGTGGCTCTCCAAGAATAATGTCAAAAGCTGATGACTCAAATAGAAAATAGAGAGTTAAGCCGGGCCTGTCTTGCTCAGTTAGCGTCGAGCCTCGGGCACTTGAAAGGAGGTTTTGGATGACACAAGCCATTACATAACGTATCGACACTTTATCCGAGGTGACAAGCTCCGTTAGCTGTCATGCGGCGCTTCTGGACTCAGAACATAGCTATCGTTTAAAAGGCGCATGGGCGTATATCTGTTAAGGTCTGTGATGCACATGATGGCAAAAATGGAAGGAAAAAAAAGTTGAATGAGTGAGTTGGCTGCTATCTCAACCTGATTGTGAAGCCTAAGGCTGGATTTACACTGCAGGTCCAAAGGTGATGGCTAATGTGGCATATTTGCACTCCATGTAACTGAAGATGGGGGGGGTCTTACCAGTAAATGTTGCACTTTTAGTTGGATGATCACTTCTACAGTACTAAAGGGGCGAACTAAGAAGACAAAATTGACTGCTTTTATAGCATACATGTTAAATTGTACATGGATGTGAATACGAGTTTGAACGGTTATCTGTATAATATGTACTCTACAATACAATTAGCTAGCCACTGGTGTAGGTTGTATCTCACCAAAAGCCAGATGGGAGAGGCTCCTGAATCCTAATGGTAATCAAAACTGGATGGATGGATCACGTTTTTACCCAAAAAAATTTAAATCAGAGCTACAAGTAAAATTTTCTACCTGAAATTCTTGAGCTGATTGCAAATCTGCCTTTGTTTTGTTTTTTTCTCAAGCATATCAGTGTTAAAAAAAAAAAATAATAATAAAATAAAATAAAATATATATATATATATATATATATATATATAAAAAATCATTGATAATAATATTAATAATAATAATAATAAAATATTTTATATAGTAATATACAGAGGTGAGTCAATTTCATGCACCCATAATTCGTCAAAAATCCGTCATTGTCAATCCGTCAATATTTCAAGCCGAACCGCATCGTAACCGTCAAGCCGTCATTCGTCATTCCTCAGCCAAATGGCCGTCCGTCAGTGTTTCCGTCATTCGTCAGCAAAATGTGCATTCCGTAATTCAATTCAATTTTAAAACATTTTAAAAAGTTAAAAAAAAAAAAATCTTTAAAAGAAAAAGAAATGAAAGGGGACAGAAATGGGAAAAACTTGTGATACCTGCCCCTAATAACACACACAAAAAAGGTCAACCCAAAATAAATGACAGCAAACAGTCGGCCTCAAAGTAACAATTAAACAAAAATAATTCAATAGAATGACCTTGTGCTAAATATATTTTTCCAGTAATTGTGCTTTTATACATTTTTGATTTGCATGTTAGTCGATAAGATTTCATGATGGGCTTAATACCATATTTTAAGGCGGTTAAACTCCATCAATTTAATTAAATTTAAATAAAGTTTTAAGTTGCATAAATATTGGATTCGTGTGATCTCTGTATCCACAACCGAAAATGACACGAATAGCCCGTTTCTGTAGAAGAAAGACGGGTTCAGTGTAGATTTTGCCAGCACATCCTCACACTTCAATGCAATAGGTCAGGTATGGAACAATCAATGGATTATATAACAATAACAAAGCATTCTGTAACGGCTACAGTTTGGGATACCTTAGATTTGACATGTTCTATATGCGCTTTCCATGTTAAATGTTCGTCAATAATAATACCTAGAAACTTAATTTCATTAGTCCTTTCTATTTCTATGCCCTGCGCAGTCAGTCAAGTCAACATCTATATTTCTACAACTGAATATCATAAATCTGGTTTTACATAGGTTTATAGACAGTCTGTTGACGTTGAACCCATTCATAATATTCTTAAACTCTTTCTCTATTACTCGCAATACATTATATATGTTTTTCCCGGCATAAAATAAAGTGGAGTCGTCTGCAAACAAAATCAATTTTAACAATTTCGAAATTGTTGTAATATCATTCACATAAAGAAGAAAAAGTACTGGCCCCAGAATTGATCCCTGGGGCACCCCACAAGTTACTTAACTGTGTTTTGATTGTCTGTTATTGAATTCAACATACTGTATTTTTTTTTTTAAATAACTGGTAACCCATTGATGTGTAACACCTCGTTTACAATGTTTAAACAATTCATGCAATCATATTTCATGCTCTAAAGTGTCAAATGTTTTTTGTAAATCCACAAAGACATTAACTAAAACATGTTTTGTATCTATTGCTGTGCAAAAAACATATTTTAGTTACAAAAAGCATTTGACGGATTGACGATTACATCAACGGACAAAAACCCACTTCCGGCAACGCTTAGTCCATTAATCATCAACAAAACAGCCGTCTGACGGATCCTCTGTATATCATAAATATTATTAAATATATTACCTAAGTTGGGCATCTCTTGTATTTAGTAATTTTTACGAATCAAAGGTTAGGTTCGGCCACATGTGATTTATTTTTTTATTTTTGAAACGTTATAGCTATAAACTACAACGTATGGTATAATCTGTAGCATTTATTGGTCAGAAAACAAAAAATTAAATTATCTCAAAAGTCTAACGTTGTAGAAAATTAGCATGATTTTTTTTCCAGGTACATTTAAAGCCAGCAAAACAAAACAAAAACAAATCACCATCTCAAGAAATAAAAATGTGCTCCTGGGCGTCAATGCACTTTTGCCCGTCACACATTTCAATTTAATTAGAAATGACCACAATATTTCCTTCATGGCACCCTCCAACTGACATAATTATCTTTGTAAAGACATCATTCTCTCTGCAGAACTAATTGAATTACATTTTGAGAGTTGATTCAAATCGATGATTCATTCAAGCCTTCAAATGAGCAACTTATGGCCAATTTATCCTTATAAACATTATCCTTGCTCTCTCTCTCTCTCTCTCTCTCTCTCTCTCTCTCTCTCTCTCTCTCTCTCTCTCTCTCTCTCTCTCTCTCTCTCTCTCTCTCTCTCTCTCTCTCTCTTTGTCGCCGACTGTTCCCAGTCAAAGCAAACTTAACGAGCTGCTTATGACGGCGGAGTGCTGGGAGGACTGTATCTGAGGTGACGAATAGAAAGTCATGGTCTCACCTGTGATGTCATGAAGTGACGGGTGAGAAAGCAACGCGCTTTTTCCCTGCCCCGGCATCGAAAGGACACCCAAGGGAGCAAGACGTAATCATCATCATCATTCTCATCATCATCATCATCATCCGCGGAAGGAAAAATCCATATATCTTATACCGTTCCTTACCGGTGTTTATGTTTTTACCTCCATGTTTTGAGCTGCTTCTCCTATGAGAAAGTTTAAATAAAATTCAAGAGGAAAACATTTACTGTAGTCTATGGTTGAAATGCACAGGGTAATAATTCCATGTGCTATAAATGCTAAACGTGTGCAAATAATCAGGACAGAAAAAGGCCAGATCCAAAAACAATCTATTTCTCACTTCCAAAATACACTCTCTGCTTAGGCACGTGTTTCTTTCTATTTATATAAAAAGGCAACGTCTGCTCATGTATTTTTTTTTTCTTTCCTGTGTTGGGTTTTTACTTCCCTCTTGTTTTCCTTTGCTCTACCCCCCACACACACACACTTATTCGTCCTCCCGCACCAGCCATTCTCTATTTGGGTTATGTGGCTTGGATTACACAATCCACAATTTACACATACAGAGAAGATAAGGGCAGACATTTTTAGAGTTTAGCTTCTATTTCAGATGTATGCATGAGAATCGCTGAACCCGTTTTGAGCCTGCAGACGTACTGTAACTGGAAAATAGGTGTAAGCTATTAGAAATTGGGTTGTAATATTTTAGGGCCTTACAGCTTTCCAGAGGAATAAAAAGCCTCACCATGCTCAAAATATAGCATATTAATGATTTCACAATTAGCATGGTTGTCTGGAACCATCATCAAATGTTATTTTACTCACATAATATTAATTGAGGTTTTCTAAGTGGTTGTTACGTCAGACTCCAACTGAGACTTGTTTGGTAGAAGAATGAGCGCTTTCAAATTGCATTTGGTGCTGTTGGAAAGATAATATTCATTCTTTTAGGTTAGCCTAAATTATATTCAGGCTAACGTTTATGGTTAGTAAGGAAGTGAATACAGGATGGAAATAGTTAAAGTTATGTTACACTCTAAGAAGAGTAAAAAAATAATTTAACTATGGGTCAAAAATGGACCGATCCAAGAAATGGGTCTATTAGTTGGGTCAAATTGACCCATAAAGTGGATCGGTCCATTTTTGATCAATAATTAGGTTACTTTTTTAGAGTGTATACAGGGCGTATTCGCCAATTGTTGCCGAATATTGAAAAATTTGACTGTTCACATCAGATTTACACTTTTACAGTGAAGTATTTTGGAAAGTACCGCACATGACTAATAAAGATTTAGCTGATACATTTATTACCACAAATGTAAATCTACGTTTTTGTAGTCATTACACTACACTCTAAAAACAGTTGGGTCAAAAGTAACCCAATTATGGATACAATATGGACCGATCCACTTTATGCGTCAATTTGATCCAACTTTCTGGGTTGTTTTATCCAAAATAACCAAATTTTTGGACCCAAGTAAAGGATCTGACCTATATTTATGAGTTGTTTTACACTAAAAGACCCATTTCTTGACTCAAAGTTGAGTCAAATTGACCCAAATAGAGGATCAGTCCATTTTTGACCCATAGTTTGGTTATTTTTGACCCAACTGATTTTAGAGTGTAGGAGTGATTCTAGAATATTCTCAGAGAACTTTGAGCAAGGAATGAGCAGAAACTCCTATCTCAGTTGACCGTCATTGTTACTTATGAGTCATTTCAAAAACCAAAATGAAAAGTAAAAGCAACGGTTTAAGATTTCGCAGAACACTGTTGCCGTGGCGACACGCTGTTTGCCAAGAAAAAATCACGCTAACTTTGATGGTCTTCGGAGATGGTAAATCCAGATCCAGAAAGTAAAAATCCTGCCACAGTTTGGCTTTAGCCCCAGGCACTAGGTAGGTAGCTCCCATAATGCTCGTTTACTTGCTAGGGTGCTAGCTAGCTAGCATCAGGGGCTAAAGCCAAAATGTGGCTGGGCTTTTACTTTCTGGACCTGGATTTGCCACCTCTGATGGTCTTAACATTCATGAAAACATATGAAACTCTGTACACACGTCACACCTGATTTTTTTGTCTGCTTGTCTTGGAACGGTCGGTGTTTCATCCAAGACATTCAAGATGAAAAGTAGAATAAAAAAAATTCGGAATACGGCCCCAGGCGTGTCCAAACTTTTATTTCTAAGGGCATATTATCAGTAAGAAAAGAAAAAAAAAATCTTTAAAAGAACTTTCAGCCTAACAACCAAAATACTGTTTGCTTTTAAATAATGATTTAGAAATCAAATATTTAGAGTAGAAACTTAATGCTGGCATATTATATATACGTGTTATAATTCGCCGGGGAGGAGAACAGCTCAGCTTTGTGCAGTGAAAACGTTTTAAATTGTCCGATACACAATCTGAGGTCTAAAACAAACTGCGATCCTGTGAGTTGGCACCAGTGACGGGGCTGGAGTTCCACCGCGCTCCGGCGTGCATGGTGGTGACCCGCTGTCCTGTATGCTAATACGAGCGGAACACTGAGTCCACTGTGAGCGGCAGCACAGTGGCCTGTTGTGACGGTGACTCGCGGAACAGAGGCCCTATATGTCCCTCTATGAGTGGCACGTGTGTCCTCACCCTCTGCGGCTAAATATAGAAACAATAACAATGGTAGAGGGAAATGCCTGTTTAGAAAGAAACCTCGCCGCAGATGATATCGGTTTACAACCTATGAATAAAGCTTAGAGAAATAATTTTCGCACGAATGGTAATAACGCTAAATACTGAGGAGGCTTGTGTGTATTCATTAAATCTTGGATATTGTGAACATTTGGTAGAAAATCAATATATTATTATTATTATTATTATTATTATTATTATTATTATTATTATTATTATTATTATTATTATTATTATTATTCCAATTCGTCAAATTTTGTTGTATAGTGCCATAGAGAATAACACAAAGGCTGCCCGTTCCAAATATTAAGGATATTCGATACCAATACCACACACCAAATATTCACTCAGGTACTCACCGATACCAATCGTACTTAGGATACATACAATTTCAATTAACATAATGACAGATGGCAGATATGACAGATAATGCTAGCAACTTACACAATGTCATTTTTTTGGGGGGTGGGGCCTTAAAGTTGCAATATGGAACTTTTTGTCCAAAAATAACTTTACAATAAGCTTTTTATTTGACCATTTATGAAATGCCTTCTAATTAGTAAATTAACACCTTAGCTGTTCACAATGGGTACTCCTGCAAGCCTCTGGCCAATAGTTTTCAGATTGGATTCGGGTTAGAATTTCCCGCGCCCTGTCTGCGGCTGTGACGTAATGTGCGTGGTGTATATGTGAAGAACGGTATGCGGAGTTTCGTTTTTTGATAGCAGGTGGCAGTAGCGATTTGAAATAGGATATTATACATTCAGTAGCTTTAAGTATTGGTGGCTGGTATTGGCATCTCTCACTATATGATTTGAGGAATATTCTAAAGAGAAATTAATGCAAAGTCAAATCTTGCAGTGTATATTACATATTTATTACACATGTATTACATATGTGTCTTTAATTGGCGCTTAATATTTCTAAATATGAGCAGCGCATGATTTGAGGAATATTCTAAGGTGAAATTAATGCAAAGTCAAATCTTGCAGTCTATATTACGTATTTATTACACATGTGTTTCAAATGTGTCTTTAAATGGCGCTTAATATTTCCAAATATAAACAGCGCATAATTTGAGGAATAATCTAAAGTAGAATTCATGCAAAGTCCAATCTTGCAGTCAATATTACATATTTATTACACGTGTGTTACATATGTGTCTTTAAATGGCGCTTCATATTTGCAAACATGAGCAGGGCATCAGAATTTCTAGCTGTTTATGTTCAGCAAGCAGGATTTATTTACTTTCCAGCATGGTTGCTGGCTCCCAGCCCTCCTCGCCTCCTAAGTGTCTTGTTATCTCCGTAAGATGTATTTGGCCAAGCGTGTTAGTGCCTCGCGCTCTATGGGCGTCTTGTTCCACGTATTTGCTTTGAGTCACGTGAGCGGCGAGAAGATGGATGAGTCTTTCGGTGCCGATAACCTTGTTTTTCTCCCATCATTAGCGAGTAGGCAGGGTAGGCACGGGTGTGTGATCCCTCTTCATCTCAAATAGACTGGAAAATGTAAGAGTGTAGAGCTGTCGAGAGTGACCGCCTCTATAATCAGCCAGGCCCTGATGGACAACCTTGGTTAATACCCAGGAGTCTCTCAGGGTTGCTCCTCCCTTGCACTCTCCTATTTGCTCAAACTTGGTAGTAACAGACATTCCCGCAGGAAGATAGTGCTCATCGTTGTTGCGAATAAACTGGCTTCCTACTTCCTACATCAGGATTGGAACTAAAATGGAAAATAAGGTTGAAGTAAACACCTCCAACTGTACATTGCAAATATTTCCTTGGCACTTATGCTAAGTGTTACATGCTAACCAATTTACTGTCATATCAGGAAATGAATTATAATTTCACCGAAATGCCTGCTACCACGGAGGACCTGTGTTCGAACCCCGCTTGGACAACTCTTTAGTACAAATGCAATATTGAATACTAATCATTGTCAAATTATTTCACATCCATTACTTTATATGTCATTTGTCATTATTAGGTTTTTACTCCATTCTATATTCAGTTCAAATTCAACGCAAGCTTTCAGTATATCCTGACATATACACTACAATTATATACGTCACAAATTCTTCTATGGCAGCAATGGCCCAGTTGCTACTGTAGCAGAGCTTTGACCGGTAAACGGGAGGCGAGGGTTCGAATCCCACCTTCACCGGATTGAAGTTTGTTTTCTTTTTATTCATTTATCTTTAACTGCAATTAAAACTTTGGAATTTTCACTTAATTTATCTTTCAACGTACTTCATAAGCATTCAACTTTTAGCATTCAGCTTTCAGCATTCCCACGCAATTTCTGCAGAAATTGCACTTTGACAAGTTGGTTGAGAAATTGTTCATTTTAGGGCTTTGGCTTTCAAATGTGACCAATCCATTTCCGTCATGTACTTTCTAACACGCTAGTTCACTCTCCAAATGGCCTGATTCCTTTCATACCAAACCTAATAGCAAATCAGATTTATTAGTCTTCTATTTGAGGCTGCTTGACACATATATGAAAAAAATGAACGTTTTAGACCTCCTGCGCTCTTGTATCAATCACTACATATTTTAAGAGCTTAGTGGTGGGTAAAGCCCAACGAACAAATATTTGGCGTGTCCAGGCAAACACCCCCCACCCCCATGTTTAATCAAAAGGCAGAACAGCAGACCAGTGTAGGTGTCCTTCAGTGAATCTCAGTGCTAAATAAACACTTGTGGTGGACTGTGTGTACACAAATCTCCAGTAGACACGGGCTCAGGCGTCCACGGAAAAACCTTAATGTGTTGGTGGCATGGCCAATTTGACCTTGTTGAGAACTTGTGGTTAAACAGGCGCGTTTGTGACATATCTTTTGCAAACATGGTGCGAAAATGTTGCTGGATTGCACCAGGTCCTCCCGCCCCTGATTTGAAAGTCCCTTTTGTTTGATTATGAGCAAACATTGAAGTTCCTTATATGCATCTGTTAGAGTGGCAGCCCCCAATTAAAACTACATTTAATAAACAAAGCTTTTCTGATGTACCCTATATTTGTGTACGCAGTGAGATATAGTCATGGCTGCACTGTAAAAAAAAAAAAAAAACTCGAATATAACAGAATTTTATTTGTATTTTTAAAAATAGCATTTAATTTACAAAAATAAACTCAGATTTTACATGTCAAATGTAAACTAACCATTATTTTAAATTTTAAATTAAAATACAAAAAAATTACCAATTTTGAACAAGAAAATACATTTTTGTTATGTCACAGTATTTTTCTGGCGCCCCAACTGCCGGAAAAGTAACGTTTTTTTATGATTTATTTTTTTTTTTTTACAGTGTGGGTTTAAAAAATTGAATAATCAATATCGATTTTTCTTTTTAAGCCTAATATCAATTCATAAAACCATGAATCGATTATTTTAATATCACTTTTTTTCCCCATAGATTGATAAGAAAATCTAATTTTTAAGGCATTTTTTTGTATCTTACTCTTTTCTTAAAATTTTTTGTTTACATAAATCTAAAAATATTTTATCTCAGGGTTGCTCCTCCCTTGCACTCATTTTGCCAGTTTATTAGTAACAGCTGTTTTTCAGTGATGCATTTTAAGGGTATAAAGGGCTCTTAATGACACGGTCGTGTTGGTATGTCACAAACAGGAAGTAGTCGGCTTTCAAAATACATTCACACACAAACAACAGCACAAATCTCAGCAAGGTTATTTATTACATTAAACGGCTAAATCAACTTTGACTGCCTGCGTTCATCTGATTCCACCCTGACAGAACGACTGGTGCCGAGTCAGCACTCTCTGCACTTGCACGCTGAGTCCTTCAGTTTCAACACCCCTAACAGCCGTGTCAGGCCAGTGCCTCATTTGACATACCATGTTTGACAGTGGAAAAGCTGTTTTAATTCAAAATATTTGCCCAATTATTCAGAGACAGATGTGCTCATATTCCCGTGTATTTGATTTCACGCAACTCGAAATAAAAGCTTGCCCCCGTTCGCGAAACCCATCGGTGAGCGAAGTCTGCTTCGGGCGCGTTAGCTTGCACGTTGGAGAAGGGATCCATTTCAAATTGTTATCAAGGATTGTCCAAAGACTACACATGCCTTCACTGCTATACTGGGGTCTTGGCACGAGCGTGTATTTGCACAGGTCCTCGTCCACTCCGGCAGACTTATAGAGTTAGTCGCACTATTACATTTGTGCTGCTTGAAAGCCAACCAAAATGTTGTAGTCATGAATTCTTGTGTGCTGATTTGGCACTTACAGTTGCAACGTTGTACAGATCCCATCATATTTGGGGCATATACCCAAGGACTTGTCAGGATGTTAGAGCAAAACAAGCTGGACAAGATGGAAAGAAAGCAGTTTATTCCCTGTGAGCCATCAAAGGCAAGCTGATAGATGAACCTGTCATGTCCGCTCGCCGCCTCTTATTTGTCCTATTTGTCCTCCTGCTAATGAATATGTTATGTAGAATATGTTAAATCTAAGGTATCCCAAACTCTAGCCGTTTTCCACAGGTTAAAGAAACATTGAACAAGAATGCTTTGTTATTGTTATATAATTCATTGATTGTTCCATACCTGACCTATTGCATTGAAGTGTGGGAGTATGCTGGCAAAACCTGCACCGGGCCCATCTTTCTTCTGCAGAAAAGTGCTATTCATATCGTTTTCGGATATGGATACAGAGACCACACTAATCCATTATTTATGCAACTAAAAAGTTTAAAATTTAAAGAATTGATTGAACAATCTGGATTGTAAAACAAAGTATATTTGTATTTTTAAAAACTATATAATATAGATCATCATAACGAGTTTTACTTCTTTCTGTCCCCTCTCATTTCTTTTTTTTATAGAGTGAAAAAATAACATTGTCATTTGAATGAGTGTGTCCATACTTACCAGAAATTCCAAACTTCAGGCAGAAAGGGCAGCTATAAGTACGTAAAAGTAAAAAAAAAGTAGTAGCAAACTTTCATTCAAATATTCCTTCTTTATTCTGCCAAACCACAAGCTGAAAAAGCCTTCACAGCCTCCAAGCAGCTCGAGGTGTGGTACCATGATAAATCATAGCTGATCCAGCAATGTGTCTTACCCTTAACCGTATGATATAATGATATGGACGCATATCACACTGCTCCAAAACTCCACCCAAGAAAGTGATATCGCATCATATACCTAAACCAGACATGCGGTCGAACCGAGGCAGGCCGGCAGCTTTATGTGCAAGCAAAACCACCCATGACATCTTCATAGCTTGGATCCAAAGACTTATTGGATTAACACTGGTTATGCACTCACTTGCGGCACTTGGACATTTTCTGTCAAAGAAAGTCCAAATCATTCAAAGTAATCTATAAAAGAGGTTTATTTTGACAAACTGCTCAACACGATATCCTCATGCCTTGCAGACAATCCGATCATTTGATACCGTGAAATGAACTTTTCCAGAGAGGCGTTTGGCAACCAGGCCGCATATTATTCGGGGCGAAGACAGTGGACTCGACTTGTTCGATGGCAACTGTCTGGCAGTTTTATTTAGTGCAGTGTTACAAGATATCCAAAGCGTTTCTGGATCTGGTGTGGCTCGTGTCAGAGCTCTGTTATGATCCAATAAAATATGAAGGAACACAAAATCTGGATCTGATCAAAATCACTTTGAGAGATGACGTTTCACCGACACATCCAAGAACTTAGTCGCAGAATAACTGTGATCTGTAATACATCATTTTTTTATTTAGAGTATAGTATTATTTTACTGTGTACAGTAAATGGAGATTTAATTCCCAAATGTCGATATGCAGTATATTATAGAGTGGCGTGTATTATATGAAAAACAGATGAAAAGCCAGAATTCCAACATTGAACAAAAGAAAAGATTTAATGCTTAAATCATATTTTTTACCGAAGTGTGGAACTGCCAATGTGGAAATGCAAATACGTTTAAATGTACTAGTAAGTTAAATGGTAAAAACTTAGCATTTCCCCATAATGTAATGTGTGTGTGTGTATATATATGTGTGTGTTTATACTGTTATTATGTCTGAAAACCAAGATGTCTGTTCAGGATTTTTTCACATAATGCCACTGGATATGCACATGCACAAGTCAGTACCTGTACCATTATAGGAAAAAATGCAAACATACATTTGAATGTATTTGTCAGTCAAAAATGTTTACTCCACATTGGCTGTTCCTCGCTACTTCCGTGTATTTTCATACAATGCAACTTTCCTAAAATTGTAAAAAATAATAATAATAATAAAAAAAAAAATCGGCATTTTGTCATATTTGACTTTGAAAATAGTCTGGTTCGAACTTGCTAAATATTATAACAGACATGGAGTAGTGGTTGCCAAGCTTATGATTTAGATACCCAACTAGCAAAGACCCATAAAAAGTGACAGTGACGTCAACTTCACTTGCCCATTTGACAGCGATGGTCAAGTGTCTGCTGAAGAGATTTAACAAATAAATATATAAATAATCAAATGGAATCTGAGCGGTTGTCAATATTTTCCCAATCTTTGACCTGATTCTGCCTCGCTGAGGTGGACTTCATCTGAAGGGAAGAGAAGAGAATCCCGCAAATGTTTGCCAAGAGACCAACAGACACGGACAGCGCGGTCCTATTAATGGACCGTGACGGCCGACTTGAAAGTATCTGTTTCGCACCAAAGGAAAAATATGAATATTGTTCTTGACAACGCTATTTTAAGTGCAAATTATCTAATCCCTCTGGGTGTGTTTTTTTCCCAGAAACTCTTAAATCCGTGTTTGGCAGAAATATCTTGCAGATCCCAAAAGAGCTATTTAGCCTTAATATCTCTCAATATGCAAAACTTTCCAAATTCTACAGGAGTTTTCGTTGGCAGGTGTTGGTAACTATATTTTGGGGGAGTATTTCCATACTTAGCAACGACCTACCTGTTCCTGCAGGCCTACATCTCCTTTGGTAAGAAAGTGATATTTTTAACAACTAGCCATTTTGTTTCAGTGGCATTGTGAGTACTCGAGCATGCAAACATGACAAAAAAAAATCGGTTGCTTGGTGCAATAAATGGTAACTCGCTCCACCGTATGATACTTAATACTAAACTAGTTATACTGTTATAAAGAAATGTAATTTTGAAATGTCACTAATTCTCTATTCATCGTTTGAATTCTACATTAGCGCAACGCTGTCTTTTGTGTCCTTTGTCAGTTTGACAAACAGGACATTTGGCTCAATGTGCTTGGTTTTCCCCAGACTGCACTTAACACCAGTCATTGCTGACAGCCAGATATACTGATCCACCGCCTCTTACGGTCCGTGCATCTGGGTCCCCAAGCAGCAGCCTTTAAGCTTTAGAGAGTGATTAATGGGAGGAGAAAGTGTGGATAGACGGATGAGCAAGGTGGAAGTACGAAAGTCAAAATTTGGTGTGACCGAGACTGAAGGGATGTTTTGAAGTGCTTTGGCACTGTGGTCGGTGATCTAAGAAGTTGAATTTGAGTGTAAGACAATAGACTGGCGGCCAACCAATTGTACAATGTTGAAAATCGATCCCGCAAGTCAGCTATGGCCATTGTTCAAGTCCTCTTAAACACAACCTGGTCAACAACAGCCAACAAGCAGATTCAGATGACTTTATTTGATTCCTAAAAAGGGAATTCCCCCAGTCACAATAATGATCAAGCGAGGGAGACAGAACGGGAAGCCTGGCGGGTCGCCTTTCAGCGCCCCGAGTTTCTTAGATGAAATAAAAGAAAACCGTAAGAAATGTTGTAGTCGTATTGCGTGTTTGAGTGTGCAGCTCACCAATAGGTGCTAAAACAAGAAAATAAACCATGTCTTAAATTCACTATTCTGTTCTGGTCTTCCATTTTACAGTACTGTTATGTGGACTTATTGATCAGGCATAAGCATGCCAGACTTCTTTGACCAGTTGCTAAAATGTGAGACAGTAGATGTCAGATATTTTGGGACCACTTAAAATGCAGAATTCAATGCAATCCATTATCTGACCACAAATTTTGATGCCCAAATCCATTGTGACCAACTAGGGGAGACCTGGCTAAGTATAAGCTGAGAGTCAAAGTACAGCAGACAGTTAGATTGTATATAAACTTAAGCATGTCGGTGTAGTGGAAGGGTGGGAGTTCTCCATTTGAGGGTACCCGAGGGGGCGACGTTGCAAAGCAGCCCCACAAGCGTCAACAAACCTCAATGCTTCCAGCAGCTGTTCTTCACGTTTGGCTTCTGGGAAACTCATTTTGCCTACCACCATTAGCTTTCTCCCCTATCGCGGGTAAAACACATCGGAGTAGTGGTGAAGTGGGCAATCAGATAGGAATGATGTGGTCCAATACGAGTGCTGCTTCTCCCCTCCCACCCTGCTCCTAATCTTGAGACTCCAGCACACACTTTGTACGGCAAAGATAACATCGGTGTTAACCTAGAGCAGGGGTGCTCAAGTTCGGTCCTCGAGAGCCCCTATCCAGCCTGTTTTTCCATGTTGCCCTCCTGCAGCGCAGCTGAATCTAATGACCAGCTAATCAGCAAGCTTTGCAGAAGCCTGATAACGAATCTGATCATGAACCAGGTGTGTTAGTGGAGAGACACATGGAAAACAGGCTGGATAGGGGCTCTCGAGGACCGAACTTGAGCACCCCTGACCGAGAGGCTTGTTTAACAAAAGTGAAAAGCAGTTGTCACATTACAAGACTAGTTAATGCTCTTCTTTGATTTCATATCTAGTCTAGTCTAAGTGTCACATACATGAGTTCTTCTTCTTCCATTTTGAGCTTTTTATTTTATCTATCGTAAAATCTTATGAATGCTCGTATTCTTTATTAAAAAACATATTTGTTGTATTTTTTTTCTCCTTTCATTATTGTCACCCCAATCTAGTTTTACAGCATAACCACAAAATGGATTACTTTGTTTTTGTTGACAATGTTTTGATTAAATTTACTGTAGTTTCATATAGACTCGTTCTCCTGTTTCCTGTTCATGTCTTGTCTGCTCGTTTGGTTTTCGTCTGCAGCTTTTCTCGTCAGGTGTACCTCATTGTTTTGTCAACTTATTTGTATTTATTCTGCATTCGAGGATGGTAGGAAATCGGACTTTTCCAAGTTCAAACCGGGAAGTGTGTACGGGAACGCCCCCTTGAACTCGGAAATCCCACTTGCGAAGTCGGGGAAAAAAAGGACCCCAACTTCACAGACGGACTACAATGTGATGTTCACTCTACAATGGCGACTCCTTTGGAAACAGACTGTGAATGGTAAAACACAATTTACTGGGATATAAAACTAGATCGTTTTCTTCATTCATAAATATTCTACATAACTCCACGTAACGTAACGTACGTGACAGTATGTCGCTATCTCCCTGCATGAAATTATATGAAATGCTTTTGAAATAAGATAAAAACAATAAATGAAGCAAAATTTCGAGAATTTATCACTATCCGCCAATTTGGTTGTTTACTTTCACCTCGAAACGCTTTCAGGTCGGAACTTGGAAAAAACAACTCGGATAAATCTGACTTCCGACCATCCTCGAATGCAGCATTAGTTCCCTTGCTTATCCCAGTTGACTTCTTCCAGTTCTGACCTGAAAGCGTTTGAGGCGAAAGTAAACAACCAAAATGGCGGATAGTGATAAATTGTTTTTGTTTGTTTTTTGTCCTCAAACCACATTTTGACCTCCAGCAAACTTGCCAAAAGTTGTGTTACCAAAAGGGTCGTCATTGTAGAGTGACTTCGAAGTTGGTCAGTGAAGTCGGGTACTTTTTTTTTTCCGACTTCGCAAGTGGGATTTCTGAGTTCAAGGAGGCGTTCCCGTACACACTATCTGGTTTGAAGTCGTAAAAGTCTGACTTCCCACTTTCCTCGAATGCAGCATTACAGTCTGTGACTACATTTACATGCAGTCAAAATTCGGGTTAAGGTCAAAATTCTGGTTCCTGAAACAATCGGGATAACCCGTTGAGCGGACAGTTACTCCCATATACGTTGTCTTTGTGCTCAATTTAAATACCCCGTTCGAAAGTGCGACACATGGACGTCATTATGCAAATAAACAGCATTTGCGCTTTTAATTTTCTATGCTCAAAAATATCGATGTCACTCACCGCACTAAATAAAGTAGTCGATTTAATCCTCGCGCCAAAAGTGCGGTTCTTTGCTGCGGTGTTTTTTGTTTACCTCCGCTGGAGTATTTCCGGTGGATTGCACGTCAGAAGCACAGACTTATTATATACAATGCACGTATATGCTGTACATGCGCATAGATACGCACCGTGCTATTTTCGTCATAGAGACCGAAAATCACATCAAAATGCAGCGGAGAAATCAATATATTCAAGTGAGACACATTTAGCAAGTGGGATAGCGCCAGGTGTTTTGTTTCACCATTTACTTTTTTACCTTCTGCCAATCTGACATTATTATGTTGTTTGTTGCATTTGACGCTTGGAGACAAACTTGACCTCAAATCAAAATCTCTTTATTTATTCCTCATAACCATTGATCTCTTTAACACATTTTGAAACATAACTCTTGCAAAACTGAATTTGTAGATGAATATGCTGAATGCTGCTGATGCAAAAAAAACATTTTTTAAATGCAGCAATGTGAAAAGAACAATGAATGTTAATGCGCTTGGGATAACAGGGGAAATTCAAAACTTTAGCAAAACAGAGCTGCGAAAACACCATTACCAGTAAGCCTTGCCTCAGGAGGAAAAAAGCAAAAACATACATAAAGTCAGTTGAAAAGAACAATCATTAATCAGTCTGCAACTGCTCTAACCTAAGTGGTGTCTATCCACATTGTCAACACACTCCATTGTGGTATATTAAATGAAGCAGGCCTTTCTCCTCCAGAACTTACACAACTACAACAGAGCACAACATGTCCAAATATTAACAACTACAATAAACCTCTTATATATCATTTTAAGATGGCCTCTTTGTGTATATGAGCTATGAGCTATTTGAACCACACCACTAATAATGCCTCCCGGACTTGAAGTGATGAATGTGAATTATGGCCTTTAACATATGCTTAGTCCGTCCAATTTTTAAAAGTTTCCATGATTAGATATTGGTCAACAAATTGGGTGTCCATTCAACGGCCCATCCATCAATATTGACGGAATTCCCATCTCTAAATGTTCTCCAGCCATTGCAACTGATTATCCACACTGCTAATCAATGACAACGTCATTATACTATAAAATCCAAAGTCAAAATCAATAATGCTCTTCCTTCATAGGCAGTCTTGACAAGAGATACACGGCACTCGTAAGTATGAATGATTACATAACCATGGTTGGAAATGTGTGTAGACGGCAAGTAATAGAATCGATAGCGATGCCAAGCACAGAGCAGCATAATCACAGTGTTAGCGTTAGTTGGAAACATACATTGATGATGAACAGAATTGCAGCATTATGGCTAACGTGGATCAGTAGAACATGAGCATCTTTTCTCCAGTGTCTCTGCCATGCGCTATGGCACCGTTAGCAATAACATGTCATCAAACTGCTTCCTCTGAGATTATTGTTCTTTCCGTGGTAGGCATGTTCTTCGTCTGCAGCAGATATGACTCATAACTCATCCGCGGGGCTAATAAGGGCATGTCATGGCATAAGGCTGCAGATACATTGAATTAAACTTTCCCAGACGCATACACTCATAGCTAAACATTGAGACCAATTAAGCGTTTGGATTACATGTCAGAAAGCATGACTTTGCAACGCTCGTGCCCGGTTGCTGCTGCCGGTTGACCTGACGGTAGCGCTGGTTAGGCCTCCTCATGATTTCCCTGTCAGTAAGGTGAGTCAGGCCGTGACTAAACAGCGAGACTAAGCTGCTATCGTGCATCTACGGCACAACGGCCAACGAGTAAGGGTAGTAGACCCGCCTATTCTCTGTCCTCTATACACAACAATCAACTATTTACATTCAGATGGAAAGACGGAGGGTGAGGTCGTTTTGTTCCTTTTTCTAACTCTTGACATGAACCTGGAAGCGTTTGGAGCCTTCGAGGCCAAATGTCTGGTGGGGGCTGGCCAGTCCTCAAGGAACCCAGCACTGGGAATGGGCCGGTGCCAAAAGGGCTGCATGTCTGGCCTGTGTGGCTCCAATTCAACAGAAGCATATATTATGATTTCATATGAATTAGGTTCCACAAGCTGATATGTTTAGACAGGCATAATATGCTCAGAATGTTGACCAAAATCACCAGTGCAGTGTGTATATTAATCAATGGGAATTAAATGCTGATGTTGAATGACGAAACCTTATGTACAATGACAAAAATCCCTTCTGTTAAGGTAAGTTAAGTTTCCTGCTAACAGACCACAAAACAACACACATTGATATTGAAGAATTTAAAGACATTTAAAAAAACAGTAGCTTTTTGGAATTACTAAAAGACCGTAATATTGAAATTGATCGTTTTTAATCTGGATATAAAAGCATTTATACTTGGGGCTGGCTTCACTTCTTTTAGCAACATATTCAATATCTGTGCAGCGTAACAGCTGAATGCTGCTTCACCATGTTTGCTTTGAAACCTGGGATCCGCTAATTGACCCGAGTTTACGGACCCGAGAGCCCTACAGGGTTTATATTCAATTATCCATCTATCCATCCATTTTCTTAACCGCTTATTCCTCACAAGGGTCACGGGGGCGCTGGAGCCAACCCCAGCTGACTGCGGGCAGTAGGCGGGGTACACCCTGAACTGGTTGCCAGCCAATCCAGGGCACACACAGACAAACAACCATTCACACTCACAATCAGCCAGCAGGTGGCAGCAGAGTATAAGAGATGAACCGGGGCCATGTTGCAAAAAGCTCTTTTCCCCACTGTTTTCAACAGGTTTGTGAATAATGATGAAACTTAGCTATATCCAATTAGCATATCCTTAACTCATGTGCTGCCAAAACCGTGTTTGATATTGCCATGGTCCCAAAAACACATTTATGGTTTAGAGCATACAGAAAGCTTTCATGCAGCCTCTGACCTGAAGAGGTCGCCTAAAGCAATGGTAGTTATTACAAAAAATGGCCAGCAGGTGGCAGCAACAGGCTTGTGAATAATGATGAAACTTAGCTATATTCTAATTCTCATTGCTGCAAAACGGAAACAGATACAAATATAAGCGTGCATATTCTGTGGGCCTTGCAAAATCAGTCAAAATCCAGTAAAACAGCCGGGAGCGAAGGGGGTTGCTTCAGTGAAAATGGCTGGGAGTGAATGAGTTAATGTATTCAGGACTCGGTCGGTGACCGGTTGGTGATTTATAGAACAATTGCAGAATGTTAAAATCTATTCTACAGCTCGCCTTGTCAGTGTTTTATTGCCATCATAGCCTACATCTATCTACATGGACATAGCTGAACTCCTCATCATATGCACAATAATATCGGTGGCCAATAATTATCGGCAACTATCAACCAATTTCACGTCAAACAGATAAACCAGATAATCAAGAAATCTGCCGTGGTTGTAGTTGTGGCTCAAGTTGCGGCCCAACTCCTCAACCCCTCCCTTGGCCTATTTCAGTGTCGCATATTTGTGACGTCTGAAGCGCGCGACCTCATGTTCACAGAAGATTTATCATGGCGACATGGAAGAAGCCAGTGTGGTCTTTCTTTACTGTGTCTCCCCAAAATGTTACCCTCACAGTTTTTCGTTGCATTTTTTTAAAACATGACTGTTGTGTTTCGGCAAACTCAAAATGACTTACAGATTGTCTTTGAAGCAGAGATATCAATAAAATTCTGCTTCATGGTGCTTTACACAATGTTTCAATGTATTTGTACATGTTAGACTTATAGAAGAATTTGGAAGTACATTTGTATTCAAGTTAATTTTGCAAACAATTATCGTCTTACTTATCGATTATCGACATCGGCATTTTTTTTAATGATTGGTTTATCGGTATCGGTTGAAAATAGTATTATCGTGCATCCCTACTTATTTTGGCTGTTAACTAGATGAGAGTGAACCAGTAGTGCCTCTTCTGGTTCCCACCGAGTACTGCTCTTCTGCAAATTGCCTAAATTTTCCCAGAAAACAAATACGTTAGCGCGGTGGTCTGAGTGAGAAACAGTTAAAGTGACACTCTAGAAATGGTACTCTATGAACGTTAATTCAAATGTGGCGTTAATGTAATTGTGGGGTACTTCATGGGAAGAACTGTACTTGTTCAAACTGCTTTGAGTCATGTTTTTCATAGACTCTGTCTTTCCTCGCACATGACACTGGCGCATTTCATTTTGAGACCTTTAAGACTGTACTCGTGTGTTTGTTTGTTGTTTCCAATGGCCACACTGCCAGCTACATGACAAGACAGAGCAAGAAGAGCCAGGCCAACCAACCAGACATGATGTGGAATTAAGCCGTATAACCGCATTAAGCCAGCCAATCAGAAGGAGACTAATGGGAACACATGGACGTGGTATTTAGCTGTCACAGGGCAGGCAGCCGCCGATGAAGATGCAACCACGCTGCGGTACGGCAGTCTGTGATTATGTTGTGTCGCCAGAGGAAAATCAAAGCGCTGATTATGCTCTGCAGCTCGTTGTGGACAAGCACTCTTGAGTCTCGGTGGTCAGAGTTGACTGACACTGCAATGACATCGGAGAGAATGAACAGTTTCACTACATGACTTTATGTTGCGCCATCCCGCTGATCATCAGGGCTCCCATTCCACTGTGGGAATCCCTCAAAACGTTGACAATATAGTGCGGTGAACCTCCAATATGTTTATACTCTCATTTTTATAACCCACTCCCAGACATATGCATTGTTGACTGTTCTTTTACTTCTTCTTTTTTAATTAACTCATTCACTCCCAGCCATTTTCACTAAAGTAACCCCCTTCTCTCTATAACCTACCAAAAGAAAGCTTAGAGTCTCTTCCTTTATCAGGAAAAAAAGTATATTTCTATCCGTTTCAGTTTTGCAGCAATTAGTAATGGAATATATCTAAGTTTCATCATTATTTACATATCTGCTTAAAACAGTGGGTAGAACAGCCTTTTGCAACATGGCCCTGGTTGATCGTTTATACTCGGCTGCCACCTGCTGGCCGTTTTTGCAATAACTACCGTTGCTTCAAGCATTCTCTTCATTTCAGACGCTGCATCAAAGCCTTCTGTATGCTCTAGCATTGAGAAAAAAAACCTTGTAAAAAACATATAAATATGTCTTTAGGAGCATGATAACATTTTAAATAGAACGTAGTTATAGTTGTTTGGGAGCAAATGAGCTAATGAGCTGTGTTGTAGCAAGTTACGTTATATAAGCTTTTCTTTACCTAACGTAAAATGGTTGACATTGAAATCTCATAATTAATGTACCATACTTTAATAATTTTTAAACCCTGAAGACTGGTTGGTGCAAGTTAAAAGAGTGGGGTAAGTCTGTGTAGCGGGAAGACGGTTACAGCAGACAGCAAAGTTCAACGTCGAATTCAAGTCGAGTCTCATTAATACCAAGTCAAGCCATTGTCAGTGTTAATTCAACGCACAGAGTTCAATTTATCATTTCAAAAGTGTCTATATTGGTCCACACTAAATATAGTTAAAACAACATTCTAAAGTGTTGTGTAGCAAGTACTATTCGTCGTTTGTCGACAGGTGCGAAGGTAGAGATTAATTACATCCCTGCAGAGTTAATTTAACATTAGGAGATCAACTCTGTAAAATAACAGCATTTAATCATGTTAAAATTACACTTCAGGAGTTGAAATCAACTCCCAAAAATGTCACTTTGAAATTTTAACAGTACAATTTTTGCTATGTAGCTCTGCTATATGAAAGTCATATGATAGTCATAGCAAATTGTTTTGCTTGTGTACGGCAATGTTTAACCAGTTAATGAAAATGATATTACAATTTTAAGCAATCAGTCAATAAAGCCCATCTATAGGCAGTGTATCAAGGACTTTGCCGTTACTTTGTTGTTGATGCCATCCTCACATGAACTGTGTTTTGAAACTTGGAATCCTGGACCGGAGAGAAGAACCGTCTTAAGTTAGCGTAGCACTCTAGCTAGCTAGCTAGCTTGTAGTACGACAGACACAATGGTTGGGCGACATGAATGGATTTAAAACTTAAAACTGGGATCTGCTATTGGCCAGTGTAGGGGAAAGGGATCCTGGATGTTAAAGTAAATGATTTTAAACTAAAAAAAAGAAAACCTTTCCACACACATTTTAGTGTAAATACAAAAATGTGTTTGAAATTGTTATAGTATGACTAGAAAACACCATTTCCCAATTATATTGCTTCATCCAGTTGCAACCTAATTGACTGAAGGACATCAGAAAATAAATGTTTTACATCACTATGTCATGAGTATTGCTCATGTAAACATTGCCAATTGGATTGTCATAGCAGAAAGGTGAATCAAAGCTTAAGTCAATATATCACTCTTATCCAAAGATCATAACATATCCAAAACAGGGGATAGTTTATTTCTCTATAATGTCAAATGTAATGAGTTTATTTGAACTGACATTGTCTTGTTTTTGTGAGTCATTTCTATTTTTAATAGGAAAAACAATCAAACAATATAAAAAACTAATTAGCAAAATGCTCTCCTTAAAAAATAGATCACACAAACAAAATCAACATGTGATGTAATTGAATGGGATTTAATATTAAATCACATCCCTTAAGTGTGACTAATGTGCTTCAAAACAAAGCGTCAGGGCAACAACTGCGCGGAGTTTGAGAGCGGAATAACATTGAGGTACGATTGCTAATTCTTTCCTTCACCGCTTGAACACACTAAAGGACTTTGTGCATATGAACATAACAGCCATCTGCTGTAAATGTGTGTCAAATCAGACAGGGGAAAAAATATCAAATGTGTGAGTTACAAGGAGAAACGGTTTCTCAGACAGAACATGATAAATGTGGTAAGTGCTCAGCGAGGACCTGCTTGAATTCATTCATTTTTATGGTACCCCTATGCTTAAAAAATTCCGCACTTTCATCTGTGGCTGATACATGAATATGCATGAATATATTAGTTTATTTTTGTAGATGAAGTTAAATCTGTGTATTTCCCCCGAACCCTCCGAGCAGTTGCTTTCGCTGACCATCCTTCAAGCGTAATCTCTCGTGACCCATCCACAGCTGGCAAACAGCCTGTCACTGCCAACCTTTAACCCCTTACCCGACATGGCAGCCATCTCTACCAATTATCTGCAATTGGTCAGTTATTTTCTTAGGCCACCGAAATTGCCATGCCGTCAAAAGTAAGCAGGCGATAAAATGTAAACGCTTCCATTTGCACATCAGAGAGCCGTGCGCCCTCCCACATATGGGCAAAACACACACATTTTCTTAAATTAATTAATCGGAAGCAGCTGTATTCTCAATCAAATCTATATACTTTTTAACGTTCTGAATATGAAACTGGCCTTCTTACAAAAAGTTCAGTCGTCTAATTGAATCCCTGTACACACTTTCCATGATCGGGTCCAGATTTGTGACCCTTTCCCAAACAATACATATCCCCCCATACGAGAGAGATTTAGTGTTGCTACGAAACGGGGATTCTCGCGAGCGAGGGAAAAACTGAGACGGGCCGAATGGAAGAAGCGCGAGTGGAGACGTTAATAGTTGGGGTTTCGGTGACTTAGCTTTGACAGCGGTGATTACTGTAGTGGTAAAACAACAGCGCTTACAGGAAACTGCTGACTCTCATCCAGGGCGGATCAAGTGAGATTGACATCGGGCATCGGCCATGAGAGCGAGCACTGCCATGACACTGTCACTTCCAAGATAAATAAGGTTCACAATTGATCCGGAGAGTGATTTACTGCTCCGGGACATTGTGAACATGATGACGTTTCCACTCTTGTGGAAAGCTAAGTGCGACAAATGCCCATGTTACTTGGTCATTGATTTGCTGAGGAACCCGGTTATGAAATGTCACCTCCAAAATTCCTTGCGTAGGAAAAGTGATCTAGATTAGGGCCCAACTCGTATGGATGCCGATTCTCATATTTAGCAGGATCAATTTCTGATAAATGATTAATTGGAAGATTATTTTAAAAAAAAATCTTATGGATAAAATACTTTTTTTGGTTCCCAAATGGTTACAACAATAAAGATATGAATTACTGACAGATCATTTTATTCTTATAAAATACTTTGAAGCATTTAGGTATTTGTTTAAATTTACAACAGAGAGAAAAAATGGCAGATTTTCTCAGGTTGTAATTCACTGGTGTCAAAATCAAGAACCGGGGGCCTGATTCGGCCCGCCATATATTTTTCTGTGGCCCGCAAACACAAATAATATTTCTTGACTAAAATATCACATTTTCAAACTGTCTTCTCTTTTAATAATGTTCATATATTGCAAGCATTTTTTTTGTAATTTCTCATTTTTAAAATTTCATTATATAATAAAGTTTTTTGTTTGTTTTTGTTTTTACTGGCGTCTGATTTCAGAACTAGTAGTTACCCATATATTTGTTTTGTGTTTACAGTACAGTTTATTGTAACTAAATTGGTGAACATACATTTATATGGATTCAGTCATAATGACCCTCCAAGGGAAAACATAATTACAATGTGGCCCTTGACCAAAATGATTTTGACAGGCCTGTTATGCCTTATTGTGTAAAAATAAAACAATTGGCCAACAAAGGGCCAACATCGTATAAGTAAAAAAGAGCTCATATCAGACGATTAATTAGCCGGGCCTTAAAATTGATATTACTGAAGATGCATGAAAAATACTGCATATGATCAAAATAATTGACTAATCTCAACAAAGGTGGTAGCAATAATTGGGCTAAATAGAGCTTTTGTTTACTAATTAATGACCCCTGCTTCATCATTCATCATTTAAAAAAGAAAAAAAGGATTCAACACTCGGCTGATTATTCTTTTGTGTGGAAATCATTCCTCCAAATTGGTATAGCGTGTGGGCTAAAAGTAATTATAGACTTCTTTGCTTAACAAAAGCTAAATAAAGTGTATAAAGACTTATATGACACTGTATTTTAGGCTCTTTTTTTTTTGGTTGAGTTTGTTAGGAGTTATTTCAAATACGGTCATTAAATGTCAAATGAAGACAAAAATAAGATCTTGTTAAGCCACTTCTAACCAACATTTTGGAATCATGCATGGCAAGGAAAGCATTTATTTTGCAGCGCATGTGTACCTGTGTACGTGCGACAGAGTGGGAGTGCTGTTAGTTTAAGGCTCGTCTTTGTTTACGTTGGGACGGAACTCCTCGTTGCTCCGTTTTTGCTCTTTTCACAACAACCTACATTCCGCCTTGTTTGTGTTTTTGCTGACGAGGTGCAGCCTCTGACGCACGTGTAAATCAGGTTCTACGTGTCTCCATTAGGGCCCAAATGGAGGGCAAACCAAGTCGGGTCAGACTCCCAGTTGTTTTTCCATTTGAAACCAGCGGGGCACATCCAAGCTCAAGTGATGTCACCAACCCTGTTACAAACTTTTTTTTCAATGTCAGCCTCTGCAAACACAGCAATTTGCTGGGTGATTGACAGAGCCATGATGTAATCTGCACCTCTAATATTTGCTTGTATTTAGTCGAATATTATCTGCCAAAATGTTGTCATTTATTTACTAATACGCCATTGCCACACTAAACCTCAGGGTCACTTTTCCATCAAACTGTTCTCATGATATTTGACTGACATGAGAGCTTTATTTCGTTGTGTTTTCTTCCTCCAAGAAAGAACGAGAGCTGCATATACGCCCCAAGGCCAAACAATCTTAAACAAGACTTACTTGACGAAGACAAAGATATGCTGTTCCACTCCAGTCCCATAGGTGGCAGTTGAAGATGCTCCAGTATTCACTCATTGGCCCCAGTGCAAGAGGAAGAATGCAAAATTCAGTCAATTACTATGCTAATAAACTACGCAAGCGTGAAAACTGTCAATGTGGAGTAAACATTTTTGACTGGCAAATACGTTTAAACGCACTTGCCAATATGTTCAAACGTACTTGTAGGCTAAATGCTAAAAAATTTCAATTTTTCCCCATAATGCCTTTGGGTATTGACTTTAAACATTTAGCCAATATTATACCAATATATGAAGAAGTTAAGTAGCCCCCCCCCCCCCCCCCACACACACAATAATTTCAGGGGGTATGCACATGCGCAAGTCAATACCCTGTGGCTTTATGGGACAAAATGGACAAAAAGTTTTTAGCATTTAGCCTAAAAGTACGTTTAAACGTACTTTAAATACTGCAAATATGTTCAAAAGTACTGCAAATATGTTCAAATATACTCGTAGGCTAAATGCTAAAAACGTTAAAACATTTTCCCATAAGGCCTTTGGGTATTGACTTTGAGCATTTAGCCTACATTATCAAATCAAATCCAACTTTATTTATGCAGCAATATGTTAGAAAATTAAGTAAACGCTGCTTATTCGTCTTTTTTGTGATTTATTTATTTGTTTCCCATAATTTCACAGGGTATGTGCATGCGCAAGTCAATACCCCATGGCTTTATGGGACAAAATGGACAAAGATTTTATAGCATTTAGCCTAAAAGTACGTGTGAACGTACTTGCAAATGCGTTTATAGGTACGTATTTACGTACATACCGGTAAGTATGTTTGCAAATACTTTCAAACGTATTAAATACGTTGATAGCAAAATGCCACAAGATGGTGGCACACTTTTGTCCCTAATGATCCTGAATTGTTTCATACAAATATGTCATGTAGTTATGACTTCATCAATGCTTTAGTGTAGACTCGTCATAGCATTTGGGTTACGTCACCACCGTCACAACGGAACTCTGCCATAATCCGAGCACAACCTCAAAACCTTTTTCATAATAACCTGACTTTTAATGAGAAGAATAGCATAGTCTAATCAAGTGGTTTAATATATTAGCAAACAAGCCCAGCCAGATC
Organism: Leptonotus elevatus; assembly: GCF_054856555.1. NCBI lineage: Eukaryota > Metazoa > Chordata > Actinopteri > Syngnathiformes > Syngnathidae > Leptonotus > Leptonotus elevatus. Next base: position 10,649,868 of record NC_141258.1, on the reverse strand, counting down.
TTATATTAGCACAAAACTTGTTGTTATAATGGTAATTGTTTCATGCTTATTTCTACTGATTTATAAATTCTACCTTACTGTGGCTTTAAGTAGGAAACTAGACAAAAACGAGGGGGGAAAAAAAGGAACTTTTATTGCCACGCCTCGTCAGGTCGCTGACTCAGGCCGGGGCGCCGCGCCGTGTGCCAGGCGCCAATCACGCTCGTGTACCACTTGAAGTTGCGAGTCTATGCCACCCTGGCTTTTCTCTCGGGCCTCACCGCTAGACAGGAATAAAAACAAGGGATGTAGAGGACGACGAAAAGAAATGAATACCCTCCACGGCATGTGACGGCTCTCAGACATTTGGCAGGGTGAAAAAAATGTGAATAGTCACTCCAGAAAAGAAAAAAAAAAGGTCTGTTCTTGTCAATAAATCAAGGCTCTAAAAAGTTTTGTCATGCTTTCCTCCCCGCCTCAAACAAATGAGGCGTATCGGAGAGAAAAATGATTCAGTCCAAACAAGGTCTCAGGGAATCAGCTCACAAATCAAAGCATACAAAATAATACCTGCGCTGCAAGCTTACAGTAGGAGACGTGCACATGCACGTGCACACACGTACGTATACACATTCAGCTATATGCTCTCGAATGTCAACACACACACGTAGATGCAGAGGTTGTAAGCACGTCTTGGCTCAATAGCAGCAGAGTCAAACAAATTGCTACGGTCTGTGCAAACAAGAACAATACACACACGACTTGCGATACTTCATTGCTTTATTCCGAGACGGTAACCCTGACAACGCATTCAAAAAATATGACCTGCCATCTCTGATACAATATTGACATCATATAAATCTTGTATCCAATCGAAAGCATTGAGCTATAAAACTATAAAGAAACCTTTCTTGATTACTAAAAATAAACTTTCGAGGCAGAAAAAGTCAGACTCATTTGTCATCGCGTGATGCATCATATTTGACCGGTCTTTTATGGTTTTTGGCTCTCGTGTCGCTATATTATATTTTTGAATCTATAAAACAAGTTTGAGCCATGTGCATACGTAATGAGCTGACTAAAGGTTTCAAGAAGTGGTGTTGCAGTTGTATGTTTTCAATGACATTCATTTCATTTTACACGTATGTGACGCCACTTCAAGTTCAGGATAAGTTGATTATGGACTGTGCATGTCCTGGTTTCACCTTCATTACAAGTTATTTTCTCATTTATCATACATACACGTGCACTTATTTAAGTATTCCTTTTAAGGTGAACATTTAATCATTAAATGTGTCCGTTTTAAAGGACATAAGCAACACTTCAAAATAGTTGAGTCAGAAATAACACAAATTTCGTCAATAATGGACCGACCCAACTTTGGAGTTATTAAACCCCCCAAAAAATTTAAATTGACATTAATAACCCACAAAGCAACCCATTTTTGGGGGGTTGTTTTGTGGGTGTTTCATTTAATACAACTTTTTGGGTTAGTTGAATAACCCAATTGAAATTGTTCAGTTATTGAACCCAAACGGTTAGGTCAATTGAAATGAATAACCCAATTCAATTGGGTCAAAAATGAACCAACCCAGCTTTTGGAGTTATTTAACCCAAAAAGTTGGGTCAATTGAAATAACTCACAAAGCAATCCAATTTTTGGGTTGTTTTGGGGACTATTTATTTAACCCAACATTTTGGGTTAATTGAATAACCTAATTGAATTGGGTAAAAGATTAACCGACACAACTTTTTCAGTTATTTAACCCAAAATGTCAATTTAAATTAATAACCCAATTCAATTGGGTCAAAAATGAACCAACCCAACTCTTTGAGTTATTTACCCCAAAAAAATGGGTCAATTGAAATAACTCCCAAAGCAATCCACTTTTTTGGGTTATTGAATAACCCAATTGAATCGGGCCAAAAATGAACTGGCTCAGTTTTTTGAGTTATGAAACCCAACAACTTGTGTCAAATGAAATTATAAGCCACAAATCAACCCAATTTTTGGGGTTGTTGTTGTTGTTTTGTTTTTGTTTGTTTGTTTGTTTGTTTGTTTGTTTGTTTTGGGGGGGTATTCATTTGACCCAACGTTATGGTAAATTGAATAACCCAAGTAAATTGGGACAAAAATGAACCTACAAAACTTTTTCAGTTATTAAACCCAAAAAGTTGGGTCAAATTAAATCCATAACCCACAAAGCAACTGTTTTTTGGGGGGTTGTTGTGTGGGTTATTCATTTGACTACTTTTGGGGTAAGTTGAATAACCGCAAAAGTTGTATCGGCCCCTTTTTGACCAAATTTAGTTTTTAGTCCAACTGTTTTTAAAGAGAAAAGAATGGTCAAATTTCTCAGGAAACAATGTCACCACATCTTGATTAATCCATTCCTTACTATTACTTACTAATTATTTAACTATTTAACTGTTCTATGTGTTTCCTCGTAGTGCCCAAATGCTGCTCTACTACTGTATGTTTCATACAGTCGCCATTTGTTCTTCATTAAAATCATATTGATGCCCCATTGATGAGTTAGATCATGCTCTACCTTTTTTATCCCGCTATATCATATACACGATCATTTACAACTGACCCTCACTATAACCTCAGACAATTAGTGCTTGTTTGCATTTAATCTTGTAGCGTTCACATGTAGTAGCCCTATTAAGTCAAAATAAATTACTCGGAGCAAAAATAGTAGACACGGACGGACCCTGCAGCTTCGTGCAACACAGCGCCCCGATGTCTCTATAACATTAATTTTGAACATTATACAATATTCTCTCTGCTCTAACAAATACTGTATACATCATTAATAAAGACATGGTTGGGATGACAGCTTCTTTAACTAGGTGGCCCAATGAATTAATTGGCATCATTAGGCTCCTGACAGTGAAATGAGCGTCATTAAAAAGAATTAAGTGGAACACACACCAATCATTGCTGGAGAAGGCAGAGAGAAATTTGAGAGATAAATACATCCAACCGTATATAATCATTTGCATGTGATCCTGAGTGGACACATGAGACTGTAACGAGTGACGGCCCAATGATAGGCAGATAGGCAGATCATTTCTTCATCCACAACAAATTCACTAAAAATGTGGTTAGAAATGCCCCAAAGTAGGTGGCAATACCTTAACCATATGTGTGTTGCAGTCCTCGGGGGGGGGGGCATTTTCATCCTTGTCAAGGGGAGTGTTAACTTTCTCCTTCCATACAAGATGATGTGACTCCCACTTGAGGTTTTGCCCCCTCTTGTGGAGATTAGTTAAAGTGCCTCACATAAAATCACTCCAGGTGCTTGTTCAGGAGGGTATCCAGTGTAAATAAGCAGCACGGCCTTGGGCAGAATTTCGATTTTGTAACAATAATACAGTGAGTTTGTTCTCCTATATGAAAACCTCAGACTTCGACTTATTTCTAGCAGCATGTTATGCAACATCCCAATGCAGTGTTTCTGTACAGAAATAGACGAGTGGAGTTCCTACTAAAGCTGTGAGCAATCATTTGGACTATTTCAAAGGACTGCTAATCATCTGTCTATAACATCTTACTCACCAGACACTAATATGTTTGTATTTCCGTCAACTACAAGGATGTAAAAAAAAACATGTTAATCCAGAACTTTCAACTAGTACCTGCTCATTGCCGGATGATGCAATGTGTAATCAATATGATGTGGATGAAGATAATGACATGGAACAGAAGCCTTTGCTAGCTCTCTACAAGCCAAAGTTGTCTTCAATACTGTCACCTGCAAACAAGCAAAAGGCGTGCAAGATCTCATCCCTCAGGGTTAAAATGATGAGAACGGTGGGCAAAAATCCCAGAACTACACGGGGGGACCTGCAGAGAGCTGTGACAAGTAACAAGACCTCCAACCGAGACCAAGACATTATCGAGACTAGAGGGTTTTGAGACAGAGACAAGACCAAGAATTGGAGGTTGAGACTGGGACAAGACCAAGACTTTTGGAGGGCGACACCGAGACAAGACCAAGACTGTCTGTCTGTGTCAAAGAAAAACAAAAAGATAATGACCTGTATCTTTTTTTTTTTCATCTTTGCAACAATAAACAAATTCTGGTATGTTGTTTTTGAAGCAACACATCTGAAATCTTGGGGGGGGGGGGGGGGGGTGACATGCACTCCAGGTGACACCGAGAAGGCAGCACAGCACGTGCCTCCTGCGTGTCTAACTGATCACAGTAGATCTGGCTTGGTCTCAACTGGTCTTGATAAAAAATCCACAATCCACCTATCCAAGACCAAGTAAAAATGCCTTTGATTCCTAGGTGAGACCGAGACCCTAAAAAAAAGTGGTCTTGAGACCGATCTCGAGAACTACAACACTACCGTCAGTAACACTGCGCCGACAGGGAATCAAATCCTGCAGTGCCGGACGTGTCCCCCTGCTTAAGCCAGTTCATTTCCAGGCCCGTCTGTAGTTTGCCAGAGAGCATATGGATGATCCAGAAGAGGATTTGCGGGAATGTCATGCGCTCAGACCTTTGGGAACTTCTGTAGCTGATTGAATACTTTTTTTGCCCCACTGTATGTGCCCTGTGATCAGAGAAAGGAAAACCAGGTCAAGAAAGTAAAAACCCTGCCAGAGTTTGGCTTTGTCCACAGGTGCTTCTCGTAGTGACCTCGTGTACCTGTAGCTAAAGCCAAACTGTGGCAGGGCTTTTACTTTCTGGACCTGGATTTCCCATCTCTGCCTGTGATTGACTGGTGACCAGTCCATCTCATACATCATACATCTCATGGGATAGGCTCCAGCTCACCCGTCAGAAGCGTAGAAAATACATGTATAGCTTGCATGAGACATCATCGAACCCTGCGCCCTTTGGTCTCAGCGAATTCTTAACCACCTGCCCAACAGCTAACCCTGAAATCAGTGATACTACATCTGTTTATGTGATGTGCAATTCTTTCTGATAGAATTGGCTTTGAGTTGCGTTGGCTGGAAAGTGAAAAACAGAAACAGAGTTTGTTCTAGACGGTTTTATTTAAGGTAATGAATGATTGCTGCGTCTGTTACCACATTAAAAAGAAACTCTGGTGGAAATATAAAAGCTTTACACCCACTTCATAGTTTCGCTGAGTGGAATGTACCCCCACTGCTGTTGTAAGGGAAACAAACCCTGTAAACGGGTTGCATGATTGTGGGCTGAGAGTGAAACAGACTTTCCCTCCAGTACGGTGTAGCATCTGCTGTTTTGGTTTACACTGAGCCACCAGAAGCCAAAAAACACATTTTCCTCATGTCAAATGGCTCCGTCAAAGTCGAAGCGCCATTTCAAACCCCTTTTCTTAAATTTGAACTCACCCTTTATTACTTCACCTTGTAATGAATCAAGTCAGAATGAAGGATCACAATCATTCTTCATCATCCTGCCATTCTTACAAGTAATTAAGCCTGAGTAAGAGTGGAACACGCTATGTCAAACATGCATACTCAGACGTTTGTCGTAATTATTCAATGGGGGAGGTTGGACGTAACTGCGTCTGATAATTGGTGGCTGTTTTCAAAAAATCTGCCCGGCTATCAGTCACCTAAATGGGGCGTTGGAGGGGCCCGGGCTCACACGCTCACGTCTTGAGCAGAGGAAACAGAGAGCTGGCCGGGTGTTTTTCAGGTTCACGGTAGTGTTGTTAGGGTCTCTCGCCGTAAACTAGCTCGGCTTCCCTGGTGGTCGGCCAAGAGAAATGGCATTGGCCCCTGGGAAGCAGATGACTCACAATGTGTGTGTGCGTCTCTGGGAGCCAACTACCATCGTTTTGCTCTAAACACACTTGAACCTTAAATTCAGTTGGAGCTCCACTTTGAGAGCCACTTAATTTCTGAGTGCATTTGTGGAAGTGGTAAATCACAGCTACTATTACTACTAGCGCTCCGGGCGAGCATTAATTGATAGTCATTTGTAATGGCTAAGGCGAGCATGTGTCATTGTTTTTTTTGTTTTTTTTTACTATTATTCACTTTGGCTGTCATGTTTTAAAACGGTGAGTAGTGTTTTTTTTTTTAGCTCAATATTGGCTGCCTTGGTCACAAGTAATATAATGGGCTTTTACAAAATGCTATCTTGGTTGACAGTTCAACAGTGCTAAACAAGACAATGCACTCACAATTATCCAACTTTTTTTGCTCGGTCCCGGCAGCCATTGGAAGCTGGCTGTGCTGTTTACCTCGCACCAGTTCCACATTGTAAAATTGGAAAAGAAGTCACCAGAAAACTAAAAACTGCATTAGGACTACATTTCCCATGATTCTTAGACATGAAGCAGGAAGTAGTTCTAGTCCTGGTATGACGAAAACATGCCTGCTAGCGATGAGATGCGGATTGAGAATGAGAGTGCAAACGTGAATATGAAAGTAAATAAGAAGGAATTTACAGTAAACTTCACATGAATCGCTATGACAACTGTGTGTGACAACTGCGCACTTTGAAGCGTTGAGTACAAGTCGCTAAATTGATGTGTTGAATTTACTGTCCTCAATCATTCACTTGTATTTACCTAAAGTCTGCTAGCTTGTGATTGGTTAGCTGACAAGGGGTCAGGAAATGCTGTCGCTCTAGCTTGCCGTGTGTAACGAGTAAAGTTTAGAAATCTGCCTCCATCCTGCCTTTTCATTTTATTAAGTGTTCCATACCCACCAACCAATCTTCACGTTATATAGCTCCTGGTGGACAAAAGCCAGAACATCATCCAAACGCTATACTATGCCTCGCAAGAGTTTTTTTTTCTCGCAAACTGCAAGTTTATTTCTTGTAAATGTTTTTTTTTTCTTGGAATATTACACCCCCTCTAAAAAATATATATAAATATGTTATACGTGGCCCTAATAGGCCGTCGTACAATTGGAACATGTCCTAGAAGAATTTGACCCGATTATGTAACTAACACTGGTCATGTTCAGAAAGAGTTACTTCATCCTAATCCCAAAATGAACCTTGCTAATAAATTGCAATCTGACTTTGCGGCAGCTAACGGCTACATTTGAAACTGTCATTTTGCTTGTCATCACCATCGGTTGCTTCTCTTGGCTGTGACTGCGTTTCCTGTATGCGCTGTCAGTGCAGCTTGAGCGGCGGTGGCGGCTGGGCAGCCGAGGCCCGTCACCACATGTGGAACATCACAGTCACCGTACGGTAGTCAGCCGCGGAGACGGAGAGTCGCTGTCCTCTGCTCCCGCAGGAGTCAAACCTAGAGCAAAGAACTGGGATCACACTGTGAAGAGGGCCGTGACTTCATGTTTTGCTCACCTCCTACTTGTCCACCCTCTCCTCGTTCTGGTTCTCATTGACGACATGTTGTATGACAATGCCACTCTTTTTCTGTAATGAATAGAAAACTCTTAACATCTTGTAGAAAGTCTTTCCTGAAGAGTGGAATGTAATAATGACAAATTCTCTATTGTGTTAATCGTCCAGGCTCCATATGATGGATTTTTAGTCCAAATTTATACACAGGGCGTTCTATCTATCACATTAGCATTAAGCTAGCAGTGTTTTGTTTGATGAAGTTATATGTGGTTGAACGTTTCCGTATTTATTTACAAAATGTTCAAAGAGTGTGAAGAATTCTTTATTCTTGTATGTCGTTTGTATGTGTTGCTGCTTGGTGTGTGTTTAGCTAGCAGTGTATCATATATGCTAATTTCTGTTTGCCTACCTATGAGTGTAGCATTAAGATAGCGGTGTTTTGCTTGATGAAGTTATATGTGGTTGAACATTTCCGTATTTAATTATAAAATGTTTAAAATGTGTGTTTAATACGTTTTTTTTATTTTGTATGTCATTTGAGAGTTAGAGCTAGAGTTTTTATATGAACACAGACACACATCAATTGTTCATCTGCTAATGAATGTAAATTACTGATAAGATCTTCCCGCTTAAGAATGACAGTACAGGAGACCGCATATGTCTTATTTAATCACAATTTTTTCTCCTTCACTTTACCTATACCGCTGCATGTGTCATTCTTCCCTGCATCCTCTCTCATTTCCATTTTCCTTCCCTCTCCTCGTGTGGAGCAGGTGACACATCGCAAGGCAAGCTACCCAGCGGCCTGCTTCCAAAGTGACGGCATTAGTCACCTGAAAGCAAACAAACTGCAACTAATCTTGGGACTGTTTACCAGTTAAATGTCACCGCGGCGGAGACGTGAATTTGTGTGTGTCGTAGCCATGGTGAACGCTCACACCTATCCAACCTTTTGACTCCCCGCAGTTCCACTCTGTATGGTTAATTTCAACGTTTCTCATTTATGGGAATTAATAATGACCCAAAAATAATCCGGGAGGCGGCTGAAACGGCGTCTCGTTTCCTCGCCAGCATCTCCACCCTAACGCCACTCCCTTGCCCGCCCGTGCCCAAGGTCCGGCCAGGAATACGTATATGGCAGAGAGGTGCGTTATGGCTTTCAATTGGCCTTTTTTGGTTCTATTTTGATTGAAAACACAGAGACAGTGATGAGTGTGACGCGGGCAATGGCTGAGCGTCTCTCCTGCTTGGTGCCAGGTCACTAACGTTGACTGGCTGGCCAGGTCTGAGGGTAATTTCATCTCATTACACGCGAGGCGAGGCAGGTAGACGCTGGAATTCTTTCCAGAGAAGCAGCTAAGGAAAATAAAACAACATGTCGCTGTAACAGTCGCTCACATCCTGCAGTCAGCCTTGGTCAGGTAGGCTCCAAAAGCTTCCACCTGCTTGTTGCGACATAATTCAAGAATATGATACACCCCGGCATAACACATAACGCAGGTACTCCCTCACTTCATCTCCCACGCACCCTATTTGGCCATTCTTATTTACTCACCTCTGCCTGTCTCGCTCTTTCTCCAAAGATTTATTTAGTGGCAGATTCAGTTTAGTATGTGAGCAGTGAGCTGTGCAAACCACGTAATGACAACTCACGCACTGCCACACACTATAGCAGCATTCCGTCCATCTCCTCTCACACATACACACATGCATACAAGTTGCTGACTCATCGTAGTCAGAGGGAGTTGCAAGGGTGATGCTTTAAATGATGCAGAAATGCAACTGTGGGTGGGATGTATGTATCATTTAGTATGTATGTACAGGATATCTTATATATATAATGGGGTGGGGTCGGGGAGCGGATGACGGGCGACATGCGCCTATTCTATTTCTTGGGGGCAAGAAAAGCCTGGTGGCCCGCCAGGCTTATAAAGTGCTGGGGAAAAAAGTAAAAGCAAAAAAAAAAAATATATATATATATATATATATATATATATAATTTAAAAAAAAAAAAAATATATATATATATATATATATATATATATATATATATATATATATATATATATATATATATATATATATATATATATATATATATATATATATATATATATATATATATATATATGTGGGTTTTTTTTAAAGGTAAAAGTAAAGGCAGTGGCATTTGTTTCACAACAACTATTGAAATAAAAAAATATAAATAAAAATGGTATTGAAATTGAACGAGTTACTGAGATAAAGTTTTTGGGATTGATTATTGATTATTTACCTTGTTGGAAGCAGATAGAATGCACCAAACGTAAAATAGCTAAATCAGTGGCTGTTCTTTATAAAGGGTTTACTAAATAAGAAAGGTTTTCATATATTGTACTATTCTCATGTGTTGCCTCACATGTCATATTGTGCCGAAGTTTGGGGAAATTTATATAAAACAGATAGATGCAATTATTAAACTAGAGAATGCAATTTCTGGATAAATCGTATGCGAAGGCTGTGAGGCTGAATGAAAAATTGTGGAAATATTTGGAATGATATTGAATGACATGGAATGACATACAATAACCTGGAAAGAGCTGAACATGTTGAAGTTGGAATGGTTTGAATCTGTCGAGAAATGTAGAAGTAGTTGAAAGGGGGATGGAATAGCGGACCAATAAAAATAAAGTAGCAGCAAAAAAAGGAAACTTGGAAGGAAGCAAGGAAGCAACCTGTTTATTTTAGAACAATTCCAGTTGACTTCCTGTTGATATTGGGCACTTCCTGTTCATTTTGGGGCACTTCCGGGTGTCTTCCTGTTGATAGAATAGAAAGCTCAGTATTCCTAATGCATTTATGTGTATGGAAATAAAAGCTATTATGAAGATTTTGAGTCTTGTTTAAACAAACTACATAAGCACATCAGTTTCGGCTGAAATCTTATTCAGATGAACACTAACACCACATTTCCTGCTGGTCACATAAAAAAAAAAGGTTTATCATTTCACATGCAAACTTCACGTAAACATCTGTCTGAGGTGGTTATTCATCTTCTTCTTTTTCCCCCCTGCCAAACAATTACTACAATCCAATGTGCACAGTTTGAATCTAAGAATAGAGTAAGCTCATCACTAACAGTGTAAGTCTACTGGTTACATGATGTCATCACCTACGCTGACACGCATGGCATAAATCTCTGTGTGGTCTTGGCTTCTTGTGGGTTAAGTATGTGACTGAGGTTATTAAAAAAAACAAAGTTGGAAACATGTTGTATGGTTAAAAACCACAGTGTGTTGTATCCACTGTCATGTCTACGCTGACCACTGATTGTTATGCAGTGCAAGATATAAAACTGTTGAAGAGCGGTTAGCATTTGATTGATGGTAGCAAGTTGTTAGCAGCTCCTAGCCACTTTGCATTTCTCCTAACTGTTAAATCCATACACCAACGCTCCTTTTCTCCATTTTACCATCGTCTTGCACCCTACCAGATCCTGAGTATCCGCTTTTGAATTTTATTAATAAAATACAGTATCCACTGTAATGTAATTGTCAGGTTGACCAACTAATCATGTTTCACGCTCTTGTAACTTCTCTCAAATCGTCAATGTTTGGCTTCCAACGTCACAACAACTCTTTGCTCGATGAAATCAGATCTGCTCCTGGTATCGAACACATTTATTTACAGAAGGCAGCCCTGATTCGTTCACGATTTCTGGATATGTTATACAGTGGATATGGCTCATTGTACGCCTGACATGTTTGGGTGAAGCGGTAGATATTAATGTGTGGCTTTGTCAGTCAAGCGGGCAGTTTGAGGATCAAAACTGTGTCCCGGTGGACCGCGGGGTGTGGGTTACATAGACCCCTCGGTGTCTGTATAGGCAAGCTCCTGACCCGTTCATGGACCTTTTGCCGCATGCGAGCACGGAGCAAGGTGCTGCGGGGTTGAAACACTGATGCACATGTGTGGCCCCTCGCTCACATGAAACATCTTGTTAAAGTTTATGACCAATTCTTTGTGGAAATAGATATCATCGTGCCTTTTATTCAGCTGGCAACCTTCTGCTGCTTGGATCCTGATTTACTTCCCAGAGGCACTATTGGCGTTTTGTTTATTCCTTTTGTGTTTGTTATTCTTTGTTTGTTAGTAAAAAACGATTACACAGAAAGTACTTGATTGATTTATACAAAACATTTTTCTTTGTCGTTTTTTTTGGGTGATTTCTTTGAAGGGGACATATTATGGCAAATCCACTTTTTAATTGCTTGTATACAAATAGTTGGGTCTCTGGCGTTCCTGCCTACCCCTCAAGTATGACATTTTTTAAGCGTGAGAAGACTTACTCTTTTGTTCTCTTCCCATTTCTGAATTGGAATTTCTGCACCTACACACCACTGTTATGTAACAGTATGGTAAATTCATAAATTATCAGGCAGTTTCTTCATCCATAACATAATCAGGTAGACTCGGCCTGATTTAGAGCCTCTTCGAAGCAACATCTGAAACATAATCATGCAGAGGAAAATCCCCATTCGCATTTTTTATGTGAGCAGTATATGGGGCAGGATGTTCGGTTGCTTACCTGCAAGAGACTGGGCTGTCCTCTCAAACGGGCTTATTTCAACGAGGCAAAGAAAACGGTGTGCAAAATGTACTGATGTGTTGTTTTTCCTCCAGTAACCATGGAGAATTGTTTACCTAGGTTATTAATAATATAGTAGTTCATAAAGCTGACTGGGCTGAAATTCAGAATCTCCCTCCATTCGACTGACATCCAGTCCAGTACTGTCCGTAAGTCATTTGCAATTGGCTCCTATCCTTGAGCAGCAAGGCTGGACTAGCCATCTGACAGAAAAAGACAGATGCCCAGTGGGCCGTTGTCTTTTTGGCGTTGATGCAGTGCTATTAAATTATTTTCATTCATTTTGCCCCAAGAAACCGACCCACAATTAAGAGGGAGCAGCCCATTTATCCATTAACAATGGAGACTGCAAACTGAACCAATCATCATCAATGGCGGAACTACATGGTTGCCAGGGTGATCGAATACAAATTTGATAAGATTCTGCAATTAGATAGAGTTTGATTTTTGCAGTCACTGTCAAGATACTTGAACTCCTCCACTTGGGGCAGGATCTCATCCCCTCTGCAGTGATGCGGGCTCTATCTGTTGTGGTGAAGAAGGAGCTGAGCCAAAAGGCGAAGTTCTTGATTTACGGCAGTGGTCATCAACCCTGGTCCTCGGGGACCGGTATCCAACCTGTTTTCCATGTCTCCCGCAGCCAACACAGGTGATTCATATCATCAGCTAATTAGCAAGCTCTGGAGAAGCCTGATAACGATTCCCACCTGTGTTGGCTGTAGGAGGCATGGAAAACAGGCTAGATACCGGTCCCCGAGGACCAGGGTTGAGGACCACTGATTTACGGGACAATCTACGTTCCTACTCTCACCAACAGAAAGAACAAGATCCCGGATACAAGCGGCCGAAATTAATTTCCTCCGCAGGGTTCCCGGGCTCTCCCTTAGAGATAGGGTGAGAAGCTCGGTCATCCGGGAGTCGAGCCGCTGCTCCTCCGCATAGAGAAGAACCAGTTGAGGTGGCTCGGGCATCTGGTTCGGATGCCTCCTGGACGCCTTCCTGGAGAGGTGTTCCGGGCATGTCCCACCGGCGGGAAGCCTTCGAGGACGACCCAGGACACACTGGAGAGACGATGTCTCTCGGCTGGCCTGGGAACGCCTTGGGATCCTGCCGGAGGAACGACCCGACCCCGGATTAAGCAATGGATAGATGGATGGATGGATGGATGGATGGATGGATGGATGGATGGAATGGGACTGATGAATGTTTGGGGACCAAGGTCCTTGTTAAGGGAGGAACTCATCAGCAGCTCAAACACGCAAAGATAATATAATAATAACGATACAATATGAAATCTCCAAGGGTTTGGTATCCTTGGAAATAAGACTAGAAGAGAGATGGAGATGGGTGGTCGAAAAGCGGCAAGGCCTCATCAGTCTAGTGGAAGATTTCAATTAGTCATGGAAAGAGAGGAGTGGTCCTCTGTGCTTGTGCAGTGACAGACTTTACTTGTCCTCCTGACACACATTTGCAGTCCTCCTCCTCTGCTCCAGCAAAGGGCCGTCTACTCCTGTCCATCCTCATTTCCTACCACCTCAGCATCTCCGCTCCCTTTTCCTCAGTAGTTCTAACATCTTCCCCAACCTCCAATTTTAACCCCGCTTTTCCTTTTTCCTTCCCCCGTTTCGTGTTTTCCCTTCCGAGCTCCTCTTTTTCTCTCTTGCAGTTTCTCTCTTGGTGACAGCTGAGCTTTGACAGCCTTTTTACGTTCTATTTTTCTCCACCACAGCGAGAGAACACTCGGGCATCGGGGGCCTTGTTCAAACAAATATGAGGCCATGTGGTTCGCCGAGGGTGGCGACACGCCATAACAAACCGCCGGCTCCTGGCCGTCGCGGGCGCACGGTGATTAGGTGGATGGGGAGGTGAAGCTGGACCTTCCATGCCGGTTTCCAAGACGACCAGACAACAACATAGCTGCCGGGAGGTGGGTTGTGATGGCAGATGAGAGTTAATGTATTGAACCACCTGGTCCGACGTGTATGAGACTGAATCATAACAATGGAAATGAGAAAGGGAATTGCTCAAAGCAAAAGATTGAAGGTTACAGGTTAGAATGAGTTTAAAAAACAAAAATATATATATTTTATGTATACAGGCTTCAGGCTGAGGTGGTCTGAAAAGGCCTCGAATAAGGATATGAGTCAGGATGTGTCAAGGCTTAGTCATGCCAATTACATCCGCTGGATGAGAGACTTGGCTTGTTCCAGAGTACATAACTAGAAGTAAGACACATTAATGTTCTCTGATATAGAAGTCAATTAGCGCAATGATTTACTGGACACAAACCCTCTGGATCACATAAATACATTGGAAGGTTGAACATTGATTTGTTCGGGTTTCTGAGCAATTTGCGAATAGGTGACAGTCCACTCTCAGCCTCCAATAACATAACATTAAGAAACTCGATGTCAAGGGTCAAGTGAGAGCTACAAAGGGCTTCCAGTTTCATACACAATTCTGAAATAATCATTGCTGCTATGTGAAAAACACTTATGTCCATCCCCCCCACAATTTTACGTTTTTGGGGATGTCTGCATTCAGTTTGATCTCCAAAACATAATTTTTTTTTTTTTTAAATATGACAAAAATTGACATAATTATTTCTCACATAGCAGCATCTATATGCTAAAATTACTGTGAGTTACATTTTAATAATTCATTATATTTATTAGGGTTGTACATGTATCCACAAAAGACGTTTCGCTACGGTTTTCAATACGTTTTGATACGGTTTTCAATATGATATTTGATTCGGTTCAACTGAGTGGGGTTACAATTCAGTTCGATATGGTACGGCTCAGTTCGAGAGGGTATGTGCCGTTTCCTTCTAAGATATTTCTCTCCAGTAAAAGACGGTTAGATGCGTATCTGGATATATTTCAAAGTGGAAACATTCGGTTCGATTTGATGCACCCGCATCTTTTAAATACAATTTAAAAAAATCCAATTCAAATTGGGTTTTGTTACACTCCTTATATTTAACTATGTTAAGACACTGATCATGTTCATGATTTCTCTGGATAATTATCAACAATGACTAATAAGAATAAGAATAATGTAAATGGTAAATATAGTGCACTTATTATATACGTATACTATACGGTGCTCAAAGAACACACTAATCCTTTCTTCATAACTGACATTTTTCCCACTGTATAACCTTTATTCAACAAATATGTACATCTCATTCATAAACTATACGAAACACTGTAAATTGTGAACTTTGTAATATATAACTTTCATAAATGGATATCATTTTCCTCTTTTAACACATTCATGCACTGACCTGTGCATTTATATTACAGTACATTTCCTATAAATCCCCCAAGTAAATAAGTTTAATGTCAACATCTAAGGTATCCTCACCCCTGGACATGTATTTTATATTCCACTATATCCGAGTTGGTGCTTAGTAACCCAGACCTGCCTGAGCAGCAAACAAACAAGACTACTTAATGTCAACCGTGTTCTTTTTTTTCTACAGAGGCTAATTAAACCTAATTTTAATGGGCAACCTGTTTTACTGCCAACGTGCAGCGTTTTTGACAACAGCCAATTTGGCCATCATGCCACCATCTTGCTTGCCAGTTTGACCGCTCATATGTTGTTATAGTCTCATTTGGACCCGGAGACAGAATACAAGACATGGAAATATAGAAACAAATTTATGATCACGGAAAACCGATGCGAATTCCAAATGAGGTCTACTAAAAACTGTGACATAAGTAAGAAACATAGAAAATTGCAGGTAAAGGGAAAATAGTCCAAACAGTTTACGCCACGCATCTCGATAAGATCTCCCGGCCACAAATAAAAAACACATTAGTAGTTTGTTTCCACAAACCTCCTTTAAAAGTTCGACTCCCAGTTTGCACTTAGCACAAACTCATGGAATAAGTGGCCAGATCTGCACTGAGATTACGCAAATGACCTTAACCATTCTCTTCATCCCGTTGACCAACTCTACCCACTCGTCCAACATGAATCCATATTGGGCCCTGTAGCTTCTAATCCTAATGTAGCTGCAAGTTTTCAGAACATATTATGTACGTTTTGGACATCATTTAAGCTTAATTAAATGCCCTTCTCGTTTAATAGCCCCAACCTTAACCTGTGTTATCGAACCCCTTTATCTACTTCAGTCTTATTTTCGCAGCGATTGTTAGGATTAAAACTCACTGGAAATCAGGTGAGGTCTAGATGGAGAAGAACGATAAGGCACATTTCTTGGGCAGATTACTCAAATCAAATCACAGCAGTCACTGGAGAGCACAAACCTCAGAGAAAATGGAACAGGCTGTTTTTGTTAGCTCTTCGTCAATAAACACTTTGTGTTTGTTTATGTATTTACACTGGCTGCGAGCATTAGGCGTATTCTCGTACGGTCCTAATTAAATTGTAAGCAATCGATGCTGGGTTAAATAGTCACACGGGTAAACATGGAAGCTGACCAGCAGAATTTGAATGCTGTAATGTAGATGTGATCCAGCTGAGTGGTTGCGCAGTCTAATCCATACTGAAACTCTGTAGCATTAGTTATTAACTCTACATTAAGACTGATTTGTTATTTGGCTATTGTAGCAAAGTGAATCCATTTATCATCAATAGCGCTTGTCATTTTTAGGGCTGATTACAGAAAAGCCTCTTAACTGTGGCAGAGATGCACTAACTTGTAGTCATAATTGATCTTACTCTGCTTCATAATTAAGAATTGTGAAGATGTCCATTAGCCCAGAATGGCGTCCACTGCAAACGTTGCCCCATTCAGATATGCAGTAGTGGAAGACACTCAACAAAAAAATAAAAGCAACACTTTTGTTTTTGCTCCCATTATTTATGAGATGAACTCAAAGATCTAAAACTTTTTTCCACATACACAATATCACAAATTTTCTCAAATCTGTGATAGTGAGCACTTCTCCTTTGCCGAGATAATCCATCCAACCTCACAGGTGTGCCATATCAAAATGCTGACACCATGAGTAGTGCACAGGTGTGCCTTAGACTGCCCACTGTAAAAGGCCACTCTGAAAGGTGCAGTTTTGACTGGTTTTCTGAGTCCCCAGACCTCCACCCCACCTTGGTGCCTAATCAGCATCTTGATATGGCACACCTGTGAGGTGGGATGGATTTTCTTGGCAATCACTATCACAGATTTAGATTGGTTTGTAAATAATATTTGACGTGAGCAAAAACAAAAGTGTTGCGTTTATATTTTTCTTGAGTATATAACGTGAAATTAGGTTGACCAGACATCTTACTTTAACGGGACAATCCCGTTTAATCAAGACCTTGTGTGTGAACCTTGTGTCTCGAGTCCTGGCGGTTTTCGCCTGCTCCTTTTTTTTTGTCCCTCTTTTACACAGGTCCTGTCACGGCGTTCCGCTTTTTTCTTTCTTATTTAGTCTAGTCAGCAAGCTAATTGTTTGGGCCATGTGTATGTCAGTCACACAGTTGTCATCGTGATTTTTAAGTTTATACGATAAACCAATTGAAAAGGAATTTAATTGTTAGATCCCTTCCTATTATGTTTCATTTTCATTCACATCTAATCACTAGCAAGTGTGGTTCATCACACTGGAACTAGAACTACTTCCTGTTTCAATGACTAAGAATCATGGGAAATGTAGTCCTACTAGCCTAATTCTGCAATTGCATCAAACCCAACTCAAACTGAGCTTTTCTGGCGGCATATTTTCAAAGTTATAATGTGGGACCCGCGCTTCCAGGACCGAGCAAAACAGTTTGATAATGGTGAGTGCATTGTCTTGGTTAGCACTGTTGAACTGTCAACCAAGATAGCATTTAGCATCGGATCCAGTAATAACACAGCCACCGGTTACCATATTGATTAAATGAGCTATAATCAGTTCCTAGTGAGAATTTATTCTCTTATATGATTTTCAGCAAAACTGTAGTAACTTTCACTATCACTATCACTGATTGCCACAACTTCTATAGAGCTTCTCCTCTACTAGCACATTGCTATTTAACTCATGTGCTCCCAAAAACGTATAAATATGTTCTATGTTTAATATTACCATGCTCCCAAAGACGTATTTATAAGTGTTTTAAGCTAGAGCATACAGAAGGCTTTGATGCAGCCTCTGAACTAAAGAGAATGGTTGAAGAAATGGTTGTTATTACAAAAACGGCCAGCAGGTGGCAGCAGAGTAAAAGAGATCAACCAGGGCCATGTTGAAAAAAGCTAATTTACCCACAGTTTTAAACGGATTTGTGAATAATGATGAAACTTAGCTATATTCTAATGCTAATTGCTGCAAAACGGAAACAGAAAGAAATATACTTATTTTCCTGTATTCTTTCTTTTGGTAGGTTCCAGGTTTTTATAGTAATAGAACACAATTTTCTGTGGGCCTTGCAAAAGCAGTTAAAATCCAGTAAAACCGCCGGGAGCGAAGGGGGTTGCTTCAGTGAAAAGGGCTGAGAGTAAATGAGTTAATATGCTGCATTGATATGACCAACCTAAATATCCAACCCTCCGCTTCCACTACTGTTTTGAAGATTTTTTTGGAGGGGTGTTTCAGGTCAGCTTGTATTTTCTGAGAAACAGCAAGACATCATGCAGTAGCGTATGTTTTTTTTCTTTTTTCCTTCAAGTCCCCACCCTTAGAGAGAGCAGTGCTTAGTTTTGACGCCGCTGATTGCACCCAAAGGCCCCAGGAACATTGGAGGCGTTGTATGGTGAGGGAGCCTCCAAGTCTGATAGATTAACATTAATATGGACTGAGGGAGAAGGCGAGCCATATTAAAGGTCGTTTCCCTCTTCACGGCTGCTGAGGGAACACGTAACGGGCCATTGGCTGCAGGGCCACACATACACTAACAATGCACGTGGCTGCAAAAAAAATAGATACAATCAGATGTAGATATAAAGAATCCAGATGTAAGTACACATAATAACATAAAAATGAAAAGACAGAGGGATCACGGGCATGCGCTGCTGTGCCGACAGGCTATTTAAAAAAAACAAGTGGATTTATAACTCCCAATTTGGTGATTAAAGATTGTGAATGTTCTTGCGCTTCAGCTTGCTGGCTTCAGGTTCTTGTCACACCGGGCTTGTTTTCTGTCTATAAATCTAACAGCCAGGAATCCCCGCCTACCCATTTTATGGAGGTGATTGTACCAACCAATGGATTAAGGCCTTTTCAGGTGTTGTTTTCACTGGACATCCAGCAAAATGTGAATAAATAGATATAAACAGTATTCAGATCATTTACTTGACTCAAAAAAATTGGGTCATTTTGTATAAAACAACCCAGAAAGTTGGGTCAAATTGGCCCATAAAGTGGATCGGTCCATTTTTGATTGTTACTTTTGACCCAACGGTTTTAAGAGTGTAAGAAAGGCCATCCAGGCCTTAATGTCCTTCAAAAGTGGCCTCAACAAGAAAGTATAGTTTTTTCTCAGCGGCACATAGAACTGACCGTTATCCACGTAGCACTGGTCGGAAATACCATGTTTCGTACCCAGGAGCAGCAGATACAAAGAAAAAAGCAAAGGCCCCAGAATTGGACCCTGTGGAACACCATAAGACAGTGAGGCAGTGCGCAACCAAGGCTTAACGCAAAAAGTCAGCCACTCAAGTGCACTCCCGCTAATGCCCACCCGGTGTTATATTAGCACGTATTTTCTCAATGAATACTTTTTGTAAAGCCTCATGCAGATCAGCGCCTCAAAAATGCTTGAATCAACATTAGAATGTGCTTATTTTTTGAATAACTAAAAATACCAACCTCGGTTAACAGACTGAGGGGGGTGTGGTCACTGGCATGAGCTACCAAAACCTTGTGCAAATGCGGAGGAACAGGATATTAAAACCCAATATTTTTTGTCGCATCCTCTGCATTCTTTTTTTTTTATGGTCTGCAAATTGCTACCTTGTATGGATTCTCATTCTCTTTCTACCCACCCAACCACCACAATATAACAAACGTAACGTCATGGCTCTTGATGATATGTTTTCTTTGGTTGTGCTCCCATTTCAGTCTTGCTTATTTAAAAAACGGCACAGCTTCATGCATTACCTGCGCACACGAGCCCTTACATTATGTCACTAAGGGATCGCGGTTTTGCCCCAGCACTTAAAAGCCCCTCGTTGACTGACAAAGACGTAATCAAACAAACTGTGAAGAAAACACGCCTGCCTTTCTTCCGCACAATGAAAACCACCCACCAACACGGTCAATCTGCGAGCCCATGTTAAGTGATTTTGCACTTAAGTGGCAGCAAGACGAAACCGCATTATCTTCAACTTTAGTGGTTTGGGTCTCTCTTGAAACATTATATCAATCTCAAAGGAAGGGTTATAGTCATTTCCCCCCCCATTTTCAGAGCCACTAATATGTTAGGATGTTCATACACTCCCATGTGAAGCAGCTAAATCATCACCGTTCCCTTATTACACTGACTGTAACCATATGTGTGCTAGAAGACATTCCATCGAAGGACTCCCTGAGCACAAGACTCATAATCATAAACTTGCTTACTGCGCAAAGTCTGTTTGACAGCACCGGCCACCACAATTGTCTGACCAGTCACATGAGTCACATGACATGTTTTCCCTTGGCAGTCCAGTCAAATACAGTCCGAGCAGAAAGAATGACCTCATTTATACTTTTTCTTCTTCTTTTTTTTTTAAAGACCATGCAAATGTCCCTTTTTTTTTTGAACTGCAAAAAGTACAAGAGTGGACTCCGAAATGAGTTGGCATGGCGGTTTGTAGCTCCTCAAGGAAAGCATTGAGTCTGGTTGCCCAGTGCTGAAGCCAACTGGGTGGTCTTGCAAAAGGATTTCTGGGAAAATGTGTTGTCTGTAGCTGGTGCTTTGTGAAGAAAGGTGATGTAGGCATAGTATAAGACATTAATGATTTTTATTTTTATTTTTTTACTTTTTGCATGCAGGAGTTATAATCTGTTGCAGGCTATGTTGACATCAGTTTCTTGATCGTACACCCAGACGTGACTTGGTTCTCATGTGATACGGATCTTACAGGGAAAAGGGAATTATTTAGTATGGGAAATAATCAAAAGGCTATTTTCTTGGTCTTGTTTGCAAATGAAAACACAAATAAGGATAATAAGAATTCCTATAAAAACAATAGGGACTTCGCAGCGTTCTCTGCTCGGCCCTAACTAGAGCTGCAAGCGGCTACGAA
Source organism: Leptonotus elevatus (assembly GCF_054856555.1). Classification (NCBI taxonomy): domain Eukaryota; kingdom Metazoa; phylum Chordata; class Actinopteri; order Syngnathiformes; family Syngnathidae; genus Leptonotus; species Leptonotus elevatus. The sequence goes on along the minus strand of NC_141258.1, from coordinate 10,628,801 downwards.
AATGAGATTAGGTGAAAAACCCAAAGTTTGAAGAAGATTGGAATTTTTTTAGCTTTAGGTTTAACATTTGGCTACAAACTTTTTGGTCAATCTTGGGCTGTGTACATATGCCTCCCAATTTTCACAGATCTTAAATGTACAAATAGAAATACTTCTTTAAATATTTTTAGTGGTTGCTTCTGAGCCATTTATTGACATTCACACATGGAATCTTCAAAATATTGATTTTGTTTATGCCAAATCTAATGTGTTTGAGTTTAGAGGTTATATATTTGCAAAAAAGTGTATCACCACGGCAATAGCATGCGGCATAATAAAAAAAGCTTTCAATAAGTTTTCATCATCTGTAGATGAAAAAAACTTGCAAAGTTTGGAGACGATAGGATGAATTCTGTAAGAGGAGTTTGTTAAAATATATTCTCTATAAAAGGCCCAAAAAAAGGTGACAAATTCCAGAGTAAATCAAAATGGCGCACTTACTAATCATATAAACTAGCGTCAGTCCTCAAAGTAGTAATCCGGAAGTGGTGTGAAATGATTTCAAATAAGAGCGCTAACAAGAAGTGTCGGGCTAGCTTCCCGAATGTGTCTGCCTAAACAGCTACTATTTTCTCATCTTCACACTTACTGTGAGCACATTCAATTCAATTTTTTATTTATTTATCAAATATACAGTATATCACTGAAGTGAATGGTAAGCTATTTATATATAGATACACTAATAATAACAACATCTTCATTAAAACATTTTGAACATTGGATGCTCTGAACCAAGAAACTCCAGGGCTAAAAGTGAGTTCCACTTTGAGTTTTTATTTACCACATTTTCTCAAATGTAAGTTCCATGCTACAACTGTAGGGGGAGCCACGGAGTGACAATAAAACCAAAACAAATATTCCTTCGACAGCTTCGCCCTTCATTCCTCATCACGCAAGCAGTCGCCGTGAGCCTCGGTGCTGCAATAAGAGCCTCCGGCTGTCAGCGCAGCTCTGTGCAAACAAATGGGCCCAGTGATTGATGGGAAGGAAGTTGAGCGAGCAGATCGTCCTGCTGTGAAGATAGGACACCCAGTGTACAACAACATGTGGCATCCAGTCGGACAAACTTGCACGCAAACGCTCGTTTTGTCTTTTCTGCTCAGTGCACACACACAATTAGTCCTTAATGAAGTGTAATTATCCAGCTGTTTTGCCACTTTTGTTTTTGTCAGGGTATGTATGTATGGAGACCGTAAGAATCATCATGTTCATGCTAATAATATTTATATCACCAGTGTTAACTTCTTTATTAATGACATGCGTGTTTGTTCAAATTTTAAGTTCACAATATATTTATTATCAGAGATTAATCCTAGTTTAAAATGGTGTGTCAAGGTTTTATGTTCACATCTGGAAAGAAGCCAATAAGGGAAACTTTGCGTGCACTAAGTGGCTTTCAACTTTCATTGGCGTTGGTAGTATGAGAAGTTCTCAGAATCCTATACCTAGTTTCTAAGGCACAATTGTCAACTTTGGGTAGAGTGTGAAGTTTAACACCCAGGACTCAGTGTTGACTATGCTAACATGCTAACAGCGCTTTAGCCTCCAGAAGGGGGGCCACAAAATCGGCAACCAGTTATTAACTTTAACTCTGAAAATTGAAACGCTAACATAGATGCAAATGTAAATAAATGCCTGATTCGTATGTCCACCCTTTCATTGTCCACCCTATCAGGAAGTTCACATATTTTGATATTTGTATGTTGTTTGCAAATATTTATGTAGGGGTGTTAGGCGATTAAATGTTTTTATTGTAATTAATCTCATGACTTCAATACCTTTACGATTAATCACATTTTTTTTTATCTGTTCTAAATGTACAATAAAATGTACAATAAAATATTTTTCCTAAGTTTTCATGCTCTTGTTAACTTCAAAGTGGAAAAAAATGCAAAACAAATAGAAATATGGCTGCATCTCATTCATTGATACAGTAATTTCATAATTCATAAAATTTAGATAAAATAAAAAAAAATACTGAACTGTAAAAAACGAGTGTGATGTTGATTTGTGTTGAGGTCATTTTTCTGCCATTAGATGGCATAATTGCACTTGGAAGACAGTGACAGCTCAGTGCATTTTTCTTCATCTTTAACATGAAGTAACTCGAGAAATTATACACATTTTTAAAATTGTAAATTACAACTTGACCCCAGTCTCCACAAATATATGTATTATTAAGTTTATTACTGCTAAATGTTGACGTTGACGTTTCTGCTGCGTTGCGACTGGAATTCCGCCAGTACAGGCTTTCCAAGTAAGGGACTGTCATTAATCGCGCATTAAAAAGAAAATGGTGGTGTTATAAAGGAACGTTAAATTAACTCAAAATTAACAATAATTTTGACACTCCTAATTTTATGAAATTATGACTGTCTTGTGTTAGCGTAGCTTAAATTACTTTGGTAAAAATCCAAACAGGCCAGAGCTGATATTGAAACCTCAAACCTCAGAACTGTCAGGCAGACATGCTCACCACTAGTCCATCGTGCTGTCTATATTTGAACAGTTACCCCAAAATGGAATTATCCCACCTCAGCATATTCTTGAGTCCTGTGACTGAACCATGCAGCAAAGATTGGCAGGTGAGCGAGCTGCAGACGTGTCATCTGTCAGGCGGCGGGCGATGATAGATGGAAGGCGGGACGGGTGAGTGGAGAAAAAGACAAACGTGTGTTTAGGCAGGAGGGTACATGGATGAGAGGCGAGAGGCCTAAGTCCCTTCGCAGTGCGTGTAACCTAACCAGAAAGAACACTTAATGGTATTTTATATAACTTTTATATTGAATATAGAAGAGCTTTTTATTGCATCAGTGCGCCATGTGCATTTAGGATCTAAACCATAGGAGGGGGAGCAGGGGGGGATTATAAAAATAATAACAATAAAAATCATTCAACGGGCTCAGCCAAAAAATACATTTTCATTTACAAAACAGTCAATCTTGTGCGCGATCCGCTATATGCACCTTGGGTTTCATATGTGACCGGGGTTCATCCACAGTGGCTTCAGCTGCCCGCTAACAGGCGCAGCACACTCTGCGGCTCACGGCCGACCACCGTTCTCGCTCCCGCTTCCCCCCCCCACGAGCTCCCAGCGGAGCTGACCCGCAGCAAAAGACGGGCTCGTGTACTCGTGCTGACGGAGCCAAGCGGAGGGAGAGTTGTGGAAATTTGTTACCCCTTAGCCTGAAAATCATAACTTTGCCAAAGCAGACTTCAGAGACATACGGTAAAAAGGTCCAACCATTAATGAATTCACGACATTCTCTTTTAAAAGATACCCCGACTGTCATGATAAGTTTGCGCTATATTATTTATTTGGTTGTTACTAACAAAACTCTCAGATTCCATTTTCAAAAATAATTTCCAGTTTAATACATTTTGTAGAAACTTCATTTGGACATTAGCAGCCATTGTTATTTACGTCGCAACGCGTTCAGTGCGTAGTGGTGCGTTCCTAAAGGGACGATCAAAACACTTGAATGTGTCTCGTGAATGACGAGAGCACGGCGTGGGGGGAGGGTGACTCTCGCGGTCGCATGTTGTTTCTTTAGGAACGCTACGAGGATTAACTTCACAGTGCTCGGCAGAGAGCCAGCCGCCATTCTAAATCAAATGCGCTGCAACGTAAATAACAACGTCCAAATAAAGTTTTTACAAAATGTATTAAACTGAAAATGATTTTTGAAAAATTTAAGAAAATAGATGGATGGATGAAATCTCATAGTTATGTTAGCAACAACCAAATAAATAACATAGAGCAAACTTGTCATGACAGTCGGGATTTCTTTTAAATCAGTGATAAAAGATGATCCCCACAATTTGTCTTTTCTTTAGCTAATGTTAGCTTTGTCCTCTTCATCAAATCAGACTGCCTAGCACGGCAACTTTCAATGTAGCATTTCTTAAATAAAACCAAACAACTCTTATGTAAAACCCTTTTAAAATAAAGGTTTTATTTTTTTTTTAAAAAACACGTATTTAACACATTCTTTTGCAAGTAGAATCGATAGCATCATGTACTCGCCACATAAAATCTTAAACATGTAATTTCTTATGAACTTGCTGCTAATATAGCTTTGATTGTACTTGAAAGATGTCATAAAATACAGAGGTAGCAAATCCAGGTCCAGAAAGTAAAAACCCTGTCTCAATTTGACTTTAGCCCCAGGTTTGTTTACCTGCTAGGGATCAATTTATTCAGTAGAATTTCCGGTATGTACTCTTGGCCTTCTTAAATGTTTATGTACCCGGATGAGATTAGTAACAGTATTAATCACCGGTTGCTGATGGCAAAAGACGGAGCTGTCAGTAAAAATGTGGCAGCTGAGCCTTGACTGAGAACATCCGTCGTATTTACTCTTTCTGTAGCAAAACCATGACACCTGCAGTAAAAACAGTTTTGCGTAAGGCTTTTCTGACAGTTTATAGGCTAAGAATCAATAACTGTTTTGGTCAAACATTAAATGACATTTTACATTGAAATGCAAACAAGAAAACTGTCACATACAATTGAAAGTTGGACGTTGACCTTAAATTCCTCCTCGGCTTGTATTGGGAATCATTCAAAACAAATTGGATTACTGCCATGACAGAAAAGTTTAATCTCAAAGTGTTGTTTACAAATGCAACTTCTATGTTGCAATGTTCTAAACTGTTTGTCTTCGTTATGGCCATTATGAGCAAGTATACACTAATCTGTCTTGTAATGAGCTAAGACCCAACATGACAGTATGAGGTGCATTACTAGCATTAGCCATTGGAAAAACAGTGGATGCTCTCTAAGTACGTTTTAAAACCACGGCAGATAATCATTCCTCTTCCTGACATTTTACGGTGTCGACCTTGTGTGTTGTCACTGAATCACCGCACGTTCCGCTTACCTGAGCGAGTTTAACAGTTTATTACCAACTGCGGCTTTTTAAATGCTCCCCAAATATGAACATCTACCTTCCAAAACATATATATTACCCTGAATGCCCCGTGTGTTCCATAAAAACCAAGCTACATTCATCAGACAAAAATAACATAATTGAAGTCACTTTTTCATTATTACCGACACGCAATCAGAGTTATTTTGTGGAACAAGGTGCACCATACATGTCGGAAAAATAAACTGGGAATGGGGTAAATAAACATAAAGATCAAATATTTTCTCAGGATGCAAAAAGTCTAACTGACGAATTTAATGAGATCTCATTTCCTAATGAAACCCTTGAACAAGGTAAATGTTATAGAAAAAAAACTAGTACTTTTAATAAACCTATGATTTAAGATAATCAGAGGTGGCAAAGATCCAGAAAATAAAAACCCTGCCACAGTTTGGCTTTAGCCATTGATGCTAGCTAGCTAGCTAGCTCCTTAGCAGGTAAACGAGCACCATGGGAGCTAGCTAGTTAGCTAGCTACCTAGCACCTGGGGCTAAAGCCAAACTGCTCCATCAAGATGACACGTTGTTGACAATATCATGTTGGTTTCCCCGTCAGATGTGAGTGACTGTTTAAAATAAATTTTATGTTCAGATAATAAATGAATAAGCTTACAATTGTTTGCACAAGCTAAAAATAAATGCGTGCACTGAATGATGAATGGGGAAAGTAAAACAAGAAACTGAAATACGGAGCGGCCTTCCAAATTAAAAGCATACATTTCAAAATAAGATCATTAAACATCACACAATACAGTTTGAAGAATACTTAAGACGGACTCTCTTAGTATATATGCCCTAACGTTTTTAGATAGAAGTGGGGGATTTAATAACAGGATTTAATAACATTATGTGGTTGTAAATAAAGTGGTAGTAGGAGTAACAAATGTATTATTTTTTTCACATGTGGAAAATGAAACAAGGGGAGAAACGGAACAAATGTGTTCTAATTTCATTCATGTTAAACACTGATGTTAACTGTTCATAGATTATATTTTGTATAGTTCAATACTATAGAGTTTTTGGGGATAGTTTTTTGTACAATTTGTCCATTGTTAACTCATTCACTCCCAGAAATTTTCACCCTTTGCTTCCGGTTGTTTTACTAGATTTTGACTGATATTGCAAGGCCCACAGGATGTTGAGTTCTATTGCTATAAGAACCTACCAAAATAAAGATTAGGGTCTCTTCTTTCATCAGTAAAAAAAGTATATTTTTGTTTCAGTTTTGCAGCAATTAGCATTAGAAGTTTCATAATTACTCACAAATCTGTTGAAAACACTGGCTAAAAGAGCTTTTTGCAACATGGCCCTGGTTGATCTCTTATACTCAGCTGCTGTTTTTGTAATAACTACCATTGCTTCAATCATTCTCTTCGGTTCAGAGGCGGCATCACCTATTATGCTATAGCATAATTATTATTTTTTTTAAACATTAAAAACGTATAAATAACTCTTTGGGAACATGATAATATTTAAAATAAAACATATTTATACATTTTGGGGAGAAAATTAGTTAATGAACAGCACATTAAGAGGAAAAATCTCTGGAGTGCTTGATATGTACTAATATAGTTCAACATTTAGAGACTCCAATTAATTAATGGTTAATGAAACAAATTATTTGGCATATTCTTTGGATACCCTTAAATATCCTTGTGCCCCCCCCCCCCACCTCCACCCCCCATTTATAAAAGTCTGGCTCCGCCACTGGGTATGACACGGTAGTTGTCAACAGCAACAGTACTGGAATCAACATGGAGAGGCAAATACTATCGTCCTTATTAGCAGCATTTTTTTTTTTCTACGTGCCATTACTCACTGGATACATTCTGTAGTTTGGTTGACTGCTCAAGGCCACACAGCAGCACCTAAATAATTAGCAATATTTTGAAAGGTAGTACTAACTGTACCTGGCGAAGAGCGCCGACATTCATCCTGTCAAGTGAGTTGGACAAGACTGACGGAGCGCTGGCAGCGCGGACGGACGGGCACCTAGGGAAGGAAGGAACGCAAGACGGACGGCTGGCACGGGGAGAGGGGCGCACTGTTGACAAGGAAGGTGTGCGAACTAGCAGCGGACGGACAGACGGAAAAGTGCGTGTGGCGGCATTTGTGCGAAACGAGAGTATAATAGAGTGTAGCTTGATGGGGACGGTCCTCCGCAAGCCTCCTTTGCTCCAATGATAACTTGTGGGTTTTAAAGTGTTCCTCGGAGCCACAAAGAGGCCTAAGAAATAGCGGGTACTTGGGCAGAGGCGCTCCGCTCCATCACAAACAGAGACCTGAGACCGTTACTCTTCAAGTAGGAAACGTCTCTTAAGCCAAACAGCGCCCAGTTTACTCTGGCACCAGGCTGAAAACCAAGACTTTTATATGCAGAGCTTTAGCGTCACTTTTTCAAGAGGGAGCAGATGATGGACGAGGTGCCGGTTTGAGGAACACCCGAATGAGACTTGTTTTACTAATTTGTTGGTTAAAAAGAAGGTGTATATTGGCATGTTTACTCGCTATCAAACAGATAGTGGTTGTGTTTTGATTCTAAGCCAGGTTTATACTGAAAACAGTCAAGGGAAATTCTGGTTGAGGCAGTTTACAAAAGTAAAGCAAATCACTTTTTGGGTAGGCTCCAGCTCATCCACAAGGACAAACACAGAAAATGGATAGTTGGATTTCACTTGTCAACTTTTCAGTAATAAGAGTTCAAACATGCGGTCTTTTCTTGAAATATACAGTAGCTACTTTTTGTACATATAAAATGTTTTATTTGTTTCTTTTAATCCGTAATTCCTTTCCTTCATTTTGAGCGTGTACTAAACCCACTTTCAAACACGGTCTGACTGGTTTGTTTTTTCAGTTATTGTAAAAGTGGTTACTTTGTATTGGCATCCTATTCTACAGATTGCGTAAATGACATCTTGATCTCTTTTGAAAATCTGCAACAGTTTAACCCATTAAGGCCAGGCGCGCATTGCCGCGTTTCTACCACTGGAGCCGGCAGCGCTCTAGCGCTCTTCTACCTTTAAAGCCGGCAGAGCAGATATGTCATTTTGTTTTGTTTTGACCAATTCTTGGTCCCTTAGCCTATGAAATGGATCCGAATATACATGAGAGGGTGACATGGGCCTCTTAGCATGTCTTGGAATTTTATTCGAGCATTCATAGCTGACACAGATTCGCGGGAGTTATGAAATAATTGATGGCGATTGACGACGGCGCGGCAGGACTTCGAATCAGTGCAACCAGTCGACAGTGACATATTGTTAAGAAATATGTTTGAAGACAATGAGGATGTTGAAAATTTCGATGGTTTATGCGCTACAGTGTAAAGGTAAATATACCCGCAGATACGACACAGTTGTTTATTGATTTTTTTTTAAATATATATATATATATTGAAGGTTTATAATAATAAACTTAGGTGTGTGTGAACGCCACAGATGTAAGCTCTGAAATGTTTTTGGAAAAGTGTTTCTGTTTGCTTCAGGAGCTGAGATGTTATTTATTTAGTAGGCATTGGCAGTATTGTTGAATTTCCAGGAAAACTTCAGTTTTGTATAGGTTTTAAAGGCTTGTTTCCGCAGGCGCTTTAGGCCTTAATGGGTTAAAAGCAGGCATCAGATAAGCTAGCAGCAACAGTTATTGTTTAAATTCATGTGTGTCCTCGTACACCAAAATATACTCTAAACCTAAAATTGTTGTTTACTGTATCAAATATGTGCATTCTTTTACAATCAGTGACACACAGTTCTGGTGTGCGTGGTCACCGAAGGCACTGAACATTCAATGCATCTCTTTACTTACTACACATTTGAACAATAAATAAAAATTTAGCTGTTTTAATTATGAAATTATTGATAATTACTGGATTGGAAATAAAATCAATGCATGGATCATAGAACTAACGCAGGGGTCGGCACTGCCACACTTGCCTACTCTGACCGCATATACCTGATTACAATGTCATTAATTGTGAATAATTTATTACAAACCTCTATTATTATTATTATTATTATCAAATTAAGGCCAAAACAAACATTTATAGGCAGAACCAAATTTGCCCAAAGTACCACCATGATGATGTGAATACTTGTCCAAGTACAAAGGTTCCACAGAAAGTAGGCCTATCAAGATTTTTATTTATTTATAATTTTTGTCATTTAGAATCTATACAGTACTTATACACACAATTAAAGTAGATTTACAGTAGATTTGAAATGGCAGTAACTCGTCATATATATTGTTTCCAGTTTGGTAAGTAATCAACTAGCCAAGAACTACCGTCTCCTCCTCCTGCTCCCTCTGCCCTGCCTGACTTAATCCATCCTAAGTGTTTACAGACCACTCCCCTGCTCAAAGGGGGTCAGCTGGTGTTTCTCAAACAAACCCTATCGAAAACAGATGAGCGGCCATCAGGCAAGAACAAGAAGCTTGGGATACATTATTTCAAGTAGAAAAGACCAATGGACTCTCCGATGGGAAAATATTTGGTTGTATTTAGATTTTGTAGATCCATGAGTGGGCAGCATGGTGGACTAGTGGTGAGCTGAGAAAGGTCAGAGGAGTAAGATAATGTGTGAGTGAGTGAGTGTGTGGCGTATTGAAGCAATGTACATTTTTTTATCATGAGCCTTAACAGCAAGAAGAGATGAAGATGGTTCTTCCAAAAGTGGAATACTGGATCTGGGAAACAGTCAAGTCAAAGTTTAGGTATTTGTTCTTGTCAAAGCATTTGTGTCAGTACTAAAACACTTTTCTTTTACATGAACACATGAAAGAAGGGCCCAAGCGTCCATGTCAGTTTGTTTTAAAAAGACGATGGCTTAAACATGCAAACGCCTCGTCTTAAGGGGCCAGTGTTTATCATGCTGCCATCTAAGTGAACTCCCTCGTCTCCGTCTTTACGTCTGATAAGACGATCGGTTCTCACGCGGCCTCTCGGCCTCCACGTCTTCAGGTCTTGATGATGACGACATTAGACGCAGATCTCATTGCTCGCTTTAATCAGCTGGCAGTTGCCAGGGCAAAGCCCTAAAACTCACTTTTCAGGCTGCCAAGTACAGTGGTGTGTAATTTATGAAACAGTTGTGCTTCTTAAATGGTGATGCCCGTCAGTTCAACATCACTTGCTGTTTTTATTTGAATCTCATTGGGATTTTTTTACTTAGATAGATGATAAATAAATGAGTACTGTTGTCATGTGAGGTGTGGAATTAGGACCCAATTGCGGACCTCAAAACCTTGACTGAGGAACCTCAATGTCGAGAGCAGGTCTGGATGCATGGAAGCGAGCTTGAACACAGAATAGAGATAGGAAACGTACTGAGAGAAACGTCGGCTAAGGAACCTCAACATACTGTTATTCATCAGCTCTCGCTAGGGCAATGCACAATTCTATATGACAGAATAAAGGCATATATAATAAAATAAGACAAAATTAGAGTGACTATTACAGGACCATAGCAACTGACAACATTATCATCATAAGTGACATAGTCATTTTATAAGACTAGGCAAACTAGTGGCTAATACATCATCATCAAACATCATCATAAAGGACAATAGCAACCGCATAACAACTGACAACTAACTTCACCATCACGTTGGACATTTGCATAAGATAGACAAACTAAAAGAGTATCAGTTGTTATGCAGTTGCTATGTCTCTTATGGTGATGTTTGAGGATGACTAATGCATCATCATCAAATATTATAAAGGACAATATCAACTGCATAGCAACTGACAACTTCATCATCACATCAGACATTTGCGTAAGATAGACAAACTAAGAGAGTATGGGTTGTTATGCAGTTGCTACGTCTCTCATGATAATGTTTGAGGATGACTAATACATCCTCAAACATTATCATCATAAAGGACAATAGCAACTGCATAGTAACTGACAACTTCATCAGCACATCAGACATTTGCGTAAGATAGACAAACTAAGAGAGTATGGGTTGTTATGCAGTTGCTACGTCTCTCATGATAATGTTTGAGGATGACTAATACGTCCTCAAACATTATCATCATAAAGGACAGTAGCAACTGCATAGCAACTGACAACTTATTCATCACATTGTACATTTGCATAAGATAAACAAATTAGGAGCGTGTCAGTTATGCAGTAGCTATGTCTCTTATGGTGATAATGTTTGATGATGACTAATGCACCATCATCAAACATTATCATTAAGGACATAGCAACTGCAAGGATGACTAATGCATCATCATCAAACATCATCATAAAAGACAATAGCAACGTCATCATCGGACATTTGTATAAGACTAGACAAACCAAGAGAGTATCAGTTATGCAGTTGCTATGTCTCTTATGATCATTTTCGATGATGGCTAATACATCATCCTCAACCATTATCATTGTGTTGTTATGCAGTTACTTTGTCTCTTATGATAAGGTTTGATGATGACTAATGCATCATTATCATACATCATCATAAAAGACAATAACTGCATAGCAACTGACAACTTCATCATTACAACCGACATTTGCATAAGATAGACAAACTAAAAGTGTACCAGTTATGCAGTTGCTATGTCTCTTGTGATAATAATGTTTGATGGTGACTAATGCATCATCATGAAACATTATCATCATAAAGGAAATAGCAACTGCAAAACAACATCAACGTTATAACACAAAGGCCCCATGACCCATCTCAAACACAGTCGTAACAACAGTGCTTAACACATTTATTAGACGTGACGTTTATGCCACAGTTGCCCTAAATTACCAACATTGGTAATTACCAAAATAATTGAAATTATGTTCATGCAATAGCAGAGACTCTTTAACCAAAATTGTACTTGTAATTATTTTATATTGAGTTATTATTATTGATTTCCATATCAAATTAGATATCAATAATAATAATAATAATAATAATAATAGTCTGTTTTGCATGAAAGACCAGCTACAAATGAATCACCGCATGACATCCTTGAAAGTACTATCCCATGACATTTGTATTCTCTGTGGACTCTTTCTCAGGTTCTCTGTGAAAGCAGCTCAATGAGATGGAACGTGGGACCCTCCCCCAGGGATGAGGGGGGTTCACAGGAGATGAACATCCCAGACTGGGAGGCCTCCACGGAAATAACCAATTGAGAAACGAGGTCTAGGAATAGGATGGCACTGCGGAGAAGGTTGAAAGGTTCGTACAAATGGGATTGACATGGGTAAGCAACATGAAGTAGGTGGGACCAAAGTTGCAAGCAGGGACGGGAATTCTGACATTGGGAATGTTAACATCTTATGTACCAATAAACAAGAAACCTAACAGTAGATATACACTTAAATACTCAACAACTTAACATCCAAAGGTATGCTACAAATGTCCACAGGCACGTCTCACTCTCAACTCACACATATTTCGCTGGCTACCTGTCATGACCCCGAGCAACAGTTGTTTTGTCCGAAGCCTCGCACGGATCATCGCGGCGGTAACATTGTTTTTCTTTCTGTCTGTGGTGGGACGACACACTGGGACGGGGGAGGCCACAGCTTCATCGCTGTTGACTTTCTCCATGCTTGGACTGCACTAAAGCTGTGTGTGGGCCAGACCCCCACGGAGAGCGGTGCTGGAACAACTGTCAGCGGCGAGGACAACGGCGGGTTGGCCTCCCGCCGCGCCAACAGGTTCCGCACCATTATCTGTTGTCTTGCTAAGCACCCTACCTCATGTGTGAACAGTCCAATACAGTCGGTATAGATATGATTGTTACAGATGTTCTTTCTGGATGGCGTTCACTTGCATTTCTACCTCGCGGTGACTCGTTTTGTACAAGTTTGATACCTGAAGTGACTCAGTCTTGTTCATGTGCGCCCGAGGTTTTCCAAACGAGAGCTTTGCTACATTTAACACATCTGAGATAACATTAGGATGCTCTTCTTTCCACTTTAGAAAGCTGCAATGTATGTAAGGAGGAGTTCTTGGCAAAAATGGATCATGGTTTCCCAGTTGTTCATGATGTCGTCAAGGAGATGTTCCATAATATGATCTTGTTGTTAACTAATGCCACATTCCACACTGCTGGGGAATGGGAAATATACCACACGGAGCTTAGGAGTTCCAAGTTTGAAGTGTTCCAGTGGAAAGCAAACACAAAAACACGTCTATTGATAAGTGTGTACGTTGGAGCTGCATTGAAATTGATATGCTGGAAACCGAGTCAGCCTTACAGAACAACTTCACACAGTGTAACGTGAAATGTCTTCACAAATTGTATAAAAAGTAGTAGAAATTTGGTATATTTAACAGTAAAAAATGTTTGCTTTAAATAAAATATGGCAGTCACACATTCTTAAATTGTACCATGCCTTTTCCTTCTCATTTGTCACATTGTGTTCCGTCCAAAAAAAGGCACCTGGCTACTATGTGTTTGATGCTGAGCAAACGGTCCCAAATATGGACTTGCTTATGCTGGGCCATTGTTGTCATTGTGCCGTCCTGCACCCTGCACTGCCACAAATACAACAAAAAACAAGTGCAGTGTGAAAAAGGCAGCTTTGAAATAGTTTTGGATGCATCTTAAAAACTTGCATTCATGCTAATTGAATATTTGTATTCAACTGGTATAGAATGTCTAGCCAATGGGAAAAAATCTCATAACCCACCGTCAGACAAAAATAATTTTAATAATGATAGCAGGTGGATACACAAGTTTAAACAAATTTAATTGTTCTGCCTATCACTATATGTCACTGGGATAGATACAGGAACAAAGATATAAGTGTAATTAAATAATACATTTTAAGCATGTGCTGCGCCACCACGATCTCTCAAGGCTGTTTAATTTGAACAATATTTACATTACTTAGCCAACTTATCTTCTGGCAATTATCTTTATCAATGAACTAATACAGTAACCATTGTTTTTGTTCACCATAGTGGCATACTTCTTTTAATGAGTACCTGTAAATTATGTCTCACCTACTTCAGAATACCATCCTCCACATCAGTAAGCAAGTTGTGGTCTACGTACTAAATTTAAACTTGTAGCACATACGGTGGTCTCCCTGGTTCACTTTATGCTAACCATTCTGGAGGGTCATCAAAAAACAGATAAATGTTTACTGTTGAGCGATGACATCACAAGAGTGAAGGTCTGTGCAAATATACAGGTGCTCCATCATCCTTGGCACCCTTCACTTCATCCAGTCCATATTCTTGCAGTTAAAAAAAAAAAAAAAAAACTTTAACTCCGGCTTCCCGTTTTCACGTCGGCTCTTTCATTTATTTTGACGGCTGCTGAAAATATAAACTTTTACTTAGTTCTCTGTTTTTGGAGTGTAACTTTTTTTTTTTTTTTTTCGTTGACATGGTCATGGAAGTGTGTGTTTTTGACGTGTGGGGAGTTTTTGAGTGGAGCTGTGTGGCTGATTAATGACTATACTGTATTCAGGCATTTATTTTAAAGGATTACATACTGTATTTATGTGTCACGTTTGTCATCAGTTTGGTCACATTCAAATTATGTGTTTGTAAAAGTACATGAAATGTGAACATGGACATAACATAATAGCTCTTTCTTGAATTGTGATGTATTTGGAGAGTTTGTTAGCTAACTATGATTGTTTGTGTTTGTTAGCCAGCTAACCAGCTAGCTAGCTTGTTATTTCTTCTACTCTGATTCAGTGCTCTTTGGCACTATGCTGCCTCTCTAAGGTCAGTTTTGGTACTACTACCTAGTTTGGATGTGGAGACTCATAATTATCGATATACTATGTGTGTGGTGCATTTTGTTGGTTCTTCAGTAAATCACATGCTATTAAGAGTGTTTTCCTCATCATGTGTGGGGTCTCACATAAAAAAAAAAGGTTGTATCCCATTTAAAAACTTGGGATTTAGATTTGGCCCCTATTCTAATTTGGGGAAACAGTGACCAGTCATGCACCATGGGTATATTGTAAGGATCGGGTTTAATACTTCCCCTCTTTTTTAAATGAATGAGATTGTCCTGCATTGAAAAGTGTCTCTCCTAAATTTCCTGCTGCAGCGACAGACGCACAAGGTCGAAGTCAAAAGGGGGCTCAGAACAGGAAATTCTGCTGCATTTTTTTTTTTTTAACTGTGTACATAATCTTTTCTGCTGAAGTTTCATTTTCCTCTGAATCTCATTGCTGTCACACCCGCTTCTCGCACAAGACTGACATCCTCCCTCGTTAGACATTCAGCAGCCGCAGGGTAACCTGAGCCGTGCGCACACACTTGTGCGCACACACACATTTAATCAGAGCGACCCACTTGCCATCACACTGCTATCACAACCTGTCTACATCTCCTCCTATGTGCCTGCGCCGTGTGTCTATGCGCACACGTGCGCCTCAACAGCATGCAGCCGACACACAGGACCGGACCAGAAACTAATATCCCCCCCATTGGAAACACATGTGGAGGTCCGACAAAAGCAGGCATGTTCCCTGTGCCATGTATGCCAGCAGTCACTTTGTCTCCATGCTGTCTCCCTTTTAGGTCATGTATCCTTCCTCCAATTCTTAGTAGCAATCTGCTGTGTTTTGTGTCATCCACTAACTCTTGTTGGAATCCGAGGACACGTTATTTCTTTTGCAATAAACATGTTGATTAAATCTTAAACAACCTTTAAAATGTGAGCGGGCGATAAACATGCTGATTAAAATGGAGTCTCAAATGAGGCAGTAAGTACAATTACTGTATAATTGTAGTTATGTACTTTTCAACCCACTTGTTACTACTGTAGTTATCACCCATTTAATAGTGATTTATTGTTTATGACCCCACTTTATTGCATTTTTATTTTTTTATTTTTTTTATGGAATTGATCGGTATACTTTCTTAATGTAATGCCTGCACATGTGGGAAAGGAGAGCCACAGTCGCGAAGGCTGAAGGCCTTCCCGCCTTATGCCTTTTTTTTTTTTCATTCCTCCCACTTATTTGACATGCATCTACTTTCACTTAATTAATCCAATTCACATCATTCCAATTCCAACATATTTCATAAATTCACAGGATGGGGGCTATTATTTTTCTCATTACAAATAGTCACGTTTTTTCCCAAATGAAACATTTTGCATCCAAAATTCCTCATTCATTCCCAATGACCCCACATTTTCCACATCACTTGTTAACCATTCATTCCTAAACAGATTCACATTGGTCCTCTTTGAAATTGAAATCATTTAGCTCATTCAATTCATCTTTAGAGCGATTTTCAATATGCCCAAATTTCCCATTGACGAAAAATTCAACATTTTTATCATTAAAATACTCACAAAAATGACCTATTAATTCCCAATGACACTTTTCAAAATGGATTCACATCATTGCCATTTGCATTTCAAAACGTTCAGCTCCTTCAATTTACATGTGAAAAATTCTGCTTTACTAAAAATTCAATATTTTCCCAAATGCAGTTCCCCCCAAACCATTCCTTATACTATCTTAATGACACATTCAACAAAACAGATTCATGTTGTTCCCATTCCAAATTCTAATTGTTACGATTATTAAATTTACCTTGGGAATGATTTTCAACATGCCAAAAATGTCCATTTACCAAAAATTCTACATTTTCACCACAGAAAAAAATTCCCTATACATTTCCAATGACTTAAATAAAACAGTTTCACATCATTCCATTCCACATTCTAAATGATCAGATCATTCAGTTCACCTTGGGAATGACTTTCAACATGCCAAAATTTCTTCACCCCTCAAAAAACAAAACAAAACAAAAATTCTCCATTCATTGTTAATGACACATTAAAAAAAAAAAATTAAGTCCAGTATCATTTCACAACATTTTATCTTTAAATATCTTTCCATATTTTTAAATATCATTCCCTATCATTCACAATTATTCCACATTTCAATATTTTCTCATTCATGATTTCAGCCTTCACACACAATTTATCCAGAAATTGCAAATGTGTAGTTTTTACATGGTTTTCCAATTTCGGGTTGGTCTGGAGCATATCCCCCAGATATACTGGAGTTTGCTGTATTGCCAATATTTCTAGTAATGACAACAAAATAAATGAGCGTTTGGTAAGTGATTTTCTTTCCAAATGTTGCTGAACAGTTGGAAATACTTGAAAATTAGATTGTTGCCTCAAACTGTGCCAACGCTGATATATTTAAGTGCCGCTGAAATAATGTATTCAATTCTGAATCATTGTGCTGAGTGTACAGTGATGACAAAGTTCCTGCAAGAAAAGTCGAGGTAAGCGGCTGGTAAGACCGCAAAACATCGCACCTTCCTAAAGTGCCAAATTACCGCCGTGGTCGCAGCTGGCTACCGCTTTGAGTTTTTGGCCTTGGAGAGATTGTGGCTGCGCTTCACTCAGCTGCACGGACAGCTCGTTGCAGCCGCAAAGTTTTAAGTACACCTAACGGAAGCCGACTCCGTCCTCTGCGGCTGCCGACCTTTCATTTCCCGCCGATTTGAATGACTAAATAAGCGTTGCTGACGTTCACTTCTCTCAAGTGGCGATTAATCAGCAGTCCTTCAAGTCGGAGGAAGCAATCAGGTCGGGTGAGGAGCTTTTTGAAAAGCGGTCTGTTATGACAATCTGTTTGGGAGCTTTGTCAGAACCCTTCTTTTGTCACCACCGTGACTTGGAGCGCTAATAGGTGGTGAAAAGGCTGCTTGGAGACACAGATGAGGCAGATTAATATACGAACCTAACGCAAGGGATTCCGAGCATTAGCATGCGCGCTAGCCAGAGTCGGCCCCAGGAGAGAAACCAGAGAACGCCTCTGGTGTGTCCATGGACATCCTCCGTTGAGTTTGGCATATCCTTGTTTCGGCTGAGCTGCTGAAAGTCGTGTCTGTGTATTTGTGTGTGTGTCGGGGGAGGGGCTGGACTGTGTATGTGCGTAGCTGCTGAAAGATTTGTTATTTGTGACGGATCATTTTAACGGCATTTGTCAACTCTAATATGCAGAACTGTCCGGCGACGGGCACGATTTGACGTTTTCTCAGCTCACTTGGAGTTTATTTAATACAAGTGCACTTACAGCTGAAGCTGTTTTCTCTGGAATAAACACATCATATTTTTGGAGAGCTAAAAACAGAAGCATAAATATCTTTATTTTATAAGAGTACGCAACAAGTAAAGAGTTGTTGCATCGTTCAATAAACATTGTGGGATTGCGTCATCACTTAAGACTAATGCAGCTCGGTCATATTGTTTCAAATTTGACAAGTGGGGGGAAATTAAAAAAGGACCAACAACAAGCATGTAGTCATGTAACACCAGCTGCTTTTTCTTTAGCATTTGTTGTGTTTTTGCTTGTTCCAAAAAAAAAAAGACCAGGTTTGAATATGGAACTCTAGAGAAGAATGTAAGATAGCATGTCCATAGAGCCATAAAAAGTTGCCATATTCTTGGTTGTTAAAAATGGATACATTTCATTTTAATGTTATGCATTTTAGCACAAATAGATTGTGGAAAATAGTTTTGAAAGTCAGCATGCTGGAGCTACCGGAGTACAATTTAAGACGTTTGACTTTTTTTCTTCTTTTTTTAAATATAGTATATGTCAATTTGCACTATTGTTACATTTTACTGTAGCCTCAAAAATACGCTTCATGATTGTAAAATGGCGTAAAAAAAAAAATCTTCTACCTGCAAGACGTAAAAAAAAATTGTTTTTAAATGGGTCAAGTGTTTAAGTCTGCTTCCTTAAATTCCTTAATGTGTCTTATTTTATTTTTGTTGAACACATTTTTGTGTGTGAACATACAAGGTATTTTTAGTTGAGAAAAACTAGTTAAATAAATACAACTAAAATTGAAACAATATTTTCATTCAAATGGAAGTCACCCCAAAAAAATTATTTACAATATTATGTTCAATGCAGCTCCACTAGTCTAAACATGGTATTGTTTTTGGAATATGAATTAAGCGACAAAATCCACCCGTGTTTATCCATCTCAGGGGCGGCCATTTTGCCATTTGCCGTCAACTGAAAGTGACATCACTATAGCTCAGTGCTCAGGTAACAACCAATCACGGCTCACCTGTTTTCTGAGTTTTGTCATATGACATTTGCAAGCTGAGCCTTGACCTTGACTGGTCGTTACCTGAGCCCTGAACAACTGTGGTGTCATTTTCAGTTGACAGCAAGTGGCAAAATGGCTGCGCCTGATATGCATAAAAACGGGTGCGTTTTACTGCTTAATTCATATTCTACATACGCAATATTAATCAGAATTACATTTTTAGATTAGTGGGGGGGCACACATGCAACATATTTTGTACATACATTTTTAGTTTGGCCTCCCCGTTAATGATTTGTTGATGGTTGTTTTTAAAATATTTTTAACTCATCCACTGCCATTGACGGCTTTAGACGTCAAAAAATATTTCTGTTAGTTTAACATTTTTTTCACTTTTAACAAGAGTATGAAAAAATAGAAAAAAAGTTGTTATTTTACATTTAGAACAGATGTAAAATTTGTGATTAATCGTGAGTTAACTATTGAAGTAATGTGATTAATTACAATTTTAAAAAATGATCGCCTGACGACCTAATTTCTAATAATCTTTTATTTTATTTTTAAAAATAATCTTTTTTCAAAAACCTAATTCCTAATAAACTTTTCTTTTTGTTTTTAAACTAATATTTTTTCCAAAAAAGAAAAGATTATTAAAATTAGGGCACCAGGCGATAACATTTTTTAGTTGTAATTAATCGCATGACTTCAATAGTTAACTCATGATTAATCACAAATTTTATATCTGCTCTAAATGTACAATATTTTTTTCTTACTCTTGTTAACAAAAGTGGAGAATTTTTTTTTTAACTAAGAGAAATAGTTAACAGGATTTTTTTACGTCTATAGCCGTAAATGGCAGTGAATGAGTTAAAATTATATTTTTGTCAAGTTATTACTTAACAATACTGTGATTCTGTTTTAATATCACACACAAGAAATACACGAAATTAAAAAAATATATATATTAAAACTAATAAAAACTTAGCATTAAAAAAATGAAACTAATACAAACAAATAAAACAGCTCTGAAAAATAATTAAAACTAACACATTTTAAAAAACAAAACACAAAATGTAATAAAAACTTGCTAAAACAAGATTTCCCTGAACTGTTGAGGTATTATTAAAGAAAATCTTACATTCAGAACTCATATGAGGGATTATCGTCATATTTTGTACTTCATGCTGATATTATTTTAAAGAAGGAGCTGCTCATATTTCAGGTTGACCAGGAAACTGCAGGCGCGTGTGGCGCTTGTCATACTCTGCATCCCATCATTCAACAGGCCGGGCTGACTGCACCACTTTCCCCTCTTCCGCCACACTGTCCACTTTTTTTCTGCTGCTCTCATCTAACATGGACCAAATGCATCCATTCACAGCTCATCATCATTTTGGGAAAGCAAAGTGCAACCATTTTTTGTTTCTTCAATTTTATGTATGTGTATGTGAAGTAGAGAGCGGTCAGTGTTTCTTGAATAGCACACGGTAGCTAATTAACACAATTAACAGTGGCTGTTTAATATCTGATTGACAGGAAATGAGCGCTCATTTTTATGTTGTTAGACTGACTCACCACACGAAATTTGTATTATTACCTTTTGAAATGATACAACTTTCTATTTTGTTCCACTGCTAACAACTCTGCTCCAACCACAGATGGTTTTTAATGGTCGCCAAGAAGTTATTACATTAGGGTCCATTATGCAAAACCTACTTCACCTATTAATACGCTCTGTTGTACTAATTAATAGCTTTAAACTCTAATCTGTCCAAATCTCATAATGCTGTCTGGAGAGCAGGTTGGATACGTGTAATGAGGCAAAACATTGACGTTGTCACAGCTCCTGTGAATGTTACTCTTACAAAGGTTACCGTTGAATTGCTCTGGACCGACTCCCAAACTGTTCTCACTGTAAATATTGAGGAAAATGTGAAGCAAAGGAGCTAGAACACACAATTTAAAACCCTGCCTGATGAGTTTACAAGCTTCAGTGGCAGCCCAAACAGCAATTTGTACCAGTATAATTGCTTGGACAATTTATGGTTTTGTGTGTGGATATGAAACTGATATTTATGTCAAAACAAGTCGTCAGACATAAGTGGATCGACAAATGTAAATGTAAAGCTTTGGTCAAATATATTATTTGTTAAACTACGTTTCAGCATTCGTTACCGAGGATAAGTAAGTACTCTTGTTGTGAGTAATATCGCCTATAGCTGTGGTTCAATGTGTTATGTATGTTTGAGGCTCACGTAACTTTTGCAGCGGCTTAATTGCCTCGTTAACGTCTGTGCTAAAAATATAACTGTGCCGTTTACAGCCGCTTCAGTTAGCGTAATTCTTCTAAGTTAATGCGGACAACAGTACAGGAACTAAAGGCTGAAATGGTTATTTTGCATTTATTGACCGCCACAGCGGGCTCCTGTAAGAGAGCACATAAGTCTTCAGTTGTACTCAACAATTTAATTAACTCTGAAGTGCAGACATATCTTTGTATATTGTACATCGTCATTGACTACTGCACTGCTGTGAGATGAACGACGAACGAGAACGTGGAACAGGAAACGGAAATACAGAGCAGCCTTCCAAAATAAAAGCATGGATTTCAAAACAAGATATAATTAAACATCACACACTAAACAGCTTAAGGAATTCTTAACATGGTAGATATTACTAAATTACTTGAAGCCCTATTGTATAGAATTGAATTAATTGCAATCCACTGTATTCCTTAAGAAGAACACATGTTTTGATGGGGACTTTTTTGTCTGGCCACTGGATTATTTGTTTCATCTTATTTATAGTTTTTTTTTTTTTTGTCATTTTATTGTGTGCTCTATGCAAAATGACTTTTATGAGCAAATAAAACAATTTTTAAATGTCATTCCATTTTAAGGACATTTGCTATAGTTGGGATATATATATATATATATATATATATATATATATATATATATATATATATATATATATATATATATATATGTATTTTTTTTATGTCATTGTTTTTTGGGAAATTTTATGTATCATAAGTACTAATGGTATCTGCACTTGGTATCAGTATCGGTAAGTACTGAAGATTTATAGGCAGTAGGCTAACTTGAATACAAATCTTCAAATGATCCTGTGTGTAACGGTTATACGGGATTGAGGCGCTCATGCAAGCAGGCAGTGTTATCACAACTGAAAGCGGGCAAAGTGACGCAATGAAAGAAATATAATATATTTTCTTTTTATTTCTCGTTTTAGGGGGAGTAAATATTAGCGCAACTTCATATATCATACATAACGTAACACGGTAAAGGTTAACCGTATATAAACACCGGGTCAGGGTACAATGTTGACTGTTATGTTATATATTTTGTCTAGTAGTAGGTGACATGTTCTCCAAACCAGACGATTACAAGAACGGATGTCTCTTTATATTTTTCTTGGATGGTGCCCACCAACTAAACTCACACACCACATAGACACACAGACACACAGACACATCCCTCGCCGTTGCAGCTCAGCATGCTCGGAGAGGAAAGGTGGCTATATTATCCTAGAGTTGCTGTTTTTAAGCTATAGACAACATTCCAGGCTCCAGTGGGACAAGCGTGTGATAGACAGGCACTTTACTGTACCTGAGCCAGGCACTGGCAGCCTAGAAGGGGTGGGGGGTTGGGGGGGAATCAATACTTGGACATAACTTTCTAAATAAACACATGCAGTCTATGGACATTGTTGGCAGTGGGAGCCGGCAACCTGTCCCTATTGATGGAATCGAACACCAGAGCGCTTGCTGAGCTGAGCGCTGGATCCTATCGAGGTGCTGGCTACTAGCAAAATGTGATGTGAATAGTCGGCTGTGTTGTGTTTATTTAAGGTAAGAGAAGAACGGGCAAGACATTTAGGAGAATGGCCTTACATTTGGCAGTGAAGCTGCTTTTCCCCTTAGCGAGGGTTTTCATGGCTTGTTGGTGATGTTAAATCTGCCTTAACCTCCGCGTGGGTGATGCCCGGTTGCTAGAAATCGAATTAAACTGTCGTAATTCCAGCACTGTAGTCTGCACAAGCACTTGGTGAAGATGTAGTGAAGAGTGGAGGTGCATTTAAAGGGATACTTGACTCATTGAGACATTTTCAGCAGTAAAAAGTTAATATTTTGTCCAGAATGAATTTGATAACGTCATCATTTTTTATGTAGAATTAATACCTTTAAAAACAAATGTTTCCGCTTGCTGTCGACCACCTGTGTTGAGGAAGTAGGTAACGACCAATCATGGCTCAGTTTGCTGACCAAACCCAGAAAACAGGAGACTTTTTACTTTTGAAAATATTTCAATGAGTCAAGTATCCCTTTAACAATGAAGCAACGACATGAGGAGATAACATGCTACTATACTTTTTTTTTTTCCCACATAGCCATCCAAGAAAGAAACTGCTTGGAAAAGGGAATACACTGTCGCCCTTCATACGATGCTCATTGATTCATCCAAATACAGGGATGTAACGATATCCAAACATCACGATACGATATCACGATATGAAGGTCACGATACGATAATTATCACGATATTGTGGGGAGGTTGGCGATACGAAAAAAGGTCCCAATATTGTAAAAAAAAAAAAAAAAAAAGAGCTCATACTATAAAAAACACACACACACACACACACACACAATATTGTGCTTTTGTACATTACAGCAATGAAAAATATTAAAATATATTATATATAAAAAATATATAAATATAATATATATATTGAGGCATTTACTTGGTAGTTCAAGCACACATTGAGTTCCTACACATATTGACGTTCCCCTTCATCTGACCATTAGTGTGGATTTTAAACATAGAAGGGTCAAAACATGCCTTGTTAAAAAAGCCACCAGAGAGTGCTAGAACTGCACAAATGGAAATCAACCCGACTTTTTTAACAGATGGGCTGCTTTTAATATCATGACATGACGACGACAATATATTGTGGCAATTTTAATATCGCAATATCATGATATTGCCGTTATTGTAACATCCCTAAAATTCAACCTGACCAATTGCTGCGGACAGCGAGGATGGCCTGCTTAGTGAATACCTCAGGCAACAGAAGCCATGTAAGGAGAAGGAGCCAGATGGGCAATAGATAGATGGATAGAGAGAGGGAGAGGGAGGGAGGGAGAGAGGGGGAGGGAGAGAGAGAGAGAGGGGCAGAGAGATACCTTGTAGACTACATTTCAGTCTGAGGTCACAAAGGGGTAGCAAAAGGGAGGAGCAAGACAGCTGACAAGTTCCCAAGTTCTGATAGAAGCTGTTCCCTTTTGATGCAGCCATGGTTTACAAGCTTGCTGTTTCTAAACCACAGCTGTAGTCGACTGCTACCGTATGACGACCGACTGAAACTGAGCTGGCCCAGGTGGTGCAGACGAGTGTGGAGAAGACCTCGCACTCTGCTCACAGCTGGCCGCACGCACACGCACACACAGCTGGTCCCTACAGCTGCCATTCTAACTGCTAGTTGAAACACCTGGAGGCACGCGCCCTGTCAAGGTGATCACACCCACTCTGGAATAAAATAACAGATCCGGAACCCAGTTCAAATAGACAAGCTGCTAAATACTTTGATTATATTTCTCACTTCGAGAAGAACCAGGAAAAAAATATAGTGAGCTAAATTTTAGTTTTTTATTCTGTTTGCTGACAAGTAATAGGTTAGAGGTATATATACATATATATATATATATATATATATATATATATATATATATATATATATATATATATATATATATATATTAGTGCTGTCAAATTTAAAGCTTCAACTGAGTTTGTAGAGGAAGGCTTTTTGGGGGATTTCTTCAATAGGCCCTTATTGCTCTACCTTTCATCAGGAACTCATTCCAAAAGTTGTATTCCTTACTACTCACAAACATGGCTGCTAAATACGAGCCAAGGCCCTGAAGAGTCTTACCTCTAGACGAGCCAATCAGCTTGAGAGCAGCGGGGAGAGGTCGCGTGCCTGGCAGCGCGTCGGCATAAACCGCAGCCAGCTCACTGCTTATGAACGCCTCCTTTCACCGCCATTCACACAATATTCATGCGACGCGGCCACTCCCCCAGCCTAAACAAGGCCCGTTTTAAGAGAAAACAATCGACCCTCCCCAAGAAATTCCTGCTAATTTGCCAGCGCCAGAGAGGAGCAGAATGAGTGATGGATGCCTGCCCGTCTAGCTGCATTTCCTGCTGTATTTCCTTAAGTGCGTCAATTTACTGGTGTGTGTGTGCCAGCAATTCCATCTAGTGAACATCTCAGAAACATTTCACTTCTGTTGGGTTCGACTTCCAGCATCTCTATCATCTGTTCATAATTTCTAATCCAAATAGTGTTGCCTTTTTATTTACATCAAATGTGGACTTTGGATTCACTGTATTTTTGTATCTATTTTTAGTATAGTATATTTCATTTATATTCTTATTATGAAATTTGACCATAATCTTCATCACATCTGTTTAGGCAGCACATCTATTTGAGTTCTACAGCAACAAAATGTGTTATATGTTAAATCAATCCATTGAATGCAGCCAAGATGGTGTCTATGTTACAAACTGATTATTTTCTTTCTTAATGTGTGCTACCGATTGGTGGAGCAGTCAAGTTTTAATCAAATATAGTGTTGATTGTTCAGCAGAGGCTATGAGGCTGCTACAAGAACTTGTTCCAGTGTATGAGTGTGAGTGCGTGTGTACCGGTGTATTCATTAATAGTGCATTAGTCCCCGCCCTCTGGTTACAGTAGCCGAACTGTCTGAGCCATTAGCAGGTGGGACTCGTCTTTAACACTTTGGACGTGTGTTTGTTTGCATGTGAACTTCAGGCGTTATGTGATGTGCGACAGGGAAATGGAGGCTTGGTGCAGCTCATGCTCATGGGCGCGGGATGCTAAGGTCAGCAACTGCTAGTCTTTCACGGCTATTTGAATGCTGCAGTTCAACCTGTGCCATAACTAAACCGACAAATTGAATGACTGTAAAAGGTTACTGCACTATGGAGAGACCTTCATCTTAAAATTATTCACACAGATATAGTTTTTCAGATCCGTAAATATATGCACGATTTTAGCATGTTGTTTCAGATCCACAAACATATTCATGATTTTCACGTTTTTCAGATTCACAAACATGTCGATTTCACATTTGTTTTTTTCCATTTCATAAGCATTTTTGTGATTTTTCGTACCTTTTTTGTCATGTTTCAGTTCTGTAGGGGTAAGGTTTTTGTTTGTTATGGGTGTTCTTGTCTTTCTCGTATAATAATTGGAAATTGAAAAAGAGATAATGAGCTTTTTTTTAATCTACTATTATGTCTTTTTTTAACACAAGTCGGGAAACAAAATACGACTCAAATTTGTTTCCTTTGAGCTTGTTTTGCCTTGAACCGAAAGATGTTCATCATCTATTGCTACCTCTTCGGTTGCTGCTGCTTTAGCAACGTAGAAGAACAATAAAAGTAGTAAGAATAATGGAACTGGAAAACGGGAAAATCATGGATCCCAAAAACACATGAAACTCACAAATATATTTGTGTGAATAATTATGAGACAAAACATGGAATCTGCACAAAAAAAGATTAGAGTCTCTTCTTTCATCAAGAAAAAATATATATTTGTATCGGTTTCCGTTTTGCAGCAATTAGCATTATAATATAGCTAAATTTCATCATTATTCACAAACCTGTTCAAAACACTGGGGGAAAAGCTTGTTCCAACATGGCCCTGGTTGTTCTCTTATACTCTGCTGCCACCTGGTGGTCGTTTTTTTTGTAATAACTACCATTACTTTAAGCGGCTTCTTCAGGTCAGAAGCTGCATCAAAGCCTTCTGTATGCTCTAGCATAAAAACACATAGAAAGCATGTAAATGTGTTTTTGGGAGTGAAGGACAACATATTAAAACGTATTTATACGTTTTTTGGTTTGAATGAGTTAAGCAAGCCGATTTAACTTTAATGACCTCTAATTGCACTCTAATGTCTCCACACTAATATAATGTATACTTCCCTGATCCCAGCATAATTTAAAGAGGCAGACTTGAATACAACATAGTAGTACATGCCACATGCTAATCCATTCCACAATCAAAATAAGCACTATGATGATGACGTGAATTGGCTTGATGACATTTGGGTTCCAATATTGCTTCATCAGCTGTTATTTAACTGATGCGGCATCCCTTCGACGGTCTGCTTTCGCACAATTTACACTTGACAGTTTGGAAAAATGACTGTACCTTTTTGTTCCTGGACCAGGCCCAAACAGTTAGCATGGAGTCTAATGATTAGTCCCATGGGGTACATTAGTGTAGATTTGTATCTTAGGGAGGAAAAAAGTGACTTTTACTGTCGTATCATATTATAAGATCGGAGTAAATGTGTTTTATATCATTTGTACTCTTTAATTTTGGCTCTACTATAATAACGCATGCTGAGTCAGGGGGAAATGTTGACTATCAAAGATTCCTCCTCCCGACTCAGCGCCTTTAATTACTCTCTTGCCAGTTACTTCTGTTAACTCCTCGCTTTATTCCTCCCCACTTTTCTCTCCCCTCTTCTGCCGTCAGCTGGCATGGAGAAGAAGGCCTCTTTGACTTATGTCAAGGGAGGAAGGGTGAGGTTTTTTGGGGGGGTGGGGGGGATGGGGGGGCTCTTGGAGTCTGATAGTCTGGCTGGTTCATGCAGGTTTTTCCTACGGGGTTTAAATCAGTCACAGAGGCGAGGTGAGAGAGGAGATTTTTGACGGCACATCTCCACCATGTGGACTCCGAGCAGGGAGGCCAATGAAAAAGCAGACTGCACAGGGACAGTTACATTTCTTTTAAAGGGGAAGCATCACTTAAACGTGTATCATTGTTGTGTGTCAATGTCGATTTGGGGATGTCAGAGTGTGACATGATTGAAAAGTTCACCTGACGACTTTAAAATCAAAATCAGGTGGTGATTGTATACTCGAAACAGGGCATCGTTCCAATCGACACAATCCAACACACATTCATTCATTCAGCCCATTCATCAGTATTGTTGAGCCACACGCACACTTCACCTGCCCCCCTCCCGACCACCCCCCCCCACCCACACCCCCGGTAGCTGTGGACCCCCATCCTGACACCTAATCCAGAGCCTCGCTACCATAACATTTTCACAAGGGTCGCCTGCCGCTTAATAACAGCACCACATGCATCCGTGAACTGCTCCTTTATAAGAGCAACGACACACACAATTAATGTTCATTGGTGATCGCCTGCCACCACTTTTTTCCTTGTGTTTGGATAAGAGTTCAACATGATCCTCTGATAGTGTGTATCTTTCAGGGAGGTGTCTGTGTGTGCACATTTTGTTCCTATGTAAAAGGAAATTAGATGTATTTTGTTTTTGTTGATTTAAAGTTAGGGATAGACCGATTGTCGGCCAGGCAAATATCGGCATCGGCCTTTTTACGAATCTGAAGGCCGATAAAGCTGGTGTATCACTGAGTGGTGAATGCTTGCAAACGTAGCAAATTTCGGCTTTTCATCAGGATTTGGGAGATGTTCAGAGACCGTTTTTACTTTTCGCAAAGACTTTTCAAACATATTCAGACAATTTTTCACTGTCTGACTAAATCTTTTGAAACCTTTTATGAACCCTGACGAAAACCCCAAATTATCTAGATTCGCATGCATTTGTTGCTCAGTGAGATTAACTTTTCATTTATGGATTTATTTAAATGCCCACTTTATTTAAAAAAAAATGATGCTGATACTGGGAACTCCCTACACTTTTTATTTAAAATAATAATAATAGGAGGAGGAGGAAATTATGTTGACATTTTGGCAAACTTTTTTTACAGTAGAAAACTTTAGGGAACCATTTACGTACTTAGTTTGTAATTTAACTCAACACGTGCTGATGACCCTGTAAACTCACTGCAATTTTTGTACAAATTTTTAAACAAAATTGTCAATTCTTTATGTTTAAAATTTAAAGTTTTTTTTTTTTTATTCGGACACTAATATTTTCTCTTTCACTGCAACCAAACACACAAAATAAATAACGTATTAGTTATTTTAGCTGGGGGGTTTTAAAAGTTATTTTTAACACCTGTCAAAGTTAATAAGGCAAGCAGTTTGAGATTTTTCATGATTTGGGGGATGGTCCACATCCCTGTATCCCATTACACTACAGGGTTATTATAGTTTTGGAATTTTCATTTTAGTTGTTTTTTATTTCATTTTGAGTTTTGTTTTTTTAAATTTAATTTGTTTTAATTAGTTTTCAGTGTGGTTCTGTTAGTTGTATTATTTATGGTTATTAAAAAAAAAAAGCCTAGTTTTGGATAGTTTCAGTATTAGTTTTTTTTATGTATTACTTGTGCGCAATATTTAATAAACAACATGGTAAAATGAAAAAAGTAAAAATGTGGTTGCATCTTTTAGTCATTGGTACAGTATTTTCTTAATAATTCATAAAATTGAGTTGAAATTAAAAAGATGTACTGTACTGTTAAAAAAAAAACGAGTGTGGTATTGATTTGTGTTGAGGTAATTTCTCTGCCACTAGATGGCATAATTGCTTTTGTAAGACGTTGGTGACAGCTCAGTGCATTTTTCTTTCATATTAAGAGCTATCTCATTTTTAACATGAAATAGCTTGTGAAATTATGCACATTTTTAAAATTGTAAAATACAACTTGACCCCAGTCTCCACAAATATATGCATTCTTATTACATTTATTACTGCTAAAGTTTGTCGTGCATGTCTGCTGTGTTGTGACTGGAATTCACCAAGTAAAGGCTTTCCAATTCATCATGCGTTTAAAAAAAAAATTGTGGTGTTAAAGGAACCTTAAATTTACTCAAAATTAACGCACTAATTTTGACACTCCTAATCGAAATAAATATACTTAAAATCACATTTAAAATCATCCCCAAATGTTCATGCATTAAATTAATAACGGTACCAAAGACTAAAACGAAGGACATTTTCGCAATAATTATAGTTTTAGTTAGTTTTGTAAACATAAAATGTAGTTTCAGTTATTTTCTGTTATTTTATTTCGTTGATGAAATTGTTTATTTAATTTTAGTTAGATTTTTTCCCCCGTCAGTTTTCGTTAACTGAAATAACCTTGCTCGATCCGCCCATGCCCTCAGCAGATCTCCACATTCAGATTCAGAGTGTTAAATATGACAATACTGTATGCCGAGGGCCGATAAAAATTGGAAGGCGTCTGACAATCTGAAACCTATTTATCATAACACCATTTAGTGCTAAAGAAATAGTGATAGAGTGTGTTTGGGAAAAGCGAATAAAGACGTAAATGTATAACCTAAGGGTTAATTGGTTTCCATTTGTTATTGTTTATTGAGAGGAAAGGAGACTGCGCCATGAGGTGACATACAAGAGTGTTTCTCTGCCACAAGACACCAGGCATTAATGTTCACTTCTTTTATTCATTCTAGAAATATTTTAATTTCTTCGTCTCCCCCAAACATACCTTACTTTATCATTCGCTGCCATTATGTGACTACAATATGTACGTGTTATGTAATATCTGGTCAAAACATGCAACATGCTAGCTATCGATATGCTGAACTATACGTCAAAATGTAAACAAATAAAATTGCCAAATTTTAAGCCTGTTTTCCAAATTTATGGCGGTTCTATTCAGGTTTATTTTTTTAATTTCGAGAAAAAAAGGTGCATGGAAACCCACCTTGTCTTGAATTATTTATTTATTTATTTTTGTGGCAAACTCTTGCCATTACATCCAAACAGGCCGAGATGCCGACGTAATGATATTAGTATTACATTTAAAAAGACCAATATATGGTAAGATAAATATGCGTTATACATTCTGTAGTAACAATTCCAAGCCTAAAAAAATGTGTTCCTTTTCTTTATATCAATATATTTCTAGGTATGCATCAAACGACTTACCTGTAGTCAGGGCTGGACTGGCCATCTGGCATTGAGGGCAGCTGCCTGGTGGGCCGGCCTCTTTTTGGGCCGATGCAGTGCTTTTTAATTGTTATTTTCCTTTTACCCCAAGAGACTGGCCCACAATTTAAAGGGACCAGTCCATTAATCCATTTTAAATATGGATAGCAAACTGAAAAATCAGTGGCAGAACTACATGTTAGGCAAGAGTCGGGCTGGGCCGGGTCGAATCAAAATTCCAGGGCCGATTTTTTTTTTTTGTGCCAGTTCAGCCCTGCCTGTAGTAAAACAAAATGTGCATCTTTGTATCA
This sequence comes from Leptonotus elevatus, assembly GCF_054856555.1. Taxonomy (NCBI): domain Eukaryota; kingdom Metazoa; phylum Chordata; class Actinopteri; order Syngnathiformes; family Syngnathidae; genus Leptonotus; species Leptonotus elevatus. The sequence goes on along the minus strand of NC_141258.1, from coordinate 10,597,564 downwards.
AATTGTCATCAATTTTGATATGCTAGAAATAACACATTTTCCATAAAGCCTATCTTTAATGTATTACTTTTGTTAGTTACATAACTTCTTCCCGCTTACATTTTGTATTCCTAAAATGGATTAATAACTATTTTGGGGGGTGTGACTATGGAAAAGTATCATTTATTTTAATTACAAATCTGTGGAAATATTTTTTATTAGTATGTTAACTGATTTACACAAAATGGACACTGTATCCTGGATGGTTTTTTTATGATTGGTGGAGCAGTAAGCGCATGATTTGCTTCCCTAGAAAGCCTTCAGGCCTCAACATTAAGAAGTGACTGACATATTTCTGGCAGTATTATAACTGAAATCAAATGCGATTCAAATTTAAGAAGGTTCATGCAACCGCACCATTTTCAGTTGCACAAGTGCTTTTTATAGGACTATTAAAATGGATTAGCGATTGCGTAGAACTTGGACAACACGCGTAACTGCAGTTGAATACCGCCCCTTGTATTTACTAATATGTTTCAATCCCCCATTTACAGGTAGAAGTCATGTACCACCTCGTCTAGACTTTATTTCCGATCATTGTGATGTTATTTTAATTGAACGGTATGCTGTAAAATGAATGATGGACATTCCATATGGTTTTCCTGCCATGGCTATAAATTGATTTTAAAGAGCTATTTATAATAAAAAAAATGTGTGAGTCCTAATGCCTCTGTGGTTTTGCTCAAGCAGATGACTCAGCTCTTTTTTTTTTTCTTCTTCTTTTTTTTTTTTTTAACTAGCGACTTTACTGTTTTCCTGCTGGGCTCCATGTTAATTTAAAATAACTAATATATCCCATAAAAGCCACCAGCAGTAGCCTGTCCAAGTTTATACAAATAATTAGCTGTGAGCAGACACAAGCAAACCCCAAAGAGAAATATGAGCTGCCAGAGAGCACGGCAGAGTTGAAAGGTAATGACCTTATATTGCGGAATTTTCTCGCCGGTATTCTGCAGTAAACAAGTAACAGAAACCTTGTTGGGTAGCAGTGAAGGAGGATTAGCAATATTTACCTGTCTTTCTGTAAACGCTTGTCCACCCTTCCCCTTTTATTTCCCGGCAATTTACTTTTACCACAGGTTCAATTTGTAGCGAAGCCTTGGAAAATAGAGTTTAAAGCCATTTCAACCTCCATGCCCATATATGGTCATGCTTTTGATAATAACAGCCAATAAACACAGCGTACATACAAATGTCGAATCGCATAAATGACCATGACATCACCATCACATTACCGGCCATTGACATGTTCTTATTTATGTACAGGCGTCCACGACGTGCCACCAGAACCATAAACACACTTTTTGACATACCACACCCTCACACACACACTCCACCTCATACACACCCATGTCGCCACCTAACACCGCAGACATGCTCACCGTGTATTTCCTCGAAGAGTGCGCCCCTCCTTTTGCAGGGCACGCACACCTCGACCTGTACAACAAACATGGAGCAACCCAAACATCAGCACTGTGTGTGTGTAATGGAAACTTTCATTGGTCTAAAGGTGTCGCCTTCCAGCCTGACGTCACACATTCGACATTTACCAGAGGTTTCCTACTTGATGCCGCCCCGCCCCCTCCTGAACCTTACTTTGTCAAAACACTTTCTTTCTCTTTTTATTCAGTATTAGGGATTTTAATATTAGAGTGAGACAGACGTCAGTGGTTGGTGATATTGAAAATTTGGTGGGAGTGTTTCCTTTTGGGCAACAAGGTGTCCTAGTGGTTAGCATGTCTGCCTCACTGTTCAGATGTTCGGGGATTGAGTTTGACTTGACACCTTACAATTGCAGTGCCCACTTCCAGATCCAGAAAGTAAAAGCATGTGCTTCTACTCTGCCAAAATACCTAAACTCAGTCTAGCCCGCCCCTGCGCAGATTTATGCCTTTTTCACACTGCACTCAGTATGAAAGTGTTGTGTGGCGATGCGAATGACCGGTTTCCAGCGTGCCCATATTTGGAAGTGTTGACATAGCAGCAGGGTTGGGGAATCCAGGTCCAGTAAGTAAAAAATTATTTGGCTTTAGCTACAGGTGTTTCTAATCAACAGGTGAGGGAAAAGCTTGTTTACTTGCCAGTTGAGAAGAAGTATAAGTGGCTAAAGCCAATCTGTGGAAGGCTTTTTACTTTCTGGATCTGGATTCTCCAACCCTGCAAAGCAGTTTACCCCGGCATAAAAACCAGAGGTGGCAAATCCAGGTCCAGAAAGTAAAAACCCTGCCACAGTTTGGCTTTAGCCCCAGGTGCTAGCTAGCTAGCTCCTGAGCATGTAAACAAGCACCATAGGAGCTAGCTAGGGAGCTAGCTAGCTAGCATCAGCAGCTAAAGCCAAACTGTGGCAGGGTTTATACTGTCTGGACCTGGATTTGCGACCTCTGATATAAACGTATATTTTGCCGCTATTTAGACCACACCTCGACAAGATGTATCTTTCATTGCTACAAAAGAAAGCCCTGAGGAGGAGGTCACGAGGGGCAGGGAATAAACAATGGCTCTGCGGGGACTTGGATAGTTTAATCATGCTGTTACTTCTAAATAAGTCCGCCTAAATAACACTAAATCGTCTCCAATTGGTGGCGCTTATTTTGCTAAGTGCAGTGTGACAAGAGCTTTAGACTTACACAACAGTTTTCTGGCTTCTTCTCACATTACAAAAACATGCATGTGAGGTTAATAAAAGACTTGAAAGTTAAAATTATTATTTTTTTCATCTATTTTGAAACATGAGTGTGAATGATTATTTGTCTGTGCCCTGCGAATGGGTGACCAGTCCAGGGTGTACCCTGCCTCTCTGCGATAGACTGCATCTCACCTTTGACCCAAATGAAGAAGAAAAAAGGATAGAATTGAAAAAAGGATGGGTGGATGAAAGTTAGAATCAATGTAGCGGTTGCCATATACTGTACTTTGCTGTCTTCCTAGCGGTGTGTGCTAGCTTCCCTAAAATTCCCTCCACCTGAGCTACATTTTATTGGCGTCCGACTTGTAGCTCAACTGCTGTGCTTTTTTTTTTTTTTTTTTTGAAAGTGCAGTCAGCAAAGTTCACAATAAAGTAGGAACATGTGGACAGACAAACTAAGGCTGCAAACTCACACCATCTAATTAAAGTCAAAACGTCACGTCTGATAAATGTCAGCAAGGTTTACTGTGCGACAGGCCGGGATGTTTCACTCTCCAGATCTGTTTTCATTGACAACAAAATAACGTGTTGAAGGGCTGAAGGAAACCCCGGTGTGTGTCTTTATTGCTTTAACATTTCTGTCTTCCTACTTCTCTGCAACCTGTCTCGGTCTTGTCATGTTCTGTTTATTTTCCTTATTATTGTTATTCCTGAATCAGCTCTTGCTAACTCTTTTCGATTACTATTGCATCATTTATGACTCATTCCTTCTTGTTCAAATTATTAGTTGGCCAATAAACAATTCATCTGAAACTTGCAATCTTATCCCGTCTCTGTAATGCATTTTGTACATTTATGTTTCAAAGACGATATGCAGTGTGAAAAGGGGTCTGCTTAAAGAAAGAGAGACTTTTACATTTTGATATACTGTAGGCCTTCCCGTATGGAGATTGCGCATACAGTAGTGTTAATTTCATCAGCCATCTTTAAATGTAGTCACAGTTTTAGTCCAGTTCCAATTGTGCTTGTTAGTTTTTAGCACATTTAGTCAACCTCATCCAGTTTTTATTGAGTCAAGTTTTAGTCTTTATTTTAGTTCAAGAAAACGTTATTTTATTTGTCTGGTTTTAATCGGAACAATACATTTTTACACTTTTAATTAAGTCTAGCGTATTTTATTTTATATTATCGAGGTGAATTGTTTGTTAGTTTTAGTTTTTATTTTGCATCCATGTGTAACTGCTCAGGTGATTTGTGTTAGCTATAGCTTGCTTGTAGCTCCTGGATTAGCTCATACTTCTTTATGCTTTAACTACACAAAACTTGCAACTCAACTAAAAGCAAAGTTGCCCGACCAGTATAACGTATCTCAGTTGGCAAAAATTCAACTTTACACACAATTATCTCAACAAGTGGCTACTATCGCTACATGCTACAAGCTAGTAATTTAGCCAGCAGTTTGCGGTCAGTTTAACATTATTGTTGGAACATTATAGCCGTTGGTTTAATGTTGCGTAATAAGCAACCATCAAACTTTTTGTTAAATTCCTACGATGTTGTTGTAAACTGTGATGTGTCTTTTCAGATTTGTTTTGTTTTAAAATCAGGAATTAGCAGATTAGATCATATAATTTTCATCTTGTCTTTGTTCATGAACTAAAATATCCGTAGAGTTTAGCCCATTCTTTATTTAGTGAAGTACGTTTTCCATAAAAATGCAAATTGATTTAGTCAGAGTTATTGTTTATTAACTAATTTGCTCCCAAAAACGTATAAAAACATTCTATTTTAAATATTGCCATGGTCCCAAAACATTTTTTTGTTTTTTATTTCTAGAGCATACAGAAGCCTTTGATGCAGCCTCTGAATTGAAGAGAATGCGTAAAGCAATGGTAGTTATTACAAAAACCGGCCAGCAGGTGGCATCAGTGTATAAGAGATCAGCCAGGGCCATGTTGCAATAAGCTCTTTTTGCCAGTGTTTCAACAGATTTGTGAATAATGATGAAACTTAGTTATATTCTAATGCTAATAGCTGCAAAACAGAAACAGATACAAATGTACTTTTTTTTTCCTGATGAAAGAAGATAATCTAATCTTTCTTTTGGCAGGTTCCATGTTTTTAGAGCAACAAAACACAATATCCTGTGGGCTTTGCTAAATCAGTCAAAATCCAGTAAACCAGTCGGGAGCGAAGGGGGTTGCTTCAGTGAAAATGGCTGGGAGTGAATAAATTAATGGTGGCTTTAGTCCAATCCAGTCTAGTTTTCGTCTGGTGAAAAATGTGCGTTGACGAAAGTATTTTTTCGTAGTTTCCGTTTACGAAATAAACACTAACATACTGCCCACGCTTGCATTGTTGTTGTATTTGCCCTGTGATTGGCCAGTAACCCGTCTCCCAATCAAAGTCACATGATGGGTTCAGATCAACCATACGTGAACAGGATAATCCAGAGGGATGGTTGCCATTTAATGCCAACTACTAGAGAAAGAGTGGAGATGCCTGATCTACTGTATCTCGGACATCAGGCTGAATCCTCAAAGGGCTTTCCATAACAAGGTGGAATCCAGTAGACATTCTGAAGAATTGTTCTGTTTAGGTGTGGTCACGATGATATTAGTGTTTGTGTGTGACTTGGACATGCATGAAAACTCCAGTGAGATGTAATAAGCTTGCTGCAAAAGAGTCTTAAAGTATCTGGCCCAAAGTCGGGCTCTGGTTTCAGAGCGTAGAATTTGCTGTAAGCCTTCGCAGACGCAGACTAAACACGGCACCCGACCCCTATTGTTGTTCTGCACTGTTCCAGCCCTCTCTGGGGATTGAGCAGGAACCATAACCCTTTGCTGCTGAGATAGGCAGCCAATGGCCACGCAGCTTACTAATAACCCAGCCATCCAGGTCGCACCGCAGCCTAATACCGAGCCTTTATACGGTGCCTAACTGGAAAATGATGGAAAATTGAACTTTTTTTGACAGCTCTCGGGTATGCTCGGGCAAAAAAAAATCCTAACTAACTTTGATTGGTGCAATAGAAAGCGGAGGCACGAATAATGCATGCAGTACCACAGTTCTAATCAATTCAGCATGTTCACCATGTCTAACCATTGTATTTTAAGATGTTTCACATCATTTACTTTCCAGTTAATACATGACTAGTCACTCCATCGTCAAGTTTTTTTTCTTCTTTTTTTTTTACCAGTTTGCGTCACAAGCCGCTCTGCGGTTGGAAGCATACACAAGTCGGTCATAACGGGAAGAAAGGCGTGAGTTTACTGGAAGGGGAGGCCCATTACTGAAAGCATAAAGGTGGATCCACGGATAGGTTGAAGGTCAACTCAACCCGCAGCATATGTTCCGTCCGTAATGGCGGACGTATGCAATGGTCGCGCATGCATTTAAGTTCGTATCCATTTGTATATATTTGGTTTTGTCTCCACCTGGCTCTGGGTTTCCTCGCCATCTTCCACTGGCGTCCACCATGTTTAACTCAATGATTACCTATCATTACCTAGAGGTCCCCTTTCACTAACACCATTCAATCCCACATCCAATCTGGGTGTTTACAACGTGTCAGCGCTGACCTCTCTTTTCCACGTGCGCGGTCTCGGATGAAAATAAACATCTTTTTACTCAAATCACAAAGCAAGATTGACTCGTGCCAGCAGAGCCAGATAGCGAATATGATATGGCTAATTTTGAAATGACTGGTGACATTTAGAGTTGGCGTCTAAAGGGTTACTTTGTCAATGAAGTAGAAACAGGGGGAGCTTCATGGGACGTTTGTGTGTGACAAAAAAAAAACATAAATAATGTGCTGTGAACACAACATGGCATGGAGGGAATCATTTTTCTTATTCTGTCAAATCAATACTTTTATTCTAATATAGTGAAGTTGAAAGCCTTGAATAAGGAGTCAGGCAAAAACTCAGCAACACCATGTGACAGAGTTCATTTCAGCCAGCTTTAAAGGAATATATACAGTTTATATATATATATATATGTGTGTGTGTATGCAGTATATGTATGTATTATAATTAATTGTAATTGTATTTATTTATTCCTAAGGAACATTTGCAACTTAACTCACCTTCTCACTCTCACTCTTTGAAAATGAGAATTAGTTCTCAAACATTTTTACCTGGTTAAACAAAGGTTAACAAAAAAAAAATCCACCTCGTCAATAAAGTTCAAGCTTTCTTATGTTTTGTTTATGGTAATTAATGGTAGTTTAGTGATTACTAGACTGTCCCTATGTTCCTGGCGCCCTTCGCTGCCCTATTTAAGGCCGCTGTGAACAAAACTGGATCATTGTGATAAAATGCATGCGGTTGAGATTGGCAAACGTGACAGGCCGTGATTGCCGTGGATGCCAGCGAGATGTTTAAATGCTCAAACATTTGCCACAGTAGTCACGGTACTGATGAGAAACCGAGTCGTAGCCGCAGTAAAACGGGTTGCACACAACTAAACCTGACAGTACGTAATAAGGCGTAACATAACTTGGAGGTGGTCCGTAGTGGGACAGGAAGCATAATTACTCCCTGGCATCTCGCACCCACTGCCTACAACTCTAAAGCTAAGCCATGTGTTTAATTTAAATGCATTGCCCGACGTGACATGCCTATTTATAATGCTTAATGTTGAATATGAATGTGCAGCATTTCTGCCTCAAAGTGAAAGGGTTTGGAGAGTTTGTAAGATCTCTTCATGCTTGCATGGGTTTTCTTTGGGTATTCCTTTATTTGTATTTATTATTTTGGAGAGCTCAGTATTATCTATTCGGAAGCCTTCCCGAGTCCACATATCATCATCGTCGCTTTGTGCATCGTTTGTGCTCTTTAATTCACCTGAAACCTGTTAAAAATCCCAAACCGTTCACCTTAACCGGATACTTCAGAGTCCCGCCAGAGTCGTGCAGTTGTCAGCAGACCAGAGGAAGGATCAAAGGAAAGAAAGATGAAACTAAGTAAAATCCAGCACCAACCAGACACCACCTACCACCCACCCACAGAGTAACAAAACCAGAATCTTTCACCAACCCCAGAAACATCTAAATTCCAACAGATTGGGAAGACCTCAAGAGACTAGAGGAAAGACTAAAGGAAGGAAAGAAGGATAGACAAAGCAGAGTGAGATCCACAAACACCAGCTTCCACTGATTCAGCGACAGGTGGGAGAAGCAAATTCAGTTTGAATTTCAGTAGATGCTGGTGACATGCATGAGAACCTCCACCAAAAGGTGGAGCCGTCCACTTTCTTTAGGTATTCCGACCGGGGTGGACTTAGCATTTGGCAATTGCCTGAGGCCCTGCGATTTCAATTGGTTCCAGCTCGCTAAATGTTAAGAGTATACAAATGTGGCATAAAAATCACTATGGTTAATAAAGGTTTTATGATGGCAGTAGTTTGACCCTAGAGCTGAGTTTTTCCCCATTACTGCCAACTGGAAAAATAGCGTCCGAATCCTAACAAATCCCAGAATGAGCTATGAGACTCCACTCTGGTAGATTGTGTGTATGAAAATGCAAATTAAGATCATCATACTCATTATAAATATCCTGCAAACAAACCGCCCTGGCTCAGTGGTATCTGTTGGGAATATTTACATTTTCAACACATGGATCAATCAAAATTGGAATTGTAACACCTCCGGCGTCGCTCTGAACACAGATGTTATTTATCATGCTAACAGTAAATTCCAGGGTCGATCCTGTGCAGGCTGCTCGGGTTTCTGTCTGCGCAGCGTGTGGTCGCTTTTCTAGATCCTCTCTAATACAGTGCGGTATCCTGCGGGATTGGGTTGCATACGTGTGTGCGCAAGCCAATGAACAAGCTTCAATATGAAACACACATGCACGCTTTATCCCCAGCTTTAAGTCACCTTATGGCTCACTTATGGAAAGAAAACGGCAATGGGGCAAATCTGAATGGCGGCTACAAAATGAAGACCAGGCCAAAGTGGTCAGAACATAAAAATGTGATGGCCACCATAATTGTGTTTTGATTAAATCAAATCGATTGCTCTTAAGGATGTTATAAAAAGTAGTTGAGGGAATGCTGGAAATTGTGGGAATATATTAATAAATAATTTCAGCTTTCTGTTAACAATGAGAAGACTTTTGACAATAGCTTTTAGACTGGATTCGGGTTTGAATTTCCTGCACTCATTTTCCGAATTCAGCAGCTTAAAAAAATAATTCAATGTCATTTAACATTATTGTTATAATAAAGAATTCCACATGCATTAAATTATGAGCATTCTGCTACTAAACATTCATCTTTCAGCATTCCCATACAATCTCTCCAGGAAATACACTTTGTTTAGTTTAATAAACATATTGTTTTTTTTCAAACTTTTTTCAATTCGATACCAGTATGGGTATTTGCGCTGAGTACTCACCGATACAGACTACCGATACCTCAAGTACTTTTGATATTGAAAATTGACATTTAACACAATGACGAAACTTTCTGTTGCAGAAGATAATTCGCTGTTGTGCTAAATTGACGCTGCTACTACTACTACTGTTAATGTCAGATTTTCTTTGCTTCAAGTATCGATGGCTGGTATCGGTACTCGCCAATCCCTACTTTTTACGTATTTTGTAAAATGATAGAGGACATTATAAAAATAATTTAAAAATATATAATCTTGTAAAGTACTAAAATGCCTATTCAAGAGTTAATGTTGGTATCAAACATCCCAAGTTAATTTATGATTAATAATATTAATAATACCTTAACTCACATTCATTTCATTAAGTTTGTATTTTCCTTAGACTCCAAAGTAAGCTGTTATTGCTCCTCCTACTGAGGAAAAAAAAGAAACTTCAAATGCAGTGCTTCATATCTTTTAACTACACACGCTTGGCGTCGGTAAAAGAAAATGATTGCCATTGAAAAGTAATGAGGAAAAGTGAGACGAGGGCCGCTGCTACCATGACGTGACCTCCCCTAAAACCGGCACAGAGGTTGACCGTTAAAATTCATGATGCCAAGCTCGGGCGTATTGCTGTGATGGAGAAGGTTTGACGCGGTCTGTAATCCATCAACACATATTTGCCAAAATGCGACATTAAATTGATATGTTCTCCAATGATGATGACCTGCCGTGTTAAGTAGAACTGAAACTCCATGGAGCTCAGTGCGAATATATTGTCTGACCTTTAGCTAGATTTGTGATGATTTATTTGTCTGAATGTGAAAGTGGCCATGTTATTTCACTTGAGTGGCTTGTTTCTCGTGAATTGCCGTGAAGTCAACTCAACTTTAAAATGTGATGTTTTTAGCCGCAGCTCTTAATTGCGTTTGTTCTTTGTGCCTGATTTATGTAAAGGAGCGATGTTTTTATGTGTTTTCCATGACTATGTGTTATGATTATTACTATTGCAATCTAAACATCCATCGCCATCTCCTTCTTGACTCTAACCAGAGCTCGCAGCAAAGGACGCGTGACTAAACAGAGGAGAGCAGAAAGCTCGCTAATGCGCGGACGTTATTTACATGAGATGGCCATTAACGATCAGACTGTGTGTCAGCCTTTTCTCATGCTCGCCCCAAAAAGCTACTATGTTACTTACTGGCTCAGATCTTTCAATGCCGGTGCACGACTTTGTTGTATTTAGCGCCGCGCTGGCGGCAGACCTCTTATGTTTAAGCGTCAATGCCAGGCCATAGGTTGCTGTGAGTCTCTGTTTGGAGCAAATGATATTTTATAATTGTGCCAAAAAAATGCTTTATGTTTGATACTATGAGAAAGACTGTTTTAGGAGTAGGGATAGACCGTTTATCAGCCATGACGATTATCAGCGCTGATATTCAGCATTTGAACAAATGTCAGTCTTTTTGAAGAATCATACGGCCAAAAATAGATCAATTTAAAACTGTTAACTTCAGGGAACTAGTTATTTAAAATTTTAGTTAACTTTATAAGAGATTCTGCTGACCCTGGGAATTCACTAAATCCACTGTTTTTGTTTGTGATTAAGACGATTATTAACGCAAGTGACAAAAAAATACATTTCAGATGTTTTAAAAACGATTTACTGTTAAAAACAATAGGGAGCTATTTACTTGTTTAAGTTTTTATGTAACTATTTTTGACATGTTAATGACCCTTGAATGTCCCTGAACTTTTTTTAGAATGTTAAAACAAAAATGTCTATTGACTAAGATTTAAATAACAAAAAATATATATATATGCTTAAAAAGTTAAGAGTTAGTATTTTTTTTTACACCAATATTTTTTCTTTTAGTGAAAATCAGCTCCAAATATCAGTTGTCGACCTCCTTGACTACTAATAATTGTTAATGGTCTATCTCTAGTTATAAGGGGGGGTCATTTACAGAATTGAATTAAATTGAATTAAATTTGTATTTTTTAAGCTATTGAGCATTTCTACTTGAGATGCTGAAATAGACAAAAAAAAATGTGTCCATTAAAAACAAAAACTTACCGTCTTACTTCATAGATGCTATTGGGGTTTTTTTCCCCCCTCCCACACGGCATTTAAAACTAACAGCTGATCCTAATTGAACTCAGTCATTAACCAAAACAGCAGCACCTATCAAACCTTATAAATGGTCTCAGAATCATCTTCACTGGCCAAGTACAATACAATTTTTAAATAAAATGAAAAATATAATAACAATAAATATAAATGATAGTAAATAAAGAATTAATTAATAATTAAACACAAAACACAGGTAGTTGTAGTTACTCAGCAAATAAGCCACTATTAACAAAATATACATTTGGGACATAGCACATCATTACAGAGTTTTTGTTTTACATTTTGTTAATTTTTTTTTGCAAAACAGCAAATGTGAAAATTTAAGAACAACAATAATAATAATAATATACTTCCATATAAGTCCACCTTAATCCATATAAAACATGAACTACACACAATGGAAGAGATCGACCGGAGATTTGCATGTGACGGCACAAAAACATGAACAAAGTTGACGTGACATATCGAGGCTAACTGATGTTGTCACTGGTCTCCACAAAGTGGCGTGTGTGACTTTGCTTGTGTCTGTGCGTCTGAGAGAGCGTAGCAAGGCCCATTACTGCGCCGTAATGGGAGGGGATATTGGTGGTGTATAGACGTAATTACCTCAAGCTAACATGGAGCTCAGGCCGCGTGGCGCCTCCAACACAAATATGAACAGCGGAGCATAGATACCACTTTGTCCTCCTTTACCGCTTGACCTGCGAGAGAAAGTTCAACAAGGCTCGCGTGTGTGATTGTACGTGTGTGTGTGTGTGTGTGTGTTTGAAGTGCAGAGAAAATAGTGGTGTATTGGCAGCTTGGTTGGATGTTGAAAATATATCATATCAAGAAAGATATTGGTATTATTAAATGCGCAAAAAGCTTGTCCACCATATACACATTCATTCATAATTCATCTATTCACCCATCATTCCATACATGTTCCTTCATGTGTTTGGGAGATTTTGTTATGGCCTGATAAAACCAAGTTTGTTGAACTGTTAACTGAGGAGGAGGGAGGAGCAAGACAAGATACTGCAAACACAGAAGCTTTTTTTTTTCTTTCTCTGATTAATGTGCATGGTCAACAACAAAAAAGTTAGCCCCAAGGACAACATGAGTTGCCAACAGTTCTGTTCTAAAAAATAGCTCACCAGTGATGGGACACTGTGACTTACTAAGAAGAATCAAAACCGAAGAAGAATGAACAATTATTTATTTATTTATTTAAACTTAACCTAATACACATTTCTTCTGGACTAAATAGTCAATATTTTGTTTAAAAATGAAATAGATTGTTTTTAATAAGAAAAAGGGATGTTTTTATTTAACCGAATTTTTCAAAAAAGGTCAACGGTACTGTGTTACTGTGATGCCGTGATTTTTAAATGTTTCTTTTTTAAATGCCATCATAATCTAATTGACCCATGCCTAAGTGATTAACATTTAAAATTGATTGGTTAAATGTGAACACAGATTAATCCCAGTTCTAGAGGGTGTGTGCACTAGTGCAACCACCCACTCACAGCTCTTTCTCAAAAGATTGTTTTTCAATTGAGTAGGACAGATTATAGGTCACATTAATGGTAGAAAACGTTTTGAAATGATTTATCGGGGTCTCATTTTTTATACCACAAGAAAATAGCATTTGAACACAGTTGTGTAGACTTTTATATCCTTTGATTAATGTGCATGGTCGTAAAAACAAAAAAAGGTGCCAGCGGGCACTAGTTAGCCCTAAGGACAACATAAGTAGCCAACAGGTATGTTCTAAAAATAGCTCACCAGTGACGGGACACTGTGACTTACTTACATATATTTATGTAGTTATTTATTTATTTAAACTTAACATTGTGCATGTTTCTTCTGTAATAAATATTCAATTGTATTGAAATGGATTGTATTCCATGCTGAAGAAATGCTGTTTTTATTTACCACCCCCAAAAAAAGTCAATTTGGAGCTGTAATTTTTACAGAAGAGGATTAGGACCAGTGAAGAGGGAAAAAAAGCACTTTATACTCAGAATTCTGACTTTAATTTCAGAATTCTGATTTGAAAATTTGAATTCTGACTTTGTGACGTAGAGCTAAGAATTGTGGGGGGAAAGTCGGAAAGTCAGAATTCTGAGATTAAAGTCAGAATTCTCCCTTTAAAGTCAAAATTATGAGAATAAAGTCAAAATCCTGCCAAACTTCTTTTTTTTTATTCTCTTCACTGGCCCTAATCATTTTCCGTAAATTTGAATACTGTGATACCGTGATATATATTTTTTAATACCGTCAGGATCTAATATTGACCCATGCCTAAGCGACTCCCATTTAACATGAATTTGAAATTGATTGGTTAAATGTGAACACAGATGCATCCCAGTTATAGAGGGTGTGCACACTTGTGCAAGCACCCACTCACAATTTACCCTCTCAAAAAAAATAATTTGAGTAGTACAGATTATATGTCACATTAATTATTTATCTGGGTCTTTTTTTTTTTATGACAAAAATCTGGCATTTGAACAGAGGGGTGTAGACTTTTTATATCCACAGTATCTATCATTCTACAGTATCTGACAATCAAAATGTGTTTAATAAGTTTTTGTTAAAGAAAGAGAAAAAAAAATAATACGTTTTTGTAATATGACACAATTGCTCGTCCGCAGGTCACAAGGGGGGGGGGGGGGGGGTGTCACATGGCAGTTTGGGGTGAATGACCTCACAAATTTGCAGGGCCACAAACGCATGACTGTGCATATAAATCGCCTCTCTTTTTTTTTCTTTTCTTTTTTCTGTCGCTCCCTCATTGAAACAAGGCTTCTCATTTCCGAGGGGAAAGGTTAGCAAAACCGACTGACCCTGCGTTTCCTTGAATACCTGCGTTTACATAAGCATATTCATACGGTGTTCATGTTCATGTATGCGCAGGATCAAGATCGACTTTTATTATGGTTGGTCATATTAATGAATGTTATGAACCTTCATAAGCGATATGAGCTTGAATCCATAATTGTTGTTTAGGGTAACAAAAGGAAGGCGCTGACATCCTCGCTTGTCTTTTCCTAATCAAGATGGCACCTGGTCCAGCGTGGCCATGCGCTGTGTTGTAATCACACTCCATTCAGAGCCATGTTTTTCCTTTTCCCTTATGTTGCTGCTGTGTTCCTCGCTGTTGTCATAGAGAGAGCAGGAGGTTGGTGGATAAATGGTTCCCACATGTTGCTTTTCATTAGCTGTGTGCGCATGTGTGCGCGCGCGTGCCTGTTTGTGTGTCAGAGAGTCCTGATTAATTATTCCTATCCGCTAAGTTCTGGAAACAGCAAAAGTTCAGACCAGGTTTCTAATTGTGATAAACCAACTTTGTTTGTTTCCACTGCTCAAGTGGACCTCACCAGGCGTGTGCACAGATGTGTGTTTGCGCACGTGGGGTTGTTTGTGTGGCACTTGCTCGTTTATTGCATGTTTTGTCACAGTGTTGCCTCTGTTATATTATAAGACACTGCAACAGGGGGACGTTGTTGTCATTTTGTACTGTATCCAAGTACTGTATGTTAAAACAGGTAGTCCTCAACTTACAAACACAAAGTTGAATTGTTTGGAAGTTAAGACACGTACAATTTTGTTATAAAATCTCTCTTTTTTTTATTTAAACATTCCGTTCCGTTCCGTCTTCAATTCCGCTTATCCGGGGTCGGGTCGCGGGGGCAGCAGCTTTAGCAGGGAAGCCCAGACTTCCCTCTCCCTAGCCACTTCAGCCAGCTCCTCCGATGGGATCCCAAGGCGTTCCCAGGCCAGCCGTGAGACGTAGTCTCTCCAGCGTGTCCTGGGTCGTCCCCGGGGCCTCCTGCCGGTAGGACATGCCCGGAACACCTCCCCAGGGAGGCGCCCAGGAGGCATCCGAACCAGATGCCCCAGCCATCTCAACTGGTTCCTCTCAACGTGGAGGAGTAGCGGCTCGACGCTGAGTCCCTCCCGAATGACCGAGCTTCTCACCCTATCTTTAAGGGAGAGCCCTACCCTGCGGAGGAAACTCATTTCGGCCGCTTGTATCCGGGATTTAAACATATTCAATTTAATTATATACTCTATAGACATATGGTACCGTCTAAATATAAATTCAAAATTTTTTTAATACTGAATTTTGTATACAGTAATAAAACAAATATAAGCTTACAAAGATGGCTGTGAAGGAAGAAGAGGAGTTATTGAATGGAGTTTTCAGGTGAAAGATGGAAGTCATTATGAAGTGCAACATTAGCCATCTTCTCACCATGGTCCACCTTTGTTTCCATGGAAATTGCTTGGCGTTTCTTGCCACGACCACTACCATCGCTTGCCTTGTGCTTTTTGCCGCCACCACAGCTATCATTACCCTTTGCTTGATCAGCTATACTAAATAAAGTTTACTAGTGCTGAAATACTCACGAAGAAGAGTGCACGAACAAACAGGAAGAGAGAGAGAGAGACAAAAACAAGAAAGAAATGAGACGCAGGAATGGAACGGTGCTGCTTGGCAGGGTTTTAGCAGAAATGGGGAACTACAATACCGTATTGTATGATGTGGCACCCACTAAATCTGAACTTGCAAACGCAATATGACATTTTATGACATTTGTGGAAATCGGTTTGCATCTGTTAGGGATAGATGGATTATCGGCTGGGCCGATTATCGGCTCAGATATTCCGCATTTTCCGCATCGGCCATTTTGAAGAATCATATAGCCAATAATATATCCATTTTAAAAAGTGTTCAGGGGGGGGGGGGGCAATCAGGGAAAATTTTGACCCTGGGAACATCTTCAGTCTTTGTTTGAAATTAAAACTATGATAAGTAAAATTTTAATATTTGAGAGATTTTGAAATTTTAAAAAACTTTATTTACTGTAGCAAACAATAGGGATCTATTTACCTAAGTTTTTATTTAACTTTTAAAGACATGCTACTGCCTTTAGAAGATCCCTGAACTTTTTGTCTATTGACTAAGATTTTTTTTTTTACTCCAATATTTTATGAACCAAAAAATGTGTCCAATAAACTTATGCTTCAAAAAAAGCATAAAAGTTGGAGTATTTTTTAATTTTTTTATGCCAATATTTTCCCTTTTAGTGAAAATGAATTTCGGCTCCAAATATCGGTTATCGGCGTCTTTGACTACTAATAACCTGTATCTGCATCTTTCCTGAAAACAACATATCGGTCTATCTGTAGTATCTGTGAACATCCTTAAGTCAGTTGTTTGTAACTCAAGGAGCACCTGTACACTTCTGGAGATTGCAACCAAAAAAAAAATACATTAAAAAATAGTAAATGCTGGGGAGGCTTGAGATCCCCAAAAATGGGCTAGAAACGCCCATGCACTGCACAAATTTGAAGTAAAATGACTAGAAAGAAAATTAATAATAATCTGCTTATTCTGTTTATTATTTGGCTTATTCCCTTCTATTCTATAGAGTCTACAACAGGGGTAGGAAAACATACTACATATTTTTCATAAGCATTAGCTTCTTTTTTTTAACCATCAAACATAAACACCATAGTTAAAGATCTACAGTATATATGCAGTGCACCTAAAAAAATGAGAGTTGATCCAACTGAAATATATAATATAAATAAGGAAAACAGTCACAATCAACTTATTAGCATTGTTTCCTGGGCACCATTGCGGTCAAACAACCCCCATCCCCACCCTCATTGCCTCTGGCTGACCGCTGGCTTTGACCCCGAACACCAGCAACGGGTCTGCTTCCTTTCTCGCCGGCACATCGTAAACATTGACAACAGCTCCTAACTAGCGACTAATCGGCATCTTGCGCTTGTGCGGACGTAGCGAGGAACGGGAAGCTTTAATTAAAACTTTCCCATGAACGGCTGACCGGATGAGGCACCTGTTAATGAAGTTGTGATGTCACTCTGTTGCCACTGCTACTGGTCCAATTAGTAAACAGAAGTGTTTCTTTTGCCTGTTTTTTGTTTTATTGAGGGCCACCAAAAATACTTACCTGTGTGTGTTAACAGTTAATGTTGAGGGCCAGCAGAAATAAGGATTTACAGCTTGTCATGGTGACCTGAGCATTAAGTGAATTGAAAATAAAGGGGTGACTATTCAGCAATTAGCTGATTTACATCACTACAATCAAACTATCCCCTTAACGCATGATCACTCCTCAGCTAGTTGTTGCTTGGGGATGTATGACAATTTTAAGAAACAACACAATGTTCTTAAGTTTTAAGCTTGTCTAATTGTAAGTCACCTACTAGCGGATTTTTTTTTTCAATCATCTATTACTGGTATATTTCTCAAAATATTGTGTTGGAACAGTATTGAGGGAAGAGCTTAGTCAGGCCTTGTCCAATGGGGCAAAAAATATATACATATATAATACACGTGTGTGTATTATATATGTACCACCTACTACCCACAGGGTTACAAACCAGAATCTTTCACCAACCCCAGAAACATTTAAATTGCAACAAATTAGGAATACCTCAAGAGACCAAAGGAAAGACTGAAGAAAGGAAGGAAGGAAGGAAGGAAGGAAGGAAGGAAGGAAGGAAGGAAGGCTAGATGAAGCAGAGTGAGATCCACAGACATCAGCCTCCACCGATTCAGCGACTAGAGGAAGAAGCAGATTGTATTTGAATTTCGATCGATGCTGGTGTGGTAGATCTGGCATGCATGAAACCTCCACCAAAAACAACCCCCCACGGCCCCCCAGGCCGCGACAGCACCAGTGCACAACCACCGGGCCCTGCGGGGGCCACTAGCCGGAGAGCAAACCCAGGAGCCAGGAGCGCCCATGACTACCCCCCCCCCCCCACCCCCACCCCAACACGGCCCGCGCCCCAAGTCCAACACAACAGAACGGAGCACGGCAGGCCTACCAGGCACCCCACTGGCCCACAGCCCCCGCTCCCCCCACGACACCCCGCCACCGCCCCCCAAACCCCAACCCCCAGGGAACCCCCATATCCAGGAATCGGTGCCCGAGAGGGGCCGGACAGCAGAATAGCGAGGGTACCCGCGCCCACCCCACCTCCAGCAGCGTGGTGGGGCGGAACACTGGGGACGGAAAAGGAGCACCGGGAGACAGGCGGCACCCCCAGACCCCAGGCCATGCGGGGAAAGGTCCCGGTCGTCACGCCAGCGTGCCTAGTGAAAACTAACTCTGTTACTGAGTTTGCCAGCTCGCCGACTGGCGAACTCTACCCCTACCCCGTGGATGTGACCCCACCCAGTGTATATAAAAGCTTGTGCGCATTAAAATTGGGAGCAGGTGAGATGGAGCAGAGGGAAATGATACCCCCCCCCCCTCTAATTTTGCACATGACAAAAAGCAATCACTTGAAACAACAACACTCACTATAGTACATTCTGTCTGTACAATATAACATACTAAAGAGGCCTAACAAAGTCACAAGTGTTACTTGTAACAGCAACAAAGCAGACTCTTCTGTTTCCTTGTGGCGATCGTAAAATTAGCATAATGGTAAGTCGTGCACCAGAAGTGTTGTGAATAGTTTTCAAAAGTAAGAGCGCTAAAACTAAGTACAGCCTTATCTAACTAGTTATCTAATAAAACTTTAAGGAATTACACACTTTAAATCATAACTTTAAAGTTAGCTAAGTTAACGTTCTGCTAGTTAGCTAGTTTGCTAACTTAAAAGTGTTTGATAAATCTGCTTCGTTAAATGTCTTATCCTGTTTGCCCATTTTAGTTATTTATGTTAAAATAAACACTGATTGTGGTCTTGTAAGCATATTCAATTGTAAACATGCAATATTAGTAGGCTATCATTGGTAGGAATGGTAAGCTAATTTTCATTTATACACTATGCATCCATTCTCCAAACCGCTTAGCCTCACTTCGGTTGCTAATAGGGGTAAAACTACCTATTATAGATCATTAAAACGTTGTGAGCTAATGTTCACGAGGGCTAAAAAAAAAACGAGTCCCACTCTTGCACGAGACGTATTACACAACCTGTTTACAGAAATACAGAAATGAAAACACGGGAGCCACAAAACTCTTTTGACATCAACATCAACAGTTTGATTTTAACTTCTTTTGTTACATATTATATGCAAAAACATATTTGGAAATACTAATTTACAGGAAAGAAATTGTCAGTACCACCATTCTAGATGGGGTTCAAAATCTAGAAGTGCCTCACAGTTTCATTTCTATCTGAGTCATTTGATATCCAGAGTGACTTTTAAACTTTACCGTTTACTAGCCCAGAGGTTACTGTAACAAAACACTGCAGCGGTGCTACAAAACCCAACAAATGACCAGCAGCTCCTCACACACATTGTTCCAATGCTCACCGTCCAGGTTCACTAGCAGTTCACAGCTCGCTGTACGGAGATCTAGTGTTAAATCAGCCATTATAATCTCACCCTGGCCACGAGTAAGACCCTTAAACCGCCACCCCCACCGACTGTAACCCCTTTAGGTGAGGCAGTAAAACACACCTCCATTCGGCACCCTAATCAGCCGATTTAATCGCGCATATCAGTCCACCAATAACGTCATCTAATCCCTAAAAAAAGCCCGTGAGAGAAAGGCGGCCCTCATACCTAATTTCACCCAAGTGGTTTTAGTCGGGCGCCTGGTCTAATTTAAACTTTATGTGGCCCCAACACGTCTGAGAACAATGTGGAGGTCCTTGGGGACCAACTGCGGTGACAAATAAGGGCCAAATAGGCTTTCTGTTGTGAGGCTGTCACTGGATTTAAAGTGGCTAATCCCTCACATTTTTATCAGCTAAGTGGGGAAGCCAGAATTGGAGCAGAATTGTTTTCACCGCTGTTAGTTTGTTGTTTAGTTAATTTGGTAGGTTACACACATGCCGACTTTTTAACAAATTAGGTGATTTTTTTTTTCTCAGAGACCCTGCAAGTGACGATATAGAAAATAGGAAGTATATGCTTTTTGCTTTTATCGGGTTTGTTGTACTTGTTTGTTGACCCACAAAGCACACCACGCATAACCATATACAGGAAAAGCTTACACAGCCCTGTTTAAATGCGAGTAAAAATGAACAATTCCGTGTAACTAAATGTTAATGGTAAGTGAATTTATGATAAATGGATGGGTGGTAGCTTGATGTGTGAGATTTGGCAGAGCGATTTGACGATGTCTTTCATGAAGATATCTTTGTTCCCCTCTTTGGCTTTTGGAAATGGATGTCTTATGGGAGGATGCGCCCAAGACTAATGCACAGACATTATGCATAAGAAACAATTGCTTTTGTTCACACGCGCATTCACTTTAATTTGGATGGCTTCTAGATATGTTGCATCCAAATATCTGCAATATCATTATCTGTAACACTGAAACCCTTCTTTCCCTGCTCCACGTTGGTTTTGCGTCATTGCCTTTGATTCCTTTCATTTTTGTCACATTGGAGATTTGAGACACAACATCATGACCTCAGCGTTGCTGCTATCAGCCCTCTATTTTTTTGTTGTGTTTTTAGTAGTGTTGGACCCCAGCCAAGTTGTGTTCTGTTGGGACGTCCTGGGAGTCCTGTCATAGTTCCAGCCCATTACCTCTTGCCCATAAACTTCAGTCCCTTGGTCACAAGTTTTTTGATGTATTGTCATGAAGTGCAAATTACATGTGAGCATATTATTTACATGAGATCTGGTTCTTCACTATTTCCCTCCTCCTTCGACCCCCTCCCACCCCTCCGCTTTCCTAACATGGGCATTTTACAAGAGGAGCTGCATTTCATTGTCTGTTATTTCAGCTTGGTGCTAAAAGGATTTCACAGGAAGTGAGAGTCAAACTGAGACAGTTGCTGACACACTTAAATCCCACAAACCTCCCACCATCACCTTTTTAAACGATTTTTTTCTCTCACTTTTATGAACCATTAGTCCCGCCGCTGTGTAGAATTAAAGACTCACAGAAGGCGAAAAGGGAGTAGGCCATAAGTTGCTAAACATAATTGAAGGCGGCCGCTTCCAATGGGTTGATATTTGATCTGAAATCCATTTTATTTTGTAATGTAATTTCTGGAATACTTCTGCAAATATGGGGTCATGTTTTTATTCTGCATAGCAACCTCAAGATGTTCTGAATTAGATGAAGGTCTTCTTTTCCCTTCAGTAACAGTGGATTTGGGAAGACTTTAGAACTAAGGGAGTTGAACAAAACTTTGGCTCACACTCGGACCGTTTTAGCCGAGATCATCGTGGCAGTTTTATCGGAACTGGACAACATTTTCCTTTTTATGAAAAAGCAAAGTCTGCAAGATTTTTTTTTTTAACTGGCCAAGTCTGTGTAGGTAACTGTCACGTGAAGTACGGAATTTGGACCCAAAAGTAGACAAGACACAAAGGTTGAAAATAAGAGTGTCTGTACAGACAAAAATACAAAGTAACAGCAGAGAGCAGGGCTGGATTCAGGTGGCTTTGAAGAAAACACTTGGAGAAATCTTGCCTAAGAACCTTGATTGGGCTCGAGGCAGAGAAATCGAAACGTCCTAGCTGCAGTTTACTCACTGAGTAACTCCAGCAAGGACGATGCTCAATTCTATATGACAGAATAAAGGCATATATGACAAATACGAGTGGGGAAAAAATACAGAACCTTAGCAACTGACATTATCATCACAAGGACCAAATACACGACAGCAATATAGCGACTGCATAGAAACTGACATCATCATCACAAGGGACAAATACAGGACATGACTAAAGCAACTGCATAGCAACTGACAACATCAGCATTACAAAGGACAACTACAGGACAGGATCATAGCAACTGCATTGCAAATTAAGCCATCATCATCACAAGGGGCCAATACAGGACACGACCATAGCAACTGTGATGATGTTGCAATTCGCTATGCAGTTGCCGTGGAACTGCATAGCAAATTGCAACATCATCATTACAAGGACCAAATACACAACAGGACCATAGCAGCTGTATAGAAACTGACAACATCATCACAAGGACCAAATACAGGACAGGAATATAGCGACTGCATAGAAACTGACAACATAATCACAAGGGATAAATACAGGACAGGACCATAGCAACTGCATAGCAACTGACAACATAATCATCATAAAGGACAACTGCAGGACATGATCATAGCAACTTGAGACATCATTGCAAGGGGCAAATACAGGACAGGGCCATAGCAACTGTATAGAAACTGACAACATTATCATCACAAGGTACAAATACACAACAGGACCATAGCAACT
The DNA here is from genome assembly GCF_054856555.1 of Leptonotus elevatus. Classification (NCBI taxonomy): domain Eukaryota; kingdom Metazoa; phylum Chordata; class Actinopteri; order Syngnathiformes; family Syngnathidae; genus Leptonotus; species Leptonotus elevatus. Next base: position 10,575,192 of record NC_141258.1, on the reverse strand, counting down.
GCATAGCAACTCATCATCAGCATCATCATCACAAGGGATGCATAGCAACTGATAGCATCATCATCACAAGGGACAAATACAGGACCATACCAACACAATGACCCCACGGCCCAATCCAAAACACAGTGTGTGTGTTTTTTATAAGCAATTTTATCAGCCACTGGTTATTGCAAAAATTATTTTATAGCCGAAAAATCTGATTCTACTATGGTTCTTTCTAGTCGTAATTATCATAAAACACAAACAAACCATGATTGGTCCAAATGCATTTGGTTGCCAATTGATTTGCTGCTGTTTTTCCATCGATTGAATTTGAATTGAATTTCTGAGAAAACACGAATCTGTTTTTTGTTTTTGGGGTTTTTTTTCACCGAGATGACGCAATTCACAACCTTCTTCCCCCTGCTCCCTGTTGCTTTCAGGCCTAAATCCATCCTAATGGTGGCCTCGTAGAAGCCTGGGCAGCACATGTTTGTGATAGCATCAGTTAAGTCACGGATCAGGACCTGGTCTGGGCCGCTTATGTCACACCATAACAAGGCCAATTTAGACAAACAAAATGAGGTAAATTCAACACGGCCATTTTCTATTTATGCATAATTAGACTAATTCGTGGCCAAGCCAGATTATTTTTGTGTGTGCGAGTTCAGATGTAAATGTGGTGGATTTTGCACAGTGGCACAGTAATACAGTGGTACCGTAAACAGTGTGACTTGTGACACCATTATGTCGCAAAATAATAGACAGAATCATTAACTAATATGAGAACCACTAGTAATTTTAACTGACTATGACTGGTGTCAAAATCAGTTGTTGAGATGATACAAGGCACTGAGTCAAATACAGAAGCAACCGCCTCTTAATACGGTTAGCGGTGTTATCATTTGAATAGACATCTAGTAAGAAACATATAGTAATGGGTGGGATGAAATGCCCCAAAAAATACGGCGGTGCTGCTGATTTGACAAAAGAAGTGTTTAAAAAGGAGGATTGCGGCCCATCGTTGTTACTTTCAGTTTAACTATATAATGGCACTCGGATTAAACAAGATGAAGGAAGAGACAAAATTGCTCCAAATTTGCAACATCTCCCCTGCATCTCCTTTCTCGTTCCCATCTCAAGAAATGACATCACATTGCTCAGTGCCACCGGGTTCTCCATTAAAAGGCCGTGTCCACTGAACTTTATAATCTTGAAGTCATTTGGCCACAGGAGCGACCATCACACGGCTCCCTGTGTGTTGTTGAATCACTAGCAGCTGCTACAAGCAGCATCCTGCCAGCTTAGTCATGCGCTGACAATACCCAGGATAGTAGTACACAGGGTACACAGCATGGTGGGACTAGTGGTTAGCATGTTTGCCTCATAACTAAGAGGTTCTGGGTTCGGATGAAAGCTAAAACAATATTGAAAATGGATGGAAGGACACAAATAAATGACCCCACTTTAAGAACATACCGGCACCTATTATGACCTGTTGTGTATATTATAATGTTTTCAGTGTTTTGGGGTCTGCCAGAAATCATTTTTGCGCCGTTGTGGGAGTGAACAACAGTCGAGTTGATTCCCGGCCAATCAAGCTGGTCCCCTCATTAATATCTACATAATGAGCTCGCTCGCAGGAGTCTATCAGGAGATTGACACTTTCAAAGTACGTTTATAAAGAATTGCAAGAAGATATCCACTATAGATTTCGCAAGTGAGTAAATTTCTACAATGATTCAAAACGTACGATGAATGCTGTTGTCTTATTTATGAATGAAATCCATGACGTCCAACATATCAGTGTATTCAGTATTCGTATTCAGAATATTTATTGTCATTGTCATGGCCATGTTAGGGTGGGGGCGCACCGGACTCCTGGGTTTGCTCTCTGGCTGGTGGCCCCCGCGGGGCCCGGGGGTTGTGCCCTGGTGCTGCCGCGGCCTGGGGGGCCCTGGGGGGGGGGGGGGGGGGGGTGCTTGCCCTGTCCTGGCCGGGATCGAGGCAACCTTCTTTGGTGGAGGTTTTCATGCATGCCAGATCCACCACACCAGCATCTACTGAAATTCAAAGACTAAGTGCAAGTGGAACTCAAAATCATTACAACTCCTGCACCACAACTTGGACCTGGTTTCACCTGGTCTAAAGACTAGTCTACTTTTTGTAACCAAATTGCCAGCGAGGATGGAGATGCACCGGTTATTACGCTGAACGCATATCTGCATGTGCGACTGTCAAAATGACAAAATGGTCCCAAGATAATAAAAGATTGCAGCAAAGCCCTACTTTTGTCTTCATGAGAAACATTCAATCAACTTATTAATTACTTGACATCCAGCTACTAAGAGGAGATTAGCACGATGGCTTTTTCAGGTGGGGACACCTGCGTAATTGTGTGTTTGTGCGCGTGTAACATTGTCTGTCTGCAGCAGCTGCTTAGATGATAAAAATAGTAAGTGATGACAGGGCACTGGGATATAATTAAAGAGATTGTGCTAAAAACTCCATCGCTGATGTCACTGACACAGCAGCTGCGAGATTCACCTGCACATACGCACCTTCATAGAATGATTATGAACGCATACCCTGCAGGATTGCTGTGGATGGGGATTTACCATACTTGTAAAACCGAGGGAGATAACTTGCTGACTCGGGCAAACTGCAGCTCAAGAGTAGCATCAACTGGGACTTCCCCGGCTCTCACGTCACCGTATTGGAGCCATCTTGCTATTCCCACCGACAGACTCCCAGACTTGGAACTGCATACAGAAACACAGCCAAATATTAAAAGATCAATTTCCTCCAAAAACAGGCTAATCTATTCCCGAATGCCAATAGAGGAGGTTAACAACACAAATCCAATGTTTAACCGAAAGTCTTTATCATTTCTTAGCTGACCTCAGCTTCCCCACAGGACCTCGAGACGACATCATTCACAAGCGCTTGATAACCCCTCGCTTCATCTACTGTAAGCTGATGCTAATGGCGAGTATGAGAAAAGGAGAGAAAAATTGATGAGCTACAGTTCACTTGGAGAGAAATGAAACATTAATGCACACTTTGCTTGTACTGGAAAGTCTTAAAAGAAGAGCTGTTCGAGGGAATCTGTATTTGACTAGCCGTTCTCAAGAGGAACCACAAGAAGGAATCTATCAGGTTTTCCACAACCAAATAGTGAACGTGTACGACATCTGTATGCAACATTCACAATATCTATCAGCTGGGATAGGCTGCAGCTCACCAGATTTATTTGTTTATTTATTTTAGCCAGTTGTATCACGGGTAAGTTGTCTCATTGCGATTTTCTTCTCCACCAGAGGGCGCAACAAAAAAGTGGAATACTAAGTTTTCTTTGTATAAATAGTCAGGGGTTGTGTACTGTCTGAGAAGAGAATAGCAAATTGTGAGCTGAGATGAGGGCCAGTTATCTGTTTTGCACAACCCAAAGTAAAAAAAAAAAATCAACTTCAGATATTTTGAAACAGGCATCGGACATAGACGAATTCTTGCAGCAAATCATGTGGACTCATTAGAGGAGAGATTCGGGCATCTTGTCATGCCTCAATCACTGCTCTGCTTTAAGCTAGCTTTAAACTAGAGTAAGTATTAGCCAACATGGTAGTTTTGGGGCAACTTGTCTCAGTCATTTTGGGGTTTGTTGTCACATATGTAAAGAATGGCCCAATAAAAAATGCACCAATGGCAACTCAGTTTACATATGCCAGAATTGCCCTTCAGATGTTGAGTCTGAAAAATAAGGAAATTAGTATTCCATGTTTTGTTTCATTGTGTTCATCATGTCACAACTGATTTAAGTTTCATGATGAAACATCCATTAATCCATTAACCGAAAGGCTTTTTTTGTTGTTGTTTTTTTTAATTCAATTAAATCTCAAATTTCCAGTTTAAGGGAAGCAAAACAGGTAATTGAGGCTGAGAGCTATGACCTACATGCCAGCAGCTCCTAAGGACTTAAATCTGTTTCATAATATTTTATGTTAAAGTTTGCTCAATGTCCATGTTAAAATTTCAAGATCAATGATAAACAATTTCTCTGGCTGTAAAAACAAACCAAAACAGGAGAACAAGGATAATTTTGTCCTTGTTTCATTCGTTGCAAAATCCAGTGTGACATCTTACCCCATATAGTGTGACAACTTACCCATTGGTGGGGCAACATGTCACTCCCTCTATTTGATGGCTTATAACTCTGCACTGACACAAAGAATGAAAATGACATCAATGCAAAAAATATACCTAAGACTTTGGTCTTTCATCTGGTATACATTTTGTTTATATATGATGTCTTGATTCCAATATAAAAGTACAAAAAGTGATATAGGGAGGCACGGTCTCCCTAAATATGTAACAATATCATTCAAGTGGCTGCAAATAGGAACAAAGAAAACTCCCTGTCTTTATATTCCGGGTTTTTTTCTGTATTGAAGTGAATCTTGTTGCCTGTATAGAGCAAGTAAGATAAAAAAAAAATACAACATACACGTGTGCTGAGGGCAGAGTTGAACTTTTATGTGATACTCTATTGCCCCCTATCACGACAAATTGATAACTGCAAGAGGAGATGGTCAAAGAAAGCATTACCTTGCTGTTTTACAATTCTGCCACTCTTCAACTGTGTGTACTTTTTAAGTCTTGTCTGACAGTTAAAATGTTAATGTTACTTTAGCTGCCTGTACAATTCATATTGGGAGGTATTGGGTGATCAAATTTGACACAAGCATGCGCACTCAGTTACCGACACACTTCCTGTTTTTGATGGGTTTATATTTATGGCCGGGAAGTGTTTTTCAAACAAATATTACTGTAGTTATGCCTTTACTACTGGGTTAGCATCATAAAGTACAGTATATATTGTGATTGTGACATATTTATTTATATTATTTCCAATGAAAAAAAGATTTGCGTTCCACTGTATATAACTCTGTGGTGTGGACTGACCATACATTAAAGACCATCCTGGGGTTCCGCAGCTCAGTGGGCGAATTGGAACTTAAACTGTCCGATTCCTTAAGCACAAATGAAACAATGCACTCTAATTTGTTACATCTGCTACTTGTTGGCACTTAACATGTCTCTCTCTCTCTCTCTCTCTCTCTCTCTCTCTCTCTCTCTCTCTCTCTCTCTCTCTCTCTCTCTCTCTCTCTCTCTCTCTCTCTCGCTTTCTCTCTCTCTCTCTCTCTCTGCCTAATGCAGCTCACTCGGATCAGTGAAGCAAATAGAAAGCAGAAAACGTCGCCTCTATGACCTTGCCTCCTTCAAAGATGAGATATTTTAAAAGGTGTTGCATTGGAGATTTGACATAGCGGTAATAAAGGTTAGGCCGCAATCTGAGTGCTCATAAACATTCCGCCATCATAATGGCCCATTAAAAAAAGAGTCGCTGCTCCAAAGTCAAGCCTTACGCATTAATGCATGCGTTTCTATGCATGGGAAAGTGTATTTCTATAAAAATAAAAATAAATTAGGGCTTGGCAGGAGGAAAGTAAACTATATTTTTCACTCAATAATTAAACGTAATTACACTTTGCCCAAACGGTTATCAGCTCCTTCCCAAATGCATTTAAGCCATTTGGCCTTGCACTTACTATAAAACACTTTATAAATCTTTCTAGATATGAGACACAAAGCCCACACAAATGTGATTTTTTATTTTTAACATCCATGCAAGCAATTGAGATTATTTTCATAAATGAGGCTTGTCTTAGATTATTCTTGGCGTCTTTGCAGGAAATATATGAAAGATTTACTTCATGCATGTACTTATATACATACATATACAATAGCCATACATTGTACCACAATGAGAGGAGGACTTTTAAAGGATTCTTGGGAGTGCTTTAAGTACACTTTAGAAGACATTTGTGAAGCCAGGCGGTGGGAGAAGGTGATGATGAAAGAGTGCAGAATTATTGGCGTGTATAAACGGCCCACTGGTTGACCATGAGGCACTACAATAGAGTAAGAGTGAGGATGAAAAATTTATGTGTGCAGTCTACAGTGGATTAATTCCATATGCTGCGCTTGTCTCAGACGGAAGGCTTGGATCGGATGTCTTATGGCAAATACTAGTCTGAAAGCATTGAGCGGGCAATTCCTCATGCCTGTGGATCTGAAAAGATGGACCAAAAATACTGATGAGTCACATGACATCCAGAGAGCAAAACTGGGTAATTGGGTCCAATTTGGACATTTTCACTTGAGGGTGCAGTCACTTTTGTTGCCAGCAGTTTAGTCATTAATAGCTGAGATTTTAGTTATTTTGAGGAAACTGAAGACCCTTTTACAAGCTGTAAACTGACTACATTGCCGCAAAGTGTAATTTTGTCATTCTTGTACCATTCCGTTGTAAAAAATAGTAAGAAAAAAAATTGTGAGAAGTGTGAGTAATTGTAAACATGTCTTGTTTGTAACATTTGGATGTAACAGAAGATAAGAACAAAAAGCTTTTAATAATCCAGAAGACAAGTATATTTATTCATTTTAAATGCACCTCGATTTGACGATTTTGCAAACGATTAGATTAAAATGACGATTAATCAAATTAATTAGATTTTTTGCCCAACCCTACTTTGTCATAGCAAAACACGTATGTTGGCCTCATCAGAGTGCTGAGTAAAGACTTTGCAAGAACAACAAGAGTCTAAAGCAGAAATCAAGGCAATTGCAGTTAAACCAAAATACGAAAAGAAAATTAAAGCAGATAGGCCCGGCTCCAGTTTCACCTCGCATCATTAGTTATCAACAATTTTCATACCAGTGACCAGTTTATGCAAATAAAGACCACAAAAAGGGATCAGGAGATGTGCGATTCAGATAACAGACCTCAGCGAAAATGGGCTGCAAGCATGACCGACGAGCCAATTTAAATAGTCGAATAATCCCTTCAAATCATCGAGGGGCGTTCATAAACACGCGATATGATTTGATGTTTAATCGCGCATTTGCAGAGCTTGTGTGGTGTTAACAAACACCTGAAGTCACAGGAGCGGGAGCAAAAATAATCGAACCATTGCCATTATTTCATTTTTTTGGTTTGAGTATTTACTTTTTGAATACTCACTGATATCACTGGTACTTTTGATATATACAATTTCATTTAACACAATGACAAAAAAAATTTTGACAAAACTTTATTTCTGACACAGATGATTATGATTTGCCAATGTGTCAAACTGCTGCAGTATAGCGCCGTGGAGGATTTATTCGATGTCAGATTTTTATTGCCTTAAATAATGGTAGCTGATATCGGTAGCCTCCACGAGTACTCGATACCTTAAAATAAGCCCGATTTCTGTTCCAGTTTTTAATAAAATAATTGAAATGTTTTTTTTAATGTAATAAATTTTAATCTTTTCCATGAAACATGACATTTGAAGTTTAAAAACACAAGAGGAACAGGGCGGCAAATGATGCAACAACTTTTATAAGCCTCCAAATTCAATAGAAAATCATAATAGTCTCACTTTTCTTTTATTGTCATTAATCAACAGGGAATATTGCAGTTGGGAAATCCATCAGCCGCATGCACGCTTCATTCAGTTAGCAACACAACTGGAGTCTAAATTAAATTGTAATTACACTTGAGTAAGTGGAGTCAAATTAGACAAACATGCGTTTAAACGTGAATGGATTTCTACAGACGAAACCACACACACACACGCGCGCCCATTAAAGCAGACCGTGCAGGTGGCCTACCACCATAACAAACAGCCTAATTACACGCAGGTGAACGTCATATGTCACTTAGCGCTGCAAAATATTGGATAATAACGAGCGGAGAGTCCGAAGGGAAACAAGTATGTTTCGGCGATTATGAATATCACCGAAACCGCAACAACTTGCCAGATGAAGTAGCGTCTGGCAGACTTAATAATAACGCAAAGGTGAGGCACTCGTGCGGTGCAGTGCGTGCGCATGTGCAGGGTGAAAATGCGACGTTGACTCGGGGAAGAAAAAAAGAAGAAAAAAAAGTCCATATAATTTAGCTGCCCCTGGAGCTTGAACCAAAACTAAATACTCTTTTGATGGCTCTCCAAAATAAAGCTTGAACAACATGAAATATTGCACAAATATATGAATTATATGGCTATTTAATCGTATTCAAATTGTGTACATGACTAGACTAAATAAGCAATTATGCTTGAATGTGATTTCATTTAAGCAATATATTCTTTTTGAACGCAAACCCTCATAAACATGAGCGTTTACAAAAAGTCTCGATAGTTAAACTAGTGTAAAGTAAAAAAAATGAGTCAGATTTAAGTTAATTTGTTAAAATACATTTACGAATACATTTATGTTTCTAGAATTATTATTTACACATTTATACATTTTCGTATTTTTTACAAGTAGCTAAAAGTGTTGCCGCTGTCGCTGCGCGTGGGACGAGTAAACAGCGTTTGTAGCAGCCCCCCCCCCCCCAACGAGGATAAAACTTTAACGTTTGATTTTTTTTATTACCGTAAGTCACCGTGCATCACTGTACATCACCAAATCACCGTAATAGTTGAAATATATTACAAACTATGCAAACAATAATCAAAACTATGTACATGTACAAACACATAAATGCTAATAAACGAATTATTAAACAAAATGTACCTTGTTTTGCCTACCAATAAAAAATAATTAGGCAGTCCTTGACGCTGCGCAACAAAATTTTCCAGCGTACCAATATTTAAAAGTTGCAATATTGAACTTTTTTTCCCCAAAATAACTTTGCAATAAGATTTTTATTTGACCATTTATGAGTGAAATGCTTTCTAATTAGTAGATTAATACCTTTGCTGTTCACAATGGGTACTCCTGCAAGTCTCTGGCCAATAGTTTTCAGACTGGATTCGGGTTAGAATTCCCCGCGCTCTGTCTGCGGATGTGACGTAATGTGCGTGGTGTGTATGTGAAGAACGGTATGTGCAGTTTCATTTTTTGTCAGCAGGTGGCAGTGGCGATTCGAAATGGAATATTCTACGTTCAGTAGCTTTAAGGCTCCCTTGAGTACATAAGCACTAAACCGGAAGTGACTCTTCAAAACAAAAGTGTTAACCCAAAACCGGAAGTGATGATTTACAAGACAAAAAATATATATATACAATCCATGTTCCGGTAAGAAAATATAATTATGGTTATTTACAGCGTTGTTCCAGAAGAAATCCATCTCCATCCTATTTTTTCATCTTATTAAGAGTGTTCCAATAACCACCAACTAACCCTCACGGTACACTAGCCTCAATTTAATTAGAATACTTAAAAAAAGATATACATACTCGACTGAACATGTTTGCAGTCAGTTGCAATAGAGGATCAGGTGCACCCAATTTGAATGTCACATTGAAAGAATTGTCATATGGTTCCACTTTTACTGTGATTGTATTCCTCTTCATTATTCATTCAGAGATCGCAGCGGCAACAACAGCAACAGCAGTGGCCGCCAGCACTTGAGGTAAAATGCCTTCCATGTGTGTCTAATTGCCATAGTACAGGTATTTAAGTCAAGGTGAAGTCATTAACACTTGCACACACTTGTCAGATGTGAAGCCAGGTGGCCCTTGGCTGTTTGTGGACAACCAAAATGAATGCGACTTTTTTGTTTTCCTCAACAACAAAAAAAATCATGAATGGATATGGAGACAATGTAGCACTGTGATCAACTGGTTGCTGCATCTGCCACACAGTTCTCAGGTTCGGGGCTTAAATATCAGGTTCTGTATGGAATTTAGATCTTCGCCCAGCCAGGCTAGAGTCACATTTTCAAAATTAGGCACATCATAATATGTTCACTGGGTTGCTTAATTTAACATTTGATAGCAAAGCAAGCATACCAGATAGACTGAAATATTTGTATACGGGGATTTAAAACACATTTTTCTGTTTTTGCAATATGTTCTCTTTAATCACAGCTAACAATCCAATCATCTTGGCTGATTTGTTTTCAATCTGTTGCAATGTGTGTAAAGTAAAATTCCCAATCCCAAACGTTTGTAGAATGTTAGGAATCTTTTACTGCTCTTCATCCATTAGCTAACCTGATAATGCTATAGGAAGGTCAGAATATTTAGTTCTGGTAAATGTTGGGTCTAAAATAAGTCATAACTTCCTTATGTTCCATTAAAAACATCAAGCAGGCAGGCTGATAAAAGGAAGAACATTTTTGACGCTGTGATTTGTGAATAGCCATATCCAAGTCAACATCCCCACCTGGTGGTCAATTGTGAGTCTTGCAACCATAATGGAAACCATAATGTCCAAAATACAGACATAACTATAGTATTTATTAGACAAATTTATCAGTATTAGTGTTTGTCTATACCATGGTAAATAAAACTGCAATAATAAATTCATAGTTAATCAAAACTGAGTGTTATTATCTGTTTAAAAACATGCCTATGGCAAATAGTGTTTTGTGTGTTTAGTTGGCCCACTCCAACAACAACATTGTGTGGTCCCTGCATACATGTCTGCTCCCTATATACAGTGGCAGGTTGACGCAATGACGTCACAGGGCTTATGTGGCCATGTATCTGTAGTCAGCACATGGTCATTGTAAACATTTGAGGACATCCCCTGCCATGCAGCAGTCCCGTGCACGTGGGCTTCATTTGCGTCATGCTGGAGGTGAAGCCTAATAGGCCATCCATATGCAATTATTTAAAAAAAAAAATGAGGAAATTTTAATAAAAATAAATAAATGTGAGTGGATCACTTGTCGTTTTTTCTTTTGACAACCATGGAGAGTGTAAGTGTACAATTATGTTTGATCAATCTTATTATTCATGACCTGATACAGGGGTACACATTCTGATTCTTACCATACATTTTTTAAATGTGAAAGACCCCACGCATAAAAAGAAATGTCAAGTGTGCGCTTACTTCACATAACATTGTTTGTTGTAGTACCAAGATTGTCCTGTAAGAGGCAATATGGTGCCACGGGACATCCGAACGGGCAGAAAGCACGAACGTTGTAGCAGTAGTAGAAGAAACAGAAGACGCTAGACTCCTAAGTTGTAATTTATCGAACTAAATTGTGGTCGTAAACGTTTTTCTTGTCATTTTTGGTATTTTTTATTCTTTGAATTTGTATTCATTTTATTCGTTGCTACTATTGTTTATCATGTCGCATTCAGGGTCGTTCGTTTCTAAGAAGGTACATGGACCCCAACCTAAAAAACAAACAAACAAAAAACAGGGCAACATTTCAGCAAATATATCTTTTATTAAATAATTGACATAAAATAACGTATCTCGACGTGTCTTTGCAGTGTCTGCTGGAGTACGATCCAGTTGTGTCGTTGATGTGGACCAACAACAGCCGTCTCTCTGAGCTCCCTACTTGCCACCACCCAGCAACAGCTAGTAAGGGGCCATATGTGGTGGGTACCCAACGCCTTGTCGTTGCAGTGTCTAAAACAGTGCCACACTTGCAACGTGTCCTTGACCTTGTCGTATCAAATCCAATCAGCATGCTCATTTAAATTATCTTTTTATGACTACAGAATGCATCCTGTCTTATCTGCCAGCAGAGTGATCACACAAGGCCCATTCAATATGAAGAGCCTAAAAAGGAGTAATGGGTCCCCCAAATACGGGCATGTCATTCCTCTGTAATCAGATGAACAATAGGGGGAAAGACTAAGCTTTTTATCAACCTGTTGGTCTTGAGAATTTGATCCCCTTTGTTCCGTGTGATTAATTGGAGATCATCTGGGATTAATCCTCATGTGGGGGGTCATGAGCGTCATGCTCAGTCACTGTCCAAACAAACCCATGAGGGGGGGGGAAGTGAAAGGGGTTGCCGGGGACAAGGTGACCAATGTGCGCGCGTTTGGGGGGCACATGTGCACGCTAACAATGCGCATCATGTGCGTCATGGCTCTCGCGCTTCGTTTGCTTTCTTGCAACTGGCTTCACACTGATAACAGACAGATGGCCAGAAAAAAAAAACATGATGATGGAGAAACTTTACTTTGGTTGAACCCTCCTCACCTCCATGTAAAATACACTCCATCAGGCACTGTAGCAAAAATACAACTTGTATGATTATCATAAATGGCATCGTGCAATATTGTTTAAAATTGTTGATCCAACTTTTTTCCATACAGTATTGATAGGCATGCTATATGTAAATGATATTTTATATAGAACAGAATTTTAAAACATTAAATTGTAAATATTTTTTTGTAGAAATTAGATATGTGTTTATTTTCTAATTTAATATTTTGTTGTATTTGTAATTTTTAGTGTTTATATTTTTTCTTTATCAAAAATAATATTTCCCGATGTATTTTATAAATGTATATATCAGAGATGTACAGCCAATTTTTATTCTCTACTTAAATATTTTAATTAAATGTTAATGTTTTGTATTAATTTTGATTTATTTCCATGTTTTCTTAATTAAGTAATCAAACAATATTATTTTAATATTTAATTAATCCAAACAAAAATGAAGAAGTATGCATGCAAATACCTAGGTATTAAGGATATATTTTTTTTTATTATATAAGTAATTCTATAACTAACATAAAGACTGTGAGATCGACTAGCAGCACACGGGCTGGTGGTATTTAAAAAAATCATTTTCAAAATACAGTTCAGTTATATTTATTTTTTGTTTGTTTTTAAACTGAAAGGTACAGTTTTAATTGCATTTTTATGGGCAATAAATTTTAATTTAATTTAACTAGAGCCCGCCACCCACCACCATCATATTTATTGTGTTTCACTGCTTCCAATAATATTTTTTTTAATTAGTTTGTTTGTTGTTGTTGTTGTTTTTGTTTTGTGTGTTTTTTGTTTGTTTTTTGGGGGGTAGGAGCACTTGGGCTATTACTGTATTTTAATATCAGTCATGATGGAATTTCTGAGAGCATAAGTACTTTTTCATGTGGTAAAAAGTTTTGAGAAGTATACTGTCAAGCGGATATAGAAATTGTAGCTATTATATAAACTGCTGCTTGTGTAACTTCTAAATAGCATAGAATGGACTATTGCCTAACAATATTATAATAATAAATATATTTTGTCATTGTGACAATTTAATGTTATATTAACGCCATTAGACAGGATTGGCTGTTGTTTATTTTATTTTTTTTATCTCTACGACCCACTTTCGGGCAATCACATTCCAATTGTGTTTGCGGGGTCTTTTCGCCCCCACCTTCCATCATCAATCAAATTCCAATCATCCACTGATGTTAGCTGAATAGTGTCATCAAATGGCACATGGGTGTCCTTATCACGCACGGTCCCGCAGGGGTCCAGCTCAGTCCGCCCCTTGCCGATATGTCAAGAGGAGCTTATGTGCGCGTCTGGCTCGTCCTGGCATTCCAGCTGCGGTGCGTCGCAGAGCTGCTGGCCGGGCCGGCGGGGACCCGGGCGGACTCGGACCAAGACAGGAAGTTGACGGAAAGGCACGGCGCTTTGTTCAATTTGAAGGATGTGCTCCGGGGCGCGGCGGTGGCCCCGCACAAGAAGGCGCCGCAGTTCATGTTGGATCTGTTTAACGTCGTGTCAATGTCAGACGGGACGAGGAAAAGTCAGAAGGAGATTCTGGAAGGAAATGTAGTGAGGAGCTTCGAGGATAAAGGTTAGTGACACTTTAAAGAACATTTTTAGTTCAATTTGACGTAGCCTGCTGAAAAATATTCCATTGCGCAATTGCTTTCCAAATGCGCACTTACGCACGCCCATTGCCACGGCTCCTCGTGCTTAACGTGTTCTCTCGAAATTACTTCTCCGTTGATTGTGCTTTACTTGAGCATTTATTTTCCTGACGGGTTTTTATTTTTAAAATAGCTAGCTGTCACCCTTTTTCTCAGAACCAGCATCTTTCACTTTGTCTTAGCTAATGTAGCATTTTTGTTGTTGTTCAGTTAGCGAGCACGTGATGTGATTTACTTATTTTCAGTATAAGCATGAGTAGGACTACATTAATAAAGGAGTACATTAATTTTCCTTTTGTCAACAGTAAAAAGTAATTTTTGTTCGTTACTTTAGTACATATGTACCTTTTTACTTTGGTACATGATTTGAATCAATCCATCTATGTGTACCAATCTTTTTTTGTACACAAGTTTACTTGAGATGGAATTCCATAAAATGCGTGCAAAATGCAAATACATGAAAAGAGTCTTGCCATATTAAGTGGTTTTACTAAAATTGTGTTTCATATTTCAGGTCATGATGGCGAGAGGTTTCACTTTTTCAACCTTTCTTCCTTTGGAAGAGAAGAGAGGATGATAAAAGCAGAGTTCCGTTGGTTTAGGAAGAAACAGAAGCATTTCCTGGGAAAGTCATACAGGCCCCACTTTTATAAGGTAAACATGATTTTTGTTACTTCAAATTTTGTTGACGCCCAAATTCCAATTTTGTTGGTGAGTGCAGTAATTATATGCCAGCAGACATTTTTTTCAAACGTGATAATTTTAATATCAATAATTCACAGCAGAAATGTATTAATTTATGCATAACTAATTTCTGTGTCTTGTTACCGCCCAGGTGGATTTGTATGAAGTATTAGATAGTCAAGTGAAACCTTGGCGAGGAAACCTCATCACCTCCAGACTCGTTCCACTTTACACCCAAGGATGGGAAGTCTTCAATGTCACACAAACAGTTGGTATTCTCCATTTTCCCCATCGCCACTGTCAAATAAATCAGAGAAAAGGCCAAACCAGTTGACTTTTTTAGGTATCTAAGTGGATCCGCAACTGCCTGGATAACAACGGCATCCTGGTGGTGACCACGCTGCCATCTGGGACTTGGATGGACTCAGTGGTTACATCATCCAAGCCAGCTGACACTAATGCCTACTTGGTTATATTCTCTGATGATGGGAGGACAGGAGCATCCAATCAGTCATACTTTGGTAAGATGATGGCGGGAAAGACAGACAATGGAGTGAAACGAAGAATCTGTGTTTACAATAAAAAATAAACACCTAATCCCTCTTTAAAAATAAAACAAATCTCCCAAGTTACTTCTTTATTATCAGAATGAATATGAATAAAAATTAAACATGGTTTCTAATCCTCTCTACCTTCAGGACCGGCTCCAGCTGCGGCTCCTGAACTCCACAACCACCCCAGTAGGAGGCGACGTGGAGCCCCGGGGCATTTTCCCCGCGGCCATTCCCGGTCCTGCCAGAGAGTCTCCCTCTTTGTAGACTTCGAGGAGATCGGTTGGTCAGGCTGGATCATCTCGCCGCGGGGGTACAACGCTTACCACTGCAAGGGTTCTTGTCCCTTCCCGCTGGGAGGCAACCTCCGAGCCACCAACCACGCTACCGTGCGCTCCATCATGCACGCGCTCAAGGTGTCAACGGATGAAGTAGAAGCGCCCTGCTGCGTGCCTGACAAACTTCAGTCCATCAGTTTGTTGTATTTTGATGACGAGGAGAATGTGGTTTTGAAGCAGTATGACGACATGGTGGCTTTGAGCTGTGGCTGCCACTGACGCTTCACAATAGGACAATAAGTGATGCAGAGAGGTTTTAAAATCATATTATTTTAGACCTACAATTGTGTTCAGTAAATGAATGAATGCGAAAACTTGGTTAATTACTGCTCCCATTCACATTGAACAATTTGATTGGTTAGGAAGCATCATTTGGTAAGTATGACGTCATTTCTTTTTCACCCTTAAATTTATAGCATAAATGTTCTGATGTTACAGAATAACGAGGCATTCTTTCATTTCAAAATAGTAATTCAATCAATTTGTAACATCATATGTGCATAAAAAGCAGCATTAGTGAATGGCAATGTTGAGTATCGATAAGATCACTAGATCAGTTTCATTCATTAGATGTGGACACTGAAAGGATGTTACAATCCTACAAGTACACTGAAAATGGCATAACAATGTGTGTTTGTCCAGCACGGGGTAAAAAAAATTTAATCTTTATTTACAGCACGTTAAAATATATGTTATAAAGTTTGTACTGTATGTCTCTCTTTGCACTTTGTATTCTACTGTACTTTCTAATTCTGCCATCCTTCTGTCTTTACAAAATCTCACCAGAAGAGGACAGCATAGGCATTATGTTCAAACTCTTTGTTTTGTATAAAATATATTTAAATAAATATTTTTAATTGTTGAGTTTTTGCAATAATAATACAAAATATTAAATACCAAAATTGTGCAACAGCTGAAACCCCAAATCCTTTCAGTGATACTTTATAAACATAAATTTAATGACATGTGATACTGTTTTGTTTTGTGGGTTTTTTGGGGGGGGTGGATCACATACACAGTTCAACCCTGGTTTATCGTAATTATAAAAAAAAAAATGCCACTGCAACAATGTGATTTGTACGGTTCTACCAACACATCAGCATGCAAAATGCTTTGATATCCATTTGTGTTCATTCCGAATTCAGCGCAGTTTGTTTTAAGAAGCTCCAAACTTGAAATGATCAAAATCATTTCAAATATTGCTGCAAATAAAACAAAACGTCATTTGAGAAGTAATGGAAACTCCCATCACTGCGATACTTTAATAAATCACTGCATTTATAATAAATATTCCACATTTACATTCAAACTGTTGTCTTTTTACATATTAATGCATTGTCAATATCCCCTTGTTAAAAAAAGCCCTCTTTAAATCCTTGAACTCATATTCAATAGGAGTAGACCATGCCATTCATCTATTTTCAGTGTACAGTAAATTCAAGTCATAAAGGTAAGTGAATAACAAAATAATCAGGATTAGTGAGTTAAACGGAACAAAACAAAAATATGTTGGCAGCACGGTGGAATTTTGGTTGGCACATGTCCTTCACAGTTCTGAGTATTGCGATTCAAATCTCTGGCTGCCTTCCACATTTTAAAAACATGCATATCCTCTGAGTTGACTCAAAATTCTCCATCAGCTTGAGTTATTACCCAGAAGAAGGTTGGTGAAACAAGCATAATTACACTATGTGCAAAATTATAATCCTATCAACTGTGACAGTCCACTTCCTCAGTACCCAGGAACTCGCCCAGCATGTGTTCATGCTGCCCGTAGACGGGCTCTAAATAAGGATGCCCGTCCTTGCAATGGATTTGCCTTGACACGTCCATGTGCCGTAGTTCTTCGTGCTCCATGTGAGGTTCTTGGATGGTAGCGTTCTGGGCCATGGGTGACAGAGGCACCGGGACAAAGCCGTGGTAAACCACCAACGGCGTTGGTAAAACTTCCAAGGGGGACGCCTGAAGAACAGCTCCGTCTGGGGGCCGGACTGGCAGCTGCACGTAGCTTCCTGTCTCAGGATCGAAGAAAGTTTTAGTTTTGACTTGAACGGGCATGTCTACGAAATAATACTGTCCCGATTCTGGATCCTGAAGGAGCTTTCGTTGGGTCATTGGAATGGACTGCGTGACGATGGCGTGTTCGATGCTGGACTGGCGAGAGAGTTGGCTGGTGCGGCTGGACTGGCGGGACAAGCTCGGCGGATGGGGTGCCTGCAAGCAGTGTGTGTCAATGCTCTGACTCCTCCTCAGCGGTTTCTCCCGGCTCACTTTTTCTCTGGCTCGGCCCCGCTGCTGAAACTCATCCATGATGGATCTCTCAATGCGTGTGCTTCTCGGGTCGAGCCTCTCATTAACAGATGCTCCCGTGCTGCACCTGCGCCCTCTGTCTCCTAAGAATCTGTCGATGCTTTGCGAGCGAATGTTGGGCACTGGTCTCTCACCAACATGGGGTTTGTACACAGTAACATTATTTATGAGACGATCGCTGCTGCAGTGTCTTTGTTCTGGTTTGTCTCGAGTTTGTCTCCCACTACTACGGCCTCGTTCAGTTGAATGTCCATCGTTGAGGCCATTGCCTTCTACTGAATCGCAGCTCGATCTTCTTGTCCTTTGGCTCATTTCTGTTTTTTTCTGAGGATGTTCCTGATGGTTGACGACTGTGTCGTTACTGTTTCCACAATGTTTCTGACCTTCCCTGTGATGCTTTTTCTCGCTGCGCCTCTGCTCAGATTTGTCACTCTTGTGTTTGCTCGGAGTTGCTTTCTGGGCCTCCTCCTTTTTTATCCGTCGGTTCGTCAGCTTCACAGCTTTGAGAACGGCACGCTCGGATTTGGGTAAGACAACCGGAGGTTTGGCGAACCCTGACTGGCTGCCGTTATAACTGCAGGTGGACCCAGAGCGTTCGCTAGGAACTTTTGATATGTCCCGCTGTGTTGTTGGCAAAGTCAAAGTCACTGTGTCTTCGGATGTGGGACTCACCACATAAAAACTGCCATTTTCCTTTTGGGGAGCAGAAGGTCCTGCTTTGTGGTGTGTCTCTGACTTCTCCTTTTGCAGAACCAATGGAGGGAACAGTGGAGGCGGTGAGGCGTTTGACAAAGTCTCTTTGGGCTTGTAGACTTCACTTTTAACTGAGGGAGCTGTTTCATTTACCGACGGTGGATTTGGATTTTCATTTAGTGGATGGAAGTCGTCCTCTTCCTTCTCTGAGTTATTCATTAGGCCCCGTGGTGTCCAGGGTTGTATAGTCTTTTTCAACTTGTTACTTAAAGTGTTGTCTTTGATCTTAAACAAAGCAGGGATATCTAAAGATGGAGCAAACATGTTGGATGGTGACATTGGTGTTTGGAAATCTTCATCTTGGGATGAGCTCGGACATTCAGTGGTACTTTGTTTGCTTTCCTTGTGAATCTCTTTATTTTCTTCATACTTTGCTGGTTCCTTGACAATCTCCGACTCACCTTCCAGATCACTGAATGAATAATATTCCATTTCTGGCTTGTCTGAATCCTTTTTCATGTGTCCAAGAACATGGTCTCCCCTGTGGACCAGCCCTGTTTTATCTAGGTTCTCCAGAGAGTGATAAAGGTTAGACTCAGCATTCCTTTGTGGTGGACTCTCTACAGAGAAGTAGGAAGATTTGGAGGACATGCTGGTGTGGTCGTCAACACCATTTACAAGCAGTTCAGGGGATATTATAGTCCTGGGAAGAGCCTCTGCAGCCATATCACCCGTGTCTTTAGGCATTTTGTCAAGATCATCTGCCAGTAATGAGGTCTCAACATTTCTGTTTGTGGCTTCTTCTGGGGCAGCCTTAACTGTCTCTGTATCTGTTTTTACGTCTGATAACAAAGAATAGTGTTTTTTGCTGCGGTGGTTCTTGGAAGGCAAATATGGGTCATGGATGACTGCATCATTAATTGCTACATCGTTTGTTTCTTGGTTGGCGCTGGTTGGCAAAGCATCTTTTGTGATTGTTATATTTTGTACTACAATTAATTCCTCCTGTGCTTCATTTTTGTCATCTCTGTTATAAAGATCTTCTTTATCATTCTCACTGCCTCCGTTTCTTCTGTTTACTACTTTTTTACTCCGAGGAGGAACAGAGGGTGTGTCTAACACCTTGTTCTCACAAATCTCTCTCTCAGCTGCATTTTCCGATAAGTGCTTTAAATTTGGATCTTTTTCAGGCCAATGAGCGGAACTGTCATTTAATCTTTCATTGGCGTGCTTGAAGTCCAATCTTGAGGGGGAATTTAATTCACTGTCAACCTTGCTCATGCCAGGCAAGGACGCTTTTCTGCCTTCTGATCTCTGGGTCTCACTTGGTCTGGGTTCATTCTGGGAGAGGATCTGTCTCATGTGCTTATGGTCTCTCAAATCCAACAACCTGTCTCTTAGGTCTTTCTCATTTTCTGTGATGTCATTTTCATCTTGATTGGCTTCTGTAATAGATTCGTTCATGTTTGTACTTGCCTGTACCTTTGATCCATAACTTTTAACATTTCCAGCAAATATTACATTTGCATCCTGATCCATGGGTTTATTCTTTGTCATCTGCCTACTCAAGATAACCTCCTCCAATGCCAATTTAGCCTTGTCATAATTTTCATTCATTAGTGCTTTGTTTATCATGATATTGCTGCCTGTCTTTGTGGGAACCTCCTGCTTACTCAGCTGCTTCTCTTTCTTGGCAAATATTTCTCTTTTAGCCAAAGTGTTCCCTCTCATGGACAACATTCCCTTTTTAATGTTCCTTAACTCTCTGGAGATCAAATCATTTTTGACTCTGGCCTCCTCGACTATGTTGTGACCTCCCCTTTTGTTGTCCCGCTCGCATAGTCGGGCCCTCTCAAGCTCTTTCAGAGCATGCAAGTCGTGAATGATGTGTTCACTGTCTCTTCTAGCGTCCTTTTCGATTCTCAAGTTCACCTTCACATCACCTTCATTGTCTTCATGTTCCTCGTCTGTTACAGAATACCTCTGACACTTAATATAATTGTTCAGTCTGTCTGGGAATATGTGCTTTAGCCTGTCTTCACTATCTGGGGTAATTTTTCCCAAGTCACGATTAGAAAGGTCATCAGTGAGGTGTGTTTTCTTTTTGTCCAAAGCAAGTTGAATATCAGATTTGGTAAGATTTTTCTTTGGAACTGGTGGGGGCTCTTTCTTTATGTGAACATTATTTTGTGACTCACTTGTGACAGGATCATTTTCTGCTACTGTTCTCTTTTCAATTATGTCTTTGGTACACACTAACGCCTCGTCTTTGTCCTTAAATTCTTCTTTGACTGACATGGGTTTATTGATGCTTTCGGACTGAGTTGCATGTAGCGCTTTAGTTTTTGTTGCATTAATCGCATCTTTTGCAGCCCTGATGACATCATTTGTGCTCATAGCTTGGCCCCTGCTATCCTTTACTTTAGAACTGACACTCTCTTCTCCAAAATGTTTTTCTTTTATGGATTTTACAGGCATTTTTCTTTTGTCCAATACATTTGGTGGCTCTTTCTTGATTGATTCACTTGGTAGAAGGGTTTCCTGATCACATTCTGGGGTTACAAATACAGGTGAATGACCACTAACCATGTTAGGTGAAAGCCCTGGTGGTACTTTGCTTGGATTCAGAAGTGAAAGCTCATTCGAGTAATCTGTTGATGCAGGAGGGCTGGCTTTTTTGTACAGGTTAAGTGAAGGATAACTTTGCTTTTTCGCCATGTGGCTTTTGTTTCTTTTCAAGTGCATAATTTGTGAGTGTGCATTTTCATCGCCTAGATTCCCAATACTGACAGCATCCTTTTTGTTTTGTAGCAAATTAGATAACAAATAATCATCACACTGCGACCTGTCGGCTACATGCTCGCCAAGACCGGCAGTTGGAGGGTTGACAGACTCTAAAACTGAACTGCAAACCGTCTGACCTTCTTTCAAAATAGCAGGAGTGCTTAAACCAGATGCATTACCCTCTGAATTATTTTGTTGTTTGAGATTCTCTGAAAATGGCGATTGGGTGTCATTTCCAGATTCTTCTAAAGTTTTGAATTTAGGGGGACTATACCGACTTTTGACCCTCTTCCTGTTGTCTTTGAGATTGAAGAGGATGCTAGACGCTAGTGATTTGTAGCCATCCCTCTTGATGGGAGGCTCAGGTGTCAGTTTGGCCTCCGAGTGAGGTCTGTGGGGAAGGTCCAGCACAGAAGGCGAAAGGATGGCTGAGAGGACTTCCGATGTTTCAGTTGGTTGTCTGGAGGGAATGACTGGTGTCATCAGCTGACAGATGCTGAATGGAGTTAAAGCCACAGGGCTGACTTCTTCAACCGCTTTCACTTCCATAGACTTTATGGGTTTTGGGATCAATGAAACATCATTTTCTATTTTTGCTGTTGAGCTCTTAAGTGGCACTGTACTTTTCACACTTAAATGTGTCTGCCTCCAGGGGACAGCACTTCCATCAGTAATATCTGAAGAGCACCTTTTCTGAGGGTGTGCAGCTGAAGGCTTTGGTGGGACCTTGGGTGCTAAAGTGGAAGTGACAGGTTTAGGGGCAACGGGAGGAGGGGGTGGTGGAGGAGTGGGAGTTGGCGGAGGAGGAAGGGATGCTGGAGCAGCGGGAGGAGGAGGGGGCTCACCTGCTTCTTTCAATATCTCTTGTGTATGCAGAGTGTCTTTTATATGAGCCTCTGTTAACTCCTTGTAAAATGGTAGGTCATACCATTTTGGAGTCATATCTACAGTGAGAATAGAAGTATTCTCATCATGGCTATAGCAGAAGTGATTCATACCTCCCCATGTTTGGAAAGGGCTGAACTCACTGTGAAGGAAAAAGTTTTTGACGTTTAGCTTCTTAAGTTTGACTGTGGATTTCCCATTTTTAATCTGAGATGATTTTTCAGAAGACAGACCTTTGCTAGCCTTGCTTGATGAATCATACCCTGATTGATGCAAAGGATGTTTCTGATAATGTCCAGCCATGAGATTGGTGTGGTAGTCCGAGGAGAATTCCGACAGTTCTCTTTGGATGCTGCGGAGCGCAGACTTATCCCATGATTCCCCATTGGAGTCTGCCATGCCGCCATTTTTGATTAGCATTCCATCACAGTTCTCCCCCGTAGTACTTAATGCCCTGAGAAACGATGACATCTTCGAGATGTTCTTCTCCTTTTCTTTATCATTTTTCCTTTGCTTTTTGGATTCCTTTTGGTGAATTTTTTTTAGTGGCTCTCCTGCCAATGGTTTATGACAGCTGAAAGGTGAATATCCATACAAGAAGTCATCGTTGTAAACCGCATCATCTCCAACGCAGAGACTCCGGAAGGATCGGTCGGTGAGCGTGCTGACCTCACGGTCGGTCTCGTCCATAAGCAGGTCGGTGAAGCCATTCGGGAAACGATGGTGAAGCATGTTGCCTCCCCGGTGGCCCACGTGACGCTTTTCCACGCAGCCCATTACATCAACAGGTTTCTTCCTGTTTTGCGCCATCAGTCTGGGCAGCTCAAACACGAGTAGATCCTCTCGTGCTCAGGGTGACATCAGGCAATAAGTCTCCTGAGAAAGAGAACGAAAATAGATTAGGGTTGCCAGTGTTTAAAGCACAAGTTGCAACAAATGCATACATTGATATGATCATGTAAACAGATTGTTTTGGATTGCTTGCACCAATAACCTATCCTATACAGCTGGGGGTTGGGGTCAACTTTGTGCCTGACATCACGATGTTGGTGACCCACTATTATACAGCATATACATGACATGTGCTGTCTTCTGTCATACCAGCAAACAAACACTTCACCATGCTCATGTCTATTTAAGGCGCCGTGGAGTGCACCGAGCATGCTGTTGGTAGTCAAGAGACCATGCTTTCGTTATAAGAACGATATTGAAGACAATTTTTCTGTGGTGACATTTTGTTTTTCCTTTTAAGCTGTGATTTAAAATTCTTTATTTTATATGATATTTCAGTCAGCATTGGAAACCTTTCCTGACCAAAAAGTATTGCCATCCCAGCAGGTAGACGGGACAGGAAATAAAGCATTTCATTTAATGTTGTGCGCCCCTTCGGCCGCAGCTGCTCTACTGTATCTTACTTTGCTATCTGGGTGAGCTCTTAGAATAGCTCATTAACCCATTTATATGTCCTGACCCACGAGCATGGTCAGTCCATGGCATATCATTGCACTCTTCAACTGGCCGCGTAACCACAGCTTCTCTTATGTGCAGATATGACTGATTTCTGACTGATATTAAATGAGATTGTCTTCAGACACATCAGTATTAATAAGTGAACATTTCACCATTTAATTTTGTCATTTCATATATATGATTGTTTTATGGCACGCATCCTTGATCAGTCAAACTGGTGTAGGGGGCTATTTTTTTCCAACTCAGACAGGTTGATGCCTCAGATACACTTGTCGGAACAATAATAATACTAATAAATTACTAATAAATATTGGTTCCTGTTACTATTTAGTCATCATTAATCCCAAAATACAATGATAAAATATAAACATCACTTATTATTTTCTTGCCTTTGACTCTTGTAAACTAGAATGTGTTGGCTTTTCATAGAGATGTTTGTGGCCAGCAAGTGCTCTCATAGCATGAGACTGTAAGCAGCCGTGGTACTTTCCCAGCATCTGTTTGAGTATTTATACCCAAGGAATGAGACACTGTCTCTTTAATTGCACTGTATACATGTGTTCACTTTGGAGTAAAGTCTTCTTCATAATTCTACATTTATGCAACTTTTTATTTTTGGTACATCAATTCCAAATGTTATAGCTACAGTAAGAAGACCAAAACTTAGACAATGAATGTCCACTGTGCAACTTTATAAAAGACACACATGCTCCCAGGACCGCCTCACCTTGTTGATGTTTTTTTTCTTTCATGTTGCATCGAAGGGTCCCATCTGGAAAGTAGTAGCACAAATCCTCAGTGCAAAATCTAGTTCAATAACGGAGAGAAATCTCTGTCCACAGAGGTTAGACCTTGTGTTTCATGTTCAATGCACTCGGCGTGGCCAGGCTCCTGATAGCGAGCTGAGAATCTACCAAAATAGACGCGCAAGTCAGTGTAGCCAAAGCGAGCAGAGTATCTCGGACGCATCCAGCTCGTTCCTATTGAAATAACCGAGAGGTGTCGAGTAGCAGGGCCTAAGACAGGCCGAGCGGGATGAAATTGACACTGTCATTGGTTATTTTTGAAAGCAAGCAGCACGGCGTGGTCGACTGCCACATGGACTTCCTCTCTACTGTTAGTCACCTTTTGAGAAGATAAAACATGAGCTCAACATTTTGGATTGAGGCCTTTATGTAAAGTACTGTATTAAGAGAGCAAATGTCAATATTAAGACATATAGAGATCAGCCGTGCCTCAAATGCACTGGATGTTCGGGAAACTTACGACATTCCCAAGGGCCACCATGCCCCTGATGATGGTTGCAAAATGTTATCCAAAATTTTACTTTCATAATACTATGATTTTTTTTAATTATTTTATTTATTTATTTTTTGTGCCATTACAATATTATTTTCATTTAATTAAATTTTTTAGTGGGGAAGTTATTTTTCCATAAAATTGTGACTTGTGTTATTCTTAGCATTTTGGCTTTATTGTTGCTTATTAGACAATAAAGGAATTTAACTTTTTTTCTTAATGTATTTTGATTTATAATAATAATAATAATGCATTAGATTTATATAGCGCTTTTTTGGACACTCAAAGACGCTTCACATTCGTTGCATTATTTATGCGCTCACACATTCACACTCTGGTGGCGGTAAACTACTTAAGTAGCCACAGCTGTCCTGGGGCAGACTGACGGAAGCGCGTGGTTGCCAGTGTGCGCCTCTGGCCCCTCCGACCACCACCAAACATTCGCACCTTCCATACATCAGTGTGAGTAGCACTGGAGGCAATGTATATGAAGTGCTTTGCCCAAGTACACAACGATTCATGACTTGGGGAGAGCGGGGATCGAACAGCCGACCTTCTGGTTACTGAACAACCGTCTCTACACCCTGAGCCACGGCCGCCAAATCACACCTCTGACTGATCAAAAATGAATCCATATCATTGTAAAAGTACGAAAAAAGATTTCCCTGATAATATTGCGAGTTCATACTTTAATTTAGTTGAGTTTCTGTCTTGTAAAGTTACTACTTTATTCTCATAATATTGGCTTAGTATTGGTCCTAATAAATTATAATAGTATTGCTTATGTGACGTTACAGGAATTCAAACATTTTCCTTTATTAACCTTGACATTAATATACACTCGTGACTGTCAATCAAAATTGAGCAATATATTGGTGAGATTTTGTTACTTTTTTTACTTTTGTTTTTTACTTTTTTTACTTTAACTCTTATTCAAGTTTCATTTTTTTTCTTGTAAAATGAATACTTTACTCCCATAATATCCTAACTTTATTGTAATAAATTAAAATACTGTCTGATGAAAGGATTTGGATATTTTATTATTTTATTTATTTGGTTCTTATTAATTAGCCATCTCTTGCAAAATTAAGGCAAATTCTCATATACAGTTTATACAAACCCAATTCCAAAAAAGTTGGTACACTATGCAAATTGTGAATAAAAACTGAATGCAATTATGTTGAAGTGCCAAATTTCATTATTTTGTTCTGAATAGATGACAGGTCAAAAGTTTAAACTGAGAAAATGTATCATTTAATGGAAAAATATGTTGATTGTAAATTTAATGGTGTCAACAAATCTCAAAAAAAGTTTGAACAGGTAGCAATAAAAGGCTGGAAAAGTCAATTTCACTTAAAAAAAAAACAGCTGGAAGACCACTAATGAAGTCCATTGGCAACTTGATTGGAGTATAAAAAGAGCTTCTCGGAGTGGCAGTGTCTCTCAGAAGCGAAGATGGGTAGAGAATCACCAATTCCTTCAATGTTGCGTAGAAAGATATTGGAGAAATATCAGAAAGGTGTTTACCAGCGAAAAATTGCAAAAAGGTTGAAGTAATCTTCATCTACAGTGCATAAATTCATCCAAAGATTCAGAGAATCTGGAACAATCTCTGTGTGTAAGGGTCAAGGCCGAAAAATCATAATGGATGCCCATGATCTTCGGGCCATTAAACGGCACTGCAACGCAAACAGGAATGCTTACTGTAAGCAACAAAGTTTTCCCTTAAAATGATACATTTTCTCAGTTTAAATTTTTGACCTGTTCTCTATGTTCTATTCTGAATAGAATATTAAAATTTGGCACTTACACATAATTGCATTCAGTTTTTATTCACAATGTGTATAGTGTCCCAACTTTTTGGGAATTGGGTTTGTATATACTGTGTATTTACATTAGGGGTGTTAGAAAAAAATAATTCTGCAATATATCGCGATATTACAGCGTGCAATTCTCGAATTGATTCGGCATACGGCCATAAACATCTATTTTTTATGGGAATATTCAACTAAACGTCTTACTTAGGGTTAGGATTCACACATTAAGCATGGAAGAATGCTATATTAATGGAACATTAAGCCTTAATATTTTATTTCAGTGCTGTTCAAACATGAAATAGACTGCAATCTGTTTGTTAAATGCAGTGGCTCAGTTAAAAGCCTGAATTTTCGGATAAATAAAAACATTTTCATACAAATCTTACAGTGTACATGTGCAAGTTTACTGATTAGTATTTTCTAAATTTGAGAGAGAAAAAAATCGCAATAATCAATTTATAGATTCGGATCGGGATTAATCGGTAATCATGACCTATGAATCATGATACGAATCGAATCGCCAGGTACTAGGCAATTCACACCCCTAATATATATATATATATATATATATATATATATATATATATATATATATATATATATATATATATATATATATATATATATATATATATATATATAATCAGAAAAAAAGCTATTTAATAATTACACCTCTGACCGTGAATGAAAACTGAGCAATATATACTAAAACGTATAATGTATAAAATAGAAACTCTACCAGTCTAGTCCCAAAAATATACACAAAACCTCAAGTGGAGATTAGCTAATGTGTGTCGACATGATGCTCTCTTTACATAGGCATGTTGTAACCGTAATGTTGTTGTCTGGTTTTAGGATACACAGCTGTTGTTGCTGTGAGATGGAGCTTTCAGTGTGGAGGGGGGGGGGTTGTCCACTTGTTACCCTTCGTGAGTCACACTGAGGCAATAGATGAAGTCACCTATGAGCACCTTACATGGCTTTTATGTAGTCTCAACAGGATCGATGACTATGTTGTATGCGCTCCGTCATCATTGATGCTAATTAATGTCTTGGTTTTTTATCTTCACAGCTATTATGTGTTCATCTGATGGCGATCAAATGAGCTGGAGGCCTCAAGAAGGGGAAAAAAATTAGTGTGCAAGAGGGTCTTCATGAGCTCTCTGGCACGGGTGTCTACATAGCTGTGCTCCCTCAATGTGCCATTTTTAAGCCATTCTATACATAAACCAGTCTATTTTTGTTGTGCTGTATTTCATGAGGTAACAGCATACCATTGTGTCAACTGTAACTCTCACACACCTGATAGGTGATCAAACGTCACCGTTGAACGTGACTTGCACGCCCAGCTCAATAAATCAGAGTCCTGTGGAAAATTGAATTGATTTCAGTCACACACAATACAAATTTTTAGGAATGTTAGATACCACTTTTTTTCAAACTGATACCAGTATGAGTACTCAACTATTGAGTAGTCACTGATACTGATACCAAGTATCAATACTACTTTTTCTTTTTTTAGTACTTTTGACAAATAAAATTTCACCCCCAAAAAACAATGACATGATTAGAAAGGAAGACCTATATATCACAATATTGCATTTTCCTTATCCTTGGCAGTTTCCTATTCTTCTAAATTTGAATTCTCTGTTCCTGATTGTAAAATGGCCGCAAGAGGGCGACCAATGCCAGTACAGTATACCAGAAACGATACATTCAAGTGAAGCCAAGTATCTGCCTAATACCAATACTTTGTATTAGTACTCACTCATCCGTACAACATGTTACTATCTCAAGAAATTAGCTTATTACATAAGAGAAAATATAGAAATTTGGTAGGAATTCACATTCTGAAAATGTTTTTTTTTTCATGTTCTTCCTGACTCTGTACACAGTAAGCTACTGTTGTACTGTAGTACATAGAGCTGTTTGATACAACTTTTTTCAGGCCAATACCAGTTATGACGAGTATTCACACTTTCATCTGCTGTCATTGAAAAGGTATTAATTTCTTTGAGATTTTATGTTGCTTCTGGTAAAATTTTGAATTTAATTTTAATATTTAATTAATTTTATTAAATATTTGTTTTATTTAATTTTCATTTTAAACTTTCTTTTCATAATATCTTTTGATATTATGGTCATAATAAATTGTCATAATTATGCTTATGTGACAATTTTCACCTCTGACTGTCAATCAAAAAGGAGCAATATCTTTGTACTGGTAAATAACAAAGAAAAAAAAGTTAGATTTTTTTTCCCCCCGATAATATTTTTTCTTCATTGTTGTACACTTTTGGTACACTTTAGAAAAACAACTACATGTTACTGATTAGCCAAAACTGTGTGCCAATTGACATCTGCATGTTAGTAGTTAGTAGTAGATGTTAACTATTAGAATTTTATCATTTCACTAGTAGTACTATTAGCAAGGTCAACATGTAGTTGATGTACTAGTGTGTCCTCGTTATTCTACTAATGCCCTAAATCACATGGCCATTTTAGTGCACGAGTAGATTCTCGACTAAATTATCAAACTGCTCCTTATAGGTTAATGAGTGTTTAACTTATGCACGTGACTGAATGCTGTACAAAATTTGCAGTGTCACTTGTGTTGAGAATTCAGTAGCAACGACTACCCGCATAGTGTGATAATTGGATCTGGCAAGGGATTACACTACTGATCAAATGTGCATTAACACACATTGACACCGCGTCACTATGTTCCATGTAAACTAATAAAAATGAAACGTAGTGACACACTGGTGGCCACCGAAGGCTCATTTTAGGTAAGCTTTGAGAAGAGAAGTAGGTGAAGAATGCAACAAGCAGCTCTCCCGGCCTTTGTTCATGCCGCTGTGACTGACACCCGCATGTGTCGGCCTGCAGGCGATAAAGCAGCCGGACTCACGCCAGTAGGAAACTTGGACCCGGAGGCCGATGGGTAAAGTGGCCTTCGGGACTTGACACGCACAG
The DNA here is from genome assembly GCF_054856555.1 of Leptonotus elevatus. NCBI lineage: Eukaryota > Metazoa > Chordata > Actinopteri > Syngnathiformes > Syngnathidae > Leptonotus > Leptonotus elevatus. The sequence goes on along the minus strand of NC_141258.1, from coordinate 10,545,718 downwards.
TGGAAGATATGAAAGTCGACTGGCACTCAACATGTGAGTCAAGGAGGGCAGTTCACTGTGGTCGACTGCTGCATGACTCTTAGTCCTAATTAGAAAATTCAAAAAGTTTTCTGTTTTTCAACTATATTATTTGACATAACATTGGTGACATATTGAGTCTGGAATAAAACAGTTTTTTTTTTTAAATAGGACCATGAGTAATCGGACCATTAACAGGGAGAACAATAATTGGTTTTACATTATCACTGGTGTTGTTAGAATTATATTTAATTAGTTAGTATTTAATCAATTAAAAACATAGTGTAAAAGTAGGGGTGTCAAAATTAGTAATTTTGAGTTAAAGTTCCTTTAACGGCACAATTTTTTTTACTTGGAATTGAAACTGGGGGAATTCCAGTCGCAATGCAGCAGACACATCCACGTCAAAATTTAGCAGTAATAATAATAATGCATATATGTGTGGAGACTGGGGTCAAGTTGTATTTTACAATTTTAAAAATGTGCAGAATTTCACAAGTTACGTCATGTTAAATATTAGATTGCTCTTAATATGAATAGAAAAATGCACTGAGGTGTCACCAATGTCTTAAAAATGCAAATATGCCATCTAGTGGCAGAAAAATGGCCAACACAAATCAATATCACACCTGTTTTTTACAGTACAGTACATCTTTTGAATTTTAAACTCAATTTTATGAATTATTATGAAATAACTGTATTAATAACTAAGAGATACAGACATATTTCCATTAGTTTATTCCCCCCCCACACTTTTATGTTAAGAGTATGAAATCTTGGGAAAATATTTTATTGTACATTTAGAACAGATATCAATTTTGCAATTAATCGTGAGTTAACTATTGAAGTCACCCCTAGTAAAAAGCAAAACTATGTCTACTGTTTCTACATATTTATGAAATGTAATGGTATAAAATCAAATTTCTACAGTGCTTAATCTCATTAGGGTCAGCGATTGGCTGTTTACATCCCTCTGATCTTCATATCATATCTGAGGTGTTTTTTGCATTGTCAGATTTAATGGGCCAAAACCGTGTCATCAATGAATCATTCACACCCGAAAAGTCGTATTTCAGGAAACGAGGACAGTCACAGCATGCCCATGAAGCTCACTATTCGACATGCATGCTATGATCAGCACCATCATCGTCATCGGTGAGTTAAATTCTATACATATTATTAAAATATGTTGTTGCCAGAAAAATGCATCACATGGTCTTATGAATTCATATGAATAAGTCAGGATAGTCACAGGCCAACAAAAAAGAGATGTCAGTGCATATATATATATATTTTTTTTTTTTTAATAATTATGGTTGTAGAAATTATAGTTTACATTTGCAATGTTATGTATTTTTTGTCAACAATATTACGAATTTATTCTCCAAAAAATATGATTTAGTTGAAAATGCTAAATGTCATAATATTTGGACTCATTTATTAGTAATATATTACGTGCATGATACATATATGTATTATCTTAACAATATGTTCATTATTGTGGTTGCCGGGTTGTCGAATTGATCTATTGATATTATAAGAAGGTGTCAGGTCAGACACAGTAATTAATAGTGGTCTGACACCTTGGCTGTTTACAACAACAGCCACATGTCATGCAAAGTCTAAAATAAGCACGTGAACTGTTGTTGACCTGTGTTGTCCTTTGCGCGTGTCCGCGTGTTCATGTCCCTGCACCCGCTCGACAAATCCACTAATAATACTTTATCATTAGTTTTTTAATTAAGTGTTGAATCTCGATATGGAGGTGATTGTAATCAGGTGCAAGCAACACTTAATGTCCTTACTGTCTACGTGTGACCTGATTACAATTTGTTGCAGACACCTGCTGCTGCTGACGAGCGTGATGGGAGGCGGAGGAGGAGACGCGGAAGCCAAAGAGAAACTGGGTCAGTCACATTATCAGCAAGGAATCATTTAAGAATGGTTCATAGTACATCAAAGAAAATTATATTATGCAATGTTGGAAATGTCGCAATCCATACTTCTATTTTGTTGCTTGTCCTCATTAGGGACGATTTTAAAATATCGAACTGTGGTCTATTAAATTGGTTGTATTACTATTAGTCTATTAAATTGATCCTGTATCGATTTACTAAAGAATTCACTGCCGTTTGAAATCAAGGCCTTTTTATCTGAACACAAAGCTATTATTTCATTGTGCAAACGACAACAGGTTTGAATATATGTAAAGTTACGATGGGAACTTTGACCGGTTATTTTATCTTTAATGCTTGTTATACCAATAACAACCAGGAGACTGCATATTCTCAGTTGAACTAATAACTGGATGACCGAAAGATCGAATACACCGATGGAGCCTTTTCTGCTGAATGCGGAAGAAGGTCTAATCTATTCAAAATAGTCTCTACTACTAATAATACACGAGGGACGGCTCAGCCTAGCCCATGTGAAAATGTGTGACCTGATGGTCTTAACTGGTTTCAACTGGGTAAGTGTGCCAGAGTGCAGATAAATAGAAAGGCACCAAGCCAGGACACGTCACAGCGACACAGCGGCACAGCGGCCTAGCTTAAGTCACCTACCTAAACATTAAGAGGCCTAATCTAGCATATACCTTCTGTCATCTAGTGGAAGAACATTTAATTGTTCTGCCTGTCATTATATGTCATATTGTTAAATGAAAACTATTCTGTACAAGTAGGCGTCACATTACATCCTGTTTGTTAGTTTGATGTGGCCTAATGTTTACTGTTTGTGTTTCCTTTCCAGAAATGGAATACATTTTGATCGGCCTTGGCCTTGGCCTGTTTTTGACTCTTTTCATAATCGTCATCAAGTATTGCATCATCAGAAAACACATGCGACGCAAAAGGTGAGCGAGTGACAATTGAAAATTGTATGCCTGCATGCTGACTTTTTAATTTTGAGACTTGGAATTTGGAGCTTTGACAAATGAGGTTTAAAAAACTGATGGATTATAAAAGCACTAAAAATAAAATATGTACTCATATTTTTTTTTATTAGTATTAGTGTATTATTTAATTTGTTGCCGTATACGTGTTTATTTTACAACATTGTGAATTTACTGTAGATCATTCTAACACCCTGGTTACTTTACATGCTATGTATTTTTGTGTAGATATTCTGCATTTATTTTAATGTGATAAAAGTATTTTTTATTTATCATGTTTGTATGTCTCACACTTGAAATGAGTTTTTTATTTTTATTTTATGATAGGATGTACATACGGTATTGTCAATATAATCCTCGGGAAGGGAAATTCTATTTTTACTTTAGCTTGTATATTATAGGAGCCCTCATTTATGACAGGTTCACATGTTTTACAATTTTTTTATGTATTATTTTATATACAATATCTCAAAAAAGTGAGTGAATTTAATTTTTAAGTAAATAATTGCCACAAAATCAAAATACAATTATATTGAATACTTTTAAAATAATACATTAATTAAAATCTACTTGACCAAAGATTTAGTTTTTACAGTGTATGTAGCAGTGTAACTTTATTGTTTCTGCAAAAATAATTCAAAACACAGCCATTAATACCTAAACCACTGACAACAAATGTGAGTAGACCCCTAAGTGAAAATTTCAACTACAATATCACGTGTCGTTCGCTTCCACCAATCAGAGCGTCCTGTGGCAGAGGTTTCCAGTGACATGTGATGTTAAAGGTCACACAGGATGATGTGAACCCGACAAGAGTGGCATGTGAACCAAAGGGCAATGAGGGCGGCCTGACATTTACTCACGTTTGTCCACATGGCTTCATGTGTACACATGCTGTACTTGCCTGATCACTCTTTTCTTGATGAAAAATGACATGAAAGTTTCTCATTTATGTCTCCATAGGTCAGAAGACCATACTGCTTTTCTTCGGACGTGAGGAGCTGCATCGTTTGAAAACAGAATAAAAATGAACCAGCAACTGAAAAGCCCATAGATACATGTGTATTTGTGTCTTTCTGCCCTGCTGTTCTACTGACACACATGCTGCAGTCTCATTATTTGGCACTCCAAAGCTCAAGGCCCCCGGCATGAAGAAAGCAAAAAAAAAAAGTTGTCTGCCACAAGGGGGCAGCATTATACTTGGAAAACTTTTAGAAGATTCTGATGCGTTGATGGTTGGATGAGTTTTGTTAAAAATTAAACATTGATGAAGACTAGCTATTTAGACGTTTTCATGTCCTGGCAAAACTCCCCCTCATTTGAAACAGTTACAAAGATTATAGAGATATATTATTATTGTGGTTATGACTGCATTATAATGAGAGGTGTTTCTAATCTGTTACCAATTACAGCTGCTTAAAATAATAAAAACGGCCCCACGAGGGTGCAGATTTACGCCACTATAAAATGAGTGTATGTTACACATTTTAGTTAAAAAATGTATAAATATTTATTTATTTATTTTATAGCACTTGTGCACAGAAACTACCAGTCAAGGTTCTGATGCATGCCAGATCCACCACACCAGCATCTACTGAAACTCAAAACAGAATTAGCTTCTCCCACTGGTGCTTCATTTATCTTTCCTTCCTTCCTTTAGTCTTTCCTCTCGTCTCTTGAGGTCTCCATGATCTGTTGGAATTTAGATGTTTCTGGGGTTGGGTTTGTAACTCTGTGGGAGGTAGGTGGTGTCTGGTTGGTGCTGGATTTCACTTTGTTTCATCTGTCTTTCCTTTGATCCTTCTTCTGGTCTCCTGACAACTTCACGACTCTGGCGGGACTCTGAAGTATCCGGTTAAGGGGAAGGGTCTGAAATTTATAACAGGTGTCAGGTGAATTAAAGAGCACAAAGTCACACACACACACACACACGCATTTGTTTAACTATCTTTATATCTCATTGACATAATGCATTTCCGAGCCCCTTCCCCGAGCCCCAACCATCAAAAATGATTGTCTACCCCCCACACTCCTTACTTTAACCACACCGTAACCCAATTCAAACCTAAACTCTAAAACCAAGTCATGACCCTCAAAAAGAAGTCTAAACTTGTGGGGCCCAACAAAATGGCCCCACAAGGACGAGTGGGCCACACAACTATAATTAGAATATTGGCCCCACCATGTAACAAAAACAAGAACGCACACACACACGCAAAAAAAAGAAACTACCAGTCAAGAATACTTATCATTTAATCGTACTATGTGAAAATGTGTCCAACCTACTTTACTGGTATGACAGAACTATGTTAAAGTGAGTTGAGGAGCTTCATTTAGACAAAAGTAGTGCCTTGTGGTATTTTGGTGCAAAAGAACCATGTTGAACCGAGTGGAGGAGTCTTATTTGGACAAATATAGTGCTTTGTCACCATCTTGTGGCATCTTGGTGCCAAGGAACTACATTGAACAGTGATGATAAGCTTCATTTAGACAAAAGTAGTGCTTTGCCACCCTATTTTGGCCTCTACAGACAATTATAAACCTGTTTGGGAGGGTGTCAGTTATTATGTATTTTTCTATTTGTGTAACCAATAATACTGTATATAAAAGTTGTTCCAACGTAAAAAATTAAATTAAAAAAAGTCTATAATCACGATTTTGTCTTTTTTTTTTATTATAAAAAAAATATAATGATCAACAATGACCGAAGAAGGTAGGGAAACATATCAACTATTTATATAAATTGCTGCAAGTGTTTTACATTTTCATATAATAACTTCTACAACATTCCCAGGAAATGACAATGTCCAATGAGTGGTTAGTTATTTTTAACAATCCCACGGGCTACAGATGTGGTCCTTGGAGTCACCCTGGTGCCATGTTGGTGACCAACCTATTTCCCGGCCTAACCAAGGGCCACACACACGCACAGACTCATTCACCCATTGCCACCCCCTCCCTTGTCCAAAATAAAAGCCTTGAATGAGGTCTGCGCCGACCGCTCTCCACAGCTGGAAGTGTGATTTTTGTCGGCGTCGAACCCCCACCACACGCTCGCAGGAACTCACGTTTCCCTCTCCACATGCAAAGAATGCGTGTGTGCTCACCTTCCCTGGATGTGTTTGAGACGGCACGGGGGAGGTTGTGAGCAGAGTGCACTGTTTCATTTTACACTTCTCTGTTGGGGGGGGGGGGGGGGGGTAGAAGAGGAAAAGGAGGCGGAGGGAAGTTTGGGCTTCTTTTGCTCAGAAGCATTGAACTTACGGTTTACAGAGGCTGCAGTCGTGGAAAATGCTCTCCTCTGTGGTCTTTGCTCTCCTGGTTCAAGCGCTGTTTGGAGGTAGGAAAGACGCACGATTGTTTGCCATTTCAGAAAGGATGCGAGGGGCAGAAAACATCTAGTGGTCAAGTAATGCGTGAAGATAAATAGCAGAGGAGGGATTCATTTAAACAGTTGATAAAGTAATTGCTACGTTTTTTGGAGGCACTGATGGGGTAAAATTATATTTTGCATCTAGTCGTAGAAGAATCCCTGTGGTTTTGCTTTTCTTGTCAGTTTTTGACAGGAAAACCAATCATGCAGTTGTACATCATGTCATGTCAAAAACTGGCAGTGGATGTAAGTTTAGATGAAAGATATGGCAGTTTTATGACAAATGCAGTGTGTTCCTCAATATTCAGCATCATAAGTCATGACTTGGAGAAAAAAAAAGTCAGTATAATGTAGCGCAGATCAACATATCTGCAAACACAGCAACCACAATAATAAACGTGTTTAACTACAAAAAGTGCAATTTCTGCAAAAATTGCGTGGGAATGTTGAAAAGCTGAATGTTCTTGGCTGAATGCTAACATTTGAATGCATGTGCTTATGAAGTCAATTGAAAGATAAATGATGTGAATTATTATAAAAAAAATTTTACTTGTAGTTAAATGACAAAATAAAGAAAACTTGAACTGCAATCTGTCCAAGATGGAATATAATCATTTCAGTGAAATTATAATCCATTTCCTTATATGATAGTCAGTTGGTATCGAATTAACGAATGTACTAAAATGTGGTCCAAGTGGGGTTTGAACCCATGTTCTCCGTGGTGGGTGGCAATTGCTCTGACTTGACTTGACTTGTTCAAATTCATGGCTAATGGTGTATTTATTTTGAAAAACTGAAAGCTAACATGCATTTAATCATTTCAGTGAAATTATGATCCATTTCCTGATCTGATAGTCAATTGGTATTGAATGCAATGTACAGTCGAAGGCGGGATTCAAACCTGCAACCTCCTGATTACTGGACAATGCACTTTACCAACTGCACCAGAGAGCAGTATCAGATACCTGGCAATGATGATCACTTTGTATGTATGGAAGTGGGCGTGGAAAGGGGGACTTTGAAAATTAATTGGGAAAAGACGATATTTAACATTAAATTGTGCAAATACTGTAAGTAATGTGCAATCAGACGATATATACCCCGAGAGACGTGAATTTTTGAAGCAAGTCGGAAGTATTATGTGGGAGTTGTTTCACGGCAAAAAAGTGTGGAGAATAAAAATCCCATTAACATATGTGGTAATGCTTCAGCAAACATTTAATACCACTTTGACAGTATCGAAACTGGGTTGAAAAAATATTGCAAGTTTTGTATTGGATCTCAATTGGTTGCACAGATGAAGTTATTAAGAGAGCTGTCAAAATTAATCGATTAATCGACAAGTATTTGATTATCAATCGACATCGAGTAATCCCTTGGAGCCATTTTTTAAATTTAATATTGTCCAAATAATCTGATTTCAGCATGTCAACAGTAATTGTTGACTGATTTCTGTAGTCCTTCATGAAAGAAAACTGATTATCTTCTTTGTTTAATCAAAATAAGACATTTGCACTTTTTTAATCACTATATAAATACAAAGTATGAAATAAACAACAATCACTGGTAAATAAACAGGGGGAAAATGCTTTTGTAATCCACTTTAATGCAAAATTAAAATGAATCTGATTAATCGATTGACTAATCGATAGATTAATCGATTCTAAAAATATTTGATAGTGACAGCACTAGTTATTAATAATTTGGCTGATCAGTGTGGATATTCACACTTTCATGACTAAGGCACAATTGATTAATCAGCACACATTTAATCGACCAATATTAGCTCTTTAAAAATTGGTAGAAATCAGAAGGAAAAAAATTGTATGTATGTATGTTTTTTCACTACACATTAACACATTACAATGCAAGACAAAAATTACATTCAAGGCCCTCAAAGCGTTCAAAAGGCCTTCAAAAGTTTGTCATAAAAATAAAATCTTACCTATTCAAATTTTGTTTCAGCAGATTTGTGTTCCGCCATCAACGTAACCATCACGCCGTCCCCCTTCACGGTGGCCCATGAGGGCCAAAACGTCACACTCTCGTGCGTCGTGTCCCAGCGGCGGCGCAATTCTGCGTTGCCCGTCGTGAAATGGACCTTCCTGCCGGCAGGCTTGGACCGGCCAGAAGACGAAGTCCTCATTGCTCGGGTCAACATGAGAAAGGCCCGCTTCTATGGAAACTATACCAAGAGCTTCTCGTGGCCCAAGATGAAGTTGACGGTGGTGAAGCAGGCCAAGATGTTCGACTTGTTGATCTTGAATGTGTCCGAGGGGGACCGAGGTCTGTACATATGTCGGGTTCAGGAGTTCAAGAAGCAGCAGGATCGCTGGAAGGCCTCGTCCAACTCGACGGCTACAACTGAACTTAGAGGTGAGCAGTAACGCTGTCGTCGTGGTTCCCAATGTTAAAGTTCAAAGGTATTGAGGTACTCTGAGGACCGTACCTACTGACCCAAGAATCCACGCCTGCCCAAGGGTCACATGAACCTCTTTTAGTTGCTTATTGGTCAATGCCATGTCACTACTACTTTTGATGATATAGAGGACAAGAAATAGAAAAACAGTTCAATCAAGACTTCCTTTGAAATGGTTTAAATAGTTTGGAACACAACTTTGATTTTCTGGAGAATCCAGTAGCTGTGATAATTTCTTGCAGAATGACCTCACTGCATTCATTATGTTGGGCGGACTCTTCGACAGCTATTTCAGTCACCGCAACAGAAGTATTGTCAAGTTAAACCACATTTTTACGCAGGTTGGTCTCCAGAGATGTTCTATGGAGCTGCAGATGTTGCTAAAGAGCTCCCAGATGTGACGGAGCTGTTTGAGGTTTTACGATGGACAATTTCTGCGTTGTGTTAAAAAGCGTTAATGACATTGATCGTGTGCCGTACGCTGTATTTACAGCACTGCGAGACATCTGAGAATCGTTCAAACGAGACATTAGGTTAGACAAATACATTTGGATCTACAACCGGCAGAACGCTTTCAAATGTTTCTTGCTCGCAAAATGCACTTTCCTGCTTGAGATTTGGAAGGGAGAAATGTCACTGGTTGCGATCCAGCCTGTATATAAAAGGATCCTCCGCGGCAGTAAGTTGCGGCTTTGACAGAGGAGATCAACTCAAAGTATGACCAGAGGCAGTGTGGGGTTTTAGCGGTGCTTTTACTGACTCACAGAGCGGAACAGATGACACATGTGGCACAGAAGCCTTTTCACTTTCATTAAAAAGAAAAAAGTGGCATTTTATTTTATCCCAACTCGTCGTCAACCAAAAGCTACAGTTTACAGGAACAGAAGTCTTATGGGATAAAATAGCAATAAAGCCAATTAAGCTACCCAACTAAAAATGCAATGCAAATGCTAGGCGATGCTATGCCCCAATGAGAGAACTGTTGTCCTGAATTCATTTCTAAAAGCAATCCCCCAAAAATTGTGTTGTGAGGTTAAACATTGCAGCAAATGAACCTGGATGACATTAGCAGGATGGAAGAAAAGCTGTTTTGGTTAGTTCTGTCCTTTCAGTTGGCTATGCAAATGTTCATTTTGGGTTATGACCCACATAGTCATTTTATGAAAGGCTAAGGTCTAAATTGCTGATGTTTCAGTGTGTGAAAAGTCAACATCCAGATCAAGATCTTAAGGGCAGTCTTTGTGGCCTTAGATTTATCATAATCATGTTTTCTGAGGATGGACAGGATATTGAGTTTACCAGCAGGATTTTGCAAATGTGATGGAAGCCTACCCTGTATTTTCCTTCCATTAGCTGAGCACAGACAAAAACTGTCGCTTTGTCTTCCCTTTCATGCTTCCTGCCTGCAAAAACACTAAATGTTACTCAGTCACCACATTTTTCCATGGATGTGTGATCCTATGTGCTGTGACTTTGGGGTGACGGCGTCTCGGGCCAAGTCTGGGTCGGGCCTACACGCAGACCTGAACGCAAGCTGTTGACATTGGCCACGTCAAAGAGTTTCCTCCCAATGAAGAACACAGAGAGTGCAGACAGACTGCAGAAATGGGACAATAGAATGTTGCAGGAAGGGGAAGCCACTGAGTGAATGACCATACTTTACTTTTTTTTTTTTTTATCCATACATGTGCCTCAACTACTCTTCTAATGAGGACAAGCTCGCGATTGATGCTTTATGGGCACATTCATGTTTTTGTGTGTGACAGGGAACTCATGGAAATCCCTGTGGCCCAATGACATCAGGTGGCCAGGTGTTTCCTCAAGTCAGTCTCACACAAAACCCACGAGCACTAACAATAGTAAACACTTCTTTGGGAGTAAAAGAAAGCAGGGATTCCATTTGGCATAAACACTGTGTAGTTTTTCTAGGTAACGCGAGTGCCACTTAGCAAGGGTGGTTTCTGGACAGCTGTGGGTACTCCTATCATTTCAAAAGGCATATCTATGATCCTATGTGGCATGGTTCAGTGGTAGAGTGGTTGTCTCCCAACTACAAGCTTATGGGTTTCGATCCTCAACCCTTTGTGACCATGTCGAAGTATCCTTAAGCAAGATACTGAGCACCCAGTTGCTCCTGATGATGTCATTAGTAGGTAAAATTGCCCATTCAGAAAGATGAGAAACATGAAGATTCTAGCAGTGGCACAGGGACGACACTAAGGACAAATAGAAGCTTCTTTTGGGTTGCAAGTATACAAAAATGTGCACGAGTGTTGAATAACTGTTCTGTTAAGACGAGTTGTTTGGAATACAAGATAACAGTGGTTGAATAAGTGAACGATGAATGCACAGGCTTATCATTCACCCCAGTCCACATCAGTGTACAGATGCCACCAGTGTTGGGTTTGTCGGGGCACCAAAAAGAGCCATGACACTGTCTTAAATGCAGCTGTGTTCCTCCGATGGTTGACTCATTCATTCTGGTAAAATGCAGTCCTTTTTTTGTGTGAGTTTTGCGATTGATTGACGATTGCTTCAGTCTGTGCAGCTTCACACTAAACTCCAAAATAAATCAAACGCTGACATCATGGCAATTATAGAGACTTTGTGATGCCCTTAAATTTTTATTCCATGCAAAAACTTTGTCCCCACAGAAAAGTAACCAGCTCATGTCAACCAAGGGACCATTATTACAGGGACTGTAACAATTCAGCCACATCGCTTGCCTGGCATCATGAATATTGTCTCATCCATGGACTTTTCACCAAGTGTGTTTGTTCTACTACTTATAATATGGCGTAATCGATGACGACCACAGCACCCCTCACACATAACGATATCTCTATGACAGTTGTAGTAGCAAGATTGACTGTGACAGATAATACACTCAGGTGCCTTCATCCTTCTTAGTAGTTTGTTTAACCCCAGACATCTGATTTTATATCCAATTAAGTCAACTCAAATCAATTTTATTCAGACAGTGCCAATTCAAGAAGAAATCTCGAACTAACCGAGCATCTGTGTTGGGCGAACTTCTGCGTTGTAGAGAAATCTTATTGTAGTCCTATTTTCTTTGCTCCTGGACCTCAGGAAGAATTGTCTTCACTTTGGTGGTGACTAATGGGGATCCTAATAAACTTTTGAATGATGATCCGGGATTATGTTGACCCCCGCGTCTAGTTTATTTGCTTTTGCTTTTGCAGCCAGTATAGCGGCTAATTTTACACACTTTAGTCCAAATGTCCTCAAGAACTGAACGAGTGCCACACCCGTTGATGGCGTTGATATTATTGAAAACATTTCCATTGTTTTTTAATATTGTCATAGTCTCGCAGACTTTATTCCAATGAAACGTCAGTATCACTGTCAGCATTGTCGCTTATAAAGCCATCTGTACTTGTTCCGTGGAATTCTACAAAAATGTTCTGCGCGAGACTGCCGCGTGGAAATGGCATGATGCCCATTGAAATGTTGAATTCTGGATTTTCACTGGTGCAATCCTCACTTTGTAGGCTCGTTGCGTCGCTGACGCTATCTTCTGATGATGCTTCACTGTCTTCATTATTGCGATCGTTGTCGTTTTCAACATTGGCGACAATGTTATTGTCTTCGATATTGGCTTCATTGTTACCGTCTTCCGCGCTGGCATCACTTTCATTGTGTTCACTGATTTCACTGTCATTGTGTTCAATATTAGCATCGTTGTCTTCAATATTGGCAACGGCGTCTTCATTATTGTCATCGTCGTCGTCAATATTGGCATCGCTGTCATTGTTTTCAATATTGCCATTGTCTTCACTGCTAGGATTATGATCAATGTCTTCACTATTCCTGTCACTTTCTTCAATATTAGCATCACTGTCGTTGTTTTCAATATTGCCATCATTGTCTTCACTATTTGGATTATGGCCAAGGTCTTCACTATTTCCGTCACTTTCTACAATATTAGCATTGCTATCATTGTTTTCAATATTACCGTTATTGTCTTCACTACTAGGATTTTGGTCAATATCTTCACTATTCCCTTCACTTTCTTCTGTATTGGCACCATTGACAATGTTTTCATTGTTCGCATCTCCAGCTTGCCTTGGAACCACCTGAAAGGAAATTGTGATCTCCTGGTTGGAGACACAAACATTGACTCTGAGGGCTCCCACATTTGGCGCTCCTCGTCCTAATCTTCGTCGGAAACGGCGGCCTATGACATTGTTGAAATGTGATATCATGTTTTTAAAAAAACAAGCATAACATGTAATAGTCTCAACACAAAAGTATTTGAATACTTACGAATTGGACCATTGTGTTGTCCGTCGCCTTGCACTTCCATTTTGTCTAAAAACAATCAAGAAGTTGGGAGTTTATTAGCGTCAACAGTGTGAAACTTCTAACCACATACAATAGGCTACACTTTTTTTTTTTTAACAGTTCACATCATTACAGCCTTTTTAAACAAATGTACGCTTTCTCTTGCTTTGTGAGCTTGTTCTTGTTCATGTTTAACTCTTTGACTGCCAGACGTTTTCAGAAAAGGGATGCCGCCAGTGCCAGCCGATTTAAGCATTTTGACTGATTTTCAAGGTCCACAGAAAATGTTCTGTTTGGACTATGGAAACACACGTACTACCAAATGAAAGATTGGACTTTCATCTTTCATCAGAAAAAAAGAGTTTGTTTCTACCTTATTCCGTTCTTTAGTAATCAACAATAGAAAATGGTTAGTTTGACCCAATTTCGCCCGTGTTGGACCAAAATACGGAGAAATCAAGCTTTTAGTGAAACGATATTATTTCATGCATTCTAGTGAATTTGACACTTCTTTTTGTCCATGAATGATGCCACAAACACCTAAATAGTGCTTTACTTCTATAAAACACTACCACCAAGAATGAAAAAGTGTTTTTTGATAGCAAAATACGTTTATTTACATTCAACAGTGTAACAATTTGACAACAATTTGGCAAACTATTTACAAATGTGTGCAACTGTGGTGCTATTTACAAATATGTGGATGTTTCAACGACAGTTTTTCTTTTTGTAACACTCTCCTGCGTGCAAAGAGACGTAACAGCATTTGCACAACAGATTGCCTCTTCGCGTGTGCCACTTTCTTGCAGGCCGTTTTTTTCCGGGGAATAGCAAGTATATACTGCAGTGTGTCATCACGTCTAATATCAGGATCATGCTACGGTTACGTTACGGTGGTGTTACGTCTCGCTTCCCCGTGTCCTTCAGTTGCTATACCGGGTTGGTCGGAGATGTTCTGATCCATTTTATCCACTCCATTCATGGTGGCATCGTAGTCCAGAAACAGTGTCTTCTCCGTGATCAGACTGTACCCGCTCCTCCGATGAATATGCATTGGACTCGGGGTACTCTTCATTGTCCGATCGAATGTCCGCTTGTGCAGCTCCGCGTTTTCCGGCCTTAGCAGCGCTAGCCGCGCTAGCCGCGCTTTGCCGGTGGGGCTTACTACGTGTTCATAACAGTCACGTTGGCGTAGAGCTTCATCTTCTTCATCATCATCAATCTGCATTGGTCGATGCCAACTCTCCATCGCCCGATCGAATGTCCGATTGTGTAGAAGTACCCGGCCGGCTATTGTGCGCGTTTTCCGGCCTTAGCAGCGCTAGCCGCGCTAGCCGCGCTTAGCCGTGAGGCTTACTACGTGTTCATAACAGTCACGCCAAAGCTTCCAACTTTGGCGTAGAGCTCGTTGTCATCATCATCGTTGACATCAATGCGCTTTTTAGTATTGATTGATGCTTTCCGTCTTTGAAAAAAATGCTCAAGCTGAGCTGCTTGTAACCGGTTGCTTGGTCAAGCCATTGTGGCTTGGATCAGCCATTGTCTCCTCAACACTCTAGCTCCGCCTCACGTCTTCTACTGACGCCCACGGTGGGCGGCCCATCCAACCTTGTGCAAAGAGAGTCATCGCTGCCCTCTAGGGGCCAAAACGAGTCTTTGACTAATCAGATCAGCCTGATTCTTTCAGCACAGCTGCCCAAGGCTTTCCTGCACCCGTTTTTGAAAAAAAAAAAAAAAAACATAGGGGACGTCTTTTAACGTCCTCGGCGCCCTTCCCTAGGTTTATGCTAAACGTTTTATAACGTTTATGGCAGTCAAAGAGTTAAGAAACTGGTAACGTGGAGCCGTTAGGGTGACTAGCTAGCTATTAATGTCATGTGGAGCTCTGACAACACTGGCTACACAAGCTTCTTTTTAATTTAACAGTACTACACAACATTTAAAAAAAAAAATTTAATCAAATATACACTCTTATTCTCTCGTGAGCTTGTTCTTGACCATGGTTAAAGAGCATAAGCTAAATCAAATTAGCTGTTAAAGACACTGGTAACATGGAGCAGTTAGTATTAGAGTGGCTAGCTGTTAATGTCAGACAAGCTACATCTTTATTGAGCTCTGTAGGGATACAATAACCATCTAAGAACATACAGAAACATTTCATTAATGTAAACTGGCGCTATTGGCCTCACACACTGATATGTATATATTACCGGATAGCCGATAGCCCGTACACCCCCGTGCAAGCCGTTGAAGCCACAGGGCGGTCATCTTACTCATCGCATGTCACGAGCAGACTACTATTTAAACTATAAGTATAGATTAGACATATACAGCTTGCAGGCTCTTAGTATAGGGCCGGGGAGCGGGGGTGGGGGTTTTGTGGCGGGGTGGTCACTGTTTGTTAACAAGTGGACGGTATGTGCTGCTTTGAAGACCTCTTTTTCTTTTATCGCTAAGTTCCCTAGACCAGTGGTCCTCAAATGGGGGGTACGTGAGATATTAAAATATAGTTAATATGTTAATATTTCAGAAAAATATAAGTTTACAAAATTAATTTTATATTCAGAAGGGTATTCAATTTCAATGTTTTAAAACTCCAGTATCTCCTCCATGCTAGAATGGTTTGACCCAATTTGCTATCTAAAATCACCTGTCAATCACTTGAAAACTTTATTTAAAATTCTGTTTTTTTTGTGTGTGTTTTAGAACCGAGTTTTACTATGATCCCAAAGGACGACACTTAATGTTGATAATTTTTATGTGCACAAATCTTTATTTATAAATACAAAAGAGAGTTTGAAAGTTTAACAAAAATCTGGTTAAATATTTCACACAACTGAAAAAAGGTTGAGAACCACTGCCCTAGACCCCAATATTAGATTTGGCAGAGGCATCTTTTGGTGAATTACAGTTATAATTCTTTAATAGAAAACATACAAGTTCCCTCCTGTAAACATCATTAAGCATATCATTTATATGTTTCTTGGGAGGAGTAATATGGCGGTCTCACGGCTTCAAAAGTCTTGGCCTATCGGCTATCCAGTAATATATACAGATAAGTGGCCCCACTACAAAGCCACACACATAATGACATCAGAGCCTGACATCACATTCCAATACAGCATTACGTGTATTTTAAAAACCTCACCCACCCGCTTCTCAATGACATCTGTGTTTAAATGAGTTTGCCTTGGCTTACCTTGGGTTCAAGGAACGGGTCTATAAAATGCCTGTTTACAAAGCAGTTGGTGGTAAAATGCGGATTCCTCATGCAGCAGCTGCAATACTTTCAATCTAATCATGATGGTTTTACAGAAATTGGCACAATTTTGAGATCAAAGTGTAACTATTGTCCGTTGGGCCATTATGGTTCCAGTTGTCGCGACCAAGCTGGTCCACAACAGTGTGCAGTGCTCAGCATCAGCTTTAATGTAACTCTGTGGCATCATTGGCTATTTGTTTGTAATGCTTCATGAGATCATCTCATGTGGTCATATCATTGTGATGAATGTGATGTCACTTTGAAAATATATTTTTATATTTGTTAAATCTTTATTAAATTATTATTTGGTAACATTTGATGTGTGGATGGATTCCCAATGGAGTTTCAGCTGAGTATATTGAAGGTTATCCAGGACAAGCATTCCTTATTTTTAAAGGGTCACTCTATATTAACAGTCTACACTCGTCAAATATACACCTTTCTGTGTCATACCAGTCTCATAGTAGAGCTAAAAGTAGCTTTGTTTAAACAGTAAATTTAGTCTGGCAGCAAGGAAGCCACAGTGATGACTATAGACTTTACATCTTTCTTTTCTCACTCTATGTGTATTTTTTCCCCCCATGTAGTTGTAGTACATGTGTTTCCAGCCACCGAGGCCAAAGACAGCCTGTGGAGCTTGTTTGAAGGTAGGTTAATGTACTTGTAAAGTGTGTGTGTGCGCGTGTGTGTGTGTCAAAAATAGCCCAACCCAAAGGATACACGTCTTCCTAAAATAAAACACAGAAACATCCCTTTTTAACTTCTGTTTTTTTTGTTTTTTTGTTTTTTTATGTTTCAGATGTCTACCTTTGTGCTGTACTGATTTGCTCCGTGGGCCTGCTGTGCATGTGCATGTTCACAGTGACGGTAACCTGCCAGTGTATACACAGGAAGCAGCGGTTAAAAGGTCAGTAGACAGAGAAGATACCTCTCATGTGTTACATTATTTTAACTCTATGGTCACCAACTCAACTAGTTCGCAATTAACTGGGCTTTTGTCTCTTCACTGTTTCTTTGTAGATAATTACCATTTGGTCAAAAGCTCAAGGAATAGGTAAGACTCCCCGAACAATTATGAACAAGAATGGATGAATATGTTTCTAGTAGGGGTGTCAAAATTAGTGCGTTCATTTTGAGTTAATATAAAGTTCCTTTAACGTCACAATTTTTTTTTTACGTGTGATTAATGTTCACGTCAACATTTAGTCTTACTAAATCTGATAATAATGCATATATTTGTGGAGACTGGGGTTACAAATGTGCAGTATTTCACAAGTTCATGTTTAAGATTGGATAGCTCTTAATATGAAAGAAAAATGCACTGAGCTGTCGCCAATGTCTTAAAAATGCAGTTATGCCATCTAGTGGCAGAAATATGACCTCAACACAAATCAATATCACACTCATCTTTTACAGTACAGTACATCTTTTTAATTTAAACTCTTGTATCAATGACTAAAAGATGCAGCCATATTTCTATTAGTTTAATTTTCCCACTTTTATGTTAACAAAAGTATGAAAACTTCAACAACAAAAATGTATTGTACATTAATCATGAGTTAACTATTGAAGTCATGCGATTAATTACGATTTTTAAAAAATTATCGCCTTTCACCCCTATTTTCTCACAATCCATGTTTTTGGATTTGGTTCATTTCGACTCAATTTGGTACAATGCTGAGTAACTAAATGCCGTGGAATTATGGTAATTCTCTGTTGTTGTTTTTTCACTGCAGCTCAGGAGAAACCGTCACTAGTGTGGTCAGTTTGTCTCCTGCCTTGCCGAAAAAGGAGAGGAGATACAGAAAGAAAAGGAGCAGAGATTACCAAGAGGAAATACCTCCAGAGATACCAGCAAAAGGTATCAAATTCCTTTAAGAAGACCTCCACTTGTTCCCGCCCCTTTTAGTTAATCATGAAAATACCTAATTGAAGTAAAAATAGCTTTGGTTAGCAAGCATTCAGCATTTTCAAGTATAAACTTGAGTAATGGCGTTGTCGACTAAAGCTAACGTTCTCAATCCAAGCAAACCACATCGTGGTTGCACTTGTTAATTAGCAGCTGGAATGCTGTCTATCAGATCTATTCCTCTGTTGCTCTTTCTCCACATTGGGAAAATTGATAGACAACTAAAATATGAAAGATGGTGACACATGACTCCGCAATAGTTGATGGTTTGGGGGGGTTCAGACCATAGAATGCTGATTGTTGCTCTTTTTCGGAGCCACAGCTCATTGTTCTGTTTTATGCTGTCATTGTTTTAAATTGGAGGGGAGAAAAAAAACAACAACCTTTGTTTCACTCCTGCAGTTCCCATTGGAGACAAAGCAAGGAAACCCAAACTTTTAAAACCACAACCAAGGAAAGTAGTTTTGGTGAGTGCAAATCATATTTCCAACAATGTTCTCTTTTGCTGATCTTGACAATTTTATTATTGATACCAAATGACTGGAAACCATCCAGTAATCACTTCCATTTGTTTTCAGTGGCCATTGTGTTGTATACAAGACAAATACATGGCAAATGGTCTTTATATATCCTCCATTATACTCATTTCCTCTACTCTGTCTTCAAATCCTCAGCCAAAGATAGTGGAGGAAAATCTGACCTACGCAGAGTTGGATCTGGTGAAGTCGATCCCGGAAGCAAAGGCGTCGCGAAATGGCACGGTGTATGCTCAGATACTTTTTGGTGAACAGCAGCTATGAAAAGCAACATATCTCTCCTAATTTTGTCTTACTATGTAAATATAGTTTTCTTATTTATAGTCTGTTGTTCAGATCTGAAATTACTGTACATAATTTGATACAAACTTTGATTTCACTTTGTAATGAAGCCTTCCAAGGCAATGATGGTCAAGTTTACATTGGGATAAGGCAGCATATTGACTGACTTGTTTCGAGACATACAGCACGACACAAACACCGTAGATAACATTGATAGTTTAGAAATTCTATTCATTGTCACATAGCGGCACCTACACTATATAACACGTCTTAAATTAGCATTAAGAGTTCAAAAACAGGCATATCTAGCTAGTTAGCTTGTTAGCATATTTGTAGAATAACACAATTATGCCTAGCCTATTGCTGAAGGAAAAATGCTCAAATTCGGCCCGACTGTGGGTATGTGTGTACCCTATAAGAGGTTATCTCATGTCAGTTTATCAGGTATGAAACTAGTTAAACGTTGTGTCTTAAATTAGCATTAAAGTAAAAATAAAAATAAAAAGCCATATGTAGCTGTTAGCTTGATCAGGTTAGCATAATTGTAGAATAACACAATTCTGCTTAACCTATTGCCGACTTTGATCGGAAGGAAGGGAAAATGCTCAAATTTGGCCCGACTGTCGGCATGTGTGTACCCCCTATAACAGGGGTCTGTAACCTGTGGCTTTGGAGCCATATGTGGCTCTACCTGTGGCTCCCTGTGGATCTCTAAAAAATAATTAATAGAAATTAATAGTTGTTATTTTTAAAACAAATTTATTCGTATTATATTTGATAAAATATTTTTCAAATGAATTAATGCTTTAGATTAAAAATCATGTAGAATTAAATATTCAAAAAAAATCTGTCCAAATGTTTAAATTGTCAGAAAAAGATGAAAAAATATTTTTTAATTACCTAAAATTTTCCAAAAAGTGATCATAAAAAAGTCTGGAAATTATCTATTTTTATTTTTAAGAGAAAGAAAGAAAAAAAGAAAGAGAGGAAAATGTTCAAACTATAAAATGTCCAAAAACAAAAGAAGAAAGCTGCAAAATTACCAAAAATGTCAGAAATTTTATGGCAAAAAAAAACAAAACATCATTCTTCCCCCAAGCTATTGGTGAAAATAAAGTATAACCCCACAACGGACAACAATACGAGTTTTGACCACTTGTTTCACATTACTGTTAAATTAAAAGTGGACATACACCCCAAAAATAATAAGCCATGTTCAACACATCATTTGCCTATTGTGATGACAGTATCTTCATACAAAACTATTTTGATATATTTTTACATCTAATGGCTGTTTCTCATTTGCGACACAAACATGCGTGTGACCTAATGTAATTCATGAGATTTGCTTCCAGTGTGTCCCCAGCCTTCTATCGCCACGCAACATCTGTGCGCCGTCTGTTTTTGTGTGCCACACTGCAATTTACACTCACCACAACTCAAGACAGTTGATAATAAAGTAGCGATTAGCCCTTAGACTGCAACCCTCGCACTGTCAAGTTTGTCAGATGCTTTCATCTTGTGTTTTAACAGTCAATTTAACAGCGACATGCGCACACTGGCAAATACAGGCCTGCAGCTACGTATGCGATAAACTACGCAAAAAGGCAAATATTGTAAATCTGGCAGAACTACCAACAAACAGCAACATGTGTTTGATTACTTCAAACCATACGTTTTTCTTTGGATTTGTGATAAGCACGTTGTGCTAGTCTCACAGTGTAAAAGTGCTTTGGTGTCTTATTTCCATTTCAGTCTTTGGATTGAGGCATGGAAAAGCAGCAACTGAATTTGAAACCCAGACGCAAAGGCACCACATTCCTTCTCCTCCCCCACTGCTTCCACTATCAAGTGGAATAGTGTAATCAATGCAGTTGGGTACCTTTTAAATTCCACTATTTATTTTTTTTCTAACTGGATGCATGCAAATTTTAACTAAAACGTCATAAATTAACTACATTAACTTTTTTTATTTTTATTATTATGTCTATGTCTGTTTACTCTAATAAGACCGTTGTGAAAATTTGCATTCGCATGTTAAAGTGGCATTGCCAACTAGTGGCCTGGCATGCATATTACAGCCTTTAGCAATGTTTAGAATGTGTAGCATTAGCTTTACACTGAATATAATGTGATTTGAGCTCTTCAAATCAAACTTTATGATTTTACTCAGTGCCGCAACACAATATGACAAACATTTCCAAACGTGAGCGTATATTAATGAAAACTGATGACATTTAACGCATTCCAGTTCCCCAACTCTTTTTCGGGGAGCTTTCTTTTTGGTGTATTTTTTTTCTCTGTTTTTCTGAATATTTTTTTGCTGTTTTACCGATTTTTTTCTGTCATAAAAATTATTCTGAAAAAAGGGGAGGAGTAAAATATTCAGAAAAACAGAAACAAATATTCAGGAAAAACAGGGCAAAAAATTATTTAATAAAAACAGGGGGGGGAAATGTCGGAGGTTTTTTTTGTACCTCTTGAACTCCAAGTGAATTGCTACAGACTCGCTAATGACGGACACTTTTCCGCATACCCTCAGCGTACCTTCAACTGTATCACTTAACTGGCTCAGTTAAGGTAAGTATACGAACATGATCAAATGATCGGCATGATAGTGTCCGCCATTAGCGAGTCTGAAACAAGTTACTTGTAGTTTAGAGGTAAAAAAAAAAGAAAAAGAAAATAAATTACTCAGAAAAACAGAATCTGGTGCTCTGTTTTTCGGAATATATATATATTTTTTTTTTAATAAGTTTTTCCCAGTTTTTCTGAATATTTTTTCCCTTTTTTTGGAATATATTTTAATGACAGAAAATAAATTCAGAAAAACGAAAAAAAATACACACAAAAATGAAGCTCCTCAGAAAAACAGGAGTTTTTCTTTTTTCAAGTGAATGCAATATGCTTGCAAGTTCAGTGTGTGTATTGTTTTCGACAATGGATCGAATGAATAAATGCTGTCATCCAGTTGTGAGCAGAAACCTTTTTCAAATGTCGTTTCAAACTGTGAAATGTAAAGTTTCGTCCAAACCACAATGCCCTTAATGGGGATCACCTAACAAGGACCATGTGTGTGATTTGGGCCTCTCTGCTTCTCAAAATCCAATAGTGGGTCACTATGCCTGTGTTTTCCACTAAAAGCATGTATCACGCACATATTATTATTATTATTTTTTTAAGTTTCATTGTAACTGAAAATTTGATTGTGAACTGCATATGGAGGGTAGCATAAAAGTGTGTATTCTTTTTAACATCCAGCAGGGAGGACGTGCAATAAGAAGACACTTCTTATTATGGGCCTGCTGCGTAGCAAAGCAGGCACATATTATTTGATTTATTACCTCAATATTTTGCAGATGAAGTATGTATGGCCCCAATTGTTACTTTTCCTTGCTTGTTTTGTACTGTATGTTGTAAAAGAGTCAATAAAGCAAGGTATGCTTTGTTGAAAAAACGTCTCACTCCTCAGCTCCACCTTTTCCTCACCTCTCATTGTAAAAACATTCTGGTGCCTCAAAAGGGCACAACCCTGAACAGATTGTATCTTAAATTACTCCTATTCCCCCATCCCCAGTCCTATTGGCTACATTGCATTTTACTATTTGGCGTTTAACTGTCAACACTTTAAGCTACACCATCTCATAGCACCTTCTTCTTATTATGCTATAATTTAATAGCAACCCCCCCCCCCCCCTGACAGGAAAATGAGTCCCATGTGTGGCAAATCTCAAATAACCGACTGCAATTGGGTTAAAAGTGGTGCTGCGTCTCGATGCAATCCAAGTGGCTGTGGCCAGGAAATGCATAAAAAGATTTGCAATGTGGAAATTCTACATATCCAACACCACCAGTATTATTCAGTATAATACATCATACCATAACGTTGATTTAAGTTTAATCGCATTAGGATCAAATTTTTTATACTATATTTCTTTTATAAAGGTAGTTTTGAATAATATTTGACCTCCTAAGTAATGTTTCAGTTATCTCCATGCTGGCATAGGGTGTGTGGGCGTGTGGTAAGTCAATGAGAGGGGAGATAAGTGTTAGGTTTACTAACAGTACGCCCGCTGAAATATTTCAGAAAAAAGACGCTGACACGTGCATGAAGCAATGCCAAGTTCTACATTTATTTTAAACAGTGAGGAACTGATTATCTGACAAAGTGCTGTCAAACGTGTGAAGACAAAACAGCGGACTTCGCAGACGTCCCCTCACTTATAAACAAGTGATGTCACCGCTTAAAAAGAGGAAAACAAAACCTATTGTTAGACACGAAACCGGTGCATGTCTCAACAACCATTATGTCTCATGTCATCATCTCCTCCCAATCACACAAACAGGATATCCTGTGTGGTTGCACAAATGCGCAGCTTGAGCAGAAACAAACCAACATAATGAGAGCGTAGAACTAAATCACCAGATGGAGAGACAGGCTACAAATTCGGAAACACTGGACAACAGAGTGTCCAGTAGAGGACAATCGTGTTTAATCGTGGGAACAACACAACTTTTATTTCTTTACCTCAACTAAAATGAGGTCAGACACACATCAAATATGAAGAGTAGGGGTGTATCCGTACCTGTCATATACTATCGCTAATATTCTGCGCAAGCTAACTGTGAGGTGGGCAGTTTGACACATAGCGAACAGTTCTTCGAAAAGAATCAATGTTAGCTTGATTAAAGCTGTTTACTGACACGCCAAGTTAAGGTTTACAGTAAAACTGACAAAAAATAATACACGCACACATTGTATATTTCGCCAAATTAACTGTTAGCTAAATGCTAACGCAGGATGCAAAGCGCTATCAGCAGGCTAATAAATAGCATTGTTGCTGCTATTAGATAAAAACAAAGTTCATTCATAATTGTAACATTCAGATAAAAGTGTTTGGTCTGGGGGGGCGGGGGTGGTTGCCTCACACTTGGCTGTTACGGACCTGCATGAACTGATAAAGCATTTCACTATGAAGATTTATTTGTCTGCCATTGCTAAGATCTGCTTTTCCGTGGATCTCAAGGCCAAGTAGACTAAAGAGAAACAGATTCTGTAATATCAATTACATCATACTGTATATGCACAATGACTTTTTGAGCCAAGTAAAAAAAAATATATGTTCTTAACGATTTTATGACTACTGGCCCATTTCCCACCTACATTTATCACAGGCAGGCATCTGACAAATGCCAATGGAGGCTGCTCCATTTTCTTTCCTTTATAAATATTGTGTCGTCAATGGTCAATGGAACGCGATCAAGCGTCCGCAAAAAAGAATCTGGCCTTCTGAAACAGCCACGACTGAAGGAAAGACAACATACCGGGCATATAGTTTGAGGGCGGGAAAGCCACAAGCATTTTGAAGCTTTGACAAACAAGGTCTGCGTCCATGGTGCCTGCATTCCGAAACATGTCCAGCAGGCTATAATTCTTCAGCCCACTTAAGTTGTTTGTTTGGACTCAAGAGGCATAAACAATAATTTGCTCGGTTACAAAGGCCTTGCGGAGGAATTCATATGTTGATCCTGAACGGGATAAGGCTCAAAAATAAGATTTATCATTTTATTTTTCGTGTGTGCGCACGCAAATGTGGCAGCTACTATTAGTCGCTTTAATACACGACATGAATGAGTACATTTAAACTGTGTAAATATGATCATTGTTGATGAAATTGTCACCAATAACCAACCAATGATGTTGTGAGTGGATACAGAAGAGGTAATCACCATTATTAATGATTGTTTACTTAGTTGACTAGTTGCTGTGTTTGTTTTCTATTAAATCCGAGACATGCAAATGTTTGGTCAACGATTTTGTAAAGCTTTATTTAAACAAAAAATTTACTTACTACTGACAGTAGGCTATACCTACTATAACACAGAACAAGAGTGATGTAACTAATACTGTAGTGTACAGTATTTTATTTTAAAATTCATTTAAAGGTAGGTAAATTCTGGGTAGAGATCGTTTTTCTATGTATAAGGCGTCATAATAAATATTTGTTGAACTTATACAGCATGTAAGAGGATAAAATGCAACCGTCAAGGGCGCACTAAAAGTGTTTTGGTGAAATATGTTGCCATCTGGTGGTAAGGTGGTGTCACTGTGTGTGGCACGTAACGTTCCGTTTTACTCCCAAGATGACAATGACGATCACGGAACACGTCATAACAAACAGCCCACCTCATTTCAACGCAATAATTTGCACTCTATAGGAAACAGCTGTTATAAGAAACAGCTGTGTTGTAATTGAAACAAATTAATATTAAACAGGGGGTGGGAGGTGGGGTGACTACAATAACGGAGAAAAATGACAAATAAGGTATTGAAACACATTTTAGAATTATTATTATTCAGGGTTATTTTAATGTTTCGATGGGTTCAGTATTGCGCACAACGTGAGCAATTAAAACAATAATGGGGAATAATGTATTCTTATTTAACTTTTATTCTATAGTTTGGATACTTTGTAGTGTTATTGAATGAGAAACTAAATATAAGCTGTCAGAAAAATACTCAAGTACAAATACCTGAAAATTTTACAGAAGTACAGCAACGAAGTACAGTACTAATTTACATTCCCGTTAGTTTTGAAATGTGCAACTTTTTTGTGTGTCTGTGAACACATCCACCTAAACGAGAAAGCTGCGCTATGACATCACACATTTAAAGTACTGAAGGTGACTGAATTAAAAACCTTTCGTGGCCAAACAAAAGATGAACACACACAATTTTTCGTCACCAGCGCTTCTCGCGCCTTTAACCACATCTAGTTGGGTGGGTCCGTTAGTTAGTTTTTGTCTGTATTCCTTTGTCTATTTGGCGTCAAAAGCGTTCACACCTGCTAGGCTAGTTAGCGTTAGCCACGCGAGACAATTTTGGAAGACCGGCAAATGGTCAACACAGCCTAATAAAAAGCGGACGGCAGTGTGAGTACAAATTTCTAATAACTCTAAATTCGAAATATAGAAATGATATTTTCAAGTAATTATTTGTAGGCTACAGTAGTTCCACTTTTCTATTTTGTAAGTTTGAACACAGTGATACCATAATGCATGCTGGTGACTGTGTCTGTGTGCCTGAGAGAGAAAGAAAGAGATATGTTTGTGTAGTAGCGGAATCATATTCATGATGGAAACTGGGTCAGACTGGAAACTTGTCATACTCAGCAGAAGTGAATGGAAAAAGGTAAGTTTCCATCGCTTAGTGCATCCTTAAACGCAAACTGCACTTCTCCAGACATGGCCAAGTCTTTTATTTATTTATTTATTTATTTATTTATTTATTTAACCCTTACGGCCTGCCCAGGTCAAATTTAACCAAGCAATTAAATCGACAAAAACCTTTGAACCGAGACACATAAAGCATGTTAAAATGTTAGCATTTTGTATAGGTGTAATGAATGTGTTCATTGAGGATAATGGCTTAGGCTGTCAGAAAAGATTTACAAGTGTGTTAAATAAATCAAGGGAAGTACTGGCTCAAAAATTGGACCAACCCACTAACTTGGGTCAATTTTACCCAACTTTGGGTTGTTGTGTACAAAAAAATACTTCTACAGTTTTTTATTTCTACATTTTGAAAATATATGTAGTTTAGAAATATATCTAACACTCTTAGACTGATTGATGCCCAATACAGTGACATTGCACCAGCCTTAATAGATTAAAAGGACAATTTATTTAACTGTCATTTTCTGGCTGTGTTTTAAGATCCCATTAATCCAATTTATGTTTGCTCAACTTTCTGTTTTTGTTCAATGCCAGGCAAAGAAATTCCAGGAATCGCAATTGTTTGGTCCCCTCAGAGCTGCAGAACACTACAAATAATTTCACATGTAAGTAAAATAATTAGTGGTTTAATTTATATTTTAATATTGTTTAAAAATGTAAGAATATTTTCCTAATCAGGAACTGAATTTTCCCAGTAACGGTGTCAGATTTTTAAACCACTATTTACACATAGTGTTCCTCAATCACACCTGCAACAGTTGCTAGGAAACACATGAAAACAAAAGCAATTCTTGTTCAGGTGAATCCAGACACGCAGAGGACATCAGGCACACAATAACTAAACAACACACTCAAGGTTGTCTTTTTATGTCATTTGCAGTTTGACAGCAGAGTTGATGACACTGACCATTTTGTTCATTTGGAGGCCATCTTAATGCTGGTAAGAAACCTCTTGGTTAATGGTAAATTTACACACTCTGAAAGTACGTGGCTAAAAAATAATTCAAAATATACTGTAATATCAAATCTTTAAACGGACACTTGTCTCATTTAGCCATTTTCAGCAATAAAAAGTTACTATTTTGTCTCACCTGTTTTCTGGGTTTGGTCATGTGACTTGAGCCATAATTGGTTGTTACCTGTGGGCATACCTGATGTCATTTTCAGCTAACAGCAAGTGGCAAAATTTGTTTTTAAAGTTATTAAATGTACATGAAAAATAATAAAGTTATTAAATATAGACAAAATATTAACCTAACTGCTGAAAATGGCTAAATGAGCCAAGTATACCTTTAATTAAATATTATTTATTTTAAGGCAATATGTGTACAAGCAATTAGTAGTTGAGTTGACTGACAGGCTTTTCACGTGACCTTGCAGAAGCATGCCCCCCAAGAAAAAGAAAATCGTCATTCCACGAAGCAAGGCATTCACCTCACAAATGGCCATAAATTGCGTTCAGCTGCTGCCGGACGGCAGACAGCGCCTCAATCTCGCTTTCAAATATTTCGAAGCAGTGCCAGAAAGCATCCATAAATTGTTCCGAGTGGATGAAGTGATCTTGAGCAGGAACCTCATCATCAGCCTTCCTGACTTTATTCATGAGTTCATCAACATGCAAGTTTTGGACCTGCACAGCAACTATGTGAGTACAATACGGGGTTATGTTTCTCATCAAAGCAATAATTGGAGTGTTAAAATTCCAGTGTTAAAACACACAAAGTGTATGTTTAACATTTTCAGCCTTGAATGGTGTCTACAGTAGGTTTTATATCAGTGAATTGATCACCCAGTGCAGCGGTCTGCAACCTGTGTCAAAAGAGCTATTTTAGGCCAAATAAATATTTTTTTAAAAAGTCTGTCTGGAGCCGCAAAATCTTTGTGACAAACAAAACGGTATGGACATATGGTACTTTTTTTGCCTCTCCTCTTCATTTTTGGACATTTTATGGCTATTTTTTCTGCCTTTTTTGCTAGCAATTTTGTGAACATTATATGATTATTTTGGGTATTTTTGTTTTGTTTTGGGATGTTTTATATAGTTAATTATTCAACTTTTTCTTTCCTGACTGAAAAAAACATTCTGACTTTTTGGGCTATTTTGTGTACATTATGTGATTATTTTCAATATTATTTTTTTTGTTTTTTGACATTTTATAGTTGTTTTTTGGAAAAAAAATCTGCCTTTTTTTTTTTAATAATACATTTTCTGACTTGGCAATACAAAAGACATTTTATGGTAATTTTCTGCCTTCTTTTTTTTGGCATGTTATGGTTTATTTTTGAATGTTTTCTTTTCTGCCTTTAGTAAAATAAATGTTCTGGCTTTTTGGAGGAAATTTTGTGTACATTATATGGTACTTTTCTTCTCTTTTTGGATCTTTTGGGACTTTTTTGGGGCATTTTTAGGTATTTTAAAACACTTTTTCCATCTACCTTTTTTCTCTTATTCTAACAACTTACAAATTTGGACTCTGACATTATTTGAGTACTGTATTTAATTATTCATTTATAAAATATAAATCCTTAATTTATTCAACTATTTTATATTTTATCTAAATAAATAAAACAAATATGTAAGCAAGCGTGACATAGCACAAATACTGTCAAATCATCACCATTGGTGAGAAAATTGCCAGGTCCGTACATGTGACAGCTTTCTGTTTTTGACTACAGCTGGAGGAGATCCCTCGGACCATGGGCCTCCTGAAGAACCTGGTCGTTTTGAATTTGTGCAATAACCGTCTAAAGCAAGTCCCCAAGGAGCTCGGCATGCTGCAGAACCTCAAGAAGCTCTACTTGGGTCTCAATCAGCTTCAAATGCTTCCCACCGGCATCGGTAACTTAAAGGAGCTTATCTACCTCGGTCTCTCTGACAACAAATTTACTTCTGTGCCAAGGTGTATCGCAAACCTCCACAATCTGGAACAAGTCAACCTGGACAGAAATCCCTTCCCTCCGCCCCCAATTGACGAGAGAGATAAAATGGAAAATAGAACGTTTTTCCTGGCTAATGCGTGCGACCTATGCAAAGACTGCCTCAATAATTGCAAATTAGAGAGAAAGAAGCTGCAAGAAGCAATAGAAATGATGGAAGACTCTGCAGTGCCAGTCATGCGAGTGGAGAGTTTCTTAAATCCAGACTAGTATTGGCAGCCATTTCTTTACTTGCAGGTTTGACCACAGTATCAGCAAAATGGCACAGCTGGCGTTTAGGAGCCTAGGATGCTTTTGTTGCGGCCTGAGTCAGCCGTGATAAAGAAGCTCTACCTAGTCAAGGAGTCTACAGAAGGACTGCCACAAGAAGTGCAAAGCGTAAAGTACAAATTGAATAACAATGTGTATCGCTGCAAGACTTGCCTTAATACTGCATGCCTGTGGTTTGCTTGCCAAGTACTACCTCAAAAATACAGAATTCTCAAAGTACGATCATAAAGACTAACATGAAAATAAAGTAACATACTAGGCTCAAGTCTTCATAAAAAATTACTTAAATTTCAATAAAAACGATCTAACAAAATGTTAAAAAACAATAACAAAAAAACTTGAACTTGAAAGTTAAATACAACTCAACTGTACTGGGGCAGTGGTTCATTTGAATACCACTAGAGGGAGCACTTGTTCCACTATTGATTCTTGTACCACACTTTGAAAATCCCTGTTGAATGACATGCAGAAAAATGTGGCCATTGAAATGGTTTAGTGTTCAAAATATTTGTGTTAATTTGATAATTGGTGATTATAGTCACTGAACTCTTACATAATCAGATAATACAATATAAAGGCTATATATACTGTATATACCACAACCACTGCTAATTCTTAAAAATATTTAAATTTGATGTTCCAAAATTAAGGCCCAAATTATCCTTAAAAATTAAACCTTAAAATCTACTGTTTAAATGTTATAAAATTCTAAGTCCTCAATGAACATCAATATTGTCTTTGGGAAACTTTGACAATTTTAAAATAAGGCTGCTATCAATCATCAAACTTACGGGTGCATATCAATAAATTAGATCATATATAATTTATTTCAGTACTGTAGTTCAATGCAAAAAGCGTATTTCCTGTTAGGTGTATGATACAAGATTTTTTTTCTTTTGTTTATATTTTTTGATGATAACTTGCAGCTAATTTAAAAACAACTAGTCACCATCTCAGTAAATCAGAATGTTAAATAGGAATATGTATATAAATATTTGTATATATTGGGTGGGCTGTAAAGTATTTCGAGTTGAGTGAATGTAAATTAGTTTTGCTTTTTGAATTGATTACTAAAATAATTGGCTTTTCTACAATATTCTATTTATTTTATACACCAGCATATTGTTGAAGCATTATGTTTTAATATACAGTGTAGCCAACATTTCACAAATGTTCTTAAAATATTGTTTTATAATACTGAGCCTCTTTATATATATATATATATATATATATATATATATATATATATATATATATATATATATATATATATATATATATATATATATATATATATATATATATATATATATATATATATATATATATATATATATATATATATATATATATATATATATATATATATATATATATATATATATATATATATATATATATATATATATATATATATATATATATAAACCTGCAGAAACTCTGCATTGATTAAGGAACATCGAGTGAATGTAAATTAGTTTTGCTTTTTGAATTGATTACTAAAATAATTGGCTTTTCTACAATATTCTATTTATTTTATACACCAGCATATTGTTGAAGCATTATGTTTTAATATACAGTGTAGCCAACATTTCACAAATGTTCTTAAAATATTGTTTTATAATACTGAGCCTCTTTATATATATATATATATATATATATATATATATATATATATATATATATATATATATATATAAACCTGCAGAAACTCTGCATTGATTAAGGAACATTTGTGTTTTGTTAATTATTGCAGTTTGTGCCTGCCTTTCCCCTAACCCCATATAACCCTCAAGCAGCAGAAAATCAATTTGTGTCCACTAGAGGGCTGCAAAGACTTTTGGTGAGCAAGATGATTTACTAACTAACATTGGAAGGAAATGAAAATAAATAATTGTTTTTGTTAGGTAGCAGTAGAAATATATATAAATCCATTGCCATGAATAATTGAGAGCTTCAATGTCAAGGTGATAAAAAGCAATTTCTAATCTGTTGATTGCTTTAACACTTATTTCCAGGAGATGATCAATTCTCCCATCACACCAATTTCTTGTGACTCGCCAAGAGGTCGATAAGACTTGAAAAAGTGCAAATAGCCTCACCACCCACTGTATTTTTTTCTTTTACCACATGGCTGAGCTGAGGAGTGCTGAGTGGACAGAAATAAGATCTCATCAGATACATTCATTAGGATGCAAGCCGTCTGATATTGACTGAGCCGAGCTGTGAGTCTGACCTTTTGTTACAGCGAAACGTGACAGAGGAAGCCTGCGGATAGTAAAACGTCCAATTTCATGTACTCTGATTTTTTCCCTCCATTATATTCAAGCCTTCAGCTCTGACCACATTTCACCTTGAATACAAATCAGTGATAAACCGAGACCTTGGTTGACTCCGCAACCTGCTGGGGGGTCCCTTTACAATCTAATGCTTTTTGCACAATGCTCCCGGATACATGCACTCTGCCGCTGCTATTGAAAATCAATTCACAGCTATGCACACACAAATAGATGGACTGTCTTTTTGTTCTTCCTTGCTTTCCACTCAGCTATTCCATTAGTCTGCTCCCCATCCGACTTGCTTTCTCTCGCGCTGTCTGCCAGTCGCCTAAATACACACGGGCGGGCAGAATGAATAAAAGTGCGGTGGTGGCCAAGCCTGTGGCCACAAATAGAATTGAATTCATTTTAATTACCCGCCTTTGTTTCCGTTATCGGCTGAGAGGCCAAATTGGACTGCCGGAAATGAGACTCGAAAGTTCAAAGCAAAAGCGACACTATCTTAAAGTTTCATCTGTCATGTGATGGTATGTCTCTCCAAAAGAGTCACTTTCATTATCTTAAGGAGTTAATATGATAATACACATTAGCAAGCTTTTCTGCAGTGTGATGGTCAATTTTTGACCATTAATGTAACTCCTCATTTATAAATACTGTACAGTATGCTAACATTGCTAATGCACAAAGGTGAATTAGTAACCGCTTTGGCAATGAAAAGATTTGGGCAACATTTTAACACAGTGGTTCTCAAAGGGGGGTATTTGAAGGCACCCCAGGGGTTACATGAGATTTTAAAATATGTTTAAAAAGTAAATGTAAATATTTATTTTATATATATATATATATAAGTTCATAAAATGAATTTTATATTCAGTAGGCTATTCAATTTCAGTGTCATAAAAAAACAGCATCTCCCCATACCAGAATGGTTTGATCCAACGTGTCATTATTCCACCTAGATACACCTGTCAATCACTTGAAAACTTTATTTAAAGTTCTGTTAATTATTTATTTTTGAAAACAGAGCTTTACTATGAGCTCAGTAGATGACACTTTAAATTGATAATGTGCACACATCTTTATTTATAATTAAATTAATTGTATTTCTTAAATTATATTTCCAAATAGTTAGTATAATAGAGACCAATCAGAAATGCTGGTTAGGGGGTACTTGGCTGGAAAAAAAAAAAAAATTCACAAGGGTACGTCACTGAAGAAAGGTTGAGAACGACTGTTTTAACATAAATAAATAAAAAATGCCAATGCAGACTATTGCCATCTATAGTGTGTTTGTCACAGTCTGCTTATCCTGTCAGCTGTCATTGCATTGGTGGGTGAAGTCATGGCCATGTCCTAATAGTCAGTGACAGAGGGGGGGTTGCTAAAAGGGGTTAAAGAGCAACACCTGTCTACTTTGTGTCCCCTTAGTCTGTCAGAGTACTCTCTTTATATGCCATCGCATAACTTTCTTTGTCTTAATGGCAAGGCGAGAGTGAGATGGTGACTGAATGTAGATCGTTTATTTCACCATTTTTGAACTGCATTAGTATGTTGACGCTATACAGTTTTTTTGTTGTTGTTTTTTTTGTTTGCTTTTGGTACCGTTTTTAATCTATCTGTGTTCTGTCACAACAGCTAGCCAGCGGCTAGCGCTAAACTAGCTTATGAGGGTTCATCTCTCCGGTCCAACTTTGCCAACTCTTTTCGTGCTAGGACAATGTCAGATGCCAACAGGCGTTGTTGATACTTATTGATTAACAGTGTAATTGAATGCTCATTAGTGGGCTAAATATACATGCTATAAAAAAATTATTGGATGGATATATTGCCACAATGTGATGTTATTCATAATCTGTCTAAATCTAAATTAGTTGTTGTTGATGTAGGTGTTAACCACGGGAAGTCAAAATAAATTCATTCAATTCATACCACTTTAGCCGTCAGATACAGGTTCTAAAATATAGAGAAACTGTGACATAATGAATATTCACCATCACCTAATCACGCAAACATCCAATAGTATTCTTTTTTGGTGTGTTGGCAGATGAATGAAAAGGTCGACTGCAGCCAGGTATGCCCATCAATAAATAACGCTAAGTCAACAGTCGCACCTTCAACATCCAGACCCCCTCGTCTCTACCAGCCTGTCTTAACACGGCCCCTCCCTGCCCCGATTAAATTTTAATCATCCTGTTTCAATATTTCAAAAGGTTCTCTCCAATTCAGTGATGTTATTTGGCTTTAGTGGCGAACAGATAATGGAGCAAGTTCTCGCTGTTATTGTGGCTCCGCTCGACAGGGACGGCTGTTGCTCAAGATCACCAAGATCAAACTCCACACTATTAGCAAGTTTTTGTGTGGTCCACCAACCCCCACCCCCACCCACCAAAAACAAACAAACAAAAAAAAAAACATTTCCACAGGGGATAAAAACAACATTGAGTTGGGTGGTAGAATCACAAACAACTTTCAGCGCCACACCCTGGATGGAGTGGTCACACCGCTTTTACTTCGAAACCCACAGACTGGCATTAAAAGCTTTTTATTATCCTTTTTTTTTTCTTCCTGATCCTAGTTTCTCACATTTTACTCATGTCATGTGACCACTATCTTTCAATCTCATTTGATTTGGGCTTGAGCCATGTGTGTGTCCTAATGTGCTGCTTCATTTCAGATGCTTGTTGGCTTTTGTGTGCGTGTGTGTGTGTTAGTGCCTGTATGCCAAAAGAGGACACACACGCGCATATGTAAGCACACCCCTCCACCCTCTCGATATCTCCTTCCTTCTTTGCTCTGTAATAAGAGCAGCTGTGGCCGCTCTGATTCAATTGCAGTGCAGGACTTATGGCTATTATCCTGTGTCGACTGGCGCAGGAGGGCTGGCTGCTGCTGCTGCTGCTGCCGCTGCTGTGGCACAGCTGCGCCTGCAACAACACCAGAAAACCCACTTGAGAGTCGTAAATGTAGACATCCCACGAACTCAAATCTTTTTGAAAATACTGCACAGGGCTGACTTATGGGAACAAAAGTGTTTCTAATCACCTTAAACTACAGTTTTGTATTATTTGTGATTTTTAGGATAATGCACTAGTGGTTAACATGTTGGAAGTTCGTGGTTGAAATTTTTACAGCTCCATCACACATTCTAAATTGTTCATGTTAGGCTATTGGAGACTCTAGTCTAAATTGTCAATATGTGAGTGAGTGGTTGTTTCTTTGCTAGCCTTTATGAGATAAGAAATGTTGGATCCAAATTAGACTATCGATCTAATTTAAGTAACCAAATCACTAGAATCGTGGCAGTAGGGGGATGTAATCGGAAACACGGTGGAAGGAATTATGAACAGTTCAAAATAGCAGTCAGTGTTAGCACAATGCTTTCAGATATCTGCTAAAAAGCGTCCAAAAAAAGCCTATTAGAATATCTGAAATTTAATTGTAGTTTAAGGGCGTTAGTGGAATATGAGTCAAGCAGCAAAATCCAGGAGTTTTTATCAATATCAAAAGGCGGCCATTTTGCCACTTGCTGTCGAGTGAAAACGACATCACAGTTGCTCATGTAACAACCAATCACAGCCCAGCTTCAGAAAACAGGTGAACTGTGATTGGTCGTTGCCTGAACCCTGAGCAACCGTGATGTCATCTTCAGTCGACATTAAGTGGCAAAATGGCCGCCCCCTGAGATGGCTAAAAATGGCTGGATTTTGCTTCATAATTCATATTCCACAAATGTAATATTAATCAGAATGTCATGTTTAGACTAGTGGCACTTTAACCTTTTAACTCTCTGAACAGCCACATCCCAGTTATAGGCGGGTGTGCACACTTGTGCAACCTCATCTCAATTGTAAATTTTTACTTCCACTTTTAATGTTTTTTTATTTTTATTAAGTTGTAGAGGTTATAGGTCACACTGATGGTGGAAAACATTTTCACAAATTCAAATAGGGGTGTGTAGACTTTTTATTTCCACCATACATTCTGACTAGGTGACATCAATGTAAGATACAACCGTGACAACTAATGTATGAGACATTTATGTGGCAAAAAAAACATGCCAGCAAACTTTTGTAATTTCGAGAAAAAAAAGGAAACATTTTGCAGAATGCAAAGCAAAATGTCAATTTGTTTTGCATCTATTGTGTCAAATTTAGACTTTCGCTGTAGGGGACAGGATGTTATCAGACCCATTTGGAAGCATATTTCCCTCCACTGCTTTTTCAGTGTTGCGCCATTGGAATGCCTGGAGCAAGTAATTACTATAGCATCTGGGAATTCCGCACATTTGACTTTGAGTCGAAAGGCAATGTCACTCGAGGAAAACCAGAGGCGGCCAGGATGGCGTATTTTAGGAACGTGGTTGAACGGATTTACAAAAGAAGGGAATTCGAGCGAGACCAAATGGACTTCTTAGAATAGCGAGAGAAAATGATAGAGGAGGAAGAAGAATTGGGGAGGG
This sequence comes from Leptonotus elevatus, assembly GCF_054856555.1. Classification (NCBI taxonomy): domain Eukaryota; kingdom Metazoa; phylum Chordata; class Actinopteri; order Syngnathiformes; family Syngnathidae; genus Leptonotus; species Leptonotus elevatus. Next base: position 10,509,540 of record NC_141258.1, on the reverse strand, counting down.
GGTGTGATTATGAGGGGAGACAAGCTCAGAAAGTCTTAATTAGGTGGAGGGGGTGGTGACACCTGCCACATTAGCCCCCACCCCCCACCCCTCAATTCTCTTCTACTTTGAAATAATTCAATCTTGCAGAAGATGGAACCTAAAATCAGGATTACATTTGATAAGGTATATTTTGTCAAAAAGCTCCATCCACCCAAGGCGGATGCACCGCTATGAATAATTCAGCAGGGAGGGGTTGAGGCCACTGGGCGTGTGTGCATGGAACGAGAGAAGAAAAAAAGAGGGTAGTTCCTCCCCATCCAGTCCCTCCCTCTTTTCTGGTCCCGTTCCCCTCCCTTGTGTTCCCAACCCCCAGCTGGCGGCCGCACTGCAGAAGGTCAGAGAGAGGAAGAGGAGGCTGCGGGAGAGACGGGCAGGGGCGGGGTGCTTGGATGTACACGAACATGCCGAGAGGCGAGCGCGCGGACGAGCCATGACCACCATGCTGAGTCCCAAGATCAGACAGACCAGAAGAGGTAGGACACTTTCAAACATCCTCTTTTGTTAATGACAAGTCTGAACTATTGCTCGGATGTGACTGACATGCACTTTCACGCATTCAAACCTTAAGCCTCACTTCTCCTCTACTATCATGTTTCACAATTGAAATACTCTGGACAACAACTGGACCCGTTCTACCAGTGTGAAATCTGTTAGTAACCAATTGCATCTCGAGTTTCATCACTACTATCAGCCTGCCGCCAGCTGCGTGTGCGCTCGTAAAAGGATGCGTTAATAAGCCCGTGTGCGCAAATGTGTCCAAGTCCACGTGTCCTTCCATCCTTCCGTCCCAATTATTCATCTGGATGTAATTAAGATGTAATGAATAGCTCCCGATAATGCCAGTGGGATGCGGAAATCCTCTCCTGGAGCTGCGTGAAATTGCTCTTAAAGAGGATTCAATGTTGCATTTGCATATTTTATCAGACAATAGGCATTGGGCATGTGTGGTTTAGGAATTGACATATTAGCTGCTTGCGTCAGACTACTTGTGCCAAATTTTCATATTCGTCCAAAAATCGGAATTGTTCAAGATTCAATTGGGAAACTGATGAAAAGAAGCAACATGCAAGATTAATAACAATACTGGCTTTTGGACCCAATGCTGGGTTAGCTATTTCACCCAATTTGGGTTACTTTTAACTAGAGATAGACCGTTATGTTGTTGTTTTTTCAGGGCCGATACCGATATTGATTATTAGTAGTCAAGGACGCCGATAACCATTATTTGGAGCCGATATTCATTTTCACTAAAAGGGAAAATATTGGTATCAAAATTTTTTTTTTTTTATTAAAGCATATTGTCGCTGATATATGAAAAAAACATATTTATTACTATTATTTTTACATTTTTAGGATGTCTGCATTGTTTCATCCCCAAAACACAAATATGTAAAGAAAAAAACAAATTAAAAAAAGGCAAAAATGGACATAAGTGTTTTTCACATAGCAGCGACGAGATGTTTTTAGAACAACTTTTAGGGTTCGTAGAATATTGGTGTTTAAAAAAAAATCTTAGTCAATAGTAGACATCGTTGTTTTAAAAATCTAACAAAAAGTTCAGGGATCTCCCAGGGGCAGTAGCTTGTCTTCAAAAGTTGAATAAAAACTGAAGTAAATAGCTCCCTATTGTTTTCTAAAATGTCAAAATATCTGAAGTAATACAATTTTACTCATCTTTGTTTCAATTTCAAACAAAACAGAAACTGCGGAGAGTTCTCAGGGTCAGCAGCATCTGCGAAAATTTTAATAATTTGTTCTCTCAAGCTAACCCCCCCTCCCCCCACCCCCGAACACTTTTTTGAATGGATCTATTATCGGCTGTATGATTCTTCAAAATGGCCGATGCTGATATCCGTTAAAATGCTGAATATCGGTGCCGATATTCAGCCAGTAAGCGTGTTATTGCACCTTTAATGACATCTAATGGAAGAGGATTTAATTGTTGTGCTCATCGCTATACGTCACTGGCACAGTTAGATGATGTGCAAAGCAGGTTTTGAGAGCTCAATATTTGGATGATTTACCCCTGACAAGCATCTGGTAAGAGTTTATAGCTTTTGCAGCAAAAATTTGCTACGAGAAATGCAAATGCGTCCTAACTACGTTTATCTTTGAGATTTCCAGAGATCCTGCCACTGTTTTAATTGCCTTCACATAAGCTGCTTCCTTCTCCTACAGCATCTATTTGATGCGCGTTGCCATGGTTTCACCATGTGGCAACTCTCTGAAATTCTGCATGAATAGCAGATACGCTGCCCGACGTTAATCCCTCTGTGGCGTTCGCACATATACACATGGAAATAACGTCAAATGCACATACTGCTGCATCAGTTCCACTCCACTGCAGGTTCCACATACAAGCCCGTATATGAGCCGCCGCACCCCTCGTAGCTTGTCGGTGTGTAGATTTAAACGCACACAAAGCGGTCGGGTGATTTATCAACAGTGGTAGGCTAACCGCAAGTTCCGCGCCGATGCACCTGTAACTCTGTCCGCCATAAATCACCGCCCAACGACGAGATTAATGGAATTAAATTCCTCCAGCAAACCTTGTGTCTGTGTGGAATGAAGTGCATGCATAGCTTGATGAAGATCGATGTCAGACATAGTAAAAACCCAAGCCTGATAAAAGGAAGTCAGACTATGTGGAGTGTTTTTTAAAAAAATTTATTTAGCTGTTGTGTATATGGGAAGGCAGCATCATGCGCGTGTTGCGCTTGAGTCAACAAAGAGGTATATGGAACATTCTGCAGTATGAAAGGTCTTTCTCTTATTTTGGTTACCTAGGAGTGTGCATCTCTCCAATAAAAGTCAATTGGATACGTATCTCGCTACATAGCGTGCGATACGATTCAAGGACAGTACATTTTTAAGTGGAGCAATTCAGTCCAATTAACTCATTCACTCACAGCCATTTTCACTGAAGCAACCCCCTTCGCTCCCGGCTGGTCTACTGGATTTTGACTGATTTTGCAAGGCCTACAGAATATTGTGTTCTATTGCTATAAAAACATGGAACCTACCAAAATAAAGATCAGAGTCTCTTCTTTCATCAGGAAAAAAAGTATATTTGTAGCAGACTGTTCAATAAGTGCCTCGATACATGAGGTGTGAAGGTCAGCACATCCAATTCGATTCAATCTGATGCACTCACATCTTTTGAATCGAACCAAATTTTCCGATCAAAATCGGTTTTCACGTCTGTTATGGCCAGTGAATGGAATTTGATGAATTGAAAAAATATGAATACGATATTTTGTCAACAATGCCATACAGTGAGTCTGAAAAAGAGAAAGCATTTTACAAAAACAGTCATATATACAGTGGTGCCTTGAGGTACAAGTGACTCGACTTACGAGTATTTCAAGATATGAGCCATTGTCCCGCAACGGGCGAAATAGTCTCAGGCTCATATATGGCTATATGAACACAAAATATGAATTATCCTTTGCGAAAAATGACTAATATTACTACATCTTATTAATGAGACTCTTCTTCATGTGTATATTTGTTTGTATAATACTGCCCCCAGGTGGCCAAGGTACATACACCATAAATAACAGCATCATTTTTATTTTATTTTTTATTTAAAAAAAAAAAAAACAGCATAATGTGAACTGAAGGGAAGTTGGCTAAAACTAATTAGGAAAAGGCAAATTACTTAAAAAAATTTATATATATTTTTTTTTTAGGATGCTTGAATATTTAATCCAATGGGGCAAATATAATTTACGATAAGAGTGTTTTTAGTCATGAGCGTGCTTACGGAACAAATTCAACTTCTACTACTATATGATCCATCCTTCCATATGTCCGATCACCTGACTTTTATCTGACGGCCAAGCTAACCGAAACGTTTATATGTCTCTTCCATTCTGAGCCGATCGGATCCATTTTTGGACATGTGCCACCAATTGAGTGTTGGCTTGCTGTTGAGGCTTACTTTAGCCTGAAAGGACCCATGAGGAAACTATGTATACAACACAATAGACGTATATTCATGCAAGTACAGTAGATGGGGCATAATAGCGTGTTGCAAGCTTATTTATTTATTCTTGTCCCCTTTTGACCTGGAAAAGGTTCAAATGTTACATATGGGTACATTCGCGTATTGTACGTTTGGACTCCTCCTGGAAGAAATTATGCTAAGCCTCTTGATGTTTCCCCTCCCAAAATGTGGTTCATGGCAAATATTAACCCTGCTTTCTGTTCCAACTAATTGCAGTGGTTATGCATAAAGCACACGCCGACGCTAAAGCTTCCGCACTCGTTTATATTTGAACATCATACAAAGTGGCCACAGTGCAGCTCCACCAAGCCAAGGAAGGTCTGAATCACCCTCAGCACAAGGTTCAAATTGGAGCTTTGGCACTTTTAGACCCAGAAAAAAAAAATCTGTGACTCAAGTGTGAATCACAGACTTGTGTGTTCCACTCATACACAGCTGACGTGCTAAATAGGGGAATGCTTTTATATCAACGCTGGCGAGAACAGATGAAAATAAACCGTATTAGCGTAGACTTACAACGTATCTAATTTTAAATAATCACTTTTTGTTCCTATGAGTAGAAATGAGTCTGCCTCCTTTCAGTAATAACTTTTTGTGATTTAGTTAAAAGCAGCCACGGAGAAGATAAGCGTCAAAAGAAGACTAATGGAAGGATAAGCGTCATTAATATGAAGTCGATTACCACTTGGTTGTATCTCGTCGTAAATCTTTTTACCGTTAAATCTTTATCATTTAAGTCTTTGAGTTATTTATTTTTGACTGATTTGTTCCTATTTCTGCATTTTGTCCAATCTCTCTTGCTCTTCTTGGCAATTATAGTTCTATGTTTGGTCATTTAATTTAAAGAATATGTTATATGTGACCTCACTAGTCCAAATATGACTTTCTGATTAATATAATATTTTTGGAATATGAGTTATGAAGCAAAATCCATCCGTTTTTTTTTATCTAACAACCAATCACAGCGCAGCTTTAGAAAACAGGTGAGCCCTGCTTAACTCATATTCCACTAACACAATGTTAACCAGAATACTATATTTAGACGAGACAAAGTGCAATTTCTGATGCTGAGAAGTTGAATAGCTGAATGCTAAGATTTGAATGTAAATTGAAACATAAATTGGGGAAATGACACACTTTTACTTTTTAGTTAAATGACAAATTAAAGAAAACTTGAACTGCAATCTGCCTAAAATGGGATGTAATCATTTCAGTGAAATTATAATCCATTTCCTGATCTGATAGTCAGTTGGTATCGAACCATCGAATGTGGTCCAACCCATGTCCAGTGAACACATAATAAGGCTGCTCTATAAGAGGCTCATGCCAAGCATACCCGGTACATTTTTCAATGTCATCACCAGTCAAGCCTCTTGAGTGATGCGATACCACAACTGTGTGCTTCAGACGTCTTGATTTGAGGCCATAGGATTTGAAAATTACAATTCTGAATTTTAAGGAGGAGGTGGATACTTCACGGCTACGGAATGAATACCAGGCAGTTGTTATGTTCGATTTACTGACATTTAACTGGGCAACGAGTGACAGTTCAAATGAATCAAACACTTGTCACCTCGGACACAAGGTCATTTTTAGTAGTACCATTAAAACGATATCCTTACAGCTATATGTGTGAGCTGGGAAAAAAAATAAATGAGGCAATAAAATAGAATTGATTTTCTTTTCCCATTTCTCCAACCCCGTATTCCTTTTGCAACATTGATCATATCTTTGCATGTGTGTGTGTGCACAGTTGAGCTGTATAAATTATTCATGATCATTAAATTGTGTCGCCTTGTTTGCATAACCTGCCATGAGTTCATACCTTGCGTGCCATAAACCCATATGGCCGAGTTGGCAAGAAAATCTTATAGTCAACTTTGTTTGAAGATGCGGATAATGTTGCGTTATCTCAGTCTGCTGTCACATTGGGGACGTGGCTGCACCGCCAGTCCCTTTGCTTGGAAAAGGGCCCTTGACTGAGCTCAGGTTTCACACATTTGTTGAGAAAGGATCGAGTCAGTCAGTCCCATGTGGTCCTATTATAGCAAGCCCGAGCCGTTTGCCTTTCTTTTGGCTTGTGGCGAGACAATAAGTCTCTCCCAAGGACCTTCCAAATGGAAGGGAGGTGAAGGGGTGAGGTGGGGGTGGGTACAATCCCTGTCACCCCAGGCTACATCTGTGTGTGTGTGTGTGCGCGCGCCCCATCACCGTCTCCGCATTATTTGTGTTCTGTTCTTATTTGCGCCTGCTGCCTCTGTATCTCATCTTGAGGTGTTCTTGCCCGGGGGCAGAAGGTTGTGTGTTCCTGGGTGATGTGCAGCATACCCAATGAAAGATAACACTGTAGGATGATAATGGAAAAGAGGGAAAAAAACATGGCGTGAGGCCAAGACGGATAATGGAGTCGTCAACTCCATTATTGACTCGTCTGTCGTCAGCGGTGAGAAGTAATGAAGTACAAACGCGTTACTGTATTTAAGTAGATATCCGTACGCATTTGACTTTTTACTGTTCCTCTGTCCATTTGAAAACAGCCCGGTCCAAGAGCATGGTGATGGGCGAGGTGACGCGAGGCTCCTGCCAGCCGGCCTCACCCAGCCTCCAGGAGGGGGCGCTCAAGGCCGGCTGGCTGAAGAAGCAGCGCAGCATCATGAAAAACTGGCAACTGCGCTGGTTCGTGCTGCGCTCGGAGCAGCTCGACTTCTATAAAGACGAAGAAGAAACCAAACCACAGGTAATTACAAAGCGAGACGCATGTTGAAGCTATTACTCCAACTTGTTTATGGCAAAGTTGTTGGCTTGGGGAACCGACGACAGGCACGTCGTTGCCATCAAGCATTCTGATTGGCTCACAGGGTGGTGGAAGCTCAACTGCTGATTTTTTTTTTTTTTTCATTTTCATTTGATCATCTCAACACAAATATTCATTAATGTTGGCAAGGTCTTGAGATGTCATATCTTTTTATGTGGAAATTTTGACATTTCACTTTAGAACTTTTATTGTGTAATATTATATCTAAAAGTCCCTATAAAGTGAAAACATACCACAGTGAAGAGTTTTGTTAACAACCCTGCCAAATTTGAGTGAGGCACTCTGTCCCCGTCCTCACGTTGGCTGTCACATCAAACTTAAATTTTTATTTTTTACCTCTCTCTTCTGCCTACTCTCCATGACGTGCATGCACTCATGGTTGACAATGTGGCGCTCTAAAGCCGCCAGTCCAAAGCTCTGGTCGACACACTGTCACATCAAACAAAATAAATCATAATAATAATAATACAACATTTGACCTGCCACCTATGCCTACTCTCCACGATGTGCATGCACTCATGGTTGACAACGAGGCGCTCTAAAGTGGCCACGCCAGTCCGAAGCCCGGGTTTACATGCGGGTTGGAATAAAATGTCCCCGACTCACTATTCCGCTTTTCTTTGTGTCATGTACCGACGAGAAAACAAAACCGGAGCTAGCTAGCTAACTGCACATGGCAATCGCGCGGGATAACAAAAGTGCCGAAATGTTTATATAGTGAGGGAAGAGGCAACTCATTCCAGGGCCCAAAAATGTTCACAGTTGAATACTACCTACTCAGTCTTTACACATTTACAGAATTTATCTTCAAACATGTCTAACATATTTAGAAGCAACTCCCTGAATTCAGTCTTTATTCTTTAAGTGTTGCCCAAGTCACCGTTGGTATCATACAATTACCAATCGCCAACAAATTATGAATGAGGTTTTAACACGATGGTATAATGGCTCAAGTACCAGTCTAAGTGTTTGTAGCACACACAACATAGCACTTGCTTTCTTCCTCCATTAGTGCATCGAGCTAAAAATATTTGCAAGGAAAAAAAGAATTGACTTAATTGATTCGATTCCTTTCTCAATTGAAGACACCTTTTTGTGGCTGTGTGCTGACTCATCCTCTCCCTCTTTAATAAGCACTTACAAGTAATGGAGTGGGTGTGTCACTGGAAAGGGGAGGGGGGGGGGGGGCAGCAGGTTAGCTGGATAGGTTTACAATGCTCTAACATGAGGGGATGATGTAATCCAACAACAGAAACAGACAGCAGGGCCATCTTCAACACGCACACACGCGCGCATGCACGCACACACCATTTAAAACATAATCATCATCACTGAGTATTCCTGACTGAAAACTTGACACTCGTATTGATTTTTTCCCAAGTCGTCACTCTGTGGATGACTGCTGTTTATTTGATGTGGGCCATCTGCCATCACGGTCTTTTCCCTCGCACACGCGCGCACACACCAACACCGGATGACGTCTTCGACTCATTGCGATCTCTATTCTATGGGGACCGAATGACCGAGAGAGGCTGCACCGGACCACCTTTAATCAAAGCGTGCCAATATTCACCCGAGCTGTATCGATTTGCAAACCCGTGATGCATTCAGCTTTGGCACGCGAGACCGAAATGGGCGCAGGGAAATGAGCACTCGCACGTGTGCACGCACAACCTCCCCCCCTCTGAACACAGGATGTGCGAGAACGTGTCATCCCGCCTTAGTTCTCACTCTAATCTTCTAATCGATAGGATATTTGAAACTGGGAGTGGTGCTCTGAGGGGGGGGGGGGGAGTAGGATTATTGCTACAATATAACCACCCCCTTACAAAGATGACAGAAAAGGCTGACAATAGATCACATGGCGAAAGCACACGGTGAAAATCAATAAATGGACTTTAGTTACTAGCCACAAAAAAAAAAAGAATGGCAGCACACAACACGTTTCTCGCATATTAGGTTCTATTTTATTACTATTTATTATTCGTCTCAATTTTAATTAAATATCGTGTTTTTGATAAGTGGCCAATTGGAAATATGATTGAAAAGGTGCGGGAATGTGACCACATTGCATTTCAGCTGACAGATCAATTTCAAAAGGTGGCTGCAATTTCCGTTGCAGTTTCACCAATAGTAACATACGGCAGTGGTGTCCAAACCATGGCCTGCGGGCCATATATGGCCCACCGACTATTTTAAGCGGCCCACAGCTAATGAATTCGACTTATAGAGCGTTACTAAATATGCAAAGAAACTATTTACGAATAAACTACTTACACTTCTCTTTATAATGTGTATTTCAGATTAAGACGTAAAAATGTTAATATTGACTCGATTCACAGGCATATTAATAAATATGTTTCCCTTCATCTGACAATTAGCGTAGATTTTAAACATAGAAGGGCCAAAACGTCCCTAATGAAAATTTAATTGCACTAAAAAACTAGCCACCAGAAGGTGCTAGAACTGCACAAATGGAAATCAAATTGACTTTTTTAAAGGGATACTTGACGCGTTGAGCCATCTTCAGCAGTAAAAAGGTTAGTATATGTCCAGAATGAATTTGATAACTACATTATATTTTGTATACAATGAACACATTTAAAAACTATTTTTTTTCCCGCTTGCTGTCGACTGAAGATGACCTCACCTGTGCTGAGGGAAGTAGGTAACGACCAATCATGTCTCACCTGTTTTCTGGGTTTGGTCAGCAAACTGAGCCATGACTGGTCGTTACCTACTTCCTCAGCACAGCTGATGTCATCTTCAGTTGACACGAAGCGGGGAAAAAATCGTTTTTAAAGGTATTCATTCAACATGAAAAAGAATGAAGTGATCAAATTCATTCTGGACAAACTATTAACTTTTTACTGCTGAAAACGGCTCAATGAGTCAAGTATCCCTTTAACAGATGTGCTGCTTTTAATATGGTGACATGACGACGACGATATTGTGGCACTTTTAATATCTCCATATTGCCGTTATGGTTACGACAACAATGACACTTTTTCATACCAGCTTGATCCTCTTGTTACGCCTTGCCCATTCTAAATTGCTCATCCCCTGCTGCCTGCGTTGTTGTGAGCATGTTAGCACCCTAGGGACGCTTCTCCTGTGCTTGCAACCAGCCGCGGCGCCCGCCTCTTCCATTTGTTGCCATGGCTACTAATGTTGGCGAGGGCCCTGGCCCACGGGCTGGGGCGATTTGGCAGAGCGGGCTGTCTGTTTGATGGAGGGCGCCAGTCAGCAGATTAACAGGGCCGAGCTACAGACGCTGGCATGTCTTCACAGCTCACTTGGTCTTAGTTGTCGCCGGCGAAATGGGTATTGATCTTGCTGAAGTATTCTGATCATCTGCGTGGGTCCCTGTTTAATTATAAGGAGATGGTGACACGAGATGTAGTACAAGGAGGGGGCGCGGATTTGTCTTATTGGTGCTCGTATGCCCTAGAAGATGAAAATAAATGTCAAAGGAAACAGCTATATAATTACAAACCGTAACTCTCGTGGGTGAAAAAGAGAAATAACCCCAAATTGTTTTTGTTGAAGCTCACTTTTGTTTGTGTTTTTCCAGGGCTGCATACCTCTGCAGGGTTGCCAGGTGAACGAACTCACAGCCAACCCAGATGAACCAGGAAGACACCTTTTTGAGATTGTACCAGGTAGGAGTTCTTGGTGTAAACAGCAGGGGGCACTGTTTTACAATATTTCGGGTATAGATGAGGCGTTATAGTAACTTTCTAATCTCACCCTTCATCATGACACAATGGCAACGCTAGTATTGGGCTTCGAACGCAAGCTGCTACAGTGTGTGTAGTTGATTGAAATGATTTGATGAAATTAGTTATTTTAACCATGTATATCATATTTTCATATTTTGTGTGTACCTTAAATTGTGGTCCACCCTGTCATTATGAGCTAACTACCTCATTGAGAAACTCTCAAATTTTCAGTGACATTACAACCTCTTCCTTCAATAGAGGCTGCAACAATGTATAGTTGCAGAATAAATATGTTCACGTTTTGTAATTGTCATCATATTAAGTGTGTAGTTGGATGTTGTCAAGCTTAACATGTCCACTCTGTCATAGTGACATATCGATCATATTGTTAATGTGCTCAATAGCCAAAAATGTCCACCCTGTCAGCAAGCTCAAATTTGTCTCTTTGCACGTTCATCGTTTACTTGCAGTCAATTGCAATTACAGTATATGAAGTGTCATTTAAAATCTCACGTTTTGGGAAGGACATTTTAATATGCAAGTGATTAACATTCAGCACATTCTTGCTCCCTGTGCCGCACCGTCCGCCAAAGCCGTGTTTGCTTGGGGACGAGCAACTTGTGAGTGTCTTGTGTGTTTTGTTTATGGCGGGTCAACGTTGCAGATGGGTGCGAACCCCAACGATCCTCTCGCCACGGCCACTCGGGCCACTGGAAAGTAATTAGGCGGAGGCTGATGCAAGTGCGCAAATGTGCACTCTCACCTGGAGCATTTACCATATTGTGGATGTGATTTCTGATTTCTACATTGGTCACCAACGTGTTTTGAAGATGAGGATTAATAATAGTATAATGTAACATTAAGAACAAGGTCAAATGGTTTTTGAGCCAACCAATTGTGACAAAGACGCTTATGAAACATTGTTTAATTGAGAAGCACGCCATCTGTGACCAATTTCACCCTTTTCCAAAAAATTTAATAGTTTCCATCTTTCAAACTTTGGACAATTAAATAGTTTGGAACGGCCTCATTTAAAACAGATGTATCTCTAGGTCACCGTTTGTCAAATGTTTAATTGTTGCACCATTTCAGCTTGTAAATCTTACACCAAATGGTGCACAGCAGAAGAAGAGATTGGTTAGAATGTCCGTATACAAGACATGCTTTTACATTTCGTCCATCCATATGCCTCATTTGCACCTTTCCAAGGTCACTTGGCGTAACGTATACAGCAACTCCTTTAATAAAAGTTTCAAATGATAGTAAATGCCTGGGGAAGAAATCCTGGCAGCATTTTAGCAAAACAGCATTTTGTTTCTATTGGATCTTTTGAGCCAAATAAAGCCGATTCCTTCGTCATGTGCCACATTTGGAACTGAGGTGGTTCGTATCGAAGCCCGCCGGCATACGGGAAACGGGGGAATTACTGGCATTTTTTGATTTAATAACAGCTGACTCGGGGCGGAAAGTTCTGTTGTGATAGGGTGAAGCGGCTTCTGACAGCTTTAGCAGCACAACTTCAGGCCATTTTCCGACTTGATGGCTCTCAGAAGAAACCATTACAGATTCTTTGATCTTTGTAGCATTGATTTCTGTTGTTGTTGTCATGGTGATTAGAACACATTCTCATCCTGTTCTCCCAAGACTAATTTCTTGTTCAGTCGTTATTTGTTCTTTTGACCTAATTTATAGCTCCTCTTATTGTGTAGTCTGTGCACCCTCACGGAGCTAAATAGCTTGACAGTAAACTTGACTTTGAAGTTTTCTTTAGGACACTCGTCAGCATTTTGTGCTACTCAGCAGAGGCCTTGATGATGGCGTGTGACATTATTACATAAAAAGTATCCCTTCGTGAACACACTTGTCTTGTGCTTAGTTACTATGTGTGGAGGAAAATGTTTTCTTGGTAACTGAACACCTGACTTATTTTTATTTTTTTTAATATTTTGCCACATTTTAGGATTCAAAGATATAAAACTTGATTTTCTCTTTTTTATTGAAGAATCAACACTAAATGGGACACAATTCATGAAGTGGAACAAAATATATACTATAGTTTAAACTTTTCTTTACAAATAACTGAAAAGTAGGGCATGTGAAATTATTCACCCCCTTTTCTCTAAGTGCAGCCAACTGACTGATGAAGTTCGCTGATGATTTCTGAATGTTGACCTAAATGACTGGTGACAATTTCTGAAATGACAATTTATCACCGTCCGTCATTTAGGTCAACATTGGATCACTCAAAAATCATCAGGGAACTCCTGAAGTCAGTTGGCTGCAGTTAGAGAAAAGGGGGTGCTGTTTATAGATATTTTGGAAATGGTCATTACTCGTTTAGGTCAACATCGAATCTTCAGTATTAATCTGGTAATTTCTGGAGTCAGTTGGCTGCACTGAGAGAAAAGGGGGTGAATCATTTCACATGTTCTACTTTTCAGTTTTTTATTTGTTAAAAAAAAAAAGTTTAAAATATCATATACATTTTGCTCACAACTGTCACACTTGGTGTTGATTCTAAACCCCCCAAAAATCAATAATTATTATATATGTTTTTGTTTGAAGCCTGAAATGTGGCAAAAGGTCAAAAGGTTCAAGGGGGCTAATACTTTTGCAAGGCATTGCACATGCTCTCACCTATCCGCAAGCAACATTGCACTTCAAATATGCGTTAGTGGGATTATGAACATGGCACTGGAAACACGGCAAATTACTGGCTAGCAATTTGCATAAACTCGTGTATTTTGGCAAAGATTGGAGGACAACCCATTTTCCAGCACGACAGACAGAGAGAGAGAGAGAGAGAGAGAGAGAGAGAGAGAGAGAGAGAGAGAGAGAGAGAGAGAGAGAGAGAGAGAGAGAGAGAGAGAGAGAGAGAGAGAGAGAGAGAGAGAGAGAGAGAGAGAGAGAGAGAGAGAGAGAGAGAGAGAGAGAGAGAGAGAGAGAGAGAGAGAGAGAGAGAGAGAGAGAGAGAGAGAGAGAGAGAGAGAGTGAGAGAGTGAGAGAGTGAGAGAGTGAGTGAGTGAGAGTGAGTGAGTGAGTGAGTGAGTGAGTGAGTGAGTGAGTGAGTGAGTGAGTGAGTGAGTGAGTGAGTGAGTGAGTGAGTGAGTGAGTGAGTGAGTGAGTGAGTGAGTGAGTGAGTGAGTGAGAGAGAGAGAGAGAGACTCGTCACACTCCTCCTCAGGGATTTACTTCTCCCCAGGGGGGCTTAGGGAAAGGACCCGCTGCCCACACTGCTCAATGGGAGCGGCGGGAAGAAACCGGGCAATGAAAAGAGGGACTTGCGTGGTTGCAGGAGTTGGACTCTGATGCATTCTTTTTTCATTTGTCACCGAGCATGCCTGACTGGCAACTTGGGCCGTCGGTGCTACCTGCTCCAAGGCGCTCCATGCTGCAAGGGTTTAGGGCAAAGAGAGCCCCGGGGCCACTATAAGTTCTGGTGTGAAGCGTTGGCGCAGACATGGGGCCGGTCTGCTGTAAGCCGGACACCGTGAAGACGCAACATCTCCAAGGTAACAGGGAACAGATGCCGGAGCTTTTTTCTTTCTTTTTTTTACTAGAGTAGTGAAGAGCCAAGAGAGGCTAGCTTTTGACTATATGTAAACTGACTTGCAGCTTTGGCACATAGTAAGGAAGCATTAGCTAACTCAAATTGTTGGCGTTATCTTATTTAGCTCTCACAGGGATCTTTGCACTTTCTATCCATTCACTTCAGGCTGAGATGCTGTCGTGGTTTTTTGGTGTCTGCTGGCTTTGGGCGTATGGATTTTGTGTATTTGTCTGTGTGCGCACTTGCGTGTTATCAGGACATGATGCCAGCGGAGTGGAATCAAAAGACGTGTCTGGGCTCCTTCATGTCTGAGTCTGCTCTTTATATTTCGAGCCACTCATTTCCCAAGTTATCTCAGTTGCGCAGAGATATCCGCGGGCTGTTTGTTTTGTTATCTTAAGATAACCCAACAAAAGTTGCGCTTAGTTTGCCATTTCAAGTGCACATCAGAAGACAGACGAGTGTGATCATCAGGATGGTGTGAGTTTGCAAAGCTGGGGGACAATCACATTTGGCTTTATGGCGCCACTGTTTATATTTGGGCTCCATTCTCACAGCTAAATGACTATGAACACAAAGACGTGATCTGGTCACAACATCCCACGCTTTTTATTGTAACCTTGATTTTACTGCTAGGTTTTATTATTATTTTTTATTTTCTTCACTACTTATCTTATCAAAGGCATGTGAGACACAAAATCTGTCTGGCGGTTAGAATGACTCCTGAATTCAACTAATTGAGCTATTCCGCCATCTTGTGGTGATAAACGTTCACAGCATGTTTGCTTCGCAATTATTTTGAATTCAAACATAAGCGACTGTATAATGCGTCACACTTGTGAAGACACAGCCACAGTTTGGATTTGAATATACTACAGAATGGGGAATTGCAGTTGCATTTACGGTTGTACGTGTTTGCAGGTGGAACGGGGGAGAAGGACCGCACACCAATCAGCCATGAATCCTTCCTGCTCATGGCCAACTCGCAGACCGACATGGATGACTGGGTCAAGGCCATACGGCGGGTCATCTGGGCACCGTTTGGAGGAGGTAAAGATTTCAGTGGCAAAGCTGTCAAGACTGCAAGACTCGTGTGTAAACAAGGGAAATACGAAGTCTATTGATAGTTATTCATATAAACTATTGTGTTTATTGATGTAATAAAATAATTGATCACTTACTGCATGTGGTCTTTGGCTACAAATTGTTGGTAATTACTTATTTTTTTACTAATGCCAAATTATTTTCTAGTAGTAGTATGTATGCAAGTTACACAATACCAATATATAATTGGACGAAAGTGAGGCATATCTAACGATGAAAAAACCCAACCAATTTTCAGATTTTTTTTTGCCATTTTTGACAATATTTGAACATTTTTTAATTTCCAGAAAATGTATAGCACTGCTAATATTTGCACTTTTGATGTTTTTAGTGATTGAGTGTTTAGGGGCTAGCAGTAATTGAATGTTCTCGCTAATTTAGAATTTCAACAGTACCACCAGCTAACAAATAGCTTATCTACTGTGTCACCCATTTTCAAGAAATTCAAAATTAGCAGGAAAATTCAATGACTTGTTTTTAATATGAATAACAGCGCCTAAACATCAGTTAAGTCCGAAGAAATACCCACAAACACCAAATGTGCAAATATTGGCACATTTCAGTAAAATGTCTAAATTTTTGAAATTTTCAAAATGGCGGCACGCGTTCAAAAATGGTAGGAAAATTCTGAAAATTGATTTGTTGTTTTTTTCCATCTATTCCATCTTTTCAAATGACAAATGGTCCCCTTACAAATTCCAAACTTTTGCCATAACAGGAAAAAAACATTGTATTTGCTACTCTGTATTCCCACAACTATTGACAGATGCTATCAAGATAAAAAATCAAAGTGATGATAATAATTGAACAGTATCATATTTAACTGCTGCCGTATTCCTAAACAATTTCTTCCTCTTTGCCGCTTAGACCGCATTATAAGACTCGCAAGGCGTTTCCTAGCTGTTTGTCCAGAATAAATCTGTCCGCAACCTCTGGAGCCATCATTAGCAGCGGTGCTAAAAAGTCTGCACACATTGCATGTGTGCTGTCAACTGCTCGTCCGTTTGTCAGCAGGCTTTCTGCCTGGGCGTTCTTCAGGCATGCAATAACCATGCTGGCACAAGAGGGCGCCAAAGTACTACTGTTAAGTGAGTCTTTCAGCAAATAATGGAGGAAAGGATAATAATAATGGGAAAATGAAGCTTCATGAAGCACTAAGGATATTTTTAATTACTCTAAAATAATAAAAGTGCTTCATGAAGCTTCATTTGTCCCTCACTAGTATAATAATAAAGCTTGCTCACAAAAGCAAAATGTGGGCTTTCCCCCCCAGTTTTGTTACTCAGTTCACATTAGCAAAGCTATGAGCTTCTTGTGCATTAAAGCTAAAGCTAGCTAGCTTTTAAACATGCCCACATGGTTTGTTGCTTCTTCTCAGTAGTGTCGTGTCAGTCACAATCAAACAAACAAATCTTTTGAGTGGACGTATTAAATAGCACACTTAAACACAGTTCTTTGGTATAAAGACGACGCATTACGACTTTTTGTTTCTCCAGGGATATTCGGCCAGCGATTGGAGGACACGGTGCAGTATGAGAAGAAGTTTGGCCCCCGGTTGGCCCCGCTTCTGGTGGAGCAATGTGTGGATTTCATCAGGGAGCGGGGCTTGGACGAGGAGGGTCTCTTCCGAATGCCAGGCCAGGCCAACCTGGTCAAAGATCTGCAGGAGGCCTTCGACTGCGGCGACAAGCCGCTTTTTGACAGGTAGGCACGGAGAAATAACCGCGGAAGGGAAACAAAAGCCGTTGGCGTGCCTTTTTGTGACTTCCCCGCAGCAACACGGACGTTCACACCGTGGCGTCCTTGCTGAAGTTGTACCTGCGAGAGCTGCCTGAACCTGTCATCCCCTTCTGCAAATATGAAGACTTTCTAACATGCGCACAGCTTTTGGCCAAAGATGAGGAGGAGGTACAGTATGCGGCAATTTGGCTGCGTCTCCAGTTTCTGTCCTGACAAGTGCTGCTGTTTGCTTTTCAACAGGGGGTTCAGGAGCTCGGGAAGCAAGTTAACACACTACCTCTGCCTAACTACAATCTCCTCAAGTACATATGCAAGTACGTTTTGGTTTAGTTTGGATCATGACAAGCGCCTTCCATAAAATAGCCTCATGGTTTCGGGTCGCCTGGTTTTTGTTGTTTCCAGTCCGTCCTTGACAGAACCCTTTGACCTACTCATAAATATCGTCCATTTCCTTTCTAGATTTCTTGATGAAGTCCAATCTCACTGTAGCGAAAACAAGATGAGCGTCCAAAACCTCGCCACGGTGTTTGGGCCTAATATCCTTCGACCCAAGATGGAAGACCCAGTCACTATCATGGAAGGTACAAACGCGTGCACCTACAGTCATTTGTCATTAAATATAAAATAGAGTCACAACGTAGTTCTACAAATGGGACTAAGATCTCTAAGAGGAGAAATGAACGTGATCCATTTCCCCTAGGTACCTCTTTGGTGCAGCACCTCATGACGATCCTGATCAGGGAACACAAGCGTTTGTACTCAGGGAGGGAGCAGGTGGGCCTGACCGCACCCCAAGCGGAGCATCAACTCCTCAATCGTAGCCTTGGTGCCTGGATCTCTGAAGAGGACCTACAGACCTCCAACACAGAACAAGAACTGAACAGCAGTGCCTCGTCACTCGAAGCCAAACTGTGCGCCGCTGTCACCCCCTCGCACAGCCCTAACCCCGGACCAAAACTGGGGTCCACGTCGATAAAGGGGGAGACAGTGGTGAGCCCGAGTAAACAAGTCAAGAGCATCCCCTCGTGGAAGTACTCTTTTAAAAGCTCCTCGGCGCCTCGTTCTCAGCCGCAGGCTAAGCCGAGCGGGGCGGTGGTGGAACCGAGTCCCGTGTCTTCTGGCGGGGGTGGAGGAGGAAGCAGTAACTGGCTGATGAACGGTTTGTCCTCCTTGAGGGGGCACAGACGCACTTCCTCGGGCGAAAGGTCGACCCGAGACCGCGACTCCACCGGCTCCTCACAAAGACTCTCCACCTATGACAACGTCACCTCCTCGTCCAGCACGGGCAGCGTGCCGAGTGTGGGCAGCACTCCTTGGTCCACCTCGTCCTGTGAGATCTCAGCGCCAGACTCCGGAAACGGCGATCCCCCGGCCCACCACGACGGAGGAGCGGCGGGCGACGGAGGGGACAAAGCGGAGTGGACGGAGGGTCAGAGGGAGCCCGAGAGAGGACGGGACGGGGGGGCGGTCACGGATCCGAGCTCCGAGCAAGACAGCTGCGAGGCCATGGAGCTGTGCAGCAGCAGCGCGGCCTGCAGCGAGAACGGCAACGTCAGCGCGGTCGCCGGAGTTCCGTCCATCGTCACGTCTGACGATGGCGACGGAACGAACGTCACACTGAGCAGCCTGGTAGAAGGCCTCAAGGACGAGCTCAGGAAACAGAAGGTCGCTTACGAGGTCAGGATCCAAAAGTGAGTATACGCAGGGGTGTGTAAACCGGGGGTGGGCAAAGTCGGTCCTCGAGGGCCGCAGGTTTTGGAGGTTTGTGCTGATTCCAATCAACAGGATCAGTATCAGGCTTATGCACAACTTGTTGATGCGCTGACCGTATATCAGCTGAAACATCCAAAACCTGCAGGACTCCGGCCCTCGAGGACTGAATGCGCCCAACCCTGGTGTCGACTTTGTATATCCATTGTAGATCCGCTATGTTGTAATTGTATGGCCACGTACAGGCTGGAGGACTCCAGTGCCGCCCTCTGCGCTCACATGGAGCGTTTGGAGCAGGAGATGGAGCAGGAGAAGAAGCGGCAGCGCATGCTGGAGATCAAACTGCGCAACTCGGAACGAGCTCGGGAGGACGCCGAGAACCGCAACAAACTCCTAGAGAAGGAGATGGAGGACTTCTTTTCCACCCTGGGTGATCTCACCATGAGTACGAGGACCAGCGATATCTGACCCCGACGTCGGGGTTGCTTTTCGAAAAGGGCTCACGGCATCAAGAATGCCGCAGGACTTTCAGCCATGATTGAGCGTGTTGAAGACGACACAGGAGGAAATTTTGAGGTGAGGTGGGGTGGGGGTGAGTGCGGTGCACTGTTTGGCACGCTTCACGTGGAACATGAACGCAGTCACTTCTTACTGGTGAGCACTGACCAAACGATAGCAAGTCAAATGAATGAATGAATGCAATATCTGTCTCTGCTGTGTCACATGCTAAAGTATGTTTGCTAAATATGAACATGCAGTAAATCCACACAATTCGAGGGGAATTGGGATCGAGCCCTGCCGAGGAATTGCCACCACAAAATGTTTTGAACTGAAGCGTACACACATTTGTATCACGTTTAGACCGTCAGCTAGTCTTGCCTGTATTTGCCCTCAGGCCCTTCCAGTGCCTCTCTCGTCACATGACTTACAGGTCATCCCTTCAGTGTGTTGTGGTTTGAAAATGAAGGCCGGTTGAAAGCGTGTCTGACCTGGGGGGGTGGGGGGGCCATGTTGACTTTGGCGCACCAAGGTCAACACTGCCCTTAAAGAAACAATGGTATTTCCTGGTTGTGCCTTCAGGGAAGTCTTTTTAAATATTGAAATGACAAAAGGTTGGCCTGGTCCACAGGTGTAACCGCCCTCTAGAACACATTGTTGGGTTTACTGGTGAAAAGTGCTGATGGCCGATAACGTAGAAGGTGCCAATTATTGTGAAAGTGATTTAGTGCTTTTGAATGAAAAGAATGTATCCTTTGTAGTGAAAGCAATTGTGTTTGATGAAGCCAGCCTGAGAGGAAATGCTCCGGTCAGCGCTTCCTCCAGTTTGTGTCTTGGACTAACTGTGTTGGGAAGAAAATGAAGCCTGTGCATATTTGTTCATCGAGCACCGCATGCTGATTAATAATAACCCGACAAAAGGGCCCAACAATGGAAAATGTGCTTTAGGAAGAACCATGTGACTGTTCTTTTGTTTTAAATGTACTGCATTTTGTAAAGCAGATTTTTATTGCACAGGAATATCCCGGAAGACTACTACCAACTATCACAGCAGTCCGATACAAAACTTTATTTTCCTCTTATGTATGTATGTACAGGTATGTCACATTTAAGCCTAAATGTCTTTAAAGGTCATCAATGGTGCTTTTTATTTATTTGAATATACATGATTGTAATGAATGGACATGTATGGAGAATAAAGCAGAAATCAAGTTAATCCAAAATGTTGAATTTGTACGAGATGATATTTGGCAACAGTAACTTTATGATCCGTGTGGAAAGACGACGACGTAACCAATAACCAAAGTGTATTCTTTTATTCATAGTACACATTTTGTTCTTCCTTTGTATTGAGTTAAAGAGGAGGCATCATGAGATCCCAGTGCATTTTTTTTTTCTACTTGGGAATTTTTGGAACTACTTTGCTTTGTTGGCTGGAGTCACTCGCAAATATGTCCAAACCAGCACCATACATGTGATATAATAATTATTATTAGCATTATTGGTCTTACAGCAACCTAAAATCTGTCAGGCGGGTAAGGCTGAAAACTTGAAATGATTTTATTCATACCAAAAAAAAAAAAAAAAGTGGATTGACAGTACCAACACTTCTGATTACCTTCCGGCGACGTTGAAGGTATTACACATTGAAGTTTGAAAACAAAGAAAATACATAGGACTCTCTTCTCAATGGTAGGTGAACTTTACATTATGTACAAAATCTGTGGAAAGCGACACTTCCCCCCCCCCCAACCCCCCTCAGTCAAATAAATAAATAATAATGGAATCTGTTATTCACGTCTTGTCATGCAGGCGAGCGACGACGACGCAAGAAGTGGCAGAAATTCAGCGTGAGGTAGTTCATCAAAGCTGACAGATAAGTGATTCGGAGAAAGCAGACGCCGAAAAGATTTGAACTAAAAGTCAACGGGGCGAAAATTAAGAGCACATTGAAAATAATATTGTTTTCAGTTAGGGGTCGTAAAAAAAAATGCGCAAAAGGACAAAAAGAGCAAAGCTGTTACAGCACGTCGGAAATGCGAACTTCAATTTGGATTGCACCATCCAAACTGCTTGAGGTCCAAAGTACTTTTAATTTAGTAACTAGTTGAGTTCACTGCAGACAGTTAACTAAGCTACTACATTACTTACCACAGGATACAGTTAAGGGATTATCATTGTAGGTTATTGATTGGCTACGCGTCTTTACAACTCAAGTATAAATTTGAGTAAAATCAGTACCGTAGGAACGGAATTCTGTCGGAAATCCATCACTCTGTATTAGTGAAACTTGTCTAAGGTATAATTAGCATGAAGTTAATAATGGCTGCATGGTTGACCCATGTACAGTTGATTGATATGCTGTCATCTTGTGGAAAACCCATTTTATTTCAGGGAATATTTCACGTTTATTTTGCACAATTTTAATAATTTATGAAAACCCCAAATTAACAGGCTCAATATTTGAATATTACACAACATTTTTAAACGTAGTGGTAACATGTGGCGGGCCAGATGTGACCTCCGGGCCTTAAGTTCATTAACACCTGTGATTTATAGTTGCACTTTCTGAACAGAACTATTAAAATAAATTAGGTTTTATATTCTAAATAAAGTACGTCATCTGTATATATTTTTATAGGCAAAAATAAAAACTATCAGTTTTAATTGATTTAAAAATGTATTTTGGGGGGTAGATTTTAAAAATGTACACAAAAAATACAAAATGAAATGTTTTGGCATTTTATTCTGTAATTTTTGAGGGGCTAAAAACAATGTAGAAATGTGTTATTTTTGTAATTTTATTTGGTTGTTCTGAAAGATTATTGCAGACCGCACAACATATTCAGTTTGCTGGTACAACCCAATGTGAAGTTCCGATTTTGGATTTTTTTTTAAAGGAGCCATCATCAGTAGTACTTGACATATTTAACAGAAATTAACCACGTCGCCAACCCAGCAAATAACGCACATATTAGGGAAGACGACGATCTTTTTCAATCATGCTTACTGCACGTTTCCAAAATTGCAAACAATAGAACAATGAAAATAATCGATGTGGACACGCCTCCACATGAAAACACCCTCACTCGTTTCGCTATGCAAACTATTCCAGCATCAGTTCATTTCTATGCTAAATAATATCATAGGAGCGCTCTCTCATTCCTTATTATATATTACTGCTGGGAAAAAGTCAAATGGCTCGTTATAATGCCGGTTGTTAAACTTTGATGAAAGACCTTGGTGACACTGCCTGCCTCAGACACATCATCACCTACGGTGTCCCTCCAGGGTCAAAATAAAAGTAGAAAAATATACAAATGCAGTTTTTCCCCCTTGTTTTTTCCCCCGCCACACACAGTACAGTAGTGGTTCTGAATTACTGTTAACTGTCCAGATGCCTTTGAAACAACACAAATGACTTGTTACAGTACAACAGGCACTTTTCTCTTGAGTACAAACACTTCAAAGGACAACATTATTGCATAAAGTAAGAGTTATTTGTTTTCTTCTATTTTTTGTGTACTGCTGTTTTAACATGCAATCTTCTCACTTTTTTTTCTTCCTTTTTCGTCCCAAGGGACATCATGAACACACGACAGTATTAAAAGTTACTAATAACGGGATGTTTTTTCCCCCCTTCACTTTCTCATCCAAATAATGTTTTTAAAAATCCCTTACGTCATCGCGTTCTACATCCTGAAAAGCTCTCAGCGGGAACATTCTCACGTGCAACACTTCCACTTACTATAGGTCCATTTTCGCACCCTTCATCCATTTTCAGCGGAACCTCCAAAGTGGGCCAATGTTGTGGGAAAATACGCCCGTGGCTGACATCAGCAAACGTTTTTTGTTTTTGGCTTTTTAACTTACATGATTTTCTATACATCTTCTAGAGAAAATTGGAAAATCCACACAGCGCCACAAACCCAATTGCGTTCCACTTTGGCGATTCGCCTTAATCAAAACAACGTTCCTAAAACCTTGATTCAAGACAGACGAGGGGAGTGTCAATTAACTAGCGACTACCCTAGTGTCAAAACTGTGCAAAGTCATTGGACGTTTACGGGACAGCTTGTCGGAGTTTACAGACTTTCCACACACATTTAGGTCGTCAAAGTCGGGCGGTTACAAACCACGTCGTAGTGAAATTGTTAAAATTGTCTCTTACCTTGAGATCGTTTACTCAAAAGAACATTAAAAAAAAAGATCCGTTTTTTTTTTTTTGAGGAACGAGTAGAGGAGGTTTTACAAGATGTTCACCTGCCGCGGCCCGGCGCGTCACCCGTGTCGGCGACGTGGGCGGGGGAGCGTGTGGAGGGGGGGTGCTGGTGCTGCTGCGGGGGGTCGCTGCTCATTGTTGCACCTGCGCTATGGGAAAGAGGGGACAGAGCGCTGGGTCAGAACTAGCTAGGGGTGCTTCGTGTACAGCAATAGGGAACCCGAAGCTTTGCCACAAATTTGTTACCAGAAAAAAAATTCAATTTACTTACACAAAGAAGCCACAAGATGGCCCCAAAGTAATAATTTAGTCCCCCCCAAAAACTGAATGACCTCCCAAAAGTTGATGAATACAAATCAAGTACATCAACACTAACCAATGGACGCTGGTTGTCCTCTGACGACACCATTTTTTGTCCTTTCCTCCCAGTCCAACACTTCCTTGTATATCAACTCTGCAAGGAAAAATTAAATGTATTTACAATCAATCAGCATCTCAGAGGGTGGCCATTTTGTCACTTGCTGTCAGCTGAAAATGACAGTTGCTCAGGGCTCAGGTAACAACCAATCACGGCTAGCCTGTTTTCTGCTGAGCCGTGATTGGTTGTTACCTGAGCCCTTGAGATGTCATTTTCCGTCGACAGCATGTAACACAATTTTAATCAGAATGCTAAGACAAGTGAGGCTGCATGGAACAAATTATTTATTGTAAAGAAAATGTGGGGGTGGCTTCCTCTAACTCATTTGCTCAAAAAATGTATAAATACGTTATATTTTAAATATTACCATGCGCCCAAAGACGTATTTATAAGGTTTTTTAAAAATGTTTTTTTTTATGCTAGAGCATACAGAAGGTATGGTACGGTTGAAGCAATAGTAGATATTGAAAAAAATGGCCAGCAGATGGTATGAGAGATCAACCAGGGCCACATTGCAACATTGAAACTTAGCTATATTCTAATGCTAATTGCTGCAACAAGGAATCAGATTTTTTTTTAAATCCTGATGAAAGAAGAGACTATAATCTGTCTTTTGGAAAGTGTTTATAGCAATAGAAGACAATATTCTGTGAGCCTTGCAAAATCAGTAAAAATCCAGCAAAACAGCCGGGAGCGAAGGGGGTTGCTTCAAATGGCTGGGAGTGAATGATTTAAATTGTTGTTAATAAAGGTTGGGGGAAAAGCACACCCACGCACATATGCACGTATCAGTGTGTTTTGCAAGTCACATTGCCTCCGGAAGCGGCAACATTTAAAGTCACGCTTTGAAGCAAGTTTTCCCTCGGAAAAGGGGGTCTGTCTCCAAGCGAAGATGTCGACATTTGAGCATAATCCCCCACAGAAGGACAACGTGGGTAAACAAGCAACAGTTAGGGATAACACTGTGAAAATGCTCTTATATAACAAACGCCGCGCTGACAGCTAAGCCTCGGCGGCAGCCAATCACGCTGCAGAGGAGACACCGACGGGACGTTTCCTACCTTTCCACTCCTCTACCGTGTGCTCCCGCTCATCCAGCTGCTTGTCTGTGATGGCTGGTGGCGGCTGAAACAAGATTGATGGCACTTCAAACCCGCTCTGACAACATGACTTAGAATGGGGGGGGGGGGGTATTTTTGAGTGAGTACTTACTGCTTCCACTTCAGTGGGGTCATACCACACGTTGATGTAAGAGTGCTGAAGGGCCTCGCCCACGGAAATCCGTTTGGAAGCATCTATGACCAGCATCTTTGACAGCAAGTCTCTGGCTTGACTTGCTGGCAACACATTTTTGGAAGACAAAAAAACATATTAAAAAATACAACGATATCTATATCTATACTGTCAAATAACTCCAAAAATGAACTCCTTGGGATTGAAATCGACTCTGAAATATTTAACACCAAAATGTTAAAACTCAAATTTGCTTTGAATGTACATAACAGGCTAAGATTCTCAAAACACAAAAAAGACTGAAAATGGACATATTACATTATCTGTCCAAGTTCTGAGAAAAAAAGACGCACCTGAAAATGGAATAAATTACAAACAATATGAACAACAAAGTAAAATGGGTAAAAATATTATTACAATATCAGTCCGTTTTTTTATTACATTATTGGTTAAATTATTAACTTGTCTTTTATTACATTTTTGATTCGAGTTAAGTGCAAATTTGATTACATTTTCAGGAAATTATTACATTATAGGGTGTTACTGGCTTGACTTCAAATTTTCACCTAGGGGTGCACTCACTTTCGTTGCCAGTAGTTTAGACATTAATGGCTGTGTGTTGAAGGATTGTGAAATTGTAGATTTAAAAGTTACTTTCTCGGTAGGGCTGTGCATTTCATTGAAATTCAATTACAATGTCAATTATTACACTCCACAATTACAAAATCAGCATAATGGTAAAAAAAAATGCAATAAAGATTATTAATACTAATTTTGAGTTGTTTAAATTCATACATTTGCACCTTTTTTATTTTTAAATAACTATTAAATTTGGTTTCATACAAAAGAAACCAAAGAATTGTGTTTGTCTTAATATTTTTTCTTGTTTTGTACCAAAAAAATTAATGATAATTTTAATCGGGATTTCAATTATTACCAAAATAATCGTGATGACTATTTTCTTCACAATCGAGCAGCCCTATTTTTCGACATCACCGTAATTCTAAGCAATTTAAATGTGATTGCTTCCAAACCTTAAAAATGCAACTTACAGCATCTTCTCCATTATCCATCCCACAATATTGCTCAATAATGCTGCAAATATGAAGATGGTTTTCCGCCTCGATTAACACACAGTGTCTTATGGAACTAATGATCCATCATAAAACAACCTAAATGGTCCTGACAAGGAACACAAGACGTCAAATCCGATATTGCTATCCTTTTATTAACAGGGACGGAATGAAGATGCGCCCGCCCCATCCTCTGCAGCAGCTTTGCAAGCGCTTACTGCGAACGTTCGTGTCATATTCTCTCCATTTCCTCATGAAGACACGCTTGAGGTTAAATTGTGTCTCGGTAAACAACTTGCTGCTGAAGTGTCAGCTTCCATATTAACAGCTTATTCCGAGGCACTGGCTTGTCACTTGCGCAAGTTTGCGAGGTGTGGAAAATGTAACTTTTTTTGTGTTTTTTTGGGGGGGTGTGCGATGTGAGCTTTCAGTTGCCTCTTCAACTATCAAGAGCAAAATAAGTCAACTCGGAGGACAACATTCTTCTGTCCAAACACATTTAGATATTGCTGCATAACACCCTTAACGATCATAAGACTGACATTTTGTGTGACAAGAAAGAAAGAAAGAAAGGCAGCTCAGATTTACCTTTCAGTTTGTTGTGTTCAGAGTCTGCGGGAAACAGAACGTCGGGGAAGAGCTTCTCGAAGCTGTAGCCGGCGTAGCGCGGTCGGTTCTCCACGTAGGTCCTGACCGATTGGTTGAGCTTCATCAGGAACTCCTGAGACGGCGTCCCCAACTGCTCAATCACCTTATTCCACTGGTCAATATCTTTAGGTTACGATGTTAAGAACTGGGCCCCAATATGGCGAGAGAGGATTGTTAATGATTCACAGTTCAGTTGGCAACTGTGAGGAAACTTAACCAGCAGTGTAAACAAACGCGCACGTACACACGTGGCTGGCGTGCATCACATTTAGGATGCTAGCATGATATAAGCATTCTCACTGTCGACAGTATTTTTTGGGAGACAACTGGGTGGGGGTTTTGGCTAATAGGGGTGGCAATCTTTGACTGTCTCTCAATTCGATTCAATTCCGATTTTTGGAAATCAATTTTCGATTCTGAACAAATTTTGATTCAAAAATGATTTGATTGCCAATGATTTCGTCATGATCTACTCCATGTGACTCCTCGCGGCACTTTTATCACTCAAAAGAATGACTAGTCATACAAAACACTTCAAGAATGTATACAGAGAAGCATCTTAACGTTACTCACTGGTATATGCTCTTCCTACGCTGCAAAAAAAAACCCATTTATGATGGAATAGCTTGTGTCGTGACTCTACTCTCTAATGTGGCTACAACAGTGTATCAGATCATGTGGAACCACACTGCCCCTAAGTGGCCAAATCGTTTACAACATGAACAGCGCTCCCAATAAAAAGGCACACACAAACAAGGGTAAGACAGGAAAAAAATAATTGAAATAAAATCGATTTGGGGACATTTTAAATCGATTCTGAATCATACTAAATGAGGATCGCGATTATGAGAATACATTTTTGGGCACACCCCTATTGGCTAAGCACAGTCAATAGGTTAACCTTAGCTGGTGGCTAATCTAAGTCAATAAAACAGATCAAAAATGATGTAATGGAATAAAAAACTTCTTGTTGCGTGCAAAAATGTGAACAATGAGGAGAGAAGATGACATGGTGGGGCATTTGGATGGAGGTTCAATGTAAGGATACGATCAGTGCCAGGAAACAACACACTACCCCGGACCATTTCAGCCATGATGCAGCCAACAGACCAGACATCAACTGAAAAGTGGAATGACAACCACTAAATTAGCATGCAGGACGGAAATCATAAGAACTTAAAAAAGCAAAAACATGAGAAGATGGAAGTATGTGATGTGCTTGCAAATGTGAGGGTTGTGGTGAGATAAAAATGAAACACATGCACTGTAACAAAAAACTATTTATCAGTCATTTGGAAATAATCTAGCTAATAAAATCCAGGAGTGTCGACACTCGGGAGTTCTTAGGAAGAGATGGATGATTACAGTTGAAGGCACTGTGGAGCTCCAATGGGGACAAAGGTCAAAGGGCAAAACAACTGGATGTCAGACGTTTCTTCCATGAGTAGTTTCAGTAAAGGCTGCAAGCGCTTCAAGGATACAATCCCTTCCTGGGAAAAGGATTTTGTGGCGAACCATTTCTGCCATAATGCAGCCCACAGCCCAAATATCCACTACAAGTGTGCAGCGTTAAGGGAGGGAAGAGAACCAGCAACACAAATATCAGCAGGGGAAGATTTACTTCAACGACTTTGGTCAAGGCTAAGAAAACAATCACTTGAAAAGAATTCTGAAGCAAAAGATTTGTTGGGTTTCTCACAATGCTAGCTTGAAACAGACGTTATCTTATTTGCTATTACAACAAAAAGGTATCTTTTTAAATCCTACAATGTGCATCTATATACTTTCAATTACCTCCATATAGGATATTGAAGCCTGAATCATATATTTTTTTCCTTTTCAGAGTGTATTTTTGTCACAGATTGTGCTGTCATTACCTACTTTTCAACCATTAGGGAATGAAAGCATCCCAACTGTATTTTATGAGAATTTGTGCCGCGGGGAAGAGACTGTAACTTTGTCCTAATCAGGCTGCATGACAACAGGACAGGGCCCATAAAACATCAAACACTTGCTGGACAGAGACGCCCCCCTTAACCGAGATTGGAAGAACAAGGAAACAACACTACCCCCCCCCCCCCAAAAATAAATTTTGGGCGCTTTCAAGCACTCACCGTTCGCCTGGTAGCCCATGCCCAGGATGACTTCGGGGGCCCGGTAGTAACGGGTGACCACGTAAGGCGTCATGAGAAGCCCCGTGGCAGCTGTCCTGGCCAGGCCAAAGTCCAGGATCTTTAGTGTGCAATCGGACTTGACCACTATGTTACTTGGCTTCAGGTCCTGTTGGGGAAAACAACCGATTAGGGTTGAAAAAGAAGAATATAGCACTTTCTGCTGCCATTGCATTTAGGATTGAAAGTGTAAGAGCAAAAAGTTTGAGAACTCACTCTTTATCCTTTACGCATTTGGATGAAATCTACCAGAAAACTTTTACTAACACCTGTGAACAGTTTTAAATTGTGAAACTAAATGCTTATTTATTTTACGGGGTTTTAATAGGCATGAGCAAATATAATTTAATGGGCTTTAATTCCGTTCTTAATGCAACAGAAAAATTATTTAATCCCTAACGTTGTACTGCGCGCGCACGCACGCACCCCAGAACCCCCCCCCCCCCCCCCACACACACACACACGCACACACACACACTATATGCATATTGTCGCTGCTATGTGAAAAACACTTATGGCCATTTTTTTTAACGATTTCTGGATACCTGCATTCCGTTTCATCCCAAAAACATAAGAATATACACTCATTTCCATTTTTTACATTTGTATGTTTTTAAGATGAAACTGAATGCAGATGTTCCAAAAGATGGATGGATAGTCTTTTTAATACCATTTTAATGCCTTCATTTCAGCTAAATCCATTTTATGACATTTCATGCTTTTTAATGATCCGCGTATACCCGGCTTTAAATATCTAATCACATGTAAGTCGGTCTTACTCAGTTAGCATTGAGCCATGGTATAGTGAATCTTGAATAAGCCCGTTTAAGTTCTTAAAAATAGGAACTACATCGTCAAATGTGTGGCCATGAGTCATGTTGCATCTGTTTACCTAGTCATGGCTTTGCGTGCCAACCAAGACGTGCCAGTGTGTGAGTGAGGCTGGTTTTCTCTGCCTGTGGCTCAATTAGTTCTGCTTGGCAAAGCAAGAAGCTCTCTTGCTGCTTCTTCAATGCGGGTGATTGACATGCATTTGTCACAAGCGGATTTTTTTTCTTCTTCTGTGTGTTCCAACAACTTGTATATGGCAACTACTTAAAACTCAGGTATTTCTTAGCAAAAGGTAATTTTTTTTAAATTTTTTTTATCCAAGTGTGTGTGTGTGAACTGACCCTATGAATGATTCCAGCCGCATGCAAGTGTTTGATTCCGCACAGCATCTGGTAGAGCAAGTAGGACAGCCTCTCGTGGTCCAGCTCCATCTGAATCACCTGGCAGAGGTTGGCGTCCATCAACTCCATAACTAGATATCTACAAAGACATCCAGGTGGGTTCACCAAACATACACAGACGTTCATATTTTTTGTGACTATTCATTAAAACAAAATTCTTTAAACTGGGGGGAAAAAGTCACTTATATGGAACCTTAACAGCCTTGTTAAATTGATATTTTTGCAACAAACATAACACTTGCATCCCATGGCATTTAAGAACTGACACATTCGCATTGTCATAAATGATGACATAAATATTATCTGACAGCTGTTATGTCACCGTTTACAAAATGGTGTCAGGAGCTTTTAGATTTTTAATTGAATCCCAACGGCATCTCTCACTTCAAGGCTCATTATTTGTGTCCAGAAGAAGTCGCAGACAAAAGCAACGGGTCATTAAAAAGTCAACGACTGACTTAGTACAAAAGTGCAGAATCCACATACGCAATGAAATTGAATTTGACGCATACAAATGGCGGGCTACTCTTTCATCCTGGAACTTATTCTGCAACCCTCCAGCTACCACCATTTGTTCAGCTTCCTTTTGAGCTCCAATCAGGCAGAAACGAGAAACACAAACGCACGATGAGCCATGCGCACAATTCCACTCCAACGGGACGATCATGACACTGCGGTATATTCAATCATTCCATTCCACATCTTAGTAGTTTGTTTATATGTCAAGAACTGTTTCATATTGAAATGTGTTCCACACTAATTTGGATTGAACAACAAACATCACACACCATCTTCGTCTGATTTTCAATTTGACTGAAAAATGTCAATTCTTACACGTCTTACAGGCCAACTAGAGATTCATCGGAACTCTCTAAGCGCCTATAAATGTCAGCAAATGCATTAATAGACGCGTGCAATGAATGAGCCGAGCTATTAACCGGGTTATACTCACACATCTTGGAACTCCTCCAGTGTCTTCTGTGGTGTGAATACATTTAATAGACCAATTATCTGTCAAAATAAAAAAGGAGGTTATTACTCCGCACTGGCCGGATAAGCGTTATGAAATGACGACATGACAGCCACCACAATCCTGACAATGCTGGCGGTTTATGTGAAAGGTTGCAGCTGCCTGAGCTATTATCAATAGCAGCAGGAGATTCCATTTCCGCGTGCGGGAATCAGAGTGATAAATACGAGACATCCAACCTCTGATCAGCGGTGAGTCGTTGTTAATTAAGCATTTTAGACCATTTTAGGAATGCAAGAGTGAGGTGTCAGCGGAATGATCCCCCCCACCCCCGTATATATTTGAATATATGGTGTATTTGAATTTATATGGAAATAAAGTCTGTCAAACAAAGAAAAAAAAACTTACATTCTTGTGGTTGACACATTTCATGAGCACCAATTCTCTGTAGGCTCGTTTTGCA
Source organism: Leptonotus elevatus (assembly GCF_054856555.1). NCBI lineage: Eukaryota > Metazoa > Chordata > Actinopteri > Syngnathiformes > Syngnathidae > Leptonotus > Leptonotus elevatus. The sequence goes on along the minus strand of NC_141258.1, from coordinate 10,477,920 downwards.
TGCGTTTGATTCTGAAAGGGTCTGCTCAGCTTTTTGATGGCGACGTTCCTCTCCAAGTTGTGGTCGTAAGACGAACTGAAGTGAAAATGCAAAGCAAAGGAGTCAGGCATGGGCAAATTCATGGCAAAGTCATATCAAGGGTGCTTTGTGGCTCAGAGGTTTAAAATTCACAATGGCTCACATTTTTACTGGATCCTGTCTTATTCGTAAACATGCGCATTATTGTCAAAATAAATGAATTGTATCTTTCTAATTGTACTGAGTATACTGCAGGGTTTTCCCCAGTGCTTTATAGGCCTTTACAATTTAATATCTGCTAGTGGATGAATTTTTAATGATTGTAGTTTTTTTTTTTTTTTTTAATGGCAAAAATTAATGGCAACTTTGTATTCATATAATTTCTAGTCCCTGATCGTAAAATGGCTGCAGAGGGGCGGCCGATAATGGTATAGGTCACCGCCGCGAGTACCGGTACCTTAAAATAAGATACCGTTACCTGGTATCGGTAGTCACCCATCATAGTCAGGATCGTACCACCTCTGCCTCATTTTGAGTCAATATTTTCCCATTTAGTGAAAATGAACATCGGCTCCAAATATCGGTTATCGACATCTTTGACTACTAATAATTGGTATCGGCTCTGAAAAAAAACATATCGGTCTATCTCAACTCATAATGGTCAGCGCCTTTTTATGGATCAATTTAGAACCAGGTCAGACCGCCAATAAAATAAAAAGTAAAAATTTGACGTGACTCACCAGACAATTCCTTGTGCTCCGGATCCAATGGGTCTGAGGTTCTGGTAGCGCTTTAAAACCATAAAAGTTGAGTCGCCCACATCTATACTGTAGTATTCCTTTTCACGCTTGTTGCGGTTCATGGTTTTGCCTTGGACTGCGGCTGAGCATCCAAGTGGAGGATGACACTCAACACCTGCAGAGAGCAGACAAAACAAAAAGAAAAATTGAATAGGGAAGAACATTAGCTTTAATTCTATATTGTCAACAAGTTTAAACAATTAAAAAAAAAAAAAAGGAAAATCGTCATATGAATAATAGAATTTTACAATCTTGATCTTAAATGTGCTTTTATTGATCCTTCAGTTTATTCATTTATTACACGTACATTATATATAGATGGGGGCTGAATTGCTAGCCAAGAAACGGCCAAAGTGCTATATAAAATACTGGTTTTATGGTATGAGCTCCCATTATGTGTAAAGTCAATTACGGTTATTACACCATTTAGCAGTGTGACCTACAATTGCAAATCAAGCTCTTAAACTCAATCATATACAGGCAGAAAGTCAAGAAAAGGAAAGTGGGAAGAAAATGAGGACGAGCAGTCGCCTTTGAAACATCATACAAGCATGTCAGCGCTGTGAACGCACTACATGCAAAGCTCAAGACAATGGCGCAATGGGATAGGCAGAGGACGAGTGGAAGCAGGAAGCTGGCGCTCATGCCGACTCCGAAAGGGAAGAATCATTAGAGGGATTTGGATCATTGTGCTGAAGAGAGTGGCAAGACTATGATAGCTGGATGTTTCTCCGACCATGACTCGAGCTGATCTTCATTTCCGGGACTACCAACCAACCCTCCTTTCAGCGCCAATTAGCTTTCAAACATCCATTGTATTTTCGCTTTACCGTATTTGTCCCCCTTGGTCAAATTCACGACAGACTATTAACTGTGCTTTCACATGTACGACTTTTGGCTCGCACTTGCATGATTTGCTCGCACAGTTGTTATGCCTAAAAGAGACAACCCGACCATTTGTATCCAAGCTTGGGACCAGAATTGGGTGAGTATTGGCAAATTCTTTGGTCTGTTCCCAAACTGGCCTTCGGTAATTTCATACGGACAATCCAGTTGGCTGCAGTACAGCAACAAAACAACCTATATGCACTATAAGGAAAATTCAGAAATCTCAAAGTAGCTCCGGAGTAGAAGTTGTACTTTTGCGGGAAATGTTGTTTACAAAAACGAGACCAAGAACAGCAGAGCTTGGACTCGCACCCAAAATTCCTGCACATTTGAAAAAACATTCCGAGCGCGCACTGCTTCACTCCCGACTATTCGGAAACTCAGAGCATTGTTGCAAAAAAATGTGCCCTTTGGTTATTCAGAGTGTACCAAAAAGGAGTGCCCGAACCCAGTGGACGGTTATTGCACCTTTTGGTGCTGTAAATCCTCATTTTGGTGTACGGAAGCCGCATGCTAAAATAGCTATGTCCCACATCCGTTGCCATGACGACTTTCCTTCTTCTACTTCCTTTTGACAGTTGACAACTACTTTTGGTGCGTTATCGCTATCCTGTTTAACATATTATAACGAAGGGGGCCACCAGCAGTAATGCATGATCACTGCTACTTGTTCTTCTACGGTCTTTTGGCATTTGGCAAATACCCAACTTTTGGAGTACTCCGGACACATTGGCATTGCTGTGTCGGCGCCAGTGTGTACTGGGTAACAATTGTTAACCTTGCCAGCAAGATGAATTCTCGCGGTATTTGTGAGTTCACAAACTCCGGAGAATACATCTTGTACAGCTCCCGCTGATACGTTTGCAGCCGATCTTTTTCCGATCGTTGTTTAGGCAGGACGAAATTAATAAGCGCCGATGGCGGGGGAAAACAAACAAGCCTAACAGACAAATGGATGCTGCAATGAATTATGTTCTCGCAGAATTATTCACCGTTTCCTTGTTGAACATGAACAGCGAGAGGAGTTTCGTGCTTTTTTATCTGGTAAAGATGTTCGTGCCCCCACCCCCTCCCCCTTCCTAAGACGAGATGTTCATCCGTTGCCTTGATTGGTCAAAACAAAATGTGCAAAGATGCCGCACCGTCCAATCAGTTCGAAGTATTGTACAGCAAGCCCCGCCTTTCCCGAACAGGTTTGCCTAGTGAAGTACCAGATCGATTATGTGAAGAACTCCCACGAGTGAATCACAATTATCAATCTGGCTGGTGAGGTTAAACAATTGTAGTCTGTTCTAAAAAATCTCTCACCAGTGATGGGACACTGACTTGCTAAGAATAATTTTAAAAATAAAACGATTGTGTCGAATAAAAGAAAAGAGCTGTTTTTATTTACTCAAATATTACAAAAAGGGACAAAAATAGCAGCATCAATGGACCCAGATAAAAATCTGCGATAGAATGAATCCGCAATAAATGAACCGCGAAGTAGTGAGGGATCACTGTATTGGCGACAGTGGAAAGAAGATCGTGGTAACGCACAGAAAGTCACGGTAAAATTTAGGGTATGAGGATTTTAGGTTCCAGTCCGAACTCTAATTCTAAGGTATACATGTGGCAACCGAGTATAAATTTGCAGGACTAGCCAAACTATGAAAATAAGTCTTATTTATAGTCCGAAAAATACAAAAGTCGTTTTTTGCAGAGTATACAAAATATATATATTTGCCTGTGACTATTGTTATGTCATCTGTCCACTTTTGTTTCAGTAGGATTTGGATTCAAATGTCTGTTTTTTTAAAGGCTTACAAATACCCAAATTCTCTTGTTTCATGAAGCCGTTTGCACCATTTTGCATTATGTTAGCATTAACCTAGCACATTCTTGTAGGTTATGTGCTTCAGTTAAATACACAACATGCAATTTTCTTTGTTTAACGTCAACTAGGAGAGGTAATGAATAGCCTGAAGCGAGCACTGTGTTTTGAATTGTTCACTATCTGCCGCTTGTTGTAAACTTATGCCGTCATTTAATGCCCATAACTACAATTTTAGCTCGAAACTCAAGACCAAAACATATCAGCCGAGGGACGGCGTGTATGTCGAAAAACTCCTAAATCTAGGTACCAAACATGTTATCTTTGTAAACAACAAATATTTGATCCAGTCAAGTATGTCCATGTTAAAATTGCAGCATGCCATCTTGTTTGTCTCCTCTAAATCCTGCTTGCGACTTCCTACTCAGCTTTTGCCTCCTCCTTTTCTTTGAACTCTTATCATAACATCCCCCCACTCCCTCCTAACAGACTGCAAAGTGGCCAGGCAGCCCACAGGTACCCTTTCTGACGAGTCCATCACACAAACCATGAGGTTCAAAGTCAAACGTGTCACATCATTAAATCGTTTTCAAACATTCTAATTGTACGCGTGTCAAGTGGAGCGGGCATTTAAGAAAATCAATGAATGATAATAGGCGGAATGAATTTCCATTTAGGTGGCCAAACGGCATAAGTGGGGGCTCAGAGGTCAACAACAATCTATCTATATTTGTACAGCAGGAAGATTTTTACAGTTGCTTTACAAGTTTCTAAGCAAAACCTTGCAGCCTTCATCATCATCGTTTCCTAAATGATGTTTCTGACAACCAGACTGAGACATGGTAGGACAATTAGTTCTAATATGTATTAATTTTAAACAGATGGGCTCTTACTGTTGAATTTTAAACAGATGGGCTCTTACTGTTGATTGGGCCAAATACTAGTCAAAGTCCACGCAGACAAGTCCTGCCATGTTGATAATGCTGCCACTGGTAAACAAGCCGTGCTCTTATCTAAATCAATAGCTCGGGGCACAACTACACTTAACATGATCACTACTGCAATATAAAAAAAAAAATACAGTCAAAAAGGCAAAAGTCATTCAGATAGTTATGTCAAAATAAGATATGTACACCTTTCCCGCTACAGGTTACACCTCTACTTACCGTACACTTTGAAGGTAGGATATCAAGATTTGAAAAGGGACCATTGTGGTGCATGTAGGTACATGTATTGGCAAAAATGATGTGTGGAATGTATCAATTCAAATTGAATGATGGGTGCATTCCGGAATCTTGGGTGAGTGTCTCGAGATTGCAGCTATGTGCTGCAATCTGGGCTGCCATTTGCATTAACAATGTGGCGTCTACATCAAACAACTTACTTTATATGCATTCATTAAATGTTCAAGGGGTGGAGCTGAGGTGACAGAAACATTATCTCAGTGATAGTACGACCAATTTGAGTGTAAGTAGCAGCAATGGTACGTCAGAGCAATGCAACTACAGAGATTACTGACTTGCAAAAACAGTGTCAGTGAGTGAACCATCCATTGTTATAAATTACTGCAGCAAAAGAATCAAGCTGCATTATGCAACTGCCAAATGCGGATGGATATTCAAATGCAATTCGCAGGTCATGCGGCGAGGTCATTTAATTTGCACACAAAGTCTGGTAATTATACTGGAAATATTTAACATCAATTATATCCAGTTTACACTACATGAAATGTCAAAATGGGTCATTTTAAAGCAATTTGGCTATTGAGTGTAAAGTGTGTAAATTTGTTGACGGACAGCTCTTTGTAGGGAGTCCGTAGCATTAGTTCAACATTGTTTCTATACACAAATGTTCATATTTTGTGGTTACTATGCAACCAAAAGAGAAAAACAGTAGTATGTTTCAGTAGCTGCTATGCCTGGTTGCCATGTACCAGTTAGGCCAGACCTGTCCTTATCTGCTGTAACACCTATTTACGGTCCCAAACGTGACCCAAATTTGGCAGTAGCCGTCCCCACGCCCCAACTGTTGACAATAACACCGCTAACACGCTTCATAGGTGAAAAATAACCCGACGTCGAGCTCACCCCTCTCCGGATAATTCCAACAGTATCGACCCGCAGTCGCCGTTCGCTCGCTCGCTGCTCGCCGGAGACACAATCTGGGTTTTGGACACAAAACAAGGCTTAAATCCTTCCTCGGAGACACTTTGGGTGGCCCTCAAACTAACAGGCCGGGGTCCCGGCAGTATACATGTGTGGCTAGGGGGTAACCTAATCTTTGAGCTTCCGTGACACAAGCAGTTTCTGCCATTTCATACCGACGTCGGCGGAACCTTGCGACGTTTCCTCAGCTGCACAATGCGGACGAGGGTGGGACGTTCAAGAGAGCCTGCGCGTTACCGGTTGCTGCTAAGAAGCGGAAGCGGAAATGACGACTATGCAAACGTTTGCAACACGCTGCATTCAAGAGGACAATGCCGTTGATTTCGAACAGTGTTCGTTTGGCTTCTGCAAAGGCGATTTTCAATTTTTTTCACACGAAAAATCATACATAGAACACAATTTATTGTATTTTTTTTTAAGCGTTTATTTTTTTGTTCTAACGCCAAACAAAAATCTCACAAAACGTACCAAAATAGGCGAACCCATGATTTCGTTGTAATTTACTCCCAAAAGTTATTTCTCATCTTAAAATGTGGGCCTGTTTAGGTGAACACAAATACACTGCTTAAAAAACAATTAAGAGAACACTTTGTTCTTTTAATTTTCAAAACAATTAAGGGAACACTTTGTTCTTTAAAAAAATTTAAGCAGTGCAAATTAGGCAGTCAAGTGTATGAACTGAGTAGTCAAAAAAATTGAAGTAAAGTAAACTTTGTTTAGAATAGTATGACTCAACTTGAAATCAGCCCTTCGAAAAAAATTACTTGAGAGGTTGGGAAGCACTATTTTACTTAAACTCAATATATCAGAAACAACAATAAAAAAAAATACCTGTAACATTGTATTAAATGTCTAACTTTGTAAATGCAATGCTGATTCTTAACGATTTGTCTTATGTCTCAGGAAGGTCTTTCAGGTTCTGTGTATTTGTAATTGTCACACCATTTCACTTTTTCTTTCTACTTTTCTAGGGCTACAAAGTGTGTCAGTAAAGTTCCTAGACTGTAAACAAACTATGAGTTTTCCTCCTCAGTGTGGTCCAGATGGCCAACCAACCTGTCTTCAAAGAGATTCTGCATTCATTTGCTTCCTACAGTGTGCGAGAAGAAGCTAGAGTTGTGGCAGGACAAGTCGAGGCTACGTCACCATGACAACCTTGCAATGCCCTGAGCATCCCACAGTTCCTGGCAGAATAGCGCATCGGCGCGCTGTGGCAGCCTGCCATTTGAAAAGCTTCTTTTGTGACACACCTCGTATAATTGACAGAGACCCTCTCTTGTGCTTGAAATGGTTCATTAACACAGTGCTGCCTTCATTGGATTGGCCCTTCACTTGCCCTAGCTGCCATTAGCTTGTCCGTCAAATCCAATTATGTGCTTAGGTCCCCAGTCTAAAAATAGTCGAAAATGGCAGAAAACACACAATCAACACGTCACTGGTTGTGAGTGCAGAGGAAATGATATCTGTGGTCTTTGGTCTCTGCGAAGACAATTGATCTGTCATGAGGAAATGATGACGATGATGATCGGTAACAAGCTGCCATGACAGATGGGGACCTGGCGACGAAGGAGAGGTGGATGACATGGCAGCGGGGGACGTGTAAGAGAAAGGATTACATTGACAAGGCGGATGTCTGAGGGAAATTAAAGGGAATAAAGGTAAGCTACATTACATGTAAACAAATAGCTATCACATCTAAACATGATTAAAAGACCACCAGAAATACACCACACTTGCTCCACCGTGGCGCAGAATAAATAATAGCTTCTAACGGTATAATTTATTTACTCTAGGTACAACTTTTTGTGATCAACGATGTAATACTTCATTGTTTCAACTACTTTTTTTCTCACACAAACACGGAAGAAAAGGCGTGCTAATCTTCACCAAAACAGGTGGACACATTTATTCAACAATTTAGCAAACAATTTGAATGCAGCAGTGCGAAATAAGTATCTAGTTGTAATGAGAAGTTGGTCATGCATTTACATGGTTTGTTCAGGGCTGATTTATAGTGAAAGAGGGACACACCCAGGCACAGCGCCAGGATTTTTTTTTTTAAATATATCTCCTGGGGCTCCTTTTGGGGGTGGAGGAGGGTGTTGACTGATATGTGTGTGTGTGTGGGGGGGGGGGGGGGGAGGTGGGGTGGGGGGGGGGTATGAGAAAATAATCACTTTCATTACTTAACTTTTTTCTTCTTTTTTTTTTTTAAATTAATTTAAACAAAATTTGCCAAATAATATTGAACAAAAAACAAAACACAAATTTTTAACCATATGTGCAATTACATTTAGGACTACTACTCCCCTCCCAAACTCACAGAGGGTACAGGTTCAGTACAAGCAAGGAAGCCGGGATTGGATTAGAACAGAATGGCTACTTCCGGAAGGGCTCTGAGGTCTGCAGACTCGGGTCAATTAGTAGATCCAGAGTTCAAAGCAAACACGGTAAAGCAGCAATTAGCTGCTATGCTGCACGTAAATGGAATAAATTGGAAACAGAAGCGAAGTTAGGCCAAAGTCAGTGTAAATACTTTTAAATTCAGGTTAAGAATTTAGGGTTTTTTCTCCCCATATACAACCAAAACTGATCATCATTCAGTGACAGAGAAAGACAACTGTTTAGACTCAAACTCTTAACTATGTGTCATTTAAAGTCTTCATTGAAGCTAACATATGTTTTGGGAATGTGACACAAGTTGCAATGTTTCACCCCCAAAGTACTCATTCACTCCCAGCCATTTTCACTGAAGCAACCCCCTTCGCTCCTGTTTTCGCTCCTGTTTTTACTGGATTTTGACAGATTTTGCAAGGCCCACAGAATATTGTGTTATATTGCTATATAAACATGGAACCTACCGAAAGAAAGATTAGAGTCTCTTCCTTTAAAAAAAAAAGAAGTATATTTCTATCTGTTTCCATTTTGCAGCAATTAGCATTAGAATATAGCTGACTTTCATAATTACTCACGAATCTGTTTAAAACAGTGGGGAAAATAGCTCTTTGCAACATGGCACTGGTTGATCTCTTATACTCTGCTGCCACCTGCCGGCCGTTTTTGTCTTCACGTTCTCTTATCGGCCTACAGATCTAAATCTGGTGTGTTTGTTAGATATTGATTACTGGCTGATATTTAGAGACATTGAAGGGTTTTGTAAATCACGTAACAGGTTGCTGACATGCAGCTCTGTTTTCTTTCCATAAGGATGGGTACCTTTGTGACCCTGGCAGAGGTGCTGGAGGCCAGAGGTTCACCACTTGATGAGGATGAGGTCTGGTGTCTGCTGCTTGTCACCACCGAGGCCTTACTGGATGTTTCCAAGAAAGGTAATTAGCCTTCTGCAAACTCTCGCCAATGATTCACCTGTTATCCCTAACAGTTTCTGCTACGTTCTGCTTAGGCTCTGGAAACATGTGCAGTGTCCTCAGCCCAGGCTCGGTGCTGCTGTCCGCTAATGGGCGTTTGGCCTTCAAGAGCTGTGGGCGAAATGATGATGTGGCCTCCTTCGTGGCTCCTGAAGTCATTCAGGGTCACACTGCCTCCACAAGAACCACAGCTGAAAAGGTTGTAAAAGTGAACTAGTAGAGACCAAAGGTCAGATCAGATCTCCACCATACAATTTGATGGTATTTTTACATTTTACTACTTTTCTAAGCAAGAAACACCAATGATATCTAAAGTAATAGCAGTCCAAAGTAGGGTTGATAGTTCATGACCAATTTTCAATGACTAGAGTTCGCGGTGGGCCCCCACAACTTTGAACGTGATAGATTTTAGCGAATCGATGGCTAGATCATTGTAAGGGCAAAGTTAGGATAACAAGGTGCCGCTTCTTTCCCTACTTTCCCACAGACACTGGTGTACTCACTTGGTATGACTTTTTACTGGTGCGTGGATTATCAGCTACCTCAAAACCAGGTACTTTCACTGCCAATGACGGGTAAAGACGTCAAAGATCCATTTTTACAGATGGTGAGAATTGATCAACCCTTTCTCAACAAATCTTCCTGTGACCCCGTTCCCCGCCCCAGCCTGTCCAGCTTAGTGCAGAGCTGGAGGGTTTACTCTTGAGCATGTGTGAGGACACAGTACTGAGGCGGATAGACCTGATGACGGTGCTAGAGACCTGCGAGCTTCACCACAAGACCTTTTTGCTACATCCAGCCGAGCGGCTTGTCAAGCAGCTGGTAGAAGACACCTACAGAAACTCGGTTAGACAACCAACCACACGTTGATTTGACCATGTTGGTTTCCGCGTTTTTTTTTTTTAACGACGGCACAAACATCCCTGTGATAGGTAGATCCTGTGTCAGTGACAGAAAATGGATCCCTGCTTTGTGATCGCAGTCAGATCATCAGAGACAAGTTACACAGTAAGAAAAGGGGTTGTATTATGTGAGACAAAAAAAAACAACCTTACTCAGTACTGGATTGTATTTCAGGGCGTTCTTTTTGTAACTCGACATGGATGACAAAAAAGAAGATCTCCAGAACATTCTCAGGAGCATCCTATACACCTGAGTCCACAGGGTATGAAATGATGTTATGCATCTCATTTCAGATATTTCAAACTTTGGTTAGTAGATCTGAGGAGTGACAGATTTAAGAGAATGATGAAGTCATTCCCGCTTAGGATCCCCTCGGGATGTCGACGCACTGAGAGTAATGGGAGCTGGCAGCAGTTCAATCGCACAGTCTGTAGCCCCTACCTGGATGGAGGTCGACGTGCTAACGCTAGATTTCTCACGCGGTTTGAGTCCACAATGAGTTTGAATGAGAAGAAGATGAAGGTGAGGAAAATTGATATTGCGAAATTAGTATCATTCAAAATAAACTGCTAATAGTAAATTCCTTTTTGTCATTTGTTGTAGGAAATGGGTCCAGAGTTTATTAGAATGTCGGATGAGCCTGTGGTTGTCTTAGAGCTGCCTGGATCCATTTTGGTGAGAACCCAAATTAATTCATTATCATTTTTTTATATAGTGAAAGGATCATAATTAACTCACTTGATCCCAAGAGCGTATAAATACGTTCTATTTTAAATATTACCATGCTCCCAAACACGTATGTATACGTTTTTGTTCTTCTTTTTTTAATGATAGAGCATACAGACGGCTTTGATGCCGCCTCTGAAGTGAAGAGAATGCTTGAAGCAATGGTAGTTATTACAATAACGGCCGGCAGGTGGCAGCAGAGTATTAGAGATCAACCAGGGCCATGTTGCAAAAAGCTCTTTGCCCCACTGTTTTAAACCGATTTGAGAATAATGATGAAACTTAGCTATATTGTGATGCTAATTGATGCAAAACAGAAACAGATATAAATATATATTGTTTCCTGATGAAAGAAGAGACTGTAATCTTTCTTTTGGTAGGTTCCATGTTTTTATAGCAATAGAACACAATATTCTGTGGGCCTCGCAAAATTAGTCAAAATCCAGTAAAACAGTCGGGAGCCAAGGGGCTTGCTTCAGTGAAAATGGCTGGGAGTGAATGAGTTGTTCCGCAACTGATTATTGAATGACCCTGGCATGCATCCATCTCATAATGTATATAGTTAAAGTCCTGCTCTTTATTTGGATAGTAATTGGATGATCCAACCAATCCAAAATGGCCTACTCCATAGGTCTCAAACTCCGGTCCTCGAGGGCCGCCGTCATCCAACACACCTGATTCAAAGTAGCAGCTCATCAGCAAGCTCTGCAGAACTTGGTGTGTTGGAGAAGGAAAACCTCTAAAACATGCGGCCTCGAGGACCTGAATCTGAGACTTCAGGTCTAGTCGAACCATCAAATGGAAGAACCAAAAGCTCAAAAAAGGCTTGATCATGCTTTAGTCATCTAGAAAATCACTTTCATTCTTTCTTCCATTTTGTCTTTTCATGGCATAGTCAAAAAAAGGGAAATCTTCCACCACGCAGAGAGAACTGACTGTGGTGATGCCAAACGGTCAGAACATAGCCATCAAATGTGAGGTGAAATCCAGAGGCGGAGACCTGTTTGATATGATTGTCGCCCACGCCAACCTGGTGGAACACTTTTACTTCGGCCTTGCTTACATTGATGGTAAATGAGCAATTGCACCCACTGATATATTTCAAGGATATGACAAATTAGATGACGTATCATCGTAATTAAATCATTCCTTTTCTTTGTTTCTCGTCAGATAACGAGTTTTTCTTTGTGGAGAACGATACCAAGATTTCCAAAGTTGCTCCGGATAGCTGGAAGAAAGTGCCTTCAACCACCTTTGTCCTTTTCTTCAGGGTCAAATTCTTTGTCAATGACATTTCTACTATTTTGTAAGTATTTTTGCTACCTAGTTATCACCCCCAGAATGACCCTTTGTTACAAATAGAAGTGATCCTGAATCACCTGTTACCAGGCACAAGCAGACCCACCACCAGTACTACCTCCAACTCAGAAAAGACCTCTTAGACGACAGATTGTCCTGCCATGAAGAGACTGCTCTGTACCTCGGAGCTCTGGCCTTGCAGACAGAATATGGGGACTGCATGCCTGAGGTTTGGAGAAACATTGAATGTGGAGTACTTTAGGTACATTTCAATTGGATAATTCTATTTAAAAGAGAATGTGTTTTTCAGGTGTATGGTAGAAACTACTATCGCCCTGATCAATATGTCCCCAAAAGTGTAATCGAAAAACGTGCCTTGCCATATATTCTTGGAGAATTGCAACAGCTCCATACAAACAACGGCCAGATGCTCACGGATGAATCAGAACTTGAGTTCCTCAAGGTAACAACTTTTTTTTTTATTATTACAAATCTTTCATTTCTATATAATGTACACATTCCGTAATTGATTTTACTCAACAACAGACTTTGGTACCGATCATGCAGGTGTGTCTGCAGTTGCCTGAATACGGTGTCCTGTTCCACCGTGTGACACGTGAAAAAAAGCCAATCGAAGGAGAAATTATCCTTGGAGTTTGTGCCAAAGGCGTTATTGTCTACGAGGTGAAAGATGGCTGCCGAAGCACGAGCCAGACTTTTTATTGGAGGGAGACAGAAACTATATCCTCCAATGTGAGTTGAATGGTTAAACAAAAATATCTAACCAATGGTTTCTTCTTCTAGCTCAGGGGTCTGAAACCTGCGACTCTGGAGATACATGTGGCTCTTTAGTCCCTCTCCAGTGGGTCCCTGTGAAATAAATATTTTTGACATATTTATTTTAATTTTTTTAGATAAATGTTATTTAAATTATTCATGATTTTACATAAAAAAATAGTAATTAAATATTCACAAATTGTCAGAGTACAAATTGAATCAGAAAAATAAACAAATGGTAGATGAAAGTTTTTAAAAATTACCTGAAAATTTCCAAAAAGTGACCATAAAATGTCCAAAAAGGAAGAGCAAAAGCAGAAAATGACCATAAAATGGCAATGGAATTGCCCAAAAATTTAAAGAATTGAATGTTAATTGCAGAAAAGTAAACATTCAAAAAGTAATTGTAAAATGTCCAAAAACAAAAGAAGAAATACCAAAAATCACCATGAAATGTCCACAGAATTTTGATAGCAAAAAAGGCACAAAATCATTTGTCAAAAAGTAGCCATAAAATATCCAAAAAGGAAGCAGAGGCAGAAAATTACTGTAACATGTCAATAAAATTGCCACCAAAAAAATGTCAGAAGGCAGAAGTCTAAAAATGGCAACAACCCAAAAAAATCCAAAAACAGAAGACGAATGGTAGAAGGAAATTAATCTTATTGGATGCTTTATATTTTTCTGTTTTGGTGCAGTTCTTATTAGCTCTTGGGCTTCTAGTACACTAGACTGACACAACGTTTTGTTCATCGCAATGTTCAAATGTTTAGCTGCCCCAGAGTTTTTTGTTATTTATTTGGCCTAAAATGGCTCTTTTGACAATAAAGGTTGCTGACCCCTGTTCTAGCTTTCTTAACTAATCCTGTAATTATTTTTTAATTGATATTCTTCCAGAGGCATAGATTTGTAATAGAGTGCCGGGCCAGTAAGAAGAAGCACACCTTCATCACAGAGACGTCAAAGATAGCCAAATACCTGTGCAATCTCTGCTCATCACAGCACAAATTCAACAATGAAATGAATTCTCGTCAGCTCAGTCACAGCATGGTCTCAGGTCAGTTAACGCGCTTCACTTTTCAATGCAGTTCTATGACGCATTCTTTCTTTTTAGTCCCGAAGACTGCAAACATGATCACAGAATTAAAACTATGCATACCTTTGTTGTATTTGTCTCTAGATGAGAACATTCCTCAATATGCAACAGCTTGCCGGACTCAAAACAGCCGGTTCAAGTCCATCACAGGTTCGGAGACACCACAGGATGACAGTGGTCTGACCACTCCTCAACACGAGTCCCTGACAAGGCTTTGTGAGGATGTTGCTGCTAGGATCGAGGCCCGCTTTAAACAGCAGCGCCAGAGCCTTTATGAACAAAGGTACATAATCATCAGTTTGGTCTTCAACTTTATGTCCTGGTCTAAAAGTACAATTAACTCATACACTGCCAGCTCAGTTCAAATTGAACTTTGACATCTATAGCCGTCAATGGCAGTGAATGAGTGAACTTTGAATGTTAAGGCCTGTGCTGTTAAGACTGACCAATATGAGACGTCTCATCGCAGCACATGCTCCAGCAGTCAGTGCGGCAGCACCGGCATGCGGTCTCCAGCCTGTTCTCAGAAAAGCGGATCCGAAGCTCCTTTAAGCTCACCAGCAGCCAGAGGTACAACCAGTCAGTCACGTGTACAGTAGCTTCCAGTTAGTCTAGTCAACTTCAGTTTATATTAGTGATAATATCGTCAATGAAAACTAAACAAAAATAACTTTGTCAACACGCATTTTTCACCGGACCAAATCTAGACTAGATTAGACTAAAACCCTCATTAATAAACAATAACTGGGACACAATCAGTATGTATTTCCGTCGACTCATGAAGACTTCATATAATAAAAACTGGACTAAAATCTATGGACATTTTAGTTCATGAACAAAACCGAGATGGAAATTATATGATTTTGTAAAATCTTGTCTCTGCTAATCTGTCACTGTTATACCGTCATGTGACACACAGTGACACACCCCCTTTCAGTCTGCAGCTAGCGTGTGCGACATGCACGAACACATGGGACAGACAGGATTCAGGGTGAACAAATTTTTAAAAAAGAAGTAAATTATAGAATAACGTAACATTAATCCAACAGTTATAACGTTCCAACAATAATGTTAATCTGACTGCTAACTAATGCTGTCTGATTTACTAGCTTGTAGCATGGAACTTCAGTAGCCGCTTGTTGATATACTGTAATTGTGTCAAGTTGTTTTTCATCAAAAAGATGAGAGAAAATGTTATGTGAAATAGTTTTAGATTTCAAATGTTCAAAATTATCTGACAAAAATATACAGGGGTAAAATGATTGTCCTGACTAAAACTAGACTAAAACGTTGGCAGTTTTTGTTGACTAAAACGAGACAAATAAAATGATGTTTTCTTAGACTAAAATGCTAGATTTATAGTTGACTAAAATGGACTCAATAAAAACGGGATGAGGTTGACTATGTTAAAAACTAGCAAATCTGCACTAAAACTGAGACTAAATTTAAAAATGGTTAACACTAGTTTGTATAAGCGTATTTTCCTAAGTGTCGATTTCTATGTCCCACAGAAACTCCAAGGCCATCGTCAGAAAGAGAAGTCCTATGTGTTTCTCTTAAGAAAGACCCGAAGCTAGGCCTTGGTAAGATGTTACTGGGGAAATTTTTTTCTAAGGCAGGTCTTTCTGATTGATCGAAAGCTCTCTCACCCTTGCGAAATCCAAATCATGTGTTCATGCAGGCATCATGATTGTTGGAGAAGACACAGTGGGACGTTATGATCTGGGCATTTTTATTGCATCTGTAGTACCTGGGGGACCTGCTGATAAGGACGGACGTATACGAGCAGGTGCAGAATCTAAGTGAATCCTCCAAACCCCCAAACCTCTCTGGACTACAAAGGGATTTATGATGCAATGAATTAGACATTTAAAATATAGTTTCTGGCTGTTACGTATGATCTTGTTTGGCCATAGAGCACATTGGAGGGTCTATTATGAACTGTATTCTGCATAATGTCGCTTTGGTAGAAACCGAAATGATGGTGACCTTTTTCCCTTAGGTGGTCGCCTGATCTCTCTGAACCACATCAGCTTGGAGGGCGCCACCTTTAGCGAGGCAGCGGAGGTCATGCAGAGCAGCCCGGAGGAGGTGCAGCTCATTATCTCACAGCCAAAAGGTGCTGCTGTGTGTGCGTGTGTGATGTCAACGTACTTCAGATAATAAATTCAGATGTTAGCAATATGCACTTAATAGACATGTAGAACCCTCACAATATTTTGCACTTATCACAGGAAATTTTGTTGAGTACATTTGACTCTATAAAGAGTCCATTTCATAGGTGTCAAACTCCGGTCCTCGAGGGCCTGAGTCCTGCAGGTTTTGGAGGTTTCCCTCTTCCAACACAAGCTGATTCCAATCAGCAGGATCGTCATCAGGCTTATGCAGAGCTTGCTGATGAGCTGACCATATATCAGCTGTGTTGGAGAAGGGAAACATCCAAAACCTGCAGGATTCAGGCCCTTGAGGACCGGAGTTTGACACCTATGGTCTATTTGGTCCCACTCTAAACGAGAGTAAGTTTTGTTTTGTTTATACTGTGTACGAGAGGATTGGCCTATCACCTATCCCATGACAAAAACCTACCGGTAATAAAGTTTTTTTCACCCACAAATTTTAGAAGGATTTTTTTTAGAAGTCTACATTAAATTAGTTTATTTAAAAAAAAATAAAAAATAAACATTACACAAGGGTTGAGGAACAAACTCACGACCTTCAGTTTGGGAGACGGCCACTATACCACCTGAGCTTTGCCACTCCTGTTTGCTGATATCCAAAAGGAGACCCAAAACATGATCTCATACACAAAATATTTTACACTCTTTCAAGTTTTGTAGAGTACAGTAAAATGTACTCTACAAAATTTACTGTGTATCTTATGAAATAACGCTACAACGAACCTCTATTTATTTTTATTCTCAGCCCCCCAAACTCCAAACACTCTGCGGCCTTCTGCATTGAGAAACTACGAGTCGCAAAGTACGCTGATGGCGTACGGACAGCCAGGAGACAGCCTGGATGAGATTGTCTCGGTCATGATGGAGCCAAAGACCGGCAACAGACTTCACCCTCCCCAAGAAGTCCGGATCCTAAATGTGCAGGTAGAGCAACATTTGAAGTGTACATACTGTAAACGCCCCCCCCCCCCCAAATTTATTCTAACAATTAAGGTTAATCCCCTTATTTTGGCTGTAGAATGGAAACAATCGTGTTTGACAAGAGATCAACATTTGAGCTTTACTTTTATGGTATTTATTGGATCTGAAACACAACCTGGGAGATAACATGCATAACAACAGTTTTGTGTCACTTTAAGGACGGCTGTTCACTTCCTTCGTCTCTGAACTGTGTGAGGTCGGAGGAGAACATAGTGAAGCTCAAGAAAGTTGCCGGAAGCCTGGGCATCAGCATCACTGTGAGTTTGCAAAGTGTTTTCTGAGAAAGTGTGGGTTATAGCGCTGACGAGCTGAATGAATTTGAGAATATATTGTTAGCATATTACCATATAGTTTAAGAGATTGACCTCAATGATTACACAGAAAATGATGGACCCGCAGTCCAGTTAAGCAGACTACCTTTAGTCTACGAAGAAAGAAGCGCGAGTCATCCCCAGGAGTGGGTCACAAAGTCTGCTTGACGCGATCTCATTAACATTCGTGGTCCAATAGGATTAGAGACATTGGTCTTGTTGTTACACCAAACCTACAGATTTAGCCAACTATCAGTGTCGCAGCAATACTTGCATTATTTATTTGTATTGATTGATTTAATGCAAGACAAAATACTATCATTCAGGATGGTGTCAACTCGAATGGCGGAATCTACATCAAGAGCCTTGTTCCAGGAGGGTCTGCTGAGAGAGACGGGCGCATTCATGCAGGTATAGCTAAGTAATCAGAGTCGATATGCTAATTGCATTTTGAAACCAATTATGTGACCTGTTGCATTCAGGTGAAACTGTAAAACTCACGTTAGGCATTGAATTTATGTCTATATGGTGTTCCACTACTGCATTGCAGTTTATTCAAAGGATGGCTTAGCGCACATGTAGTGGTGTGTTGAGACATTTTTGCATGTCTACAATATGTAAAAAGAGGATTTTTTGGGGGGGGACTGTTATCTGCATGTAAATCTTCAAAAAAAACTGCTTTGTTATGTCCAGGGATACTCAAAGCTCGCAGACTCCTTCTAGGGGTACGTGAAAGAATCGATGAATGAGAATGGTCAGGTCACTGGGATAAACAAGCTAGCTAAGAACAAGTTAGCAAATTGGCTAAAACTTTTTATTTAATCCAGTGCAGTACAATTGTTTGGAAGAGGATTAGGGCCAGTGAAGAGAAAAACAAAGTTTGGCAGGATTCTGACTTCATTCTCAGAATTCTGACTTAATCTCAGAATACTGACTTCACTTTAAAGTCTGAATTTTTAGATTAAAATCAGATTTCTGAGAAAAAAGTCTGAATTTTTAGATTAAAATCAGAATTTTCCCTTTAAAGTCAGAATTCTGAGAATAAAGTAAGATTTCTCACTTTAAAATTATAATTCTGAGATTAAAGTCAAATTTCTCACTTTAAAATCAGAATTCTGAGATTAAAGTCAGAATTCTCACTTTAAAGTCAGAATTGTGAAAATAAAGTGAGAATCCTACCAACCTTTTTTTACTGGCAATAATCCTCTTCCGTACATTTGTTAAATACAGTTGTTATATATATATATTTTTAATATATTTGCATTTAATTGTTTTAATATAAACTGTTTTTATTTTCCAAGCATTTATTTTGGTTATTTATTTATTTAATTTACGTGCAATATATTTTATTTGAAAAAGTTGGCCCCACAAGGATAATATTTTTTGTTTTGTTTTCTGTTGCAGGTGATAGGATATTAGAGGTTGATGGGATTAGTTTTCAAGGTGTCACCTATGAACATGCCGTGGAATGTCTGTGCAAAACTGGGGAGGTAAGTGCAACATATGACTGATCATTCTAGTTGAGGGAGATACTGATGGAAAACCTCGCCCCCCTTTGTTTTCCAGATGGTGACTTTGGTTGTGGAGAGTGCGCCCATGAGCTTTCCACGGGTATCTCTGAGCGACTACACTGATAGCAGTGAACCCACTCGTAACATCGATGTAGGCGGGCAGCTCGAAATCAACAGCGCCTCGTCTATAAGAACCCCTTCACACATATTCTGTGAACGGCCCAGGGACTACAACTTCATTACTGACGGTATATTCACTTCCTATTTACTCAAAGCAGTTGTCACTAAGACGAGTGTTTTAAATGCAAACTCATCTGACTGCAGGAAGATGAACTTTCACACACTTCCTCTTCTTGATCTTCCTTTCTGACCCTGACCTTCTTCCTCTTCTTATCCCTCTGGCCTTCCTTATCCTCGGGTCTGCCATCCCTCCTGCTTAACATAGAGAGTAGATCATTTTCTAAGAAACGAGTGAGTTCTGCGAATTTTACCTGTGGCCAATTCAGTTCCTTATCTGTCACCTGCTTACTGATGGAGTCATGCTTTTTTTCTCAAGATCAGCAAAAATCTAAATAAAGAAAAAAAATCGGCCAGTTTTTGCCCATTTTAAAAGAGCTAATCGCAGGCTAATTAATCAGCCAAGCCCTATTAAGTACACCTAACAGTCGTGGTCATGGTAACAGTCGTTCCACAATCCCAATTGTACATGTTGTCGTGTTAAGTTTGATGTTCTTCTCTCATGTTCCCTCCGTCTCCATTCCCCCTTCACCAAACCCCGCCAGAAAATACGCAAGAGGTGACTCTGACTAAGACCGCCAATGGTCTGGGCTTCAGCTTCATTATGTGTGAGCTGGACCCACCCACTCCGGACTTTGGCAGCCTGATCCGGATCAAGCAGCTTTTCCCCGACCAACCGGCCCAACTGAGTGGCAGGATCAATGAGGGAGATGTACTTTTGGCCATCAATGGCCAGTCGCTCAAGGAGCTGTCTTATCCAGTATGTGGATTAGGCTTTTAAATTTGGAAGTTCGCCTCTAGCTGAACTCTGTTCAAACAATGTTTACAATCTGTTTTTCTAGAAAGTACTCAAGTTGTTCACGACATCAGGCCCTGAAGTCCGGTTGACGCTCAGTAGGCCTTCACCAGGTATTTAAACACACTTTTTTTCGTGGCCATTGGCAGGCACTCTTTTTACATTTTTGTTTCTCACTTTGTGTTTTCTGCAGGGATCCTTCCGTCAATCCATCATTTTACAGGAGGAACATGAGTCAGTCATTTGTCACACAGCAGCAACCAACAACAATTACAAGGCAAGTCTCTGCATCCCGGTCAGACGGAAGTGAGATACGAAGAACCTTCGGCTTACAGGTCGGTAGGATGGTGACTCATTTTGTTTTTGAGTGCTCTGCTGAATTTCCAATATAGCATTTTAAAATAAAATCTGGGGAAAAAAAAGTTATTTTATGTTCCCAGCATACTAAAGAAACAGATGAACTGACTGCAGATGAATCATGGGTGTCAGTAGTTTGTTTGTGGAGAGAAGAACCAAAGTAAAGGTGAGTAACTTACTACTAACTATCAATACATATACTCAACAAAAATAGCAACGCAGCACTTCTATTTTTGCTCCCATTTTTTTATGAACTCAAAGATCAAAATCTTTTTCCACATACACAATATCATTTCTCTCAAATATTGTTCACGAACTAGTCTAAATCTATGATAGTGAGCACTTCTCCTCTGCCAAGATAATCCATTCCACCTCACGTGTGCCATATCAAGATGCTGATTAGACACCATGATTAGTGCACAGGTGTGCCTTAGACTGCCCACTATAAAAGGCCACTCTGAAAAGTGCAGTTTTGTTTTATTTGGGGGGACTCAGAAAACCAGTCTGAGTGAACAAAACAGCACCTTTCAGAGTGGCCTTTTATTGTGGGCAGTCTAAGGCACACCTGTGCACTAATCATGGTGTATAATCGGCATCATGATATGACACACCAAGGAGAAGTGCTCACTATCACATATTTAGACTGGTTTGTGAACAATATTTGAGAGAAATGGTGATATTTTGTATAAGGTAAAAGTTGCAGATATTTGAGGTCATCTCGTAAAAAAATGGGAGCAAAAACAAAAGTGTTGCATTTATATTTTTGTTGAGTATATTTGAGACTTGTGTAAAGTACCTGAATGTTCACTCCTTATTGTAGATTTGTTGGGTCTCTTATGTATAAGCTATAACCAGCCAATCATGGAGCAAACTGGGTTGATGAGGGAAAAAATGACAAAGCATCTACCACTAGGTGGCAGACTTGTGCTTAAAATAGTCAGATTCCCCTTCAGCGGTTCAATGTTATTTCACCCACTAGCTACCAAGTACTGATGCAGGCATTTTCCTTTTTCTTCCACAGGCAACTGGAATATGTCAACCAAAAGAAGACTCCGCAATTCCGGTCTTTTAAGGATAAAGAACATTGTGGGTTTTCCTTCTCTATATGTATGATGATAGCAAACAGCAAACCTTTTCATATGTTTGGCATTTTGTTTGTGGAACCTATTTTCTCTCCAAAATAAAACCACCCAAACCAGAATCTGACCTCAATGTGGATGATTCCCCCTTAGAAAAACACTAATTAAATATCAAGACAAACTGGGCAGCGCAGACAGTCGCGCACACCTCCCCGGGTGAGGAGGAGCTGGTAATCGTCCCTCGTAAAATAAGGGTTCCTGTATTTCGCCGAAAGCCAGCAGTGCATCTGGATCCCATCACAACTTGTGCTCCCTTTGCAAATGATCCCAAATGTTTCTAATTATGCCAGTGGAGACGGCCCAAGGCTGTGTGAGTATGTGTTTTTGTGTGTGTAATCGCCCTGAAGGACATGCACACCCGAACACTAGCCTCGGTTTATTCATGAGCGGAGAAACACAAATGGACAGTGCGGTCTTGACCTCTGCTTAGGTCACTGCACGTGGCGATGACTGATGAGGAAATGATGGAAAATGTACGGATTTTCACGCAGCTTTCCAAATGATGCTCTCCAATTGAGCGGAAATGTGTAAAGAAGTTATGACGTCAGATCAGTTTCTAGTAAGATAGCTACACTATTTTCGTACCGTATTGTAGGCTTGAGCGAGTTAGTTAGCTAGTTAGTCATTTTTACAAATCTTGGAGTAAATATGAATGAAAAGCTGTACAGAGTGAGGAATTTATTTACACTTTTCACCATGTGACTCAATATGTCTTCCCCAGAATCAATAGGGCGTTGTCCGTACATCTTACGCCACCACCCATGACCCAGGATACACAAACAAACACAAACTACTACTTTTGGAGGTGTGGCGCATGGGCAATGGGAGAAATCAAAAAATGTTATGGTTGAATCATGTATTTTTACTTTTGCCATTTGGTTTTGGTGGAGGAGTTGCTTTGGATGACCCCAATCAGCTTCATTTTAGATTTCTGATGTATTTGTATGTAAGACATTTTGAAGGGGAAGAAAATGAATGAAAGTAATAAAACTGAGGACGGCACAGTTATATTATTATGCGCGTGCGTCAATAAACATGACGGTACACAGTGAAATTGGCAGTGTTAATTCAACACCTACAGAGTTAAATTTAACACTTCAAAAGTGTCTATATTGGTCCACAGTAAATAAAGTTAAAACAACACTTTTTTAATTTAGTTTTTTTTTTTTTTTTTTAGCCAAGGGTGGTCAGGAATCGAGCTGGGCTGGCGGGCCTAAGTCCAGTCCTGCTTCTGGGACTATATATGAGTGTGTGTTAACTCATATTCACTTAAATTTAACAGAAAGCAAAACCACAAAACATTATCATTAGCCGATTCTAGCTGTCCTTTATAAAATCTTTAAGAAGTAACTCTTCCTTGAAAAAATAATAAATCATATTGAAATTCTCAATTTCGGGATCTTTAACCTGAAACCTCCATATGTAAATAGGCTTGAGTCAGGCTTATTTACATAGTCACAATTAACAGCATCAAGAATCAAGATCTTTGCCTGTCTGGTCTAGCTGTGTCCCGAACTTGCTAGGTAAGCAAAAAGATTTGACATTATGAGGAGTAGAGCATAACCATAAAAAAGTCAACATGAATGCTAGCACTGCGTGAAACACCACCCAGACAAATGTCACATGTGTCACAGTGATGCTTTTTGGCAGGCGTTAAAGGTCTCGCTCAGCATTACAGGTCATTGTTCACATTTTCCATTGCCGCTACTGTGAAACACGCTCCAGCCGAGACACCGAAATGGATGCTGGGTGCACGGATCAGGCCATTGGCCAGGTCCCCTCTCACTCAGCTAATTTCCACATATAAAGTGATTGTGCAGATATGCTCAGCCATGATTTTAAACAAACCATGTTATTGCAATAGACACTGAATCCATCAACATGGCTGCGATGCCAAGCAGATTTAAAGAAAGGAAAACCTTCTGCAGTTCTATTCAAGGGATATCTTTAAATATCCTATTAGCGGTAACCGAAAACAAATATAACAATTATAATTACATCCTGACCAGAAGTATCTACTAATGATAACAATAGTAATTGAGCATTAGAAAAAAAAATCACCTTTCTAAATGATCCACTGATGCAATGGAGCTTGAAAAAGTAATTAAAGGGGATGTCAATGGGAAGGAAGTCGTCAAAAGGTAATATAAGTCCAAGATGTGAAATAAACTAATAGAGGTTGAGGGTTCTGTATATGCATGCACACAAATTGGCTACACAGCAAAGTCATAAAAACGTGTCAGCAAAGTTCAGTGTGAGAGGTCATCCCAAGAGGATGCTGGTTGACACGCTCGAGGGACGAATTCTACAAGCTCTTTCAACGGAAATTATCATCATACGTCTCCCCTGCATTAGGAAAGCAAAACAGCCTGGCGAGGACCACGGGGCCCCAGGCTAGTACTTTGGGTTGAAATGACTGTAAAAGATTTGCTCATTTGACAACAGGAATATGATACCTCGTTTAACCAAATGGAGGCAGCATCAACATTAGAGTATTTATACGTCTGGAAAGAAAGGTCGTGGAACTCCAAATGCACAAAATCAACATGTATATAAGTCATAATATTAGTGATCCATGGTCATTTTCAGTGATGCTTTCATTAGAAGAGGTTAGCTTAGCTTGGATTTTTAGGAAAAAACAAGAGTAATAATGAATGAAAATATACTGAGTAGTATCTGATGAAAATTACACACTGACGTATGATCGAGGGATGGAAGGCGGTCTCCAAGTGCCTGTCCACAGAGATCGTCATGCATTTGTTTTAAAGTATACTTTGCGCACTCCGATTTCTTGCGTCCACAGTACATGCCATGTAGACTGCGCGGCTCTCTCTGCGCTGAGTTTAAAGGGAATGAGGGGAGCCGCTTCGATTAGCCGGGAGTTGGCTGCATTCCCACAATGTCTATTTACACTAGTTTATGAAAATACCAAAAGAACGTAAACTCCACTAATGCAGACAATTAGACTGCACTTTGTGGTAGACTTGTGCTGGGCCCCAATATAGGGCCCCTATGCTTTTACGGCATAAAGTACGTAAACAAGCTAGAACCGTGGCGCAAAATAGATGCTGTTAGTCCACCCAATCCATTATCTTCCCTCGGTTATCCAGTTCGGAGTTGCCGATGGCAGCGGTCTTCCTTGTCTCTGGCCACCTCCCCAATTCCCCTGGGAGGATGCTGAGGCGTTCCCAGGCCAACTGTGAGATGGTTCCTCCAGTGTGTATATATTCTGTCGCAATGGCCTCCTCCCAGTTGGAAATGCCCAGAACACCTCACCAGGGAGGCAACCAGGAGGCATCCGGTATAGATGCCACCTCAGCTGGCTACCCTCCATGAGAAGAAGCAGCAGCTCTAGTTCCTTCCGGATGACCACGATACTCATCTCTAAGGATGAGCCAAGTGGAGAAAACACATTTCCACCACTAGGATCCACAACATTGTCCTTTCGGTTCACTCAGTTAAACTCAGGTGCTTCGATGTCAAACTAACCCAATAATTCAATCATCTCCAACATCCTGTTAGTGTACGGTAGGGTAAATTTCGTCCACGAAAACTAAACAAACACTTTTGTCAACGCATATTTTTCACCGGACTAAAACTAGACTAGACTAAAACGCTCATTAATAAATTAATACATTAATAACATTTTCGTCGACTAATGAAGACAAGACGAAAATGTACTTCACTTAATAAAAACTGGACCAAAATGTATGGACATTTTGGTTCATGAACAAAAACGAGATGAAAATTATATGATTTTGTAAAATCTTGTCTCTGCTAATCTGTCACTGTGACACTGTCATGTGACACACACATTTCAAATCTGCAGCTATGCACAAACACATGGAGGTGGATTCACAGTGAAAGGTTAAAGAAATAAGTAAATTATAGTTATAATGCAACATTAAACGGCTATAATGTTCCAACAATAATGTTAATCCAAACGCTAACTAATGCTAATTTATTAGCTCATAGCATGGTGCCATAGTAGCCACTTGTTGATATACTGTAATTGTGTGTCAAGTTGTTTTTCATCACAAATATTCAAATTAAATTTAATAAAAATGGGATGAGGTTAACTATGATTAAAAACTACGATAACACGCGTGATTGAAAGTGGACTAAAACTGAGACTAAATTTAAGATTGGCATATAAAACTAACCCTAGTCTACTGCATGATGAACACAAATCAGACTTTGTGGAGAGTAAACCACTCGTACAGCGCACAGCAAGGCCCCGAGATACAACATTCGAGCCTCGGGGTCAGGAATCTCAGTATCTAGACAGAAATGGCTGTGTTAATGGTTAAAACACAGGATTGAGAGGAAGAGGGCCACCTAGGTTTGTGGTTGAAAATGTTACAGAAATAAATCAGATAGTAGCTGTTGTTTTACAGTAGGAGGGGGGCTAATAAACTCCACCTGCACAGTGTACAAACTTAGTAGGCACAGCATACTTTAGAATATTCCTGTGAGGGTTCCCGTTAAAGGTTGTCGGTCTCTTAAGATGGCCAAGATGAAGAAAACATCTCACGGATGTCCCTTATGGATGTGGAATGAATTGTGAAGGTAATAATCATCTTGTCACTTCGTATCCAACAAATAAGCGCATACACGATATACAACTCACACCCGTTATAAATCCAACTCGTCTGCACCCAGACGATCCAAATTTATCCCTTCCCCTCTTTTGGCAAACAGCTCCCTCCATCTCCAGTTGAAACACACCACGCTGGGACCCTCCACCTCGTGACAGCAGTTAACGTCACCCACCGTGAAACAGACAGAAAAACCGTATCGGGTCCAGACAAGGTTTACAAGACCTACCCTCTCCAACATGCCCTCAATCAGACCACTGGTTTTCCTCCCATAGGTGCCATTTCCTGCCTCAAACCGCTCCCTAAAGACACATTAGGAGAGAAAAGTTTGGAGAAAATGTTCACAGAAAGCGAAGACACAGTAGGTTCTTTGGTACATTTTGTTTATGCCAAAAGAAACATGTATTCAAATTCATATTACAGATCAAAATATTTAGATATAGGCCTACAGTAATACCATGTGAATTTAAAGGTTAAACTAAATGTATTATGTTCATTTAATAAAATTGCCTGTCCATCACCAGCGAAAAAATGAAGATAGAAGTCTGTATAAGCTTTTCTAGTTTCATAATAAGTGTCAGTGTGTTTCCGCAATAGAAATGTTTAGCTTCAGGTCTTTTTTCTAGGTGAGAGCTTAGAACTTTTTGAACGAGTTACGACCCTCAAAGTTAAAACTAAATTTTTCTGGCATTTTGCTCTCAAATACGGTATTTGTGAATCGATGGCTAGACAGAGAGGGATTGAGAACACTGGCTTCGGCCGTGAACAGTTGCATTGTCATACAACGTGACTCATGTTGCACTTCCATGTCAGATTAAATTCAATCACATGCTACAGCATTTTGTCTTACACATCCTAAATATCCATGCAATAATTCCATGACGAACAGTATTCGATTAAACATTTTATTTTTCAATAACATTTTAAGGATTTGGAAAATGCAGTTTTAATTTTACATTTTTTTCCAGAATTTTCATGCCCCTTCAAACCGATTTATTTGTAGAACAAACACTGTCAGGTGAGAGAATATCACATTAAAACCTGAAGACAAAAAGACATTGCCTTGCAAAAGGAATAATAAATAATAATAATAATAATCAATAAACTACAAATTATCAAGTCTCAAACAAAGAAAGCAGAACGGATTTAGATATAAGACATACAGCAATGAATCATATTAAAATGATAAATGCTGAACGATAATCATAACAAAAAAAAGACAGTGAAAACAACATAAAAGGAATTTGAAACATGGAATAGCTTGGAAGTCAACATATTCAACCCATTTATTCAAGATTAATGATTTGTATTTCATTCACAATCACATTTAACCTTCCCATGAAAAGTAAGTTTCTTTACAGTCCATCTAATCAATCACTTACTTTATATGGACATCACCATAACATTGTACAAAGCGCAAACATTTTTGCATCAGTGCTAATTCTCAACACAGGAGGCTTTCAGATTATACCAAAAAAAAAAAAAATCATCATCATACTACATAATATAAAATGTACGTTTTTGTAAATATTTCAAAGGTCCATTTCACAGAGCAGGTTCAACAAACTCTGAGACTAACCCTGAACTTGAATGTTAATATTAATGTTAAAAATGTAAGGCCGGATTCAGTTGTGTATTGTATTGTATATACAATTAAATGAATATATTAAGTTCAATGAATATGAGTTCATTAACCCTAATATATTCACTTGAATGAAGTTAACCCCAAATTAATCCAAAGTGGATATATTAAGTTTAATGAAGTCATAATTAATTAAACTTAATATATTCACTTTGAATTAATTTAATTCAATCGTGTGTTACCAATTGAAGCAACTTTATTAGGATGGTCAGCAATTCAATTTGTAATCTTAAATTGGTTCAACAGTTTTCTTTTTAGGAGTACATCGTCATCAACGGGATCATTGTCATTAGACTTTTAATAGCGGCCTATTGACTGTTTTTATTTTTTTAAATAACAGAAGGCAGAACTATGTTACGCCAAAACTCACCAAATGACCGAATGAAGAAGGAAATAAAATTTCATGTGTGGCTGAAAGGAGGCGGAGGGAGGGAGAGAAAGAGAGAGAGAAACTCAAGGTTCATTGCAATAAAGCTGCTACCGAGCAGGTTAGGATCATGGACACTGTTACTACAGTAACTGACCAAGAGCTTAAGTTACCTCTTTTTATGAAACAGGCTAGAGTTACCTCTCTTTCTCTGTTTTTAGTTACCTCGCTTTCTGATACGCAAAACGCAGAGTTTCCCGCATTTCAGGGTTAACAGCCTCAGGGTTCTCACTAAACCTTTTCTGTGAAACGGAGCCCAGGTCCTAACCATTTACATTTTCATTGCAAGCTTTTTGATTACTACGTTCTTCACCAGCACACTTGTGTCTCTTGGCCTGAAACTTGTGAGAGAATCTTTGGCCACAAACTGAGCAGGCACAAGGTTTCTTACCAGTGTGGGTTCTTGTGTGTTTTATTAAGTTTCTCTTGTCAGAGAATCTTCGCAAACAAACTGGGCGGGCATAAGGCTTCTCACCATTGTGGGTTCTTGTGTGTGTTTTTAAGGATTCCTTCCGAGGGAATCTTTCACCACAAACTGAGCAGACATAAGGTTTCTCACCAGTGTGGGTTCTTATGTGATTTTTTAAGGTTCCACTATGAGAGAATCTTTGTTCACAAACGGTGCACGCAAAAGGTTTCTCACCAGTGTGGGTTCTTGTGTGTTTTAATAAGTATGCCTTGTGAGAGAACCTTTGCCCACAAACTGAGCAGGCGCAAAGTTTCTCACCAGTGTGGGTTTGTGTGTGTATATTTAAGGATGTCTTCGCAGAGAAACTTTCCCCACAAACTATGCAACAAAAAGGTTTCTCACCAGTGTGGGTTCTTGTGTGTCTGTATAAGGTTCCCTTCAGGGAGAATCTTTGCCCACAAACTGTGCAGGTAAAAGGTTTCTCACCAGTGTGGGTTCGTGTGTGACTTGTTAAATGTCCCTTCTGAGAGAATCTTCTGCCACAGACTGAGCAGGCAAAAGGTTTCTCACCAGTGTGGATTCTTGTGTGCATACTTAAGCTTCCCTTCTGAGAGAATCTTTGGCCACAGACTGAGCAGGCAAAAGGTTTCTCACCAGTGTGGATTCTTGTGTGGTTTTTTAAGCTTTCCTTATGAGAGAATCTTTGGCTACAGACTGAGCAGGCAAATTGTTTCTCACCAGTGTGTATTATCATGTGTCTTTTCAAAGATTTCTTTTGAGCGAAAGTTTTCCTACACCGAGAACATTTCCAGCGTTTGTTGTCAGTGTGACATGCCATATCACCTTCAGCCTCCTCTTCCTCCTCCTCCTCCTCCTCCTGAAGAGCATGTGACGTAGCGTCGTCACTTTCTGACAGTGGAGCTAGGAGGCCGTCTGCTTGTGATCCTCCACAGTGGTCTCCATCACCTTCAGTTGTCATTTGTTGACATGAGCTCCTGGTTGGAGTCTCCGCCCCTCTGCTCGCCTCACTTGCACCATCTTCACTCTTCAAGTGGACACCAGTCGATGGCAACGCATCGACATCCTTTTGCTCTTGCTCCTCTTTGATGTCGGGAAGGTCTTTTCTCTCTTCTTTCATGCAAGTGTGCTCAAGCTCCTCCTCTTTTTTAATGGAAGGAGACTGCTGTTCTTCCTCTTTGAGGACCTCTTTGTCATCATCATTTTTTTTGCCACAAACTGAGCTGGCACAAGGTTTCTTACCAGTGTGGGTTCTTGTGTGTTTTATTAAGTTTCTCTTGTCAGAGAATCTTCGCAAACAAACTGGGCGGGCATAAGGCTTCTCACCATTGTGGGTTCTTGTGTGTCTGTATAAGGTTCCCTTCAGGGAGAATCTTTGCCCACAGACTGAGCAGGCAAAAGGTTTCTCACCAGTGTGGATTCTTGTGTGCATACTTAAGCTTCCCTTCTGAGAGAATCTTTGGCCACAGACTGAGCAGGCAAAAGGTTTCTCACCAGTGTGGATTCTTGTGTGCATACTTAAGCTGTCCTTATGAGAGAATCTTTGGCTACAGACTGAGCATGCAAATCGTTTCTCACCAGTGTGTATTTTCATG
The DNA here is from genome assembly GCF_054856555.1 of Leptonotus elevatus. Lineage (NCBI taxonomy): Eukaryota > Metazoa > Chordata > Actinopteri > Syngnathiformes > Syngnathidae > Leptonotus > Leptonotus elevatus. Next base: position 10,447,869 of record NC_141258.1, on the reverse strand, counting down.
TGTCTTTTCAAAGATTTCTTTTGAGCGAAAGTTTTCCTACACCGAGAACATTTCCAGCGTTTGTTGTCAGTGTGACATGCCATATCACCTTCAGCCTCCTCAGCCTCCTCTTCCTCCTCCTCCTGAAGAGCATGTGACGTAGCGTCGTCACTTTCTGACAGTGGAGCTAGGAGGCCGTCTGCTTGTGATCCTCCACAGTGGTCTCCATCACCTTCAGTTGTCATTTGTTGACATGAGCTCCTGGTTGGAGTCTCCGCCCCTCTGCTCGCCTCACTTGCACCATCTTCACTCTTCAAGTGGACACCAGTCGATGGCAACGCATCGACATCCTTTTCCTCTTGCTCCTCTTTGATGGAGGGAAGGTCTTTTCTCTCTTCTTTCATGCAAGTGTGCTCAAGCTCCTCCTCTTTTTTAATGGAAGGAGACTGCTGTTCTTCCTCTTTGAGGACCTCTTTGTCATCATCATTTTTGTTGCCACAAACTGAGCTGGCACAAGGTTTCTTACCAGTGTGGGTTCTTGTATGTTTTATTAAGTTTCTCTTGTCAGAGAATCTTTGCAAACAAACTGGGCAGGCATAAGGTTTCTCACTAGTGTGGGTTCTTGTGTGTGTTTTTAAGGATCCCTTCCGAGAGAATCTTTCACCACAAACTGAGCAGACATAAGGTTTCTCACCAGTGTGGGTTCTTATGTGATTTTTTAAGGTTCCACTATGAGAGAATCTTTGTTCACAAACGGTGCACGCAAAAGGTTTCTCACCAGTGTGGGTTATTGTGTGTTTTAATAAGTATGCCTTGTGAGAGAACCTTTGCCCACAAACTGAGCAGGCGCAAAGTTTCTCACCAGTGTGGGTTTGTGTGTGTATATTTAAGGATGTCTTCGCAGAGAAACCTTTCCCACAAACTATGCAACAAAAAGGTTTCTCACCAGTGTGGATTCTTGTGTGTCTGTATAAGGTCCCCTTCAGAGAGAATCTTTGCCCACAAACTGTGCAGGTAAAAGGTTTCTCACCAGTGTGGGTTCGTGTGTGACTTGTTAAATGTCCCTTCTGAGAGAATCTTCGGCCACAGACTGAGCAGGCAAAAGGTTTCTCACCAGTGTGGATTCTTATGTGATTTTTTAAGGTTCCACTATGAGAGAATCTTTGTTCACAAACGGTGCACGCAAAAGGTTTCTCACCAGTGTGGATTCTTGTGTGCATACTTAAGCTTCCCTTATGAGAGAATCTTTGGCTACAGACTGAGCAGGCAAATCGTTTCTCACCAGTGTGTATTTTCATGTGTCTTTTCAAAGATTTCTTTTGAGCGAAAGTTTTCCTACACCAAGAACATTTCCAGTGTTTGTTGTCAGTGTGACATGCCATATCGCCTTCAGCCTCCTCCTCTTCCTCCTCCTCCTCCTCCTCCTCATCATCCTCCTCCTGAAGAGCATGTGACATAGCGTCGTCACTTTCTGACAGTGGAGCTAGGAGGCCGTCTGCTTGTGATCCTCCACAGTGGTCTCCATCACCTTCAGTTGTCATTTGTTGACATGAGCTCCTGGTTGGAGTCTCCGCCCCTCTGCTCGCCTCACTTGCACCATCTTCACTCTTCAAGTGGACACCAGTCGATGGCAACGCATCGACATCCTTTTGCTCTTGCTCCTCTTTGATGTCGGGAAGGTCTTTTCTCTCTTCTTTCATGCAAGTGTGCTCAAACTCCTCCTCTTTTTTAATGGAAGGAGACTGCTGTTCTTCCTCTTTGTCATCATCATTTTTTTTTATGTGAAGGTGCTCTGGCTCCTGCTGCTCAGGACAAACATATTCACTGATGTCTGTTAGACACAAGAAAACAAACACACAAAACACAATTCAATTACAATTTAAATTATTACACTTCACAATTACAAAATCAGCAAAAAATGACATCCATTGGAGGGTTCCGAGGTGAAAATCTCTGCTGTTCCAAAACAACACAAAGGCTTGTTTCACATTTGCCAAAAACATATTTATTCTGTGAACTGATTATTAAAAAAGGAAACTTTTTGGAAGGTGTGCAGCCCGTTACATCTGGCAGAAAAATGGCACAGGATTAGATTTTTTTTTTTAAGTACATAATGCTAGCAGTAACGCATGGTGTGGCAGTGTGAAGCTTTGGGGCTGCTTTGCTCACTCAGGACCAGCACAACTTGCTGTGATTGACAGAAAAATTGATTCTGCCGTTTAGCAGAAGATCCTGAAGGAGAACGTCCGGCCATCGGTTTGTGCCCTCAAACTCAAGTGCTCTTGGATCATGCAGCAGGACAACGATCCCAAACACAAACAAACAAAATTAAGGTTTTGGAGCGGCCAAGTAAAAGTCCGGATTTAAATCCGGATTTGTGAGTGATAAATATGCACACACAAAAAACAGAAATCAGGAAGGTGGGAAATACGTTTTCGCGGCACTGTATTTAATAATATGTTTTCAAATTTGTCCCAGACAGTCTGAGGCACTTTATTAAAAATTTGATTTGTATATTATTACGTTAAGGGCTCAGTTATGTGTCTGAATTTTTGAACAGGTACTGCATTTTGAAATGAATAGACATTTCTTGTTCACAACACATCCCCTTTCAACCAGGTTAAAAATGCATAAATAAACACAGGAATATGTTCAACAGGTATTGCAGTAATACTTTCTAAGCAAGTGAGAGTAACACGTTTACAAACCTGCTCTGCGTAGCACAACACGAGGCTGCTGGCAAAGTCTGGCTGCGTCCAGTAGTTGACGACGACGCTCGTTTTCCTCTTTTGTTCCACAAAGTTCCTCCGCGTACTTTGCAGTCCATCTTGCGCGCATTTTCACAGGAGAATCTCAACACGTGTCCTCTTTGTTAGCGGCTAGCTAGCTAAACTACGCTAACTAGGCTGAGAAGCTTCAACGCGCACAGAGACGAGTTTATTTCACATTTGATGAGTTTCGTTTTAGTCTAGTAGTAGTAGAGGATTCAGCCCGTTCAGTCCATAAATCGGCAAGAAGTATTCTTGTTCTTGTGCCGCATTCGAGGATGTCCGACTTCAAACCAGGAAGTGTGTACGGACTACGGCACCTGGCTGTTTCTCAATATGTATTCTTGTCCGTACTTACGTCCTTGTGATGTCTTGAAACGTCATCAGTGGCAGCCCAAGTACTGTTCCAAAATGCAATTACGCAAAAAGCCATAAGGGTCAAACGAAGAAAGGACGGAATACCCGGATGTTATTATCACTGCGAGCTTCCTGATTCTGACGCATTGCGGTAACTGTGTATCACGTGACTAGATATTTTCTAATTATGAGTAATATATGAAATAAGTATCATTTGAAATTATAATGGGATTTATCCCATTTAGGATTATATTGGGGGAAAAAAAGTTCTGGAAAGAAGACACTGATGTGAGTTGCAGGTTTTAATCTTCTGAAATTGTGGTAGATCTACAAAAATGATCTTTGAATACATAGTAAATCATATTTAATATATTTTAATATATTAATATATTTTTATATAATATTGTTAATTGCAGGGGGAAAATGACTATATTTAATAAAGTTGTTCTTTACACGTTAAATATTTCTTATTATTTACGCTCATAAAAGGGGAGGAATACTGGAATGCACATGCCGTGCCTATCCTGCCGGAAATTGAAGAAGAAAGAAGAACAAAAACAAAAGTGATGCTCCTCCGCTGCCATTCGTTCCTTGAAGTACGAAATGCATCTTGGGATATTTTCTCAGCCAAGCCTTCACCAAGCAACAACCGATGCATCCTTGGTTTAAGCTAGCAAAACAGAAAGACATCCGGGAAATCCGTGTGGTCTTGGTTTATGCATACTTCCGATTGGAACAGTACTTGGGGCGCCACTGATGACGTCTCACAAAATCACAAGGACGTAAGTAAGGTTTTCAACCCATGTATGTTGTACAAACACATTTTGAAACATCGACATAGTAGTACAAATTGATTGAAAGCTAGTCACATGATAAAACTGCGATGAATTACGGAAATACGCCAGCGAGATGTATGCGTGCTTGGGAAGTACGTTCTTGACACCGGGCTTACCAAGACCCGACTCGTTGCGTCACAAGAACGTACTCTGTCATCTTGATATTGAGAAACGGCCACTGGCAGTGTTCGAATGTGCACTCTACTCCATATATAGTGCCCTACTTAGGGGTCACGCCATTTTGTAGTGGCGTCCGAATGTCCAGGGAATGAAAATGTAGGGCACTCAAAATTACCCACAATGCACTCTGAAAAGTACTGAACATCGATGTTCACTCAACTGGGTTGATATAGACTCCAAAGCATTGCGAGTATGAAAAAAAACATGGCACGAGCGACAGCGCGGGAATCAAATCCGATGCATTCATATATATTACGAACAATTATTAGTTCATTTTTGTTGAAAATATGTACAATAAAAGAAATAAAGTACAGTTTTAAAACATTTTTATTCACAATAAATAGTGTGTGATTTATGTGCCGGTGCGTCGTAAGAGTTACGGGGGTCACGTGATATGCGATAAGGAGAAAGTAGTAGTAGTACTACATATTAAGCCACTATATAGTGAAGGGCTATGTAGTGAATGAGGGGTTAGGGGATCTTATTATTTTTTATTTTTTTAGCACTCCACTTTTTTCCCCCCTGTAAATATTAGCATTTTTGGTCAATAACTTCCAGGCCAAGTGACCTATTGACCCCAAATCAGTGCTAGATCATAGCTCCATGTTAGCTGGTTGACATTGTAACAATCCGCAGTGTGGCACCGCGCCACGGGGTGGCGCATCTTTGTTTTTGTGGGCATGTTCGCTTTCGTTTTAGTGCAGTGAATGTTTTTGACGGCGGGGAGGCACGATAATTGTAACGCGCGGTGGCGCCTAGCCCACTCCTAGTTTATTTTTAATAAAAATTAACCTGTAGATTTCAGTTGCTCTCTCGTTTTTTTGCTGTCCCGCTACGCCGTCCATGGCCAATCGCCACCACGCATTACAACATACCCCCCCTCCCCCCATTTCAACCTTTCACTCGTTTTCAATGAACTTAACAATACACGTTATAGCTCAATGCCAGGTCAGGTAACCTATTTACCCTACATGAGTGCATACCCAATGAAACGTGAATGGGTGGTGTATTATACTGAAACATCTTTTAAACTGTTTGCGAAAAACATTTTATTTTGAAAACCGGGTGTCGTTCACCTTTGCGCACTACCATAAATCCTAGATAAGAGCAAACAGGAAGCGGAATTGAGCCAGTCACATTGACTTAAAAAAGTCAGACACAGGTCGCATTTGAGCAAAAAAATCTAATTTGGGTCGCATTTGTACGACGGCGTATTAGGGCCACGAATAAAAACAATTCCGGGGGGTAATATTCTGAGAAAAAACGTGCAAAAACTCATAGAAGCAGAAAACAAAAACTATCATAATAACCCTGACAGTGACCACCCTTCACTGCCTTCCCAGCTTCAATATTTTATTCAACAACCAGAGGCTTAAAGGGGGAATCCAAGTGGTTCTTTTGCACTCCCTTTACCCTTCCTCCTCTTTACCCTCAACTCTTCCTCCTAAGCCCTCACTGTATCCCACGTTTAACCTAATGAATCACAGAGGATGAGCAGGTAAAGCCACAGCTGTAAATCCCAGAACCGTATCTGTCCATCAGTTCTCATAAAAGCCCCATTGTTGCTACTAAAGACATTTTAAATACCTTGCCCTTGCAAATGTTTGTAAGAGTGGCACGGACTCCACTAAATCATTTCTTGTCATTTATTTTATAAATCACCATCCCGGAACATCTTGTTTCAATCACCACTGAAAATGGTTGATTTAAGGCACTGCATGCACAGACTATTGCAAGATGGATTGGAACTAAAATCAAGAAACGATGCATGCATGGAAGGTTGCAAGACAAGATGTGGACAATTTGACTTGAGCTATGGCTCAAATATGTCCTCACGTGTTATTTTGCATCTTTATTATTTAGTTTTCACCACAAAATTAAGTTAAACTGATTACACAACAATAATGACATCGCTAGAATCTCCCAGACAATATCTATTGATTCAAAGTTAAATCTGATCTACAGATGGCTTTTCGTCTAAAGGTGGACTCTGTTTAACACTTGTAGCAATAAAGATGACAGCTTGCTCCTACCATTTAGTCGACAGCTTGTCCAGTTGTTTTGGTGGTACCGATGATGGGTTTGCGTGAATCCACTGGGCAGTACTGGCTGCATCATGTCCCCTCCAACTGTAAAAAGACCGAACCCTCATTAAAAGCGTAATGCTTGTATGGTTGTGTTGATTTTGTTGAAAAGAAAACAACGCCAAACATAACAAAACAATAAAACATATTTTCCTTAAGGATAAAACAATACTGGTGATATCATTTCATGAGGCATGCATACAACTAAGCAAAAAAAAAAAAAAAGTAGCATACTGTACTGCTCATTCAAAATACTGCACTGGTTGCAAAGCAGTGTAAGCTTAAAAATTGAAAACCACACTACACCAGACAAGTTTCTTCTTACAAATGAAAATATAATACTTTTCTAAATACTGTATTACAGCACAACAGACCTTTAACGTGAATTATATTGTTACAGACTCACCAAAAAGTGCTTTCACTAGCCAGCAGCCGTATTAGCGTTAGCTTACCAAAGTGACGTCACATGCTTCTAAGTGGAACCTGACGCTTTCTGTGCCCTTGTTTGAACACGGGTTCACCTCTATCTGATAAATACTTCATTTTGATAACGTTTAATTCACTTTGTAACATTTATTTCTTCGTTTATTTTTAAACTAGAACATTTTACAAACACTTTACCTGGTGATGTCACAGCTTAAGCAACGCACCTTCCACACACGGCACTTCCTGTTTGTTTTTTTAAATACGTAACTTCCGGTTGTGTTGAGATGCCAGAAAAACAATGGATCTTGAACACACAAAAACTGAATCAAATATCATACTACACCATACTTCAAATATCACCCATGCGTTCATGCTAACATAAACAAAAAATTAACTGATTTTAAGTGGTTTAGAATTTTGTACAGCAGGGTACAGGTGTGTGTAACTATTAAATTAAGTTATATTAAATTAAGTTAAATATACACACTGCTAATCTTACAATGACGATTATGTCTACTATTACAATACTTAAAACATTTTCACATTTAATAATAATATTATGGGATATGCAAAACCAGAAGATGGCAGTGCAGAGCTGGTGGTGCCAATACTCCAATTTATGTCCCATCAAGTGTGATTTTATGCTTGTAAAATGATTACACGGATACATGTGTGTGCAATTGCGTGCAGGTTTTTTATTTTATTAGAGATCTATACACAGATGTGAAGCAGGATCGATCGGGGGGGGGGGGGGGGGGGGTTCAATTTTATAAGCTGTTTGAGTAACGTATGACCTCCTCACAAAACCACATTTATTCTTTGCTGTTATTTCAGCTTTTCCTACCACACATTTTGTAAATGACATTTGAACTATGCATTCCATATAGTTTATGACTAGTCTCAACCTGAATGCACAAATGAACCATTGTGTTCTATAAAAAGGTTTGCGGTACCACTCTACTCTTCCAACTTAGTCTCATCCCAATAAACATTTCTCCTTTCCCTCCTTTTTTTTCTAAATCCCATAAAGCAAAGTCAATCCAAAGTAGCACACCTTAAATCAATCTGGAATTTTGATATCAAGTTCATATGGTTGGATAGGCTGCAAAGATGGCGGGAGATTTATTTTCCTTTGCAGCCTCAGGACTGTAAAAGGTGATCATGACCATAAACATTTACAGCATTTAAATAGTTGAATTTTTATAATATACGAAAGGATACGGTTGGAGAGTCTTGTTAAATGTAGGCCCAGGAGTGAATAGTTTGGATTAGGGTGACATCATACTTGGGTTACGAAGAAATATCTTTTAGCTGTTCTGCAATCCATCCTCTACACGTGTGTGTGTGTGTGTGTGTGTGTGTGTGTGTGTGTGTGTGTGTGTGTGTGTGTGTGTGTGTGTGTGTGTGTGTGTGTGTGTGTGTGTGTGTGTGCATGCATGTGACAAGACGACACACTACACTAAGCCTGTATAATATTTCACTGCAGCACGCGTGTCATCTTCACCCCATAATGAATGATAGATGTTACATTAAACAGTATAGGCTATTCATGCATTCTCCAGCTGCCTACATGTAGGTGTGTCTGCATGTTTCTTCACTTATTGCCACTTCGTCATCAGTACAACCTTCGGACATTTTTGTTCCTGTCCAAAAAATAAAAGATGGCAAACACATGCTTGATGCAAGACAGTCATTTTCTTAAAAAAAAGAAAAAGAAAGAAAAAATGCTTCAAACTATTTTGCCATTCCCTGATGATGTTTATGCTCAAACTAAACATAAAACTAAAACTACACTAACCAAAGAAAGTACATTTCGTTAATGCTAACAAACAACACAAACGTCATACATATGCTAACAAATAGCATTGGTGCTGCTGTTCCGACCCTTTAATCAGTGGGTATTTGTACACAATAGGTTGAGCAACACGTGTAAACTGTGAGGAACATAGGACTTAGCATTGTTAAACTAAATAACTTCAACACAAAATCCTGTTTCAACAACTACTACTGCTTTTAGCTTTTAGTCTGTACATCGGCTGCCAACAAAAATATACAGTAAAATCAATTTACCATGATTATTTACCGTTTTATTGGCTTGTTCAGCAATGTACAGTAAGTTTACCAAACTCTACTGTACATTGCTGCTGTGTTCCTAGAATCCGATAAGGCCTGGATCTGGCTCAAAAAGGAGATTTACGAGAACATCTTTACTGGACGTGATCCAGGTCAGTCAGACTTTATCTGGGAGGCCAGCCCGGTACTCTTACTAACCACTGCTTTGCTTTGTTTTTACCCCACAGGCAGTTAAGGAATTTCAAAGGTTTTTGTGCTTAGTCAAAAGGTTGGGGTCAAACCATTTACATGAATGCAGTTTTTACAGTCCAGTGGCATTTGTTGATTTTTGAATTGTGTAAATTCACCTTCACCCAAAATCAGATGAGCATATTTGTATATACACGAGGTTCGAAATAAGCTGTTTTGCATAGAAGTTTTTTTGCACCTCATTTCAACATGAGACCTAAAAAACTTTGCTGAACTCATTTCGCCTACCGCAGGTAGTTGAAGGTCAAGAGAAGCTCTGTGCTATTACACGGAAGAAACATGCTAGCAACAGTTATGGCTGTCTACTCGTGCACCTAAGCATGTTGTGGAGTCGCACCTAAGTCAGTAATCAACGCCTGTGTGGCGGCGAATAAGCTATATTTCTGACAAGTGTCATACTGATGAAGGGATGACGAGAAAAGACAGACAAACCCTGCTAAACGCTAAACTATCCTAATATTGACACGGCTAGCACGTTTAACACCACAATTAAATGCTTGAGTGATCGATGACACTTTACACCAAAGTCTAGCTGGAACCGCGTTAAAGGACTTTAACGTAAAAATCATACTCGCTAAACTGAACCGGAACCGGACTTTCGTTACGTTGCGTCATTGTTACTGTATAAAGACTGCATTTTAAGTAATGACTTAAACATTGTTTTATATGTATTCATAGACAGACATTTGGATTATATTTAAGGCTCTAAGCACAAAGTACTCTGGGTTGACACGTCAAAACAAGATGGATGCATGTAGGCATAATAGTTTCCAGTGTGTGCTGAATGGTGCATATATGCGCTGTTTGTATTTGAGGGAAGCCCTCTTAAATGGCTCCATATAGAAGAACTCAGCGGGGTTCAGATGTGTTTTGTGTTGCTGTTGATTCAAGCTGCGTTACTCACAGGCCCTAAAAGCATCATGGGTGGCCACTTTGGGCCAACAGCCAAACATAAGCAAATGCACGTAAACTCAAAGCGCGAGGTGTATACAATTAGCATGTACACAGTAGACTGGCACATACACACACTCTCGTATTGAGCGGCGCGTCACAAGCATTAATGCACACAACCATAAAGTAAACACGTAACTTCTGCGCAAATTCATTTGGACACGAGCACACACACACACACACACAACTGCAATCACGTACCCCCGCGCTGGGTCTAAAAACAAACTGCTCAAAATATGGCATTTGTCCTCTGATTAAACACTCACATTCCTGCAGGCTGCATTTGGCCAAGCCGGGCAACAGGCATCGTAGTGACAGTCGGACATGGGGTTTGTCCGCTCATGAAAGGAAGCTTTATGACAAAGTCAACTCCATAGAATATGAAGAAAAGAAGCAAAGCTAGCTTAAATCTATTTATGTGTCACTCCTAGTTGAAGTAATTTCAACTGTAAAAATGATACATAAAACAAAAGAGAATGTAAAATAATATATTTAAATACCAATATTTCAACCAAGTCATATTATATTAACGAAGGTTAACTAGCTTAGGGCTAACATACAATACAAAACACCATAGAAAGGCTAAGAGAAATTAGCATATGTCACAGTAATTGTAAACCTTCAAATAACTCGTCGTCCTTTGAAAAACACTTAACTAAACTGTAAAAGTGACACATAATACGAAAGAAAATGTCAAATAATACATTTAAACACCAAAATGTAATTTATTAATGGAGGTCAACTAGCTTAGTGCTAACAAACAATACAAAACACCAAAGAAAGCTAACAGAAATTAGCATATGTCACAGTAATTGTAAACCTGCAAACAACTCGTCGTTGTCCTGTGAAAAAAATGTCCTCTTTTTTGTTGTAAGTTTTTGGCATGTTGGAAATCAGTTTCATCCCATAAACACACCTAAACTTATTGAAACACATTTTTAAAATATTCCTTCAAAGTTTTATTAAAACTAGTACTAATATTTTAAAAGCATTCCTTTGCTCTCCCAAAAAAGCAGCTTAGCTTAAATCTATTTATTTGTCACTCCTAGTTGAAGTAATGTAAACTGTAAAAGTGACACATAAAACAAAAGAGAATGTAAAATAATATATTTAAACACCAACATGTTCAACCAAGTCATATACTAACGAAGGTCAACTAGCTTAGGGCTAACATACAATACGAACCACCATAGAAAGGCTAACAGAAATTAGCATGTGTCACAGTAATTGTAAACCTTCAAACAACTTGTCGTTGTCCTGTGAAAAACACTTCTGGGATTTAAAAAAAAAAAAGTTTTTGGGATGTCTGCATTCAGTTTCATCCCATAAGTGAAGAAATTAAAAAAAAATACAAAAATGGACATAAGTGTTTTTCACAGGACAGCAACAAACTGCTACTTTCACACACAGAGTGGCAACATATGCAACAAAAGAGAACATACTTTCTGAGATGCTGAAACGGTGAGTGGCATGCGGATACAGATAATGATTTATATATATATTTAAAACACAGAGACATATGTGTGTTTTGAGTCAAGGCTGCAGTTAATGCCGAAATTACAAACGGTGCTTTCGTGCTTTACCCTGAGGCTGAATTTCACAATGTCTTATTGAAAAAAGCAGCATATAAAAAGCACGTTTTAAATAAAATACATCAGGGAATTGGGAGCTGTGGTGCATGTAGGTGCCCAGTCAAGTGAAACAATCCCACACACTGTGGCTACCTTACTCCAATTGTTGACTTCATGTTCAGTCATGCGAGTCTTATTGAAGGAGCGCGGCTACAATGGTCAAAAACGGGTAGCAGTTAACAAGGCAGAGAGCAAGTGCAAACACACACACACACGCACACACATATATATATATATATATTATATTATATATATTGCCAAAAGTGTGAGCTTATCATGCTAATAGGGAAACTAAACCCAAGTAGCTAGTGCTAACTTAACTAGCTAGCACTAGTAAAAAAATAGTGTTCTGATTAATAGCGCATTTGTGGGTTAAAAATTAAACTGAATCATTCATCATTCTTTATTGATGTCACGCATTTGAGTTAAGTTTAGTAAATTTGGGTTTAGTTCGCACTGTGTTCCGTTGTGAAGGTCAAAATGTGGTGTTGCGTTCAGGTTCTGTGCTTAAATCTTGGCTCTTAACTTTCTGTGTGGACTTAATGTTCTCCCCATTTTTGCGTGGGTTTTCTTCAGCTTCTCCATTTTTCTTCCACATTCCAAAAACATGCACGCTAAGTTCATTGAAGGATCTAAATTGTCTTTAGGTGTGGACCGTGACCCTGAGCAGGCTATGCTGTACAAAATGAACTTGTCAAAGACGGTCTAAGCAGGTTAAAAAACACGTTCTTCTCCATGTCTGGTCACACTGCTGGATTTTAACTTTCCAGTCTTTTGGATCTACCTGTATGGTCTGCTAATGCTGGCTGCACTCTTGCCTCGGCACCTGTAATGTGATCCACCAAATTGTAGATTTATGACTTTTTAGAAACTCATGGCTACTAACTGCAGCCAATAGTTCTTTGGCCCAACTCAAACTCGAATGTATCCCAATATTAATCTCAGTTAAGTCCAGTGCTGAGGAAATGTCTGCAGGACATGGACTGGACTCCAGCGCAGAGGACTCAGCAGCAAAGCTGTATCCCAGATGTATGCTATGCATCAAGCATTTCCATTGCAGCCTATTGGACGACGTGGCGCCCCAACGGCTGTGGATCACAATGTCTTCCAGTGGCTTTATGACTCAAGATCTTAATAAAGTATCTGAATCATGTCCCTCACGTCTATGTGCTGAAAGGATGTGCCTTAAAGAGGTTTGCAGGTTTTCTCCTTTGAAGGATCTGTCAGGAAGGGATTTTCCCACTCCAATCCATCAGCGCCAGTCCTCTTTGTGTCTTTAAAAGGTTGCTTTAAGAGGTGAGAACGTAGATTACCTCTGAATCTCCTCCTCATGCGAGCTCCCAGAGGACCCGGCACATCATCACGCACTGGACCACCATAACTTTTCATGAGTGGTGGGTCGTAGATTAGCTCATACTTGGAACATGGACAGCGCCGTGTTAATGAACGGGCTTGATTAGCTGCTGAAAATATTTGCAGCGCAAAAAGCGGAATTGGAAAGTGGACATTTTATTACCTCCACCAAGTGCAACGGAAGTGAGAAAAGTTGGGTCGAATGAATAAACCACAAGACTAAATTTTTTAGGTTGTTTTGTGGATTATCCATTACATTCATGGGCTAAGTGAATCTCTTTTTGACCCAAATTGGGTTATTTTTTATCCAACTGTTCACTCTTAAAACAGTTGAGTCAAAAATAACCCAATTTGGGTAAAAAATAGACCGATCTGACCAAACTTTATGGGGTTGTTTTGTACAAATTTTGGGTTGATTTACGTGTAACGGACTCTTTTTTTTTGTAGTGGATCAGTCCATTTTTTTCAGGAAGCAATTAGGTCAAATAGTAGGAATGCCATGCAAGAGAAATTGAAAAATATGATCCAATAGTCAAACAAATGTGTATTATTATGTAGTTTGGGTTAAATGTTTTTTTGGGCACCTTCTTTAAAGTGACATTTGTTTTTAGAGTTGCATTGCAGGCCTCTTTGAATGTTTTCACGGGCCCTATATGGCCCACAGGCTGTAGGGTTTCCTCCCCTGCGTTAACTCCACAAGTCTTTTATCACTCAGACACCTCCAGGCAATTTACAACCGTTGGGGGCTTACTGCGGGTCCCGAATGCCATATCTTACACATACTGCATTTTTGCACTCACTATTCATGCTCCCTCCTCCAGGTATTCAACCTCAGACGGTTTGATGCCTTTAATGTCTTTAATGGTAATCTTTTCATGGAACAACTCAGAAGAAATTTAACTTGGCAAAGAAATTAAAATAGTTAAGTGTACAGCTTGTCCAGTATAACCAGTGTAAATTTGCTTTTTATCTCAAAATAACACACAGCTTAACTCATTCACTCCAAGCCATGCTCCCGGCTGTTTTACTGGATTTTTAACAGATTTCGCAAGGCCCACAGAATATTGTGCTCTATTGGTAATAAAACATGGAACCAACCAAAGGAAAGATTAGAGTCTTTTTTTCATCTGGATTTTTTTTAAATATTTGTATCTGTTTTGCAGCAATTAGTATTAGAATATAGCTAAGTGTCATCATTATTCAAAAATCTATTTAGAAATGTGAGTAAATGAACTTTTTTCAACATAGCCCTGGTTGATCTCTTATACTCTGCTGCCACCCGCTGGACGCTTTTGTAATAACTAACATTGCTTTAAGCAACCTTTTCATGTCAGAAGCTGCATCAAAGCCTTCTGTATGCTCTACCCTTTTTTTTTTTTAAACACACATTTTAAAAAACGTAGAAATACGTTTTTGGGAGTGCAGGACAAAGTATTAAAAAACGTTTATGGGTTTGAATGAGTTAACTTGTTCAGTGTAGTTTGGTTTTTGGAAACTTCCGCAATAGTCGTACAACCGTACTGTATTAAGCAATCAGTACACCCCAGATGGGACTCAAACCCACAATCCCTGGCTTAGGAGGCCAGTGCCTTTTCCATTAGGCCACCGAGGCACTTAACACTTAAATGAGGTGTACAATAGTAATGCCATGTGGAATGCTAGCTGAACTACCAAACGTTATTGGCCTTAAAGTAATTGAGCCCTTTGAAATCTGCCTTGCAATCATGTTTTAAAAAGTCAAAGTGTCCTGTAGTTTTCCCGGGATGTAGCTTATTATTTAAATTGTTTGTTAGCCACAAGGCAAGTTAAACATCAATAATTAACGAGATTTCTTACGCTGACACCTGCATATTTATACATGCAGATACATGACAGGCATCCCAAAGCAGTGTTTAATTCGCGTATACCCAAACACAAGCATTCCGACACATCTTCCCCTCATTCCCACCATTCCTGCCTTTAGTTATAGGTCTACATGTGAGACAGCCCTCATTAAGTTTGTGTGTGTGGGAAAATGACTAGCCCCTCTTCTCGCTCATTAAACATTCATAAGACGGAGACTCCCCCTTGGCCGCTTGGTGCAAAGTGAGCGTATGTTTGCTACATGGCCTGCGTCCTGCCGCGATCGCACAGCGAGAGCGTTTATGTCCGCTAACAAAGAAGCAGTGTTTGGCTTGTTACAGTAGCCAAACTGGGTGGTAAAGGAGTTGTCTCCATGTCTTGCCCATGTCTTCATGGGACAACGCTTAAGAAATGGCACTGAAAATGTCCAAATTGAGCACTGTTAAGAAATACAAAGAGTTTGTCATAATAGTGCATGAAGGCTATTCTCGAGTAAGCTTATGTTTTTAAAAGGGATGAGCATTTAGCGCCGAGCTAAGTTGCTACAGCTCTCAAAAGAGGACACTCACATACTCCTTTGAAAGCCAAGAGCCAAGTTTATGCCTGTCTTGTCATTTGGAATGACTCCCAAGTGTTCATCCGTATAAAACTTAACAAAATAAAGGCATACAACATTGTGCACCTTATAACGCAAAAGTGGTAAAAAATAAATAAATAAATGTTTTTTAAATAATATAAATGCATATATTTAGTTGTATTTTACCATTTAAAAAAAGTCCACAAGTTGCTTCATGTTCAAAATTAACCAGCTCTTATTATGAAAAAAAAAAAAAATGCACTGCACTGTCACCAATGCACAACATCAAATGCTAATGACATCTAGTGGCACACAAAAAATACCCCAGCACTCCATTTTACAGTATAGTACATCTTTTAAAACGTCAAATAACTTTATGGCTATACAACCATATTTGTATTAGGTTAATATTAGAGGTGTCAGGCAATTATTTTTTTTAATCGTAATTAATCGCATTACTTCAATAGTTTATTCGCGATTAATCTCAAATTTTATATCTGTTCTAAACGTACAATAAAATGTACAATAAACTATTTTAAAATAATACTTCATAAAAATGTAGTTAAAATTAAAAAAGATGTACTGTACTGAACTGTAAAAAAAAACATGTGATATTGATTTGTGTTTAGGTCATTTTTCTGTCACCAGATGGCATAATTGCATTTGTAAGACATTGGTGACAGCTCAGTGCATTTTTTCTTTTCATATTAATTTTTCTAAATTGTGAAATGCTGCACATTTTTAAATGTAAAATAAAACTTGACCCCAGACTCCACAAATATATGCATTATTATGAAATGTATTACTGTTAAATTTTGCCGTGCGTTGCAACTGGAATTCCCCCAGTACAGGCTTTCCAAGTAAGGGGCGGTCATCAATCGTGCGTTAAAAAAAATGGGGCCATTAAAGGAACTTTAAATTAACTCAAAATTAATGCACAAATTTTTACACCCCTATTTAATATATATTTCCACTTTTCTAAGAATTAACAAGAGTAAGAAAAACTTTAAAAAAAAAATACTATATTGTATAAATTGAACATGTATGTCGTTTCCCCACTGAAGTCACTCTTGTTTTTTTCTCTAAACGTCCCCAATATCCCCCTCGTCATTCCTCTGCTTTCTAACCTGCAAACACCCCGTGACAGGCACGTTTGTGTTGTCAGTTCAAAGCACACGGCGAGGTCACAGAGGGAGTGCGTCACTCAGACCACTTGTCACCCAAATGATGACAAATTGGCCGCCTCGCTGCTCGACTCCCAATCAAGTCCAGACCCGTGTAGTCCCTTATGTGCGCGCACACTTCCTGTAAATGGAGACGGATGGCACTCAGGTGAACGGCAGAATATGTGTCACCTTTTACTACTCTTTCTTCTATTTTTTTTGCATCAATCGGAGGACGCAACATTCTAAATGGCGGCTGCTCCATCTATTATTCTTTGCACTTGGTCACAAAGTCATTAGACGCACCGCAGGGGAGCTCGCGGGTGCTAAATCCAAACTTGAGAAGCTAAAGACTAACATAAAAATGTGAACAATGGAACCCTGACTCATTCTTTTCTTGACCAAAAACTCACTTTATGCCAAGTCGCTAATTAACCTTGATTTTTTTCTTTTTTTTAAACCAACAGACGTCTTTTGTCTCTGGGGGCTGTTTTTCCTTTCTTTCTCAAGCCACTCGGCTCCATGTCTCGTTATTTTTCCATGCGTAAAAGTTTCATGATGAAATAAAGCAGGCTGCTTGCTGAGTCTTTGGCTGCTGTCAGTCAAAAAGCAGCCCAACTAGAATAGGACTGATGAATGTCTACTCATTCATTCGAGCACGCTTGCAGATGTAAAACAGAGCAGCTGAGACACAAAAGCAGTCAAAATAACTCAGTCAAAGGCAATCAATTATGACTTGAGTCCATGCCAGTTGTTTATGCCATTTTGTTAATATAATTATATAATATTTTGTTGTTTTTCTTCCTTGTATATATATTCACGCATTGACAAACAAATGACAGATTTAGAAAGCATTGATCAAGGCTTTTAATATGAGGTATGAGTCGACATGGTTAGTTGTAAATTACTTTTTGGATCTTATTCCAAGGGAGCTTGGAATATAAAGTGAATCCAGGTATGACAAAATGTAGTGAATTCTATTTTGCTGATTACTGATGACAGCGTCTGCGGCATGAAATAAATAAATATGAGAGCAGAGCCTTTATTTATTGATTGATATTTAAACAAACGTAAATATCATGAATTAATTTATTTTAATTTCTTGATATATTTATTATTGTAGTTATATGTATTTTTTGAGTCTCATTTTTTAAATTTATATATATATATATATATATATATATATATATATATATAGATCCATTTATAATTATTTTTGAATTATTTTTTAAAATAATAATAATTAAAATAATAATAATAATAAAAAATGATATCTGTTTTTATTTTCACTTTTATTTTTATTTTATATTTTATTTAGGCATTTTTGGCCCTCCATATACTGTACATTAGTTCTGTTAACATCTTTTTACAGTACCACTGTTGTGACTGTGTTTTGGGTTGTGTCATGTTGTGTCATCGTGTTGTTATGGTCCTGACGATATTGTCAGTTGCTATGCGGTTACTAGGCCCTGTATTTAGGTCCTGTAATTGCCACTCTTATTTTGTCATATAGACCTTTATTCTGTCACGAAGACTTGAGCATGGTCCTAGCTGGAGTTACTGAGTGATGCTAAGCCTCTACTAACCTAATATCCACTTAGATAAAGTGAGATTATTTAGGGTTGATTGAAAAGAAAGACAAACAAACATACGAGAACAAAATCACAGTCGTTATTGCTGCACCCTAAGTGTGTTATTCCCTCGACTTCCTCCTTTGGTCTCCTTTCCATTAGGACCTCTTATTTCCTAAAACACACATACAGCGCAGGCTCAAGTTCCTCCAGATGTGAGGCCTTCAGGGTTCACGGTGGAGTCTGGTGAAGAAGTGTGTCTGGGTCATTTCCACGCGGATGTAGCTTTTCCTCCAGATCGGGTTCTGCTGGTCACATCTTCACACATCATCCACTTGCTTTATTTGATTGAATCCTCATAGCTCAGACATCAAAAAGAGATTTTTCATCAAGTTTGTTTGAAAACAGCCGATTATTCACTTTCCCACTTGGCCCCAGTTGTAAACTCCGGAGGGGACTCTTTAACTCTTCACCTTACACGACGATGTTGCTCATGTGGCTCCTTTTCCTCCTTGGTTGCGTTTGATGCAGCGTACACTTTATCTGACGCTTCCTGGCCAAGTCGCTGGCGGGATAAGATCTGTGAAAGCGAGCCAAACGCTACATTGACGAGCCGTGAAAAGCTAAACAACGAGCTGAGAGAAAGACGCATGGCTTGAGTGGCAGCTCTGGGCACGTTTCTCACTTTAGGTGACATCTCTCACATGAGGTGGAGTAACCGAAACCTGCGCTGATGTGATAGCATTTATTGTTACAACTCATCAGATTTGAATGGAACAATAATTGAGAGCTTAAAAAAAAAAAAAAAAAAAGCACTAATGAGAAACACATTTGAGGAAATTACAGTCATATGAGAAACAAATGTGGCGCTTTCTAAGGAGTCAGGCTTGAATATAACTTCATAATCATCCGTTTTCTTTTGCGCTAAGCCCTCACTCGGGTTGCGACTGGATGCAACCCGAACTGGAAGCAAACCAAACAAAGGTCACCTTCGCACCGATAGAGAATTTTGAGTTTTCAATGACTAATCAAATTAATTCCTCTGTCAAATGAATGCCTCTTTTTTTGTAATTATGTCAGTTGCTAGAATGTATCGTTCACACACTGACATAAGTCAACTGTTTGGCTCATTTGAACTCAATTGCTAACTAAAACATCAGCACTGAGCTCAAAATCAGACTCTCGTTGCAGTTTCTAGATGATTGACTTGCGTTGTGTGTCCTTCCACAATGTCATGTGTACGTTATCTCATTCAAGCCCAAAAACGTGTAAATATGTTGTTTTCTTTAAATATATTTTGTCCTTTTTCCTTCAAAAGTTTTTTATGTTTTGTTTTATGCTAGAGCATACAGAAGGCTTTCATGCAGCTTCTGAGGTCACTTAAAGCAATGGTAGTTATTACAAAAAAATGGCCAGCAGGTGGCAGCAGAGTATAAGAGATCAGCTTGGGCCATGTCAGTTCCTTCCCGTCGTCTGCTTCTTTCTGTAACTCATATTTTTTGAAATTGTCATAATATTATTTTAACAATGAATCATTTATTTGCGGAGAATAAAATCAATATATAATAGTGTTTGACATTTTAAAAAGTAAATATAGCATTTTTAATGCATGGGTCACCTTTGCGAGCAGGTTAGAATGAAACTAAATATAATATTCCAATTCATGTCTTCAATTAACATCTTCACTAAAGCAAAGAGTTTTATTTTTATTGTGTGTTTAACTTAGTTAAAGCTACTGAATGTAAAATGTTACATTTTGAATCGCTACTGTCAACTGTGGCCAAAAAAGGAAACAGCATTTTCCCTTCTTCACATACACAATGCGCACATGGCGTCACATCCGCAGACAGCGGGCGGGAAATTTGAACCCGAATAACAACAGTGTTGCACAATCCTTCTGAATCAGTGCAGAAATCAATTCATGGAATGAAGTATAATCATTATTATCTTCAAAATATTTTAAATAGCACCCTCGTGACCGCCAGGTGCAAGGGGATCTCGGATTACCTAGCATGATCAAATAAGATACTAGTTTAAAGTAAGTGTTCCAGAATAACCATGGCAACAGCAGCGGCTCTGTTGTCATCATACT
Source organism: Leptonotus elevatus (assembly GCF_054856555.1). Classification (NCBI taxonomy): domain Eukaryota; kingdom Metazoa; phylum Chordata; class Actinopteri; order Syngnathiformes; family Syngnathidae; genus Leptonotus; species Leptonotus elevatus. The sequence continues at coordinate 10,427,737 of NC_141258.1, read as the reverse complement.
GTCAATATCCACCAAAAACCAGGGCTGGACTGGCACACAAAAAATTGGCCCTGGCATTTTGACATTTTGCCCGACTCCTGAGCACCTCTGGCTCCATAGCTCTGACACGGATGTTGATGTTTGCTGTCTATATTGTAAATGGATTCATGTGCTGCTCCCTCTAAATTGTGGATCGGTCTCTTGGAGTATTAAGAGGAAAATAATTAAATAACAAAGAATCTACCCCAAAAGACGCCGGCCCACCGGGCATCTGCCCTTAATGCCAGATGGGCAGTCCAGCCCTGCACATAAATGTTTTTTCAGTTTAATACTTACACATACTGATGCTTTAATAATCACACCGAAAAAGGCAATGTTTTTAAACCATTGAAGTGGTTTTAGTTTAAAGACTTTAGTGGCATTTGGTGAAAGAAGTTTTAGGCTTTAATCAACTCATATGGTTTCGTTTGGCGTCACATTGATTTAAAACTCAATGTTACGGGACGTTGCGTAAATCTGATTATACGTAACAGATTTAAAACTTTTAACTCGAAACTATAAGCACCTTAACCAATTCATTTTGGATTTATTCATCGCAAGAGGTTCTCATTTAGTAGCGTCTGAAGTTGTGGAACAGTTGGCAAGGTCGTTTTTTTTGTTTTTTTTTAATGCCACATGTCTTTAACTTATCACCGCTTACTCACTGTAACAAAAGAAGTGGACTTTATGCCAAAATGCTATCTTGTGTCATAAAGTTAATTGTGAAGTGACACATTAACCTCTTGAAATACAACGTATCAAATTTCTCACCGTGAGGGTGTTGGCAAAAACGCAGCAGGCCGATTAAACGACGGCTTGACGTACGGCAGGAAGTATAAAAGAAAAGAGCGGGGCTGTGCCTTGGGAGTTGACCTGCGACACTTTATGAAGGCCCGAGGGGCAAAGCGGGGCGACGGGCTCGATGTACGGAAAAACCAAAATTCAAAATAAATAAATCACTAAATAAATGACTAAAAGTGAAAATAAAACCGGATATAAAAAATATAATTCGAAAATTAAATCCCAAAAAATTAACATAAATGGAAATGAAAACAACTATATATATATATATATATATACTTTTAGTCATTTATTTATTCATTTATTTTGAATTTTGGCAGTTTTGGTCCATGCTGCCAGGACGAAATGTTATTCAAATGAGGGGGCCGTCTTAAGCGTGTGTTGGGTTGGACTCCGCTGTTGCAAAACTGCCTTTCGATGGCCGAGTGAGCGGGTCGGCGAACAAGGACGTCTGGCTGGTAAAGGCAGTTTGCAACGACGGAGTCCAACCCAAGACACGCTTAGGACCGCCCCTCATTTGAATAACAAACATTTCGTCCTGGGAGTATAGACCAAAACTGCCAATATTAAAAAATAAATAAATAAATGACTAAAAAAATAATTAAATAAATCACTAAAAGTGGAAAATAAAAACGGATATAAAAAATATAATAAAAAAATTAAATACAAATGTATTTATTTATGTATATACTGTATATATTTTTAGTTGTTTTTATTTCCATTTATATATATTTTTTTTAATTTAATTTTCGAATTATATTTTTTTATACCCGTTTTTATTTTCACTTTTACTCATTTATTTAGTCATTTATTTATTTTGGCAATTTTGGTCCTCCATACGATGGGTTCACTGCGGTTTAACTTGACGTTTTACAATCACGTCGGACTGCATCTGGAGTATTTGATGCCAGGGGTTCAGCGGAGGGTCATGTGATCGTTTCCAGCAACCTGAGACGAACGAGCGGCATGGTGTGCGGCGGGGGACTATTATTACAGGGATAATTGAGTCGGAACTTTAAATAAGCTTGAGCTTTAGGACGGTGTGAGTGTGCAGTTCAAGTCAAATTTCAGTAAATGCAGTTTTTTTCAACAACAATGAAAGGGAATATGACACAATTATAGTTTAAGGAAGCAATCACAAGAGCAAATATTCACGGGGCCTCGTCTGCCATTAGTCCACATGGACATGGTCCATGCACACATTCAGGAACTGGAACCATTTTAGTGAGTACTGTATAGTCAAATGCTTTTACATTTGGCGGTGTGCTTCACCCTTAACAGTAAAAAACGGTATTAACTGTACAGACATTTTGAAGTAACATACAAGCATTAACTGTCAGATATAAAGTATAAAGAGTATAAAGAGAGGTATACATAAGAAAACAAATAGAAAGTACTGCTGTTTATCCTTTGGCAAAAAAATGGCCGATGCTCCATAGCACTTTTTTTTCAGACCAATACAAATATGAGTACTCAGCTCTTGAGTCTCCGATACCAAGTACCAATACCACTATTACTTTTGATAGAATACATTTCCACCCTCAAAAAACAATGACAGTTAATTTCAAAGAAAGATCTGTATTGTATATCACAGTATAGCATTTCCCTGAAAATTGCATGAAATTAATGGCAATTTTCTATTCTTCTTAATTTCCCATTTCTAATTCCTGATTGGCCACAAGAGGACGACTGACATTGGTATTGTCCGCCACCACGAGTATCAATACCTTGAAATAAGGCAGATTAAGCTTCATTTCAATCAATCAATCAATCAATCAATCAATCAAAGCACTTTTCATACAAAAAAACGCAACTCAAAGTGCTTTTTTGCCGCTATAATCAACGTTCAAAGTTCCTTAGTGTTGCTGTAATGGAGATTTGTTTGCATTATGGTTGCAGTCTGATTTATGACTTGCTGACTTGTGTTTCCATACTCGTTTGGAAGAATTTTGGGAAGTTGTCGTAGTCAACACTGAAAAGACTGCAAGTCAAAGGAGCAACTCTAAAAGTACTGGCATATTAATATCTGGTTCATTATTTTTGCGGAAGCCTAAGATCAAAACATTAATGTAAAATAAATCTAATAGGGAAGAAGAACTTGAAGAAATAATTGCACATCAAATCGCAATCTAATTACTGAGGAGGAAAGAAAATTGCAATTCGATTATTTTTCAAAATTGTTGCATGAGGTTTTTTTCCCCTCACACTTATTAACTCTGCTTTTTGTATCTGCTAGTGTTGAAAGAAGTTCAATCCAAAAAACTGTTGTAACAAACCCAACAAAAAGTCCAATGAAATATTAATACTCCAAGTCCTTTTGGAGCTCATATTACCTCCTGCCTCATCTCATTCTCTCATCATCTTGGAGACGGGAACTAATTCACTAACAACTGTCATCACCTCTACAGTCGTCTTCATCACAATGGTAAGAATAATAACAATAGGTCATTTGGATTTATCCTGCTGGTTAAGACAGAATGTGTCGCGTACATCAATGTGCAGCATAAATCTCGGATTCCCCGTCGGAGTGCGGTGCAGTATCCTCTTAAGTCGTGAAAAGAGTCCATTTATAGACATGAAAAAAAAAAGGGCCTGTTTCAATAGACTCAAAGGGAGGTAGCCAATAAAAACAATGACCTGGCCAGAAAAATTGGGGGCTGAAATGCAACTATAATACCATTCTTTTGCATGAAGAAAGACTAAAGTGCTGTGTGGAAAACTGCCTGCGAAATTGTGTGCGAGCGACGTGGGCACTGACAGACAAAGTATCCCTCTGCACGAAAAGCGACTTGACAAGGTGAGAGGACAAGTGATTGAGGAGAAAGGGAGAGCGAACGTATATATACAAAGGTAAAATTATAAAAGGAGTTTGGTCCATTAAGGCAGTGAGTAATTGGAACACTGACTGAAGCATGATGGGAAAATTGCCTTTCATACGTTTTAGCAATGTACGTTACTTGTTACTTTCATAACCAGATCTGCTGCTGCTCTGCCCGAAATCCACATAAGCATCTGGTGCTGCAAAACATTCCTGTTGGACTCGCACTCCTCCTCGCTGGCTTTTCAGATCTTTTCCAGCAGACTGAGATGTGAATAAGAAGTGCAATTTGAGATTGTTGTCAATTTTTCAAGTGGCTGACAAACACGTATAGTAGATGATTGTTCTCAGAAAGGGGCCCGCTAAGGATAAATGGCCGGGGTTCGCTCTGGGGGAAAATTGCCGTCTCCAAAACGCTTGAGGAGGGCGATTGCCATTAACTGATGAAAGCTGTTCACATGGGAGGTATTCGGAATCATCTGTCACATGGTCGCAGATTGACAGAGTGAGGAGGGAATTGTGCTGAAAAAAAAACTAAATTGGTCATATCATTTTGGAAAGCTTGTCACATTACATCAGGGGTCAGCAACCTTTATTGTCAAAAGAGGCATTTTAGGCCAAATAAATAACAAAAAAATCCATCTGGAGCCGCAAAATATTTGAACATTGCAATGAACAAAACAGTGTTAGTACTGAGGGCCCAAGAGCTTATTTGATTTTTTTTGATTTTTGGCAATTTTTCACACTTGATTTTTCATGCATTTTTAGACTTTTCTGCCTTTCTGTCAAATTTCTGACTTTTTTCTGAAGCAATTTATGAACATATTACAGTAATTTTCTGCCTCTGTTCTTCCTTTGTAGACATTTTATGGCTACTTTTTGTCATTTTGTCTGTCATCTTTCTGACATTTGAAAATTTTGAGGACATTTTATGATCATTTTCGGGATTTCGTCTTTTGTTTTTGGACATTTTATGTTTACTTTTTGAACATTTTCTTTCCTGTTTTTTTCTAAATCAATTTTCTGACGTATTTGGAAATTTTGTGCAAATTTTGTGCTCATTTTTTACAGGATTTCTTCTTTTGTTTTGGGAAATTTTATGTTTACTTTTTGAAAAAAATATTCCTGCTTTTTCCTAAATCAATTTTATGACCTTTTTTTGTGCCAATTTTGTGGTCGTTTTATGGCAATTTTGTGTATTTCTTCTTTTCTTTTTGGACTCTTTAAGGTTATTTTTTTAAATTATTTATTATTTGCCTTTTTAAAAATAAAATGTCTGACTTTTTTGTGGCAATTTTGTGTACATTTTATGTTAATTTTCAGGAATTTCTTCTTTTGTTTTTGGACATTTTATAGTTACTTTATTATGTCATTTTATAATAATTTTCTGCTTTTCTTTTTCCTTTTTGGACATTTTCAGGTAATTAAAAAAAAATTCATCTACCATCCGTCTATTTTTCTGTCAACTTTTTTGACAACTTTTGAATTTTTGAATATTTTTTTTCATTAATTCATTGAAATTATGATTAATATTTCATTTAAAGAATATAAATAAACATGCCCACTTCTTTTTTTCTTTTTTTTTTTAGAGATACACAGCGAGCCACCATAGAGGGACTGAAGAGCCACATGTGGCTCCAGAGTCGCAGGTTCCAGACCCCTGCACTAAATCTATTGTTGGACAGAAAAGAACAGTCGTTTTTTCCAACAACACATCCTGGTCTGTTTTATGTCTGTAAGTCTTTTGTGTGTATTAGAGTGTACCTATCTTCTTTTTATCTGGAATTTGTCAAGCACTAGTATTACTGCCTCCTGCAGGACTGGAATGGAACTGCAACGTGAGCTATAGAGTAGCACCTTACACTTGCTAGCCAGGAGGAAAGAAACCACCGATATCCGCCATTATTATTTAACCTTCACTCCAATGTGCGCTTTTGTAGCACCTGTTTTCCCTCAGTCTTCCTCTCCTTTCTTACAACAATATTTCATCAACTCTCAATCAAAATGTGGATTACACACTGGACTGGTCCCCAGTCAATCACCATCACTGTGTGTGAACCGAACCCACACTGACGTCAACCGAGTGAAGCAGTACCCCATCAGTGACTCCTCGTGCGTAAGAGCATAGATCAGCAAGACTTATTTCACAGTCTGTGTGTGCGCGCAATTTTGTGCGTGTGAGAGCTTGGCATACATTATTTGAAAGGATGTCATGGCCCTTCCATATCCAACAGAACAGCATGAATGGTCATTCAGCCTCAGCCAACAGTATGAAAACAAATCAAAGGAGAGGAAAAAGAGGAGGAGATGGGGGTGGGGTGGGGGCGATGAAGGATCGGGTCCCGGGCCAAAAGTAACATGGTGGGCTCGTCTGTCCTCCTCACGGTTTTGGGTCTGATGAGCACCCCGCTCAAATATTCAATGAATAAAGGTATTTTTATCTTTTGGTTGGGGGGCAAGTCCTCTATCTCATCAGCAGAAGAGCTGAGTCATCCGTGATGTCATTCAAATAATAGATTAAAAAAATGTGTCAATGAGTCCTAATGCGCAAATAATGACATTGTGCATTTTGAATTTGTTGCTTTCACTACTGACAACAAACAATGCCACCCACAAATGCACAAATGCTTGGAGGACGAAAAAAAGCTCCTGATGACAAAAAAAAGCTCGCCACCCCTGCTTTTGATGAAACAGCCTTTGCGTGAACGATATACATCCTTTTTTCCAATCAAAATAACTCTAAGATAAGATCAGTCATTTGTTTCAATGTGTTTTCCAAAGGCCAGCTGTTTGTCTTAAAGCGCAGAAGAAAAGTCCTTTATCCATATGGAGACTGCAATATAGGCCGGGAAATGTATGTATCAAAGGCACTCAATAATGACTATTTTTCTTCATTCCCACTCTTTCTACAGCCCCCACTTTGTTTTGCAGCTATATTTGGAACAAGGCTGACGTGAGCGCGAGTCTGGCAGCGAGGCCACTATAATGAGGTGACTTTATGATCATTGACAATTTGTGCTCATTGGGTTGAATTTTCAATCCCACAAATTATGAGACGTCTAGAAAAGTCAGCTCTGACTGATTCTTTACTCCCCATATAAGTGGAGCCGGCCGACCATAAAGTCGGAGACTCAATGAAGACGAATGTGGCCGTGACATATACTCACAGTGGTTTCAATTAGCTCCAATGTGGCAGCTAATCAGTGTTGTAAAACCTTTTTTTTTTCTTCAGTTTACAGCCTACAAAGAGAGTCCATGTGGAGCTGATGTAGTTCCTTAGGAAATGTTACAATGTCGTACTTATTAGTAGAAAATATGAAACATCAGTAGTTGATAACTGAGTATTCATGGTGCCAATAGAATACAAATGGAACAATCCATCTATTTTCCATTTGAATTGTTCAACTGGCGAGCTGTTTGGCTGTTGCCTTCGGTATGAACAACTTTAAACCAAGCATACATGAGCTCATAAATTGTGTCCAATGATTTGTCTGTTGTTGATAGTTGAATAATTAAAAACTAGCTTAAAAAAAAAACACAATACTTCTCACAATATTGAAATGAATGCAGTACTGTACTGTATTCCTTACACAGTGATATAGAGGCAGACAGATCAAATACTGTGACTAATAAGTACTGCATATTTTAGTATACAAGTACTTGTATATTTTAGTTGAGTATATGTGTCAGTCAGTGGTCAGCAACTTTTACTTGTCAAAAGTCCATTTTAGGCCAAATAAATAAACAGTTTAGTTAACGTACTAAGGGCCCAAGAGCTAATTAGAGCTGCACAAAACCCGAAAAATATGCAGCATCCAATACTTTAAGATAGTTTTTTCTGCCTTTCATCTTCTATTTTTTTTATTCATACATTTTTAGACTTTTTTGTCTTTTTTTCATATTTCTGATATTTGTGGCAATTTTATGGACATATTGTGGTATTTTTTAATTTACTTTTTTTGCTATTAATTATTAACATTTTTAGCAACTTTGTGGACATTTTATGGTAATTTTGGGGATTTCTTTTGGCCATTTTATAGAAAGTACATTTCTGCTTTTCCTCTTCCTTTTTGGATATTTTATGGGCCTTTTTTCATCATTTTTACATCACTAAAAAAAAACATCACTCTTCCTCCATATCTTTCATCTCTCTCTGATAATTTAAACATTTGGACTCTGACATTTTTTTTGAATATTGAATTATTAATTTTAATCATTAATTTGAAAAATATTTTATCAAAAAATAAACAAAGATGTAAAAAAAAAAAACACATTTATACTACAACTTTTATTTATTCATATTAGAGATCCACAGAAGAGGGACTATAAGAGCCACATGTGGCTCCAGAGCCGCAGGTTGCAAACCCCTGGTGTAGACAGACCACCAACACCTGTGGACAACGACAGTCTTGAACTTGAGAATTGAACCCAGAACCCCGGAACTGTGAGGCAAACATGCTATCCACTACCCCTAGAAGAGAAGTGCACACATGGCGTATAGTCCGGAGTGCATTTCCTCCACACTCCATTTCCGAGGGAATTACAAATTCTAATTTTGGTGCCTGTAATTTTCTATTTAATCCGCCTTTTTTTTTCTTTTATACCCAATGACCACAAACCATCACGAAATAACGACCCACCCTGGTGGAAAAGGCCAGCTGCGTACATGGGCGTGGGCGTGGTGATCTATTTATGCGTGCAGACCACATCACTACACCGTGAGAGCAGTAAAACGAGCTGGGCTGTCACCTTCTGTCATCCCACAGCAGAAGTGCATGCGCGTGCATCATACCCCACTCGATCTCCTCCCACACCGCGAGAACAGCTGCACGCGGTGGACTTTTCCAATGTGGATTACCTGGATAACACTCGAATAGTGCAGCGAGGGAATAACTTCATCTTCAATATCTATGGAATATTTAACCACAAACTCAATTATGGCAAAGTGGTTGGTCAACGCGTTGCGTCTGTTGGTGATTCTGGAGCCCGCTTGGAGTCAAATGGCGTCGGACCGACGCGTCTTTACGCATCCGAGCTCCGGACGGGACGCGGCGACCAGCAGCATGTTTAAAGTCTACGAGAGCTACGGCAAAGATCCGCGCAGCCACAAACAAGGGAACACCGTGAGGAGCTTCACAGCTGTTCCGAGTCAGTAGGAACCGCACGCGCGTGCGGACACGCGCACGCCTTAGCGCCGAGATAACAAATATTGTACACAAAATATTGTTGTTGTTTTTTTGTTTGAATTGATTGCGAATTTAAGTTTTAAATTAGCTTCCATTAGCCACGCAATCATTTGAACTGTATTTCATCATGGATAGATAGACTGGAGTGAAAAAAGCCAAATAAATAAAAAATGTCATTTTTAATACATTAAAAATGCATAGAAAATACAGATGAAACCAATTTGCAAATATACAGTATTGTAGGTCAAATAGCACAGTGTGCTAGTGGTAAGCACATCTGCCTCACATTTAAGAGGTTCTTGGGTCGAGTCTGGCTTCCTCCCACATTCCAAACACATGCATGTTCAATTCACTGAAGACTCTAAATTGCCCATAGCTGCGAATGTGAAAGGTCATTTGTCTATTTGTGACCTGTGATTGGCTGACGACCTTACTCAAAAACACCCGTGACCCTAATGAGGACAAGCCCTATAGAAAATGAATGGATGGATGTTTTATTAGATACATCTGCAACCTAATGAGGTCCAGGTAGACGGGATGCAGTACTGCGCTGCATCCAAATTTTGTTTACAATATTCAACGAGAGGGGGGATATTAGAAACAGCAGTACAGTTCTAAACCACTGCAAAATACAACCACATTATAATTAAAATGCATTTTCAGTGTTGGGAGAAGTTAGTGAATTGGGGTCTTTTTAGTTATTGACTTTTCCAGTAGCTGTAAAAGTCAAGGTGTTAGACAAGAGGCTATCATCACACCCAGACAAAGCCCATAAGCATTTCCATATGCTGTTACCCCACCATTGCACGGATCCAATGTTTGGATTTTGGGCTGTGGTGGAAGTACTCACTTGAAAAGTAAAGTGAGCGGTGATCTAAGAAGAGATTTTGTCATGCGTGAGACATATGCACTTTACCGTGCTTCATATTTTCCATGATTTAGCTTATATCACTCAAATGTGTACAGCATTAGTGGTAAATATGCTGGATGATGTCATTACTGTCAATCAAATGTTCCGGTCAGATTAAAAAGGCAGTGCAGTACATTAGTGCATTAAAAAGGCACTTTGGATGAAGTTATGTTTTTTCAAAATCAAATTTCAACAGTCCTTCTTTACAATACATTTTACACATTATTATAAAATTTTACCTGAAGAGCAAAATGTATTAGGCATATGTAGTTTTTGTTAATTTTCTATATAGTTAGTGTTATTTACAGTGAATAAAACTGTTTGATCATCAAAAAACGTATTTCCGAATACTTTCAAACGTACTTGCAAATAAAAAACAATGTGCAAGTCGATACACCGGGAAGAAGAATGCTACGTTTTTAGCATTTAGCCTACAAGTACGCGCAAACGGATTTGCTAATCCATTTAAACATATTTGCATATACATTCAACCGTACTTATACGTTGGCAAATACATTCCAACACACTTGAAAATATGTTTAAACATGCTTGCAATTTAAAAAAAAACAACGCACAAGTCGATACACCGTGGCATTGTGGGGAAAATGCTAAATTCTTAGCATTTAGCCTACAAGTACTCTCGAACGCATTTGACATTTAAACGTATTTGCAAGTACATTCGAACGTATTTATTTTATACGTTCGCAAATATATTCGACACACACTTGCAAATATGTTCAAACGAGCTTCCAAATAAAAAAAAAACAACGGGCAAGTCGACACACCGTGGCATTATGAGGAAAATACTAAGTATTCAAACGCATTTGCAAATACATTTAAATGTATTTCCAAACATATTTACAAGTTTGTTCAAACGTATTTGCCAGTCAAATGTTGACTCCACATTGGCAGTTCTACACTTCGGTAGCATAGAGATCATTACAACAAATATTTCATCCAAACGAATCATTTACTGATCTTTGTTAACCGCTGTTGATATCACCTTACGACATCTCTCGTGAACTTGCAAGTCCGCATACTGTAGTTCCCGTTTGTATTTCATTTGAGGTTGCAAGAATTACTTTTGGGACATACACCCTTAAAGATCTTCATTTGGCAGTTTCTCTATAGGGTTGATGTCAGGGGATGAGGAATTCAGTGTGTTGAATGAGTAACGAAGATGAATGTACATAACAGCAGGAAACATTGCGCGTATTGTGGTTTTTGTTCATTTTTCTTGTTTTTGGCATTCCCCAGGAGTGTTGCATGGAAAAGAAATGTTCCAGTTCAACCTCTCCTCCATCCAAGACTCGGAGGTCATCCTCTCCGCTTCCTTTCACTTCTTCCACAAACGTCAACACCCGCAGTCGTGGCGTTTCCGGAGATCTCGCCGTCCGTCCGTCGCCACCCACCACCAGCGACATCCGCCTGCACTGCAGATCCTCTTCCGTGGATTGCCGGCAATCTCTGCCGCCGCAACGCTGCTGGCAAACTTCAGCGTGAGCGCTTTTAAGAAAGGGGCGTGGCAATCAAGGGATGTTACGACTGTGATCAAGCAAGCCAGGGAAGATCTCATCATCATGGTGGAGATCGATTTGGGAAATATGGCAAATCAGCACCATAGAAGTCTGAACAACCAGGAGCGCCTTTTTGGAGACAAAATGCCTTTTATAATTATCTACGCTGATGATCAAGCCATCAACGAGCCCAACAGCGTGGCCGCAAGCCTGCAGAGGTACGGCCCCTTCCCCGTGGGGGACGATTCGTCCACCTCATCCTCGCGGATCCGGCGAGAGCTCCAGCTGCAGATCCAAACCAACGACATCCTGGAGGTCCAGTTCAACACTCTTAAGAACCACGAACTGTGGCAGAGCACCTATTTTCCAGCCAAATCCAAAAGCAAAGGAAGGAAGCAGAACCAAGAGAGTAGGGAAGTGCTGAGCTTTGACGAGAGGACGATGAAGAAGGCCCGCAGGAGACAATGGAGCGAGCCCAGGGTTTGCGCCAGGCGCTACCTCAGGGTGGACTTTGCTGACATAGGATGGAGTGAATGGGTTTTAGCGCCCAAGTCATTCGACGCCTATTACTGTGCCGGTTCTTGTGGATTCCCCATCCCCAAGGTCAGTGAGGGGAAACACATTTCACAGAATGATCTACGCAAATAATAAGACGGAAACGTCCACCTGTTTTCACATTTTGGCTCGCTAAATTAGAAGCCAAAGGCAAAATAAGCTCAGCAATTTTGTGTTGACTATCTATCTAGTATTACTGCATCGGATTGAAGCTGTCTGACCAAAATTCCCTACTAGGAGTTTTTTCAAGTATGACATTTGTCCAAACCAAGGTTATTTTGGTTAACGAAAACTAATGAAATAACGAAAACTAAAATAATAATAATAAAAAACTTTTTGTCAACAAAATAAAAACGAAAATCATAAAAACTACTGTATAATTATAGCAAAAATGTCCTTTGTTTTCATCTTTTGTAATTAATTTAATACATGATATGATGGTGATATATTAACTCATTCAAACCCAAAAACATGTAAACACGTTTTTTAATACTTTGTCCTCACTCCCAAAAACTTATTTACACGTTTTTAGTTGATGTTTTTTTTTTAATGCTAGAGCATACAGAAGGCTTTGATGCAGCTTCTGACATGAAAAGGTGGCTTCAAGCAATGGTAGTTATTTAATAAAACGGCCAGAAAGTGGCAGAAGAGTATAAGAGATCAGCCAGGGCTTGAGCGTTTCCACCAGGAATGTGAATATTGATTAAACTTCTCTATATTCTAATGCTAATAGCTGCAAAATGGATGATGAAAGACGAGACGCTAATCTTTCTTTTGGTAGGTTTCATGTTTTTATAGCAATAGAATACAATATTCTGTGGGCCTTGCAAAATCGGTCCAAATCCAGTAAAATAGCCGGGAGCGAAGGGAGTTGCTTCAGTGAAAATGGCTGTGAGTGAATGAGTCGCACAGAAGTGACGTCATCTACCAGCAGCCAATAGAAAAACACCTTCAGATGTTTGACTTTTGGCCCCAATGGGAATTCACGTTTTCACAAACGAAAATTGATACTAAAATTAACTAAAACTAAGCATTTTTTAAATAACAAAAAAATATATATACATACTAACAGAGCCACCCTGCAAACAAATTAAAACTAACTCCATTTAAACAAAACAAAACTCAAAACGAAATTACAACTAACTATAGTGAAAATTCGAAAACTATAATAACCCTGGTCCAAACATGGCTGCTTCTAACCAAATTGGCAGACTTCCTGTTCAATTATAGACATGGCTGCTTGAGACTTATCTCTTACAATGGGCACCGAATTTAATATATTTACATTAAATGACTGATACTGGTGCTGGTAAGGGTCAAGTTTGGCATCAGGGTTATGATTTGTCAATATAGTTAGCTTTAATTTTGTATTGATGATTTTTGTTTTTTTCAGTTAGTTGTAAAATTTTTAGAGCGTTTTTTTTTTAAATGCCTTATTTTAGTTACATTTTTATTAAATAGTTTTAGTATTTGTTTTAGTTTCTTTGAGTTGTTGAGTGCAAGCTAAAAATTAAAGATCACAATAATATTGCGCAATAACTACAATTCTCAAATGACTGTTCAACCTTCCTTATCCTGTACATGTAACAATAATACCAAAATAAATACAGATTCTTAAAATTCAGATTCTTTGTAAATATAGTAATTATTGGTCCTTTTGAACCAACAAAAACAATTTGTTTTGAAAATGAACTTCCACATATGACTTTTGATTTGTGTCATATTTGATACATCCAGTCACAATGCTTTAAATTTGTACATTTATAACTGCCAAAAACATAATAACATATCAAACATATTAGTCTTTCCAAAAATCTGAAAGAACATTTCCCATTATTAATAAGTATAGGTGTCGCTGTCTCTCCTTTCTCAATTGGGGCGATCTTGCAAAGTCGCTGGAAAAGCCATCAGCTGTGTGATACTGCCCTCTAATGGATTATCCGTGCAGTGCATGTGTCAGATCATATACGTTAGGGTTTTAATGGGGGGGAAAAATATTATACTCATGAAACAAATGGCTCAAAATGTCTTGTATTTAATATGTTACGTTTGGTTTTATATGCTTAAACAAAACAATTAAAACATCAAAAGCTCCACTAAGAAATTAATTGACAAAAAACTGTAGATGTTCAGTATAACGCCAACTACTGCCAAGGAGGACTTACTTGATACACTATTTTGTTGCTTCAAGTATTGAAGGCTAGTTTGTGCAGTCTCTAAAAGTACCCCTATCTTTAAATAAGACGAGCATCGCAAATGATGGACATTTTCATCATAAATGTAGCTTCTTCTATTTTTTTTTTTAGTCTTAAGGTTTTTTTTGTTCGTTTTTGTTAACTGTAATTAGAATTGTAATTGAAAGGAGGCGTAAAATACATACATACACTCTAAAAACAGTTGGGTCAAAAGTAAACCAAGTATGGATTAAAAATGGACCGATCCACTTTATGGGTCAATTTGACCCAACTTTCTGGGTTATTTTGTACAAAATGACCCTTTTTTTGGGGGGACCCAATTAAAGGATCTGACCAATATTTATGAGTTGTTTTACACTAAAAGACCCATTTCTTGACTCAAAGTTGGGTCAAATTGACCCAAGTAGAGGATCGGTCCATTTTTGACCCATAGTTGGATTGTTTTTAACCAACTGTTTTTACAGTGCAGTATTTACAAAGATATATATCCATTTGCAAAAAAATGGACGAGTTTTCAGGCATGTTGAGGTCCCCTAAAAAGCCAATTTAATCAACTGAACCATAAAGGGATTCCACAAGGGCCCAAAAATCATGGATACAGTATTGCGCATTTGCGAAGCCTACAAAATTCCTATAAGGATTATTGTCTATATCCAGCACTTACCCTTATGTTCTGCTTCTCAAGGTGGTACGTCCTTCCAATCACGCCACCATCCAGAGTATCGTCCGGGCTGTGGGAATCGTGCCAGGTATTCCGGAACCGTGCTGCGTGCCAGAGAAGATGAGTCCCCTCAGCGTGCTCTTCCTGGACCCGGACAGAAATATGGTGCTCAAGGTTTATCCAGGAATGTCTGTGGATACCTGCGCCTGCCGATAGGAGCCCTTCTGAGAGGTGAAGGTTCAAAGCGCAGGCAGTGGTCACATGGAGTTGAGACTTCATTGGTTCTGGTTGAAAAGAAACTCAGGCTTTTCCTTGCATTTAAAAAAAATATAACTATCATCTTTTTTTCCCAAGCAACCTTGAAGGACTATTTTCAGTGAGCCCTGGACAGCTTTGGTGAATGTATGACGTCAAAGACTGAACTTACTACACACAATACCATAGCAAGCCATTGATAGCATTCTAAGTGAACTAATTATTGCAACAACAAAAAATAAAGTGTATTATGTCACTTTAAAGTCTCACATGTAGCTGCCAGAGAATGTCCGAGATGCATGAGAATTAACATTGTCTATATGTTGTACATAATGAGTACATTTGTATGATTATTGTATTGACAGTGAGTTAGGTTATATTGGAACTCTTGTGTGTTGCTGCTCCCTGCTGTTCATTTTTGAACATTGCAGTCAAGGGCTCTCATAAAACAAAACAATACTTTTATATTCAATACAATGTGTACAGTTTGTGATATGTACAGTAAATAGTATAAAATGTTAATGTAACCTATTGCAGTACTTTTATTTTAATTTTTATATTCTACATCCAAGATTTTAATAATTATGCACTATATGTGGCAGATGCTCAACACGTAATTTACTGCTAATTAGCATGTATGTAGCCACTATATTAGACCGTTATGTATTTTGTTACAGTTTCCGGTTTTTTTTCATTTATCTGCCAGTAATAAATACAAAAAAACAATGTGTTTTTTCTTCTGGTGTTGTTGTTTTTTACATTAAAATAAAACTCTAAATCTCTATTTTAAGCAAACTTCCTATTTTTTCCTAGCTTGGATCTTCGTGGGGTGTTTATTTCCCTCATGTGTGCCTACATTACTTAGTGATTAGGTCATTAACTTCCATCATTTCACGATTCCAGTGGGAGCGTCTAAAAACATGAATGGGCCAACACTGGAAGCGATTTGACAAAAACGCTGCATGGGTTTGTGGTTTGACAGACAGGAATTTCAAGATAGGCCGGACTTGGGCCAATGTCCCCAGATACATTGACTTGGGTTCTGGGTGCAAATACCCCGCCCCCCAACCCACCCTCACATCCCAGACCCTGCTGTCATATCTTCCATCACAGTTTTGTGATGGAGGCAACAAATACAAACAGTCGATCATTGCCGTGTCCAACTTGGACTGGTCATGTAAATGTTTGGTTAGTAGAAAACAGAAGGATTTTGAAACACGAGTATGTCAATTTAAAATGTTTTAACAGGTTTGATTCTTTTGGTAAAATATATAAAAAGCATCAGTATGTAATGCAATGTATGTTTTTCTATTGCAATAAACAAAGACACGTGCTGTAAAAAATGGACGCATGGATTACAATGAACCGCCACTACACGCAAAATTATTATTTTTTACCACCACCACAAGGTTATTTTAGTTAACGAAAACTAACCAAAAAAATAAAATGAATTTTTTTTTTTAAATAAATAAAAATAAATAAACAAATAAAAATAATCTTTAAAAAAAGAACATTAAAAAATTATGTTGAAATTTTGGCAAACTTTTTTTTTACAATAGAAAACTTTTACTTGCTTACCGGTAGTTTTTATTTTAGCTTAACACTTGCTGATGACCATGAAAGCTTTCTGCAATTTTTTAAATATTTTTTTAAACAAGGTTATCATTTCTTTATGTGTTTAAAATTAAAACAAAAAGTATTTTTACAATTTTATTTTGACACTAATATTTTCCCTTTTACTGAAATCGAATATCGGCTTGAAATATCGGTTATCGGTCTCCTTGACAACTAATAATCTGTATCGGCCTGTATCAGTAGTCTTAGCACAAAAACAGTTTTTCAGTCAATAATGGAGGATAGGTTCAAAAATAAAAATGGTAAATACACGAAACCACGGCTATGTGGGGGTTCGCTTTATTGTGCACCGTGAAAATGACAACTAGTGTGGTAACAAAAGCACTTTGTGTTTCTTTTAATAGACTTTTTCTTTGTTATTGTTTCCGTTGGCCTTGACACTTTCACCCTGTGCGTTAGTAACCTCGCCAGTTCCAGGACCTCCCTCATTATCGCCGTCAAGTGTTTATACTGTCTTCATTAGCGGCAAGCCCTCCACTGATAACAAAGCTTAAAAGAAGCCATCAATGGCGGTGATAAGCATGGCCGTGCTACTATTTTGGTTGACACTAGTCGCCTCTGTGTTTACTCTTGGGAGCATGGGAGTGGACATCACTGCTATGGTCCTTTCACTGAGGATCTGCTTTGTCCAACCTTGCCATCACAAAAGCTAGCAAGTTGTTTGTTTGGAAAAAATGCACAACTCCAGGAGATTCTTGTTCCAGGTGTGTTTGAGTCTGGTGCTTTCCACAGGCTGGTGCACCTGCAAGCCGCTCGGCAACGACATCTACAACGACGGTGACCTTGAGGGATTTTACTCCCGGCACGCCACACAGGAGGATCTCCTAGAAGAGGAAGACGTGGACTCAAGGATGGCGAATCTTCTTGGAACCATCAAAGAGGACTTCCTGAGGAAACTCAATCTCTCCGATGTACCTCAGGCGCACGGGAAAATTGACCCGCCTCAGTTCATGATGGAGCTCTATAACAAGTACGCATCAGACAGCACGGCCATCCCTCAGTATGATGTTATTCGCAGCTTCAGTGTCCAAGGTACGTTGGGAAAGTGTCAAACTCAAAGTGTTGTTAAAAACCTTAGGTGGGTTTCGGAGCCAAACGAATCATGCAAATTGGAAGATGTGAAATACAATGAATATAAAATGTCTACACACCCTGCCCTGTTCAAATGCCAGGCTTTTGTGATGGACTAAGATAAATCATTTCAAAACTTTTTCCACCGTTCTGACTTATCTCCTGTTCCAGTTAAATTGGAGGGTTGCATAAAGAACACTGACTTGTTATTAAAATGAGTTAGACATCTATTGATTGATTACAGTTGGACAAATTGTAATATGGTTTCACTTCCTTGTCTAGTCAATCAATCACTGATTAATTTCAAAACTGATAGTACATCATCATCATATTGACAAGAAGAGAATGTTATCTTAAATGTTGACTTTTTGCCTTTCAACTACAGTGGTAGTTTGTATTAATACATTTCAATTTAAATGTAAAATAAAGAGTATTAATCAAATTTGGTTTCTACCCAAGAGTTTATGTATTTTCAAATAGATATGTATAAACAGAAATAACATTGCATTTGTTTATTATCTTTCACTAATATGAAATGCCAGTTTGCTAGCATGTACAGTACAGTACAGCAGTCGTTTGTATTAATAAATGTCAATTTAAATATAAAATATACATTATTTATCAAATTTGCTTTCTACCCATGAATTCATAGATTTATTTTAAAACAGTTATGTATAAACAGAAATAATATTACATTTGTTTGTTTATTATTTTCCCCTCATATGTAGCATGCTAGCTTGCTAGCATGTACAGTAGCCTACAGTACAGTAGTAGTAAATTGTATTTATAAATGTCAATTAATATTGTGAAATGTACAGCATTTATCAAATTTGGCTTCTACCAAATAATTCATAGATGTATTTTAGAAGTTATGTGAAAACAGAAATAATATTGCATTCTTTCATTTATTATTTTTCCCTAATATGTAGCAATACCATGCTAGTTTGCTAGCATGTACAGAACAGTACAGCAGCCGTTTGTATTAATAAATGTCTATTTATATATAAAATATATAGTAATTATCAAATTTGGTTTCTAATCCATGAATTCATAGATGTATTTTAGAACAGTTATGCATAAACAGAAATAATATTACATTTGTTTGTTTATTATTTTTCCCTAATATGTAGCATGCTAGTTTGTTAGCATGCACAGTAGCCTACAGTACAGTAGTAGTAAATTGTATTAATAAATGTCAATTTAAATATGAAATATACAGCATTTATCAAATTTGGTTTCTATCCAAGAATTGACAGATATATTTTAGAAGAGTTATGTAAAAACAAAAATAATAAAGCATTATTTTATTTTATTTTTTTACTAATATGTAGCATGCTAGTTTTCTAGCTAAATGTAGCTGGATGTACAGTGGTGTTTAAAAACCTCTGCGTATTTCTTTCAGTGTCATTCATCTTTTCTCAATGAATGAATTGGAAAATGCAGTATACTTGAACTTCTAAAGTTCTAAAATAGTCAGTGTTGTGCATTGCCATAACCGTTTATCTCCATGCAACAACCAGCCATGTTTAGCATGACTCTTCTGATCTGTCCATAACTCTCTTCCAGATATCACACATTCTGTGACAAACGGGCCAAAGTCAAGACACAGGCTGCTGTTCAACATCAGCATACCCAGCCATGAAAAGGTCATCACCGCTGAATTACAACTCTTCTTCCTCAAGCACACCAGGTCAAGGGTGACCTCCCACAGTTTCACCGCCTCTGTCAATGTCTACAAAACGGATTACGATGGTTCGAAATCCATCTCGCAGCTTCTGGCTTGCAAAGAGTTGACAGGTTCTCAGAACATGTGGGTGACGTTGGATGTCACCTCAGCTGTACAAAGCGGAGTGGTGTCAGGCAATGGAATAACTGGATTTGATGTTGTGGTAGACGGAAACGACTGTGAGGATGATAATGGCGGTTTGAGCTTGAGTCTTTCAGTGGGCGATAACACCTCAGCAGCTTTGATCGTCTTCTCAGACGACGTTGGCAGCAGGAGACGGGAGGCAAAGAAAGAACTCAGCGAGATGATCCTCCATGAAGAAGAAACCATCTTCCACCAGGAGTCCAACTGGAACAGAGACGATCATCTGGCCAACCAGATTCCCGGTGCTCAGTATCGTCGCAAAAGGAGAAAGGCGGAGCAGGAATACTGCAGGCGCACGTCACTCAAGGTCAACTTCAGGGACATCGGCTGGGACAGCTGGATCGTGGCACCTCCGGAATACGACGCGTTTGAATGTCGGGGGTTGTGCTACTACCCACTGACAGACGAATCCACCCCGTCCAAGCACGCCCTCATCCAGACGCTGATGAACATCCGGAACCCCAAGAAGGCCAACATGGCGTGTTGCGTCCCCATCAAACTTGACCCCATCACTGTCATGTATCAGGAGAACGGACTGGTCACGATCAGATACTTGTATGAGGAGATGAAGGTGGCAGAGTGTGGATGCAGGTAGTCAGAAAGAACACAACTATTACATATGCTATTGTTATTATTAAAACCGTATTTATAGTGCCCTGGTATTTTATGAGTAAATGTAAATCTGTACATTTGTATTTTCAATATATAGTTTCCTACTACGGTATAATAATAGACAGAATATGTTCAGTAGTCAACAGATCATTGCCACTTAGGACTGGACAATTAATAGTTACTGTACATAGTCCTGTATAGTGCATAATATTAGGAAATTATCAGAAATGATTCTGGATATTTTACATTTTATGATTAAAAGTAGGGATATGATGATATCCAAACATCACAATATGATAATTATAACGATATTGTAGGGAGGTTGGCGATAAAAAAAAAAAAAGGTCACCGTATTGTAAAAAAAAAAAGAGAGCTCATACTAAAAAAACAGTATTGTGCTTTGTACATAACATCAATGCATATAAACAACCTACAGTCTCTAACAACACTTAATATTGAGGCACTTACTTGCTACTGCACGCACACATTGAGTTCCTCCACATATTGACTCGGTTCACAAGCATATTACGTTCCCCTTCGTCTGACGATTAGCGTGGATTTTAAACATAGAAGGGCCAAAACATGCCTTGTGAAAATTAAACTGCACACCAAAAAAAAGCCACCAGAGGGTGGTAAAACTGCACAAATGGAAATCAACCTGACTTTTTCTTAACGTATGTGCTGCTTTTAATGTGACATGACAACGACGATATTGTGGCATTTTTAATATCGCGATATCACGATATTGACATTACATCCCTAATTAAAAGTGACATAATACATAAATACTGTGCAAAATAATAACTTTAAAAATACTGTTTAATTCTGACACCCCTCTAACATAAAAAAGGTATTTAGGATTGGGTTAAGATTGAGAGCTTCTATTGTATCAATTATCATCAATCTTGGACTGTCCAAGCATTAAATAAATCAAAACATTGCAAAATTAAATTATGTACCACGGTGTATTAATTAAAACAATTGAGATGACAGTATCTTTTTTCAATTTTGTTGTCATCTTTAGTCTGCTAAAAATAGTCATTACTGGCCATAATGTTTGGATAATACAGTATATCATGTATCAGGAACATACCCCTAATGACTTAGTGGAATGTAGTGCAAATGTGAACCACCACACACCACACCAGATGATAACAAGTGAAATGCTGACCAATCCATGGACTGGTCACCAGAAATTTTGAAACTATGAGGATGTGGTAGATTGAAAGTTGGTTGGAATACTACAGCTGTTTCAGAAGGGAGATTATTGGTTCACAAAGCCAAATTTCATGTACTTGTGTGAGCAATTATTAACTTTACAATTTCACAACTGCCCTTTGATTGTGTGGCTACCAGTCAAGAATGTAGCCCAACTTTCACCTTAAGTCGTCTGGGACAGGCTCCAGCCCATTGGTAGTGTAGTAGTTCACATAGCCAACTTTCATGTCATTGTTAGGACACAGATGAACTCATTCACTGCCAATCCAGTAAAAAAAGGATCGTTGACGTCTATAGTCGTCATTGGCAACGAATGAGTCCAATCTGAGAACTGCCTTAAGATTGTGTGGTTAATAGTCCAAGGAATTGATCCCTCACGAACTGCACAAAATCAGTGAACCACTACAAACGAGGAGGACTCCTGATGTGGGTCGAAGGCGGACTTCACCCTGGGTTTGTTAGTTAATGGCAGGATAACTGGTAATGAGTAGAAAATGATCCTATGTCATGCAGCATTGTGAACCACTACATTGCCAGCTCAGCCCCCCCCCCCCCCCCCCAAAAAACCTTAACATTTACAGGACTGATGTGAATATGTGAGCCATCACATAGGTCAAACTGAAAACATAATAATCAACTCTTGTTTATCAAGTTAAATCTCTCAGGAGGCTAAAAAGCTTAATAGATTAACGACCGACCGTGACGGCTGGCATTCTGTACCAATTGAGACGTTAATTAACTAAAAAGATTATCCCAGCTCTAAGAGCAGCCTTGCGAGTAAAGAATATGTGTGCATACTTATCCCTGAATATTTTAGGGGCCCTGCAAGTTTGAGCAAATGCGCATAATTAATATACATTTTGGTCTCATCTCATTTGTGTGTTTTGTTATTTAGTATACAATGTACAATCAGGCAAGGTAGAATAGAATAGCTTTTTTATACTTGTGTGTTATGAAAGTCTAAGTGATATCGAAAGTTAGGGCATTAAGATTAGTAACTTTTGGATAAAGACTGTTGCTTGCATAAGCCAGACGTGTTTGGATCCAGATCTAAGAGTTCCTCAGCTGAACCCAAACTAGCTTCTCCAGTTCTGTCAACTAAGCTAACAAGCTCAAAACAGAGCAAGTTAACTTTGTTCTGGGTTTCTACCATGAAGGAACAGCTATTCCGTGTGTCTACAAACACTCAGCTGTGAAGTGACCCAGACGTGACCACTTAACTGTACCAAAGTACACTGCTGCCGTGAGCTCTCGTAATACGCTAATATGTAAGTATGCTCGGGATTTTGAGCATATTTGAGTGCTTAAGCACGCGCGTCTGTGGGAATGTTTGTCCATTTATCAGCAGGAATGCTGCCATTGTCAGTTGATTGCTGTTCTAACTCACCCCAAAGATGTTTTCATATCAACTGCCTATTAATTAAAGACCTTGGAGCAGAAATTTGTTTTCCTTATTACAATAAATAATGTCTTGGTTAAATCAGTTATTAAGATTAATTGGGAATTAAATGATCCAATTAAGCCCCTGCTTGATTGAAGTCAAGTGTCTTGATGTTTGGTCCCCAATTAAAAGAAATTAAACACAATCCCTGTATTTGCTTGTGTGGAGATCTAAAAATTACATCAGATCGTGAAAACTTGGATGCATACATCATGTTTTTTAACGTTTTTTAAAATGTATTTTTGTTTTTAAACTCCTCTCCCTATAAACTATTGGGGGGGGGGGCGTTGACACATAGAAATTAGTTGTAGTATTTTTTTAAAGTTTGTATATTTTTTTAAATAATAATAATAATAATAATACAAAAATAATTGGGGGAGAAAGATAAGTTACCAGTATATATTTTTATGATTAGTTTTGTTGTTGTTGTTGTTTTTTAGGTAAGTGTGTTTTTAGGTAAGTTTTTTAAAAGATAGTTTTGTGGATAACAGTCATATTTCAAGTTGTTCATTTTAGCAGTGTTGTGTATTATCTGATTATTATTATTTTTTAGATTAATTTTATAGTCGAGAGGTATATTTTTAAGGAAGTGTCATTTTTGAGATATATTATAACAAATGAAAACAATATTTTCAATAAGTTAGCATTTTTAAGAAAGTCTTACACTTTTTCCCCAAATGTAACTGAAAAAAAACATTATTTTTTTCAAGAAAAACATTTTTAAGATATTTTATTTTAGCATTTGTCACTGATACAATGTGCAGAAATAAGTATTCTGTTTTGATGTGTTCTGTTGTACTTTTGACCAGCAGAGGGGGACACAGCACACACAAAAACACAAGCATGGCGCCTCATACTAGTTGTTAAATATACACTGTACTGATAATGAAACTATAAAGATTAGAACGTCTCATCATTTCTGATGAAAGCCATTCCAGAAATGTTTATGTTAATAATTTTCTTTAATAAGTTTTTTTCCAGTTTTTTTAAATAACTCAACTCAAATGACACTGCTAATTTGGCATACTGTAGCTGCTCAAAATACCTTGTTTAAATTTACATACAGAGTCTTTAGAAATGCTTCCCGGTTTCTACGCCCACTTGGCGAGCTTGTTATTGCCTTACAGGAGGTATAATACGATTAGAGGTTTATTATGGGGTAAATCCTCTTATGAGTGTGTTAACAGAAATCGTGCAGCCATAACAGAGGCATTTGCCAACGAACCTTTTCGCAGGTTGAGGTCCGTTCATCAGCTCCACTCATCTTTGGTGTGGCGAAGCCGGCAAAAATGGCAAAGGCGCTATTTGTGGTGGCGTTTCTTTTAGTTTTTGAAAATGTTGCAGTCACCCATGCAGCGTTTCCTCCAAGCCTTATCGTCGACATGGTAAAAATCGTCCTAGACAATTATTGCTCGCCAGAGAAACTGTCAGGGCTGAAGGAGGCCATCGCAGCAGCCAGCAGCAATACGGAGGTCCTCAATATTCCAGATGGTGAGTCTTTGTCTCGAGTCCTTAGCGCTGGGCTCCAGACCACAATCAGTGACCCACGTTTGAAGGTCTCCTTTGAGCCAGACTTCGTCCCTGTAGTTGCCCCGCAAATGCCGGCCCTGCCCCCTGAGCAACTCGTCGCTATGCTCCAGCACGCCATTAAGTTGGACATATTGGAGGGCAACATCGGGTACATGAGAATCGATCACATCATTGGGGAGGCGGCTGCTGACAAGATCGGCCAGATGCTGGTAGACTTAGTCTGGAACAAAGTTCTCCCTACTTCAGCTCTAATCTTTGATTTGCGCCACACCGTCAGCGGGGATATCACGGGACTCTCCTATATTGTCTCGTACTTCACCGCCGCCGAGTCTGTGATTCACATCGACAGCGTGTATGACCGTCCTTCAAATACAACCACTAAACTGATGTCTATGCCCACGCTGTTGGGTGAGAGATACGACACAACCAAACCTCTCATCATCCTCACAAGCAAGAACACCAAAGGCACTGCGGAAGATATCGCGTACTGCCTCCAGAATCTGAAAAGGGCCACCGTTGTTGGAGAGAAGACCGCCGGGGGCTCGGTCAAAGTAAATCAATTCAAAGTGGGCGACACGGACTTCTATGTGACTTTGCCCACCGCAAAGTCCATCAACCCCATCACCGGTTCAACCTGGGAGCAAACAGGCGTCACCCCTGATGTTATAGTCAACGCAGAAGATGCCCTCGCTACCGCCATCAAGATAGCTGAACTCCGCCTCCAAGTGCCTGCCATCATTAAAGGCTCGGCAGCCCTGATTGCCGACAACTACGCCTTTGAGGAGACAGGTGCCGATGTTGCATCAAAGCTTAAAGGGCTCCTTGAGAATGGCGATTACAGCATGGTTGTCTCAAAAAGCGTCCTTGAAGAGAAATTGTCTGCAGACCTGAAGAGCCTATCTGGAGACAAGAACCTGAAGACCACCAGCAACATTCCAGTCCTGCCACCCATTGTAAGACCCCAGAGCACTGACTGACCATTGTTGTCATTTTCCTTATCTTTGAAAGTCTTGCTTGTCTGTCTCCTCAGAATTATACTCTAGAGATGTACATTGAACTCATCAAAGTCTCCTTCCACACGGAAATTTTCGAGAACAACATCAGCTACCTCCGTTTTGACATGTTTGGAGAATTCGAAGAGGTCAAGACCATTGCCCAGATTATTGTGGAGCACGTTTGGAGCAAAGTTGTCAACACTGACGCAATGATCATTGACCTCAGGTGGGTAATTTTTTGCCAACCCTTAATATTTGTTCAAAATGTCTACAATGATAGGGATGGTAAGCTAAAATGGTTGTAGCTATAGATATACAGTATAGAGCAGGGTTCACCAATTCCAGGCCTCGGGGTCCGGAGTCCTGCAGGTTTTAGATTTTTGCGCCTACAAACACACCTGATACTCAAGATCAGGATTGTTATCAGGCATACTGATGAGCTGATTATATGAATCAGGTGTGCTAGTTGGCGGAAACATCTAAAACGTGCAGGAGTCCGGACCTCGAGGACCGGAATTAGGCAATCTCAGTACACCTACCATTCTATTTATGGAGTCGGATCGGCTGTTGATAGTGTTCATTTTGGTGCAGTTGGTAAGGGGTAGATTATCCCTCCAGTTTCATCACTGCTCTATAATTGACTGGTGACCTGTTTTGGGTCTACTCCACCTTTCACTCTAAGTTAGTTGGGGTTAATGTATGACTCAATTTTCACGATCTCCCTGTGACTGACTGATGAAAGTCTAGACTAGTACACCGTTCACCCGATGTCAACTGGGGATAGGCTCCATCCCATTGGTAGTGTCATGGTTCACACAGTCAGGTTAAAGGTTAAAGTTGATTGTCACATCCATCTAAGTGGGGTGAGATTTGTTCTCCGCATATGACCCATCTACTGAGGGAGCGGTGAACAGCAGCAGGGGCCATCATTTGGCAATCTAACCCGCCAATTCCAACCCGGAATGCTGAGTGTCAAGCAGAGAGACACATGGGCCCCATTTTTATAGTCTTTGGTATGACACGGCCGGGGATTGAACCCACGACCACCCAGTCTCAGGGAGGACACTCTACCACTAGTCCACTAAGCTGGTTGCAGTTGGACTATGACTCCACTTTCACAATTGTCCTGTGATTGACTGATGACCAGTCTAGGGTACAGTCTGCTTGGTCTCCCGTCTTCTGGGATAAGCTCAAATCTATTGGTAGTGTCATAGTACACATTGTCACTTTCGTACACTTGGATTGTACTGCTTTTTAATATAGCACTTTTAACTACACCATACAGTGCCCCAAAGCGCTTTACAATGCCTCACATTCACACACCAGTGGTCGGCTGCTACCAAGCAGGGTGCTGCCAGGTCCACTGGGAGCAAATCAGGGTTCAGTGTCTTGCTCATGGGCACTTCGACATGGTTCGAACCCACAACCCCACTCTACCACTGAGCCATGCCACCCACTTGGTAGGGGATGATTTATCACTCCAGTTTTACAACTGCCATCTGACTGACTGGCACCTCGTTCATGGTGTAGTCCACCTTTCTCTCTTAATTATCTATAATTAGCATATGTTCATTGGTAGTGTCATGATTCACGCAGCCAACTTAAATATATAGTGGAACCTCAGTTTTTACGATTAATCTGCTCTAAAAAAGAGGTACAGAGGTTCCACTATAGTTGGATTATGACTCCAAATTGATGGGTGTCATTAACCAGCAGCAATAGGTTCCAAATAGATGGTTAATGTACGGAGAGCAACTAAAGCCTTCAAGATTGGATGCTTAAAACCTCTTGGAAGAATTATTAGGTAAAACCATCTTATCTTATTGTATGGCAGACAACCTGAGATACCCTTTTCCTGAATCATACTTTTCTTATGACCTGTGACTATTTGCAGGAACAACCTCGGTGGGCCTACAACAGCGATCGCCGGTTTCTGCTCTTACTTCTTTGACGCCGACCAGCAGATTGTACTGGACACGCTGACAGACAGACAGTCTGGCACCGCCACAGAACTCCAGACACTGTCTGAACTCACAGGTAATTGGACATGGCATCGGGCCATCGCTTTTTAATGCTGCTCTGTGGTACAGTACTGTTAACCTGGATTCTTGACTCATGTGCAAGGTTTTTACTGAGATCCCTGACACAAGAGTCCTTCCGTGGTTAACCATCTAACCGAATCTCCCAAATTGGATAGGGAATAGTTTAAGACCTGCACAATCTACCGTAACTGCATTCATACTTGGTTACTTCTTAGTGTTAAAAATGTCCTTTTTGATTAGGTCCCAGGTACGGGTCCAAGAAGATTCTGATCATCCTGACCAGTGGAGCAACGGCCGGGGCAGCAGAGGAGTTCGTCTTCATCATGAAGAAGCTTGGCCGTGCTATGATAGTGGGAGAGACCACTTCCGGTGGATCCCACCCGCCCAAGACCTTCCAAGTTGGTGACAGCAACGTCTTTCTCAGCATTCCCACAGTCCACTCTGACTCTACCTTGGCACCAGCCTGGGAGAGAAGCGGCATCGCACCTCACATACCCGTCTCGGCGGCGGCGGCCCTCGAAACAGCTAAGGGCATTTTAAATAAGCACTTGGCCGGTCAGAAGTGAATCGTGTGGCAATTAAAGGTCCGCAAAGAGAGCACGTATTTTAAGAAGAGAATAATATTTTATTTTCACCTACGTAGAACATTTTGACTTTTGACGTCAGTTTTTAATTCATTGTTGATGACAGAATGATCAAAGTCCAATTGTCAAAAACTGGGATTTGTTATTGGATACTTGAAATTGTGAAAGGTAAAAAAAATAATCATCATCTTTGTCCATTCTGCTGGTAAATGTATGTGATGGAAACCTACTTGGGACCAAATAGTAATACTAATAAAAATAATCAAGTTTTTTTTTCTGTGTGTTGTTTTTATATATACGCACACTCTTTTGGAGTGGGAGTAGAGTTCAAGGGTCACACTTCTGCACAGCTCCTAAGGATCATCGCCATTCCTCTTTGCTCGATTCCGTTTGACGTAGGAGGAGCAATGCGGGATGTTGACCCATTTTCTCTCCTCTCCCTCGCTCCCTCGCTCCCTCTCTCTCGTTCTTTCCTCCTCGAGATGAAATATGAAACCCGGTCCATTTGAGTCCAGCTTGTCCCACGGGTTCCCAGATCTTCTAGTGCCAACAACGCTCCGCTTCTTCACCTCCTTTTTTGCCCCACTTTCAACATGTTTTGACTCTCTGACAGGAAACTTTTCCCCCATTTTTAATCGTTTTCGCAAAGGCACCGAGTAGACTTTTTCTTTGTTTCTGCCTTGCATCCCTTTCATTTTAAAGCTGACTGGTGGGATGTGAGGACACTTTGTGTATCAGTGTGTGTTTTTCCAAGCCGCTGAGGAACTACTTTCCCCCCCCCGTAAACAAAGACGAAATGGTGCCAAGATTATTGTGGAGCATGTCTCTTGCTCTGCTTTTGTTTGGATTACTTTTACTCACTTCGTCGTCCGCCAGAGCAGAACCAGAGCTTCAGGATGAAGAGGAGGAAGAGGAAGAGAGTTCTTGTCAAGGCGCTTTTGACCTCTATTTTGTGCTTGACAAGTAAGTTTGGATCCTTTTAGTGAATGCATAAATGCAATTTACTGCTTAATTTGTGCCAGAAATCGGATTTGTAAAAGATGAAGACGACTATGCCATAAATTTTAATGTGCATCGCTGCATCCATGTGCATGGGGTGACGCAGCAGAGGAGGCGGTCTTGCGGTTCGCTGAATCAGCAGAAAGAGGAGCGACTGTTTGGATGATACAGTCATGTTCTCTGTTGCCCAATTTTGAATTCACGCACTCACCCGTTTAAACAAAGACGTATGGAGAAGAGTCTCTGCTTTTAGACCTACTCGCGTATCCCTACTTCTTACTCAGCCATCACTCTGTCATTAGTGCTGTCTGTACTCCCACACTGGAAAAATGTTGTGGTTTAGTGACATCTCGGCACTGGACTTCAGCAGCGTGGAGCAGACTGCCAGTGAAGAAAATTCAATGGTGAAAAAAAACTTGCATTCCTCCATTTGGGGATTTCACGGCTCATAAAAAAAGGCACTTGTAAAGACTCTGTAATTTATAATACAGTAAGTAACGAATGATCGTTGTAAAGTCCACCACAATGGCACTTCCACACGCTTTCAAATTTACGCCTGGACTTATATTCATCTGCGCATCTCTACCTAAGTACCTTATTAATTTCCCATTCTATTAATAAATATCATGTCGATTTCTTCTCCCAACTACTGACATCCAAATGTCATCCATTCATCTGTATCTTTACTATATATCCATTTAGATGCCAATTCACCTTAGATATAAATATCATCTACACACTCCTGTTCAAATCAAACCAAAACTCATTTTGGGGAGATTTGTCATGGTCCATTGAAAATCAATGTTCAACTTTTCAGCTATAATTCCACAAGGTATGTTCAATGCAAACACAACAATTATCATCACCAAAAGAACACCATACCTACAGTGACGCGTGGTGGTGGTAGTGGTCGAATCATGCTTGGGGACTGTTTTTCTTCAGCTGGAACTGGGACCTTAGAGAAAGGAGAGAATTATGAACAGTTCATAATAGCAGTCAGCGTTAGCACAAAACCTTTCGGCAAACTTTATTGAAGGTAGAGGACTCTTAATCAACATAAATTTGAATGTGATGGGTTAATTCTGACCGCAGCCAGTTCCCAGTCATCAGTGGGTGTGCAACATTATCTCAGTTGCTTATTTTTATTTCTTATATATATATATATATATATATATATATATATATATATATATATATATATATATATATATATATATTCTCCTCTTATAAATAGTTTCTTTAATTTAGTTGTACAGGTTGGTAGGGGTGTGTAGACTTTTACTCTCTGTCCATCTATCCACCTATCCATCTGAGATGCAATAGTTACCTATCTAACTCATCTGTATCTGTCTATCATTCTGTCTATCCATCATTCCAAATAATCCTTTATCCACAAGTCCATCCGTCACATCAATTGGTCCATCTATGCCCTTGTGTTATCTATGTAGCTAAGTCCATCTTTTCCAACAATGTAGTATCTATCATATGTGTCTATACATGTGTTAAACAATCAATCCACTAACTCAACTATACAGCCATTTATTGTTTTTATGGAGGCAGAACAGGGCATAAATGAATATGTGTTTGTGTATGGAAAAACCTGGAGTGAACTTCAACAAAATGTAGGACAGTCAACCTTTAAAGGTCTGCTCGAGCGAATATCTTTATCAGGAGTATACAATCTTCTAACCACACGGATTTATGTTTGACGTGCTGCGCCCACAAGCATCTGCTGCACGACTTGAATTAAAAGCTAAAACACGGGGCTGCCGTCCAGATGTGGAGGCCATTGTTGACTTGCTTTGTTGCCTAAAACACAGACACATGCTGAGAAGAACGTGAATATAGGCCGTTTCTATTGTTAGCTCTCGTGCCAGCTTCAGTGCCCTGCACCAGGGAGAACTTGATACTTACTTACATACAGACATGGCTGGTAGACTTCAAACAAGAGGAAGTCCTCTAGTAATCTTCCTAAAGCCACACTCAGCCTCATCCCTTTGGGTATTTTTTGCAGACACAGCATGTTGGGCTTATATATAGGATATATTGTCTCCAAATACGGGATTATAGTTGGTTTTACCACTGATGTGCAGAGTTTAATGGCCTTATTTCGTGACTCAGGCCAGAGTGCTGGAAAGCAGCATCTACTCATCCTCCCACCAACTGTCTTGCGTTTGTTTGTATTACAAACAGTTGTATCTACTAATTTGTAGAATTATACAAAAATATCCTCCTCACATTAAATATTGATGCAAAGCCAGATAATGGTGCTGATCGAGTAATTTAATTAGACTTAGATCACTGTTGGGCAACTCAAGGGCCCCTATCCAGCATGTTGTAGATGTTTTTGGACACCCCTGATCTACATCTTCGACTTACTTAACCTTAGTATGAGTTGTGTGGTGTACATTGGGTCCAAGAATTATATGTAATGCAACCGTAAACTGTTTCCATATGCATTAAAACCCAGTGATAAAAGCTAAAAGATGTTCTAGCCTCTTAACCACAATGAATGTTTTTCTCTTGCTATCAGCTTCTAAAGTGTGAGCGCATTCTACTAGATTGTGTTACAGTCTTTTAAAGATAGCACGTAACAGCATTAACTGTACATTACTATAGTTATTTGGAGCTAAACGCTAATGCTATTGTGCTAAAATGTAGTATTGCACAAAAAAGGCAATCAACCAAATTCATATTGTTGCCGCTAAATGCTAATGCCTGTAGGCTAAAACTACTAGTAAGATTAGACAAGACAAGATAATTTATTATCAAAAGAGCAGTTAAGCATTTTAATTGAGTTTAACTTCATTTGGCGCCAAATGCTAATGTCAGCCTTGCAAAACAAAACAAAACAAAAAAACGACCGTAACAAGGTAATACTGTAGATACAATTTGGTGTGGAGCAAATCAAGTATTTTTACTGCCTTGTAAAAAAATAATAATAATAAAATTAAAAAAAATGAAAATAAAAAACACTTAATGGAATAAGCTGCACTTGCCTGATGCTAAATGCTAATGTCAGCATTGTTTAAAAAACAAAAACAAAAACAAATTTAATAAGGTAATACTGTATAATGTGATTTGATGTGAGACAAATCAAGTATTTTAACTATAAAATCAAACAAACAAACAATGGAATGAAACTGCACTTGCCTGATGCTCAATGCTAATGTTAGCATTGTTTAAAAAAAATATATTAAGATAAATTAATGTAAGATAAGTTGAACAGTGTGGTCAGCAAAGTCTCATTACTCTTTTGTAACAACAGCAGGTAACCACATTAATGGAACTGTACAGTATATAGTATAGGCTTGCTAGGAGCTAAACGCTAATGAGAGCATGCTAGCAAAACAAGTGAGATCAGACAAAAAGAAACTAACATAATACTTTGATGGTGCTATGATGGAGGAACATAAACATTGTTCTGGTGCTATGTCAACATGGTTAGCATTAGTACTGTACAAATTGATGATGTGGTCTCTATTTTGGATCATTGAATAAGTCTCATACTATTTTATTGGATTAAAAGTATACGATAGAAATAAAACTGAAATATCAATATGAAATGTCTCTCTACTTGCATTCCCTTTCAAGTGCATACATATACGTATGTGCTTTAGCTCAGCAGTGCTGCAGTAAAGAGTCATAGCGTAGCACTAGCTGTAAAAGTAGGTTAGTGGTTTTAAACAAACAAATCTTTGTGCCCAGTCAGTCGAATTGGAGCGCCATTATTGGATGCAGGCCGGGGTGGTCTGGATAGGCCCAGCTGGAATGGCAGACAGCCGTCTTGGTCGCTGTAGGGATTTTTGAAATTTTATTTTTCCTTCTTCCACACTTTGAAGCGTGACAATGATGCTGAAAGCCACAAAGCCTCCAGACCAGCAGGGCTTTTTCCCACATGCTGTCATCCACCCTCACCGTTGTCCCGTCCACTCTGGCTTATCATCAACTAAACACAATACCCTGAGGTCCTCATACCTTTACGTTGACCTTTACCAGAGTAATATAATGTTCAGAATTGTCCACAGTAAGTAGAGAAAGGCTAATATTGAATTTGGAAAATTGTGTGAAACTGATTGTTGACTAATTGTGTCTTGAAGAAGTTGAGACAGAACTGGGTGCACTACTTGCCCAGCAAAACAGCAAGGTCTCAACTAGGGTTCTGTTTAAAGACAAAAACTAATCGATTTAATTGATGACCAATTTTTCACATTGATGATAAAATAGAAAATCACTTTACATGTTCTTTTTTAAGTACATTAGTTTACAATGTGGAAATGCTGCCTTAGTCTTTCCTCATTTGTTTTTCTCTCCCATTTGGACTTTTAGCCTCTCCCAGGTCTACATAGCAGTATCTGACTCATTTTGTTTTTCACATCAAGACACGGGTGTTTTACCTACTCAGCAACATAAGGTCAGAATGCTAGCGCATCACAAATGGGCATTAAAGTGCAGTACTGAGTACCAGTTCCAAGCTGTTTTGACTTGTTTGCCAGAAGGTTGCACACATACGCACAAACTTGGCCCTCGGATGGAAGTCTTTGGTAAATCTTCGCCACACTTCATCTGGCAGGCAAAACAGCCAGAAGAGTTTTCACATTACCTCACTCCTGATCTGTGTGTAATCCCACAGACGACGTCCTTCACATAGCAAACCTTGCTGCTGCAGCATGTGGGAAAATGATGCACAACGTTGTTTCCAACAGACTGTTCTCACCAGGTGCTATGACTGTCAGTGACCATGAAATTTAGTTGCCTAGAGATGAAGCCATAATATAGGCTATGCCCACAAAGGAATAATATGCCATGATCAGGAAGTTTCTCACACTGAAGAATATAAAATGATCTCATAAAAATTAACATGGGGCGGTGTAAAAAGTCCTGCAAGGCATCATGTCTGTCTTGACCAATTGTCTTGACCAATTTGTAAAATGTGGAACCGCATACATGACAAGGAAAACAAATCCAAGTGTGTGCTTACTATTCTGTAGCATATTTGAATCAGTGGTTCTCAACCGCGGTGCTCGAGTACCCCATCCAGCCTGTTTTCCATGTCTCCCACAGCCAACACGGGTGTTTCAAACGATCATCTAATCAGCAAGCTCTGCGTGAAGCCTGATAACGATCCTCAGCTGTGTTGGCTGGTGAGACATGGAAAACAGGCTGGATAGGGGTACTCCAGGACCGAGGTTGAGAACCCAGTGAACTAGATGATCAACACAGTACAACACGCATTCCGATATCTTCACTAGCAATCACAAGTCTCCTCCCCAGAATCAGATGTCTTTCGTCGAAGACCCAGATGGATCTGTGAGAAGCAGCATGGTGTCACTGGGCATCCAGTGTGCCAATAAATGTCAAGAAGAACAAACAGTAGTAGAAGAAGAATAAATAGAAGACGCTAGATGAACTAAAAATGACCAGAAAAGCTGTGATCGGTGGATGACAAGTCCAAGGTGTACTCCACCTCTTGCCCAAAGTCAGGTAGGACGGGCTCCAGCTCACCCACTACAGTACAGTATGACCAGAAAAGCTGCCATAAGTTAAAATCCCTGTAAATATCCAAAAAGTTACTCCGTTAAATTAAAACATTCATCAAAATAATCTAAAAACAATCTTGGGCAAAGCCTGTAAAGTCCGCCTATTTGGGATCCTGTTCTAAAGCTTTCTTGGATATGATGGTTTGCGATGATGTAACTTGGCCTCAATCGCTTTGTCCGCACATTCTAACTCCCCCTCACCTTTGAAAAACCCTTAGCCACTCCGGTTTAGGGCTCAGCTCAAACCACTAAATTTTGATTTCAAAGGAAATTAATGGGGGTTGGGGGGCACTCCAGATAAAATAATAGTCACACAGAATTGACCACTTCCTTTCCCCGGCGGTGTTTGAACAGGTGAGCGAAACTGCAAGCTAGACCTCAGTCCCACGATGGCAGCCATCTCACACAATGGGATTGATCCAAGTCAAATAAGACCTATTAGCAAATAAACCTCATGTTAAAAAGTCACATATGACATTTTAATATGACTATTGAGTAAGGGAACAATCTACTCAATCTACAAATACTGTACACAGTTCCTTCAGGTCAAAATCTATGTGGCTGAGTGTGTAATCCTTCGACATGCGCTTACACCATTTAAACATTGTTTATCTTTAAGGTCTTGTCCTCCTTCTTAGCTCAGTCAGCATTACGGGAAAGCCTTGATGTGTTTGTGTGTGTGTTTTGGGGGATTTATCAGAACAAAATGCTGAGGTATAACGTTGGCCGCCATTTGTTATTGCGCACAAGCAGACGCCAGAGTTCATGGAGTCCATGTCATTGTGGAAGACCTCTTTGTGTTGGGAGGAGATATTTACAGCATGTGTGGTCTGCGCGGGGAATTCTGAGTCTCAGAGTCATGGGGGGGAGGAGGAGTGTTGTAATCTGTCATTGTTCTCACCGAGAATGAGTCAACTCCTCTCACTTTCTTCAGATCATCATGTATGATGATCTGACGATGATGTGACTTGGCGTGACAAAGTCTTCTCTATGTACCGTGAGACTCCATTGCCAAAAACAATCAATCAAAAACTCCCTAAGCAATGACCTCAGTCAATGTACATTATTTGATGTTGATGAGTGGGTTGCGAATGTTGTCTCACACCACAAGGTTCTGAGAGTTTGCATGTTGTCCCAGTGCTTGTGTGGGTTTTCTCTTGGAAATTCAATTTCCCCACAGTTCATTTTAAGGTTAATCAACAAGTCTTAAAGTAGGAACTTTTCAACCTTAATAAAATATTTTCATAACTGTTCTGATGAAACATGGACTTTAAACTAGTTGAATGGTACCTTTGCCATGGCCTGAGGAGGTCTGTATCATTTTTACTGGCAAATGTGGTCTTCCTTCAGGCATAACATTATGGCTTTTGTCCATATGGTGCCGCCATAATCAACATAAACGGAAAGTTGCTTAGTGTTGCTTTAAGGTGGGCATACTTAACATATCATACATTTAAGTCCTCAAGGTCAGTTGTTCTCAACTGTTGTCACCCTGAGACCCACATTTTCGACTCGCTTTTTCATAAATTAACAACAAATCCATGTACAATGTACGCTGTCTCAAATGCCGTAGCCTACCGCCAAAAGCATATTGCTAGCTAGCTGCTATCAGAGCTCTTGTGTGCACCCGGCTTAAACAAAGGTAGTAAACCCACGTGAGCACTGTGGGAAACGCAGTGTTGACATTCTCCCCTTTGCAGAGAGAAACAGCAACACACATGTTGGCGCGTTTTCGCCTAATATTGTTACATCAGTCAGTCAGCACCTACAATAACATTATGTCTCTCTTCAACTTGACTCTGAGTAGGCGTCATCATCTGAGTGGGGCTGTAGTTTTACCACACTCGGTTAGCTCATTTCCCATGTGTCATCTCTCTCGCTCAACTTAACTACTAACCTGATGACTGCTCACATTGTGCCGGAAGCCTCCTTATGTGCTGCTCATAGCCTCGTACTCTTAATCTAATGACCAATTAGCAAACACAAACATTTCACCCAGATGAAATGTTGCTCCATATGGTGTTTTTATGTCCATCTATGGTCCAGTCTTATAGTGCTCCCCTGGGAGAGACAAGTACCTCAAGGCATAATTTCAGTCATAGACTTATTAGCTTCAGTTGGGGGGGGGTCTACAAAAGCCTTTCACATTTTAATTACAGTTCTCTTCTGGCAATTTTTGATCAGATACAGGTCTACACATTATCAAATATGGGGAAGAAAGGAATTTGCTCACAAGCATTCTAGCTAGAAAACAAAGCTGTGCATGCTAGCCTTCTAGGTAATTTTAAATTAGCCTATTACATTTTACAAGGACAAAATCTGTAGTTGTAGTGTTTCAACATTTAATGTAAAGCTGGGAGGGTTTTCGTTGAAAATGCGGCCTGAAAGAAAATTCACACATTAGCAATAGTGACATTTCCAGCTCAGCTACATTAACAAAATGCTACATGCTAATTCCCACCATGACCACGCTACACTAATGATGAAAGTCTTCAGGTCTGCATTGTGGTCTTTGTATTGCGTATTGAAAGAAGGATGTGTTAATAATTATTTTGGACTACTAAATGAAAAAAACAAAAATATTTAAGGCATTGTTTGTTTTTGTGTTTCAGGTCTGGCAGTGTGCAGAACCACTGGGATGAAATCTACTTCTTTGTGGAAAATTTAGCAGAGAAATTCAAAAGGTAAGGCACAATGCTATCCACAGACCCGGTTACTGTACTATTTTAAGGTCAATGGGCATGTTTTATGTGAGCTTCCAAGAATTCAAGTGGACCGTAAGAGGTCGTATAAAACTATTTTATGATTGTGGACACTTTGAGAATGTCTTTCCTCCCGTACTGGACTTCCTGAAGCCCCATGACGAAGTTCTCCACAGAGAAACACGCATACATACACACACACACACACACACACACACACACACACACACACACACACACATAATAGAGCAATAAAATTAAATGTATCCCTTCCATTGCTACATCCTAGCATATGTTCAAACCCTTAGCAGGCTAATGTTTCGATCAGTTGAGCAGTAAAATTTGCAGGAGTGACTAAAGCCTCAATTAAATGTTTTCATTTACTACAGTAAGCAACATGTTTAGATTGCATGTTAATGAACAATTGCATCCAGGATCCCAAACAAAAAACAACAACATGCAACATGCTCGATTGACCATTCGGATCAACATGAACTAAACAATACTGAACAGAAATGACGCTAAAGAAACTTGTAACCAGCTGATACTTATAAATTCTGTCATCGTTTTTTTAAGCACAATTTTTATTGAAATCAAATGTGGCTTTCCTAAAATGTTATTGTCCCCTTACTGACCATTGACAAAATGCAAGTCCTTAGAGTCATTCTTTTGTCTTTCCTCCCCAGTCCCATGCTTAGGATGTCCTTCATAACATTCTCCTCAGGAGCAGATACCATCCTAAAACTTACAGAGAAAAGGTAAGTGAAATATGTACTTTGATTATCCACATTACCACTTTAATGATAAGTAGCTGAGGAAGCCTAAGCCTAAAACCGCATGACACTGCAGTGCCGCATGCTCTCACGCAATAGGAAGCAATCGTCATCAAACTTAATTCAAAGCATGGCATTAGAGTGAAAGCAGATGTCCTCTCGAAGACACACTGTTGCAAATGAACGCATGCGACAATTTAGCTGTTACTGTGTGAAACTGCTTGGCTTTTTGTAGACACTAATTCAAAGCAAACACGTTTGGATTTGTTATCTTTTGCAGGGTGGACATCCAAAAGGGGCTGAATGCGCTTAAAAGAGAGAAACCAGGTGGAGACACATTTATGCACCTTGGACTGCATAGGGTAGGCAATTAAAGCCCTGCTCTGTATTATTTATAAACAATATTAACCCCCCCCCCCCCCCCCAAAAGCCAAACAGCATCTAATGAAAAGTTTGAGCTTCTTCTGCACATTCTGACCAACTTGTCTTCTTATTAAAGGCGAATGAGCAGATACACCAGGAGAAGTTTGGTAAGCACCTACTGAATGATCAACAACAACAAAAACGAACACAGCAAAAAAAAAAATTGTTGTGACTATCCTGTACCATCACTGTTCTTATTTTACAGGCAAGGCTAGCGTAATTATAGCGCTGACAGACGGAGAACTGCAGGAACATCAACTTATCACTGCACAGCAAGAGGTAACAAACCGCACCATTAAAGTGGCACAAAGTTTCACACGTTGCACATTTCGGGAAGCCAAGGCACACCCGTTGTTTGATTGCTTGTTTTTCTGGGAAGCATTCACGTGCCCTGTTTTACAACAGGCCGAGCGAGCCAGATCTCTTGGAGCCATTGTGTATTGTGTTGGTGTTAAAGACTTCAATGAGACTCAGGTATTGTATGCTATCTTATAGAGTACCTCTATGGAAAAGTTACAATCCACTTGCATTGGGGCCAAGTAGGGCAGTGACCCACCACATTCTGTAGATTGGGGATGATATACAGTAGAGTGGATGCATTTGGAAGCTTTGATATTGTAGTTTGAGAACTATTGGAATGGAGTGAATGATACAATATTGACCTTGTGCAAAGTGTCTATTCCTACTTTCAAAATCTTAATTTATTCTCACTTTTTGCTTTTGCATTCCCACCTGATGGCTCCACTCATGGATAAATATAGCTGGCGACCATTGCAGACACCATTGAACATGTGTTTCCTGTTTTGGGAGGCTTCCACGCCCTCCGGGGTGTTATCGATTCGGTAAATAAAAGCTTCATTGTACAAAGAAAGCCCACAATTGTATTTCGTAAAAGTTGCATTGAGCTGCTTGACTTGAATTGTGTGGTTTTGAGGTTTTAATTAAATATTTTGTGAACCAAACCGGAACAGTGTAAATGATGTATGATGTCATTTTTTTTCTCCCCTTCAGATCATCAAGAAATCATGCATTGAGATCTTGGCAGCTGAGCCATCTAGCGTGTGTGCAGGAGGTGGGTGCTGCACACACTCTTCAAATGATGATCCCAGACCGAAAAATGATACATGTGTTTTTTTATGTCGTTCTGATTATTACATGTAAAAAAAACTGTACTTTACTGTACTCAAATTACTCAAAATTACTCCCCCAAAAAATTCTTAGGAAAAACGGGAGGAAAAAATACTCAAAAACTAAAAACTAAAAAATATATACAGTATTCAGAAAAACAGGTAAAATATATATTTTTTTAAATTGAAAATAAATACTCTAATTAATACTATAAAAAATATTCAATAAAACAGAAAAAAAATGTTTTAAATACAAAAAAAATAAAGAAAAAAAACAAGCCCTCCCTCAAAGATTGACTCTAAAAAACTAGAGATTGTATTTTATTTATTATTTCAGTCTCAATTTAGAATGTCACTGGCGCTCCCGAGTAACTCGAACTCAGGCCACAAAGACTGTGAGTTTGATTATCCTGCCTTGTTCCAAACCAATCTCCTAAACCACAATAAATTCTTTACCAATTTAATTTGCCTGTGTGGTGCTGCAGTTGGGTTCCTAACACACCCATTACACTACAATCTGGCCAAGGCATGAATCTAGGGCATTCGACATCACCACATGCATGACCTGTCATATGGGAGTGAGCCAAACTTCTACGAGACTGTCTCAGCCCGAAGACCGCCTCTCCATGGCAAACTTATCCATCTCGGGAGACGGCCATTTTGCCATTTGCTGTCGACTGAACTGACATCACAGTTGCTCAGGGCTCAGGTAATGGCCAATCACAGCTCAGCTTCAGAAAACAGGTGAGGCCTGATAGGTTGTTACCTGAGCAGCTGTAATGTCATTTTCAGTCAACAGCAAGTGTCAAAATTATTACCATTAGGTATTTACCACAATATTAAATGCCCTATCGTCTTAGCCTTCTAGTCTAATGCGTCCAAAATGTTTGCATGTAACCAGAGACTTTCCAAGTGGTGGTGAGGGGCAACGGGTTCCTCCATGGCAGGGACATCGACCAGGTGCTGTGCAGCTTTCGAATCAACGACACAATCACAATCAGTGAGTAGACGCCAACAATTTCATAACACATTTGTGGAAGGGATCTGTAATGAACTCTAAATTACACGTGAAAATGAAAAATTGTTTGATTTATGTTATAGATGAGAAGCCTGCAAGTGTCGAAAACACCTTCCTGCTGTGTCCAGCTCCTGTCATTGACGAAGTCGGGAAGTAAGTCTACTGTATTGATACCCAAAGACCATACATCTGATCCTATCCGAGATGCTTTTTTTTGCTGAATTCCAGGGCAGCTTAGTCAAATATAAGCAGCTGTGCAACGCATGTGAAGCCATGTACATTTGTTCTGCTTCCGTCTTGAATTATACAGCAGTTAAATAAAATCTGTAGTAGCGAAAAAAGACATAAAACATCCATATTCAATGCAGCCCAGCCACTGAGTTCATAAATTACTTTTTTTTGTAATGCTGTGTTGAATGCAAAATCAATATAATTGCAATAAAATAATATATTTGATGGTATACATTATGCATTGCATTTAACCACTTTTACTACACTTTTTGATTGAGACTTAGTTACCGTTGTTTTCATAACTGATAGTCATAAAATTAAGTGTTTTCCTGCCTCAAACTCAGACAAGAGCGTCCCGCTTCAAAATCCTCTGTAACTTTCCATGGCTTCATGCATTACCACCAAACCATCTGACACTCCAAACATCTCCCTCCCCATCCTTCTTCCTCTCTTGACTTTTGCTGCCACTGCGGCTTCACAGCCCACAAACCATCTATGCCTGCCTGCATGTCATTTTCTTCCCCATATTTCGCCGTGTCCCTTAAAAAAGCTTTGTCAGTCTCATCGGGCCAATCAAAGCCTCGTAAAAGCGATTGGGGGTCTTTTGAACGTGAGGCCATGTGTTTCGTTTGTGCACGTCTCGCTTCACAGCATGGTGGAAAACCCGCAGGGAGAGCCCTTTTGCAACTTTTCGGCACACATGGCCATTAAAAATATTTGTGCATGTCGGAATGTCAGTTAGAAAAAAATGGAGGCTGGTTTACTTCAGAGAAATCCATAATCTTGTCATTTAGTGCGATATTTTAGGCATTTAAAATGTATCCAGATGGAAAGATTTTGGAAATGAATCTCGTTTCTCATGTTTCCATAAATATACATTCAAAAGACGAGTGGTAGCAGCTTATATTACGCTACGCTTTTTAAAGGGTTTTCACGAGTTCCCTTAAAGTAGGCTAGTTACTTATCTACTGTTATCTAGCATTTATGTGGGGTACACACATGCAGATTTTTTTTAAACATAAGAGAACCTACACAAGGTGAGGAAAGATAATAACACCAAGTGTGGGCTATCTTCCACCTCTTAGACTCGGAAATGTAGCCTAACCAAGTTTTTTTTTAAGCATTGTATGCATTTAGATACTGGCAGAGCTGGACTGGCCATCTGGCATAAAGGGCAGATGCCCGGTGGGCCGGCCTCTTTTGGGACCGATGCAGTGCTTTGTAATTATTATTTTCCTATATGGCCCACAATTTAGAGGGACTAGTCCGGTAATCCAGTTCGAATATAGATCGCAAACTGAAACATCATCACTAAACATCAGTGGCAGAACTAGGCAGAAGTCGGGTTGGGCCGGGCCAGACCAGGCGGGTGGGCTTAAGTCAAAATGCCAGGGCCGATTTTTTTGTGCCTGTCCAGCCCTGGATACTGCTGATTATGACAAAAGCATAAAACTAACATTCATTTAAAAGTGCCAAATAACAGACAGATTATCGTATCAAAACAAGATCTGATTAGACATTCAACGTCTAATTAGTTTCGGCTGTAGTTTATCGATAATGAAAAAGATCAGTTTGTTTAATGACACACTACTAAATGTATTAGATTGGACAAAAATGTGCTCTTAATTAGAAGCCAGCAGTCAAGAATAAAGTATACCTGAAGGGTGTTCAGCAGTAAAAAGTTAATATTTTGTCCAGAATGAATTTGATAACTTCATTATTTTTCATGTAGAATTAATACCTTTTAAAAAAAAATCACTTGCTGTCGACTGAAGATGACATCACCTATGCTGAGGAAGTAGGTAACGACCAATCATGGCTCAGTTTGCTGACTAATTCCAGAAAACAGGTGAGTCATGATTGGTCGTTACCTACTTCCTCAGCACAGGTGATGTCATCACTAGTCGACAGCAAGTGGAAAAAATAGTTTTTAAAGGTATTAATTGTATACAAAAAATAATGTAGTTACCAAATTCATTCTGGACAAAATACTAACTTATTACTGCTGAAAATGGCTCAATGAGTCAAGTATCCCTTTAAACAGCGACAAACCTAAAGTTACATTTCGACACTCTTTTACAAAATCAATGTCTACATTTCAAAGTAGATTTGTGCAACATAATGTAAATGAGGTCCAGAATTCAGTCAGTTATATGTTGTTGCCCTGTAATGGGCGACAAACAACGGATGAAATGCAAATTGTGGTTACGTAAATGAAAACAACAGTGTGTGTGAACTGAACCACTGAATTCAATGAATGAGCAATAAACTGACAACAAACAAACAAATAGAGCACAAACTAACATGATGTGGGCAAGGGGAGAACTGATTTTCAAGAGCATGGAGACAAAAAGTCAGCCATTTGGAACCAGACTCTGAACTAATGAGATAAGAAGACGCAGGTGGGAGGCTGGTGTGGGAGGGCGGAGTGCCTGGAAGGGTGAACAAGACCAGGTGAAGCCATTTATTTAT
This sequence comes from Leptonotus elevatus, assembly GCF_054856555.1. Classification (NCBI taxonomy): domain Eukaryota; kingdom Metazoa; phylum Chordata; class Actinopteri; order Syngnathiformes; family Syngnathidae; genus Leptonotus; species Leptonotus elevatus. Next base: position 10,384,538 of record NC_141258.1, on the reverse strand, counting down.
TAATATACTTCATTAAAAGCACAGGTGCAGAAGTGAACATTAGGCCCCCGTCCAGATGGAAGCAAAGCCGGCTTCGTTCCTCAAACAAATCTCATACACACCGAAGCATTTCAAGACTTGCGTGTGTCCAAAAGAAGACGCTGAGGACGTTTAATGGCTGTAATGTATATGCCAAGTCTGGAGTGGCGCTTTAGCGTAGCCACAGGGAGTTAACGGAAAGCGTAGAAGAAGAATCAGCGAAGAAGACGAACACTTTTTTTTTCTCTCTGCCCGTATCAAAACAACAAGAAAAAAACGAACACAGGAGAAGTGACAATGGCGGGTACAACACCGCTTGTTGAACGTGGGAATAAAGAAGCTAAATATTTAGCTGCAAAAGCATAAGCAAGCTAAGGAGGCTGCGCAAAACGACTAGGACACGGCTATCCGCCATTATTGTTGACAGAATGACGGTTCGCGCGCAGTCACGTGAGAATTGGCGCATACGCCATCCAACTGCAACAATGCGTCGTCATCGAGCAATGACCATTACATCATCACTGGAGGAGTATCCTGCATATGGTGTCCACATGGACGCGTATGGGACGCGTTTTGAAATCTTTCCACTCTGGAGCCCATTTTCAAGCTCCGAAACCGCGCCATTGTGTGGACGAACGGCCTAAACGGTAAGAAACTTGTGAGGATACATTGAAACTGGCTTTCGTGTGGACGGGGGGCCTTATTCAAGCACAAAAAATAGTAAATTCACACTATAAGAGAATACAGAAAATAAAGTCTGCCTTTTGTCCAAAGTTAGCTAGAATAGCCAGGAATAAACAGGATAGCCAGTAGTGTTAATTTTATCCGCCATTTTTGAATTTAGTCTCAGTTTTAATCCAGTTCCAATCCTGCTTGTTAGTTTTTATCATAGTTAGTCAACCTCATCCCGTTTGTATTTAGTCCATTTTTAGTTGACTATAAATCTAGCATTATAGTCTTTATTTTCGTCCAAGAAAACATAATTTTATTCGTCTAGTTTTAGTCAACAAAAACTGACAAGGTTTTAGTCTAGTTTTAGTCAGGACCATCATTTAACCTGAACACTTTGGATCTAAAACGATTTCACATAAAATTTTCTCTCATCTTTTTGATGAAGAACAACTACACACACAGTTACTGTATATCAACAAGTAGCAACTATGGCTCCATGCTATGAGCTAGTAAGTTAGCCAGCATTACATAGAAGTCACATTATTATTATTATTGGATTAATGTTAAATTATAATTGTAATTTACTTTTTTTTTAAACCTTAACTGTGAATCCACCTCCTGTCTGTCTCATGTGTTTGTGCATGCTGCACTTGCTAGTTGCAGATTTGGAAGGGAGGGTGTCACTGTGTCACATGACAGTGTCACAGTGACAGATAAGCAGAGACAAGATTTTACAATATTAAATAATTTCCGTCTCGTTTTTGTTCATGAAGTAAAATGTCCACAGATTTTTGTCTCGTCTTTATTAGTCAACGGAAATGCATATTGATTTTGTCCCAGTTATTGTTTATTAATCAGGGTTTTAGTCTAGTCTAGTTTTAGTCCGGTGAAAAATGTGTGTTGAAGAAATGATTTGTGTTTAGTTTTCGTTAATGGAATTAACACTAATGGCCAGTAATGAAAATGGATGGATTGACAGATAGATGGGATTCAAAATGGTATGGTCTCCGTGAAGCAGAAAGTGGCTCGAGCGCTAACATAAAACTAGATAAATGTGTTTGAAAATTGGCCTTGGCGGAGGACGACACTGTACTGAGCTAATCTTGTTTTTCCTTTCTTTGACGTACTGCACTTTCACTTTATCACATGTTGCTGATTACAATCAGTATGTGTGATGTGATGAACCAAAGCGCATCTGGAAAAAGCTAAACCCCTCCCGACACACACACACTATCGTGCACCAAATCCATATCCATTTTTTTTTTATGACAATGTCAACATCATATGCATGGTTCTGTTCACGAATTGCACACACTCAGCATTGCCTTATCTTCCCCCTTTCTTATAGCCAGACAGTCTTTGTGTGTCAATGCTAACGCAGCTTTATCAGTTGCGTGGCCTGTTTTCCATCTGCTAAACCTCTTTCACGTTCACCTGGTTCCCTCAGTTCATAACAAGTGAGGCGCTTGAGGTGGGGGCCTCCAAAAGTGTTTCTTTCAACTCATTGCCAAAGGGTCACCAGAGGTCACTAGGATTTTGCAGAATTGTTTTTCCACACTTGCAGAAGGAAATGATTTAGGGCTTTCTAAACTTTTGTACATTTGGTGTAAGTGAAAAAAAAAATGCAGTAGTTGATTGAAAACTAATCCACACATTTTGCTTTAATGACCACATTTTTGCCTCTGAGGCGACTTTGTGTTTAGCTGGCTTCTTACCAACAGACAGTTCAATGACTTTGTTCAAATATACATCAGACGAAATAAAAACATGCTTGGCATTGACACACGTTCCATCCCCAAATTAAAGTATCGTCGTTTTGTTTCAGGGTGATTTATCTTCAAGTGAGCATGAACGACGGTCTGTCTTTCATCAGCAGCAATGTGCACATCACCACCACAGAGTGTGTAAGTGACAACTTCTTTTTTTTTAGGTTAATTTGTCTTTAAAGTGGTTTTGATATCTTTATTTATAGCGTGTGGTTTTCTCGTCATCTTTCTGTCCTTTTCAACTGTAGCCACGTGTACACTAAGTGTTTTGGTTTGCTAACAATGATCTGGCTTGCATTTCCATTGAAGAAAAGATAGATTACTATGTCAGCTGATTAAATAGAGTGATATCATAGCCATTGACTTTAACGAAAACAACATGGCATACTGATAACAATGGAGGACATCCATTGCTATTACTACTACCACGACTTTGACAACATGGAAGGAGGTAACAGCAAAAGTCACAAAATTTCCAAATGATGCCGTGCAAAAGCAGTGGAGTCATATTGCGTCACATGTGCTAGCTAATCAACAATTTTCATGGAACTCGCAAATGTACTATTTAACTTCTAGGAAACAGTCCATCAGTCTCCAGTGGTGTCTGACTCTCTATGAGGGAGTTGCCGCTGATTTCTGATAAACAGCCTGCGTCTTTCCCCGCAAGATACATCGGCTTAAGTCGACCCACATCTGATTCTCGTCTGTGGTCCGTAATGGGAACCATACATGTCTTATGGACATTTAGCTCCAAGTTACTGATGGGTTCGCTTAGGGATCTCCCAGATTACATGAACTGCTGTCATCGAGGGGGACAAAAAAACAACAACACATGAGGATGGCCACTGATAGTAGAAGCCTGACTGCTTCATATAGTGTTTTAATTTACAATGTCTCACATTCACACACCAATGGCCGACTGCTGCCATGCACGGCGCTGCCAGGTCCTTTGAGAGCAAATCGGGGGTTCAGTGTCTTGCTCAAGGACACTTCAGCATGGTCACCAGGGGTGAGGATCGAACCCGCAACCTCACGGATGAGAGACAAACACTCTACCACTGAGCCATGCCGCCACACGGCAGCCTTGTAATTCAACTGCCTCTACTGCAATTGCTTCTCTTGATTTTGAGGCGCTGTTGTGCTGGATGGTTTTCCACGGAAGTGTCCAGAGAGTAAGTCTGGATGTCATCTCACTTTACTCCACATGCATATTGTACAGATGAAAGCAGTCCAACTGATTTGGATGCTTTTATAGTGCTACTCTGCGTAATGTCTTAGATAAGATCATGTCTGCAAGTTCTTTCATTTGTCATCTTCCTTTCTTCTACAGGTTTTTTTTCAGTTCTTTTAATCACTATGCTGCGTATGTGTCTTCTACAGTTTGATGGCACAATCCTCCTCATCACCCTTCTGGTGTTGTTTCTCCTACTGGCCCTGCTGCTCATGTGGTGGTTCTGGCCTCTCTGCTGCACCGTGGTAAGAACATGAAAAGGAAACGTTTGTCGAAAAGCTACAGAAACATAAGGGCTCTCTCCGAAGCTGTTTCCGAGCTCAAAGGGAGGAGCTATTGTGATTAATGTGGTTGTGAAAAGCAAAACAAACCATGTTGTTTTTACCTCCTGTGAACATGTCTTATTTGTGCTGCTTTTCCAGGTGATCAAAGAACCTCCTCCTCCACCTCCCCCTGAGCCTGTAAGTTGGAGAACACCACTGAATGTGGGGGAAGGGGGGGGGGGGGGGGAGCTTAAATACTGTATATAGAGCATCCCACCTAAAATAGTGGAAAGTCATGGGTGCATCTTTCATAGTACAACAATCACTTGACAAAAGAACTGCATAATATATTGAGAGCCAGTAATAAGTCAGTCATCAGCCAGTATCAACTCAGGCTGGTGCAGTTCTAACCCAGTCTTGTTCCATGAACGCATTCTAAGACCAGAACAGTTAAGCAGCGATTGATTCAATTTCAATGCGCAGAGAATGAAATGACATGGATAAATTTGAATACTCACAGGCAATGAGAGCCAATATGCTTAAGAAAGGCAAACTAGCACTGAGTAAAAGACTGACCTCTTCCAAGGCAAACCCAATAACTAAGAACTATATTATGTCCTGTACGAAAATTTTTACTTTCTGGCTATTATAGGAGTCAGATGATGAAGATGGCCTGCCAAAGAAGAAGTGGCCTACTGTGGATGCTTCATATTATGGAGGAAGAGGAATTGGCGGGATCAAGAGGATGGAGGTGACGCATATTAAAAACTCATTCACTCCCAACCATTTTTACTGAAGCAACCCCTTTTACAGGATTTTACAGGGTCACAGAATATTCTGTTCTATTACTATAAAAGCATGGAACCTACCAAAAGAAAGATTAGAGTCTCTTCTTTCATTAGGAAAAAAAAGTATACATGGCCCTGGTTGATCTCTTATACTCTGCTGCCACCTGCTGGCCGTTTTTTGTAATAACTTATATTGCTTTAAACGACTTTTTCAGGTCAGAGGCTGCATCAAAGCCTTCTGTAAAAAAAACAAATACTTTTTTTGGACCATGGCAATATTTAAACTAGAACGTTTTTATACGTTTTGGGGAGCAAATTAGTTAATGACAGACAATATATAATTCCGCAATCAAAACAAATTAGTCAAATTTACACTTCTGTCTTAAAGGTGCGTTGGGGCGGAAAGGGCTCCACCGAGGAGGGGGCAAAACTGGAGAAGCCGAAGAATGCGGTGGTGAAAATGCCAGAGCAGGAATACGAACCCTTTGAGCCCAAACCAAAGAAATCTCCCAAGAAGCCGTCTCAGAACCGGAAGTGGTACACTCCCATCCAGGTAAAGAACACTTTCAGTATCCACAACTGTTCCTTTATTCCTAAGCATAATGTAGAAAAGAGGTCCAGTATGGTCAGAAAAAGTAATAACTGGAAAGTGTTCAGCATACTGGATTCACTCGCTTTCCACAAACAACATAACAGCTTACAAATCTATCATACTCCAGCTTGTTGACTGTGCATTTTTTAGCTCTTGCCAACAACTACAGTGAGTGAGTGAAATGTCTCGACAGACGGAAAGACCCAATCTTTTCCACTCACATTATTAAACTTGTGATAATTTCCAAAAACTGCGGGGAAGACGTGGGGACATATCCGAAGAAATATACAAACATCCCCTCCAAACACTGGACCATTATTAGACCTGGCGTCAGTAATACTTGTGTTTTTAGTGTGCGCAAAGAGCTCTATGTAACAACACTGGCCATTCATAGGGGAAGCAGCGTTTACTGTTATCTGTACTGCCTGTGAAACTGTACAGCCTTGTATATTTCTACATGACTCCTGCAATACTGTGATTCATGGTGAAAGGCGACACCGCACAGTCAGCAGTAGGAAAAAGTCCAGTCGCTACGCGTGGACTGGACTTGCCTTATGTAAGGGAAGAACATTTTCCATCTTGTCTTGTCTCATTCAGGGTAAACTGGATGCTATCTGGGCACTGTTTCGACGCGGGTACGACCAGGTCTCTTTGATGAGGCCCCAGCCTGGCGATCATGTAAGTAGCCAATAGGATGACTGTGTTTCATTCCTGCTCCATTATAATTTTTTTTGCTCTCAAGTGACCTTTTTGATTAGGCGCTATAGATCCCAAAACGAAGGAGCTTTGCTTCCAAAAGTTAATAAAATGACCCATCCACATGTCAACACTGAAGATTCAATGTCAAACCTCAAAGACGTTTTCCAGTGTGTAGAACGAAGGTCCAACTAATGTAATGTACAGCAATAACGAAACAGCTGTTGACTCGGCAAGAACAAGCATTCCGTGGCAACATTAATGCCCGCTTCTGCACTCTATTTATTTGAAGAACGCCAGCTTTTGGATTGTGTTATTTGGCAAGCGCATTTTCCCAAATAAAGTTCAGGTAACACGTCTTCAAATCGAAGGATTACATTAAAAGATGCTTGTTTCCACTCTGAGTGAAATGCAGCATTCCATTGCCTGGAAATGAGCTAGCCTGAAGATATTTCTAAGGCTTCATTGCAAACCGCATATGACTTGAGTGGAAAAATGGCATGATTTCTTCTTAAAGGCAAACGTTGCGTCATGCCCAGCCAGTGCAAGTCACCAAGTACAGACTCGCCAGTGACGGAAATCGAATCTATCTCGTGCCTGCCAGGTTGCAAGCAAACGGCGACTTTTAGTCGCTGAGGGCAAAAAGCGCTCGTGTTTGAAAACACTCTTAACTCATTCACTCCCAGCCATGTTCACTGAAGCAACCCCCTACGCTCCCAATTGTTTTACTGGATTTTGACTGATTTTGCAAGGTCCACAGAATATTGTGTTCTATTACTATACAAACATGGAACCTACCAAAAGTAAGATTAAAGTCTTGTCTTTCATCAGGAAAAAAAAAAGTATATTTGTATCTGTTTCCGTTTTGCAGCAATTAGCATTAGAATATAGCGAAATTTCATCATTATTCACAAACCTGTTAAAACACTGGCAAAAAGAGCTTGTTGCAACATGGGCCCTGGCTGATCTCTTATACTCTGCTGCCACCTCCTGCCCGCTTTTTGTAAAAACTACCATTGCTTTCAGCAACCTCTTCATATCAGAAGCTGTATCAAAGAATTATGTATGCTCTAGCATAAAACAAAACAAAACCATATAAATACGTTTTTGGGAGTGAAGGACAAAGTATTAAAAAAAGGTATTCATATGTTTTTGGGTTTGAATGAGTTAAATGAGGAATTCCTGTTAAAATAATTATTGGAACATTTACTGCAAAGAGAGGCATGATTTTAACTGGTGCTTGGACCACAACCTGCCAGATTAGATTATAGTAGAACAGATAAAAGCAAATGATAGTATTTTTTTTAAATGCTGAAAAGCTTGAAGGATGAAAGGAAGCGAAAAAGGTGAATTATAAATTCGGAAATAGTTTTGAACATGTTCAAACATTTAACTTTGTTGGAGAAAGACTTACACGGATCACGTAAAAGATTTTCCTTAAATCAGAGTAGATCTTATCTTATTTCTAATACAAAGACTCGGGGCTTTAAAAATAAACCATGTGGCTTCTCTGTGAATTGCCGCTATCGAGCTACAAGGATGACACCGTGCCAGCAATCACACAGGCTCTGAAGCTGCATTTCTGGTTCGTAATGTGAAGCAGGTGTTAAAATGAAGGAGTCGAGCCTAGGGAGACGTTAAGTCAGTAGGAGTGAACGAGACGGGCAGAGGAAGGAAGACGGGATGAGTAATCGACCCTTTTTCGCCTGCAGACACACTAGAATACTGAAATTAAATAACATGGGATGTTTTGAGGAAAGTTGTTGATTTTTTTTCTCGTAGTAGCTAAGAACAACTACAATTATGTAGTCTGAACAAACTCAGTGTCGACCACATAATGAAGGATTTGTAATTGTAAATATTGAATAGGTTTCAAATTTATGATTGTCGGCCAAGAGACATCTGTCAATCAGGCCTTTGCTAACTTTGATCAGAAGGTGGCGAAATCCTCAAATTTAATGTTTCAAGTCAGAACGGGCACCATTTTGAAAAAAAAAGACTCACAAAACAACAAAATGAGACTTGTGCAAACCTTCGCCAAGACTGAGTTTGATGGAAAAAAAACATATATTTTGGACATTTGTATGCTTTTCCAACTCTGAGGGAACAGTTTGGGGGAATGCCCTTTGTGTTTCAGCCTGACAGTGCAGAAAGCAAGATTCGTTTAAAAAAATGAATAAATAATCCTGACCTTTGAGATTAACTTGAACAGACACTAAGTCACCACGCCCTCTGTCAGGTCAAAAGTCATATTTTATTTTCAATAAAAAGTCATTCAAATTACAAGTATCTGCTTTTCCCTGCAATAAACTCAGTAACCTCTGTTCCAAACCACATCATTTATGTTGACGTCAGTGGAGGTCGAGCTACAAACACAAAAGAGAACTGCGCACAGACACTGTCAAAAATGACTTAGTTGTGACAAGTTCCTGTGCACATTTTATTCACTTCAAGTCTCCCCAGGAGGCCAATGGAGCTCTAAAGGGTAGATGAGGTAATGCCAGCGGCACACAACTGCCAGCACTGCCTTCATTTATTGACTAACCAAATGTCACACACATGCACAACCACTACATCATCTTAAGATCATGACACCAGACAAGAGAGCGGGGTCAAGTTATATTAAATAGTCAAAATAATGACACAAACAAACAAACTCAAACTGCAATGTCTCAAGTTTTGGGGAAATCGAAAACATCAAATGGAATATCTTTAGTAACTGTAAGGATGAGCTTGCCAGTTGAAAAGAACAAATAGGCTGGAAATTCAAGATGCAGGTGGAAGACTTAAGGCCAGACAAGAAACCACCATGAAAAACAAAACAAAAACCACAACACAAATGTAACAAATTATTGGGACTAAACAGAGACATCATAAACAAAAGGCCCATAAGGAAACAATGAAAGAACCCGAGACAGGATTGAAGTAAATACCACATGCCTAAAAAATGAATCAAAACCAATACAAGACAATACCCCAAAACTTTTTTTTTACTTGATAAAAAGATGCTATTTGACATTATTTGACATTCATCATATAAACTTTTGCAACACTGATTTATTGAATGCTCTGCTTGCAAATGCATTTCAGCAGAAAGTACACAAACAAAGTCAAAATCGATTTACTACAAACCACTAATATGTCATATTAAAGCCCCTGGTGCAACCTGCGGCTCTTGAGCTACATGTGGCCCTTTAGTCCCTCTCCTGTGACTCCCTGTGGATTTCTCCAAAAACTTTTTGTTTTTACACATTTTTATTTTTAGATAAAATATTCTTTAAATTAATTAGTGATTTTTTTTTTTTTTAATGAATAAATATTCAAAAATGGTCAGAATAAAAAAAAAATGATGTTGTCAGAAAAAAGACGGATGAAAGGTAAATGAAAAAGTAAAAAAAAAATTACCTGGCTAAAAATATACAAAAAGAGACCATGAAATGTCCAAAAGGAAGAGGAAAAGAAGAAAATTACGATAATATACACAAAATTGCCACAGCCTCCAAAAAAGTCAGAAATTGTATTTTTATTTTGTTTAGTTTTTTTTAAAGGCAGAAAAGAATACGTTCAAAAAGTACCCATAAAATGTCTAAAAACAAAAGACGAAAGGCAGGAAATTACCATAAATTTTGCTCGGAGTTACCAAAAACAAGACAGAAAATGTATTAAAAACAAAGGCAGAAAAGAAATGTTCAAAATGCAGAAAAGAAAACATTTAAAAAGTAACTATAAAATGTCCAAAAACAAAAGTCAAAAATCGAATTTAAGTCAGAAAATCTATTTTTTTTTAAAGGCTGGAAAGAAAATGTTGAAAAGATAACCATAAAATGTCCAAAAACAAAGAAGAAATCCTGAAAATTACCATAAAATGTTCACAAAATTGCCAGGGGGAAAAAAAAGTTTAAAAAATATATATTTAAGAAAAAGCAGGAAAGTAAATACTCAAGTACTCTTAAAAAAAAACTAAGAAATCCCTAACTCTACCATATAATTTAAAAAACTGCCAAAAAATAAGTCAGAAAATGTATTTATAGCAAAAAGGCAACAAAAAAGTTTAAAAAAAAATATAGCCATAAAATGGCCAAAAATTGAAAAAGAGAGGCACACTGTTTCCTACATCATAATCTTCAAATTGTTTTGCGGTTCCAGACGCTTTTTTGTTTTTTTTGTTATTTGGCCTAAAATAGCTATATTAGTATTTATCCTCATGTTACTGTAACATGCATTTTGGTTTAACATGTCTACACACCCCAAAAATTAACTAGCAACATTTGTTCCCTTAACGTATGTGTTCAACTCCAGGGTCGGTGCATCAACTTCACAAGAGTGAAAGCGGGGTCCCAACCGGCCAGGTCAGCACCACGCACCCCAATCCACACGCCCTCACCGCCACCGCCCGACTACCGCCACGTCCCAGAGTCCCCCGTCACCTCCAGCCCTCCGGCTAGAGCAGCGCCCGTGGTCCAGCTACCACCGGGTCCGCCGCCATGCCGCATGCCCCCCGGGCTTCACTGCCCACCGCCGTCGCGTCCACCGCCCAGCCTGCGACCATGAATGCCCCAGGTAACATCCCCCACACCTCCCCACAGCCCTGCCCCTCTCACGGACCCACTTTGACTTCACCGACTGACCACTCTGTTGACCAGCTCCTTCAGTCTGACGTCAGTCCTCCAGCCTGGGATTCTTCTGCTATTCGCCAAACAACACCAGCGTGATCTGTTATTTGTTCATTTTGTTCTTTTGTATGGGAAAGACTGTCAAGTCAAAGGGTAAAGATTTTTTTTTCATACTTCTTGAGGCCTTAAGGACTTATTTGCAATTTATACTTAACTAAGAGTGTTATTCATTAAACACTAAGGGGGCCATTTCAATTTTTTTTAAAGCCCTCTTATGGAAGAATTATGATTCAACAATCGTACAACCCTCGCTGAGAACATAGAATTTTAATGAAAATACCTGATTGACACTATTTAATGATTTGCCAAGCAATTTAACTTGATGTTCTATTTCATACAATGAGAACGGGGTGATGCAGGGAACCATTCAACAGGATGATTGTTGCAGGACAGCAAAACCTTTTGGGACCAATGTCAACAGAAGCAATAAATATGATTTAATGGATGTTTTCTTAATCAACTACTGAGTTGTGCCTTTGCCATTGAGAATTAAAGTGAATAGAGTTTAGAATCTGGGAATTTGCTTTGCAGAATTGATTGGGATGACTTCCAAAGATGATTAGCTAAAATGTTGGTGCTATTTTTTATTTTATTTTAGGCAACAACATGCTAAACAGCAATTTCTTAAGTCAGGAAATGTCCTTTTGAAAGAGATACATTTTTGTAATATGTGCTGACAGGGAAGTGTACAGAAGGTTTTTTTTTCTAAGGTATGTTTTTGCATTATATTTTTCACAGTGTGTTTTGGTTGTTGTTTTTCTCTTTGAGGCTTTGGATTTTGTCCTTATACCATGTTGATTTGATTTACAACATGACAATATGTAATTTTTGGTTATTTTGTTTAGTTGTTTTAAATCTGCGCACATAGACTGCTGGAACACAAAACGCTGTTTTTGTAAGCATATATGGAATTTAAAACTCATGAATTCAAGCTGCCATAAATCAGGTTCATGACTCTCCTCATGGTTTTTTCTGACTCAATCCTGATTCTTTACTTTTGTATTATGCTATGTCGACATTTTTTTTTTTTAATCCTCAACAGTCACATTGCAACTGCAGGGCAGTTCACAGAGCATCTAATTTATTTCCTGAGAGAAATAGAGGAGAGTACTTGAATAATCGACAAGGTGTCCAACCACCGACGTAAACACTGTGCGCAGTGTCAAGAACCAGCTTGCCAGTCAGACGAAGCCTATCAGCTTTTGAATCATCACAACAGATCTTAATATTTGAATTGCTAAAATATGCACTTACAGGCCACAGCATCATGCAAGGTCTTGTTGGAATTGACGTATTGGATCTTATGTTGTTGTACCTAATGAAGTGTCCAGTGAGTGTTTTGGAACTATTTTTAGCTACAAGGCATAAGAGAGGGTTGAAAATGATTGTATTCCTTTAATACGCAGTTCCTTATGGATTTTTTCTGTTTATTTTTGCTTTCTTTTCTAACTTTTTGTCACTTTTGTTATGTACTTCAATCAATAATGCCATGTAAGAAAATCAATCGTTGCTTTAAATCACTTTGTTGAAGGAAATGTTATGTATGGAAGAGGATTAGGGCCAGTGAAGAAGAAAATAAGCGTTGGCAGGATTCTGACTTTAATCACAGAATTCTGACTTTAAAGTGAGAATTATCACTTTGATCTCAGAATTTTCACTTTATCACTTTGATCTCAGAATTCTGACTTTAAAGTTAGAATTCTCACTTTAAAGTCAGAATAGAATCCTGATTTAGTGACATACAGCTATGAATTGTGGGGGGAAATCAGAAAGTCAGAATTCTGAGAATAAAGTCAGAATTCTCACTTTAAAATCAGAATTCTGAGAATAAAGTGAGAATCCTCACTTTAAGTTAGAATGCTGAGAATAAAATCAGAATCCTGCCACCCTTTTTTTTTCCCTCTTCACTGGCCCTAATTCTCTTCCGTAGTCATGACATTTCATTTTCCTGGCTAGTTTGACAGCCCAAATTACATGGTCAAATAAAAATCTAAATGCCTTATGAAAGTACTTATATCACTCTGTCAATTGCGTACAATCATTTTTATTTACATTAACCACTTGTCTTCTATTGTGTGTAATCATTGTTGTCTTTACGGTGATTTTGAATGCACTTGATGGATTTGTAAATGTAAACAAAATATACATACCATTTATGTGGCCATATCCCATTGTGATTGGTGGGATCCAAGCCAAAAACAAGGTGAACCTCAAGCATCTGTGGCCTTTTGTAACTGTTTCCTAATGCAGGAATTCCATAAATGGGAACAATTGCAGAAGCTTACATGACATGTGTTATGCTAATCAGTGTTTTTACATGTGCAGTATAAAAAAAAAAAAGCAGTACTGAAGCAAATATGAAGGACGTATATGATTTCTTTACTGGTTTGATCTTTTGAAGTGTATCAATAAAGGTTGACTTCCAAGCTTCTATTAGGCTGTTTCTACTTTATGCGTGTACATCAGACCACAATGGCATGGTTCCAGTAGTCCATGTCCTTAGTCTGCTTGTCTTCAGCAAACAGTTTGCAGGCTGTCTTGCGCGTCATCTTAAAAAAAATATAATATAATGTGCAACGTATGGTTTGAGCATTGACAGGCTGACCGCCCCCACCCCTTCAACCTCTGCGGCGATGTTGGCAGCACCTATTTTCCAAAGACAACCTCTGGATATGACGCTGAGCATGTGCACTCAACCCATTTCTGAGTGAAACCGCGATATCGTCATGGCAACCGTACTGCAGCTCACTCACAGGGTATTGGTAATGTTTTTATAGCCTTGGCCGTCTTTATGTAAATTATTTTTTTAGATCCTCAGAGAGTTCGTTGACATGAGAAGACATTTCCAGCGACCATTATGAGTGATAACACTAAATTGAACGCACTTGCTGTTCATTCACACCTGAGACGTGTAACAATAACAAGTCAGATGATTCCAGGGTGGGAAAGGGACAAATTGGGCCCAATTTGGACATTTTCACTTCGGGGTGTACTCATTTTTGTTGTCAAGCGTTTACACATTAATGGCTCAGTGATATAGGAAACATAAAGAATCTGTACTAGTAGCAATAGTTGTCCTTTTTCCTTAGTTTCTATGGTGTACTGCTGTAGAAAAAACAACAAAAAAACAAATGTGTTTAGTATGTCTTTCTGGTACAATATTCCAGCTAAATACTTTCTATGGAGTCTGTGTTTTTCCCCCTCCACATGCTGAGGAAAGTGGGCTGAGGGATGTTTAAAGGCATGGACTTGATCCAAAACATGAGAATGGGGAAACTAAGGAGGGATAATTTGCTCTTTGTCTCTAATTTCATTGATGACATGTTTACGGGCCGCTTGGTTTTCCCTCCCTGGCGCTTTTTCTCATCATTTCTTTCTTAGTGACCCAGACAAATGAAGTATTCGGGAATGCGCTGATGTTTCATCTCGGTCTCACGTTACCACCAAACTCACTGACCTGACAGAAAAACACCATGCGGAGAGGTTGGTATGATGCATCATTGTTGCCTAGATTTTCCTGGTGACCATGGCAACTGAAGTAAACGCCAAAACATCCACTGTCTCTGAACCAAATTGTATTGCTGCAAGGGAGAAACTAGCACAATTTTCGCTGAATATCACCGTTTAACTTTAATTTGTGTTCCCTGGCCATGTCACAGTTTGTTGTGCGCACCCACGCTATAATGCATACATCTGTGGTTTATGGCATTTATTATTTGGGGGGTGGGGGGTTATACAGTACCATTTGTACAAACACGTAAAAACACAACTGTATTTTCAATATATTTTATGTCTGCAACTTTTTGGGTGTTCAAATATGTTAGTAGTCTACAGTAATAGCTTTAAAGTGAGTAGGAGTGGTGACTAGGAAACTAGATAAGGTAATTTTGCCCCAGTTAGGTTGGTGTGACAATCAGTGGTACTTGAACTTAACTTTTAACTAAACCCCTGCTATAGTGGAAGGCCAGTGTAAAAATGAATGACCCACCTAAAAAATTGTTTTTTTATTGTCTATAGATGGAACAAAATGGCAGCAAAGCACTACTTACGTGTCAATGAAACTCCTCATCTCATTTCAACATACGTCCTTGACAGTAGGATGCCACCAGATGGAGCCGAAGCAATGTTGTTATTGCTTTGGCCTGAGCACAAAAAACATTTTTCAGCAAATAATATAGAAATGGTTCCAAAACAAAATCTGCAAATGTGACTACAGTATCTAGCTATCTTAGCTAGCTAGGTAGGTCACTACAGTAGCTAGCTAGCTAAGACAGATAGATACTGTAGTGAGATAGATAGATAGATAGATAGATAGATAGATAGATAGATAGATAGATAGATAGATAGATAGATAGATAGATAGATAGATAGATAGATAGATAGATAGATAGATAGATAGATAGATAGATAGATAGATAGATAGATAGATAGATAGATAGATAGATATTTATGATCACACAGACAACATTCATGCATCCATCATTGGCATTTTACAAATACAAAAACCAAAAATGGACATCATTAACCCTGTGCATTAAACAGTCTGACAGCAGTTGGAATAAAAGTCTTTCTGAAACGCTTAGACCTTGGTCCTCTAACTTTTCAGAAAAAGCCTGCTCCGGCACATGGAATTACGTGGTGTGATGCCAACGTGGCATACGTAGTATACACACACACGCCCCCCCCCCCCCCCCCCCCTCCTCTCCTCTCCTCTCTCTTCTCCTACTTTCCTGCCAAAGTAACCACTCAGGCCCGAGGGGCAACTTGTGTGGCAAAGAGTCTACTCCCCACCCCCACAGTCACCCTTTCTTTCCCTCCACTCACATCTGTAACAGAGCCCCCTACTTCTAAAAGTGGTGACGTGTATCATATCCCTTGAAAGCAAGACCTATGACATCACTAAAGGGCAAATAGTGGGTGGTACATCTGTCTCACATTTGAGATTCTGCGTTTGAATCTATCTTGGCCCTCCTATGTTCAGTTCAGTTGCTCTCCTTGTGATTTTGTGGGTAAATACAGAAATTGTCTATAGGTATGAATATGAATGGTAGTTGCCCTGATTAGATTAGGTGTACGCTGCATGTTGTGCTGCCAAATCCAACACAACTCCCCAGGTTGCTTTTAATTTAACGCAGCTAAACTGTAGTGTTATTTATCATTCTGCTACCCGACGACCTCCACAGTTTGTCCATTTTTTGTGTTTGAATTTGCGCCCCCCTTGTGGAGTCACCCTCCACAAACTCTTGACCAGAGGTAGGCATCGAGGGCCGGAGTCCTGCAGGTTTTGCATGTTGCCCTTCGCCAACACAGCTGATATATGATCAGCTCATCAGCAGACTCTGCATAAGCCTGATAACGATCCTGTTGATTGGAATCAGCTGGTGTTGGAAGTGAGAAACCTCCAAAACCTGCAGGACTCCGGCCCTAGAGGACCGAGATTGCCCACCTCTTGACATTTGAATGTTTTATGCACATTTAGGAGTTCGGGAAGCTATCCATGCATCTTTCCATTTTAGTGGTTCCACAAAGACGTCACTGTGTTGCTTTTCCCCCCTAAAAATGTGATGAATGCGAATTCCCCGTCTGTCCACAGTGAATGTCTGATGCCGCAGGAAGCCAAGCAATCCTGACTGCGCAACCCGATAGCACAAGAGGCAGTGACACAAATTGTCATTTTCCACTGTCGTGCCCTGTCGTGCGGCTTGGCCGGAGCTTTATGTAGGCCACTTTTATGACGATGCGTGTGTTTTTCAATCAAGAATGCGCACTAAGTGCCTGTATTCTGTCATAAGCGAATGATTTAAATGGAGTGTTGTGAAGAAAATAAAAGCTGCTAATGCTATCTGGCTGACTGACTGAAAATGTAACTCATTCACTGCCATCGATGGCTATAGACGTCAAAAATTCATTTCTACTATTTCTATTAGTTTCACATTTTTCCACTTTTGTTAACAAGAGTATGAAAACCTAGAAAAATAATTTATTGTACATTTAGAACAGATATAAAAAAAATTGATTAATCGTGAGTTAACTATTGAAGTCATGCGATTAATTACAATTAAAACATTTAATCGTCTGACACACCTAATTTTTAAATAAAAATGTCTTCTTTTTTTATTTAGGGGCATCATGCCATTCATTTTTTTTAATTGTAATTAATCACATGACTTCACTAGTTAATCACAAATTTTATATTTGTTCTAAATGTACAATTTTTCTAGGTTTTCATACTCTTGTTAACGAAAGTGGAAAAAAAGGTGAAACTAATAGAAATAGCTCAAATGAATTTTTGACATCTATAGCCGTCAATGGCAGTGAATGAGTTCAAATCAGGGCAATATTCAGGTTTATGCGTTTTATGGGTTTATTAAGCGAGAAAAAGAAAAAAAGCACAGACACGAGGAAACATTTATTGGAGAAATAGAATAGCCTATATTAAGTTTTTTATATGTTTATACCTTTTTGACTATTGTGACTATTTTGCAGTTGTCTCTTATTTTTCCCCAGTGCTAACTAGACAGATGTGTATAGCTATATGCAAAATGTACTTGTAATATTCACAGGAATATAGTAGGGGAATGCAGTCATCATTTGAAGGGGGGGGGGGCTATGTGTGCATACAGTTCAATTTTTTTAAGCCCACAATTATGAATTGAGCAGCTTTCCAGAAACCCACAGCCAAAGGGGGGAAAGGGAATGCTGAACTCGAACCTACAATTTTCAGGTTCTACCTCTACCCCCTCCCCTTTCGCTAACCTTGGAGCCCCCGCAGCTTTACTTCCCCCTTAACTGTGGGAAAGTGAGGGTTAGACAAAACTCATATCATTGTTGAAAACCATGCAGGCCTCCAGATGATTCTCCTAAGCTGCCGTCTGCTACACAAAAAGCCCAAAGGCCATCTACTTTATTGATTAGAACAGCGCTGCCACCAGGCTTCCTGATTGGCTGCTTTGCAAATGAGGTGTGTTTATTTAGTGTATAGTGTATAGAGATACGTGTAGTCTTACGAGAATAAAGTTATATATTTTCAAGAAAAAAATCTGTATACTTTTGATAGCCATAGCTTGTCCGCCCCGTTCTATATGGTCATTAAAATTATGAATTATTATTACTGTGATATGTAATTACCTTCTTTGCCCATTCTCCACTTCCGTTGGCTGCAGTTCTACTGGGCCCTGTACCCAATTGTGTAAGTATACAGAGGGTGACCGGGTTCACTGTGGTGGTTACAGTAAAAGATCTGCAGGTGACACACACACACATTCTAGCTTTAGTTGCGCATTAGGTAAGTGGATAAGAGTGCGGTGAGAATAGGAGACAGGATTAAGCTACCATAACTAGACATTACAAACACTGAGGATTTTGAGAGGATTTGAATCCTTTCGGTCTATTCTAGTTACTCTCTTCTGCTATTCTGGGAGACAACTTTGTATAACAATCTAATGTATTAATAACCACAGTGACATGCAACAGCTTACAAGAATCCTGCTACATAAAGCTTTAAATAACAATCAATGTATTGTCTGCTTAAGTAAATGCATAGCAAACATCAGGTTTAGTTGATATTTACCCAGCTATTGGTGAGCTAAACTGTAAAGCTAACCTAGCTAGCTTAGCTTGACAGCTAGTTTACCTGCGTCTGACAGATGAAAGTCAACGTCGTAGATGTTGTCTCTCTTAACTTCAAGTTTCAAACCTTGCATGTTGCTAGTCTTTTCCTGGTTTCATCAATATATTTGACTTTGGGGCTTCCTTATGCTTGCCCAACAAGTTGGCCTCAGTCCTTGTCTGTGTGGCCGGGGCATAAGCCTACTGGTGGCTGTTATTGCCAAGGTTGCCAGATTGGTCACACGCACAACAACAAAATGATAACTTTTCTTTCAAAAACAAAAGGCAAATATTGTATAGTATTAAAATATATTTAAAAAAATTATGTAAACAGTTCAAGTCAAAGACAGAGTTGAGTTTCTTGATTGCCAAGTCAAAGTCAGCTGAGTCAGCGTTCACAAGTTTTTGCCAAGCAATTCACAACTCATTAGTGATTTAAATCCACTCGAGTCCAAGTCATGTGACTGGACAGTATGAAGCTGCTAGCAAGATTTGTATGTAGCCTCACTTCAAAGTCAAAATTGGACTGACTTTTTATTGTAAAGTTGGTAACATTGTTTTTATGTATTCACATGAACAAAGAGGCAAAGGAAAAATAAATCAAACGACAACAGTTCATGCCCTGTGGACTTTTACCCCTCTCACACTCGAGCTGTTGCTTTGGAACGAGTGTGTGCTGAGACTTGAATGACCACAAACATGAAGCTCCCAGTGAAATTCCACTGTCAATAGGGGCTTTTTTCCCCGGGCCGCTTTACCACAACCCTCCACAGACCCTCTAGTGACTAACTGTGTTTGCAGAGATGCAGAGAGAGGGAGGAGGAAGTTGGTGGTGCACTGCTTGGACAGGATACTACATACAGTACAGTAACTACATTATGGCCTCGGTTTTTTTAGTTCACAGTCTCTTGAACTCATTGTATAAGTGAGGAGCGCCATCTTGTGGTAAATTACAACACTTGCATTTTGTTGAAGGATGCATTTGTGGTACAAGGGTACAGGTTTCGAACGGCGCATAATGATTAACTAGTTTGCACAACGGCAAAATAATGTTTTTCATTAGATTGATTAATGTTCAAGACTTGTGTTTTGTTGTTCTACCTCTTACTATAGTTATGACTTCAATATTGCGTTAGGATGGCGTATGATTGAATTACATTCAATCGACGCGTTACGTCGGAACAGAACTCCGATATAAACAGAGGACTTCCAAGTTCCTGTATTTTTGATTTCAAATTATTTTATTTTTGGTAGGCCATGTTGTATGGGCTAATTTAGATGCTTTATTTATTATTTGAAGGAAATTAAATAAATTAAGATAGTTCAGAGTTTAAATACACATTTTTCTACTTTTGACGTAATGTCATTCAAAACAGTACGCAGTGCTGTACTTTAAAATGTTGCAGCAAAAAAGTTTATGTATTTTTGACGTTGTAATTAAAAAAAAAAACATATATGACTTGCTTGTCCTAGCATTAGAAAATATGACAAACAAACACTATTGATTTAATGATACACTGACCTATGCTATGACTAACGGGAACAACATGATTAAGCGGGAAAAAATGATCACATCGGCAATTTTTAATAATTCTTATTTAATTTGTAAAAATATGAGCTCCCAGGTGAGAGGTCATAGCGACAGCTTGGAATACAAAGTGTCAAAGGTAAACAAACAGTTGACACAGGTGTCTGCTGATTCATACATAGGGTTGTGTCTGTTCCTATTCGAATATGGAACTCGCGTACACACAGCTGGTGCTATATCAAATTCACGGTCAACTAGGCTTATGTCTATAGTGTATTTATTGCACATATAGAGAAAAATCTTATTCAAGTTTGCATAAGATGAATAAGAAATCTACCCGTAGCAAGAAGCTCTGTCTAACAAGCTGAAATGAACTAAAGTCTTGCAAACGGTGATTAAAATATTTTTCCATGATTGTACTATTTTTAAAAATAGCAGATGTAAGCAGTGATCCTAAAAACAAGGCATTGCAAACCAATGATGTTGCCTGCTGTAAGAGGCAATATCGACATAACAACAGCATAAAAAGTACGACAGCGACCAGCAGCACACAGCGTAAAGGCAAGTCATGGGACAAAAGATGAGTCACTGCATTGCACTGACTCTGGTTTAAGTTCAAGTGTAGTTGCACTTTTACTAGGGGGGGGGGGGGGGGGGGATTGGGGCTTGGGGTAGTTTCCAGCTTAAAAATTCACCTGATAGCTATTTAATAGCAATTAAAGTTGTTCATTGCAGTTTTTTCTTTGCTCCAGCAAATGAGACAGTTTGCCTTCCAGACAAAACAAACTGATAACAGTACAAATCTTACGTACTGTACGTACAATTTGTACTGTTATCTACAAATGGGAAATCAAAACATTATTCCAAATCCAAATCAACAGTGGACCGGACCATTGGTTCATTGTTAGGGCGGGCATGAAAACGTATTTTGCGGGACTGATTGTTGACTGACTGCAAGTTGAAGCAAAAGAGTGAAAATTGAGTGCTACCATAACAACTAACAAAAAGAACATCAATATGATGACAGCTATTGGAAGTTAGCAGGCTGCAACACGCCGTCGACGAACCCATTCATTGTGTATGTGGTGAGATGCAGGCACACCAGACATAAAGGGCAGATGCCCGGTGAGCTGATGCAGCGCTTTTTAATGATTGTTTTCCTCTATTTTACCCCAAGAGGCTGCTCCTCCTTAAAATGAACAAAGCCCGGGTTTTCTTTTGCAACGGCAAAAGATATATTTTGTAAACGTGAAGTCTAATTTTCACCTAAACCAGTGGCGAAAAGCTCTTTATTTCCTGGTAGGCTGCTACATCAGCACTTTTAAATATGGGCACGCTGGCTACCAGGGCGTTGTCTTTTCACACCGCCATGCGACCCTTTCACACAAGTGCAGTGTGAAAAGGGGATTTAGACTTCAGCTTAACCACGACCCTAACAGAAAATGGATGGAATCCCAATTTAAGACTACAATAAAGGCCTTTTGGCCTTGTTTAAGACCTCTCCACAAAATATGATCATTTGGTATGGGCAACATAGGTTCAATATTATATCCTAATATTATAAAATTGATTATAGTTTTTGGTTTGTTAAGACTGAGTAAGAAAAAATAAATGAATTAATTGATTAAAAAAATTTTCATTTTACCCATAGTCGAGTGCAGAAACTGAATCTACTGCCAAATGTCAGTCCAAATGTGGCCACTCATATAAAAGACTGTCCTGGTCTAGGACAGGAAATAGAGGCGGTTTCTACTGGGCCACAACAGCAACTGATATTTTACAGAGGGGACAAAAACAGCTGGATCAAAAGAAAAAAGGCCCTTGGTAGTGTCATTGCATCCTATTTGGATAGGAATTCTTAATTTCCTGAATAAGCGACTGCAGTTCCTGAAGAAGATATGCAATAATGTGATGGTGATATATTCCTGTACTCTCTCTCACACACACACACACACACACACACAAACACGCACGCACACGCACAATCATTAAAAAGGACAACATACTGTAGGTTGGATTGATCTCAACTTTTCAAAGGGCTAGACTAGGAATTAAACTATCCACGTGGACACGAACCATTTTTGTTTGTCTTGTAGAAGGCACACAAACTCCTACAAGAGCTCTCTTAAAATGTGCAAAAAAGAAGCTCCATTAACATAATTTTCACAATATAAGAAAATATTAAAGAGATTGTTATCTTGCTTTCTGCCTTCCCCTTGGAAAGAAGCAGGATCGCGGTGACATTAAATAGTCCATTGATGCCAACTCAAACACCCCCTCAAGTTCTCACCATTGGCACCTGGTAAGCGTCACTTCAGATAAAAGAGCAAAGGCAGCGTCTTTGCGTATTTAGTGGTAGCGTCATCCATTTTTGAAGAATAAAATGCTCCACGCTGCTTTAGGTCCTTCAGTTCGGACCTCAGCTAATCCGATTCGGGGGAGGTGGTGGCGCTGGAGGTTGTAGGTGACATCTTGAGTTGAGCCTGAGGGTTGACAATAACCTGAATGACAAAGTCCTTCTGGATCTTGGTGTCTTGCAGTCGCGTCTTGTCCGTAAGGAGTTTTCCTGAAAAGAACCAGCGCTGGTGGGCGACCTCGATGTCCTCCTGGGCGTGCAGCTGCTTCTTCAGCTGACCAATAGTGTCCGTCATGCTGGCGCTCAAGCGCAGGTCCTTACCTGTGGACAGGCGCACCTGCAGTAGACAAGTAATAGTAAGAATTACATGGGGGGGGCATTGCTCACTTTTCTTCCAGGAAAGCCAAAACTTCACTAGGGCGGCTCAATTATGAAGAAAATATTCATCACGATTATTTTGGTAATAATTGAAATCACGATTAGGACGATCATTTATTTTTTGGGACAAAACAGGAAAATGTTTAGGGAGGCACGATATTTATCGAACTGAAAAAATATCTGCCGATTTGGGAAAAGATGACGTCATATTTGATAGGCCCGATGGGTACATTTTATCTGATAAAAAGGTTTGATAGATTTATTAAAGTCTGTAAACTGCTTGCGTCATCTTTCTCGCCTCTCGCTCCGGCCTCACTTGGCAAAACAAAAACAACAAAAAACGGCCTCACTTGGCATAACTCAAGCCTGGTCCACACGAGTAGCAAACTAGCACGTAGCAATCAGCATGTCCTCACCACTGTTGTCATTTTTCTCCATGACAGAAGATCAAAACCTGTTCAGCAAGGATTCCGAGAGGGGGGAAAGAAGGCTTCTGGCTCGCTGAAGCTGTTTTGAAAGAACATGAAGCAGCAGCTGCAGCAGCTAATGGCGCTAAGGCTAAAAACAACATGTGTGTTTGAGAACGCTAAAAACTTTTCCAAAAACGGTGAAAAGGCTAAAGCCACTAACAACCGCTCGACGACCAACCCGTTTCAGTACCTGCACCGGGGTTGTCGCAAATTAATAGTCACATCCTCCCAAGTCGTCGCCTCTTTTCCAATGTGTCCCTCCCCGCCCTGTATGTTGCCGCCACTCATACCCACAGCTTGATGGGCAAGAACGGACTACACGCAAATTTCACCGCAGTTGTTTTTTTTTTTTTTTTTAACTTTTCAGAGAAATTTCTACTATGCCTAAAGCATTAATTCTGTAGCGTTTGTGAAATGATTAAGCCAAGCAGTGAACTAACAACAACTCTTTAATGCCACAGTTACTGTCCGCTGCAACCAAGCCACAAAGCAAGCTATTGTGGGTATCTTATTATTATTATTTTTTTAAGTCTGTGTTGCCTTCATGGCCGGTCCAGACCATGGGAAACTACATAATCCACCACCCACCTTGTTCCAATACCAATAATTCTGTAAACCTCTATACACTTTTGTCTATTTATTTTTAACAGCAAATGACCACAAATATTTATATGATATGGAATGAAAATAAACAAACATTTGAAAGGCACAAATTTGTTTACTGTTCAGAGCTACTAAAATATCAGTTGTTCATTCCTGGATTCACAAATTGCAGATTATATGAAGACTACATTAAATATAAAAACATAAATTTAGCGATTATCAGTATCGGCCATACAAAGCATGAAATTACCGGTTATCGGTAGAAATTTTTCATATCGTGCATCACTAAAATTGTTTAAACGTAAAAATTCTTAAGATAAATGGATGAAACTAAATTTATTAAATTAGTTATTTTAATATTTAAAAAAGGAACAAATGTATACATTTGCTTAAAATTAGTATGAATAATCTTTTTTCTTTTTACGATTATGCTTATTTTGTAATTGTGGAGTGAAATAATTGAAATTGTAATTCAATTTCGATTAATTGCACAGCCCCAAGGCTCACTTTCACTGTCTTAAATATTCAGATTTAAGGGTTTAAGAATATCTTGGATTGACCAAGAGCACTGCAGTCGTAATGAATGTGTTGTAATCTGTCACAATAAACACAGAAGAACCTTTTGGGGGCGTGGCACTTGAAGGGCAGGATGCTACATGCAGACTTCATTGGGACTAATAAATTAAGAATGGAAGGAATTTCATACAAGTGTCATCTGTACCTTCAGCTGAAATTCCTTCTTAGGCGCTGCAGGAAGCGGCGGGCTGTCACTGTGATCATCGTCGCTCCGCTCTGAAATAAGGTTGATAGGCGGAGCCAGACAATAGACGGGCAGCTGGTAGCGATTGCCGAGTTCGTCGTAACACTCCGTCAGAGCACCTGGAAAATTTATTTATCAGAGTTTGCGAAACAAGATCAACTGGATCTTTGAGGAAAGTTATGCATTTTGTGCTCTGGCTGACCGTGTGGCAGGGTGATACTGGCCCCGTCGACGATGGCTTGGGCCAGCTCGTGGTCGTTGCACTCCAAAGCCACTGCGGCAGCCTTCAGGGCATCCCAGATCTCCTTGCGGCCATCAAACGCGGGCGCCGTGTCCCAAAATTCGTCACGTTTGCTCCGCAGCTGGCCCTCGGTCATCGGATAGTCGCTCTTCCACTTGGGTCGATCTTTCTTTAGAGGCTCATTACGAGCTGTCAACAGAAAGGGGACCAAAACATAAATATAAATACATGTCACCCAGGTGCAGACAGGGTAGAGGCTTTTATTTATTTACATATATTTTATTAAAGGACTAATTGGAAAATTACTACAGGGCCATTCCATGCCAAATCACCCAGTAACCAAGCAGATTTAAGATTTTAATAAAACTTGATGTACTTGTTGCTAGTGATGGCATAACACTAAACTCAAACTTTAGGTCAGTCAGAGCGGGCCCGCCGAATTTGGGCAAAAAGGGGCATGGCCGCTTTCCTTTGACCAATCTCAGAAATTACTGGCTCAACACAAAACATGTTTTATTAGAAAGGGAATTCAACTAGTGTCATTTAGAAGATATTACATATTTTAGTAACCTTTTGTCAACTTTTAGTTGACCTTGAAAATGTCCTTGTGGATCACGTGACCTTAAACTTTTTCATGAACTGTTATCTCTCACGTTCTCTAAAACATATACAAGTTTCATAGTGATGTATTTTTTTTGTTTAGCAGCAATAAGGAGTCAAAGTATCCATACCTTCAGATAGTCATTGAATATTCATTGAAAGTTGAATATTTAACAGGTAAATAAACATTTTGGGGCTTTTTTGTGTTCTGTATGGATAGCACACGCTTTGTCAATGACAAAAAAGTAAACCTCGTAAAAATCGGTTGGGAAAGACGATGGCTTCATTTAAAACTCCATTTTGCCCATACCAACATGGCTGCCACGTAGGCACGTCAGCTAACTGGGCTGCTACAGCGCGATGGCGTATCTAGTCTTCTCTTTATATCTGTGACAATATTGCTAGTCCAAAATGGCTGCCACATCATACAATGCAACAGAGCTTTCGCATTGCTTTTGGGATGTTGCAATATCAATAGTGAACATGAACAGCATGTATGCTAAAAGACAAAGGCATTGTACAGAGAATTTTTTTTTTGCGAACACACTGCGTTATTTCTTCATTAAAAGTGTGTTTTCATTTATCTTTATATTATACAGCAATTATTTTTGTAACCATATTAATGATACACATAAGTTTATAAATTTGTTCTGGGGCTGGAACAGACTAATTACATTTCCAGTCATTTCAATTGGAAACAGTACCTCAGTTTGCGAACATTTTAATTTACGAATGGAGTTACGGAACAGATAAAAATTGGAAACCAAGGTCTCACTGTATTAGAAGTTAATGAACACATTCAAGTCAATTTACAAATGGTAAACAATGTCATAAATAACCAAGCAACGTGAATGTGCACCACAGGAGGAAGGGTGCAGGATTTACTTTCTAATATGATGTCTCTCAATCCACACAGTGGCATTTACTTTGTTGACTCTGACACATATAATTGTCATCAAAAGACAAGGACATCCAGCACAACTCTAACTATTTGGAACATCATTCAGTTTGCAATATGCATGAAGCACGTGTAGCTGTTATCTATGGAACTTTACTTGTGTTTCTCTTGTCATCAAATATTAACATTCACCACTTATCTAATAGGGGGAAAAGACTGCTGGGTGCATGCAGATTTTTTTTTTTTTGCACGAGAGTTTGCAATCCCTTCTTTAACAGCCACATTAGCTTGTATCATCAAACTCACTTGGAGAAAAATATCAACTAAAACTTCTTAATTATTACCAGGTTCCCATTCACTGAGATGGCAAGCAATGGAAACTGAAGAGTGAAAAAAAAAAGAGGCAAATCTAAGAAGGTCACCTTTCTTTCAAACTAATTATTTATCATTCAGGCGGCTTAGGGAGTCGGCCATGGTGTAAGATTAGTACACACGGTTTCCTCACAAGCACTCCCTGACAATTACTCATCCCAAAAATTGGGCCAAAAGTTGTTTTTTTCTAAATAACAAAAAATGGCTTCTGGCTGTTGTGTACAGAACATATAAAAATATTGTGAAACCCCTGGTCGAACATCGTAGAATTTATTAGGTTTCAAGATAAAATTTAAGGAAAAATATCATCTTAAGAGACCTCAGAAATGAGAGATTTCTGTTGAGTGAGTATTGGTGTCAAATTCAAGGCCTGGGGGCCAGATGTGGCCCATCATGTCATGTATTATGGCCCGCAAAAGCAAATCGCATTTGTCTACTTGATTTAGAGTGTTCCCTCGTTAATCGCGGGTGTTATGTTCCAAAAACTACCCGCGATAATGGAAATCCATGTTAATTTTATTTTTATTAATTTTTGTGTATGTTTTTTTTGTTTTGGTATGATTTTTAGTTTATTATGAATGTTTTTTCATTCATCATATATGTCATTTTTTGCCATTAAAAGTATGCTTTTTTATTTACTTATTATACAGCACTGTATATATCTTTTTCGCTTATTCTAAATGTTTTTTCGTTCATACTAAATTGTTTTCATTTACAATATTATATATGTTTTAAGGCTAAAACCTGACCACACATGCACTTTTAATAGGCTTTAACATTTTCTTACATACTGTATCTCTTATTTAAATACAGTAGGCCTATACATTCTCAGTGTTCAAACCATTATAGATCTTAAAATAATAATAACAACAATAAAAATGAATTAAACTAATATCCAAAACATTTATTTGAGAAACAGAAATATAACAGCGATCAATAAAAAAAATTCCAGGCCGGTATGTTTTCCTAATAAAAGTAATAATATATTTTTTTAAACACACAACAATAAAACAGCTGTTAGAAATGAGACTGTTATGACACTCTTAATTTGAATGATGATGATACGAGGCTGAGAAATCCATTTTGACAGGGAGGCTCGGAAGCGCATTGCTGCTGGTAGCCGGCTATTATATTCCAGGTCGTGAACGCCACGGGCCATACACCGTTGGAAAGGTCTCGTCGTGATGATTTCGCTGATGCCTGTATGTCCCAGGTAGGACGTAGGGTTAGATACAGCCACCCAAAGACCTCCAGGAAACTGAGAATTTTCAAAAAGTTACCCCGCCGGCGATGGTTCCCATCCCGGGTAAAGATATAGCGTTTGTACGACGAAACCGGGAGATACAGGTTTGGGAGATACGGCCACCCAAAGACCTCAAGGACACCGAGGATTTTCAAACAGCCACGACTGGTTCGGGCGGACAATCTTAATTTTAATGATGAAGATATGAGACAGGACACGTAAACCCATTTTGATCGTGGGACCGCATTTCCGCGGTGCCCCCGAAACTCCACTCGAGCGCTCGTGGCCGGCGCTGGCCCGCGTGAACCGTGGGGCAAGTGGCAGACGGCGCGCTGAGCTGTCTGACGGCAGCGACGGGCGGCGCGTGCATAAACTGTAAATTTTTTAAAAGCACGATGTAAAAAAAAAAAGGAAAAAAAGCACGCTGTAAAAAAATCTGCGAAACAGCGAGGCCATGAAAGATGAACCCGCGAGGAAAGAGGGAACACTGTATACCAAACAGGGGAATGTATATTGACAAAGTGGTACACGTCTCTATCTTGGCTGCGCAGGAGTCAGGACTACCTCTTATTCAAATTAGCCATCAAGATCACATTAGCTTATTTATACACTATGATGTTACTTATGAATTTTTCATGGCAACTGCTTGAGTGTGGAACAGGTTAGTTCTATTTTCATTATTTCCTGTGGGGGAAAATTGTCTAAACAAACTAGCATGTCCTGGAATGTCTTTCTCCTTACAGAACGTGAACACAGAGGATGTGCACTTTAAGAAGATATGGGCCACTTTCCTTAAAACGCTGCTTATCTTATCATTATAACACTTAAGCCTTCTGTGACTACAGATAAAAAAAACACACACACACAGAAGCTCTCTAGTCCCAAACACACTAGTTTCAAAGTGAGGGTTTTTTTTCCACCTTTTTGCCAGCCTGCTGTTAGGTGCCCATGTGGGATTTGGGGTTGATGTCAACCCACGAGTGTGCTGTCTTCCAAGGTAGTCTTAACAGCAGAGGAACACCGCCAGGTTGTAAGAGAGAAGTGTCAAATTCAACACCTGAGACTCACTGCATAAGCCCTTCTGCATTCAAAGCAATTGTCACTGTCGCACTGACATCGTCGCTCATGTCATTGTGTGTCAACGTGCACCTCCGACAGGACGATGTTCCGCTTAGCGTTCTGTCTGGAAGAGACAGGCAAATAAAACACACCTCTACTTTTATACCCCGAATGCCATTTTGAAAACGGCTTCTGTCATTGTTGTTCGTGCTTGTCCTCATTAGGGTTGCGGTTAACCTGAAGCCTTCCCAAATGACTTCGAGCAAGAGGTGGGTGCACCCTGAAATGGGCGACTTCAGTCGCTCCTTTTTGCACCCCCCCACCCCAATGGAATGGTCGCCAGTCAATTGCAGGGTAGTCATGAGTCAATGAGTACCCTTTTCCTGACTAGACTGCGCACGTATAATTAAAGAGCTCAGACAAAGGCTCACAATTAGATTTAGAGGGAAATTATTTTAAACTGTGATGACAACGCAATGACAATACTTGACTATTCAGAAATGCAAAAACACGCTTATGGAAAACATGTTGTGATGCCAGTAGGTCAATATGGAGGGAGTAGACATGTTGAGACTTGTTCGTTTTTATTTGCTGGGGGAGGGGGGGGGGGCTTGGCTTGAGGTCCTTGCATCAGAGACACCTCCCAATCACGTGATGTTGACACCATTAAGATGCCAAGTGGAAACAATTACCGATGGACAAAACGTTGGAATTTTATGTTTAAACAAAAAAGAGACACGCAAGAGTAAAAATGACGGGCTCTTGGGGGTTTTGAACATTCTTGACAACAGGGGCCCCCCACACTCAGTCATGAACTCGTGTGTCTATTTATATTAGGCCTCCCGTTAAAAGTGCAAAATGGCTTTTGATTCAAGGTTGCGGCTAAAAAATGACCCGCTGCGTATTGTATCATTAGTTTATGCAAAATATGTCAATATCCTGCAACAAGTGATATTAGTAAGTTCTGGCCCCAGGGAGGAACCAAATTTCTAATTTGAGTCTTCAGCTGAAAACATTTGGGAACGCCTGTCAGAGATGATGAGCTTTGTTGTTCTAGATTCTAAAAATAACGCTAACTGAAAAAAGTTCAGCCAAATGTGATCAAGGGAAATGTATTTGTTGAACCGCAAAGCTCCATAACAACATTCATCAATGCTGTCTTCAAAGTCTCTAACCGGCAAGTAATCAAAAGGAATTTTTATGTGTCACAGTGTGCCAAATTTCTCTTGAATTGTTTTCTGGACCAGAAACTATGCAGTCATTCAGAAAGCATGCCTGTTTGTGTGCTGCTGCTGCAGTTTAGTCTGGTTGCTAATATAATATTTACTCGTGTTAAGTGCTGCTGCAGACAAAAGAGATCAAAACATGGCAATATGCCAGTGTTTATCTTTTGAAGAATGTTCAATTCCAAGAAGGTAATAGACATAATAAAAGTCTTCACCAATAATGACTGCATCATGGGTATTCTATTTGATAAAAGCAATAAAGACTATTTGTGTCATAGACATTAGGATCAAAAACCTATCTGTCAAACCATTTGCATTGAGCTTAGCCTGATTTGGGGCAAGGAGAGCCTGGTGGGCCTCCGGGCTAATAAAATGCCTGGCTTTTACTTTGGAAAACAATGATTACCATGTTTGCCTATTTTCTGACATGTCAGGTTCCAAACCAGTAAAGGAATCAAAACGAATTTAAGTTTATGTGTTTTTGCACTGTCAATTTGAAATAATGGCATATTTTTGAATAAATGGATTGAAATTAAAACACAATTATTTTTAATCCAATTAATCAATTAACCAACAAAAAAGCAGATCGGTCATTCAAATAATCAATAGTTTCCGCCCCAATGTACCCATGTCACAAGTTGTGAGCGAGATGCCAGATGCTGGGAGGATGTTGTGACATCAGCTGCCACCATTGTATGTGAACCTCACTTGTACCTCACATTTTGTCTACCAACACAAAGCCCAAAAAAGAAAGAAAAAAGAAAGAACAGAGCTTTGTTGGCAGCAAACTTCAAAACAAGCAGCGGTGTGGCAGATGGTGATCAATTCTTCAAAAAAAAGAGGCCAAATTCCTGCTTCAAGCTGGGTATTGCCACTCCAAGTTGAAGTTTACTTTTAAACTAAACAAAACACTAAGATTACAAATTGTGTATTTAACCAAACCATCAAATGATAGCTTGAAAAATGCCTAGCTTGAAAAATGCCTAGAGAATAGCAGGCATATTTTCTTTATCTTCTGTGATAAACAGCAAAGCTTAGTTAAGATGGACTTCTGTTTCATCATCAAACCTTTGTGTAATATGCCTGAATGTATTATACTGGCCCTTGGTAAGGCAGGCAAGCACACCAAAATGAGCGCTATTCTATTTAAATGCATTCTTGCGGTTTGTTTCAATAAATTACAATATTGTAGAGTGCTGTTATTATATGATTTCTTATTAAAACGCATGTAACAGTGTTTTTATGCGCATTTGAATTAATTGAAATAGGGAAAAAATATTAGATACAAAGGTTTTCAGCAGGACTGTGCCTCATACTTGACTCATTAGTTTACTTAATAAACAACAAATACACTTTCCATCAACCTAATGATGCTTTTAGTGGTATAGTACATCAAACTCGTTTGCAACAGAGTTCAAAAATAAAATATGCTAATTTTCGGAGGCTATTTAAAATCATTATCCTCATTGTTCTTAAATACTATAAAAAAAAATGTTAGGGTGAATGGGTGATGGCACCACTGTTGAGAACCACTGTGTAGACATTTGGAAAGCACCAGAACCTCAATGACCCAGTAATTTGATGCAAACCAAAGAGTGAAACACAATCACACGTGGTAAACATTACATTTCTCATTAAGAACGTGTGGTACTCCTGACATGGTGTTCTTACCTCCCCGGCCACCGTTCCTGGACGAGCCTCTGCTCTGCGTATCATCCCATCGTTCCCAGTATCTTCCCACACATCCTCCCATGGTGAGAGGGGGGTGCACTCTGCTTCCAAGCGTCCTACTAACTCTGCAGGGGCCCCATTCCAAACTGTAGCCCAGCAGGGAGGATGGGCAGCGGGTTTTGGTGTTGCACGCCAAGCGTCCAGATCACTGCGTGTTACCTGTATCACTTGTGTTCAAATACGATTAAAAAGCGTCACAACTCGTGGGCCACAATACTAAGATTCAAAGACTTTGATAGATCACCTAGCGACTCCGTTTTCTTTCAAAACGTCCAGCTAGAAAACAAGGACAAATCAAAGGGTATCTTTGTCTCTTACTGTCACTCGTTGTGATGTTGACAAATCGTCCAAACACTTTTCTCGCCCCAAGCTAATCACGTTAGCCAGTTAGCTTCCGCGTCAGGAAAACACAAACTTCGAGCACGAGTGGTATTTTCCCCAACAAATTTTGTTTTTTTTTCAGTGTGGAGACGGCCAGTAGCTACTGTTATCACCACAGCTCCTTTCTATTACGATACTCCAAAGCGATGTATGTTGTTAATTCCCCATTTAAATCCTTAAATATCAGCCTCCTTCCAGCAAAAGGTTACTGACGGAGGTTTGGTCTACTCCACTGAACTTTTTCTTTGCGCCTGCGCATTCGCTTAGGTGATGATGAGTTCAGGTAAATCAGGATAAAGGTAGACATAATAATAGCTGAAAGCTCAAGAGAACACAACTATTAACATTATTCGTGACAAATTATTTTGTAAATTAGTTTTATAATCAATAACTATTGTCTTAAAATATAAATATTAATTCAAGTGTCACCATCTCAAGGTTCTATCTAAATGCGTTTTGTCCTTGAAGGCATCACGAAAAAAGATGTTTCTGTGTTCATGTAAAACGTGGTGCAAGATCAACATTCTTGTCCAACCCTCTAAGGAATTAGATTAAAACGTCAAGCATGGTTAATTGTACACGTTGTGTATTTTTATACATATTCTTTTTAAGTCTAAAATGAACACTTGGTGTCGCAACTCACCCTCTGCGCATGCGTAAACCAGTGGCGTGAAGAGGCACGATGGCTGAAGAAAGTGCCGAGCTGGTGTCACTGGTGGAGGAATTTGTATCGGGATTGCAAGATAGTAAAGCCAAAGATACAACCGCAGGTGGATAAATAAGTGTCGAATGTTACTCTCTGTTGAATCATTTTAGTTGTCGTTTCATTAAGTGCGTACAAAGCAGTATGCTGGTGAACTAGCTAACTTAGCGCCTCAACATCCTGTTTGGTCAATTGAACAGCAGTACACGGTTTCTCATCAAATGACTTCTCTTCCTGTTAAACATATGTTTCATATGTATTTAACCCTACTGTCTTGGGATATTATTCCCAAAAAAGTAGTTGTTATGTAGCGTGGCTACATGTTAACGGCACGTTTCTTGCTAGCATCTTGTCAAAGAATTGAACTTTTGACCTGCTTCGACCAACTGACCATCAGCGACAATATGGTAACATTAGTATAATCTTGCGTTTCTTTGTGTTTATACGTGTGTGTGTGTGTGTGTGTTTGTTTTTTAGGTCTAAAAAATGGAGAGTTTACTGTTTTGCAGCTAGTGGAAGCATTGGGGTAAGATGGCAGCAGAACATGAGTAGAGTGTGATTACAGTGGCATGTTTTCCTATATTATTCTGTAGTTTGGAGCAGCACGTTGTTTAGTGACCATTTAAAAAATGTATTCATGTATTCATATATATTTTTTTCTGTAGACCGAGTCTGACCAGCACTCAGCCTCAAACTCGAACCAGAGGAGTGAAGCTGCTCTCCGAGGTGTTACAGGAGTACTATGAAGACCTCACAGAGAAAGAAGGTGCTCCTCTTCATTCAGTGGCAATAGTTCAGTTTTCTGTACAGGGGTTTTTCGGTGTACACAGGTCCAATGTCTAGAGGTTACTATGGCGCTCAGTTAACTAGTTTGCACATAGACCTAGGAATATGTCCTCAGACAACACATGCAAGACATGCTCAGTTACAACCCTATTTAGTGGTTTTCACTTTGGTTTTTATGACTTAGTAGTGTTTTTCTAATAAATGTTTACCGTATTTATAAGCTTATAATTGCAAATTTGCAGGAGTAGCAAACTATGGCACATTTAAACTTTTTCAGGTTAAGGTTGCTTCCACGCCATGGGAACAAAATATCATAAACCAAGGACTCCCTCTAATGATACATTTAAGAATCTAAGCATGATAAGGTCATAACACTTCTGCAATCCCACCATTAAAACATTAATACAATGTATTACAAGTTGACTTTCTATATACCACCATAGTCCTATTTTGTATGTTTGTAACAGTACTCAAGCTTTCAATAGTGAGCTAAAAATCTTAGCAACAATATAGTACAAAAACATATTACAGGTGGCATATTGATAAAGTAAATGTGTGTATTGTGTTCCTTTAGGCAATTTAGACCTTTAAATATAACGTGAATTGCCATACTGTCTACGTTTTGAGTATTCATTGCAAATCACAGCAGTGATGGCAAAAAGAGTTTCTACCCAGCTATAGTTTGTGTTTTGTTTTTACTTAATACTTAACTTTGAAACAATTTTATCTTGCTCTGAAAGAGCTTTATATCAGACGATAGTGGTGTTTTTACACATATGAGATTGTAAGGTATACTTGATGACTTGGCTTAAACTCTTTTTCATATGCATAGATATATACTCTAGATATTTTATGTTGTTTTTTTCCCGTATGTATCAATTATTACACCATGTTTAGTGATACTGGGTCAATATCATTCTGAAGTGCCTTTGGTGTCTTCATTAATTGTCATGAAAATGTAGCAAAATAATGAAATCCGTCTGAGGTATCATCAGTGCCCAAATATTTGCGCACATACCAGTAGTACTGTACGATAAGTCAGGACACTGTCTGCTTGCTAACAGAATCATGTTGCCAAATGAAGGGCCACCATGTGCTCATTAAATGCTGACATTACCAAAAAAATGTCGACTTCGTCATTGTCTGTCTAATACTGTTCTGTTCCAACTGTTTTCGTGTCTCCTCAGTGGAAGTGCTTCTAGCATTCTATGAGAACCGGCTGAAAGACCATTATGTCACCACACCGCCCGTCTTACAGGGACTCAGAACACTGGTGAGTTGGGCAAGAACTACAAGCTACTTTTTATCATTTTAGATGGTCTATTTGACAAGGTTAGTTTCTTCTTTTTTGTTCGCCCTTTTTCTTCCATAGGTACAATGTCCATCACTTCCTCCTGGCGCAGCTGTTTCCATATTGAAGTCTTTGTTTCAGGATGTTCATGTTCAGGTGTGTGTCCACCCCCATAATTGCAGCACTTTATGAACTTGTGTTATTTGGTTTGTCGACACAGCATGGATCTTGATGGATTGTGTATTTTTCCGCAGTCACTGCTGCTGGCTGACAGAGCGTGTGTCTATAAGCTGCTCATTAATGTCATGGACGCCAGAGAGGCTGGTAATAATCGTAATACGATTAATACGTTTGACAGTCCAGTCGTTTTCAGAATGTGTTTAATTCCCTTATCCATGTCCCCAGAATTGAAGGGTTTAGGAGCAGACTTTGTGTTTGGGTTTGTCCAGTCGATGGATGGGGAGAGGGACCCTCGAAACCTCCTTTTATCCTTCCAAATTGCCAACAAGATCATCCACAGAGGTTACAATCTTGGTGAGAGCAGTGATAGTCTCTCTTTTTTTTCTTGCACACTTTTAGAGGCAAAATATGTTCATCTGTTCAGCGTCCATGTTATTTCCTGCGTATGTTTTTGCAGGTAAATTTACAGAGGAGCTTTTTGAGGTGACGTCCTGCTATTTCCCCATTGATTTTACCCCGGTAAGTTCCTGTTTATTCAGCTGCTTTGGTGGGCAACTGATGAAAGCAGACATAATTAATAGCCGGGTTTACATGGAGACTTTTTAGTCATTCCGATTGAAATCATTCCAAATGATCTCTGGTCACCTGTTTACATGTGATGTGATTCATTCCGATCTGCCATTTATATGCTCCCCCGTTTAATCAGATCAGCCCCCGTGGCAGCCGCGGGACGCACGGCCATCGATCACCTGATTTATAAAGATGGAGTTCATTCGTCATTTAGCACACAAGTTGTGATAGTGTTAACACTTTTATTGAAGCAACATCTTGATAAAAACACGTTTCAAGTGCTTAAAAACAAGTTCTCCCCTCGCAGACAAGCTCTGGGGAGACGCCGCCATATTAGTGGGTGGAAACGATGACGTCAAGGCAGAGCATGCGCATGCCGGACACAGCCTCGCCATTCCGAATAAAGTGTATACATGACGCTCGTTCGGATTGACGAAAGGAATATACCACCCCTGTGATTCCGGATGAAATTCAATTCGGATTCAGCCTTTTCATGCCGATTGAGGTGTTTATGTGGTGCTTTTTCATTCCGTTTGGCCGTTCGGATTCATTCTAATCTGAATACATGGCTCCATGTTAACCAGGCTAGTGTTATGATGATCAAATAACAACAAACCAGACAGATCTGTAGAAGAGGCCAGTTGAGTGTTTTCCTCTTTTGGATTTTTATTGTGGAATTATCTCACTATTATTCCTGTAAACTTATTGAATATTCGGTTACTTACGGTAGTTGTTTCTCTAAATTAATATATTTGGGTTAACTGTTGACCTTTTTGCTTAATTGAGACACCTTAATGCAAAGGCCACTACAATGCAAAGCATTATTTACACATGCTACATCATTAGTCTCTAAAAATGAAATGGTCGAAGCCACATCCTTGCTTTTGCAAGATGAGCAAACAT
Source organism: Leptonotus elevatus (assembly GCF_054856555.1). Taxonomy (NCBI): domain Eukaryota; kingdom Metazoa; phylum Chordata; class Actinopteri; order Syngnathiformes; family Syngnathidae; genus Leptonotus; species Leptonotus elevatus. The sequence continues at coordinate 10,347,952 of NC_141258.1, read as the reverse complement.
TTCAATGTCTTGCCTGCATTAACAGCCTGCCACTTCTTGTCAACCTCCCTCTGTTAACCCGTACTACCTCTCTCAGCCCCCCAATGACCCTCACGGAATCACCAGAGATGAACTGATTCAAGAACTGAGGCAAGTCCTCACAGGAACTCCGAAATTTGCTGAGGTATGTCTACATTGTATTCATACCTGCACTTTTCTACATGCTCTCACCACTGACGCTCCTTTTTTAAATTGTACTATATATTTTTTCCCCCCAGTTTCTGTTGCCCCTCATCATCGAGAAGCTGGACTCGGACGTACAGAGTGCAAAGCTGGACTCTCTTCAGACGCTGGTGGGAAATCTCACTCTCTCTCAATAGCATAATCATCGTGGCGGAGCTGCTCAGATGGCTCTTTTATTTTAGCGACGGTGCTGTTGTACCGTGTTGTTCATCTCCCCTCATGTCATGTTTTTTCAGACTGCTTGTGTGGCTGTGTATGAAAACAAGGACTTGGCAGAATTCCTTGAGGCTTTGTGGGCATCACTACGCAGAGAGGTTTGTTATTATATAATATACAGTATGCTGTGTTTAGCCGAGCGTGACTCAGGTTGGAGGTGGCGAGCAAATTAGGTGGAGGTGGCTGCCTCCGAATTTTGTACATAGGAAAAACTCTGTTTCCTCTTTCATTATGACGTCTGTAAGTTCTCTTTTTTTTTTAGAATCCATATCCAAAAATTTATTATTATTTCTCTTATTTTTTTTCACTGCAGGTGTTCCAAACATCGAGTGAAAAGATCGAGTCAGCGGGCCTCGCCGCTCTTACTGCCATCACTTCCTGTCTTTCTCGCTCGGTCCTAAACTCAGATTCTGAAGACGCCGTCAGCGCCTTCCTGGACATGGTTCTGAATGGTGAGTTATTCTACTTTCTCACACTAAGACATAGGGCTGGCCGATTAATAGATTTGATCGATTCATTCATTGTTTGTCTTTGAATTGTTTTTATAAATTAAGCAGTTTTCATAGTTCAAAGCTTGTCCTCGCTGATGTGCGCTACTTGCACTAACATGCCTGCGAGCAGGAAGCAGTTGGTTTCCAAGAAAGCAAGTTGTCACTATATTTAGAAATATTATATTTGCTACTAAAATATCTTAAACCTCCTGTATAGAGCTCAGGTCACAACATTACATACACCTGCAAAATCGAATACAATTCAGAACAATACAATATAATAATGCTCCGATTAAATTGACATGTCCAACAAGGGTTAATTTAACACAGATTCTTAGTTTTTGCAGTGGTGTGTTCACCTCAACCATATCATACTGAGAAGTAAGAAGAGTTTTAAGTTGAGAAAAGTCCTGCAAACTTTTTTTTTTGACAGTGTGACTTTGTTCTAGACTGCAAGCATCACCTGAGCGAGCCTGACCTAAAGCTAGTGTGGCCCAGCGCGAAGCTCCTTCAGGCTGCCTGCAGCGCTTCCAACAGGGCGAGTCACATCGTAATAGCAGCCGTCATGCCGGCGCTCATTGAGCAATACAACAGCAGAAATCAGGTAGATGCTCCGGCATGGTGGACGCGTTTGTCCTGTGCGGATTTACATCACATCACCTTTTTGTGTTTTCCATGTGCAGTGTTCCCATAGACGTACATTATTGGAGGTGATGCAACGGTTTATTCAGTCTGTAAAGAGCAGCGAGTCGTCAGAAAATGGTGAGTTAGCTATTCAGGGCATGATTATTATTTATATTTTTTTATAATTTAACTAGCAAAAAAAAGAACTCCTAAAAAAAATGTATCTCTCTGTTTGTATGTATATTAGAGGAGCAAGTGCTTTCAGGCATCTGCTCACCGTTGTGCTGCGTCACCTTCGCAGCTCTAGCAGAAACAAACAGCAGCCTGCAGGTCACAGCCACGTCTGTGCTCATCTCACTAGCACGACAAACAGGTATGATGCGGTGAAGTCAATGGTCTGTTTTCCCAATCAGATTTGGTATGCATTCGCAACGGAATCCTTATGGTTTTTTTAGGTTTGTTATCTCACTCTCAAATCGAGCTAGCTGTTGATCATTTGATTCGATTGGTGCTGTCGGACGAAGACAACACAGTCAGGTTAGCTCGCTTTTTTTCCTTGTTTTTTTTCTTCTCCCAACTAACAAATGGCGTTGCTGTTTTCCCCTCCCACCAGTCTTGCTGTGATTTCGTGCACTGCAGCCTTGGCAGAACTGCACCCCACTGTTTTCATCACCAAGATGATCCCGAGGATAAAGAAAGAAATATTTTCTGGTAAGACACCAAGTCAGCCTTCTTTCACCTTAAAACTTGGACACATGTATTAAAAAAATAAAATAAAATAAAATAAAAAAGTTATTATTCATGTTCTCTGTTTCTGTTTCTGTTTCTGCTCAGAGTTGATGGAGCAAGATGGAGATCCTATGCAACACACACAGCCTGGAGTGCGTCAGCTCTGTTTGGTCGTGTTGGCAGCAATTTCCGTCAAGCCCAGCGTTGCTCAGGAGAGCACGCCTGTCCTCTTGGATGTCCTCGGGGCAGCACATTCTGGTAAACCGTCATCCATTTTAGAATGTGACCAACCTTTCTGAAAAAGAAAAAAAAAACAATATTTTTTTTACTTTAGAACCAACTAAATGTCAACACCTTAATTGTCTTTCTGCAGGCAAACTTGGTTTCTCATTGGAGGAGGCAATGTTGGCATGCAGCAGCCTAAAGAAGATAGCCGAGCGGGTTGAAGACACTGAAGACTCGGGACGATGCTTCCACGACGTCATCATCCCGCAAATGCTTTCATTAGCACTGCAAGCAGCACTTAAAGGTGTGCAAATCCAAACGGATTATCCACCGGACATCGCAGTAAGGTTGGATGAGGATTTCATGCTGTGCGTTTTTGATATCTTGCTGCCATTTTAGGCGAGAATTCATCTGTTCCCCACAGTCCTCTGGCAGAGGAGGCAGTTCTGTCCATCATGGTCGCTATCATCAGTACAGCCTGCTCCAGGCTGCAACCTACGTTAGTACAAATTGCACTCAGATAAGATGTCCCTCATTAGATTTAAAAGGAACTTTGCTGATTTGTTATTGTCATAAGTTGGAATGTCATACAAGCGCTCAAGTTTGTTCTAAATGTGTATTTCCTGTCAGTTTGCTCACAAGGTTTGTGTTTCCTGTTGCGGTTTCTTGTCTTGTCTTGTCTTGTCTTGTTATTTTTAGGTTGGCGGGCCAGACGGCAGAGAGATTTGTGTCTCTTTTCCTGGATGGTGACGTCTCCTTTTTGCCCGGCAACTCCTTCCCTTCACACGTCAAGCTGCTTGCAAATGTATGCACATGGTTTTGTTTGGATTGCAATAGTCGGAAGCATCTGAATGCGTATTGTAGAAAGGTCTGTATATTGTCATTGTTTGACTTTGTAACACCTCCTTGTGTTGCTGTTTGTTCTTCCCAGAAGCAGCATGGGGACTCTTGGAGGCAGTCTCAGATGGTTTGTCTGCTGATGGGATGTGTGTGTTCGTTACCTCGCACTGTGAGTCTTAACGGAAACCTTACAATTATTTGAACTCCTTGCAAAATGGAGAGAAGTCTGACAAAATGGCCGCAGCGCCTGAAATTAACAACTCATTTTCAAACAGCTCTTTGGTGACCGTCTTTCTTGTAACATTCTAAACAATACGTTTTCTTTGTTTTTAGGTGGCGGTGCCCCAAATGGAGCGCTTGCTTTCAGAGCTTGAAGAGATGAGTTGCACCTGCAGCCACCCGATGTCTTACACCTCCGCTGCCAAGTGTTTTGCTGGCCTGGTCAACAAGATCCCTCCGGGTTAGTTAGTGAATTTGTGCATCTAAGATCTGTGATTTAGCTTTAAAAAAAAATTCCTTTGTAGGCAACTCTCTTGACAGTCTACTTCAAAAGACAATGAGCCGAATCTTGCATGAGTTGAATTCGGCATCTTCAATTGCCCGCATGCAGACTGTCACACTTATGATATGGGTAAGTCCCTCCATAGTATGCAAACGCTACTATACAGTGGGACCTTGACTTCAGAGTTGCTTGTGTCTCCAGGTTGCCAAGGCTCTGCTTCTCCGCTATCACCCGACGTGCACAACACTGACTGACAAGGTAAAGATGATTTTAGAAGTGTGAACAAGAGGCTTAGTAAAGCTCATTATGGCTGGATTTATGCTGCTTGGTTCAAGTGACACTTTACAGATTTTTTTATTTTGTATTTGCTCTCAAGTGACACTATCCAGATATGCATCCAAGCAGTATACTTGTGTAAAATTTCGGCGGTTGTTTCATTATGTGTTATGTCAGTATAAACACAGCCATGTTGAATATGGAACATTATACACAGTGAATTTGTCATGTGAGGTGCAGAAATTGGACCCAATTGAAGATAGGACACACAAGTTGAAAAACAGACACTTTATACGAAAATACAAGGTAACAACATAGAGCAGGGAATACATTTTAACGGATAAAAACATTTTGACTGAGAGACTTTGGAGTACTGACAAACGAAGAAACTTCGACACTGAGCAACTCCTGCTTGGTATATGCCCAATTCTATGACAGAATATGGCAACAACAAAAAAAGTGACAAATACAGGACATGGCAACTGCATAGCAACTGACAATATCACCATCAACAAGGGACAAAATAGAGCAGCATAAAAAACACAATGGCCCAACCCAAAACAGTCACAAGAGCAAATTCCATTTTAAATTTTCTCATTCACTCCCAGCCATTTTCATTTAAGCAATCCCCCTTCACTCTCGGCTGTTTTAGTGGATTTTGACTGATTTTGCAAGGCCCGCAGAATATTGTGTTCTATTGCTATAAAGACATGTAACCTACCAAAAGAAAGATGAAAGTCTCTTCTTTTATCAGGAAAAAGAGTATACAGTATTTCTATCATTTTTCGTTTTGCAGCAATTAGCATTAGAATATAGCTAGGTTTCATCATTCTAATCTATTTAGAATTTTGAGTAATTGAGTTTTTTTTTTTCCAACATGGCCCTGGTTCATCTCTTTTGATATGCTGCCACCTGCTGGTCGTTTGTGTAATTACTACCATTTCTTGAACCGTTCTTTGCAGTTGAGAGGCTGCATGAAAGCTGCAGCAAAGTCTATGCTCTAGCGTTTGAAAAAAACATAAAAAAAAAAAACGTATGAATATGTCTTTGGGACACTTAAAACATTTAAAATAGAACATATTTATAAGTTTTTTGGGTGCAAATGAGTTAACAAAATATCTATCAATAAATACCCATGAAGTAGACATTAAATCAGAATTGAGCACTTTGACATGTGGTGTCAATCCAGCCATTGTATTTTCTCATATCACTGAAGCTCTTCTCGCTGCTCGACGATGCCGATCTGGGCCCTGTGGCAGCCGACGGCTTCTCGCTGCTGATGAGCGACTCCGCGGACGTCCTGAGTCGCGATTGCCACGCAGACGTGCGCATCATGTACCGCCAGCGCTTCTTCAGCGAGAACTCGGACAAGTTGGTGCAAGGTTTCAACGCGGCTCCTCAAGGTTGATTTGCTATTAATTGTACTGAATGCCATTAGCTGTGATTGACTGGCAACCTGAGCTGTGATTCAAACCCCAATTTTTTGTTGTTGTTGTTTCTCCTCCAGAGAAGAAACCGAACTACCTGAAGGCTCTGTCCAACATAGTCAACAAATTACCCAAACAGGTTCAAGTCACTGAACTACCAGCGGTGAGTCAACAAAGGGAAGAAGAAAAAATATTCTGCTTAAATTAATGATTCTAAAATATTTTTGTGTTTGTATCCAGTTGCTGTCACTGTTGCTTGAGGCCCTGATGTTTCCGGACCAGGGCGTCCAGCTGTCCACTTTGTCCTGTCTAGAGCCCGTCATCGCTGACCCGCCACCGGCGCTCATCCAACAGCTGGAGGCTTTGGTTGGCAGACTGCTGCCCCTCACGTCCGCTCCCAACATGGTTCGTGAGACCCCCGGCAGTGTTTTAAGTGTCAATAGCATAGCACAGAAATGCACGAGCCAGGTTTGTTTACATGAAAGCTGTCTTGCAGAATGTCAAGATCGCATCACTGCGCTGCATCCACGCACTTTCCCGCTTCCCTGAACATGAGGTGAAGAATTTCATTTTCTCCAATTTTGATGATTATCTTATGAATAGCAAAACCTCAAAAGTTATCATTTTGAAAAAGTTTAATTGAATAGAACATTCATAATGGTTGAAAAAAAAAAAAACTTATTTAAAGCATTTATGGGGGTTCTTAGATGAACGTGTAAAATGTTTCTGTTTTTCAATGCAACTACTGAAATACACTTTACTACAATATTTTAAGATGTTCCATTTATGTACTTCTTCGTATACATAGTCTGAAACTTGCCAGGGACTATTCTGTTCAAACATGATGTGATAGCAAAAATCTGAGTGTCACTTTTAACTTGTAGGTGCTGCCATTTCGGGGCCGAGTGCTGCGGGCCTTGGCCAGACCTCTCGATGACAAGAAGAGGCTGGTGAGGATGGAGGCGGTTCAGGCACGAGGAGAGTGGTAAGATTGAGATTCAACAGCTTTTTTGTACCATCAGTTGCCCCAATAACATATGTCCTTCTTCTTTCTTTAAGGTTCCTCTTGGGAAGTCCTGGAGGAAGGTGATTTCAATTGTTTTGTTAAAAATCTCTACCCGACACATTCGAAGAATAAAGACAGATGGAGTCCCACATTAACATGTTCAAGGATATGCAGTTCATTGCGGATCTTTTTTCCCGTCCTACTGAAATGCAGTTCATTGCGACTTATCAAGTTTTCATAAACGCACACTTGAGACATCTCTGCAGCATCATTTAAAATGTATTTATGTATATGTAACACACTTCTTTTGTGTGTCCTCTCATGAATGTAATGTAGTCAAGTAAACAGGGCCTTAAATAATTATTTAATAATTGATCTTTTAAAATGATTTAGGATTGTATGTCCCCCAAAGGCGCACAGCATTTGAAGTGGATTGTGGCTGTAGTTAATGAACATGAATGAGCCACACAATCAGTGGACCTAAAGCCAAGAGAACAGACTCCCATTTTATAGCTTTGGTGTACAGTATTGCTGTGTGACTTTTTAGAATTTTTACATTTCAGTGTCAGTTTTGCCAAACATTGTGAACGTTCAAGTTGAGAACCCAGGTCAGTACGATATCATGGCCATTTGTTTTAAGGCTGGTTGACTTTGACTGACTCAACAAGGAAATTCATTTAGAATGTCTCACAAAATAAATAAATCTTAACTTTATAATTGTGTGTAAAGTGTAATTTTTTTATCACAAAATGCAGTACAGTAGTAGCAATTGATTGTTTTATTAAAAGGACAGTGATTCAATTGAGCACAGCTCAGTTTTGGTGGGCATGATATCACTCATAGTTCTTTCCATGGCAACCACACACACTGTCCTATTAAAAACTTGCAACAACAAAAAGTCCATATGTTGAACAGTAATTCGCAGACTTAATTGGTTGAAATGTGCCTCTTTGCCCCCTTATTTGGCACCAGAACTCTTCTTCAAATGATGGTGACAACACACATACACACACACACACACACAGTTTCCACATAAAATGTCAATGTACGATATTTAACTCAGAAAAATAACTACTTTAAAAATAAAAATCAATGTCCTGTTTGCCCACTATAAAGTGCCACAAGTGCAAATGTTCTCAGTAGATTAACAGTGACATTTCTCAATACAAACGTGATAGACACATCATTAGGGACACCTGGAAATGAAATGCAACAAAATAAACCACATTTGAGTTGACATTTGACAGCCAATGGGGCTCACTTTGGAAGGCTGCACTTATAGGCACAGAGGTGGTCCAAAATCAACATCTCGTGTGTGTCAGATGGCCATGGGGTCTCTCCTGGAGAAAGTGAATTCCCACACGATGCCGTCCCCTGTGGGAAGATGACTCGAAGGCAGGAGAACACGTGTGAACCAGTGGCTGGGAAACAAAATATGTATGTTTTAGGGGTATCAGGCGATTACATTTTTTTATTGTAATTAATCGCATGACTTCAATAATTAACTCACAATTAAACGCACATTTTGTATCTGTTCTAAATGTATTTTAAAAAGTCACAAAAAATTTGACTCTTGTTAACATAAAATTTTATTTTTTTTAAATAGAAATATGACTGCATCTTTTAGTCATTGATACAGTAATTTAATAATTCATCAAATTGAATACAAATTAAAAAGACGTACTGTACCTTAAAAAAACGTGTGATATTGAGTGTTGGTCATTTTTTTGCCACTAGATGGCATAATTGCATTGGTAAGACAGTGACAGCTCAGTGCATTTTCTTTTCATATTATATATATATATATAGTATATGTATATATTATATAATAATCTTTAACATGAAGTAACTTGTGAAATTCTGCACATTTTTATAATTGTAAAATACAACTCTCCACAAATATGCATTATTATTATTACTGCTAAATTTTGACGTGGACGCGTTTGCTGCGTTGCGACTGCAATTCAGGGGTGGTCATTAATCGCATGTTAAAAACATGGCGTTAAAGGAACTTTAACTCCAAATTAACGCACTCATTTTGATACTCCTAGTTATATTTACATTATGGAGAAGTTGGCTGTAATACAGTTTACTATACTGTTCATAAGAGAACCCACCTGCCTGTCTCCACACCAAGCAGCCGCTTCCAATTGTCCATCTTCCCGTGATGATATGGATTTTTGAACACCTGAAGCCAATCATACATTTGCATGAATGAATGAAACAGCTGACAGTCCCCATCCTTTTTCCATTACCTTGCCCTGCTCCTTTAGTCTTTTTCTCTCTTTGCGGTTGATGTGGCGCTCCACGCTGGTCTCCCCTCGGCAGATGAGCGCGGCGTGCCACAGGGTCAGGCCTCCCAGGGCGACCGCCACCGAGCTGCGGGTCACGTACGACTATTACGTCGCTGTCTATTTGCCAGACATGAGCATGTAGAGGGGCAGTCACCTGGTCAGCACCCAGAGAAAGATGACGCTCTTGTGTGCAGCCGTGTCTGTGGACGTGTATGGCGGGGGAGGGGTCTGATAGTAGCTCTGACAGACATGAATTGAATGATTATATTAATCACCACACCATCATCACTTTTTTCACTCAATCCAAGCTCACCTCAACGGCACTGTAGGCCTCCAGGAACATGTCTCTGCTGCTGACGCTGCAGTAGATGCAGCCCAGAGTCATGTAAAGGCAGAAGGAGAAGAAGTAGCGGTGGTTGAAATGGCCCACGCAGTTGTTGAGCCAAGCTGGAGGCGGGTTGAGTTCAACACATCATGATGATGACGATGATACGGTATTTGTCAATATAAAAACTAGTCGAAATGCAGATGTGTTGTTTATATGTGACGCTTGTTACAAGGATACGACAGTGATGGTCCATCTTCAAGATACAGCTGTAATGCAAGAAAATGCAACATTGCTGAAGAACTGACATTATAGTATTAGGTATAGGATATTTCTCATAGTGAAAATAACAGCATGTTGATCTTACGTGTTGCAGATGCTGCAGTGGTGCGTCCTGGCCGGTTTGGGATTGATACATTTCTTACAAATGGACACAGAGGGAATGTGGATATTGTCCTGAAAGAAATCAACAAAATGAAATCAAGAATATGAAGAAATAGCTAAATCCAAGAAACAAAATGGATGCCGCAGGCCCCAACGGTAGCTTAGTGGTTAGCATATCTGCCTTACAGTTCTAAGGTTCTGGTTTTGAATCTTAGCTTCTTTCCACCGTCTTACTCAAAGACTCAAAATTCTCCTTACGTGTGAATTTGAGCAATTATTCAAGAGCTCACTAGTGCCCTAAAATTACCCATTACTCTCGAGCAACATGTGGCTCTTCAGTCCGTCTCCTGTGGTTCTCTCCCCAAAAATGTGTAGATTTTTTTGGGGGGCATATTTATTTTAATTTTTTACATAAAATATTATTTAAATGAATTAGTGATTTAGTTAAAGTTAAAAATGAGAATTTTTTACTTGTCAGAAAAATAATTTTTTGTTTGTTTTTACTATCTAAAAATTTCCAAAAAGTTAGAGGAAGAGCAGAAGTTTACCAGAAAATTGCCCAAAACGTCAGAGAAAATTACAATAAAATATTTTTGGAATGCCCAAAAAGTCAGAAAAAATATTTAATATTTTTTTAAAAAAGCAGAAAAGAAAATATTAAAAAAGTAACTATAAAATGTGAAAGAAAAAACAAAAGGAAGAAATCCTGAAAATTACCATAAAATGTCCATAAAATTGTCAAAAATGTCAGAAATGTACTAGCAAAAAAGGCATAAAAAAAGTACAAAAAAAAGGCATAAAATATTTACAAAAAAAAAAAGGGAAGTAGAGAAGCAAAAAATGGCATCAATGTGTACATAAAATTACCAAAAATGTAAGAAATTTTAGAAAAAGTTAGAAAAGTATACAAATTTATGAAAACACACACCAAAATAATCCAATACTAAAGATGAAAGGTAGAAGAAAATGAATGTCAAAATATTGGATGCTGCACATTTGTGTGTTGTGTTGCAGCTCTAATTAGCTCTTGGGCCCTCAGTACATTAGACTAGCACTAGCACACAGTTTCCTTCATCACAATCTTCGAATGTTTTGCGGCTCCAGACACAGTTTGGGTTATTTATTTGGCCTAAAATGGCTCTTTGGACAGGAAAGGTTGCTGACCATTGTACTAGTGCACTAAACTATCTTTATACAAATTTTCTTTGTCCTCACTAGTAGTAAGCTAACTCAGCGTGACTACTTTCCACTACTATATGACATTTCTGAGCACTAGTAGACTTATTAGGGTGTACTAGTAGAATAACTATACTAGTTGACATGCTACTAGTACTACTAGTTAAGCGTGAGACCTATACGTTGAATTTTATGTTATTATTTTTAATTAATGAAAGAGGACCATAAGGGTACCTTGGGCGGGTATCCGGGTGAGCTGGTGGTGGCCTTGTAGTAATGGAAGACCACCATGACCAGGAGCCAGTGGCCGCAGCACAGATGCCAGACGATCCAAGGCACGGCGTAGGTGCCGACGATCGTGGGTAGGACGTACAGATAGACGATGACCACCACCGAGGTCGTCAGCAGGATGACCAGAGTGACAAACACCTGCGTGACAAAGATGAGACTTCAGATAGTCGTCATTTAAAATATTTTTTCTTTGTCTTAGTTTTACTGTGTATAAAGATAGTAGACAATTGACGGTGTTAAAATGTTACATTTTACATTACCTCTAAAGTTAATTAAGGTTATATGACAATAGTTCATTCTTAATTAATTCTTCTTTTCTTAGGGAAAAGTGATAGGAGAAAATTGTTTTCCACTGTATGTTACTGACGAAGGCCCAACCAATTAATCGTCCGGCCAATTTAATCAGCCAATATTAGTGCTTCAAAAATCAACTTTTTTTTCCCACATTACATAAGATAAAGATAATGACATTAAATATCCCCGTCCCCCTAAAAAAAAAAAAGCCAATTTTTTAATTTGACATTTTCTAACATACGACAAAGAGAAATCAGCAAATTTGTTGCCGATTTTTCTCTGTTGTAAACTACTGTAAACAGTCAAATGTTCTGCCTGTATATCATATATTTAGAGTTGTTGTTTATTGTCAGTGTTAAGGAACCAAAAATGAAGTTAAGCATATATTTATTATATCTTTTTTTAAATAAACATAAGATCCCGTGAATACCACGTGTATATTATGCTCCCACCAAAATAATCATTAAAAAGTTTTTAAATTAGGTTTTCACAAATCTTGTTCTTCAACTGTACGCTCTTTTATTAATTTTAGTAAGCTATCTTTTTTTTAAATCTTTAAATCTTTTTTCAACTGTTTGTAATGGCTTTTAAATGTTGTACTTTTAATTGCAGAATGTGAAGCATATTGAGTTACGTTGTGCATGCAATGTGTTATAAATCACCAATTCTATTTTCTTAAACATTACATATACAGTAATCGGACGATTGATCATAATTTTATTCTCCCAAATATCGGAATCGAGCTTCGCACTCACCACACCAAACCACTGAGTCACATTGTCCACGATCCAGTACACGGGTTCGAAAGCACAGTCGAGCATCGTGTCCGAGTTGCTGAGGCTGTTGAAGTAAAGCGACTTGAGTAGCAGCTTGCTGTAGCTCCACAGTTCTCCAAGCCCGCTTCCGGGCTGCGGCTGGCCTCTTCTGCCTCGACCCCCTGTTTTCAGACGGCACGGTCGGCACCATCCCAGCGCTAGTCGCATGGCCCGGGAGAGATGCCACCTCCAGCTGCTGCCCACGCGCATACCACCACCTCCTCCTCCTCGCCCACACACCCTGCCCTCCAAACACACACAAACACACAGACACACACACCAAGTGTTAGAAACACAGGCGGCGTAAAAAAGAAGCTCCTCATAGCGAAGCTGGACGACAAGGGACTTCTCCATGGTGGATGCAGGAGGACGAATGAGGATCTTGGATCTGGGAAAGCACACTACTACCTGCCACCTGCCAGTCAAAGATAATGACGACTTCCATCCAAACTTAATAATTCACAGGGCTAAAACTTGTACACAGATGGAAAGTGGTAACTCAATCAGCAGGAAACACAAAAGGGGGTGAATGTCTTAAGAAGGAAAAAAGGGGCCACCTGATCCGGGGCACATCATATGAGGAGTGGGAGTATTGATTACACGTATTACCTAAATAGGACACCATTAATTATGCGAGGCTAAGGAAAGTGGCAGAAATTTGAAGATGCTACACTTTCATTAAAACATGAGTCTTTAATGAAGCCTTATTCGTGCATTTGTTATTAATATTTGCCTAGTAGTGGGTACAAGAGACAGCTTTCATATTCAGCAATCTTGACCACAAGTTGACCACTAGACATAAAAATTGCCTCTTATTTTCTGATCAGTTTCACAAATCAATAGTAATCTCGTTTTTCGGATGAAACGTTCCTCTCATATTCTGATGTGTGTTACTTACTGTTAGCCAAATGCTAGCTGCCGGCACACAAACGCCCCAACTCGCATTACCTGAGCCCGTTTACATGCACGTTAGAAAACAAATTTGAATATTCACATGCGTAACCTGGTCAGGTGAATCGTATGGACATTTGGACAAAGTGACAGCCTTACGGTCACGTCATATTTGGAGGATATCCAAACGTCAATTTTTACATCTCTTTGACAGCGACTCCTAAGCGCCGTGCATTGTGGGAAATGAAGTATTCCGATCAAATGTTAAAGTTGGTTCACGCTTGTTACGATTACAATGCAGTTAATAGCGTAATTTTGTGCTACATTTATAAAATATTTTAACAAGACTAGCGTCAACATGGGACGAAATTATTTCACGCTTTTAATGAAAATAAACTTAACACCCATAACCAGGAAGTACAATGTGTCATGTGATCACTGGAAAAATGGCCGCGGTGATGTGGTAAGCTGCTTCTTTTTGACAAAAAAAGAAAAGAAAAAAAGAAATGTTGTTCTTACACCCCAGTTTAAACTCTTAGTTGGTATTGTCTAAAAACATCTATGCCTGTTATTAAGCTATTTTAAATGTAAAGTATGCATGTTTGGTATTTCATGTTCGAAGTGACGTCAAGATTTTCTGCACAAGCAAGATGTAGGAGGTTTGTGGTTATTCTGGTAAAATACACCTACACTTCAGTTGTGGGATCGGGATGTGTGTCTTTATTGTACAGTATTCGAATTTATTCGTCTCGGGTTTCTCACTATTGTTGTTATAGGAACTAAAATGTATGGAAACTTGATAAAAACAAATATAAATACCAAAAATAAAATGCATAATGGCCACAAAAGTGAAAGTACTGCTGTATATTCCTTTCAGCTACTTTCTCACAAAACTGCCTCCTCTGCACTTCCAAGAAGTGACCAAAAAGCCTTATTGCATTACAATTATTGCTTGATTATATGAGTAAGTTATACATGAGTATATTGATGTGTCCATGGTTAATATGTCAAACTTGCTCTCTTTACTCTCATTCAGGCGTTCCCGCTGGCGCAACTATGACGCTGAGCTACAGAAGGCCCGTCTGGAGACGACGACGCTTGAATTTTCGGACTCCCATCCTCTCAAACCTATTTTGGTAAGATGCCTTTTTTGTAGATTATGCAAAAGAAAAATATAGTACAACTATAAAAGGTAACTTATAGTAAAACTGTCAAATGTAATGTATAATTGTTTTGTCATTTTCATTTTCAAATTGAAATATTTATCATCAGTTAAAATTAACTATTTTCTAATGAAATAAAAATACATTTAATGATTTTTTGGTAGTTTTTTTTATTTACACTTTTTTTTTTCAATTATATTACCATAGCCTCTCTGTTAACCCGCCCTCAGGTGACAGACAGCAGAGCTCGCCGTGGAACTCGCAAGGGCAGCACCTCCTCCTCATCCTCCACATCTTCTTTAGCAGCGCCGGACCCCCTCAGCTCCATGTTGGACGGAACAGACCCTCTGTCCATGTTTGCAGCCGAGACTCCATCTACGACGCACATCTCCTTTGCCGGAGTCAGTTACATACATTACCTACTACTTATTACTTCTATGACGAACAGTCAAAAATAAAATTGATAGTGACTTAAGAATATTGATCTGAATGAGGACCAACAAATGTTTTAGAATCACAAATCCCCGTCAAGACATGAAAATGTATTTTAAAGCTGTGGTTTCGCACTTCCAGGACGCGGGGACGAAGGAGGAGAAGGAGGATGAACCAGTGGGAGCAGACTTTGAGCCTTGGTCGATGAAGAGAGGCGAGATCCTGGCGAGGTTCACCACAACTGAAAAACTCTCAATTGTGAGTCGTCCTCCATCACAAGCTCACATGGCACTTAAGGGAATACTTTTTGTGTCAAAAATTCTTCTCCACTGGCTTTGTGCAAAAGATCTTGTCCAACTGTGAATTAGGTCACCACCTCCTTAATGGAAATGAAAACTTAAAAACAGTATTTTATGAAACCACACCATTCGGTACAGCTACACTATCCATTATTATGGCGATATCAATTTTTTTTTCCATGAGTAGTTTTGGATTACATAGAATCTCAATTGTGGAGGTGTACTGCACCGAATAACTGCACTGAGCATAATTAAAATGTATTTTCTAGAGCATCATGCTCAATATTATTCTTAGAATAATCCTATTTAATTTTCTGTTGTTGTTTTTTTAGAATCTATGCATGGGCTCTGACAGAGGTAAGACATGAGTTTGTGTTTTATTTACTGACCACTTTGCTAAACTTATTTAAAAATACAAAATAAAGAGAAAAGTATCAATACACATTAAAAGACTGTTTGCGTATTTAAGACATCAATGGCTTCTTGACTATTTTGTCATGAGAGGTTTATCTATTTTTTCTAAAATCACAATTAACTAATTTGCTCCCAAAAATGTATAAATACATTCTATTTTAAATGTGAAAGTGTCCCAAAGACGCATTTATACGTTTTGATGGGTTTTTTTTATGCTAGAGCATACAGAAGGCTTTGATGCAGCAGCCTCTCAACTGCAAAGAACGGTTGAATAAATGGTAGTTATTACACAAACGGCCAGCAGGTGGCAGCAGAGCAAAGGAGATCAACCAGGGCCATGTTGAAAAAAAGCTCATTCCATTTCTAAATAGGTTTGTGAATAATGATGAAACTTAGCTATATTGTAATGCTAATTGCTGCAAAACGTAAACAGATGGAAATACACTTTTTTTTCCTGATGAAAGAAGAGACTCTAATCTTTGTTTTGTTAGGTTCCATGTTTTTATAGCAATATAACAAAATATTCTGTGGGCCTTGGCAAAATCAGTCAAAATCCAGTAAAACCGTCGGGAGTGAAGGGGGTTGCTTCAGTGAAAATGGCTGGGCATCAATGAGTTAATCACAATTAATAATATCGCCCACTGTATTGATTAAGTTAATTGTCCCTTAATTAAAAGTGAATGAACTTCTGTGTGACATCTTTCAGGAAATTCCCAGAATCCTGCATCCTCTGCTGTCTCAGAGAAGGTTCGCACTCGTCTGGAAGAATTGGACGATCTGGAAGAGGTAATTTGATATATCACAATCTACTTTCACATGAGTTGAGTATTTTTACATTGCATTGATCATTTTAATGACAATCTATTATCCAGTGAGGATCAGAAGACATCACTTGACTTTTTGTATACACAACGTTAATAAGACAATTTTCCATAATATCTCCCCTTTAAGTCAAATCATGTTAAATCATGACAATCTGTATTTGTGCACCTGCAGGGTTCCCAGAGAGAGCTGCTCAATCTCTCCCAGCAGGAATATGCCAATCGCATCGCGGAGCTGAACCAGTCCCTTAAAGAGGCCTGGGCCTCGGACCAGAAGGTTAAAGCCCTGAAGATCGTAATCCAGGTAAATAATTCTTACGTGTCAATGAAGTTGGAGGAAAAATAGTAAAATGAAGGTGAAATGACTTGGGTTGTTCTTGTTTGTGTCCCAGTGCTCCAAGCTTCTCTCCGACACTTCCGTAATCCAGTTTTACCCCAGCAAGTTTGTTCTCATCACTGACATACTTGACACTTTCGGTAAGAAGTGAATATTTTCATCCTTTTGTTAAATTTGGTCTTTATCGTTGTTTCACTGACCTTACTTCTTTTGCTTTTTTGCGTAGGCCAGCTTGTGTATGATAGGATCTGGACCATGTGTTCAGATCCAAGACCTTTACCAGGTATGGATTGCTGTTGCTGATCATTTTAACGAACAACCTCCGATATATATATATATGGCGAAGATCTTTTGAACCCTGACTCAAAAAACAAAAACAAATGAGCTACATTTGCACGCATATATTGCTCATTGAAATACAGGGAACTCTTCATTTATATATTTATTTAAATTTCCACTTGATGCTGACACTGGGAACTCTCTACACTTTTCATTTAAAAAATAAATAAATAAAATGAAGAAATTATGTTCACATTTTGGAAAACTATATACAATCGAAAACTTCAGGGAACTATTTACTTGTTTAGTTTTTAATTTATTTTAACACATGCTGATGACCCTGGAAGCTCCCTGCATTTATATATATATATTTTAAACAAAGTTGTCAATTCTGTACATGTTTAAAATGAAAGAAAAAGTGAATTAAAAAAAAAATGTTGATGCTAATATTTTCTCTTTTACTGCAAATGCACATCGGATTGAAATATCAGTTATCGGTCTCCTTGACTACTAATAATCGGTATCGGTCTATCACTAATACATATATATTTCTCCGTTGTCTTCAGTGTCTCACGTCTGATTTTCTTTTTTTCTCAGACTCGTTTACTGTCGACGACGTCAATGACACAGCCAAGGAGACCTGCCTCAACTGGTTCTTCAAGATCGCCTCCATCAGAGAACTCTTACCCAGACTGTATCCAAAAATGCGACAAATGACTTAAATACTACTAGAACAGTTCATTCAGGAGTTCGCCTCTTTAACAAAATCTGTGAGCAGATACGTCGAAGCGTCCATCCTGAAGTGCAATCGTTTCCTGAACAAATTGTAAGTCACCTTTGGATTTGCTGAGCTGCTCGAATGCGATTCAGTAACTCCTCCTCCCCCCTACAGCGGTATTCAGGAGACTCTCCCTCGACTTACCGCCATGATCAGAGGGATTGGAGACCCTTTGGTGGCGGCGTACACCCGAGCCTACCTCTGCAGGGTAATTCAGAGCTTTTCTGAATCTTTGCAAATGATACACAAGGCTTCGATCATCTAATATAATATCAAGCACACATTTTTCATTTTTTTTCTGGCCAGGTTGGCATGGAGGTCGCCCCCAGTTTGAAAGACGGCCTGAAGCGCAACTTCTTTGACCTGCTCGGAACCTTCCGGCAGATCAGCGGCGAGAGTGTTCGTAGCCAGCTGCTCGCGCAGAGGGTGGAGATGCCCGAGTACCTGACCCTTTATTCGCCTGCTATCAACTGGATCTTGCAGTGTAGTGCTTACCGAGCACCAGAGGTGTGGACTGAGACTCGCTGATACCGCGTAGATGTTATGTATCTTTACTTTGCAGTGGATTATAAATGCAGTGTCTCATACTTAGAGGTGGTTTGTAATGCAGGGGTGTCAAACATATGGCATGCGGGCCATATCAGGTCAGTCAGGGGGTCCAATCTGTCCCGTGAGGACAGAACATTAACTGCAGTTTTTTTGCTAAAATTAACTGCTGTTGCTAATTTGGTCCACTAGAGAGGGCACTGACAACCACTTAAAGGACATCCTGAAATTTGGTTGTTTTGATTTGACCCCCCCCGCCCCCCCCCCCCCAAAAAAATTGCACTCATTTTTGGTAAGAAATGTCAGATTAATCTGCAATAAATTAATACTAAATTGGAATATTTTCAGAATGTACTCATTATTTGCACACACAAAAAAAGGAAATATTTTGACCTGTCGTTATTTATAACTTCAGATCAAATTTGTGTGAAAGTGCCCCATGAATTAAAATTAGTTTTGATTCTATATATTTATTAGAGCTGTTAAACGATTATTTTTTTTAAATCAGATTAATCACATTTTAGATTAACCACGATTAATCGCTTAACAAAAAATAATTTTTTATCAACATTTTTTCCCCGCCAAATTTGAAGAGCACTGATTATGTTATGAGGCCGTCTTCAACATTTTTTATCCACTGCACACGCTCATCCTCCCCTTTTTCCTATTCAGTTAATTACTTGCATATTTCAAAATAGGGAAAAAATTAACCCAATATTTTGACATGAACAAATATTCTAAATGTGATACGCAAACATTTATTAAATGCTTTACTTTAATGCATGTAGTTATATTTATTGCTCAAACACAACCTGTGCTTTAAACGTAGCCATCCGCTGTCACGCTGAAGCATAATCTATGGTCAAAATTAATAGTGTGATTAATCTGCATTAATTCATGATTAATGCAATAACTTTTTGTGATTAATTAATCAGTTAACGCTTAAACTTTGACAGCACTAATGTTTATTTTATTTTTTTGTGGCTAAAGGAGAGGAACAAAATGACAACCCATGTCTTAATTGACTTATTTCATTGTCCAGTTGTATTAAATGAAGTTTCATCTACAGTATTATTTAAAATATGTGTGTTTCCATACCAGACTCTCCTAACAGAAATGATGGAGCGATGCAAGAAGATGGGTAACAAGTAAGTATTAAATTAAAAGCAAAACTATGGAAACTGTGTGGTTTTATAATGCATTTTAGTATGTTAGATAATAGGGGTGGGAATCTTTGAATGTATCACGATTTGTTTCCGATTTTTGGGTCTGCGGTTCGATTTAGAATCGATTTTTGATTAAGAACGATTTTTCCATTCAAAATGATTTGATTGACAATGATTTTTGCTTCAATCTTTAGATGTGTAAGGAATTGTAATGATCTACTCCAGTCTGACTCGCTAATGCTAATTAGCGCGCTACTCGCGGCACTTTTATCACTCAAAAGAAAAACTTTAATTGGAGTAACTTGATCGTGACTTTTTCCCTCTACTCTCTAATGTGGCTACAACTTAATAGTGTATTAGAACGCGTGGAACCACACTGCCCCTCAGTGGCCAAACCGGGTACCACATGAACAGCACTCCAAATAAAGGCACACACAGACAAAGGCAAGACCGTATAAAATAATTTAAATTAAATCGATTTTGGGACATTTAAAATCGATTCTGAATCGTACTAAATGAGAATCCATTGTTTTTTTGGCATTAGATACTGGTCTGATTGTTTATATTAATCAATTTCCCACAGTGCCCTGCTGCTAAATTCAGTAATGAGGGCATTTAGACCCGAGTTTGTCGCTACCAGAGCCATGGATTTCATCGGTATGATAAAAGACTGCGACGAGGCCGGGTTCCCTAAGGTGAACATGCATCAATGGGTCATTTTATGTCTAATTTAGAGATTTGCTTGACCTCTTCACAATTGCTTTATCCTATCTAATCCTCTCTAGCATTTGTTATTTGGATCGCTGGGTCGCTGTCTGGCCTGCACTGACCCTCCAGAATCTGAGAGGCTGACCATCCTCAACGAAGCCTGGAAGGTCATCACTAAAGTCCGCAGTCCTCTGGTACAAGGAGCTTGATTCTGCATTCTCACAAATAGCTCTCTGTGACGATAAATATTAAGTCATTTTATTTATTTATCTGTTTACACAGGATTATGTCAACTGTGCCGAGATCTGGGTGGAGTTCACCTGCCGAAATTTCACAGTAGGTGCATGGGTTCATTCCTACGACAAACCCTAAAGAAAAAGTTCCTCATTGTGTTTGTTCTTAAGAAACGTGAGGTGAACACCGTTCTGGCAGACGTCATCAAGCACATGACTCCCGACCGGGCCTTTGAGGAGGCCTACCCTCAGGTTGATACTCTCTAATGGTTCACCCTCCTTTTGTCACCTGCCCTCGAGTGACTCCATCTTTGTTTTGGCACTTAGTTGCAGTCTGTGATCAGGAAGATCCTGGCCCACTTCCACGACTTCTCAGTCCTCTTCTCAATGGTGAGTAATCATCAGCAACAGGGCAAAAACTGTAGTTAGCTAACAATGTGATTTATAAAGTGTGTTTTAGTTTAGCTACATACAAGGGCCAAAATTGTACTCAATAATACTTTTCAAGGTTATGAACAGTTAGCCAATAATTAGTTGTCACTTGGGGCTGAACTTCATCATGCCACAATGTCATCAACTCATCCCATCCCCCCCCCAGGAGCGTTTCCTCCCATTTCTGGACATGTTTCAGAAGGACGGCGTGAGGGTGGAGGTGTGCAGGTCTATCATGGATGTTTTCATCAGGTAAGAGCCACTCTTCTTTTGGATATGAAAAAAAATTGTAATAAAGGAGGTCCAAGTAGGATTCCTTCATTTCCTCCCCGCTTAACTCGCAGACACCAGCTGGAACCCACCAGAGACCCCGTCATCCTCAACGCCATGATGCATATCTGCAAGACCATGCATGACTCTGTCAAGTGAGGCAAAATATATGACTTTGTGAGGTGATTTAGATGATGTCTCGGGGATGATCGACTACAATTTCTCTGGCGTGTTTTGCAGCGCTCTTACCCTCGAGGATGAAAAAAGATCTTTGTCTGGGCTGATTATCGGCTTCATGCGCGTGGTGAGCTATTCTTGTTTTTAATGACTTCTGCCAAGAAGAAGGTTTCATTAGCGCATGTTAATTATTTGTGTGCAACCTCATGTTTACAGTTCTGTCAACCTGGCTTATTACAACGGGTAGGTTTTCTTCCAAGGATGTTTACATAAAAATTAAAAAAAATAATCCACTTATTTATCATCTCAACAGTATTCTCAGTTGCGGGCATGCAGTTTCAAATCAAGCCAGATCAAGTTTCATCCAGATTGCACATTTGGCAACAATTTTACAACATTAAAATGGTCTTGTGTGTGATGTCACGGTCAAATTGGATCAAATCGGGTTGTAATCGGGGATGGGCACTGACCAAAATGCTGTGCTCAGCTATGGGGAAATTTTACAATCAGTAAATAATTTCTGAGAGGATGTGGATGCAGCTCAACTTCTCATATTCATTTAGTTGATATTGAACAGGCTCTTTGCTGGTTTGCGCCAATTACTTTCTCAATTCTATTTAACGTTTGTCTCTCCTTCAACTGTTCGTTTTGGTCTTCAGGTTTCCTTCGGCCGTGACTTCGAGCAGCAGTTGAGTTTCTGCGTGGAGGCCAGAGCCACTTTCTGTAACCTGGAGTCAGTATTGGTGCAGCTCATTCACGTCAGTATCAATCTGCCTTTTGTTGATTTGAATTTAAAAAGAGACATCGTATGCATTTTTTCCCCAGAATTTAAAACTGCTCCAATGTGTTTAAAAATAATAATAATAATATTTGATTTTTTTAACAGAATTCCTCGAACATCAAAGAAGGCTCAGATCTAAATTCACTATAGAACCCCTTCGCTGTTTTACTGGAGTTTTTAATGATTTTGCAAGGCCTACAGAATATTGTGTTCTATTGCTTTAAAAACATGGAACCTACCAAAAGAAAGATTAGAGTCTCTTCTTTCATCGGGGAAAAAGTGTTTTTCTATCTGTTTCCGTTTTGCAGCAATTAGCATTAGAATATAGCTAAATGTCATCATTATTCACAAATCTGTCTGAAAGAGCTTGTTGCAACATAGCCCTAGCTGAGCTTGTATACTCTGCTGCCACCCGCCGGCCGTTTTTTGTAATAACTACCATTGCTTTAAGCGACCTCTTCAGGTTAGAAGCTATCATAAAAAACATAAGTACGTTTTGGGGCGTGCAGGACAAAGTATTAAAAAAAACATTTTTATACGTTTTTGGGTCTGATTGAGTTCATGATTATAGGTTCAAAAAAACATTTATTTACCGATTATAAATGTTATTTTTAATAGGGAAATTCATGTATTGCAACACACATGCGCTCATTAACTCGTTTTGTCGTATTTAGACGGTGAATCAGCTGGCGATGGAGACCAGAAGGGTGATGCGAGGAAATCATTCCCGTAAAACAGCTGCATTCGTCCGGGTGAGTTTACAGTAATTGACATCGCGCATATTTGTCCCAGAAAGCCCCAGTGGTCCCCTATTCATGCCAACTGGATCGCTCCCTCTCCCTGTCCTCCAGGCGTGTGCTGCCTACAGTTTTATCACCATCCCGTCACTCAGCAGCATCTTTAGTCGTCTTCACCTTTATTTGCTCTCCGGTCAGGTTGCATTGGCCAACCAATGTTTATCTCAGGGTGAGCAGCTTGCCACTACAAACACCTTATTTCAAGTTCCATTGTTGACTTTCCATATCTGTCTTGTCGTCCTGCAGCGGATGCCTTCTTAAAGGCAGCAGTCAGTATTCTTCCAGAGGTTCCGCGCTCCATCAGCGTGGAAGGGAAAATTCGCTCTTCGGAGAGTTTCTTGCTCGACTTCATCAACAACTTGTTGGCTACGCTTCTAGTTGTCCCGGTAATAACACCTTTAAGTTTATTAAGCTTTTTTTTTTTCTCACACTCTGTTGGCGAATGTTAATCTATGCATCAAAGCTGTTTTTTTGGGTGGGGCGAATACATTGGGAATTGGCATCATCATTAACTCATTTGCTCACAAAAACATATAAATAGTTCTATTTTAAATGTTTTAAGTGTTTCAGTTTTTTTATGCTAGAGCATACAGAAGGCTTTGATGGAGCCTCTGAACGGCAGAGAACGAGTGAAGCAATGGTAGTAATTACAAAAACGGCCAGCAGGTGGCAGCAGAGTATACGAGATCAACCAGGGCCATGCCAAACAAGCTAATTTCCCCACAGTTCAAAACAGAAATGTGAATAATGATGAAACTTAGCTATATTCTAATGCTAATTGCTGCAAAACGGAAACGGATTGAAATGTACTTTTTTCATGTTTTTATAGCAACAAAACACAATATTCTGTGGGCCTTGCAAAATCTGTCAAAATCCAGTAAAACAGCCGGGAGCGAAGGGGGTTGCTTCAGTGAAAATGGCTGGGAATGACTGAGTTAATATAATGGATCATGGCAATAGTGCCAATCCAACAAATTCATTTAATCCACAGGAATTGAGTTAAGTATTATTCATGTGTATGGTTACAGGATCACCCAGAACATGGTGTGCTCTACTTAGTCCGAGGTGTGCTCAACATGGTGCAGGATTACACTTGGGAGGAGAACAGTGATGCCAAAGTGCGTGTGTACATTTGCGCCATCCCCCTGCTGGCCGCCATGAGCCAGGAATCATACCTGTACACCATTCCAAAAGGTAAACACACACCACGTAACCTACTGTCACTTCATCTTTTCAACAATGCAACTTAAAAGTGTATTTTCCCTCAACGTTTCAGTGGACTCCAATGAGACCCTTTATGGGGGGGACCCAAAGTTTCTGTCAGAGATTAACAAAATGTGCGAGACCCTGATCGGGCAGATCCTAGACCACTTGAAGGCTCTCGGTCGAGAAGAGGCAAGGCCAAATTAATTAACGTTTTGAGCGTTTCCTTCATTTGTAGAATTAGGCTGAAAGTTTTTGTGTTTTTTAATAGCAGCAGAGCACACGCCGCCAAGGCGCTCTGGCCTTCTCCCTCTTCTGCGTCCTGCTCGCCCACGCAGACCTGAGGAACAACAAGCTGAGCCAGCTGGCCGTCAACCTGTGGAACCTCAGCCACAAACACGGATACTGTGAAACGCGCATTTCTGTGAGTTGCACACACACAAACGCATTTTAAGACAGTTTCCATACAGATTCTCCTTAGGATTACATTTAAAGTGGAAGGCAATTTATATATATTTATATATATATATATTTATATATATATATATATATATATATATATATATATATATATATATATATATATATATACACACACACACACATCTGTATTTAATTATTGAATTACATTTTTTACATTAGTTTTTATTTTCACTTTTAGTCATTTATTTATTTTGAATTTGGCCAGTTTTAGTCCATACTGCCAGGATGAAATATTATTCAAATGAGGGGGCGGTCCTAAGCGTGTCTTGGGTTGGACTCCACCGCTGCAAACTGCCTTTCATTGGTCGAGTGAGCGGGTCGGCGAACAAGGAAAACTCGCCGGCTTACATTGGAGAACTCCAGCAATGGACGACTGACTATCTTGTCCACTGTCACCTCGACTTGTTGTCGAGCAACTCAAGTCGCAAGTTATGGTGACAGTGGACAATATAGTCGTCCATTGCTGGAGCTCTCCATTCAAGTCGGTGAGACGCTCACTTGACCAATGAAAGGTTGTTTGCAACGGCGGAGTCCAACCCAAGACATGCTTAGGACCGCCCCCTCATTTGAATAACTTTTATTTTCGACCTGGCAGTATGGAACAAAACTGCCAAAATTCAAAATAATGAACTAACTACATAAATAAATAAATAACTAAAAGTACAAATAAAAACAAATATAAAACATATAATTCAAAAATTAAATACGCTGTTTTTATTTCTATTTCTTTTTGGGGATTTTATTTTAATTTTTTTATAACCGTTTTTATTTTCATTTTTAGTCATTTATTTAGTCTTATTTAGTCATTTATTTATTTTGAATTTTTGCAGTTTTGGTCCTCCATATAAACATGACATTCTGTTTAATATTACATTTGTGGAATATGATTTATGAAGCAAAATCCAGCCGTTTTGATCCATCTCAGGGGGCAGCCATTTTGCCACTTGCTGTCGACTGAAAATGACATCATTGTTGCTCAGGGCTCAGGCAACAACCAATCACAACTCACCTGTTTTCTGAAGCTGCACTGTGATTGGTTGTTACATGAGCTACTGTGATGTCGTCTTCAGTCGACAGCAAGTGGCAAAATGGCCGCCTACTGAGATGACTAATTTTGCTGCTTAACTCATATTCCACTAACACAATATTAACCAGAATACCATATTTAGACTAGTGGGGCTGCATATAACATATTATTGTGAAAAAAATATTATAATAAAAGGGGGGGGGGGGGTGACTTCCCCTTTAAAACCAGGTTACACACAGATTTTATGCCCACCGCAATTTATCACTTTTACCAATTCAAGTCAATTCAATGTCTAGGTTCGGACGTTGGAGTACTTGAAGCATCAGGCGCAGCAGGCTGACATGTCTCACCTGTCAGATACGGTCCAGAGGCTCGCACTACAGTCCCGTACTTGATTAACACCATCAACAAGTATTTTTGTAAAAATGAAGCCCACTACATAGCGGAAAGCACTAAGAAATGCCTTAATGAAATGTAAGACAGATGGTACTTGTCAAACACAAATTGTGTTTACATCCATTCATTTTCTACAGTGCTTATTCTTGTTAGGGCCTGGGATGAGCTGGAGCCGATCCCAGCTGACTGAACCAAGAATGAGGTACAGCCTGAATTGGTTGCCGGCCAGTTGCAGGGTTGAGATCATTTTTTGAGCATTAACAAATGTTGCTTTCCAATATTTGGCCGAGTGCCGTTGGTTAATCCTCTAAACTGCATTAAAAAATAACACAGTAACAATCAGCTTTGTTGACTCAAGTTGCACTTGGGTTCTGTGTATTATCATGCAGTAGCATTCATATAATTTACATATTTATCAGAACCCTCCATTATATTTATAGAGTGCTTATCAAGTCTGAACTCATCTTTGTTTCATGCCATAGCTGGATTGCCTTCATTTTCATATGCTACAATAAAGAAAATGGACAAGACAACATGAGTTTCACGTCAGTCTCAATCCTCTCAATGGTAGTTTATTGACTCTGTTAGTGTATCACGGAAAAGACAAATGCCCCTCTTCCATGTGTGTTGTCAAAGAAAGAAAAATCAAATAGCATGACTCTCACATTTCAAACGCATTAAAAACAATGAACACAATTGTCTTTATGATAAGACGCTAGCTGTATGACAACCAACAAGTCTCTTTGGAAATGGTGTTCTTTTTAGCCGCTCAATTATTATTTGCCTTTCGCTGCACAACAGTGACCACTGCAGAAAAAAAGAAAAAAAAACATACAACGCTTTTCCCCGCACAATACTGTTAACTAACAAATGTAGTAAATGTTTTAGAGCAATTCTAGATTTGGTATCCGTTTTGAATCTTTTTAAAGGGTAAAGAAAAGAAAAAAAAGAGTACAAGTGCCTAATTAAACTGAATGACTATCTATCCATTTTCTATAGGGTGAGCTGAATCCTATCCCAACTGTGTAGTGGGGCGGGCCAGGACTGTTCGCCAGCCAGTCACAGGCTATAAGACAAACAACCAGTCTCACTCTCATTTATGGAGTCTTCATCTTACCTAGCATTCATGTTTTTGGAACAATGCACATTGGAGGCATGCAATGTTAAAGCTTTGCCTTCTGCTGATGGACTAAACATCGGATGAGAAACTGAGAAGTGCTCTTGACTACAACAGGCAAATTTAAATGGCTAAGACAGCTGAATCAAGGGTGGGGGGAAATGTGCAGAGAAATGCTGACAACAGGAATACATCGCCACCCCATGGTGACTATGTAAGAACGCAACACTGTAAAGGAGGAAACATTTTGTCTACAATGCTGTCAAGTGCATCAAACCCAAGACTCTGAACAGCAGAGTCCAAATATGAACAAAAGCAATGATTAAATAAAATATTTTGCTACACCTGGGTGCAGCCCGGTACGTTTTAGAACTGGATGGCTGAAATTATTGAGGGGAAGGCACAGTAACAAGTACCTTACCTCACCCTCTAATGGTGGAGGCGGCGGGGTCTTCCAATTTGTGTGTGTTTATATGTGTGTGTTTGTGCGCGTGCGTGTTCTTTTGCTCTTCGCCTCCTCAGCCGTCGGCTCAATCCAGCTCGATGGGGCTGCTGTCTTCCTGCGCCTCCTCCACGCCGTCGTCGTCCTCACCCGCTCCCATCAGGCTGTTCAGCAAGTTTCCTGCACAGATGCGAGCGCGCCAATATCGTGAGGAGAGTTTACAAAGACGAGGCACGGTCTCGGCTCACTCACCTAGCAGGCCGCCGTATGACGGGGATTGTTTGGGGGGAACGCCGAAGAAAAGCTGTCCTATTCTGTCAAGGTACTTCAGAAGGTCCAGAGAGGAGAAAGACACGAAACATTTTTGATATACAGTGAAATCCTAATATGTAGTTGTCCTCTGTTATTTGCTGCATAATCTCACTTATTTTCTGTTTTCAAGCCAAAGCATCGACAAGGGTCTGGAAGCACTCACCTCATTATACATGGGATCCCTCTTCAGGGAAGGTTGATATTGCTCACATAACACTGTGAAAACTGTTAATTTACCCCTAAAAACAACAAACAATAAAATGCAGACTATACAATACAACTGTTGGTTTTTTTTATATGCATTTTCTCACCCATCCACTGCCAGCAGCAGAAACCAGATAAAGTTAAGAAGGGGCTGAACAAATGGAGGACCTCGCTCTATGGACGGGTGTTTCTCTGTGTACGTGCTGAACACAACGGAAGCGCTGTTTTTGTTCTTTAGGCAGAGGAACCTGTCAGAGCAAAAAAGTTTGTAAAAAAAAAAGATTGCATCTTTGCCTTTAACTATTCTATATAGTGCAAGCGCGCTTACTGTAGGACTGCCTGGGCCACAAACATGTCGACCTCGCTGCGGAAACCTCGGGAGGATGAATACTCCACCAGCATCTGGGCACAGCCCTCCCCGTCATACGAATGCAGGAAGTGGTAACGGGATTCACCATAGTTTTGCTCTAGAATAAAATAAGATTTCAGTTGATATTGTTTTGATTTTTTTTTTTTTGTCATTTGATATCATTATGCCTGACATACCTTTCCACAAGGTGACAGCCAGCAGCTGATGTAGCTTTGGATTCCCCAATTTTCCAGATCCTCCCGTGGACCATTTCAAGGCTCTGGACACGAAAGCTACTCTTTCCGGAGAGTTCTGTACCATGTGGCTGAACAGCTTGGCCAAGCTCTCTGCTCAACAAACCCACAAGCATCATTGATGACCGAACGTACGGCACGGAATGTCTCGATTTGATGCGTCGGGTGAACACTCACCTAATATCTCCTCTTCCACTTTGCTCTCTGACTTTTCCAGCACCTCGAGCACCAGCATGGACAGATCTGCTGCACTGTTTTGCTGCAAAGCATAACGTATTAAAATGTCATCACTAAAATCACAAATTTCCATCTAATAGTGGCCACGGCCCACTTAATCGTTTGTTGCAGTTCTGGTAAAATTTCATAATGCCGGGAGTTGAATATTAATTTACCTGGTTATAGCTGAAGAAGAGTAAGGCGCCATTGTACATCAGCTCCCTGGCTTCACTGTGTTTTGCCTGTGACATATACCTGTTGACAGGCAAGAGTCACTTTTACAAATATGTTGGGCATGAACAGTCTGTGTAACAAGCCCAGGAGTAGCTCATGCTCTCAGAATGGTTGACAATAATACACTTCATTAAAAACAAAAGGTAGAGCGATAGTGGGGAGAAGAGGGGTGTGGTTGTCTTTCGTGGAAATACTGTGAATATAAAAATGGCAATATAATCGTTTGCGTCAATATGGAGACGTTAAATACATGATAGGCTGCTTCTCTATCGATTTGTCAGCTAAAATAGCAATCAATAAACTGAATCTGTAATTCAGTTGTGTCTATCATATGTATAATGTATATACATACACACAAATTAGATATGTCAAGGTGGAGCATGTCAAGGTAAGTCAATCCAGACGGCTAGCTACTAGCACATCTGGAGAGTAATCGCAAATGGCTTATTACGCGCTACTGATCACAACATGTAGCATTTTTAAACTCATAACACATAATTTTCTGCCGTCTTGTGGAGTCAGGCCGCACTGAAATTGCCATTGTTTATTTCCTTAACATTTAGCAACAATGCTAGCAAGCAATTCGCTAGCAGTCCATTTTACGACCGCAGTTAATTGACATTTCCGTTGTCCAAACAAACGGCCGGACTAACGTGGGTGGGCAGGGCCGTGGTGAAATCCCCCCAATCGGATTCGTGTATGCGTTAAGCACGTTTGACGACAGGGAGATCTGGAACACAGCAGGCCTCGAGAAGCTACCAACTTCAAATTAGAACGATATAGTGAATTCTTACCTAAAAAATAACGTCCTATACATCTGGTGTGCTTCATAGTAATCCCCCTTTTCTACGCTGGCTCGCAGTTTGCCTTCAACCCTCTGTACGCCTCCGCGGTTTCGGCCACTGGAGCACCTCAGGGACTCCTGCTCCGACATCGTCGTAGCTTAGCAGCGGTGCTCCTGCTGACTGACTTGGGTAGCTCGAATGTTGACAGGGGAAACCGGAAGAAATGAAATGAAGCGTGAACCTCTTCAACTAGCGTAGTGATAGTTACCGGTATCACGGTAAAGTGCAGTTGTTGGTGTCCTCATTACTCAGAAAAATCCCGGTTGTCATATTTATTTATTTTTTGCGTAATTATGAAACTGGTTTCAATAGTGGTCAACATTAGTACAATAACATTGTGTGTGTGGCTTAATTTCACTTTCCAGTTAAAACAAATTTATTTCGTCACATAACCCTGTTTTTCTTATTTTTTTCTTATTATCACCATTATTTATTATTTAACTACATTTTCCCCCAATAGCAACATTGGACCGTCATTTGATGACCTGTAGCAGACTTCAGTACCTGCATTACATTTATGTTACACTAGATGGAAGCAAATACCTTTATGGCAAATGTCTGCTGTCATCCGCATTCGTTCAAATGGCATTAACCCACGTTACAGTTTCAGTAAAATTCAATATAGTTATTAGTACGTTGTGGGGAAAATGAATGTTCACGACAATAGCATGTAATAATCTCATAGGAGGGTAACGGCAATTTGACGGTAGAGACGTTTTGAAGCGTGCCACCACGTAGAGGAGGGTTTTCCGGTTAAACTTTCCTTTGTCATCAGGAAGTGGCAGCGACCGGGGTGTCTGAGTTGTATCTTCGCAGTCAAAAACATACTACTGGCGAGCATGATAAGTAAGAGTAATGACATATTTGATAAACCGCAGCTACGGCGATAACGAGTACGTCATTTACGTAAACCGCAGCGTGATGGACGTGAACAGTTAGCCGGGAGTTAGCTAGGAGTTAGTAGAAATGTGTGGTGAGCATTATATGCTAATAGTGATTTGCTAACTTGGGCTGGATTAGCGTTGCGAGCATGGACGCCTAACCGGTTTCATCATCAGACGGTGTGTTTTTCTCCCCACGTGCATAGATTTTATATTGATGTAACAATCGAGTTGCGTGTGCTGTCACTTGATTTGTTTTTGGTTAACTCCCACCCGGGCAAGCTAACAATAGCATAGCTTGTGTGTCTGTTTTGGTCAGTGACAGCTGTAGGCTTGCTTACTGCTCGCCCGTGACAACTGAGCAGGCCTCCTGCAACGTGGACTATTGGCACAGTTTTGTTGGCTAACTTTTGGAAAACTATTTAGCATAGCTATGATGCTTAATTAACGCTGTCGTCTAAAAGAACGTTTTTTTTTTAAACTAAAAAGTCCACTCAATGTCTTTACGATTACAAAAGCAGCTGATGATATTGTAGCAACGGAAGAGCTATTGAATAGGAACACAGGGACATTTCAGATGAAAGGGTAGTAATGCTATTAAGATTGAAGATTGGCTAAGTGAGGCAGTTAGTGTGCGGACTGCGGAGTGACTGGGCGTGAGCTGTGGTCGATAGCAGCTCTTGAATGAATGCTGTACCGTTAATAGTACAGTACAATAAACACTAAGCAATAATGTACAGTATCTGTATGTAAGAATCAACACCTATGATGATGATGATGATAAATTATTGCTATAGCGGTGCAGTTATGAGCCAAAACAGCAGACATAAGCACCGCAATCTTAACAATTCATCCCCACTAGCTGACTGTCATAAATCTAACATCGCTGCTGTTAGATATGTGATTGGATGAGTGGAGTGAGCATGTGTGTAGGCGAAACTTCTGCCTTCCACTGCTGAAGTTTGGTTGAGCGGAAATGGGATTAGAACCAACAGTAACAATTTGTTGTCTCAAAGAGAAGCTACAATATGGTCGGCAGTGATTTGCTACAAAATAAAAAATTTCGGACATTTTTTTCCCAACGTTACAGAAAAGCATTAATAGGCTATTTTTTTCCACAAATAATGTAGGATAGGTTCCTTGAATAAAATAGAAAATCGAGGAATTTGCGAATGTCAGATTAATGTAATACGTGTTGCTAAGTAACACCCTAAAATTTTCTCAAACTTGTTACAAAGCGTATCTTGGTTTATTGAAGCAAAACAGCAAAACTATAGGCTTAACTGTAAAAATGTGGAAATGTGGAAGACTTTCACCATCACATCCTTCAATTTGTGCATGGCAATGATGGCACAAGAAATGTATGGAAGCAGGCACAGTGTTGGCTTGCGGGAGCAGTGAACAACCACATTTTGTTTCCACAGATTTGTCTATTCATTTGTGTTTTTGTAATATATGTTACATTGTAAAGGCACTTGTTAGACGCCCAGTAATGTAGCAAGCATCACAGAATAGTTGACAAGATTATTGACTGAATGCTTTTTTTTTCTCTCTTTGATATTTTTCAGCAGCTGTGACCTGCTGGAATGGGAGCACGCACACCCTTTTAAGATAAAGTGAATCTGGTAAGCCTGATTCCCGCTCGTGCCTCAGCAAGCTGGAAGCTTGCTCCTTATCTTGATGCCTGGAATTGAAAATATGTTGCTGCACTTGTCTTTGCTTATGTCTACTCGTCGATGTTCAGACGTCTGTTTGGGTGTGTGCAGGAACTGAAATACAGTCTACCTCCTGCATACTGGTGGTTCGGTAACCTTGCATATTCATAGATTTTTTTCCCAATGTTTTTATTTATTGTTTTGGACCTCTTGATTGTGAGGCAGATTTTCTAACCACTATCCCACTGTGCTGGCCAGGAATACTTTTGAAGATTTAAATCCATCATGTCACCACTGTCACTGTAGCTTGAGCTTGTGGCTCCCATTCAAATATGTTTGCGCTGGCGTTTGATTGTGAGACAGCAGAGCCGCATGTTTGTTTTCAGGCGCACTGTGCAGGAATCCCCACGAGGACCCCAATGCTAAAGAACACATATTTTCATAGAGGGCAAGAGAGCAATCAACACACAGCAACACATTGGGTCTGCAATTTTTTGGGGGCCACAAGTTGGACATGTGCCATCCTGTCAATCAGCCTGTCTGTTTTTGTTTTTCAAAATGGAAGATTAGATTAAGAGGCTTCACGTCGTAGGCAATCATCTCAGGGGTAAACTGGTTTTCATGACAAAATTGCAGCGTAATCTGACGTTCCGTTTTTGACATGAGCTAAAAGCCACTCTATGCTGCTGCGCTGGCGACATTTTCAGCGAGGTATTTTGTCACACGTAATCTTTGTGAGCGAAGAGGCCATTGGACATCTGTTCTATCCCTGCTTCATTTTCCGAGCTAGAAATCTGGCCCCTCTGTCAATGTAGACAGGAATAAGACTGGATGGATCCTGAAGGATTTAATTTATGGTTGGTCCATTTACTGCTAGGCCAATATTATCAGGCTATTATCATATTTACATTTTTAAACATTTATAGTGATGTTTGATCTTATTTAAAGGCAGCTCAATATGCCACGAATTGTGGTATAATTTCAACATAAACAAAGTGTATTTTGTTGCAGATTTCTCTGCCACCCTGGCAATGCTGCAACCACAAGCCGACAGTATGGAAGTCGCGGGACCGGGTGACTCGACCCACAGTCCGCAAAGCGAGGCAGTGACCAGCGAGCTCCAGGAGCTGTCTCTGCGGCCTGCTCTAACGGAGCTGCGGCTGCAAGAACGCAAGAACGGTGAGTTATCGACGCGAAACTGTCCCAACTAGAAAAACAATTTTTTTGTTCGACAAATCCCGTCAGATTTCAGCTCAGTAAGCAGCTAAAGCACAAATTCCACACTTAGGGTTCGCGTTTCCTGTGGCCTTTTGTTACGTTTTTGTTGTATGTGACTCACTTGGATTTATTTTAGTTTTAGTTTTCCATGGTTAACTTGTATTTACACTTGTGTGACTGCCAAGAATGTTAAAATGTTACGTAAAACATGTCCTGTAGCATCAGTAAGGATGCTGGTGACATTTTGCGAGTAATTTTTTTTTTTTTTTGAGTTGGGTATTCAATGTTACAGGTTGTAAAATGTTTAGGTAAAATAGAAAGTTTGGAGAGGAAAAAAAAACTCCTGCTAGAACCAAAAGATAAATGTCTGTGTTTGTACATCTTGTTCATTTGTCAGTGGACAGTTTACCTCAGCGTGGAGGTTGTTTAAAGATGGGGGACAAGCTTTATGTGTGCATGTGAGTGCAAGAGTGAGGTCATCGGAGTGAAATGAGCAAAGACGCCGCTGTCCCTAATTGACTTGTGTCTAAGGATAGACATTCTCTTACAGTGGATTAAAGCGCAACAGACTTTTTTTTTGGACTTAGACATCCCAGCACGTTGTTGTGTTTAACGTAATTCTCACTGATATCGCTTAAAACTGATATAATAGCTGCAACAGATTGTTGATTAATTGATGACAGTAGTTTGGTCACCTACTGGTAACCGTAGTGTGGTTGCAAAGTTTTGGCTATTGTTCTGTTTCACGTCACAATTGCGTAGTCTGTTGTTTAGTCAAACTTGGCGTTGAACACGCACGCACACACACACACACGAAGATTTGCATTTTTATAGACTCTGCTACTCCTGCCGATGATGGAATGCTGCCAGATTAACACTGTCAATTGTGTGGAGTTTGAAACACATTGTTTGAAGTATTGTGAATTTGTCATTGGGCGGTGGGGGGTTAAGCAAGCAGTTAAATGAGTTACCACATTTTGGGACTTCCAACTGTAGCGGATCTATCCGCAATTACTCAAGACTAGGAATTTGGTAAACTTTTGATCTGTGAATGCAGTGGGTTGAGACATTTAGTAAAATTTTACCACATTTGATCAAAGTAAACAAAAAAAAATGTCCCATGGCCACATTCACAGTAACACACAGATAGCCTCCGGGTACCACTCCCAGTTCTGAACACCCTCTGCTCTCATTGGCCTATTTATTACTTCATTCTAGCAGCGCAAAGCAGGCGTGTTGCAGCAAGTAATCACGATCGAAGGTGTTTGAAGGCGGCATGTGCGCACGCATACTGCAGTGTTGGCTGGGAGACAATGCGGAATGCCCTCATAAAGTTGATCAAAGTGTATATCTCACACCAAGTTATGCAATAGCATTCATTGCACAAGGATCCTTCCTTAGTAATAAACAGTTGGGGAGATTTATTGTGTGTGTGTACATGGTGACATGTTTTTCAGGAAGAGGATCAGGAACATGTGTAGGTCGTGTGTGTGCTGAAAAACCATTCCCATTTCCTGTTAACACTTTTATTTTGCTCTGATGACAACATGATTATAATTGTTGCTAAGTTTAAAGAGCTTTTGAGTGTGAAGGACTGCATGCCGCACAGCAAAGCTATAAGAAGGACATGCAGGAGGAGAACAGGGGCGGGGTGTCTGAAATGTCACTATTGCATAACTGCGGAGAGGGAACAGAAGGAAAATGAAAAGCAAGAATGTATGAAAGTCAAAGAGACAAAGCTTGGCTTTTTTTTTTTTAGGTCTCTCTAAAGTGGCAACCAAAGAATTGTTTTTATCTCTCTTTGTGATGACAGTGCAAAGTTAGAAATGTAAAAAAAAAAAAGAAAAAAAAGAGTTGAAGCTCTTGAGAGATGATTGGTGGACCTTGTCATCATCTCCGACCTACACACGCCCTCTCTGCCGGGGCATGCACTCACTTGTAGACAGTCCACAGAAAGGGAATGCGAGGTGCAACCTGTGGAGTTACTGCCGTTTTATGTGACTTTTCTGCAACTCTGCTGTTGCAGTTGTGCACTTTTTTGGGGGGGGGGGGCTCCCTCTGCACATTGTTTACTCGGCCTAAATTGGAAGTATGAGGCGCTAATCTCTCCCGGAGGGTGTCGCTTCCTTTCGGTATGGTCCAGAGGGATATGACTATCCTTTCAGGTAATGTTTATGACAGTGATTTGTCTTTTAATTGATGGCAGTGCCGGAAAAGTCACTTAGCAGAATCTAATTTGAATCAGGTTGCTTGAGTGAGTGCGGGGTGTGGTGAGGATGCTCGCATGCATACATGTTAGAGTAATGACTTTGCGTTTTGTTCTGTTGTTGTTATTGTTGTTTTAAGAATGAATGTATAGATTACAGACGAGATTATAAACCCCCATTTTGGGGGTTTGTGCGTGGCTACAATTTTTAAATCCTCCATGTATCATACGACACACAACTACATACATATTGAAATGTTCCCTCAGAACAGATTGTTCCATTTTACAAGGCAGGCTGCGCTATAATCTGATATTTAAATTTTATTTTCCCATGTGCCACCAGTGCCTTAAAGAAAGGCCAAGTATTTTATTTTGGATCCTTAATACAACTGTGTGAAGAGGTTCTGTTGCAAGACGCACAAAGGACTTGATGTTGAAATTCCATCAGTGTTTGCTCTGTAGCCCACATCATCTTGGCATGTAAACAAAGACAGATACAGATCGCATCCCGTCTCCCCGCCCTTTTGCATAATGACAATAGATAGGTCCAGCCGACATGGGGATGTTATGTAATGAGGGCTGAGTTTAGACTGATTATAGGACGCCTAAGTGCTTTTTATCCTCACACATTAAATTTGCAAACAGCAACACGCTGGAGTCTGAAGTGCGTTAGATTCTTCAGCGAGATTCGTAGCCCGGGATGAGAGCAGTCGTCATTTTAGGGAAACTTTGTTATGTAACAGGTGGGGAGGCTGCCAATAGCGGAGACCCACACAGCACTCCGTAAGACTGCGGAGGGAAGAATGAGTTTGGAAAATAGTTTCATATCTTGACAAGGGAGGATTTAGCATGGCAAAAATGTCACGAGTTGCATGAATTGAGACGTTATTGAGATTTAGTCTGCAGCAAACCCTTCCAGATGTTGTGTCTGAGGTGAGGTCATAATCTACACAGCTGAAACACCCCTGAGGTCATACAATTTGGAATTCTATCAAAATCTTGTATGACCTCAGCGTACTTCAAGACTCAAGTCATAAGTATTAGTACTGCACTTTTTTGCTTGGCAATGGCTTTTTAAAGGGTTTGTTCAGCGTCACCATGTGTACATTGTTTATTATATTACAGAGATTAACTTCTGGCCATGCCCCTTTGTGTTAAAGGTAGGGGTGTCAAAATGTATGCGTTAATTTTGAGTTAATTTCAAGTTCCTTTAACGCCTCTAATTTTTTTAACGCACGATTATTGACCGCCGCTTGGAAAGCCTGTATTGGGGGAATTCCAGTCGCAATGCAGCAGATACGTCCACGTCAAAATTTAGCAGTAATTAATTGAATAATAAATTATAAGACATATATTTGTGAAGACTGGGATCAAGTTATGTTTTACAATTTAAAAAATGTGCAGAATTTCACAAGTTACTTCATATTAAATTAATAAATTAGATAGCTCTAAATATTAAAAGAAAAATGCATTGAGCTGCCACCAATGTCATACAAATGCAATTATACTATCTAGTGGCAAAAAAATAACAAACACAAATCAATATCATACTCGTTTTTCATAGTACAGTACATCTTTTTAATTTTAACTCAATTTTAAGAATTATTATGAAATTAATGTATCAATGACTAAAAGCTGCAGCCATATTTCTATTAGTTTAAAATTGTTCCACTTTTATTTTAACGAGAGTTTGAAAACTTAGGGGGGGAAATATTGTACATTTAGAACAGATATAAAATGTACGATTAATCATGAGACATCCCCAGTTATAATTAATAGTCACTTTTGTCAATATTTGAGTTTTTAGAAACCTGAATAAGAGCATAATCGTGTTTTTGCGCGTTTACGTGGTTATTAACTGCATGTAAACATAATCAATGTAAAAAAAAAAAAAAAGCTAAAATGAACTTGAACAGCTGCAGTTAGAAGCGTAATATGTGGCAATAGCTACGTTGTTGTATGATAAATGTACATATTTACGCAACAGCATCCCATCACCAGCACACACAGACTTGCACCATGACCCGCGGCTGCCTCATAGCTCACGTCACGCTTTGGAACACGGACATGCACCTACAGGCTTTATTAGCCTTCCTGTCCTGACAGTGTCGTATTTCAACAAGCCCTTGCACACTTACTGTACACATACTTTAGCACACTTTGATTTGCGGTATAAAGACAATCCTGTTAGATCATGAGAAGTGAGGGACGAGCCCAAATCAGATCTGTTGCCTACAGCTTGAGAAAAGCACCGTATCAGCGGCGCAACCGTAGGTTTGCTCCTAGCAACAGGAGCATTGGCGAACGCACACCCACAGACTCAAGCCCACTCATGCCGCTTAGAAATAACACACACATGTAGAAGTATTAATGATTGTGATTTTGCAAGTGTTTAGCCAAAAGCACTAAAGGCTTTATTTGTCAGCAATGCCAACAAAAGTTATTATTAGCTACGGTACTTGATTATTTGTGCAATTAACCACTTGTCTGGGCAAGTATTTAAAAAGATCAATGTCAGCCTGCTTAAAAATGTTGGCGGCCTTTCAACGTCTCTGACTGGTGCTCTGTCTTATTTTAGTGGGTCAGCTTATCCACAAATCCTGTAACACAATTTTTTTAATGATGGTTGATGAAACAATTTTTAGGTGCATACAAACAATAAGTGCTTTTAATCGAAAAAACACTTTATTAACCCAGTTTTTCACACATTTTTCACCAGATGAAACTAAACTAGACTAAACTAAAAACCCTCATTAATAAACAATAAGTTGAACTAAATCAGTATGCATTTTCGTCAACTAATGACGAGACAAAAATGTATTTCACTTAATAAAAACTGAACTAAAATCCATGGACATTTTAGTTCATAAACAAAGACGAGACGGACATTTTGATTTTGTAAAATCCTGTCTGCTAATATGTCACTAAGACACACAGTGCCACACCCCCTTTCAAATCTGCAGCTAGACAGTGCAACATGCACAAACACAGACAGACAGGTGGATTCACGGTGAAAGGTTAAAAAAAGAAAAGAAAAAAAAGTAAATTATAATTATACTGTAACATTAATCCAATGGCTATAACGTTCCAACCGCAAACTAATGCTGGCTAACTTACTAGCTTGTAGCATAGAGCCATAGTAGCCACTTGTTGATATACTGTAATTGTATGTGAAGTTGTTTTTAATCAAAAAGATCAGAAATTATGATGTGAAATAGTTTTAGATCCAAAATGTTCAACATGATCTGACAAAAAAATGTAAAATGATTGTCCTGACTAAAACATTGACAGTTTTTGTTGACACTCCCTGGAAGCCTCTGGGCCCCAGGGAATTGACTGGTTATTCATCATAAATGGTTTTTATTTATTTATTTTTTATATCCAGTCTCTCTGTTGCCTACCATTATCAGGCCACACACTCTCTCACACAGACTTACAATTCCACACGCACAGTGGAGCTACTATATATGTCTGTATACTTTGCGTCTTGTCTACAGCTCAAATCATCCTCGTGTTTGTAAATAATAGAACAGCCATTATGCTGTGACTCACCTGCAAACCGCAAGCACAGCACACTTAGCGTTAGCACGTTGAACAGAGCAGAGTTCGCTTGACCTCACTCCTGTTGCTCATTTTCAGTGACTCACTCACTGAAACCGTGCACTGAGGAAAATCCTGTCAACCACTGCACCAAACAGAAAACAATGCAGGCTAAACCTTTCGAGTTAAATCTTGAAATATGATCATAATGTGAGTATGGATATAAGTTAGTATGCTGGAACCTCTTTTGTCACGTGTCTCCGGTTGTTCAAATACAAACAGAAACAGAAAGTATTGCCCTTAAGTTTGAACTGCAAGCAGCCCACTGAGTAAAACACAAATCTTACCTTTAGCTTGTGGCTTTTTTGCAATACTTATGGACCGCTGCCATTGGTAATGTCAGGGGAGATTATAGGGGAAGTAGATTGTGATAAGAGAATTATTGCTGTATGCGTTACACATTAATCATTAAAGTTAATAAGAAAAAGATGTCTGAAGAATTAAAGGGTCAACCAGTGTTCAGTAAAATGGCTCATGTTTGACCTTAGAGGTTTCACTTTACCTTAATAGTTCACCTTTAACACACAAAATAGAAATGTGTGCCAGTATTAAAGGTCTGTGTCTAATTATGATCTGGTCATTGGGTTCAGTGAAATAAGTCAGTGTGCAGTTTTTTTTTATTAGATGTTAAGGGCAGGAATAGAAGTCTAAAAGAGACTTTGTCAGGCCAGACCCAAAAGCTCTCTCAAAACAGATGCAACACTTTTAAAAGGTGTTTGTCACCTGTACTTTTTAGTTCTCACAGTGGCGCTAATTGGCTGTAGCCACTTTTTCTCGAACCTCAGTCTGGTTTAGTGGGACTGAATTGGACACTCACGGTAGAGGGAAGATCACAAGACAGGTTCCTCTGCAAGTAGGGCAGGAGGTTAGGGTGTTTGGTACAATGAAAATGACTTTCAGATGTTGGAATTACGTAACAGCTTGTGACTAACTCGCCACCGTCGAAATGCAACCCTTCCAGTCCTGCTGCTGTGTTCAATTTCTTGCAGACGTTGTGTCTTTGTTTCAGAATTTCCCATGTGCTCACAACAGCTTAATCTTCCTCAGTCCGTCCTGGTGCACACTAGTGAAGGGTCATGTTATTACGTAGGAGCAGCTGCCAGCTGGCCTTCGCCTTTGGATTTCATTCAGCGCTAGTGCTTTTATAGACCTCTGCAGTGTCCTTCAACAGTGTACAATTAGACCTCAGTTGGACTGCATTTATGGACAAAATGTGACAAAGTGGAGGGTGCAACTAAAAGAACCCTTAAACTTTCCAAGACCCAACAAAAATTACCAGCACTCAGATGGCTACAATTGCTAAGTGTTCTCTGTGTTGTTGTATGCCGCTGGGAAACTTTGGACTTTTTGTTGTGCATCTAGGTAATGCTTCACTGTGATTGAAGGTAACAGGCCTAAATGGCTAACTGCACCACATTTATTGGTTGATTTATTAGTAATAATTAGTGCTGTCAAATGATTAAAAAAATATATCTAATTAATCGTGGGATATTCTGTAGTTCATCGCAATTTGATCACATTTACTGCTACCATGTTCTACAAAGATTGTAATAAGATATTTACTTGAGTAAAATATTCGAATTGGCGTAAAATCATTTGCTCTTAGATGCCCAAAGACTTCTGGGATGGACTCCAGCACACTCGCGACCCTCGTGAAGAATAAGCATTTCAAAGAATAGATTCATGGATGGATAGATGATCCGCCAAAATCGTACAACTAATCTATTTGATTTTGGCTTTGTAAAGTGTGTAAATTATTTTACAATTCTCTAACAAACATCAAGCGAGAAGTGAAACTACCTAGAGTCCGTGTTTATCAATCTTCCCGCCAGTGAATCCTTCCGAGTTTGGCTCTAGACGTGAGCAGAGGCTCAAGGCCGACACAGGAAGTTAATAACATTGAGTTAACTTAATGCTTCAAAGAATTTAAGTTAATCTCCAGAGTTAACACTTTAATTTTGACAGCCCTAGTAATAATTGAATGAAAAGTGACTTAAACAAGAGTGTCTTGTTGGATGAAAAACTGTAATAAAGTCCTTAATAAATCGTACATTGGCACTTTGTGAAAGTAATGAGGGAGTCTGGAATTCCAGAATTGCCATTGACTGGCGGCCAGTCCAAGCTGTACTCTGCCCCTCATCCAATGCTAACTGGGATAGGCTCTATCTCACCATTTTTTTTTCCTGAGGAAAAGTGGGCTGGAAAATTTATGTCTGTCTGGGAATTATTGCATTCATCTGATATCTTTGGATTCACTTGGCGCCATTTGCAAATGCACAAGAAGTTGACTCAATGGTTTTGGCAGTACGTTTACTTTTTCCAGTACAAACATTGAGTGAGTACACTAAGTGGTTAAGTGCAGCCTTTCTGTTGCTCAGTTTACATTTCAGTGTCTTATTAGACTATTACTTGAGTGTATATTCTGCATCTGACGACAGCTAGGCAGGCACATTCTCTTGTGTGAGAATAAAATGGCCACTTTTACTCACAAGTAGTGTAGTTCACCGTCTTCTTGTCCACCCTGGCGTGTACACACGCTCTAGGTTTCTCAGGCTTAGTCCAGAAATGTCAGTAGATCAACAATAAGAAATCCCAAACTTGATGTGTTGGGTCACAGCCAAATACAAACACTGCTGGTAAATTCCACAGCATATCCAGAGGGAGGGAAAGAACCAGGAAATAAAGGAGAAAAAACACCGTCTGTTTTCTCTGCTGGAATGTTAATAGCTGGTGTGACTGAAGGTAGACTGACACTTGGCCTGCTTAGTGTTTTGGCGCTGTTAATTGTTTTTGAGTTCATGTATTTATTTTACTACTTTCATTTTTTAATTTTTTTAATTTTTTTGCATTTTGCCATCTATTCTTCATCACTAAGCCAGGAGTTTAATTTGAAGTCCCCTGTTTCTCCAATTGACTAATTCATTCATGCGTTAATGTAATATAATTTTAATGCGAGACATGTAAGATTCAATTTTTCATGAAAACTCCTTAACCGCTCTCATGACCACTCTCATAGGAACACTTTGATGGATTATCCCTCTGATTTCTGGCCACTGTTTAGTACAACTGTAAACTCATTCAAGGCGTATACAAAATTCCTCAGAGTTGTAACGTAGGTTAACATCCGCCTAAACAACCACTATGACTGATCATTGGAAAATATTTCATATAAATATATTTCTTCTCATCTTCACTAATAGTCACTGCATGGATAAACTATCCTCTGCAGGCCAAAACAAAAACATGGTCCTCTGCTATTTATGGACAGACATTCTCAGTTAGACTGTTACGTTTCTGACACTGTCCCCTTTAGGGTTCCGTGTACAGTTGGGTTGAACCAGGCTTGCTTGGTGTTGTTTGTTCGTGATCACTTGATGAGTTGGGTTTACTACTTTCTGTAAAATGTCTTTATAGAAATTGGAAAATGGACAGGAAGTGTTGGGCAAAAAAAGATCATGTGTAACCCTCTTCAGAATAGTCTAAGGTTCCATGATACCTAATCTTATCAACCTCTGACTATTTGCCCAGGAATTACAATGCAATGAGTCACTTATCCCTCTACACCCAAATTGTAGTATTACTTGTAGGTTGTTTCTCCTCAGCTTTGAATGTGTTTTTTATTGGAGTCTGCTTTTGAATTGATTTCTGCAAAGTAAAACCACTATTACATATTATTTCCTATGTTAAGATGCAGTTATTCATAAGACGTACCTCCCTAGTGGTCCAGGTTAAAATGACCTTCTGAAAGTTGTGGGGGAGGCATTGCTGTTCATTTACGAATCAGAAAGTCCATCAGACTTCCTTTATGCTTGCATAAAACCAAGAGTTTCTCATTTATTTATTTATTTATATATATATATATATATATATATATGTATATATATATATGTATATGTATATATGTATATGTATATATATATATGTATATATGTATATATATATATGTATATATATATATGTATATATATATGTATATATATATATGTATATATATATATGTATATATATATGTATATATATATATGTATATATATATGTATATATATATATGTATATATATATATGTATATATATATATATATGTATATGTATATATATATATGTATATATATATATATGTATATATATATATGTATATGTATATATATATATATGTATATGTATATATA
Source organism: Leptonotus elevatus (assembly GCF_054856555.1). Lineage (NCBI taxonomy): Eukaryota > Metazoa > Chordata > Actinopteri > Syngnathiformes > Syngnathidae > Leptonotus > Leptonotus elevatus. The sequence continues at coordinate 10,304,480 of NC_141258.1, read as the reverse complement.
TATATATGTATGTATATATATATATATATATATGTATATATATATGTATGTATATATATATATATATATATATATATATATATATGTGTATATATATATGTATATATATATGTATGTATATATATATATATATATATATATATATATGTGTATATATATATATGTATATATATATATATATATATATATATATGTGTATATATATATATGTATGTATATATATATATATATATATATATATATATATATATATATATATATATATATATATATACATATATATATATATATGTATATATATATATATATATGTATATATATATAAAGTATTTCAGTGAAGGGGAAGGGTAAATAAAGAGCCAGATAAGAATGTCCAAGGCCAAATAGTTTTAATGGAATGTTTTCAAAGTCTGATAGCTCTTGCCATAGCCAAATGTAAACGTTGTTACTATATTTTCTTGAAACTGCATATAAACGCAGCTGAAATTGTGTTCTCTGTCTTAACTGCAGGCCTGTTACAATCATCTATTGAGTTTTTTCTTTTTACACTTCACTGTTTAAAGTCAAAGTGAGTATTCCGTCCTCTATCATTCAAACCAATAGAAAACAAAACATTTCGAACATTGTGAAATAACTTATTTCCCACACCTTCATCTTTCTTTTTAACTGCACAGTAAGGACTCAGATCGTTATTACTATAATCATTGCTTCTCTGACTTGTTTTGGGCTTGTTGGTTTTCCTCTTGCAAACAGTTCCATGAGAAGCTGGGGAAACCACATGGGATTGAACCCTAAATAAGAGGGACATAAACAAACAAAAACAAGGGAGGAGAACGAGAACTGCTGGTCCTTCCTTCTTTGAACGAGCAGATTTGTCATCGCCTTGTCTTTGAGTTTAGTACATAACATTAACATTTAAGGACATCTGCCGAGAAATAACAAATTAAACACACATGCTAGCGTTAACTTACCCTTTCCTCTTTAGCTCTTAACCTTTCCTCTCTATTTTGCATTAGCAATCTACTTTCTCACTGCTGTCAGCATTCTCTCAAACAAAATACACCATCTCCTTACTGCGGCCAGCAGACTTATGCAGATTTTAATTTAAGTAATTATTTATGGCTGTTTACTTTGTAGAAGTAGAAATGTCAATGCAGAATAAGTAGATCTCAAGTTGGGTCAGTTTAGGGTTGTGATATATAATTATACCTGAACAATTGAAGATGCTATAAATGGTATGTTGTAGTACTACCTATAGGTCAGGGGTTTGCAACCTACGGTTCTGGAGCTACATGTGGCTCTTAAATCCCTCTTCTGTGGCTCCCTGTGGATCTTCCAAAAACATTAGTAGAAATTAATGATTTACATATTTATTTGTATTTTTTTTATTTAAAAAATATTCTTCAAATGATTTCATTTAGATTTAAAAAATAATAATAATTTTATATTCCCAAAATTTTCAAGAGTCCAAATTTTTAACCTGTCAGAAAAAGATTTTTTAAATTACCTACATTTTTAATTGTCTAAAAACAAGAGGTTGCTGACCACCTGACCTAGGTTGTGATAATGGTGGAAATCGTCCCCTCAACACGGACTTGGTAAAATCAGTTATGCACACAAAATCACTTGTGACATAGACGAATACTGTGTTGTTTATATTACTCCGCCTACACAGCTACTTCCTAGTCCCGATGTGTGTTGTCATCCGTTTGTGTATCTGTTGTCCAGACTGTGACTCAGTCAGACTGTGAGCAGCTGGCTTTCAATCATTGAGTCCTTGTGAGTTATTCTAGTCCAACTGTTTGTTCTGCCTGAAGGGCTGTTTTCTTGCGCCATGAGGATATTATGAGTCACCTGTGTGATATAGTCGTTTACTGTACTGGTTGGTTATGTCTGGGTGTGTTAGATAGTAATGTTTTATTAATTCACATACTCTGTTCTATGCTGCATCTAAAATAGTCCATATAAAATACTGTAAAAGCAATGTTTTGTCTCACAAAACATTTATTCATTCTAAGAATATTGGGCTTTAAGTTTGTGTGTGTTTTCCTGAAAGTAACCTTAGCCTGTGAATGCACAGGTGATCCCACACTGAATATAGCCCCCCACACCCCCTACTGCCAGCTGGTCATGCTATTTAAAACAAAGTTGAGGGTGGGGGGGATATGTGGTGGGCAATTTACCGTTAGCCTCCAGCACGACCCACCGGCCTCTTTGTCAGTGGAACTTGAATGCAAGTCACTTTTTAACAAGACCATGAAACCTAGGCTTCCACATTCTATACTAGTTCCTCTTGAGCTTTACCACAACAGTGTTCTACAAAAATCTACAAATACAGCACTGAGCAGTAAATGAAGTGTCTGATTTATCACTTGCGCCTTACAGTAATTGTCTGTGATGTCATCCAAGTTTGACAGCTAAATGGACTTAGCTTTGAAAGCACTGTTAGTATGTAAGTGGCTGCTTGCCTCTGCCTGTAGCATTAAATGAATAGCAACAGCTGAGCAGGAGAACTTTATCGGCAACACTCCCTGCCTTTGTGTGTGTGTGTGTCCGTGCGCGCAGTACTGCATGTGTGTGTATTTGCTCGCTCGAGCTACAGGAGGAGCTGCAACCGCAGCAGAGTCTCACTGGGCACTGCTCCGCTCAGTGCTGTCCTCTCTTCCTCTGCCACTGGCCTCTGTTCCACTTCCTCCCACGGCTTGTTTTTCCTGTCCACGACTCGGCCCTGTGGATTATTTCCTTCAGGGGGGAAGATTCACATCGCAGCGCTGTCGTGACTCGCCGGCCGCCACTGCGGGGAAGAGAGTGGGAAAGAAGGCGTGAGACGCTGAGGCAGACCAATCGATTATACCGATCCAGAAGCGACGCATTGAAAGAGGAGAGGCAGCCTTCCTCCTTTTCATTTTTAGAGCTCTTCCCTGGCTTGCTCTGGACCTCTACAGAACATTTGGCTCACATTTTCCCCAGGAAAAAGAGTGTTCATTACAGGGACACAACTGGGCTATTTTGTCAAAGAAGAGGAAGGTGGCCTTTGAGTTAAATGTTTGCCACTACTACAAACTAACTGATCTCCATTCTAAATGATTATGCTGGACACCAACCATTGCCTGTCCTTTGAGCACTCCCCGTTGGGCTCTCCTCCAATGGGCGATGACCTGGACAAGGCAGGAGTGAGGATGGATCATGATAGACAGGTCTATCATAGCCTGAAAGAAGGTGGGCAACCCATCGCCGCATGCAGTCGGTAGCGGCACAAGACATCCGATCTGATTTGTGTTAATGCTGCTCAGCCTACAGTCTTTACATTAGTACTGTATTTGCTTGATATAGTTAGCAAAAGTTAGCTAGAGGTGGACACAATATGACTTGAAATCTTGAGATTGGTGACTATAGGTATAAACTGCTCAACTTGTAGGTCCTATGTGAGGTTGTTAATGAATCATTAGCCACAATTTCAGTTTGTTTAAGTGTATAGCTTGTTGATTTCCATCCGGCTCTGGCTCACATTGTGCAAGGTAGAAATTTTTCTGTTTGTAACACATACGTTTAGTTTTTTGTTGACCAATCAAAGGGCATGGGCAGCTGTGTATCTTATCTAGCTGTATGAGACAGTACTGCACCACCCTTATGCAGCACACGGCTGCATCGGTTGTAATGTGGTGTTGTTCAGATTATTTGGGACCCTTCATAACTTTTTGATAGGGTAAGTTAAAAAAATAAATCAGAAAACCAATGCGGGACATTTTCGGCTAAAAAATAGACCATCCATCCATGTTTCTGTGCTGTCTTCAGCTTGACTTTTTTGGCTGCTTCATCACTGTATTTAATGGTGGCTTTCACAGATGAATGGAACAGTGTGAAGCCACTGGAAGAACCTGAATGTGTTGCTTGCTTTTAACAGTGCCAATAAGAACGTTTTTGCTCGGTGCAAAATGATGCGCGCAGCGTACCTAAATAGATCATTTTGACACCAATGCTAACTTTAACATCCATGGGACAGCTGGATTTTTGCGACTCAGTTCTCCTTGAATCTTAATCTTTTTATCTTCCCTAGACTTTTTGGACAATGCTATGCTAACTTTGGAAAGGCCATTTTCTGATCGATCGTGACTGTGCCCCAGTACATAATTTCATAAAAGTATGATTGGTTGAGTTTGGTTTGTCAAGAGCTCAGATCTCAACCATTCCAAACACCTTGCAGGATAAATATGCACAAATAAACCTACTGGTACTCCAAAATCTTGTGAAAAGTCTTCCCAAATGAGTGGAAACCTTAGCTGCAAGATTAGACTTCATGTTTTCTCTTTCTGTAGGTAAATAAAATCGTATGTATGGACGCACAAGTTCAGTCAGATCATCCCAACTGGCTACCAAGATCTTGTCTTGGTTTCAGTGAAATCTTCCTTCCTTCCTTCCTTCCTTCCTTCCTGATACCTCTGAGACCCTCAGCCCAAACTGCATCCTCTTCCTTTGAGTGGATGCACCTGAAATTCTAGAGAATAAAGCATTTGAGAGACAATTCCTATTGATAGTATAAATAAAGGTATTGTTCATAATTGTAGTTCCTTCCTACTTCATATAAAAGCTGTCGTCCTTTTTTATGTGCGTCAATTTGGCGGTGCTCTAGTTATCCCAGTAAATCATTTTCTTAAATTAACCATAATGGCCCTCAAACCTGATTTGATCTTGTAGTGTGTAATCCTGTATCCCCTTTGGAGATTTATCCGGTTTGGAAATATTAATATCACCACAGACTTTGTGTACATACCCAGCAGGTCAAAGTAGAGATTGGAACTCTTGCATTAGTTTTTTTATTCAGTTTCTGGTTCACCGAGTACAAGTGACAAAGAGCGGATCAACAAATAGTCATTCAGTTACGTTATTAATTGAGGTGTTTGGTGTGTGTGCGAAAGGGGATAAGGCAGCAGTGAGATGCCAAGATAGAATAGAAGGAAAGTGCAAGGTTCTCTTTCCCAGAATAAACTTAATCTCGGGAAGTGCCAAGTGGCATGGCACCCTCCTTAGCTCAGCCTCCTCTTCCATGGCACACTTGGGCAGCACGTGAATTTCTTAAGTGTTTACTTCTTAGGGACAATTCATCTCTGAGCTGCTGCACCATTGCAGACGTACAGTATAACTGCATGCGCGTGGCTGTTTAGGTCTCAGTGTTTATATTAGTGAATGTGAACTGACGTGTTATTACTTAGAAGGGGAGTCTCGTGCTTGTCTGATCCCTAAAGAAGTAGTGTGTATATACTTGTAAATAAAACAGAAGCGTTGACATCACCAGCGAGGCTTTCAAGTTGAGGAAGGACATTTACGCCTGCAGTCCTAAACTAATTCCTGGCGCTTGCAGTGTTGCCGGCCAGACGTTTGTCATAAGAGAGAGCGAATGCAGCAAACTGCGGCGAGGACGGTTAGCTGGCCTGAACCGGTACAAATAATGTCGTTTTGTCAGTGCGAAGTAACAGGTGCTGCTTGTCCTCAAACTAGCCGGCAGAACGGCCGTTAAAAGCAAGCCTCGGTGGTATGTTCAACTTCACACACATGCGTAACCTTTCAGGAGGGCCAGCTGACGTGTGTGTGTGTGTATATGCAGGGGTGTACATAAATAAAATGGTGTGGTTCTCAAATGAGCACCAGAGGTTGTTGTTTGTTGCTCCTTTTTTTCCCCCCGACCCACCGACCTCATGAATGAACTTGTGGGCCACATCCAGACCGTCCATAGTCTCTACAGCCTCTAAAGCGGAGTCAGTTTTGATTGTTTTGTTCAACAGTTTTACCAAAGAATTGTAGTCATGGATCAAAGAAAGCTATTGGAACAGTATTTGAATCTAAATATACTTTTCATTTGATATGTTATGCATTGCATTTCCTGTACTATGTTTGTTTTCATGTTTATCTTTGTCATCAGTCTTAGCTTTCTGCAGTGCAAAAACACGTTCTAAGTTAGTGTTTTCGATGCTAAGATAAACTCCTGCAAGATTTGCTGCTGTCTAGTGAGATGTGAAGTTTCGCATGACATCAGGCAAGACAGTTTGGGTATTAGTGTGACGTCCGTGACATTTGCGAACATTTAGAAAGTATTTGCAATGTTTATATGTAAATTTGTATCACTTTAACTTAACTGAATGAGTAGATTTTGTAGTCAAACATAATCCAATTATTCTGTCTTGTTCTCTAAAAGTCTTTCTCAGTCTCTTGTGTTATGTAACAAGTGCTTCCTGTTTTAAAAAGATGGCACAATCGACCTCTCTGGACCGCTTACAGTATAATCCCTTCCAAAGCTTGTATTTATTTTTATTTTTTTAATCTTGCTTTATCGTACCATATGTTGATATGGTTAATTAGTCAACTCTGTATGCACATGCACATGAATGGGTGGAAAAATACTAAATTTATCTATAAGAAAGAGGAAGTGTGTGTTATTACTCATTCGCTCTTTTTACCCGCCTCTTTTGTCACCCTAAAAAAAAAAATAGATTGGGTTAGGTGGGAGCAAGAACTGCCTGCTAGAAAGGGTGACTTACTCATGTCACTCATGCATCAGGATTCCTGAGGTGGTTTATTAATTTAAATGTGAACAATGGACTCTGGATCAGCTGGACACAAGAAACAACAAGCAACAGTCTTCTTTTTTTTGCCATTTAATTGGACTTTCTCTGATTTCCTCTTCTCTCCTCTGTCTCCATGCAGTCCTCCAGCTCAAACTCCAACAGAGACGCACGCGAGAGGAGCTGGTCAGTCAAGGGATCATGCCACGTAAGTGTTGCATATGTTCAATATCATATTGTTAGCTGCCTTTATGTTGCCTATGAGAAGAAATCGATTCAAAAAGAGGATCTACTGCAGGATGCGGTTACTAGTAAAGACAATCATCTCATTCCGTTGCCATCTTCAGTCTCCTCAAAAAATAATTCTGCATTATATATTTTTAAACTATTCTCATTCAAGTTTTGCACATTTGTTATCAAATAGTGCAGCTTCTTCTTCTGCTGCATCCAACTTCCTGTTTCAGGCTTGCACACATCAGACGGTAAGGGTTGGTTAAGATTAAAGAAGAAGCAAGCAGCCGCACAGGATGTACGATCGGGTAACTCGCAAGATAGTGATAGTGAAATAAAAACGAAGTTAAATGTCAAATGGTCACCGAAAGAATATGAAGGTGGATTGAAGCTAAGCCAGCATGTAAAATGCACTGCAGTATCTTTTTTTTCTGTCCCAGACTTCTTTAGGAGGTTTAATAAATCTATCTGCGGCCATTTTATGTTACAAGGCCCACTGCCAATCCCATTAAATTATCCAGGTGGAATACAGCACTGTCAGTATGCGCAAATAGAGACTAAATGGAGCACTATCTTGCCCGAGTATGATGTACTGTATGTTCTCTTAGCCCAGAATTCTGCAAACAGTCTGTATTTTGATGGCCACCTCTAGTGACAAGGCCCCTATTGGATTATTGCAAAGGAAGGGTCACATAAAGTTTACAGAAATGAAACCACATAATATTTAGCTGCAAAAAAAAGAAAAACTTTAGATCTTCTCACTTGGAGTCTGCAGAAGTGTCAGTTCAGCCGTGGTGTCAAATTGTGGTTTGCAACCGTAGGAGGTGTGAGTGAGAAACTTTTTGCCTCCAGCCCTTCATTAATGACCGTTGGTCTTGAGCAATGATTCCTTCATAGACTACTTTGTGGAACACAGAAGACTTTTTAAAGGGGAAGTCAGTATTATGCTCTATGTGCCTTCACTAGTCTAAATACGGCATTCTGATTAATATTGCATTTGTGGAAGATGAATAAAGCAGAATAAAGCAGCATTCTTATCCATCACGGGGGCGGCCATTTTGCCACTTGCTGTCAACTGAAAATGACAACACAGTTGCTCAGAGCTCCGGTAATGGCCAATCAGCTTGTGAACGTCACATGATTAAACAGAAAAGGGGTGAGCAATGATTGGTCGTTCTCTGAGCCTTGAGTAACTGTGATATAAGACAGCTAGTGGAAAAATGGCCACCATTTGATAGGTATAAAAACAAGTGGATTTTGCTGCTTAATTAATCATGTTCCACAAATGCAATATTAATCAGAATGTCGTGTTTCGACTAGTGGGGGTGCATACACCATATTATAGTAAAGAAAAACTTGACTTCCCCTTTAAAGATATGACAATAATGGTTAGTGTGAGTTGTAATGGAAAATATTTTATGTATTCACTGAGGCTGACGACAAAATGGCACAACATTTATTGGGTTTTTTACATTGAATTTACAGTGCCATTGACAAAATCAAAAGTCAGTAGCACCCATTCTATTGGCACATACTGTACACAGTCTGCATTATCTAACATGTCAACACAATATTAAAAAAAATTAACCCCAGACTTTTAGAAAAAAATAACACAATATACATTTGGGACATAAATACAATGTACAGACGGCAATATAAAGTGTCCAGTGGTACGGTAATAATCAACAACAAATGTGTAAATGATGCAGTGTGTAGGAGCTACAAATATGAATACAGTAATAAAAGCAAAACAGAGATTTGCACATTGTCAAAGTGTCCCTATAAAATTATGAGTCCACTGTTTTTGTAGTTAATGGCAAAATGATAACTTTTGAGAAATCAGTGCTTAGGAGTCCTTTGCATGTTCAACGCCGCGCTCGTCTGAAAATGTGACCATACACCTCTGTAAATGTCCACATCCTATTCCATGTTATTTAGTGTCACCCGGTGACTGTGACAGACTAAGCATCATAACGTTGCTGTGCGTCGTGACGTTGATGCGTCTGTTACATCACAGTTGGTATGTAGGTCCTCTTTGAACGTCAGGAGTTGCGACACGAGGAATGCCTCCCACCCTCCCACGTTGGGTGTCATCTCGTGGTTAGAATGTTGACACCATGCGTGTCCCGGGCATGGATTTCACCAGCTCTTGGTTGACCAATCACATCGTAGCGCTCTTTCAACACTCCAAACTGCCACTGTCTTTTCGATATCCTTCCCTAAATAGTTACTTTTCAGACAACACAATTTCGATATACTGCTAGGTTGATCTTATTCATTTTTGTTTTGAATTTTTACAGGCTCACTACTACTCTGAATCCATTTTCACAGATTGCAATGCACTTACACATGATTTCCTCCCACAAGCCCATAGCAGTTAATCCATTAGTCTCTCCCCTTGCTCCCATTAAAATAAGAATACATGGCGTTCCTGCAGAGCTTCTGTGCTTTTCAGTTGGTCTTTTTTACTTACCACCCTTTCACCTTAGTCTTTGCTAGCTAGTGGTAGAATGTGTTGCTACTATACCTGCAGAAGTTACGTTTAACCGTAACAATCGGCTTGATGGTCATAATTGTAGTCATGTGTTGTGATTGTTGGCCTCATTTCAGACAAGTATGTAAAAGACAATGCAATTGTGTTTCCTTGGCCGAAGGCGGAGGTGTCCCATGTCAGTAAAGGTTGTGCTTATGCTCCCGCACACGCTGCACTCGGCCTCGTCGTCATCATCAGCGCATGGTTCGGAATAACAATTCTGACCTTCCCTTTCTGCAGCCACTTCAGCCATTAGTAGTTTTGTCACAGTTGCCACTTGCTGAATGGAACACTTCTAGATTTCTATTACATGTATTTATTCTTCCTCTCCCCCCCCCTAGCGCTGAAGAGCCCGGCAGCCTTTCATGAGCAGCGGCGGAGTCTGGAGCGTGCAAGAGTGAGTTAATCCCTTGAAAAGAAGTATTCAATAAATAATGCATAAAAATTGCTGCAAGGAATTTGTGAACAAGTTCTGAACGCTCTGTTGCTCCTCTTCACCTAATTTGTAAATTAAAAAAATTTAAAAAACATTGTTGTAAACCTTTTGTTCGAGGCGGGGAAATAACATTACATTATATTATTGTGCTTCTTTGTACAGACTGAAGACTATCTCAAGAGGAAGATCCGGAGTCGTCCCGAACGCTCTGAGCTGGTCAGGATGCACATTCTGGAGGGTGAGGGTCCGTTCCGTCATTTTGTTTTCAAAAATGCGTGAAACATTAAAGGGGAAGTCAACCTTAAACATTTCTTGACAATAATATCTTATGTGACCTCACTAGTCTAAACATGATATTCTGATTAATATTATATTTGTTAAATATGAGTTATGCAGCAAAATCCAGCTATTTTTATCCATATCAGGGGGCGGCCATTTTGCCACTTTCTGCCAACTGAAGATGAAATCACAGTTTCTCAGGGCTCAGGCAACGACCAATCACAGCGCACCTGTTTTCTGAAGCTGAGCTGTGATTGGTTGTTGCCTAAGACCTGCGCAACAGTGATGTCATTTTCACTGGACAGCTTCCCCTTTAAAGTTGATGCAAAATTCACATGACACTGAAGACTCAAATTCAGCCCGGACCTTTGCGTGTATGCACGTAGCTTACCTCTACATATCTGTTCTGCAGAGACGTCAGCAGAGCCCTCCCTGCAGGCCAAACAGCTGCAGCTGAAGAGAGCCCGACTTGCCGACGACCTCAACGACAAGCTCTCTCACAGACCTGGCCCCATCGAACTGGTGCACAAGAACATCCTGTCCGTCTGCGCTGATCAGCACTCGCCACCTGGTAACTACACCTCCATACATGTTTTGTTTAATGACAGAGCTTGATTGAGCAACTATGTCTAAACTTTTTCTTGTTTGTGTATGTATTTAACAATTGTTAACAACGCACTTACACAAGGCCAGCAACAAAGCAAACAAGAGCAACCAGAGAATGAACTGCCTTTGCCAAAGCGACATTGTTATGTCTTTCTGTTTACAGTATGACATTATAACTACTAAACTGATTTGTGGCGGGCTAGGGTGTGGTTGAAGGAAGAAACGACATTGCTGTGGGTTGAAAAAAGGTTCGGAGATAGGACATAAACACACAGTACTAAAAATATGACCATGTTCGAGGCTGCAAAAATTAAATCGAGGATGAATTATTGCATACGTTATGTGTCCATTTCAAGCATCTGCACTCAACATCCTTGTTGTAATGTGCTTAAATATTTCCTCAGATGTGTGTACCACTTCAACTAAATGTTACACAACACAAGAGAAATGTCACAATAGCTCTGTGAGAACACGGCGTCCTTGCTTTGCAACATGGTATATATTATATTAGGTGGGAATCTTTGAATGTCTCACGATTCGATTTGATTCCAATTTTTGGGTGTGTGATTCGATTCAGAATCGATTTTCGATTAATAAAGTTTTTTTTTCTTCTATATATATATAATTTGATTGACAATGATTTTTGCTTCAATTTATAGATGTTCAAGGAATCGTAATGATCTACTCCAGTCTGACTCACTAATGCTAATTAGTGCTCTACTCGCGGAACTTTTATCACTCAAAAGAACGGCTCCACACTGCAAAAAAAACACAACTTTTATTGGAATAACTTGATCGTGACTTTTTCCTTCTACTCGCTATTGTGGCTACAACTTAACAGTGTATCAGACCGCGTGGAACCACACAGCCCTCAGTGGCCAAACCAGGTACAACGTGAACAGCGCTCCCAATAAAGGCACACACAAACAAAGGGAAATAATTAAAATAAAATCGATTTTGGGACCGATTCTGAATCGTCCTCAATGAGAATCGATTTTTTGGGGGCACACCCCTAGTATATATGCTAGTGCCTATATGTCTTCTCTCTTTAAGCAATCTTGCGTCCCCATGCTTAGAGTTACTGTAAAAACGCACATGTAACGTTTATGTTTATGTTGGTGACACCGCTGGATGTTGTTGGTCTGTTACAGAATCTCCAAAGGGAGCTGGTGGAGAGAGCTCCTCGTTGGACGAAGACAGCAGTGATGCGCTGTCACCCGACCAGCTCGCCAATCACGACTCTCCTCTGAGTACTGCCCCGCAGCCATCGCCATCGCCCTCGGACGCGGTCGTCCAGAATGGAGACATGTCCCCTGCACAGGTTCTGTCAAAGAATCTTATGAAATCATTCATTTACAAAACATTTGTGAATGTTATCTAACAATATATCATGTTTCTGTTTAGTTTGTTATGCAGCCCGCTCCACAGCCTCCTCCTACTCCTGTGGCGAACGGGTCCAATTCACCCCCGCCCTTCAAAGTGGCAAACGGGACCATAGTAGCCTCCCGCTCACCCTTTGGGCAACACAAGGTGAATATGAATTATTCAGTAATGTTAATCTGTCTCAATCAATATGTGTTGGCCAAATCTAATTACCAGTTATTATCAGTCTCTTGCGCACACTGGTATGTAGGTTGTACCCACTAAATAAATAGCAAAAAAAAAAAAAACTAAGCTAAAAAACATTACACATACAATTTCGAGAGAAAACAAAAACTGCCAACCTAAAAATCCAGATCAGTGGAAAAGTCTACAGTAAACACGATTTTGGTTAGTCAAAAAGAAGAAGCTAAGAATATCTAATCGAATCAGGTAAATCAGCAAAAAAGCCACATCTTTGTTTATGTTGCAGTGAAAAAAAGTCACGTTTTATAGTCCATATTTATGCAACCATGTCTCCTCATTCTCAAATTTTCACAATTTCTGTCTGCAGTCTCACAGTAAGACAAGCTCTGACCGTCCTCCGCTGAGATCCAAGAAAGCAAAGGACAACAAACCCAAGGCAAGCAAGCTTGTTTCTCTCTTAAAAAGGCTAAAGAATGTTCTTTTCTTTCTCCCTAACTATCATCACCATGACCTACCTGCAGGTGAAGAAGCTGAAATATCACCAGTACATCCCTCCGGACCAGAAGGCGGACAAGGAGCGTCCGCCTCTGATGGACTCTTCCTACGCCAAACTCCTCCAGCAACAGCAGCTCTTCTTGCAACTGCAGATTCTCAACCAGCAACAGCAGCACTACAACTACCACACCATCCTGCCCGCACCTCCAAAGTGAGTGTCAAGCAACGCTGTTATCAACTTGATCATCTGGTGTTTTCTCTCACTCTTCAAGTCTCGAATCATGAAAGCTAAATTATGTCAGACAACCTCATGCTATGTGAGTAGACTCTACTTGTCAATGATCAGTGTCAGTCGACAAGTATTATTTATGACCAAGGTAGGTTCGAGTTTTTACAAGGCTGATAAGATTAGCAGGTTGCAAGCACTGGGTGTCATCATAATCTTGGTTTTGTGTTTGCCCCTCAGGCCAGCACCAGAGCAGCCCCTCCCGACGAACCCGAGCCCTTCCCCCACTCGCAATGTTCCCACGACCCCCACCACAACCCCGACAAGTGGAAATGCACGTCAGGGCCAAATTTCACTGGGAGGAGCCAAACCGACCACTTTGCCTGCCAACCTAGAAGAGTTCAAAGTAAATAGCAAAGTTTTCTACGTCACACTGAAGCCACACACACACACAAAAAAAAAGCCTTTTGTGTTGGTACATCATGTAATTTATTTATTATTGTAATCCCTTCATACTAAATTTGTGGCGCAAAAAACAAAAATGGTCAGACAAATATGTGCAATATGAATTCACAAGTATAACGGAACGTATGGTATTCCACAGGGTTTAATTCTGGGGCCTCTACTGTTTTCATTCTATCTGCTGCCACTGGGTTCCATCATATGGACTTAATAGCGAAAGTGCTCTGGAAATATAGAGTTCAATAATGGGAGTTAAGGGTCCTAACTGTATGAATTTCAATATCAATGAATTTCAATATCAAGTTGAGCAATATCTAGTCCAAGCACAACTTGCTATCTAGCAAAACTAAAGTAACACTTTCTTAAAGGAGAAGTCAACTAAAAAAAAATCTTGACAGTAATTTTTTTCTATGCAGCATCTCTAGTCTAAATACAGTTTTCTGGTTTATGTCATGTTAGTGGAATATGGGTTAAGCAACAAAATCCAGCAGTTTTTATCAGTAACAGGAGGCGGCCATTTTGCCATTTCTTGTTGAGTGAATATGACATCATAGTTGCTCGCGTATCAGGTAACAACCAATCACAGCTCATCTTCAGAAAACAGGTGAGCTGTGATGTCATCTTTAGCCGACAGCAAGTGGCAAAATGGCCGCCCCCCTGATATGGATAAAAACAGCTGGATTTTGCTGCATAACTCATATTCCACAAATGTAATATTAATCAGAATGTCATGTTTAGACAAGTGAGGTCACATACAGTATAGCATATTATTGTCAAGAAATGTTTATGGTTGACTTCCCTTTAAGCTGCAAGGAGATGGGAAATACAAGCACACAAGCTACACTGCCTGTTAATTTTGTTCACAAGTAAACCCTACAAGGTTAAGAACCACTGCTTTAAATGCTCCACTTTGTTGACTTTTTCACTTTTGAGTACCGCTTTCTTGTTCCAGGTCGCCGAGTTAAAACAGGAACTGAAGTTGCGAGGTCTGACGGTCTCGGGCACCAAAAACGATCTCATCGAGAGGCTCCGCAACTACCAAGAGCAAAACGGCGCCCCTGCGGCCTTCTTGAAAAACGGCGTAGTGCAACCCATCCATCAGGGCGCCGCCTGTGCAGCTAACACGGCTCCGGCCGCAGTCGCCGACCACCAACAGGCTGAAGGGGGGTTGAAGATGGCTCTGTCCCCGCTGGCTCGAGTTTTTCCTGGTCGAATCATGCGTTTTGGAAGCACCAGCTCCAGCCCGCCCGTGTCTCCTTCTCCATCTGAGCGCTCATTAGCAGGGCTGAGTCCAGATGAAACTAGCTGTAACGGAGACATGTTTGGGGAGATGGTGAGCATCGTACAAAATGTTTGTCTCTCAAGCGTTTCCAAAACACTTACTTATTTATTTTTTCTTCAGGTGAGCTCCCCCCTGACTCAACTCACCCTCCATCCCTCTCCTCAGCACCCGTCCAGCACCTCCCCTCTTTACCAACCGCTCAGCCAGCTCAAAGAAGAAGGCCAGAGCTCCTGCAGCCTCCACAGGTCCTCACCTGGCTCGGTTAAGCCCCTGGAGTCTTTCTCTGTTGTAGCCATGGACTCATCCTCCGTGGACAAAGACCAGATGCTGCAAGAGAAGGACAAACAGATTGAGGAGTTGACCCGGATGCTGAGGCAGAAGCAGAGGCTGGTGGAGACGCTCAGATCTCAGCTGGAACTGGGGAAGGTGGCAGGAGTGGCGGCATCGGAGCGGGAAGGAAGCGACAAGAGAACTTCAGATGTGAAACCTCAGACACTCATTAAAGCATCTGCCATCGAGCTCCCCGTGCTTCCCAACGGCCTGTTGAAGGTGAAGCAGGAAGCTGAGCCAGTTGAAGGTATGACGGGAGTCGTGGAGGAGGCCCAAAGCAAAAGAGTCATGCAGCCTATGCAGTGCTCCCAGGAGACTCTGCTCAGACTCCAGCAAATTAATCGGCTGCAAGTCCAACAAGCGGAGCAGCTGACGCATTCTCGCAAAGTTTCGGAGCCAAAGTCCAACCCTCCAAAACAGCCCGAGCACAAGAAGGAATCCCAAATCCTGCTCCAGCAGCAGCAGCAACTCCAGCAGCTCATCATTCAGCAGACGCAGCAGAAGCAGCTGCAGGCCCAGCAGAAACTGGCACAGCAGAACCTGCTGCAACAAGCTCAAGGGAAGAAGAACCAAACGCAGCACAAGAGCCCGGT
Source organism: Leptonotus elevatus (assembly GCF_054856555.1). Taxonomy (NCBI): domain Eukaryota; kingdom Metazoa; phylum Chordata; class Actinopteri; order Syngnathiformes; family Syngnathidae; genus Leptonotus; species Leptonotus elevatus. Next base: position 10,288,884 of record NC_141258.1, on the reverse strand, counting down.
TCAGCTGAAGCGGGTCCAGGTGCAGATCCACAACCAGACTGTGGCCACCCAGAAGCCTGCAGTCAACCAAAGCCAGCAGAGGAAGCAGCTGAAGGCTCAGCAACGGCAGCAGCAGCACAAGCAGCAGACGCCCACTGTCAGCACTCAGCAGGTGAGCATGCTGGGCCTGCATCATCACCAAGCATATTCAACAACAACATTATTAGTCATAAAAGGTACATCTACACAATCTATGGAGATGTATAAAAGGAGCCAAAAAAAATTCAAGTTACATCACCCCAGCGTTGTTTCAGGAAAAATCAAGTCAACTCAATTATTTCAAAATTGGTTCGTTCCTTCATTGTGGCCATTTTATCGTTGTAATGTCGTTTGGTGATGGGATAACTGCTCTCTACTGCATTATATGCACAATGCATGTATTTCAGTGTGCAGGTGTAATCTGACTTTTCAAGAAAAAAAATATCACACTGATGAGGCCTTGAAAAGTCAAGTATCACATATGATGTGTTCAGCGCCACACGGTTAAAAACACATAGTAAAAGAAATTGTGTGTTGGGGTGCTGGAGGAACTATTTAATGGCATATCATTTCATTTCAGTGGGGAACATTTATTTATTATGAATCCAATTAAACATGTGAGAAGGGGAAACTATTTTTTAAATAATTATATCGTGTCCATATATATACATATATAGTGAAATTCCGCTTTTTGTGAGATCACCGAGACGATATCCAAACAAGAAATAGGCTTGGCCAGTTATTTGATTGTCTTGTGCTTCTATTGGCTCAGTGGCGCAAAATATCATTGTTGTGAAAAATGCTGTGTTCAGCTGAAGCAGGTGAAAAGTCGTGTTTTTTGACAGAGGAGTTGAAAAATATGTTCTTGTATGACTGATTTCTGAATGATAACCACTGCAGTTAGAACATAGTTTTGTTCATGTGAGCAATAAGGAACTCAAACATGTTACATTCCTCTTCATCTGGCTATTAGCATGAAACTTAAACATAGGTGGCCAAAATAAGCCTACATAAAATGAAGCTGCACTAATAAATTAACCACCAGGGGGTGCTGGAGCTTCACAAATGAAAAATGACGATGGTATTGTGGCAATTTTAATATCACGACTTTGCCATTATCGTTACATCTCTACTTCCTGTACATCCAAATAAATGATGATGTTGTCTTTCCTATAGGTGGCGCCAGTTTTCATCAACCAACAGAACAGCACACAGATCCACACTCAAGCAATTTCGTTAGACCTCCTTAAGGCAGGCGGCACGCTGGTCACCGACACCAACGGCAACCACTATTTGATCGCCCTCACCAGTAACACGCCGGACGGTCAGAACCGAACACCCTCGCAGGCCAAAAGCAACGGGCGCGTCACGCTGCAGGTACAGAGCAAAAACTCGAGGTGCGAAGACACTTGCACGTCCTTCATGGCCTTTGTCCTTGTAGAGACTGCAGTCCACTCCAAACAAGCTGCCCGGCACTGACAGCCAATCACAAAAGCAGAAAGACAGCAAGGGGGTGAGTCAGCAAATCAAAAAGGTGCGACGACGATGACCAACCAGCAATCTTCTTTCCAATCAAATGATTGACACTTGCTGTTAATTACCTCCCCCAGGAAGAGAAAACAGAGTTGCACGTGGACACCAACGGCCTCCCGCCGGCCGTCTCGTGCGCCACCGCCCCCCCCAACCTGCAGCCTTTCTTCGACGACATGTCCAACAGCGAAAGCCAAAGCAACCCCATCTCCTCCTTCAAGGTACCGTCGGCACGGCCGCCGCTCGTCACGCTCGTCGCTATTTCCATCTCTTCCATTCTTCCTCACATTCATTGACTTTTTTCCTCTCCTCTTCATCACTCCATCTCGGCAGACAGAGCGGGTGTGCCCGCCTTATGACCGACACACTTTGTTTACTCCTCCCTCTCCCAAACCCAACACCTCTCTTCCTACACAGCGCTCCAAAGTACGTCTTCTGATTTGCCGTTTTTAGCTTCACTTTCGCACTTTGTTGCAGGACTTATGAGCACGTTTTCAGTTTTGAATACTTGTGTGTAGTTTTTACAAGTATTGGGTCATTTGTGTTTACAGGGGAATGGCGTCAATTGTCAGCAAATGGACGACCTTTTCGACATCCTGCTCAAAAGTGGAGGTACTTGGAGCGAGAGCTACTTTTAGAAAAGCAAAACAGCAGCAAGCTACTCATGTTTCACGACATTTATTTTATAGCCAAATTTTTGTTATTTGCCTTTACTTCAAACACAACAGTCGTCACAAAATGCATACATTGGCATATACATTTTTTTTTTTAATGTATAAAAACATTCTCTTTTAAATATTGCCATGATCCCAAAAACATATTTATACATTTATGTTTGGGGTTTTTTATGCTCGAGCATAGAGAAGGCTTTGATGCAGCCTCTGACCTTAAAGCAATGGTAGTTATTACAAAAAAACGGCCAGCAGGTGGCAGCAGAGTATAAGAGGTCAACCAGGGCCATGTTGCAAAAAAGCACTTTCCCCCAGTGTTTTAAACAGAGTCGTGAATTATGATGAAACTTAGCTATATTCTAATGCTAATGCTGCAAAACGGAAACAAATAGAAATATACTTTTTTCCCTGATGAAAGAAGAGACTCTAATCTTTCTTTTGGTAGGTTCCATGTTTTTATAGCAATAGAACACAATAATCTGTGGGCCTTGCAAAATCAGTAAAAAAATCTAGTAAAACAGCCGGGAGCGAAGGGGGTTGCTTCAGTGAAAATGGCTGGGAGTGAATGCGTTAATGCTAACGGCTAGCTGCTAGCCACTAACGTTGGAGATTTGTGCCGTGCATACAATGACGGCGTAATTAACTCGCGGTTTCTTAGCGTCCTGAATTAGCGATTGAATATGAGTTTGGGATAGCATTTTGATGTCAGTAAAAAGTACGATAAAGAAATCCTAAATGTTGAAAAGGGAAGTCAAGCTAGCCATTACGCCACGACGCTGCCCAACTTCAAAGTAAAAGTCTACTAAGGATATTAGCATTGCCGTCAGTGTATTATTTGGTCAACTTTATTTTCAAGTTAGTCTTAGCTATCTGTCCACGAGCTACTCAAACGACTCGTGAGCTACCGGTTGGAGAAGCGTGTACTAAGATGTTGTACGTGTAGAACACAAAATCTCGCATTTCACTCACAATTATTTTCATTGTTTTGGTACTTGTTTCCTCTTGTGTCCTCCAAAAGAAATCCCAGGTTTTAAGGCCAACCCGGACCCGTCGCTCGCCCCTCTACACTCCGACCCGCCCTCGCCCACTTCCCCGCCGTCCCCTCTCCACCTCTCCCCTCCCACCCCTGCCTCTCCCCTCATCGCCCCCCCGAGGGAGCCCTGCACGGGCGGAGCTCACCTGGAGGACTTCCTGCAGAGCTCCACGCTGCTCGGCGTGGAACCGAGCGGCGGCCTGACGCTCATCGACGACCTCCACAGCCAAATGCTGAGCACCGCCGGCATCCTGGACCACCCGCCCTCCCCCATGGACACGTCCGACTTGGGCTTCTCGCCCCACTCGGCCGGGCTGGACTTCGGCGACGCCGCTCTGGACAGCATGGATTGGCTGGACATCTCCATGGTGGGGAGCTCCGGCTCCAGCGGCGGGAACGGCGTGGGAGGAGGAGAAGGAGGCGGAGACGGGGGGACCAGTCTGACCCCTCTGGCTCCACACACACCGCCGAGTGTCTTCTCTGCTGACTTCCTGGACAGCACGGACCTGCAGCTGCACTTGGAGTTGTGCCTGTAGCCTCGGATGGCGGCGCGATGCGTTCAGGCTCCACCTTGAGACCTTCTCTATGCTGTCTCTTATCACTGCTGGGCTCTCTGGCACACACATGGAAAGCCGCTTTAAGTTTTTGTTCCGTATCATTGATACCTGCCTTAAGGTCCATGTACTTTGTGCAAAATTCTTACTATTGAGTACAAAGAGTTCACTAGTACATGGATCATACACTGGATATCAAAGATAGTGATTAAATCCTCAACCGGCTTCCCATCCACTCACACGTACACACAGCCTTTCTGTTACTGGCTTTCTTATGCACTATGAGGTGGGCTTCAACTAATCTTTATAGTATTGCAATGAGGATCCATCAACAGGTGTGTACTATTTTTCGTGCTCACCTGCTGAAAGTGAATCCGTCATTTCAAGGTAACGGTTACCCATCAATCCACGATCACATGAAAGTGTGTGTGACGTGCAAGTGTGTCAGTGCCTCCTAAACTTTGCACTTAAGTCGGTTTGGTTTCACGGGGCGTTCAGGTTAGCAGACGAATGTTGGGCGAAGCCACCTTTTGCGTTACGTGACTGATCAGCTGAGGTGTTGGCGATCACCTTAGCATCCTGATGCCCACCCACACGAGTAAAAAAAAACAAAAAAAAACACGCACAACCGTCATTGGTTGTCAGTTGCTGTTGAAATGAAACCTTATCAGTGGCGACAGTTGAAAAAGAAGCCTCGTTAGAGGTTGCGCATTATTGGTAACGTTATGGTAGACCACTATGTATTGCTGTATATGGGGTGTATATTATCAATTGTTCATATGGCTATTTTTTCTTTGTTGGTTGTTTAGTGGAGCTAGCCAGCTGGGGGAAATAGGGTGAGGGCGCGGGGCCTCCAAAAACTTGGACTTTGTCTTTCTTTTTTTCTTTTTTTTAAGAATAAACAAAAACGTTATGAAAACAATTGTCTGCATCATTATGCACTTTATTCTGGCACACCAAGCATTTACTTTATCAAGAGCCCTGTAATATATTAGTTTTAACATTGTTTTACTTAAAATGAGTGAATTAAAATGTTTTTCCACTCATTCATTTACCTAATAAAATTGTTATAAATTCTGAAGTGAAACATGGTCAAATGGAAGAACTGTGAAAAGCAAATTTGCATAACAATTTTTTTTTTAAATAATGGTTACTTAAATAACAAATATATTAAATAACCCACCCATTGTACTCATCTGTCCCTTGTAATTAAAAAATAATAATAATCAAATGTTACCTTTCAGCACAAAAGCTTGTTAACGACAGAACCTGTTAATCTCAGCTAACGCAGTAGTGAGTTCATTTTTACAGTAAATGGCGACACCTGTGAATCGCCACAAGGGGACGCCATTGTACATAAATTGCTTCAATCGAGCACGACAAAAGGACATAAATCATACAGCGGAGCGGACATACACAAGCAACACTTTAAAATTGTCTAAAATAAATTACGTATATATTAATTGTATAATCAAAACTTCAAATCTTCCATGTGTATCATATATTTTATAATTAGCATTTACGTTTACTGGAGGAGGCGAATAAATGCCAGGTAGCTCAATGGCACACGTGCACTCGTTTTTCATTTTTAGTGTAATTTGTTTTCCAGTTGTAACAGCACTTTAGCGGAGCTCGACGTTGAAAAAGCGACAAGTAAAATCCTGTCGTCAAAACCCTAGACATACTTTGCACACTACAATCGCTTGGTTTGAAGTATATAATCCTAATTTAGACTCGCTCTTCTGATGTGCTTTTGTTTTGAACGTTATAACCGGATGTAGTTTCCATGTGTAAATGTCGCTAATTACTAAACGCGTCACTTTACCGGTTAAATTGTTTATTTTTAAGGTTACGAATCAAACTGGTGGTTCTCCTGAGTCATTCTATGCACGGAATTGCCCATTCAACTTCTCATTTTGGTTGTAAGAGTAAGAAATGAACTATACTGTATTTGTTATTCATCAAACACGTCATTAAGTACGCCTTTTAACGAAATATGCTGGTTACATTTTGAGATGGGTATCTCATAATAGTGCCCGCTGCTGTCTACAACCACGATAAACATGTTGTATGGATATCTAAACTGACGGTTAGTTAAAACTGAGCATTATTTAAAAGTGATTGTAAAGAGAATATTTGATACGTTTCTTGTATTGGCGCTTAGATAATGCATTTTCCTCCAATTTGAATGGTGTTGGTTTCCTATTATATTCTGCAATTTTAATTAAACTCATATTGTGTTATCTTTCCCAGAGAACATGTACAGTACATTCATGTGAATTTGTGATGATGGATGAGACGTTAAATTGGATCATTGGTCCCATGTGGTGCCTCACTTTCATCTGATGGAAAGAGAATAAGGTTTGTGTCCTAGAGATTTTTACATTTTATTTAACTCCTTTTTATTTAATTTTATTAATATGATGGATATTATTAGGGTCACCCTGAAAAAAAAAGAATGACACTACAAGATTAAAATCGTAATTAATCAACATGTTTCTCTGCCATAGTTTTAAGTTGTAATATGACCATTCACCACTAGATGTCAGACATCGCTTAAAGTTGCACTTGCACTGTTTTATACTGCCCTATACTACACTGTGAGTAAACCTAGTAATTTGTTTTTTTTTTAATGACATGCAGGAAAAACAAAGTACCTGAATAATGTAACAATTTTGAGTCCGTTTCTTTCTTTTTTTTTTGTTAAAAATATACAAAATGAGTTCTTGCATTTAAGGTTTGCCGTTGAGCAATTTAGCCAGCCTTTTCTCAAGTGACCTCTATATGTACAGTATATACCACAAAACTGAGAGAGCTTTGCATGTCTTATTTGACTTTCACTAGCTGCTCCCAGTCCCTGGAGCACCAGCCGACTTTTCCCTCATCTCCTCTCAAAGACACACATGATCCCATGGTATAGCTCTCATGTCGATTCTCAACACACGACACGCACACGTGCCAAAGCAACTCCCCAACGCAGCGTCACGACCCCCTATAGCGAACAGATAAAAATCCCAAAGCCCTGCCAGCTAATGAAGAGCGCCGAGCTCCAAAGTGCCGCGGGGCGAGGAGGGCTGAAGCTCTCATCTCCATCCTTCATCCCACCGACACGCGTCCACCACCGCCGCGGCCAGCGTATCGTCTTTAATCATACACATAGCAGTCATTTGCAGCATGTCAAACGTGTGAGCGAAGTGTTAAAGGGAAGGTCCCAAGTGCTTACTTGAGGTTTGACCCCGGGCCCTTACTTTTATTCTTTTTTTCCCTTTTGTATAGATGAGGGGTTCCTAGAGTGTTAACTGCAGGCGTTATGTTTTAGCTAATATTTGATCATTTTTAACAGTCAGTTGACAGTTACCTCCTGTATAGTAAAAAAGTTAAAAGCAGTTGTAAAAGGACCCAATGGTAAAAAAAATAAAAAATTAAACGCTATGTGTTTCCCTTTGATCAAATATATCATCTTCCCATTCTTAGAAAATTCCCTCGTATGAGTTTATCCAAGAACAAGCACCGCAATTTGCCCAAAATGGCTGTTCTAAAAACAAAATGGCCGACTTCCTGTTGAATTTGTTGTGCGTCCTCCTATCATGGTAAACATGCCCACTGAATTTTGAGATGGATGGATGGTAAAACTGGTGTTGGAGGCTAATTTTTTCTAAACTTTCCAGCGGGTGCTACTGAATGAGTTGAGGCGGTTGTGATGGGGGAACCCTAAAATACGCACATATGCAAAAAAAAGTCCATCACGCCTCTTAATGGTACGTACATTATAATTTTTTTAATGTATGTTTGATTTTGGTTTTATACACGGTGCTATTTTTCTTTACTCGAACATAGAACAGCACAGATTCGCATTGGCTAACAGTGTTAGCTTCTAATAAGTGCCGCCAATAAAATGTTTGGTTAAGTTGTCGAGGTGAGTGCTTAGTTAACTTTCATTTCATTTAACATTTATTTAACCGGAAATATCCCATTGAGCTGGAAAACCTCTATTTAAAAAATGAATCAGTTAGCTTTCAGCGTTTATGTAGCATATTCCAAGTAAACAGCAAAGAAAACCAAAAAGTTTTTAGCCAACAACCCAATAGGGGACCAAAAGCAACAAATAATCTTTTGACCAAAGAAAACATCTTACAGTTAGTAATTAACTTCAAAGAAACATGATAAAAACAGTATCACTCATCCGAAAACATTTTACAGCAACATTCATACACACAATATTTCCATAATCCAACTCGGATACAAATGTTGCAGCAAGACGCTTCTTTACATAAAAAAAAAAAAAAAAACGATTTAGCTTCAGCTGCTTCACAAGATTTTCTATGATGTGGCTTGAAAGTTAGCGAGTCAGCAATTAAGACACCCAAGATTTTATACATCTGGACCAGCTCGATTTCGTTGAGAGTCGACACTGTGGGAATCATTTGAGGCAACTTTTTACAGTAAAAAAAAAAAAGAAGTTTATCCAAACACAATGTAAATTTGCAATCAGGCATATTTTGACCTAAGTCATTGAGAAATAACAAATAAGAGGGCGCCCAATACAGAACCCTGTGGCACCCCCTTATGGCAAGTAACAAATTCAGAGCACCTAATGGACTGGGACCTATTGCTGGATTCATTTGAAAACCAGGTAACTGCGTGCTCTGAAAATCGAGAATAACACAATCAAATTTTTTAAATATCATTGTCAACTGCCCTCACCTTAAAATAACAATAACATCTCAAAAGTCAAATTGAAATGATTATATTTTGGACGAATCACAGAATATGCTGGCAAACTCTCTCAATTACACATATAACAACAGAGTTTTAATGACATTGCACAGCAGCGCTCACCAGACAGATTTGCTTCAAATTTCAACTTTGCGATGAAAGATCTGCGGAGATGCTGTAAAGCCCGATGACGTGAATCTCACTGTTTCTTTTGGAATTGACATCACTTCATTCAGGCTACTCAAATAACACACTTTGCCTGTTTACTGAAGAGACTCTCGCTGTTTTCTTTTGAAGGTGAAGTTGGATCATTTCTGGGGAGCCGTCAGGTTTCGGCGTCGGGGGGTCCTGCGGCAACTGCGGAGCCTTTGATTGCAGAGGATGTGAAGGCTGACATTTGCACAGGCAAGAGAGGCTGCAGAGTGGCTGTTCAAGGGAGGGAGGGTGAGGACACACACAGACAAAACAGCAGTGAGACCTTTGTTCTCGCACCTGTGAGTGCGAGAGATGTGCTGCAGAGGAGAAACCTGCAGTTTAATGAGATCCCGTACAAGAATTATACATTTTCTGTCATTTTTGTTCAAACCGTAGACCCAAATGTCAGAAACGCTTTTGTGCCCAGGCCTAAGCAATAGCATTCACCATCTGGTGGCATATTGGTGTCAAGGAAGTACGTTGAAGTGAGTTCCTTTGCACATCAGGTCAACTTGTTTTAATATAGTGGTAAGCTTTTTCTCTTTTTTTTTTTGCAGGCCTGTACAAAAATAAACACTTGTGTCATCTTGCTTTTTTTTTTTTTGAGAAAGAAAATACAATTTATTTTACACGTGACTTATGACGTTATATAATCAAATTATCGAATCAAATTTGGGAGTTTTCGCAAAACGCTGTTGCCGTTCGCCAAATGTGATGTTGAAAATGGCAATGTTACGTCCATGCTACTAGCTAGTAACTTGTATTGCGTTGCACTTGCATTGATATCAGACATCAGCAGGAGGGGCAGCGATGAAGCGTTTTTAAAAATTTAAATAAAGAAGGTCACGTTTCAGGTTAATCAGCCCCTGTGGAATCATTTGGATGTGGAAAATGGGTTTGGCTGCGAAAGATGAAGCATGAATGCCAAGCGCACCTGCTTTGTGTGTGTGTGGGGGGTGGGGGGTGGCTCTTCCTGAGCACACACACGCACGCGGTGTCTTGGTGTGTGCGCGTGAGGGCTGCTGTGGCAAATGACTGATGTGAGCTCAGAGGAGCGATGAAGCTTCCAATGCAGCGTGACGTATTGTCAACTTGGCCTCAAACTTTTGTTCGCGTCGCGCACATCATGGAGCGCAAAAGTCTAAGGAATGCCGTGAAGACAGACAGCGTTAGAGTGGGGACATCACAAAAGTGCTCAGTTCCTGAAATACTATCACAACACTACCGGAATGCTCTCACACGCGCTACTGAATCGCTCTCACATTCTACTAAAATGCTTAAATACACACTACTGAAGCACACTCACACGACAGTGAAACGCTACTGAAATGCTCTCACACGTTACTGAAACCCTCTCACACACTATACAAATGCTCTAATACAAAGTAATAAAACACTTTCACACACTACTGAAATCTTCTCACAAGCGCTACTGAAATGCTCTCACTAACTACTCAATGGCTCTCATGCTCTACTAAAATGCTCCAAGACACACTCACCACTAAAATGGTCTAATGCAAACCAATGAAACACTCTCACACACTACTTAATCACTCATAATCTACTAAAATGTTCTTTACACACAAATGAAACACTCTCACACAATAGTGTAAAAGCACTACTGAAATGCTCTCACACTTATAGAAACACTCTCACACACTACCTAATTCCTCTTGCATTCTACTTAAGTTATCTCATAAGCACTACTGAAATGCTCCAATATTAATGAAACACTCACACACTACTGAAACACTCTTAAAAGCACTACTGAAATCTCACCACTAAAATGCTCTAATGCAAACAAATGAAACACTCACACACTACTGAAACACTCTCACAACACTACTAAAATGCTCTCACACACTACTGAATCACTCACAATCTACTAAAATGTTCTAATATACACAAATGAAACACTCTCACACAATAGTGTATAAGCACTACTGAAATGCTCTCACACTACCACAATTCTCTATTACAAAGTAGTGAAGCACTTCCACACTACTGAAACACTTTCATGAAGACAAAAAAAAATCAGAAGTTACCTTCCTGTTACTCAGTACTTGAGTATGTTTTTGCTCTCACACAATACTAAAATGTTCTAATACACACTAATAAAACTCGCACGCTACTGCAATGCTCTCACATGCTACTGAATAGCTCTCATGCACTACTAAAATGTTACAATATACACTACAGAAACGCTCTCACAACTTACGGAACACACTTACAAACTTCTAATATTCTATTATCTGCACAACTGAAATGCTCTAATACTAATAAAATACTCACACACGACTGAAACAATCTTAAAAGCACTACAGAATGCTTTCGCACCACTAAAATGCTTTAATACAAACTAATGAAACACTAACACACTACGCAAAGACTATCACTACTAAAATGCTCTCACACTCTACTGAATCACTCTCACAATCTACTAAAATGCTCTAATACACACTAATAAAACACTCTCATACGATAGTGAAACACTCGTACAAGCACTGAAATGCTCTCACAGGTACTGAACCCCTCTCACACACTACCAAAATGCTCTAATGCAAAGTAAAGAAACACTTCCACACATTATTGAAACCCTAACCAAATCCTCTTTAAACTATCAGAGGTCTAACCAAGAACGAGGTTTTGAGTGAAATTCTGTTATGTTTTGCCATATTTGCTCTCGTGTATCAATGCACAGAGGAGCGAGCGTGGCGGTGAGCAAGTAAACAACAATGTAGATGCGAGTATACTGTAAATCAGAGCAAAGTGCAGACAGCGTATATAAGCGCGAGCATGGAGGCGGCTCGGTTTGATTGACTGGAGAGAAGCACGAAATATGCAGGAGACCCAAGCGAAGTAGCAGCTCCTTATTCAAATCAACCACAGCGCCTGCCATTCAACTGGCTGCTGTTTTGCAATACACAACCGCAAGAGTTTCATTGTGAGGTGGCAGCACCTGAAATGTTGAAGAAATTATTTTAGCCATGTTATCATCCCCTTTCTGCATTTCTGTAGTTCATAAACACATTTACACTTTCTGGACACATACACAAAAAAAAAAACATCTACAGACAGAACATGTGCAAACCACTCACCCAATGTGAGAAAGGTTGACACTTTGAACTTTAAGAACGACAGGTCAGAAAAACCTCATCTGGATATAAAATCAATCCAACAATGGATTTTGTGTCTCCTCTTGTAATGTTTTGAATCTCACACACTTCATTGCAGCATCACAAATAAGCACAAATACATTGGGGGGGGGGGGGGGTGAAATCGGTCTGGGTTAATTGATCATCTATCAATCAATGGCTCATTGGAAATGTACTATAAGCCCTAAGTTCCCAAATATAGTTAGATAGTCGTATGAATATTTAGGTAGTAAAATAATGATGCAACTTGAGAGGCAATGGAGACAGAAAGAGGACAGGTGGACACAAAGGCAATCGGGGAATGAGATTCATTACGATTGTGTGCAGAAAAGGACGCCGGTGGCCATGTGCCTGAGCGAAGCTGGCCCAGAGGAGCTCGTTGTGGAAATGACTAAATGAAGCTGAATATTTGCATCTCCTTTCATTTTGTAAAAAGGTCAGCAATGACAGGGATGTCCAAAAGGACATTAGTATGGAAACACACCCGCACACACGCATTATTCTGATGACAGCACCGCAGTCTTTGCTTTGTGTTTGTAAATAAACATTTAAAAAGGGAAAAAGAAAAAAAAATTCTCCTTCATCCTCATTTGAATTGTTGTTGATGTTGACTGACAACGTCAAGTAGATAATCATTTAACTTTTTTTCTTGTTCTAGTTTGCCTCGTTGACGTGCATTTATATAATAAGTCTGCACACCCCTGTCAGGTTTTTGTGATATGAAAAGGAAAAATGATTTCGAAAACTTTTTCTACCATTAATGTTGCTCAATAGAACAAATAAACAACTGAGATACTGGGGTTGCATAAGTGTGCACACCCTTTTCTAACCTGATCAACACCAAATAAAGTTCAGCTGTTCTGGCTTAGCCGAAAAGTTCAACCTTTGTTTCATCTGACTATAACCATTCCATATCCCAAAATATTGGGTTTTGGGTTATTCTTTTGACCCAACTTTTTGGTTTAAATGTGTAACCCAAAAAGTTTAATCTGACTCCCCCCAAAAAAGGGGCGGGGAGAGTGTTGTTTGGTTGGTTAACCAACTTTTTGGTTTACAAAGTAAATAAATAACCCAACACATTGGGTCAATCCTCCAAAAATGGGTTTTGTGAGCTATTCACTTGACCCAACTTTTTGGTTTAAATAAATAAACCAAAATGTTGGCTCTGTCCCTTTTTGACTCAATTAGGGTTATTTTTGACCCAAATTTGTGTTTTTCATGCACAACCCAAAAGTTGGGTCAGTCCCCAAAAAACTGAGTTGTTTGTTAATTTTTTAAATCGGTTGTTTGCTGGGTTATTCATTTGAGCCAATGTATTGGTTTAAAAAAATAAACCAAAACATTGAGTCTGTCCCTTTTTGACGGACTTTTGGTTATTTTTGACCCAACTGTATTTAGAGTGCAGAATTTGTGTCCGGTGAGTGTATTCATCCAGTTCCAATATCTAAAAACATGCTGATCACATGACCTGGAGTCAGCTTGGCGTACGAGGGGGTTCTGTTGTTTTTAATTCTATGCCATGATTCATCCCCTGTGGACACGAGTGACCTCTTTTGTCTTTGCTTTTCTAATTGGCAAATTGAGTGCAGTCAAATGGTCAGGCTGAACATCCGGGATCATTCGCCTAACTAACAGACTTTCATTACTCTGCACTCCATTTTCGCTCTCATTTGGCACCATTTGCTTTTTACTCTGTGGACGGCAAAAGTTCTCGAGATGGAATTACTTCACACTCCATGGAAACTCATTAAATGCATGTATATTGTCTACCATGAGCAAAATATCATGAAACATGGACAGCATAATGACAATCCAAACAAACTTATCTCAATGCCAGAACGAACGAACCTGGCACGTCTGTCAAATAAACCTCAGTGGCAATATTGTGTGTGGAAGCGCAGTCGAAACCAAACCTCGTGAAGGAATTTTAATTTGCAACGATCGTTTCCAGTTCCTTGGCGAACGCGCCCTTCATATTAAAATGTGCTCCAATGAACAAATGGGAGCATGCACGCAAACATTCCAAACTGAACAATATTAAGCGGATTTCATTAAAAAGCTACGACATGAGCAAAAAACGAGCCAAGTTGTAGCTTGTTTTGTTTGTTCCAACGATTGCTTCAAACCGGTCGCTGCACGAAGCGCCTTTCGTGATGCACGTCATGTGACATTGCGTCCTATAAGCAGTGACCAATAAGCTTTTCTTTGTTGCTCAATGGACTTCCTGTTGAAGTGTACGCTCATTCAATTTGTCCCGCAGGAGTTGACCCGCTAATTGCCTGACGCAACGCCACTGCACTCTCACACCAGCCGAGAGACACAGCTGTCAGCATGCGAGACACTCATCCTGCTCCGTGGATTGCTGCCAGTGGTAAATGTTTCTTTATGATGATGTTATTTCAAATGTCTAATGTCGGACATGTTGATGATCACTGGCTCTACTATGCTTTCATTGACATTTAATTGTTCAATATTCTATTATTTGAGCATAATAGGTGAGTAATTGACACCCCCACCGCCCTAAATGGTTTGTAATTGCTAAAGGTGGCACAGATGGCGGCAAAGCACTATTTTTATGAAAGTGGAGCTCCTCAACTTACTTAGTTCCTTGCTACCAAGATGTCACAATGGTAGCAAAGCACTACTGTTGTCTAGGGATGGGTGAGTACTGATACCAGGTATCGGTATTGGGCCAATACCAGCCTTATTTTTAGGTATCGGGTACTCGTGGAGGCTGCCGATACCAGACACTTTGGCAAATCATTATCTGCATCAGAAAGAAAGGTTTTGAGACAATGATTTGTCATTGTGTTAAATGCAATTTTATACATCAACAGTACTTGCTATCGGCGAGTACTCAAAGAGTGAATACTGGTATCGGTCTGAAGAAAAGTGGTATCGAACATCCCTACGGTTGTCAAAATGAAGTGCCTCTATTCACTCCAACATAGTTCCACGACACAAAGCTGGTGGCAAAATGATGCTTTTATTGTTTTGACCGAAGATCAAAAACAGTGAATAGTTATTATTTTCAGTCAATAACAGAAAATAAATTTCTGTTACAAAAGTGCCATTGTAGTTAAAGACAAACTGCATCCACCAGAGCTCCACTTGGCAAGTGACAATTCAGAAGGATTGGCTAATTAGCGATAGCTAACAAAATAAGCACTATTCCATCAAGTGTTATTAGTGGACACACACAAAGCTAAAATATGAATATTCATCAACTGTATGAATTATTCAAATTAAATATTCGACTCATTGGGGAGAGTGGGACCATGTGTAGGCGAACACGTTAATTGGAGCCCTACAGGCACTTTGGGAATAGACTTCGAGATATTTAGTTATTTAGACCACACACACACAGGTTTTTTTTTACTATCTTTGTGGGGCCATCTCATTGACATAATGCATTTCCTAGCCCCTTCCCCTAAACCCAAAAAAGATTGCCTACCCCTATTCCTTACCCTAACCTCAACCCTAAACTCTAAAACCAAGTCTTGACCCTCAAAAAAAGAGGTCTAAACTTGTGGGGCCCAGCAAAATGTCCCCACATGGACGGTTGGGCCCCACAAGTCTGTGAAATCCCGAAATGTTGGCCCCACTATGATACACACACACACACACACACACACACACAGTAATTATTTTTGCTATCCATTTAAAATAAAGTGAATTCTACTCCTCACATGGCTCCTTAATATCTATTATGCATTTGTTCTTTTTTACAACAAAGTTACAGATAGAAACATTTGCAGAGCTGACACGCCACAAGTAACCCAAAATGCAAATAGAGCACAGACTACTTTCAATTCCAGCATTTGTTGTCTATGTGCAAATCTAGAACTGATACTTTTATCTTATGTCAAGAAAGACTGCCTTAAAAATGAATAAAAAAAACCAAAAACAAAACAAGAAAGACTGCCTTGAAAATGAATTTAAAAAAAAAAACTCCATGGAAGTTGGTCAAAGTAAAATATATGACCAGATGATGGCGCTAAAATGAATGACGCACGTTTGCAAATCTATCACCAAAAAAATGACATTTGCATATTTCCACACAACGCATGTGTGCCCCATGTGACCACCTTCCTCTTTGGTCTCCAGCCAAACATTTCTCCTCCCCCACTTTCCTTTCTTTTCTTTTCTTTCTTCTCCTCCCCGCTGTCCTACATTTACGCTCATCTTTTCACTCTCTCCATTACACTCCCGCTCTCGTTTATGCACACACACACACACACACACACACCCGGCACGCAACACAACGTGGAGGAAGTGCGGAGTTTGCTTCTGGATGACGACACATAAAGGAGGAGGATTTTGGGAGAGGCGATTAGCGGAAAGCGAAGCAAAAAGGCCCTTGTCAATCTAGATTAGAATTTCATTAGAAATGTCCATGTGGTGGTTTAGAGGAAAAACCACAAAAAAAAAACCTCCTACAACTTGGCTCTACTGTGACATCATCCGCTCAAGTTGTGTGAGCGTTGGCAGACGTAGCCAAGCTGCAGTGCGACTCGGACGACCTGGACTCGAGCACACGCGCGTACACACCTGCAGCGCGGATATATGAGAATACAGGAATGATGCCAATAGGCAGAAGAGGAAAGGAAGGCTTGAGCGCACGCATGCATGAAAAGCGAGAACAGACGGGGACGGGCGCACCGAAAAAGGAGATGAGGAGCAGGAGTGACCACAGCAGATGTTGACTGTCCTCTGCACGTTTCACACTAAAACACACTCACAGACTCGAGACATTTGCAGAAATGGAACTCTGAGGGAATGCTGTCGCTGAGCTGCAGTGCCGAAGGAATTTACTTTACAATAACAAACTATTCAAATACAGTGTAATCAAGAGACCATGACAATCCAGATGCAGTAATATGAGTTGTTTTGTTTTATTCTTGCAGATGATAAAGATTCACGTCCACATTTTTTCCATTAGCATTAAGCTAGTGGACTTTCATTGGGCAAAGTTGCGTTTGTAGTTTGGTTAACTAGACAATGTGTAAATCTCTTTGTTTAGTTTTACTCGAAACGTCAAATGAGCGTGAAAATAAACCGCTTCCGGAATACTACTCTTTTTTTTTGGAAGAATTGTTTACTATCTGGCGAACTACTGCTCATAGGCTGAAACACCCCTAAAGTAAATTATATTTCCTTTTTTAATAATTAGAAAAATGTTAAAATCACACAGTACTACCACTCAATATAAACACATTATTATTATCATTAACATGCCTAATTTCCACTGTATTTAAGCATAGTTCACAGCTATGTTTTTCTAGCTAGGAAAAGCTAGCTAGTCAGAAAGTACCACTGTCTTTTTTTGAATTGCAGTGAGAGAAGCACACTTTTGTCATGCGCACAGTTTAATATTAAAGCTAAGGTGCTAAGCTAGCTACCTGACTGTAGTCCAAATATCACTGCAACTATTGTATCGTGTAAAATGTGAAGCTAAAGCTAAACGCCAGCAATTCAGGGAGTTTACATGAATATATCGGGATGTTCTACTTGTATGTGTTACTAACATATTTTGTAATAAAGTAACAGTTGTTTGATGGTTTAACATTAGCACAATAATGAGGCTAGCATAAATTAGCCTTGTTTGTGCTCATTTTAACACAGCAACAAGGCTAAATTCGATTAGCCCATCTAAAGTTTCCCATTGTATGTTACCATTAAGCTAATGGACATACTTTGGGCTAATGCTAATGGCAATCATGCTGCGTTGAAAGTTCTTTGGTTCTTTGGTGTCAAATAAACAGCTAGGAGAACACATCTGCACATCTTGCTATCTGCTGAACGAATCACTGCACAGAAAAAAAAATAAAAGGAAAAGGCTACATTGTTTAACAAATATAAGTTGTTTAAGGAAAATAAGTTGTGACTTACTTAAAAAAAATTATATAATTTTTATTCCCATATACTCAATAGGAATGTTTTGTCATTAAGAACAAAATTAATAATATAAATAAACAATGCCATTTTCATATTTATTTTCACCCGCAATCTCTACATTCTCTCTCTCTCTCTCTCTCTCTCTTTCTCTCTCTCTCTCTCTCTCTGGCACCGATGTGGTAAACAGAGGGAAGCTGGTTTGGTTCCTGAACTGTTGCAGCGCTTACCCCCCCCCCCCCCCCCCCCCCATAAACACACACATTCACTCACTCACACACACTCATGCATTGCACTTGGCACCTCTTAACCGGGTAGGACAGTTGTGTACTCACAGTTTACCAGAACTGACTGAGCGACAAGAGGAGCAGATAAAAAAAAAAGGAAAGAAGAAGAAGAGGAGGAGTGTGCGGTTCTCCCGGATCCCGCAGCCAGTCAACGATGGAGAACACATGAAAAGAGGGAAAAGGAAAGAGCTCGGGGGGGGAAAAGATGCTGCTGAGTAAAGTTTGCACGTGTTTCTAGAGGGGATTTGGACTTGAGAGGGAGGATTTCAGAAGACACCGAGGGAAAAGGTGAGAGCAAGGATTCAGAGTTTCGGCTTTATGGTGGCTCTTGAAGTTGTGACCAAATAAAAAGAGGGGATTGCAAACTCTTATTTGGAAGGTGAGTTTGTTCTCTAATTGGTTTGTTTTGATTGACCTTGATGAAAGATGACATATTGCTTTGACACATGAGATCATTTTGTACAAATACTAAAAGCCCCTTGAGTGTTGTGATGCTGTTGTTACTTGTTTAGAAGATGACACTTTCTTTTGAATTCTTTTGATGAGCTAAAATATAATTTGACGCCCTTTGTCAACTCTAATGTGTTTGGATTTTCTTGAAGAAGTCATTTTTTACCGCGACCCTTGTGAGGACAAGCGGTACAGAAAATGGATGGATGGAAGTCATTTTTTAATGTGTATACTTGGACTGAAATTGAACTCCTTTCCTCTTTTCCCTTTCTTGAACTCTCCTTCAGTTGAAGGCTGGACTTTGGGCCCCTGTCAGCAGGATGGCACCAATCCTTCCTCCCTCCTGCCACCTTTTCTTCTTTTTTTACCTCTCTTCCCTAATTACCCAGCCCACTGTCACTCAAGATCCGTCTGTCACCACGGTGACAGTCACCGAGGACAGCCCCGTCGTTGGCCCCTCCACGCTGGTCAACGAGACAACTCCCACCTACGCAGAGACGACCCAAAACCCCCTTCAAGACACTGGACTGTCCACCCCCTCCAGTGGCGGAGATGCCGACGACGAGGACGGCCCCCCAGTCGGCGGCACGCGTTGCCAGGGTTACTACGACGTGATGGGCCAGTGGGACCCGCCCTTCAACTGCAACGCCGGTGTCTTTTTATACTGCTGCGGTACCTGCTTCTATCGCTTTTGCTGCCAGTTCCGCCAACAGCGGCTGGACCAGCACATCTGCTCCAACTACGACACGCCCATCTGGGCCAACACGGGCAAGCCCGTGGCCACCATCACCGAGGGCCAGGAGGACCAGGAGAGAGACCGCACGCACCTCATCGTCTACATCATCTGCGGCGTGGTGGCCATCATGGTGCTGGTGGGCATTTTCACCAAACTGGGCTTGGAGAAAAGTCGCGGAGGAGGTGGGGCAACCGCGGCCACACATGTCGACCTCAACTCCAGGTAAGAGGCATGACAAAATGTGGAGTTGGCAAATCCGGGTCCAGGAAGTAAAAATCCTGCTTGGCTTTAGCCATACTTTTGGCTAAAGCTCCCCAGGAGTTTATTTAGCTCCTGGTTGAGTAGAAGCACCGGTGTCTAAGCCAAACAATGGCATAGTTTTTACTTTCTGGACCTGTATTTGACAAAATATTTGTGTGAGTGTGGGCAGCAGAGGTGTCAAATCCAGGACCAGGACTTTAGACAGTGGCTAAAGCTAATCTATGACCGGATTTAGCCACTGGCTTACTGTTTAGCCTAACTGTGGCAGGACTTTTTAACTTTCTGGACCTGGACTTGCAGCTTCTAGCAAGAATGGTAAATCTAAGTCCAGAAAGTAAAAACCCTGCCACAGTTTAGCTTAAGCCACTCGTGTAAGTGTAGAGCTTTAGCCACAAATGTAGCTAAAGCTCCCTGGGAGCTTGTTTACCTCCTGGTTGAGTAGAAGCACCTGTGTCTAAAGCCAAACTGTGGCACGGCTTTAACTTTCTGGACCTGTATTTGACAAAATGTTTGTGTGGGCAGCAGAGGTGTCAAATCCAGGACCAGAACTTAAGCCAGTGGCTAAAGCTAAACTCTGGCAGCGTTTAGCCACTGGCTAAAGCATAACTGTGGCAGAATTTTTTTACTTTCTGGACCAGGACTTGCCGCCTCCAGCAGAAATGGTAAATCCGCGTCCAGAAAGTAAAAACCCTGCCACAGTTTAGCTTTAGCCACACATGTAAGTGTGGTAGCTCATTTACGGGCCGGTTGAGTAGAAACACCTGTGGCTAAAGCCAAACTGCATCTTGGCTTTCTGGACCTGGATTTCCCATCTCTGGAGTGTTTCTCGCCGTCAGCATGCAACGACGAGTCTACTATACGTCCGTATACATGCATGCGTTTTTTTGGTTGGCAAGTTGGAAATGATTTTTTCCTTCCTAAGAGAAATTGAAACACACCGCTGAGGTTCTTTAGTGTCCTCGTGGTGGACAATGACAGCAATTTGCAACTTTACAACCAAATTGGAAGCATGCAAATGTGAAAGCCGACTGATGTGTGCATGTTTGTTCTCCTTGCACAAATGTGGAACTAACAGCAGATTCAGATCACAAGCTGGTCAACTGATCCTCTAGAAATAGTTTGGGAATAGTTTGTGGACCTGCGATTTGACGGGCGAACAGTCCAGGGTGTCCCGCCTCTCACCCAAAGTCAGCTGCGATAGGCTCCTGCTCACCCACAACCCTAGTGAGGAATGTAAAAGGTGGATGGATGCGAACATAGGGACGCTCTAAAGTCAAATTAGGACGATCAGTACTGAAAATAGCCAGCACAAATCCCAGCTGACTTTAGGTTGTTATGTTGTGCTTTATGAGTCATGTAATTTTTAATGAGTCACTGTTTTGGAGAATGTCTCTGCAGTGAGCAGCATACAAAAATTCTCCATTTGTAACCCTGTGTCTAATTTTGCAATTTTCTTTGTTTTTATTTCTCTGTGTGTCTTATTTCCCATCTTTTGCTTTTTTTCTCCCCCGCGTGTGTTTCTATTTCCCCGCGTGTGTAACATATTCTTGTAAGCATGACTTATATATGAAATAAACCAAACATTTTGAAGAACACTAATTGAGCTAGCTATCTTTGCTGCGATCGACGCTTAAAGCTCCCTGACTGACTTTGTGTGTGCAACATTTAGCTTTGGGTCAAATAGAATCAGAATAGCTTTATTGTCACTGTACCACAGGGTGCAAACGAAATGAAACAGTCTAAACCCCATCCAAGGCACAAAGAGAGAAAAAAAGACGGGGGTGGGGGGTACAAAATGGGAGTCCGCCGGAAAGCCTTTTACAGCACCCCGTTTTCGAAGATAAAAGAAAAACAAGAAGCCTAACCCACTGAACTCCTGTAGGGGAAGCATAGTATGGGTTGAGGGGAGGGGAAAAAAACCTCAGCAAACAGGCATACATTTTTAGCGACACATGGACTAGTTAATAGAGGAAGACGTTAATAAATAGGGTTGTGTATATGCTGTAGCTTGTTATATAACATTTTGTAATACTTTTAATGCCATTTTGTGCCCCCTGAAATGACAGTGCTGGTCCAAAAGAGACACAAGGTGGTGGAATTAAGATTGTAGACTAGCAGCATCTTTATTAATGGAAGAGAATATGGAGTTTGCACCTTAAATTTTCTACAAGATTTTATAGTCCTGAGGGACTCTTTTTTTTTTGTCCATTTAAGAACCAACACTACAAGCAGAATGTCCAAAAACATGTCTCAGTTAGACAAATAATTCAGATTCAGAAGACAAACGGTACACACGCGCGTTGAAATACATTCAAGTCGGAGCAGTCAGGGTAAATCCACGATCCATGGGTCATGTGTTCCTCCGGAAAATGACGGGTACAACCCCTTTGCTTTCATCCCACGGTAGCCAACCTCCTCTGCCTCTCATTCTTTTCAAACATTTACATAATGTGCCATCTTCACTCACATGGTCACAAATCATGCTGTTTGTATTCTTCCAAAGTCCTCTTGGCCTTTTTCCAAATCAAACCAACATCTCCTCCTCATGATCAGCTATTCTTTTTCTTCGGCTTGCTTGCTTCTTCTCCACAAAGTCCTCAAGGCAGCACAGAAGTGAACCGGGCACAACCTTCGTCATTTAATCGTCTTTCTCCAAGTATCACCTTCTTCCATCTTCACATTCTTTATCAAGAGAAACTAAAAAGGCTTCTCCTGAATATTTCAGTAATAAACCAGTGGCCTCTTCTCATTTCAGAAGATTACCCCCTCTCGTTGAGATTAAACCAGTTTCTCCGTGATTACGGCTTTACTGTCTCTGGACTGCTCTGTATGCACGCCCGTTTCGTTATTAAGCATGCTGACAGAAATCCCTGCTTCATGCATCTCACATGTCACATACTGTAAGCACTTCAAGCTGTAAAAAGCATAAATACAGTCCGTACATATAGAAGCACAAAAGGCAACAGCTGCAATGTGATGTCGCACCGTCTTACTTTTAAGACGACCGTCGTGTTCGAATGTTTGACGCTGAAGATGATTAGCGCTCTCAAATCCTGGCGGTTTTCCTAAATCAGCTTTGGAACCAAAAATCCAAAGTGATCCTCTGCTAAGATTAATCACGCGCATACATCTTCATACCTTCGAGTATGTTCCTTCCTAAACCTGTATTCACTGTATTCACTGTATTCTTATATATGATATCTAAATACAGTATGACAATGTGATTTTGTTAATATATATATATATATATATATATATCGATCTGCAATACTGTATATGTTTGACAGGCTTGGGAACGGGATGCATGTGTCCGTGTGTAGCATGTTATGTAATGAAGGACAGAGTCACTTAAAGTATTTGACTGCTGACCCGATTTAAGTCGAATAGATAAACAATACTGCAGTACATACCGTATGCACGAGTGCGACCAACGGGATCACTTTAAGGCTCAAGGAAAACAAAAATGTCCAAATCTGGTAATTTGGTCTACAAATAAAAACAAAGTGAGTTACCATGAATGATCACAATTAGCTTCATTATTGGAGAAGTTGTGACAGTATCATGTGGCGTGAGCGTAAACAAATCCAAACCTGATTCGTGTGCGGTGCTATCGAACGTTGCTGCCATTGAGTGCATTGACAAGAGAGGAAGTGAGCGCACGTATTGGCAGAATCTGCTGTCTGGGTTCATCACACTTAGCGGCCCTCGTGGTCGCTCTCAATGTGGATGTTTGTCATTGGCTTGCAGTGGTTCAAAACCTGTTCACATCTCATGACATATATTAAGTGTAAAATTGTTTATCTTGGTCTCGTTTTTATATCACGACAAATCGAATAGGGGTGTGTAAACTTTTTTTCTTTTTTTTATTCCAACACTGTCGTCTCCCTGATGAGCTTTGTCTCCACTGCTGCTTCCATTTTTCCCACGACGACTTCTTCTAGTTTGAACACAGATGAAAGACACACTCCAGGCAAATCACGCTGAGCTCTAAATGGCTGACGTGTGAGGAAAACTAAAAAAACAAACAAAGATGAAATGACAAGTTTTGAGCAAGTTTCTGTCTGAATCTTTCCTACCTCCGGGTTGGGGCTGTCACTGTCTATCACCTCGTACCTGTCATCGCACAGCAAATGTGCAAACGCGTGCGCAGAAAAGTCGCACGTGAGCACCTTCCCCACAAGCGCAAGACTGCGTAACTCTTTACAATTCTGATCACATCTGCGCTGACAACTTCACATCAAATGTGTCCATTTCTCCATTCCTCTGTTTTAGTTCTGCTTCTGCCTCACTTGAGTCTCACCGGGCTCCCAAAACGCTTCAATGTGGGTCAGCATTTTATTTTTTCTGTTTAGCTCTCGACGCAAAGGAGGCTTTCACATCTAAATGATCTTCAGCTTTTTATATTTGAATCTTAAGGACTAGCATTTTATTTTTTAAGTTTATAAAAGGAAAAAAATGTTTTATTGTTAACACATTTGCTCCCAAAAAACATATAAATACATTCTATTTTAAATGTTCTAAGTGTCCCGAAGACGTATTTATACGTTTTATGTCTTTTTATGCTTTTAAGGCTTTGAACTGCAAAGAACGGTTGAGGAAATGGTAGTTATTACACAAACAGCCAGCAGGTGGCAGTAGAGCAAAAGAGATCAACCAGGGCCACGTTAAAAAAAAAAAAGCTCATTTACTCACGATGAAATGTAGCTATATTCTAATGCTAATTGCGGCAAAACTGAAACAGATAGAAATATACTTTTTTTTTCCTGTTGAAAGAAGAGACTCTAATCTTTCGTTTGGTGGGTTCCATGTTTTTATAGCAATAGAACACAATATTTTGTGGGCCTTAGAAAATCAGTCAAAATCTAGTAAAACAGCCGGGAGCAAAGGGGATTGCTTCAGTGAAAATGGCTGCGAGTGAATGAGTCAAGTTTGTATGAGTTACAAGCAGACACACTGCAAGTGCATCCATTTCATTGGTGCCCGTTACTTTCAATAGGTCAGTTGCTTGTAGATTAAATTGTTTGTTTTTTAAATTAAAAAAAGAGAGAAGGCCTTCCTCTGCCATGATGTCAAATATTTAACCGAGCATGTAAAGTAAGTGATTACAAATATACTGTTAAAGGGAGAAAAAGGAATAAACAAATGGAAACAAACGTGAACTGGAAGAGGCTGCTGTTCCATTACTTTTGCTCCCTTGAAAAGTGGGTCGGTCTAAACAAAAGATCCTGAGTTGTTGAACACATCTCGATCACAAAATAAAAGCTGGAATTCTGAACTTTTGTCTCATATTCATCTTTTGATCTGAAACCCAAATGTCTTCAGTATGCAACAAAAGCAAAATAATTGACTTTGCCGTTCCAATACTTTTGGAGGGGACTGCATATTGTCAACTTCACAGTCAGTCAATGCAGCATCAACCGCTACACATAAAAGATGACGCCCTAATGGATGCATAAAAAAAAGCTAGCCTGTCTCTATTTTTGCAATATACTTGCCTCTTGCCAGAAAGAAGCATGTTAGCGTTCTCTTCATCTCATCACTAAACAAAAAGCCTGCTGGTCGTGTTCTACTTGGGAAGTGTAAAATCACCATATGTGTCACCATTAATCCTGTTTGCTACGCAGTACAGTTCCATGTTGCATCTACACGCTCAATAGTAGCGTGCGCATGTCAGAATTTGGTAGCTCGGTTGCTATAGGGACGGAAAAGCGTCATAGTCTCAGTTCAAATGAGAATGGAAGTGAGGAAAGTACAGTAAGTGAAAAATGTTAATCAAGGGACTTTAGGATCGGATTAATCCACGATTCTTTAGATGTTGTGTGACAAATGTTACATAACGTGACGTGAGGCACTTGAAAAGGTGGCACTGACTGCTGACTACCATTTATAATGAGTTTGAATGTGATTGGACTAATTCTGCACAAATCCCGGTAATAAGGTGCATTATGAGGATATTGTCAGTTTAACAGTTGTATTTTACAGGAGAATTCTAGTCCCGTATCAAAGAGCGCTTTGAGAACGGTCTTAAAATATACATTCTAGTTGATGATTTTACATTATTTCCAAGATTTTACTCAACTAAATATCTGTTACAAGCTTTGAAGAAGAAAGTAGAAGCAGAAGTAGAAAAATGTGATTAATCACAATTAATTATGGAAATTTGTGCATTTGATTACGTTTTTTTTTTATTAATTGTTTGAGTGCTGTCAAAGTTAAAGTGTTAACTAATTAATTAATCAGAAAAGATTAGTGCATTAATCATGTATTGGCGCAGATGAACTTATTCACTGCCATTGACGGCTATTGACGTCAAAAATTCATTTGAACTATTTCTATTCATTCGTACATTTTTCCACTTCATTCAACAAGAGTATGAAAACCTAGAAAAAAAATATTGTACATTTAGAACAGATATAAAATGTATGATTAATCGTGAGTTAAATATTGAAGTTATAAGAAGTCGCCTGACGCCATTTAAACTTTTTTTTTTTTTTTATGAGCGTTAGGCGATTACATTTTAAAATTGTAATTAATTTTATGACTTTACAAGTTAACTCGCGATTAATCAAAAATTTTACATCTGTTCTAAATGTATACCAAAAAAATTCTAGGTTTTCATACTCTTGTTAACAAAAGTGTAAAAAAAAATATACTAATAGAAATAGTTAAAATTAATATTTGACGTCTATAATAGCAGTTAATGAGTTAATTGCAATATCAATTTTGACCACAGATGATCTTTTATCTTGACAGCGGATGGTTACATTAAACGTAGCACAGGTTGTGTTTGAGCAATAAACATAACTACATGCATTAAAGTAAAGCATTTAATAAATGGTATGGCATATAGAATATTTGATCATGTCAAAAAAATTGAGGTCATATTTTTTTTTTCATTTTAAAGTATGCAAGTTATTAACTAATTAGGAAAAAGAGGAGGATGAGCGTGTGCAGTGGATCATTGTTTGGGGAAGTCCTCATAACATTAAATGTTGAAAAAAATAACACATAAAAGGTGCTCTTTAAGTTTGGCGGGGGGAAAATGTTGATTAAAAAAAAGCCTTTTTTAATTAAGCGATTAATCGCGATTAATCAAAATTCAAAGATGTGATTAATCTGATTAAAAATTTAATCGTATATATATATATATATATATATATATATATATATACAGTACTGGTTTGTACAGGGATGTGTTTTATATCCAGAGTTTTGATGTACAACTTTAAGCTAAATAATTCATGGCTAAAATGATCCTTATTTTAGTCTTTATTTCATCGGTCAGTGAGATAAATCCCTTTAACCTTTGATGAAGAGACCGAATGACTACAGACGAGAACTAAAGTGACTGTGAAACGGAGATCCTTGCCAGGGTCACTTTGTGTTTTCACTGAAAGATGATCTCAAAGTGTGTTGTGTTTCTAGATAAACCGCATGCTGTCAAGTAAAATTTAGCCAAGATGCGCGTCTTAAATAGATGATTGAACTGACGGGGGCAAAAGAGGACCATCGCTGATCTATCTGTCAGTGTGACTTTAAAGTCAGAGATAGAAATATAAAGACACATGCGCGATAGAAGATTAAAAGTATATTTTGTTTGAAAGTCCTCTTTCCTGTGCAAAAACCGACGAGAGCTCACACAAAAGGCCCGATTTCTAATGCTGGAAGTTTGTTAAGCACTATATATGCACATCATAGCGATCAATAAAATCTCGCTGTATATTATTGGCTGTTACTAATCAGCATGTCTGTGCTCTGATCTGGCCGACATTATTGTTATTGATCGTCGCAGGACATTAATGAAGTCTCACATCCCTGTGGCGGATCGGGGGGGGGGGGGGGGCGTTTGATCCCGCACAGCTGTCAGACATGTTGTTACGTAACATTTGAAGGTTACGCATGGAATATCATATGTGAGCGCTTAATATTTGCAAAAATGGGCTTTTCTGGCCTCATTGCTGTAAAAAAAAAAAAAGACAAAGTGATTAATATCCACTGAATTTGGATTTAATTTGCAATACCGTAGGCTAGCTATTTGCAAGTCTTAATCTTCTAACCCGCCCATCGCGCTGCCATCTTTCCCTCTTTCAAAGGCATCCCCAGAAAGTACGCTGAGCCGATGCTCCATAAACACTGCATCGCTTGGGGACAGGTGCGCTTTTTGTTGAAGATTAAAAGTCCAAATCAGCAAGTTGTTTGAGCGGCGAGCCAATAGAGGCGCGCGTGGTGGCCCGAGGCTCCGCATGGCAATGAGTCAGACTATTGGAGGGGGGGGGGGGGGGGGGGCGTAGACTAACGGTATTCTTTAAAGAGAAGAAGAAGGGAAAATAGACAGACTGGGGCCAATTCCAGTTTGGGGAGAATAAGTAGAAGGGATTGTGCAGGATAAAGTGCTTTTGTCGCACCCAGGCAGATATTTTAAAATGGGGCTACTTTGCGTCAAAATTCAATAAAGTCTTTCATTCACACAAAAGGATTCACAGTAAGATGATTAACATCGGAATTGATTTGAGAGCTGCTCAGAACCATTCAAGTGGGGCATCATATCCATATGTGTGTGTGTATATATTTTTTTTTTTGGGGGGGGGGGGGGCTGCTCAAGCATCTTTATCATCTGACACAGAAACACCTCCATGTCAATAAACAAAGTCCCCGCATTTTGGCATCTGGGACAGCATTTTTCAATGACATCATCCCTACCACAGATAATCTGTCGAAGATCACAGCCGTGGCCGATGGGCTGCACTTTTCGACTTGAGTGTTAACAAGTTGCCGCTGGCAGTCACTGTCAGCTCGGGCGTACTCTAGGTGCGTGCGTGCGTGTGTGTGTGTGTGTGTGTGTGCTGCCACATGAGCTTCATTAGCACAACAGTGGCACTACTGTTTGAATTATTGATCAAGGGAATGAATAGCATCGATACAATTTGAAAACTGTTTGTGTGTGTGTGCGGGTTTATATCACATCATGGGGACCATTTTCTGGGTGTTTACTATCATTGTGGGGACCATGTGTCCTTGTGGGGACATTTTGGTGGTCCCCATGAGTCCAAATCTCTTTTTGAGGGTCAAAACTTGGTTTTAGAGTTTAGGTTTGAATTGGGTTATGGTTGAGGTTAGGGTAAGGAATGGGGGTTTTTGATGGTTGGGGTTAGGGGAAGGGGCTAGGAAATGCATTATGTCAATGAGATGTCCCCACTAGACATGTAAACCCAACTCGTGTGTGTGTGTGTGTGCGTGCGGAAAACTCCAGATCCAAAAGGAACATATTGCAGGAAACCTTGTCCATATGTTGTACAGCAAAACAAGCCGGCAGTCAAGTACGACTGGATTTCGGCCTTGAGCAAGGCAAAACACGAATGTTGGAAATGTGCCTCTTGTGACTTTTTTTCTCTATGAGAAAGAAAAAACTCAAGCATTGGAATGTAGCTCTGCAATATAACCACAGATTAAAGTAGCTCCGTTTTTCTCCAGGCCCTTACTGTGCCCCCCTTTCAGAATCACAGATTAGGCAAATTACTTTGCGTGTTTCAACATATACTTGCCCAATAAATCTGATTCTGATTATCGTCCTGACTCAAGATTGAAGAATAAATCTAGACGTGATTTTCTTGCCCCCCTTCCTCGCAGGATGCTGACTGACCTGCTGAAGCAACAGGGGGCAGAGGTCAGCCCAGTGGAGAACGCCGTGAGCACCTCGCCCAGCAGAGGGAGAGCCAACGGCGTCTCGTCCAGGATGCTGCGCAGCAGGAGCGGTGAGCTAAAAGGCAGCGCGTGGACGCACACAGGTTGACTGACACGTACAACAATTCACTTGGTAGCGATAACGATGTCCAAGATGGCTACTGGTGTGCTAATGTCAATGCCAAAATATCCTTGTTAAGTATTTATGATACTGATGCAAAGGTGTACCTATTAAAGTGACCACATTTGATGTAATAACTCAATCCAAAGGCTATAATAATAATATATTATTTGTCGAAAGTTGCCATTTTAGTGTCAGTTGTCCTCAAACTCAACCCATACAAGTTCGCTACCGTTCCTTAGATGCGTACAGCACACATGATTTGTTGGCATCATGGGATGTGTCAATCAATTTATTATTCAGTGCATGAAAGCCCCATGATATTTTTCTTCCTCTCGGCTATACAACACATGTGCTGCATATATTGACACACACACACACACATTGGCTCACACTTTCACACGCAAGTAGTGAGGGAGTCAAAGTCTGTCACTCTTGTTAGGCCCAGAGGCTTTTTTTTTTTTTTTTTTGGACTCTTTTTACCTTCCACACATGTCATCAGTCTTTCGATTTGATATTTCAATCAAGGTCACAGGATTAAGGTGACAGTGAAACTACAGATTCAGATTGGGAGATTATGCAAAGGATGATGAATATATCCCTGTAAAAGTGTTGATATTAAAAAATATTGTGAGAGTTAACAAGATAAGATAAGCATCATTTTATCTATTATAGTGGCATCAAAATCATCTAATTTTAAAACAATAGAAAATAATACATATATATTAGCGGTGTCAAAATGAGTGCATCAATTTTTATTTTATTTAAAGTTCCTTTAACGCCACGAATGTTTTTAACGCGCGATTAATGACCGCCCCTAACTTGGAAAGCCTGTACTGGGGGAATTCCAGTCGCAACGCAGCAGACACGTCCATGTCAAAATTGAGCAGAAATACATTCATTAATAATGCATAGATTTGTGGAGAGTGGGGTCAAGTTGTATTTTACCGTTTTAAAAATGTGCAGAATTTCACAAGTTGCTTCATGTTAAAGATTACATAGCTCTTAATATGAAAAGAAAAAACGCACGCAGCTATCACCAACGTTTTACAAATGCAATTATGCCATCTAGTGGCAGAAAAATTACCAACACAAGTCAATATCACACTCGTTTTTTACAGTACAGTGCATCTTTTGAATTCTAACTAAATGTTTTAAATTATTATGAAATTACTGTATCAATGGCTAAAAATGCAGCCACATTTCTATTAGTTTAACATTTTTCCCACTTTTATGTTAGCAAGAGTATGAAAATTTTAAAATATATATTTTACTGACCATTTTATAGCACATTTAGAACAGATATGAAATTTGCAATTAATCGTGAGTTAACTATTGAAATCGATTACGTAATTATGATTTAAAAAAAATGTATCGCCGTACACACACACATATATATATATATATATATATATATATATATATATATATATATATATATATATATACGTAATATAAATAATTAATAAACATGCCATTATTTACATAATATAATATACACTGTAAAAAACTAAAAGGGTCAACAAACTTCAATATTAATGATATTAAGTTGGGCAATTCAACAAAATATATTTTTTAGTTTAATTTAGTTTTGCTGTTGTGACTTGCCTTCGTCTCCTCATCGTTAATTCACTGCATCTCCACAATTGGTGACCCTGACGTGATCTGAACACGCAACATTCTGACCCTAACTTTAACTGATTTCCTCCCAAAAAACGTATAAATATGTTCTATTTTAAATGTTTGAAGTGTCCCAAAGATGTATCTATACGTCTTTTATGTTTTTTTATGCTAGAGCATACAGAAGGCTTTGATGCAGCCTTTGAACTGCAGAGAACGAGTGAAGCAATTGTAGTAATTACAAAAAAGGCCAGCAGGTGGCAGCAGAGTATAAGAGATCAACCAGGGCCATGTTGAAAATAAGCTTATTTCCCCACAGTTCTAAACAGACTTGCGAATTGCTATATTGTAATGCTAACTGCTGCAAAACGGAAACAGATAGAAATATACTTTTTTTCCTGATGAAAGAAGAGATTCTAATCTTTCATGTTTTTATAGCAATAGAACACAATATTCTGTGGGCCTTGCAAAATCTGTCAAAATCCAGTAAAATGGCCGGGAGTGAAGAAAGTTTCTTCAGTGAAAATGGCTGGAAGTGAATGGTTAAGGATCACCACAAAGTTGTGTTGTTGTTTTTTTACAGTGTAGCGACTGGATTCATTCTAAACTGAAATCTTGTGTCAAAAATGCTGCAGTTGAAGCAAACCTCACTTTGAGTATGACATTTTAAGTCATCTTTTTCCAGACAGTTGTGGATGTTGGACATTATTTCATCCATTTTAATGTGATCATGTCACGCATGAACTTAAAACAGACTAAATGTGATTATTTTGGGGGTCGAAAAAAAGGACGCGACGCAGTCAAAGTGATGAGGCCAGCGAAAGCACATGCTTGTTGCGATGTTTTGCACGTGCAACATCGCGGGACGACAACACACACTTTCTAATTACTATGTTAATGTAAGCAGGCTAGACCCCTTTAGGCAGCATGTGCTATTTTGTGCACAAACAACATGCATACAACCCACATGAATGAAGGACATTGCCAGTGTAGTGATTGATGAAAATGCATGTGTCGTCTTGTGTTTGTTTATTTTACCCAAGTATATATGTATTTTTTTATTTTTTTATTTTTTTTAAGTTAGCTTGAAACTAGTTTCTGTGTATGTAAATTGAGCAATACAACTAAGTGGAACATTGAATAGATTGCACGGGCTCTTAACAACTGACCAGTATTGGTTTTTCCAGGCGGGGGGGGGGGGGGGGGGGTCATGCTAATTAGTGATCACACACACACACACACACACACATATGCAGACTAATTGAGCATGTTTAAACTGACGAGAGGCAAGCGGTAAAAGGTCTGTCTGCGGCTAACATCAGAAAGCTTTTCAAGCCAAATAAAGTTTTGGAAGTTTCCGTGAGCTATCAGAGGCTTAGTGATGTTCACTGAGGATAGGAAGCAAAAAAAAAAAATGTGGTCCAATATTCTCCAGCAAATATGACTCATTGCAGAAAGAAAGCTGGAAGCACGAGAAGAAGAGGAGAAAAAAAAAAAGCTGACCTATTTAACGAACACGACTGCAGGAGCAACGTGACAGCAGAACAACAGATCATCAATACACACTTTTCACCTTGAATTGAACTTTGACCCCTGGCAGTTGAGAGCAGTTGCTCTTTGGCCAATCATTTAAGCGCACTCTGAACTCTCAGGCAAAGTGACGACATGGAAAAGGACTTCTATGAAACATGCCGTGCTTAACGTTTTGCGCACGTCACATACACACAAGCACATTTATATTTCATCCAGACAAAGACCTCTCTGCGTTTTGCTTTTCCCCGTGGCACTTAAAACTCTTTTATGTCTCATTGTGCACACACACACACACACACACACACATTATTAAGAAACATGTGCTGGCCTTCGCCTTTCTTTCACGGTCATGAGCACTCACAATGGCACATGAGTGGGAGAGTGCAAACTGCGGGCTGTTGTGAAGAATTCAATGTGCCGCATATGCGGGTCCAACATGGTTATTGCTGCCGTGTTCCTCGAGAACTGCAAAGCTACAGAGTTAAATAACACTCTTCTGTTTTTCTTTTTCTTTTTTTTCTTTTTTACTTACGCCAGGGACCACCAACCTTTTTGAAGCTGAGAGCTACTTCTTGGCTACCGATTAGTGTGAAGGAAACAAAGAAATGCCAAATGCATCACTTTATTTGTTTATTTATTTTTTCAAGTGATCACTTATGCACAAAAGCGTGTTGCATTCACTTGAAAAAAAAATCTCTGTTTTTTATTGTTTGCAATAGTGTTCCCTCGTTTTCCGTTGGGGCTCGGTTCCAAAAAATACCCGCAATAAAAAGTTAGTTAGCTTTGTGATTTACATATTTATAAATGTTTTAAGGCTCTAAAACATCAAGGCATTTACGTTTTCTCACATTTCTCTCTTGTTTAAATATTCTCAATGTTCAAACCGTAATACATTTTACAATATTATGAATTAATGTATATTATTATAAATTTTACAAAATAGGTACATTACTGTAAAAAAAAAAAAAGCATGCAAAATTGCACTACAAAAAATCTGCGATTAAGCGAGGCCACAAAAAGTGAACTGCGTTATAGCGTGAGAACACTATTTTGTTCTTTTGGGGGGGTCTAGTGCTTTGTTTTTGTTTTCAATGGGTTTTTTTTGTTTATGTTTTTCATGTTATTATTATTTTTAATGGATTTTTCCCCCGTTTTTCCGATTTTTTTATCCGTTTTGGGGATATATTTTTTTCACAAAAAAATTTTGATTTTTCCGTTTTTCTGAATATTTAAAAAAAAAAGTTTCGTTTTTTTAATATTAATATATATTTTTTTGTATGACAGAAAAGAAAATTATTCCAAAACAGGGAAGAAACTTTATATACATACATATACATATATATATATATATATATACATACATATATATAATTCCAAAAAATAGGGCAAAAAATACTTTATGAAACCTGAAAAAAATCTGGAAAAAATAGTCCATAATAAAAAGAATTAGATATCTAAAAAAAAAGACCCAAAAAATGTATTACTCAGAAAAACAAGACTTTATATTTTTTTCAAGTGAGTGTATAAAAATGTTTTGTTGTTTTTTTAATATATATATTTTTATATGACAAAAGAAAAGTATTCCCAAAACAATGATTTCATTAAACAAAAACAAAAAAAGAGATATTGAAACTAAATAAATAAATAACCAAAAATAGGGCATTTTATGAAACCTGAAAAAATAAATAATGCTCCATAGATATTGAAAAAACAAAGCCCCCCAAAAAAATTACTCAGAAAAACAAGACTTTTTTCTTTTTGTCAAGTGCTTCAGTACTTGTACAACATTTCTAGAAAATCACAATATACTGGTTAGCTATTTTTGGAACAAGCCCACGGGCTACTCATGCGGTCCTTGGGGGCTCTGGTGCCTACGGGCACTACATTGGTGACGCTGACTTACGTGCAAACTTGCTAGGTAACATCCTTCAGTGTTCGCGAGTGTTTGCGAGGTTAGCGGATATTGATTGATTGATTGATTGATTTTGCTCACAAAGACGTTCGCCAACCGTTTTAATGGTTGCTGACAGTTTTCCTTACACCATATAAACCATTAAAACTATTTGCTACGCAATTAGCTATCTAGCAAAACTAAACCTTACGCTGCATGGAGATGAGGAATACAAGAGCATGGGGCACACCTTAATTACTCGCTGCTCGCATTTGTCACTGGCAGATCAATTATTATTACATCACTTATTAATAAGTGTTCCTGCCCTCTTTGTTCTGCATTTAAAAGCTCCCAGTGCCAGACTTCTTTTAATGGAGAAATTAATATGCACAAACGAAGGGCCTTAAAATCCACAACCCTTAACTAGAATGTACAAATTCCCTCAGTTAGGGTTTTATGTACTGGCTTGCAAAATCATTCCTTAACACACACATTCCGACATTTCTGCTACTTTTCTACTCACTCACAAAATTACTGATGAATATCCTGATTATTTTTTCTGTGTTGGCTCACATACATCCATCATGCTGTTATTTAAAACCCCGTGTGCGTGTCGGTAAAATCATGAATCGAAAGTGTTAAAATGTTACAGTCAAGACTCCTCTCCACCTCTCTGGCATCCACGTTAATCTCTCATTTATTTCACCAGAACATCCTGCCTTCCTCCGCCCCCCCTTCTCCGCTTTCATCATCCTAACCGCAAGTGACGCTCACTCTCTCTTTCCAGTGTGTGACAAGAGATTAGTATTCCAAAGTTTCGCCGTGTATTGCATTTTACCGACAGTCATTGAAGTGATGAGATGATTTGTCTTTGATGCGGCGCCCAAGTACAAATAGACTTGACTCGTGCGTGGGAAACCCAGACCGAGGCGCACACAAACACACAATGCTTATTCTATTAAATGAAACATCTGCGACCCCAACAGGCACTGGCAAACATTTTACGGGTTAAAGACATTGCCGGCGTTAGAAAATGCCACTGATTTGGTTTCACTCTCCCCAAATCGAGCTGAAAAAGCTGCCGTGTGGTGCGTGTGTGTGCGCGGCGTACATCCCCGAGGCTGACATTAAGTGCGTTGGCTGCCTGCATCAGTGGACTTCATTAATGCTAATAACCACGGCTTTACTCTCCAAGCTAGTTTGGTCTATTGTTTATTAACCTCGGTTCATTTGGCATGGGAATGACAGGCTGTCAGGGTTGGGGCTGTCCTAAAACATAATTCATTTGCGTCCACAGTGCTCGTTACGAGTAGCGTGAATCTGGAAAGCTAGTAGGCTAAGCTAGCTAGCTAGCTAGCGAGTATTATGAGTCGTAACTGTTCTAAGATTTAAAAACCAGTGGCAATGTTTGTTCCAGAAACTGAACACAACCACCCAGCCTGAATAAACTTACATTTGATACTAAATCAAAAAAGTGTCAAATGTTTCAATCTTAGTGAAGAAGTGTCAGAAGGAGGTGGTGAGAACAATGAGCTGATTTGAAAGCTGACAAGCAGACAAATGGTGGGAAGAGCAGCAGACAGGTGACAGGTGGATTAGGAAGTGGGCGAGAAACAGGCGACAAATGTGAACAAAATCCGCTACAGGAAGATACAGGGATTATCTAGGACATTTGTTCCAGATGTGTCCATGACATATACAGTATAATCCACAATTGTTATAATGGTCCCATACTGTGCTGTGCTATATAGCATTGCTCCACTTTTATTATTATTTGACTTGACACTTATGTCGCCAGGGGAAATAAATACAAACAGAACATTGTCAAAACCAAAAGCAAGCACATATAAACTACGCTAACAAATCTATTTGCATCAATTTAGTCTGATAAAGCCGACATTAGTCTGTAAAGGTAATTGTGGATAAATGTAGTAATTGTGATTTTCTATGGAAGCATGGAACTGCAAATGCTGAGTAATGACTTCAATAGTTAACTCACAATTAATCGCAACTGTTATATCTGTTCAAAATTAACAATAAAATGTACAATGACATTTTTTTATACTCTTGTTAACATAAAAGTTTTAAAAAATTTAACGTTATAGAAATATGGCTGCATTTTTTAGTCATTGATACAGAATTTTTTTATTGTACATTTAGAACAGATACAAAATTTGTGATTAATCGTGAGTTAACTAGTGAAGTCATGCAATTAATAATCTCTTTTTTTCAAAGCGCGTCAGGCGGTTAAAATTTTGAATTGTAATTAATCGCATGACTTCGATAGTAAACTCACGATTTATCACCAATTTTATATCTGTTCTAAAATACAATAAAAAAATCTAGGTTTTCATACTCTTGTTAGCAAAAGTGGAAAAAATGTTAAACTACTAGAAATAGTTTAAATTAATTTTTGACATCTATAGACGTCAATGGCAGTGAATGAGTGAATGAAAGGAGCCACTTTGATTTGCCATGATTGAAGTCGGCATGGCCACTCCCACAGCGGTGCAGAGCACCCTGTGAAATTCCCAACATCGGGTATAACCCGCCTGTACGCAGAACTAGGCCACGCACCACACAGGATTTACACCTGACACAAAAATAGAGCCCGATAATTCATGGCTAAACTTCTTTAGTCAATAGAATGTGTATTTTAAAACAAAACACACTTTTCTGACCTCCTCCTTCTGGGAAAGTTTTCTAGAAAAACCACTGACTGTGCGTGTGTTTTCCTTGTTTCTGTGTCCTACTAGAGCAGTACCATCTAAATAACTCGGCTCACGGCCCATTAGGACAAGGCATCCCTCACTCTCACAGCAACCATGGCACAGTGGGACTCAACAAGTACACCTCCCTCAAAGCCGTGGGTAAGTCGTAATGCACGCTGCTCCACAATATGATGATGAACACAGCCGGCGTGGCAGCCTTTTTTTGAGGAGAGAACAAGAAGAGCCAGTTAACGAGAGTGCCGTTGCCCCGTGGCAACCTGGGAGCGGAGTAAGTAGCCTTACGATAATGTGCAGATGTGACTGCGCCTCAGAAAAACAAGCTGGAGGCTTTTTACCGGGTGTTATACAGAAAGTCTTGTGTTGGTTTAAGGTCACGTATGCAAAACCTGTTGTTGTCTTGGAGCTGGTGTGGCAGGACACAGAACTGCCTCCAGCCTCAGACGCGCCATTACAACCAAACAAAGGCGAATCTTTGCTTGACAAGATGGATTTTATTAACCTTTATCACAAATGCCCTTTTTCAGCTGCCTTCTGCCCATCTCCTTCGTTTGTGTTGATGCACACTTTTTAATTGGTGCAATTTTCCTCAGACGTCGCTGTTCACTTTGTTGTGGATATTATCCATTACGACTGGAAAAAAAAAGTTCAGATGGCGAAAAAGCTTGCAGCAATAACCTTAGTGTCTATTTTTATAATTCTCTTTGACATTCATGCCATCCCATGACACATACATAAACATGCACACAGCACTCTGGGCGAGAGTATTTTTACACCCCGGCTGTCACATTACCACACCCTGGCACACGTACCTTTAAATGTCCGTCATGGCTCTTCATCACATTATTTACTAGCTTCTCTCCTTGGGGGTCAAAAACGGAGGAAATACATATCATCAGTTACTTATTTTCACTGGTTATCGAAAAATCTTAGGCCAAGCTGGCTTTGCTGGCAACTTGTGTGGTGGCAGGTACTTCGAGTGCTCCCACAATGCAACACTCGAACCACGCTGGCGGTTCATTTTAGGTTACATCTGCATCTGACCGAGAACTGCGTCAGACTGTGACAAATTGAAAATGACTCTGAAGTAGAAAAAAAATCTGAAAGTGAGCAAATGTTACATGGGGTTATGTGATGGCTAAGTTATTTTTTGCTGATTCAGAAATAATACAATATTATTACAGCATTGAACAGTGTCTGATGTAAATAATTTCTGTCTTTATTGTGACCTTCTAATAACAAAGTTGAAAGTCACCATAGCCAAGGTAGCATTATTATTATTATTATTATTATTATTATTATTATTATTATTATTATTATTATTATTATTATTATTATTATTATTATTGTTGTTGTTGTTGTTGTTGTTGTTGTTGTTGTTATTATAGTTATTATTATTATTATTATTATGGATGAGCGAGTACACCACTAGCTGTATCTGTATCTGTTCAACCATCTAAAATAGCTGTATCTGTATTGTGAGGGGCGTGGCCTAAACCGAAAATGGGCGTGGTTTGATCGGAACTAAATGGGGCTTATGTCGGAAGTTTTTTTTCTTTTCAATTTCACACTTAAAATAAATGGTAAAATGTACAATTGATATGGATTAATCAAAAGTTAATTATATAATAATAATAATAATATATATATAATTTTTGTTTATTTTAAAACTATTGCCAAAACAGCCTAATCAGTGGTTTTGATCACAAAAGTAAGAAGAACTATTTTTCAAACAAGTTTTTTTATCAACTAAAAAAAATTCTAGACAAGTTCAGTGCTTAAGAAATGCAGTCCACATGTTTACATATCATTATTTCATGAAACATGAAAAATGGATAAACCACAGATTTGTTTTCATTATTGTTGTATGTAATGTGATTTGTGACTTTTCTGAAGATGTCGTTAAAGGGCTGAATTTAGACTAGTGGGGTCGCATAGAACATATTATTGTAAAGATGCTTGTTTTTTGGGGGCTTTCATAATAATTCATTCATAAGTCTATGAACTATGAGCACCAACAACAATACAAGGTCATCAACCCTCTTTATTGTTCCTCATTTGCAGCGGACAGCGCATCTCACAGCTCCTACAAGAGCTTCCCACTCATGGACTTTGCCCACTACCGAACGCCCGCCTTTCAGCCAGCGCCAGCGCATCCCAAAGACAAGTCGTACATCCACCAGCACCTCCCGTCGCAATCCAACCTCCACGCTCCCCTTTCCATCTGCATCCCTCCCACCCATCTGGAGCACTCCCACCTCCCAAAGACCACCACGCACCCACTGCTCTCCAGCTCGGCCTTTAAAGCCTGGGAACCGGTCGGTCGCCACGTTCAAAGGCAGAGCTCCGCCCCGGGCTCCGGGCCCGCGCACGCCTCCCACTGGAGACACGGCTACTCCACCCGTCGGCAACAAAGCATGGAGAAAATGCCGGATCTTTTTAGCCAGCCCTGTGGGGGGATGTATCCCGGAGCAGGCGGAGCAGGTGTTGTCGTAGGGCATGGGATGCATTTCCACATGCAGCATCCTTCTCAAGCGACCTACTACCAACACGCCAGGCAAAAGAACTACTCCACACACAGTTCGACGGAAGTAACAGTCTGAGCGATGTGGCTACTGATAGTAGCTTGCCGCTTTTTTTTTTACATTCTGAAAGCTGGTGCTTGGGAAACCGCCCAATTTTGGGGATTGGGAGCACAAGAAATGTGACAGTGAAGACGGAAGTGTGAAGAATATCTGGTAGCGATTGCGTAGACTCGCTTGAAAGAAATGTAGCAAGGTTACTTGAAAACCACTCAGGATCACAAAATCCTCTGACTTAAACCACTTCAGCTAGTCTTTGGGATCTTATTATAATTAAGCACAGAGACAAAAAAATAATAATACTTTGTTATCTTGTTAGATGTGACACGTTTGTAGAAAACAAAAAAAAAAGAGTACTTTGCATCTCATTGTCTACCTCTACAACACAGCCGGCTTCCCTCGTGTACTTTCCCCGCTTCGCTCTCCAACTCTGCCATCCTTGCTCCGCTATGTAGCGCTTTGCTTTTGGTGCCATCAGGCCAAGCATACAGGGACAGCAGCCCCCCGGGGTGACATTAACTCAACGGTGAGGACAATGCCACCATCATGTCAACTCTCATCAAGCTCCATCCGGGGGAGAAGAGGAAAGGGAGCTCGTGAGGCCCAGGAGGCTTGAAC
Source organism: Leptonotus elevatus (assembly GCF_054856555.1). Classification (NCBI taxonomy): domain Eukaryota; kingdom Metazoa; phylum Chordata; class Actinopteri; order Syngnathiformes; family Syngnathidae; genus Leptonotus; species Leptonotus elevatus. The sequence goes on along the minus strand of NC_141258.1, from coordinate 10,248,608 downwards.
CCTTTAGAAAAGAGGAGAAAGAGAGAAGAGAGGAGAGAAAATAGGAAACAAACTTCCTCAGGGAAGGCAACGAGTCACTGTGAATTTCTCACTACGGAGCTGTCTGGGTCGTAACTCGGAGTGTGTGGACCTGTGAGGTCGCTCCCGTGTTATTTTGACGCCTGCGGGCACCATTGGAGGGAAATAGGTAGAGGCATTTCCAAGCCCGGAGCTTGAAACGCGACGAAAGCCTGGATAGCAAAAGACACCATGCGGATCCACATGCTGATGCGGAAGAGCAACAGTTGATCGGATTATTATAAGGACGTGGACATGTACAAAGGTGTGGGTTTCGTGACATTTAACTCTTTCACTGCCAGTGACGGCTATAGACGTCAAAAATGAATTTGAACTATTTGTTTCACATTTGTTTCCACTTTTGTTAACAAGAGTATGAAAACCCTGGAACAAAAATGTATTGTACATTTAGAACAGATATCAAATTTGTGATTAATCTCGAGTTAACTAGTGAAGTCATGTGATTAATTACAATTAAAAATTGTAATCGCCTGATGCCCCTAATTAAAAAAAAAAATGATTATAAAAAATTAGGGGCGTCAGATGATTAATTATTTTAAAATTGTAATTAATCGATTAATCACAAATTTTATATCTGTTATAAATGCACAATAAAAAAAATCTAGGTTTTCATACTCTTGTTGGAAAAAATGTTTTTACGTCTATAGGCGTCAATGGCAGTGAATGAGTTAAAGTTCACAGCGGAATAATAAAAAACTCTGAAATTATGATCAAACCACTTTGGCTAAACAACCTGCCTATTTAATACATAGACATTGTTTAATATGCAATAGCTGTTTATCAAATCGGAACTATGTTAAGCGTCCATAATCATGCGTTTTGTTCCCCCATTTATGTAAATGTTGTCTTTTTTTAAAACATTTTTGCTATTTGTGTAATGTTTTGTGAAATCTAAACTCAATGTCAAGCTTTGTAAATTTTGTACACAATTAGTTGGAAAAGGGCTTCATGTCGTATTTATTTTGAAGAATTTATTCTAGTTGATGTCAGAGTCAAACAGAGTTTATGAATTTGTATAGTAACAAATGTGACGCACATGAGCTCTGGCATACATTTGCGCTTTAAGTAGGCCTTCGGTACTCCGCGTCACATTGTTCTCATGGCTTTTATGGCAAAAATACAGTGGCACAATTTATATATGGCACTAGAAAAAACAACCACAGTGTGGACAGGTTGTCCAAACAATTAAGGGGTGGAGGGTATGCATTATTGAAAATGGAATGCAAATTGTTTATACAAGATAAAGGGAACGCTCCCCAGTGTATGTGTAATATTTGTAGCATCTCAAACTGTATCTCAAACAGCTACAGCAAGTATGGGAATATAATAACAGGTACATGATTATAACAAATAAATTGAATATCTACTGGTGAACTCTAATGTAGCAAAAAAAAAAAAAAGCCGTATGTATCCAGGAAAACAAAGCAGCAGTAACAACTCTTCTTTTCAGAAGCTGTACAGCAAGCAATGCAACTTTTTAAAAGAGAATCATTAAAGATTGGAAAACTACTGTGGAGTTTGTTTGTGTACATTTTTCAAAGATATGCTGAGTCTTTCTGAAGAGTTCGCATGTTCGCCAGCTCAATAATAACAGCATAAACACAACAGTGTCCATTATTAACTCCAGCAAGCACAAACGCATAAGGCAAAGATATTTTTGGATTGCTTTTGTCACATACCACAACTCATTTTATATAACTTTACAAACTTCCAGTAAGACAATAGGCAATATTTAAATAAAGGCGCAGATACATGAATTGTGGACACTTTCACAGTTTCACTGTTACAGTCCACTTGCACTGGGGTCGAGTGAGGGCAGTGGTCAGCCGGACGCAGTTTGTCCTTACTTTTATGACTTTTCAATGAAACACATTTGATGGACATGTTAAGGATTGTGTTGGTGTCTGGCCTGAACATGCAGATCATCAATCACAGGGCTAGCACGCCCTCTGCACTCACATTTAAAAATATATATATATTGGCTTGTCTGAAGATACATTTGGACAATGGAAGAAAACCCAGGTGGTGTAAAACCACATACTGGGGATGTAGCTCAGTAGTAGAGCGTGTGCTTCGCATGTACGATGTCCTGGGTTCAATCCCCAGCATCTCCATGGTGTCTATATAAAATCCTTTTTAATGTTAGGATTACAGTGCCACCTTGTGGTTATTTATGACAATACATCAGCCTAAACAGCATGATGTACTGTTTATAATTTCCCTCAACACAATCTCACAATGACGTACGGCTAACCACACTAACATTTTTATTTCATAATATTCATTTTTAGTAATAACGATTTGGTGACGTCATGGAAAGTTGTCTTCATTAAGGTTGGTGTATGTATGTTTGTATGTTTGCTTTGGTCCTGTGAGGAAGTTGAGCCACCTCTTTCGTAAAGCTGTTGCCGTTTGTTCAAACAAATTGAACACCGAATTAAGCATCTTTAAAATTCAATCAATTTACTCGGGGGGACTTCCTGAAACACGCCCTGAGAACACGACCCCGCCTATTGCAATATGATTGGTCGATTTCTTGGTTGGACAAAATCTAACCAATTGACAAAGACGCACCGGCGCCATGTACAACTAGTCGAATCCATTGATAGTTGGACTGTGTGGACTCCAAATCATTACTAAGAAGTTGGTAAGTGACTTGACTCTCTTACACAACTACACAACTACTTACGTGAACAAGCCGAATCGTTTTCGTACACCCGTAGATTAATTAAGTCTGCATTGCAACCACGTCAAAATGCGAATGAAGCTATGAGTGGCTAATCAAGAGCTAAGCTAGCATACTTCGCTTGAATGGATTTGATCCGTCACGTGATCATCTCTCTATTAGTTCTAAATTCCCTTATACGACCAATGTGCTTAAGATTTTAAGGAGAAATGTTAGTCACATTTTTGTGCCGTTCTTTAACATGTGTCAGACATCAACAATGGCAGAGTGGAACGCCTACTTCCGGAATGAGGATGACGGTGAAGCACAGGAGGAGGGCGAACAACCAGAAGGTGAAAAGTGAATTCTGGTCCCTTTTTTTTGTGCCTCACTTTTACACTGTATCCTAAGTGACTAAAGTGTTTGGCATACTCTGTCTCTTTAGATTACAAAGTCACAGGGAGAGACTGCTTAGTTTTCTTGGTGGATGCGTCAAAGGAAATGTTTATCAAAGGAGAAGATGGGGAGCCGTCTAATTTTGACATGACCATGCAGGTAAGTAATATCCACACAGTGTGTTTCTATCCTGCTTGCCTCAGCGTCTAAAGTGCTTTGTTCCTTCCAGGTGGTGCGCAGCGTGTACACCAGAAAGATCATAAGCAGTCCAGGAGACCTTGTCGCATTGGTTTTCTACGGCACCAAGCAGAGCCAAGACCCCACCAACTCTTTCAAGCACGTCTACGTCTACCACAGTTTGAGCGAACTTGGTGAGACATCCCTTCTGCAATGTAAACATTTGAACCAATATCAGCGTTGTAACCAACGTCATTTCCACAGGCGCAAAGCGAGTGCAGCAGGCGGACGCACTGCGGGGAGCAAAGGGCGCCCAGTTGGCGGCAGAGACGATGGGCAGTGATGAAACATCGTTGTGCGACGCTCTGTGGTGCTGTGCCAACCTGTACCGGGACTGCAAGCTCCGTCTGGGGCACAAGCGCCTCTTCATCTTCACTTGCAGGGATCAGCCACACGGGGGCGACAGTGTCAAAGATCGACAGGCTCGCACACAAGCCAGTGACCTCAGAGAAACTGGTGGGTGCATAATGGCCTTTCAGAGAGCAAGAAAAACAACAAAATACTGTTAATATTTTATGGATTCATAATTTCATATTGAGGGTAGAATTGGATGATCTGTTTTATTTAAAAATAGTCGATTTTTTTCCCCAACATTTTCCCCTCCTGTTTTGTTTTAGGCGTCATCATAGAGCTAATGCACTTGATGAAACCAGGCGGCTTTGACGTTTCCCTCTTCTTCCGTGACGTCGTAAGTCCGCCGGAGGACGAGGGCGAACTTGGGATGCAGCTCGAGCCTTGTGAAAAACTGGAAGACCTCCAGAAGAGAGTTCGAGCCAAAGAGCAGAAAAGGCGAACATTGGCCAGGTAGGGTTTCGGTTCCAAATGCACACTTTGCGTTTCGTCTTTTCTCCTCATCTTCTCAGGCTTTTTGCTTATTTTTAGGCTCAATCTGTGTCTGGGCGAGGGCGTAAATGTCGCAGTGGGAATGTACGCCATTGCAGTGGCCGCACGGAAACCAATCTCCATCAGGCTGTACAGGGAAAGTAATGAGCCCGTCCGCAGCAAAACTCGCACCTTCCATACTCAAACAGGAAGCCTGCTGCTGCCCAGTGAGATCAAAAAAGCCCAGGTAGGAACACAGCTGATTGAAAGCAACAAATGAGTGTTTTTGAGAGGAATATTAACGCCCCCCCCTCCCCTCCATGTTGTGCAGGTGTATGGCAACAAACAGATAGTGATGGAGAAAGATGAGGTGGACGCCATCAAGAAGTTTGATGATCCCAGTTTGTTTTTGATCGGATTCAAAGCGATGGAAAAGCTCAAAGTGCACCATCACATTCGTCCCGCTGTCTTCCTCCGTCCCGAGGAGGACGAAGTGAAAGGTGACACCCAGTGGCAAACAAACACAGTATTCTTATGATTATGATTGCATATTTTGATGCATTTTCAGCCCTCGGCAGATGTTCCGTTAAAGGGATGTCCCAATGGCATTTTTTGCACCAGAGTCCAAGTTACTAGATTTAACGCAATTTTTTAATATTTTTTTTTTTTTAAGTTGATACATTTTTATATGGCTGTTTGGCTGTTAAGTCAGCAGTGGTTGAAATCACGTAAATAACTAAAATATGTTATTCTTGACTTTCAAAATTAAAACAATTTAAAAATAAGATCTTGTTTTAGTCAATATCATGATCAGCCCAATTTCCGATCATGTGATCGGCTCGGGGAAAACCCACATTCCATTGTTTTTATTATTTGGTCATAAATCTATCTCAATGTCATTGACATTCACAAGAAATAGTTTTGTTTCAATCACAGTGGAATAATGTTTTCATATTTCTAGTTTTTGAAAAATAATCTGATTGCAATGCTAAAAAGAATGTATCAGTATAATGTAGGCCAAATGCTTCAAAATAATAATAATACATGAACTTGCGCAAGTCAGTCCCCCATGGCATTATGGGAAAAAGCTAAGCTCTGGTCTTTCAAGTTAAACTTGCTCAAATCACGGCTAATTGATTGAATGGAAATTGCGTTCTACTACATTGCCATGTTGATTTCAATTGGATGAATTGTTCAGCTCTAATTTCTATTGTATGTGAAGATGCGTTCATAAATCAGGCTATTTACATTTATCATTTATACATTTGCTTTTCCTCACCAGGAAGCTCCTGCCTGTTCTCGGCTCTGTTGACCAAATGCATTGAGAGGAATGTCTTTGCTCTGTGCCGATGCATTTCCCGCAGAAATAACCCGCCTCGATTTGTTGCCTTGGTGCCTCAGCAAGAGGAAGTAGACAAGGGGAAGGTACAGACCAAGCCTGCAGGTACGACACTGCAAATACAAAAAGTATCAGGTCGTTAGACTGCACTCTCAAAAGAGAATTGTTGAACCAATTTAAGATTATAAATTGAATGGTTGACCAACTTTAAAAAAAAAAAAAAAATAGCTTTAAGTGGTAACACACGATTGAATTAAGTTAGTCTTAAGGGAATATATTAAGTTTCAGTGATTTATGAGTTTATTCAACTTAACTCATTCACTGCCATTGACGGCTATTGACGTCAAAAATTCATTTGAACTATTTCTATTAGTTTAACATTTTTTGTTAACAAGAGTATGAAAACCTAGATTTTTTTTTATTGTACATTTAGAACAGACATAACGTTTGTGATTAATCATAAGTTAACTAGTGAAGTCATGCGATTAATTACGATAAAAAAAATTAATCGCCTGACGCCCCTAATTTTTAATAATCTTTTTTCTCTCTTTTTTTTTTTATCGCGTCAGGCGATTACATTTTAAAATTGTAATTAATTGCATGACTTCAATAGTTAACTCACGATTAATCACAAATTTAATATCTGTTCTAAATGTACAATAATTTCTTTCTAGGTTTTCATACTCTTGTTAACGAAAGTGGGAAAAAACGTTTAACTAATAGAAATAGTTCAAATGAATTTTTGACGTCTATAGCCGTCAATGGCAGCGAATGAGTTAAGGGGAATGTGATGCTAAGGTAGCCGTTTATCTTACTTCAACAGGTTTTAATGTCATCTACCTGCCGTATGCTGATGATTTGCGGAATCTGGATCCCGCACAGACTCCGTGTGCTTCACCAATGCAGGTGGACAAGATGAGGGAGATAGTTCAGAAGCTGCGCTTTAAGTACAGGTAGGGGAAAGGTCAAATGTAAAAAAATAATAATAATAATCTGCGTGATGCAGTGCAGTTCACATTTTTCACAACGTCATTCAGGAGTGAGGCATTTGAGAATCCCGTCATCCAGCAGCACTACAGGAACCTGGAGGCCTTGGCCCTGGATATGGAGGTTCCGGAAGACATCGAGGACCTCATCAGTAAGACGAAGCCACGCCAAATCCGTCAAGTCTGTCATGCCGTCATCTCGTTTCCACTGTGGTCTGTTCCAGTGCCAAAGGTAGACCAGATTGACCAGCGTCTGGGTCCTCTGGTCCAGGAGTTTAAAGATCTCGCCTACCCTGCAGACTACAACCCGGACAGCAAACCGGCCGCCAAACGCAAAGCAGGTCAGCGATGATGTCATCTTGAGTGTGTCTTTTTTATTTTTATTTTTTATTGTCGATTCTCGTGACTTAAAGCAGAAGCTGGCGGCGCAGCGGAGAAGAAGCCCAAAGTGGAGGCATCGGAAGATGAGCTGAGAGCCCACATACAGAAAGGCACTCTGGGGAAAATGACGGTCCCGATGCTCAAGGAGGCCTGCAAGCAATTTGCCATTCGGACCACGGGGACCAAGAAGCAGGACCTGATGGATGCGCTGATTGATAAATTGGCCGCATGAGACTTTAGTGGCTACATTTTTAATGGCTCGGTCACGCTTGATTGCAGTTGTATGGAATTAATTTTTGCAATAAAAAAATAAATAAATCTAAGCTTTGCGTGTGATCTGTATGACTTCACGATGACACCGTTTCCCAAAATAAAACTTTGTACAACGCCACATCTTGTTTGTTTATTGGAACTGCAGCGCAAAACCTATAATTGCAACATTTCCAGTTCTACTTGTCCCGCAAAGGTGTGTTCCGCGAAAGAAAGGCAGCAGTGTGAGCAACAGACCGCCGCATTGTTGAACCCCAACGCATTAACATAAGCTGCGTGTGCGCGCGTGTTCATCGGGGGGGGCAAAGATCACAGTCAAAAGTGTGATCAAAGTTTGATCGACTCAAAGGAAGGAGGAGCTCAAGCGTTCTTGAGGTAAAAAAAACACTTTTCAAAAACTCGTCTGCACCGTTTGGATCTGTTTTTTTTTTGTTGTTTTTTGAATGTTTAACTTCACGGCTCGGTGTGCTTTTCATAGACTCGAGTTGCGTCGCGCGCAAATCTTGAGAAATGGATTGTAAATGCGAAACCAACGACACTGAGGATGCAGGTACAAATCAGACGCTAATATGTTTTACTGGTGCATTGTAAACAGCGACAACAGAAGGAATTGCGGATTTGGTCTGTCTTTTAGAATAATTAAGAAAATGTGTGCTAATTGTATACATTTTTCTTTTACTTGACTTTTTAGGCTGGTGGCTGAGCGGTAGCAATGTCCAGATGGGAACCTACACCGTGGTGGGGTATCTTCTGTACAGATTCTCACAGAGTCAGTCATACAATGACGTTAACTTCTTTGGAAAGACAAAAAGAATCCCTGCCAAATAAATCACATTGGCTGTCACGTGTCATGTTATCTTAACCGTACAGATAGGAGGGCTACAAACTGATTACATTTGCAATAATCAATGTAATACTAAGTTGTGAAATTTGGGTGCTTCTGTTAAAATTTAAAATTAAGTACATTTAGGAAGGTGAAGCCAAGTTGTCAGCAACCTGTCTTGTCCTTCTACAGCACTTCCTGCAATAATCCGATGGCCAATTCGTCTCTTCTGCTCTTTAACTGGTGAGTTTACCCAAGCTGACCGTGTTGTGTTCGACCTTTATTACCACATTCCGAACTCTTGTGTCCGTGTTGCTCAGGTTTGTCAGCTCTTTGGGGCTGGGTGAGTCGCATCGTGGGGACCCTCCGAGGTACAACAATAGCAAATCAATTTGTATTGTGGCGATCGGCAACATAAATAAATGACTTGTCCTCTGCATTTTATCTTATAGGAATCCAGAATCTGTGTCGATGGCTGTCTCGAGTTTGGAAGTCTATCGAATGTAATCGCTCTTCCTACTTTTTTTGGTCATAGTCTCTAATTACTGTATTATTGACTGAGAAATGAAGCACATTATTAATACTAATAATGCCAGGATAAAGAAATCACTTGACATTTTTGTGTGCTCTCGCCACCTAGCAAACATTAACAATATGTAATAACCAAAATAACCCCCCCTTCAGCATTTTCTTCCAAATTCCACTGGATGCTTCCTGTCGTCAGAGCCACCACAGGTCAGTTCTTCTCCGTAATCTGACTTTTTTTTCTTTATCTACATTTCAATGCAGCAAATACAATAGTATACAAGAAATATATATTTTTTGTTATATTCAGTGTCCCTTTAAATCCAGCAGATGACGCTGTGGTGCGTAGTTTAAAAAATATATATTATTAACCATTTTCAAAATAACAAGTATACAAAGAAAGTTGTATACAATTGAACACACACATGCCAGGGCGTACATACATAGGTTACGTGCATTCAAAGAGTTTATAAGTTGTACAAAAGCTAGTAATCAATTTTATATAAGAAATTGTATCATTATGAAAGTGTTTAAAGTTTGGTTTTTGGTTGCAGTATTTGTATTTATGGAGATAGAATTTTGCTAAGACAATCAACAAATTTATAATAAAATATACATCCTTTGTTTGCTTTCCATAATAAAATAAAACATTTTAAAGTAAAGTTGTAGAACGTGAGCAGAAGCTTCATAGTGCAGTGAATCTTTTCGACAAACGTACGTCACACGTGACGTTGGAAATGTAAAACTGTCTTGCTATTTTTTTTTGTTGTGTTTTCCTTTTTTGTTTGTTATGGTCGTTGTACTAATGTTCAAACACAAGTGTTATCTCCCATCAAGAGTTTTGTAAATTACTTTGTGTGAATAAGGGCAGGGGGGCGTCACAAGTCAAAATGGCGGTCCTATGCTGCATTCGAGGAGAGTTTGAAACCCGATTTTTATCCAACTCTTAAGAGTTCCAAGTTCCACCCTCAAAGCGTTTAAGCAAATGTAAACATAAAAGGTCGCTAATTCCGTTAAATTATTTGCTGTTCTGGTAAACGCAGTCATTCCAAATCACGTTGTATCGCGTGAACATGTCTTGTATTTTCATTTGCCTCGAACGCTTTCAGGTCGGAAATGACATAGAAACTCCGATTTCCCACTTTCCCTGAATGCAACATTTAAACTCTCCGCTCATTTAAAAGCATTGGACTTTGGATCGTTGTAATTTGATTTGTGAGGATTTATTATTATTATTTGAAAATATGATAAATATGTTGTTTGACAACTATAACAATATGTAAAAGCAAAAGCAACACAATACGCCGTGGAAATTTAAATGTTGCATTGCGAAAATTTAAGAAATGCCCGGATGTTTGGAATCGGAATTGTCAACATAATGCGCTGTTGGTTTAAAATAAGTATTTATTATGAAACTATAAGGTACTTTCAGCCATTTTGTGAACAAACACTCATGCACAGACTCTCAAACACAGGCTAACTAGTCAAGTTCCTGATGTCACTCACTAGGCAGACATACAGCACCACATTTGTTGTTATGACTAAATCTGATTCACATTTTTCTTGATCTAAAAAAATTTTTAATAAAAAATGCTGGTGTTGTGACCCTTACAGAATCCAGCGAAGAGTATTTGGAGAATGTGAACATGAGAGTGAATCTCTCCAGTCCCTTAAAAGCAGGCCTCAGACTGATCGTCGTGGGCCCTGCTGGTGGAGGACGTACATCCGTGGTCAACACCATGCTGAACTACTGGGCAGAAGAACCGGAGGAACCTCTGGTAGAGAGCACCATAAGAAGGGCCGTGGTGGATGGTAGAGAACTTACCGTGATCGACACGCCGGATCTATTGGGTACATCGTTGGGGAGAAGTATTCGAGCCAAAGAAGCTCTGAGGTGCGTTCAGCTAGCTGCTCCTGGTCCTCACGCCATCCTGCTAGTGATGCAGGCGCCACGCTCCAGCAAGGAGGCGCACCAGGACGCTATGCCGTTGATCCAAGCTACGCTGGAATTATTTGGAGATGGCATCGGAGGGCACATTATCCCAGTGCTCACCCATGCCGACCGCTTGGGTCGACGTGACACTTTGGAGCGGATGCTGAATGAGGATGCCGGCGGCGTGAACAGACTGACGTCTCTGTGCGGTCAGAGGCCTGAGCTGATGGACACCAGGCCGGATCGGTCCACGGATGAGCAGAAGGTGGCACGCAGGGTGCTGGTGGGGCGGATCTTAGAGCTGAAGGTGCTCAGGGGACATTTTGTCCATGAGCTGCAGAGGAGGGATGAACGCATCCGAGAGCAGCTGCTGGCTGACATGACCTCTGCACTGGGCAAAAAAATGGAACACAAGTAGATGATAATGAACAGCGTGGCTATGAAATTATTCAGTTTGACTTTAAGTGCCAGTGCTAATATATTAACTCTGTAGGGAGGTTTTTATGAACGTACACACAATCATTCACAGCAGGGGTGGGCTCACTTTTACCATATTTATTGATGAGGTTAAGACAAAATAAAACGTAAAATAAGGAAAAATGACTGCATTATTCATATGCACATGCACATTCAAACCTCGCGACGGCGGTTGATGCCAGTATCGGCTGCCCTCTTGTGGGCCATTTTACGATCAGAAACTAGAAATAAGAATGGAGAATTGCCATTAATTTCGTGCAATTTTAAGGAAATACGCTATATTTCTGGATAAATAGGTCTTCAAATGTATGTAATTTAATGTTTTTATCTATCGGTCTGAAGAAAAGTGGTATAAAACATCTGTATGTATGCTGTATTCATTTTTTATTTTCTTTAAATAATTGTAATGCATTTTTTCACATTTAATTATATTATGTATAAATCAATAAAAGTTAAATTTTGTTTAGGTATGGTTTTCCCTTTTTTAGCACATCACATTTAATTCGATTATGTACAATTGAACAATTAGTTATCCTATTTTTTTTTTATAATTGTTAAGTAATTTATGTATTTTATTGAAATTAATACATCAAAAATATCAAATCAAATTATTTAAATTAAGAAATTAATTAGTTACATTTGATGTTTAGGTATGGTCTTAATTTTGTTTACAAATTGATTTTAGCACATCACATTTAATTCAATTATGTACAATTTAATTACAATTAGTTATCCTATTTTTATAATTGTTAAATGATGTATGTTATTTAAATTACTAAATCTAAATGTCAAATCAAATTATTTAAATTAATAGTTACATTTGATGATATGGTCTCTTCGTTTACAAATTGATTTTAGCACATCACCTTTAATTAATTTATGTACAATTTAACTACAATATTTTTTTTCAATTGTTAAATATGTTTTTTATTTAAATTATTGTTTTTTGTTTGTTTACAATAAATCAATAAACGTAATATTTATTGAGATGAATCAGTAAAACTAAATTAGAAAATCATATATATATTTTAGTTAACCAATTTTGGAGAGAAGCAGCTAAATTAATTAATCAACGTAGGACTTTGAATAATGTAAATGATTGATAGGCCACGTTAAAGAATAAAGAGGGCAATATGTGGCCCTCCATATATAGTCACCCCTCATATACGGTATATGTACACCCAAAACACACTGGTTTCGTATACAGACAGTAATGAGTATTATATATGACAAAGTGGTAATCTAAATGATTTTACCCACCTTTTAAGATAAATGTGGATCTCTGCATTTTAAAATGATCTGCAAGAAGTTATCCCCACAAAATGCTCTGACTTTTTATGTTTACTCCCTGCATGACATTGTCTTTAGAGCTGGATGGGGCGACGGAGAGTGGGAAAGATGCGTCATGTTGGAGATCACATTCCAACAGTTTCACACCACATTGCTATGATGATTAGCTACACAGAGGCCGTGCTATGTGCAGTGGGAAACAAGAGAAGGGTTGGAGTTGGTATTACTTTACGTGGAAAGACAGCTGAAATGCCACTTTAAGGTTACCCACTCACTTGATGCATTTGCCAGGCACAACTTTTGGAAAGTCCCCCTGTGACGGTCATTTTGTTCATGAGCAAGATAGAATTGGAAATTTGTCATTCAAACATTTCTCAAACCAAACAGACTGGTCAGTTCATTTAGTGAAATTCCTTGAAAGGGAAAGTCAAACCCCCCAAAAAATATTTACAATAATAATCAACTATGCTACCCCACTAACCTAAACATGGTATTTAAATTCCGTTTGTGAAATATGAATAAAGTAGCAAAATCCACCCGTTTTAAATTCATTTATTTTTAAGTTCCTCCTTTTTTTTGTTCAGTTTCTTTATTCACACAATAAGCAATGTATAAAATAAGGGTAAAGATTGAATACAAACACTATACAATACAAACAACTAGGACGTAGAACACGCCAGGGAGGTTAAAACATATAAAAGCTAAACAAAATAAAATCAATAATATAAAAAAAAGAAAAGAGAATAAGAAAATGATACAAAATCATATAAATAAATGATAAAGTAGGGGGCGGCCATTTTGCCACTACTTATATCACAGTTAGTACTAACGACCAATCACGGCTCAGCTTGCGATTGTCACATGACTAAAAGCAGAATACAGGTGAGCCGTGATTGGCCGTTATCCAAGTCTGAGCAACTGTGATGTCATATTCAGCAAGTAGCAAAATGGCTGCCCAGAATGCCGTGTTTACAACATATTATTGCATCCATACAATGAATCATTTGCTTAATTCAGCAAAAAATATTTTGACCACTCAACCCATAATGTCACTAAGCATTCACAATTCCGTTTCAGAGCGCAAATGTTTGGCTTTCTCAGAAATGACTTCATTTGTATTTTTGGTGCACAATGACTACACAAAAGACTTTGATTGAGTCGCAACATTGAAACAATAAGGTGGAAAGGTGTGGTTTGGCCCTGCTCGCTCACTTTTCTTTCCTCCCTCGGCTGTGAGTGACGCACGCAGTCACAGCAACATGGAGCCGGAGTGACGCCAGTGCGCATGCGCGCACACAGACGCAGCCACCACAGAGGAGCCACTTGGTTGAAAAGTGACAAAAGACAAAGGAGCCAACTGCCTTGAGGAAAACAACACAGTCCGCTTTTAGCCCTCAAAGCTGTGTGCGACAGTCGGCGGGGAAGGGGGGCGGCGGACGTAAGTGTTTCGGTAAGTTGTCGCCGCCCCAAAAAGAAGTTTCTACACGTAAAAAAAGAAGAAGAAAAAGAGGAGGCGCTAGGGGTTGTTTGCTCAAGACAACATTGTCACGTCGCGCAGGCACGAGACAAGCCAATCTTTCATTGCTGCGGGTTCGCTCCAATCTGGACATGTATGTTTTAGACGTATATGAGCTATTTTCAGTGTGAGAGAAGACTAATTTGTGTGTGTGTGTTGGGGGGGTCTTTGCGAGGCTGTTGTGTTGCTAGCTAACTAAGCAGCCAGCTTCCTCCAAAGCTGCTGAGGATCGAGATTTGTGCTCTTCATAATAGGAGTGTCATTAAAGTCGTAAACTGTTGCTTTTATAAGATTTCTAACTCGAACTGATTTTTTTTTGTGTTTATGTTACTTGTTTAGTTTCTCACATCAATAGTGGAAGTTTGGCAGCCTGGTGATGGAGCAAAGGACAAAAAAATAACAAGCTGGAAGAAGCAACACAAAAGGATGGAGACGGTCGTCGCTGTGGACGAGGCGTAATCTTCCATTTTGGAAAGACCTTTCACGACAGGAAAATCGTGAAGCCTCACCTTTAGTTCAATCAACCAGAAACAAAAGATCCTCTCGTCCAAGCGGCTGAGTGGTTACCATGGCGACGGTTGTCATGATGCAGATGTAGCTACCTGAAGGTTGTGTGACGAACCACGTGGGATGGGCAGCACGCCGCGTCCGGGTGGCGAGTGGAAGGGGAAGAGCAAGGGGGGTCTTCAGGAGCTGGGTTGCATGCCCTGGAAGGTCGGCAAACAGAAATGTGGAGGTGGGCAAGCGAGAGCGGAGGGTCCGCAGCAGGATATTCCCCCCTTCATGCTCATGACGCCGCAGCTCCCTCGGACCTCGGCGGAGCGTCCGGCCATTTACCATGAGAAGCAGCGGCGGGAGCTGTGCGCCCTGCACGCGCTCAATAACGTCTTCCAGGACGGGTCGGCTTTCAGCAGGGACACCTTGCAGGAGATCTACCAGAGGTGGGGGGGACATTTGTCAACTCATATTTTCCTCATTACACACGAAATGCGCCTAACGTGTTCCTCTCTTGTATGGCGTTCAGGCTTTCCCCCAGCACGCTGGTGACGCCTCACAAGAAGAGCATGCTGGGAAACGGGAACTATGACGTTAATGTCATTATGGCCGCCTTGCAGATGCGGGGCTTTGAGGCAGTTTGGTGGGATAAAAGAAGGTGGGTTAAGCGGAATTAACTCATTTAGTGCCATTGACGGCTATAAACGTCAAAAATCCATTTGAACTGGGCTGGCAGTGAATGAGTTAAAGGAGACTTGCAAAAGATAACATGACCCTTCTCCTATGAATGAATAAATGTAGTTATAATTATTGATCCATTTTGTGTTTCGCTTATCCTCTTAAAAAAAAAATCATTTTTATGATCCTTCATCTGTCATTGCTTACGCGACATATTTGTTTTGGTTTGCCAGAGAGAATTGTGCCTCAAGCGCCGTCACATGACTTTGTTTCACCAATCTAACATAAACTCAAGTGACATTTGACTCTATTTTGCCAATTAAATGGAGTCAGGCAGTCACATGACCGCACACCAAGTCTCAGCAAACACACACGGATGCAAAATTGTGACAAACAATTTATATGACGTTCAAACTTGCTTTGAGTGTAAACATCAGCATTTAATTGGCTGAATTTGCCTTAATTTATATTATAGAAATATGTTAATGTTTTGCTAAATTTCTAGATTCTTATTTGATATTTTTTCCTATTTGACGTTCATGCTCTAATTTTAGAAAAAGTAATAAATCAGAAGTAAGTAGTAACTACTCACCAGTTCGTTACTACTTACTGCTAAGATGTTTTTTTTCCATTCATTTGGTGGGCTACTTTTTACGTTTACTTGAGTTAGAGCTGCTCAATTATGGCAAAAATAATCATCACGATTGTTCAAATGATTATTTTTTAGCACAAAGCAAGAAAATGTTTAAACATTTAAAAATATTAAGATATAATATTATTACAATTATTTGAAACCACGGAAGAGGATTCGGGCCAGTTAAGAGAGAGAAAAAAAGTTTAGCAGGATTCTCACTTCATTCTCAGAATTTTCACTTGAAAGTGAAAATGCTCACTTTACTCAGAATTCTTACTTAATCACAGAATTAATTTCAACTTTAAACTGAGAATTCAGTTTAAAGTCAGAGTTCTGAGAATAAAGTCAGAAACTTTTTTTCTTCTCTTCACTGTTTCTAATCCTCTTCCGCATGAAACACTATAATTATGTAAATTCCTTTTGGACCGAACACGATTTTTTTATCATTTTAAAATAATTTAAAAAAAGGTGCAAATATATAAATGTAAACAATTCAAAATTAGTATTAATAATCTTTTTTTTTTTTTTTTTACAATTATGCCGAATTTGTAATTGTGGAGTGTAATAATTGAAATTGTAATTGAATTTCAATTAATTGCACAGCCCTAACTTGAGTAATATGATATTAAAGTAACAGTATTTCTTTGACGAGCATTATCAGAGAATATTACAAAATAAATTTGTAATTAGTCAAATTTGGAGTGGTGTAGAAGACAGCGTGAAAAAAAAAATACTTCTCTTAGGAATGCAGCTCAAATAAATCACTGCTAACTGTTTTAGCATGTGAAAATGACTGTGGAAAAGGTTCATAAAAAAACTGCATAGTTAGCAGTGGCCCAAAGACAACACTGCATTTGTCCTTCCCATCTGTTGCAGTCACTTTACAAGAATCTAAAAGGGAATATGAGGTGATCCCCTTTGGGCCTCAAATTCCCTAATCTGGAGTTGTTGTTTCGTTTTTGTTTTATCAGTTTGATAAAAAAGAAAAGAAAAAAAGATCAGGATTTCAAATATCGATGTGCTTCTCTCAGTAAAACGTTATCAGAAAAGCTGCATTGTTCTTTGTCTGGTTGGGAAAAAAACAGACTGATGTGACAATAATTAACTTAGTGGTGCTTCATTGTTTGGACACAGTCAACAAATGTGGCCAAAACATTAGGTACAATCTAAATGACGGCAAATACAAAAGCTATATCTTATATTTTGTGTGTATTACTATATTAAATCACATCAATATGTTAAAATCAATAAGCACCTCCATAATAATATGAATAGTTGCTATTTACTAGATACGATGAGCCTTTTAGGTTGCTGCTTTTAATTCAGTAACAAAATTGCTAACGGTATATTTTCTCCAAAAGTGAAACTAAAAAGGAAACATGAGGACAAAAAGACACAAATGTTGTCTTTTTTTCTTCTTTTTTTTGCATCCAGGGACGTCGGCAGCATCGAGCTGTCCAACGTGACCGGCTTCATTCTCAACGTTCCGTCCAATTTGCGCTGGGGACCTCTGCAGCTACCGCTCAAGCGCCAGCACTGGATCGGGGTCCGAGAGGTGGCGGGGGTCTACTACAACCTGGATTCCAAACTGCGTGGCCCTCAACCCATCGGCAGTCCAGATGAGCTCAGGTGAGGCTCGCCCGGGATGTCCCGCTAGGTTCAACTGCAGGGAGTACCAAATGTCATGTGGATGGAGGTCCTTATTTATTCATTATTTTTTTTGCTGTTGTTTTTAATAATCATTCTTAATATTCTAAAGGGTTATTCATTTTTTCACGAGTAAATAATGATAAAAGATTTTGTACAAAAATATGTATTTAGTGCAAAGTACCTGGTATTCATTCGAGACGAGGTCTTTATTTTTTCTTTTCTTTAAAAAAATAATACCAATTTATCATATTCTAAATGGTTAATATTTTTTTTATAAATACATAATTGTAATAAAAGATGTAATTAAAATATAAAATGTATTATACTGCAGAGAGTCCCAGCTGTTTATTAGGGAGGAGGCCTTTATTTTTTGTTGTTATTTTTAATAATCATACTACATATTCCAAAGGCTAAATCATTCTTTCATACGTAAATAATGGTAAAATATGAGAGACGAGGCATATTTTTTTCCATAAATACATAATTATAATAAAAGAGAGGAGGTCTTTATTATTATTATTTTTTTATTTTTTTAACAGTACTGCTTACTCATACTCTAAATCATTAGCATTTTATATTTAATTGAACAATTAAAAAATGTACTATGTATTAATTGGTGTTTATTAGAAAGGAGGCCATTAATAATAATTAATTCATATTCTAAATAGTTAATCATTTTCTCATGAGGTAAAACATTTTACATCTATTAAAATATGTACCTGGTAGGGGTGTGAATTGCCTAGTACCTGGCGATTCGATTCGTCTCACGATTCATAGGTCACAATTCGATTCGATACCGATTAATCCCGATACAACTCTATAAATTGCTTATTGCGATTTTTTTACTCCAATTTAGAAAATACTCATCAGTAAACTTGTACATGTACACTGTAAGATTTGTATGAAATGTATTTATTGATCTGAAAATTCAGGTTGCAGTCTGTTTGATGTTTGAACAGCACTGAAATAAAAATATTAAGGCTTAATGTTCCATTAATATAACATTCTTCCATGCTTAATGTGTGAATCCTAACCCTAAGTAAGACGTTTTGTTGAATATTCCCACAAAAAAATGTATGTTTAAAAATCGATTCGGCCGCATATTGAATCGATTCGAGAATTGCGTGCTGTAACATCGCGATATATTGCCGAATCGATTTTTTCTAACTCCCCTAGTACCTGGCATTCATTAGAGACGAGGTCTTTATTTTTGTTTTTTTAATAATACTACTTTAGCATATTCTAAATGGTTGGTATTTCTCCATATATACATATTTATAATAAAAGAGAGGAGGTCTTTATATTATTTGTTTCTTTTTGTTTTCTTATTCTTTTAAAAACTATACTGCTTACTCATACTATAAATCATTAGCATTTTACATTTAATTGAACAATTAGAGTACCTGGCATTCATTAGAGACGAGGCCTTTATTTTTATTTTTTTTAAACTAATACAACTTTCTCATATTCTAAATGGAGGCTATTTTTGTCAAACACAATCATAATTTAAGGTGTAATTAAAATATAAAATGTGTAATACTGCAGAGAGTACCAGTTGTTTATTAGAGAGGAGGCCTTTATTATTAAAAATTATTTAGAATTCTATTATTTTATTAAATCACTGAATGGTTTGGGTCCTGAATTCATTGAAGAAATCCTGATTGAATATAAACAGTTGGGCTCTGCAGACTCGGCTTAATTAGTCGAGCCCAGGTTTCAACGCAAACATGGTGAAGCAGCATTTGGCTGTTATGCTGCACACAAATAGAATAAGCTGCCAACAGAAGAGAAATTAGCCATGAGTGTAAATGCTTTTAAATCTAGGTTAAAAACTTTGCATTTTTTTCCGCATACCTTTGATTAAGTTTTTTTTTTAATAATTTTTTTTTACAGTGCAGTCTGTTAGTAATTTTAGAAATCTACTTTTATTTATTTACTTAATTTTTTTTTAACTCATTCACTACTATCAAAAATTCATTTTAACTATTTCTATTAGTTTAACATTTTTCAACTTTTGTTAACAAGAGTAGGAAAACCTGCAATAATTTTTTTGTTGTACATATAGAACAGATATAAAATTTGTGATTAATTGTGAGTTAAATAGTGAAGTCATGCGATTAATTACGATAAAAAATTTTAATCGCCTAACGCCCCTAAATTTTAATAATCTTTAAGTCGCGTCGGGCAATTAAAATTTGTAATTGTAATTAATCGCATGACTTCAATAGTTAACTCATGATTAATCACACATTTTATATCTGTTCTAAGAGTACAATAATAAAATAATTCTAGGTTTTCATACTCTTGTTAACAAAAGTGGGGGGGGAGAAAAATTTAACTAATAGAAATAGTTCAAATGAATTTTTGACGTCTATAGCCGTCAATGGCAGTTAATGAGTTAAGGTCTTCTGTTGTCAATGTACATTCTTTTAGTAACTTTGGTAAGCCTCTTTGCTTGTGTGAAGCACATTGACTCGTGATAAAGGCTTTCAGAATATAAATTGGCCTTTGTGTTTTGATGTGTAATTTTCCCCCAGGTGTGAGTTTGTTTTTCTTAATTGCGGCTGTTCTGTTTTCTTGTCAAAAAAGGAAGTTCCTCCGCCAGCAGCTGCGAGGGAAGAACTGTGAACTCCTGTTGGTCGTGGCGGAGGAAGTGGAAGCGCGACAAACGTGGCGGTCTCACAGCTGAGGAAGGAGGCGGCCAATCGATTGAGATTTATTCACTGGTGGATTTTTTGTTGTCATAAAGAAAGCAAACACTTTCCAGGGAGGATGAACAGAAGGCAGTTCTTGACTTCAGAGAAGATATTATTCAATTTCTGCTCTTTTTGCTTTTTGTTTTGTTTTTTATACAACATATCTTTTGACTATTTTTCAGTCCGTTGTGGTCTGCTCGTTTACGTGTCCACGTGTCCAAAGTCCCGGGATTGCTCTCGAAAATGTTGTCCTGTCGTCTCTCCTTTTGCCGAGGGAACATTTATTCGCCCTTCCTTCACTTTCACCAAAGCGTGCCCTTCTTCACCACGTCTCGCTCTTCGTCTCGTCCCGAGGTCACTTTTTCTAAACGCCTGCCACAGACGAGGGTGAGTCCCGCAAGACCGTAACAGTCCGCGCAGACGCAACATTTTAAGGTTTCACCTTAAAATGGATATCAAGCATATATTATAAAAAAAAAAGAAAAGATGAAATGCATTTTTCATACAGTATATCACAGCATTTTACAAAAATGGCAGAACCATCTTTGCACACTTCACTTTCATGCACAAAACAATCCAGTGTAGAGCGTATATAACTTCCTTTTTTTTTCTTTTTTTTTGCGATGACGTTGCTCGTAGCTTTACAGTCCTTTTGCACTTTTTGGACGTCAACTTACATTTCTTTTGTTTGTGCCACGTATCATCGATTGTGATCTGGATAACAATTAAGACAGAGTTAATATTGTTTTCTCAAACTGTTTTCAACACTTATATCAATAGTACCAATTTGGGGCAAAATATGTCATTGACCATATTTGGACATACGAGGTTTCTGCTCAACAATGACGAAATACAAATGTCCATTTTTTTACCTTGACTTCAATTCTTCCATTTATTTTATGTCACAGTCAAAAGCTTCAGGACACGCACGTGTCCATAAATAACTTGATGATGGGAGTGACTTAATTTTTCCATACTTCACATAATTAGAGCCCAAATTTTGATGTGTCACCTCACAGAATGTTTGTCGTAATTTAGTCTAATAATGTGCAGGGAGTGGTTGTCAAAAAAAAAAAAAAGTACCACGTGGTTGTATTATTTTGAAATAAGCCTTATGAGAGATTTGCTTTTGTAGCTCCAAAGTATTGTTTTTGGGACAATGCTGGCCTTAACTTGTTTACATGAAAGTTGTGTGGGCAGTTTTACGTGTGTATTCCAAAGCACTCATTTTGAGAAGCAATCCATCAACGATGTCTTCACTTATCGCTGCCAAGGATTTTTGTTATTTACAACAGTTTCATTTTTATACAAAGATACGTTTTTCTGTCCAAATCCAATGCCATATGATGTTTCACAAAACATTTTTCTTTCTTTGCCATAGCAGTCCATATTATAGTGTCCAGTTAAAACAAATCATACTTTGTAATTTGTTGTTTTGTTTGTTTTTTCCGCATAAATTTCAAAATGCTTATAATTGCACTTTATGTCAAAGCTGCAGTGCGAGTGTATTAAATGGGCCATTGCTCCGAAAGATGTATTTCTTGTCTTATTTATTACTTGCCTCAAATATTTTTTTTGTTCACCCCCCAAAAATCTAGATAGGAAATGTTGAAAAACTGGAGCGGTACGTTTGCGTACTTGAAAAAACTGAAATGTATCTTGCCTGGTCAGGACCCCCTAAAACTCTGAATAAAAAATAGATACTGTATTATTCCCGTGAGGAAAATTATAGTCACAGCAGCAATTATCCCAGCTATACTAAAATAAGAGCAACCAGCAAAGTGAAAAGAAAGAAAAAACAATACAAAAGTAAGTTTGCGAAGGTCACGTGACCACTATGATGTTATTTCAGTCGACAGGAAGTAACAAAATGGCCTAGTGGGGGCGCATAGAACAGATTGTAATAATTATTTTTGATTCGGATTCCTCTTTATGGGGAAAGGAAAGGAAAATGTACATCAAAACTTGAAAGTTGTTTTTGTTTTTAATTCAACATACGTAGTTCAAATGCTAACAATAAAAGCACCGCATATTGTTATAATCAGATGTCAGGTACATAGAATATTTAAAAAGGAAAAAAGAAAAATGTCAACAAGTGGCATGTTGAAAACTTTAAATTTACGAAGTAGATGCTAAATATAAGTCGATGTTCCTAATGAAGTGTCTTGGCGTGCACGTTCATATTCTGACCACCGGAGGGCGCATGCGAGAGTGCGCGCCCCCGCGAGAGACGGGGTCGCGCTGCGCCGTGCTGCGTGCAGATGTGTCGCAGATTCTTTTCCAACGGAAACCGTCCAGCGTGGGCAAGTTGCTGGCATCGCAATGGGCCTCAAAGTGTCGCCACCCTAACCCGGCGGCCGCGGGTGAAGACGCCACTTTCCCACCCACCCCCGGCAGGTCCGAGGCGCGCACTTGATGGAGCTGTCAGCTATCGGCGAGCAAGTGTTCGCCGTGGAATCCATCACGAAGAAAAGAGTTCGGAAGGTAACAGTTCACGCAGATAATTTGCCTTTTCACCTTCGTGTCATTACGCCGCAAGAAACGTGGAGTAAATGTTATATAAAAGCATGCTACTAAGAGCATAAGCTGGTTACCTAATTGACTTTAAAGAGGATGCTGTTGAGTTGTTGCGCAGCTGCTTATTGCATGTCCATTTTCTGGATACGAACAGTTAGACAAGCTTTTTGTGTATGCCTGTTGTTGTTTTCTTGCTAATTGTGTTCTGATCCAAATTAACATGTCACATGTTGCTAAAATTGGCGTCCGATCCCAAACATCCCCTCTTGGGTTTATTTCTCCATACATCCAATAATTGCTCTGACAACCTATAAGTTCTTCCTATAAACTTTGTGCAGGTTTTATAATAGACGAAATGTGACCCATAAACCAGACTCAACGTGCATTCACTTTATCAAAAGGCTTGTAATATTTGTTGCATTCATTTAGCTTTTTTTTTTTGGTGTGCTATATAATTGGTTCATTAAAATATAGTCGTTCATTTTGTATTTTGAAATCACTTTTATCGCATTAGTCTATGTAGTTATTGTAAATAATGAAAGTAAAATGAACTATTTTACACATACATTTAACATTTTTATTGATATGAGTAGTAAAATGCATAATTTCACCTATGTTTATTAAAATTGTGTTCTTTAATTTAGTTTTAGATAATTCCTTAAATTCCATTCGATATAGAAAAATCGTTTTACGTCTTTTTTTACTTGGTTCCTTTATTTATTGTACCAAAAAAAAGTAAAATAAAGAATTTGACATATTCATTTTACATTTTGTATTTGTTTTATTAAATAATCAGATAAAATATGTATTGCATATAATAATGTATATATAGTAAGGCGTTTTTTTTAAAGACCATGTATAGTTAAAAAGCAAAACAAAGAGTAAAAGTAGTTCTGTATGTAAGTTTAACATTTTACATTCATTCATATAAATAATAATAAGAAGAAGTGGTAAAAATAAACATTTTCAAATGCATTCAGCATTTATTTAGTTGACTGAAGAATTGATTAAGTTAATACTAAAATTTAAATAGTAAAACAAATTTACGTGAAATGTAACTTAAATAATCGCTTTATTTGTTGTTCGCTCTTTGACAACACATAATAATACAGTAATAGTCAAATGCTAAATTTACATGCAGCACTTTTATTTATTTTATCAATAAAACCAAAAAGAGTACAAATAAATGTATTGTTATACGTATTTTTATCAGATAATTGATTATTCATTAACCAGATTCATTCAAAGTGCTCCTGTTTTCATCACGCGAGCCAATCCTGGTGATGATGTCACCATTTACCGCAAACCCGATGACGAACGAACGCGTAGTGTCATCTGGCAGCAGTTCGTCTGAGTGGCTTTTGTCTGTGGCTGCTCTCAAAAGCTGCTGTCTCCGCAGGGCAACGTGGAGTACCTGTTGAAATGGAAAGGATGGCCTCCAAAGTGAGTGGCAACATTTGGATCAGTGATGTCAGCTTACATATGTGATTTCAATTTTTGAACATTGCACCAGTGTTCCTAATACAGTGTCCTGAGAGCGTAGGAATGATTTAATACACTTCTAAACAAAAAATGTGTATTTTTTTTCTTTCTAGGTACAGCACTTGGGAACCCGAGGAACACATTCTGGACCAGCGTTTAGTCCAAGCATATGAAGAGAAGTACGACTTGATGGAATTTGTGGGAGCTATTTGTTTGTGTCACTTTTGAGAAAATGAGGATTTGACATCCTTTTTAAAACTCATTCACTGCTATTGACGGCTGAAGACGTCAAAAATTCATTTGAATTATTTCTATTAGTTTAACATTTTTTCCCACTTTTGTTAACAAGAGTATGAAAACCTATAATTTTTTTATTGTACATTTAGAACAGATATAAAATTTGTGATTAATCGTGAGCTAACTAGGTAAGTCATGCGATTAATTATGATTACAAATTTTAATTACCTGTCGCCCCTAATTTTTAAATAATTTTTCCTTTTTTAAATTGTATTTATTCATTGCCATTTACGGCTATAAACGCCAAAAATTCATTTAAACCATTTCTATTAGTTAAACATTTTTTCCTACTTTTGTTAACAAGAGTATGAAAACCTACAATTGTTTTATTGTACATTTAGAACAGATATAACATTTGTGATTAATCGTGAGTTAACTAGTGAAGTCATGCGATTAATTACAAATAAAAATTGTAATTGCCTGTCGCCGCTAATTTTTAATATATATATATATTTTTTTAATGAATTGATGGCAGTGAATGAGTTCTCAATAATAATGAGCAGTGACATTAAAATGTAGAACAATAAGTAAAATACTGTATTTTTGTTACATTAAAAAACAACAACAAACAAGCACTTACTTGTCGTGGCTTTAGTACAACGATATCTCCAGTATTTATTTTTTAATAGTGTGTTTGCCTTTTCTTAGAGAGCAGAGAGACAGAACCCTGGGTCACAGGAGGAAAAAACCCAAGGCCAAACGACTCCTGTTGGAGGTGAAATTGAATTTTTTTGTACTTTTTGAAACTGGCAAGTCATATTTTCTAGTGAGGCTCAAAATAACTTTGTTTTCTTTGAGGAGCAATTTTGCTAATCAATGACTTCATTTGAGGAGCAACTTTCTAATTTTGACAACAATGAATTTTAGGTTAGCTTAGCATTTAGCATGGCTTCTCCGTCTTTCCTCATTACTTTGTGAAAATACTTGACAGAAGTGTAGCTTAGAGACCATGATTTCTGATTTAGGACAACATATTTAGCCTAGCTAACCAAATTTGTTATACATTTTTAAACTGGCAAGGAATATTTTATAGTGATGTACAAGGCTTAAAATAACTTCTTTTTTTTTGTGTGTGGAGCAATTTTGCTAATCAATGACTTCATTGGAGGAGCAACTTTCTAATTTTGACAACAATTCATCTTAGGTTAGCTTAGCATTTAGCATGGCTTCTCCGTCTTTCCTCATCACTTTGTGAAGATACTTGACAGAAATGTAGCTTAGATGCCATGATTACTGACTTAGGATAACATATTTAGCCTCACTAGCAGCTAGCTAGCCAAATTCGTTATGCATTTTTTCAACTGGCAAGAAATATTTTATAGTGATGTATACGGCTCAAAATAACTTAGTTTTCTTTGAGGAGCAGTTTTGCTAATCAATGACTTCATTTGAGGAGCAACTTTCTAATTTTGACAACAATGAATCTTAGGTTAGCTTAGCATTTAGCATGGCTTCTCATATTTAGCCTCACAAGCTCGCTAGCCAAAGTCGCTTGCTAGCGAGCCGTTAAGCACCAAGCTTGCCTTGACTATCCGCACGTGATGTCAGCTGTGCTAATGATTTTCTTCTTGGTCTGGATTCAGAACACGGTGTATACTATGGACCTTCGCAGCGCTCACAAGACCGCAGATGTGCCCAAACCCCGCCTACGTCTCTCCCTGACCCGCTCCTTACCCCCGGAGGAGGAGGAAGAAGAGGAAGAGGAAGAAGAGGAAGAGGAAGAAGAGGAGGAGGACGAAGAGGAGGAGGACGAAGAGGAGGAGGACGAAGAGGAGGACCCGTCGTATGTTGCCTGGAGGAGGTCATCCCGGTACAAGAGGAGGCCACAGAGAAGATACCTTAACTCCAGGCTGGCGAGATCTGCAGAAGAGGATTGGAAAAGCCTGGGAGAAGAGGAGGTGGACGAGGATATTGTTGAAGATGAGGAGGAGGAGTCTGAGGATACGATAGAAAAGAGTCCAGGTATGCTTACATATAGTTGAGGCCAAATCCGTACTACGGAGGAATAATATTCTTGTTTGGTGTAGGTCCGACGAGGGCCGACATTTGGAGCCCCGCCATTGGCCGAGACGAGCTCGCGGAGGCCGAGGTGACCGAAACGGCGTGGAGTCCCGCCGTCGGGCCGTCGGAGGTGACGGTCACCGACGTCACCATCAACGCTCTCACCGTGACGTTCCGAGAGGCGCGCGTGGCCCAGGGTTTTTTCCGAGCGTGGGGGCTGGAGGTATGAGCGGCCAGCCGAGGTTTCGCAATAGATCATCAATCGCTGAAATGCGGATGGCGCAGACTGATTTTGGCCTCAGTGGAAAGAAGATTACACGTTTGTGTATGTTGTCGACGGTATGAAGATAATGAGACGTTAACAAGCAGGCGTAGATGAGAATGTTTAGCATCGTTCTCCATTTTTGCACTTTTGAATGACCCTGCCGTTCACTGCGAAAACCTTTGTCAGCATCTTAACATGGATGCCTTTCAAATATTTTAAACAGTACATTTTCAGCCAGAATGATTCGAATCGGAACTGGTACGTCCAACTGCTAGTTAGTAGTAGCTGTGTTTTACTGCTCTCGCACCATAGTAACCACGTAGATTCATTACTCAAAACGCGGTAATTAAACATGAAAAACCACGAACAGCTCATGCACGGTTTAGCAAACGCGTTCTAATCTCCATGTATTTTTGTAGTCTCGATTATTGTAGCAATGCGTAGCACAAGCAGGCCTTGTGCTGGAAACAAAAGTGTGATGAGATTTGAAAACACATTGTGATATCAAGTTAGCATTTATTATGGGGAAAAAGCTCCAAAATTAAGCGAGGATGATCAACAGATGGGAATGCAAGTGCCTCGTTTCATCTTTTTTTTTTTTTGAATGCAACTACAAGAAATGATGTTAACGCAGGGGAAGCATGTTTGTAGTGTTTATTTTTCTACATTAAACTGAATGTATATTTATTATTTAGGAGGCGGTACCTGTGAATCGTCGGTACCCGTGACTCCGCCCCTAATTTGCACTTTGTGATGTTAACCTGCACATGATATCGTGCTGCCTGAACTTGAGCGTGTCGATAACATTTGTCATAATGGAATAAATGTGGCTCGTGGTTATCTTCATTTTGTTGATTTTCATTTGGGAGGCCGGGAAAGATTGAGGACATTTCTATTAATTACAATTGCAAAATGTTTGTTCACGACTTAAAACTGGCATTACTATTTTAATTGTGATCATGCACAAGTTTGACAAAATAATTCCAAACAGTACAAACTTACTTTATTGTACAATTAATTTATTGGCAAAAAAAACAGTCAGACCACCAAAATAACTTAAAAAAAAAAATAAACTAATGAAAATGGAGCAAGTTATTTTTGCTTTCTCTCAGCAAGCACCAAAATTTTATAACAAGAAAACAATAAGTGGTCAAAGATTCCATTTGAATACTTAACAAATATTTAAATAGTCTTACTTCCAGTCTCTTCTTTTGTTTGGAGCGGAAATGAGATAAACAAAACATTTTTTGTTCAGTTGCCATGGGTTTGTACAGTGACTATGTTTACATCTATATTCATGTACATGAAACATTTCTTCAAAAGAGGATGGTTTAATATACTCCCAGGGCGACTGTCTGCAGTGTCGTTTTGCATCACCATATATTTAATACAAAACAAAACAATTTTATCTAATAATTCTTGTAGCTTCAAGTTTTATTTCCAAAAAAATAAAATTAAATAATATATCTATATATAAAAGACAGTTTTTCCTTGGTTTTTTCTTTTCTTATAAAATAAGTCTCAAGATATATTGCCACCTGGTTCCCCCCCCCCCCCCATACCCAGCAACCATTGAATGAAAAATAGTGATCATGTGACTGTGTTGTCTTTGTAAAAAGCTAAATAACCACTTGAAATCTTTTAGGTCACACGACCGAAATCGAACCCGCCTGGCGTCGTCTCGATTTTTCACATCCAGCTTGTGGGATTGTTCATGTGTGACTAAATGTCTTCTTTACTCCAAACAATACACAGGAGGAAAAAGGAGAGAGAGAGAAAGAGAGAGAGAGAGAGAGAGAGAGAGAGAGAGAGAGAGAAAAAAGGCGCATCGAGGCATGGCCTCCAAACACCTTTTACCGAACTTTGAAAGAAAAACAAATTTCAATACTGTACAGCAGCTTGGGAGTACTTGAATATGCAATCTAAAAGGGGGGAATTTAAATGTTTTGAACTATATACACATGTTGTTTTCCCCTTTCATTTTCATTACAAAATACAGTATCTAAATCCACCATTTCTTAACTTTGTACAGTACTAACAATGAATTAAACTTTGTGGCTGAAAGTAAATTGAATCAAAATACAAACAAAAATAATAATAATCTCTTCTCACGGCTCAGAAGCCAGGATGGAAAATATATGTACACAAATTTAAATTAATCACAACCTCTAAACATAAGTTGGCCTTGCCAGTTCTTTGGAGGATGGGGGAGGAGTTTCAGAACCCGCAGATGTGTCATGTTTGAGTTGGTGGGATGTAAAAATGATGAAAAAAAAAACCTGAAATGCAAAATGTGTTGAGGCTTGTTTTACGATCCGCTGACAAGAAAAATTAAATAAAAAAACTTACTTCCCATCCCTCTGCAAAATCGATACAATCATGACTGGGTACTTGAGAAAAAAATAGTTTTTTGAAGAAGAAAAAAATGGGGAGAGGGTTGGGGGGAGTACAGCTTTGTCAACTCGCGTGAATTTTTCACCACATTGAAAATCTTAAAAATATTCATAAAAAGGCAAAAAATCATCTGTCCCCAAAAATATTGTTGTAATAGACTACGGAAGAAATCTCTTCAACCTGAAACGTTGCCCTTCCACCATTTTGTACACAGTTGGCAAAAATAGATATATATTAACAGCAATAACTTACCATTGTTTTTAATTTATTTATTTATTGACTTGTAGGATTTTCTGCTGCGGATCTCCCATAGGAAGCTTCAGTTCACTTTTTATACATCACAAAAATATTTAAATAAAAAATTGAAAACTTGTCAAATCCTTAGTTTGACTCCCATCTCCTGTGATGGCACGCACATGTGCTACATGAGGTCCAAACTGTTGTGGTTCATGTTTGCTGCCAGTTCCTGGTTGTTGTTATTGTTGTTATTTGGGGCCAACATGTCGGACTGCCCGCCTGGGTTGGCGACGGCGTGCATGGCCGCCATGCCACTCAGCTGAGAAATGATGGAGTTCTGGTCCGAGCTGAACTGTCCCGGATCCACAGGCCCGCCTGGCGGCTGCTGCTGCAGCGGCGCCATGTTGGGGTGATGTTGGCCCATGTGGGCGGGGTGGGGTGATCCGGTCTGAGTCTGCGGGGAAATGCGGTGCGGCGACGGCTGCGGCTGGGACGAGGACGATGAGGACGAGGGCTGCATGCGGGGGGACGGGCTGGAGTGGGGGGGCTGCGACTGCGGCCGCGGCGATGGCTGCGGCGACCGCACCTGATTGCCCAGCGAGCCCAGGCCGCCTTGGCCTTGCAGGTGGGGGTGCGGGGACTGGGCCATCTGCTGCTGGGGGCTCATGGGGCTGCTGTGCTGGGCCGGGGAGCCCCCGCCCAGGTGCTGCTGCTGAAGGAGCCTCTGGTGGATGTTCTGGTGGATCAAACCTTGGGAGGCCTGCGGCAGTGGGGGCCCGCCTTGCTGCTGCCCCGGTACGTTTTGACCCGGTTGTAGCGTGGCGCCCCCTGGCGCGCCGCCACCCGGCCCTCCATCTTGTCCTTGAGGTCCTACTCCCATTGAATTCTGTTGCTGCTGATGCTGCTGTTGGTGGTGCATTTGCATTTGGTGCAGCCTTTGCTGGAGGGCGGCCGCCACTTGGGAAGCGTTGCCCGGGTAGCCTTGCTGGCCCGGACCACCCTGCGGCCCTCCTTGCTGCTGCCCCGGAAGCCTCACGCCGCCCCCGGGTTGGGCTTGGGACGAAGGTGGCATTCCTGGCTGCCCTTGGCCAGGCTGCATGAAGCTCTGCTGTCCTTGTTGGAACTGTCCCTGGTTTGCCATCTGCTGCTGCTGTTGCTGCTGTTGTTGTTGTTGTTGTCGTCTCAGGAGCATTTCTCGGAAATGCGGCGTCATGGTGGACATGTTTTGTTGGCCTGCTTGCATCGCTCCCTGCTGTTGCTGCAGGGCCGCCATTTGCTGCTGTTGCAGGCTGCCAGGCAACATTGGCCGCTGCTGCTGCTGTTGCTGCTGTTGGAGTTGCTGAAGCTGAGCCATGGTGGGCACGCTCCCCCCTGCGCCGCCCCCCTGAGCCATGTTCATTCCCGCTTGGCTCATCTGCTGGCCGTCCATGCCGGCCACGGGCCCTCCTACTCCTACGCCAGCCCCCTGGAACCTTACGCCTCCGGGGCCTTGCGGAGGCCCCCCTTGTCCGCCGGGAACACCTTGCCCTCCCTGGTACCTGGCGGCTCTCTGTCTGATGAACGCCGCCATGAGTGTGGGGTTGGAGCGGAGGATGTTGAGGACTTGCTGCTGCTGGAGGGGCGAACTTGGGGAGCGCAATGTTCTCAAGAGGTCCTGCAGCGCCCCTTGTGGCAGGTTTCCCGGCCCCCCCGGCTGCATCAGTCCGCGGTTTCCTGGCTGAACTTGCTGCTGCTGCTGTTGCTGCTGCTGCTGCGCGACCGCCGACTGCTGCTGCGCCGTCATGTGACCCATCATGGCGGACCTCTGCTGCGGGGTCATCCCCGGCCCCCCGGGTCCCCACTGCTGGTTGGCTTGCTGGAGCTGCCCGCCGCTTCCCGGCTGGAGGTGCTGTTGGACTTGAGGGGGCAACTGAGACTGGGGGCCGCCTTGCTGCATGCCAGCCAGCATCCCCTGCTGCTGAGGGTCCAACATAGTCCTGCCTACCATTCCTTGAGCCTGGGGGGGAATCCCCTGAGCGCCCATGTGAGGCATGCCCATCTGGGCGGGGTTGTTTTGGTGGTGAGGATGTTGGGGCATCATCCCGCCCTGTCCTAAACCTCGGATCTGAGCCTGGGCCTGAGCCTGAGCCATCTGCCTCTGGGTCTCCGCGAGCCGTTGGATTTTGAGAGCCGTCTCGACTGCCGCCAAAGGGGGTCCTTGCTGCTGGCCCTGAACAGGGATGGACCCTTGCACCTGGTTAGGTGTCTGTTGCTGCTGAGGTGGGGTGGCGGGTCCGAGTCCAGCTTTCCCCATCGACTGGTGGAGAGGAGAAGCTCCCGGCGGTCTGGGATTGTACGGCGGCAAAGCGCCGGCGTGCTGCTGCTGCAGTTGTTGGACGCCGGGTGACTGTTGCATCATCTGCTGCTGGGGGGAAGTCATCACCCCCCCTCCACCTCCCGCGCTCATCGCCTGAAACTGATGGTGTTGTAGATGCTGAGGAGGGATGGCGCCGCTTTGCTGCTGAACTTGCTGTGGTTGACCCACGCCGACTCCCTGCTGCGGAGGAAGCGCCATTAGATTTCCCGGGGTGGGCGTCTGCGGCGTGGGTGGCTGCGTGCCGGCAGACGTGGGCGTGCTAGGAGCGGTGCCTCCATTGTTGGCTCCCGGGGAGGGCAGGCCATTGCCCCCTGGGGCGCCTCCTGGAGCCGGTTTGCCGACTCTCTGCATGCTGGCCATCCGCCGCCTCAGCATCTGGGCCTGCTGGAGCCGGTGCTGCAGCTGCTGTTGACACAGCTTGTGCTTGATGTTCAGGCAGAACGGCACCGGGCACTTGTTCTCCTGGCAGTGTTTGGCGTGGTAGCAACACAACGCGATAAGCTGCTTGCAGATGGGGCAGCCGCCGTTGGTTTTTCTCTTGCAGCCTCTCGTGTGCTGAACGACGCGCTTCATCTTCTGGCAGGACGGCAGCGAGCAGTTGGCGTTTCGACACTGGCAGGCGTGGACCAGCGACTGGATGCAGCGCTGGATGCTGAGGCGCCGCGAGTCTCCCGGGTTCTGAGTGCTGGCGCCCGTCTGGTTGCTGCTCTCGTCGTCCAAACCCAGGCCTAACTTCTCCATCTTGTGCTCGTGGCCCTTAGTGTTGTAGCACGTGATGCAAAGGTCGTAGTCCTGCGAGAGATGACATGAACAATCGTATTTAAAACAAATCCACCGGGTTATAAGACAAGTTGTGGATATTGGGTAAAATATGAGGTTTAACCTAAAATGCATTCGAGCTGTTAAAATTAGTGGCCACTTTCCTCCGACAACATTGTGGTAATGGCCAGGTACTGTCGAGTCACTATTAGGTGCCGACTTGGTCTTACGATGTCAAAACATAGTTCCGATTCACTGCTTAATGTGTGGGTTATTCATTATTTTAAAATGCTGAGTATACTACGAGCAGGAAGTAAGCAGTCAGAAAATGGTTAAAAGTAGAATCACCAACCGTTGAACAATGGATTGATATTGTCCATGAGATTTATGGAAGAGATGTAATTTATATTTTGCTTTTTAATCTAACACAAAAAAAATAATTCGAAAGAATGCTTCATTTATCGTAGTTAAATTTTAGGATTGGATCAAAAATACTAAATAAGTCATATTTGATTTTAATATTTAATTGCTCGAGCTTGGGTCAAGTCATTACCAACTCAATATTAAAATATTTAATCTGAGTCTAAAATTTTACTGTGAAAAATCTGTTTTTTACCCCCCCCCCTCCTTTTTTTAGTTAAGATAAAAAAACTAACAAAACAATGAGGTGTTTTTCTTAAATTTCTGATAGCCAATTGAAGGTGGAAATAACAAATGAGATTCCTGTTAGATCTAATTTAAAGTGGATTTAAATGCAATTGGTGTTAGTGCTATAGCACTCACCTTATCTTATTTTTTAGATATAAACAGGTTTTAAGTTTTTTTCTTCTTCAGATAATTATTTTCCCAGCAAAGAGAAAAACCTCTTACCTTGCTGACAGATTCAGTTGCCACTCCAGTCTATCAGAGCTGCCACTGCTTCCTTGTGTTTTTAGAAATGTCACACAAACAAGCAGTGCCAGCTCGACTGGAAAAACAACTACCAACTGTAAAAAATTATTGGTGGAAAAAGAAAAACTAACAAACAAACCTAGCAATTAGTGCTAACTTGCCCTCTTCTTTTTTCACCTGCTTGGATAGACAAAACTAGTCTTTCATTGGTTTTGTTCTTCACAAGTTAAGTTCATTGAGCAATTTGGTAAGAAAAATATCCAGATTTTTAAAAGGAGGGCGGGGTCAACCGCCTGAGTTATGTAACCTAGAGTGGACCAAGGGCAGCTCGAAAAAAATGTTAACGTCATTTAAAAGAAAATATTTTGCTTCTTCCCAATAAAAAGATTCTTTCAATCCGTAGCTCACCTCGCACACGGTACAGTGAAACCGAGTCTCCACGTGGTGTTTGCACATATTGCACGTGTAGACGAAGCGGTCTTGGCTTTGGTTGTGCAACTCCACCAGCATGCTCATGGAGCTCCACATGGAGCGCCTCAACGAGCTGAACTCCAGGTGTTTGTCCCGCGCCAACGTTAGGAAAGCGTCGCGGCCGTCCATGAGGTCGCAGGCCATTAGCGGATCGGGGTCCACGATGGGGGGCAGCGCGTTGGCCATTGGACCCGCGATCAGCCGGATCACAAAGAACACCTATGGTGAAAAAGACATTTCCATCTGTTCATTTATTTCAGGCAGCAATCGACATCAACAAGATATCCATTTTTCCAAACAATACTCAACTAAAGCTAGCCTGAAAGGAATGGGAGGAAGACAATTTTAAGACTTTAAAATTAAATGTTTGTTTCAACAAAAATTCACAATTTTAATTGATTATTTTCAGATAATGACTTGGTTAAAACAAATTGCTTTGGATAAATAAAGCATATGCCGGAAGGCAAAACAAATCTTTGAAAACAGTTTCTTTCAAGCAAGTTTTCTTTCCAAGCATGGATTTGAATAAACTTCTACAGAAATAACGGAAATAATCCAGTGACCAGGTTGCTAATTTGGGCAACACTGAGGGTGCTTTTGTGAAGTTGTTCCACTTTGTTCGCAGCCGTTTTGTTAGTGCAAGGCAGCACATAAGTGCACTTTGAACAGTGGAAGCAGCAAAAATCA
Organism: Leptonotus elevatus; assembly: GCF_054856555.1. Taxonomy (NCBI): domain Eukaryota; kingdom Metazoa; phylum Chordata; class Actinopteri; order Syngnathiformes; family Syngnathidae; genus Leptonotus; species Leptonotus elevatus. Next base: position 10,214,360 of record NC_141258.1, on the reverse strand, counting down.
TGTGGATTAATACATTTAAATCAATCAACAAAATAAATTGCTCAGCCAGCCCTAATGAGTAGTGAGCATTTTACGTTTTTATACCTCTTTGTGTTTTTCCATAGTGGCATACAGCTTTTGTGAAAGGTCATTGGACACATTGGGCATGCCCGGCTTCTTCTTATTGGCTCGGCTCAGGCTGCTCTTGTTCTTACTAGTCTTCTTATTGTTCTTTTTCTTGGCATTTTTACTGTCACCTTTACTGTCCTGCACACACAAAAAAAGAAGGAAAAAATGTCAATGTCACTTAACACAACCTCACGGGTTAAAACACTCAATTACTTACATCAATACTCTCATTAGAAGTGCTGTTCTCCTCCCTCTTGCGTTCTTCCTCCTCCTGCTCCAGCTCTTTAATACTCTCTTCCAGCACATTGGGCCAAAAATCACCTTCAAAATAAGGCAACTCGTTGGCGCTGGTCAAACGATCCTCTGTCGCCTGCTTGAAGATATCCTGTAAGAGAGGAATCCAAAATACAATGCAATGTGTCATTACTGGGAGGTGCGTCAACAGCCGGCTTTACATGGAGCCTTGCATTGTGATTCGAATGAAAATTCTCCATCTGAAAATCCATCATTTCATCCGCAAAGACTACAATTGTGCCTCTCTACCTTGTAGTCGTGTACTATCCGCTCAGCCACAGCTTTGTCCAACATCTTCTTGTACCACTCTTGGAGGCGTTTTGGCTTTGGAATCTTCTGATCAGCAGGGTGGCAGTGGAAGATGTAGTCATCGCCTTCACTGGGCGGACAGGCCCAGATGTGCCCAGTTGTGTAGCTGGGGAGTATTCAAAAAAAGTGAACACAGATGCTGACAAGACAGAATTTAATAGAAGGTATGAGCTACGTTATCATTACTACATGATTTCTGCAAAAAAAAAAAAAAAACAGGGCTTACCCCAACTTTTTGGCATATTCCAAGTAGCCAATGAGGATTTCATGGTAAACAGCCGTTCGCAGAGTTCGCGGCCGGAAAAAATGCACACTGTCCAGGTAGGAGATGTAAACTCGTCTGAAAGGATGATCAAACAACAGTCAACAATTTTGTGGAGTTTAATTTAATAAAAAAAATTAAAAGTGTGTAAAGTACATACCTCTGATTAGGCTGAGGGCAGTCTGAGCCGTACTCTTGCACATGCATTCCAAAAAAGCAGACATCTGCGCCGTCAATGTCTTCAAATGCAAAAAGGGCTTTTGTCCTGTATGGGAAAGACTCCGACATCTCTCCACTATCCACAAATCTGAAAAGACATCAATGGAAACCCTCAATTTAAATACACAGCAGCAACGAAAAAGTCAAATGACTTTTGAACATTTTGCCGCCCGGTCGCTGACATACTTGGACTTCATGCCGGGTTTCACTTCCACAACTTTGTCTGAGACGTGCACCATTCGGATGAAGACCTCCCCAGCCTCCGGGTGGCTCTGACGCTTCAGAAAGTCGTTCACCCTCGACTCCAGGAAACAGCCTAACTTTGTCTGAGGCAACCCTGATAGAGAAGAGAAAAAGCTTCTTCTTTTTTTTTTTTATTCCATATTTTGTTTTATCTTTAAATAGAAGAGAATTGGTTACATACTTTTAGCAGAATACTTGTTCTCCCTCCTCGTCTTATTAGACTTCTTGAGGCAGCCATCACATACAAAACTGGGGCATATCACAAAATGAAGGTTAAGTCAATTTATAACAATAATTTTTCATGTGATGACAAAAAACAAAACAAAACAAAAAACTTACCCCAACGGCCAGATTGTGTCATTGTGTAAGACACAAATCTGGTGCATCTTGCGTCCACAGTCCAAACATTCAACAAGCCTTAAATCAAAAAAGCGTAAGACATACATTACATGCGATTTGGCCACACACTGGTGTGAAAATTTGATGGCTGCTAAACTTACAATTCAGGGTCCAGTGTGTCATTCTTTTTCTTCTCAAACTGCTCTTTGTTAATGGATCTGAAAGAAATTTGAGTAAGACAAAGCAAGAGAAAAACACTGCAGCGGAAAAACTAAAATCAAACACATTCTACAAATATGCATAAGTTAGGTACCACCCACTATATATCAGAACAGTGCATGTTTTTCCAATGGCTGACTAAAAATTGGGTTTTGCAGAAAAATAACTACAGCTTAACAGTTTGACATGTTAGCTTGAAGGTCTACATCATCACCACCTTGGTGATGATGCAATGAAAATAGACATTTGACGTTATCAGCCCTTTTAAAAGAAATGTAACATACTCGTATTTGTTCTTAATATACAATAATACTTACGTCTGTGGCTGAGTGGGGTCATCACCCAGGGACACAGTCTCTCCCTGGATCTCGTTGAAACACTTCTCACAGAAGTGGTACCTGTCAGCAATAAGCCAAAACTTTGGTGAACTACGCCATAGCAGTCAATGACCAACAGCGCATGGGAGGGCAGTCCCCAAAAGGAACACGAGCAAAGCGGCAAGCAGAAGTGGATGCATAGGACAGCAGGAAGTCATCAGCGCAAAAAAACAAACAGACAAGTGTTTGGTAGATGGGAGGGGGGAGATTAGTGATGGAGGGGATGGTTGTGGAGGTTCATGGTTGAACATGGTGAAAAACAATGGGAGTATCATATCACAACCATTGGAAAGGACAAGAGACAAGTCACGTGACAAGACAAACATGGATGACAACACAAGAGCAGAAATCCCAGGCAAAGCCCAGATGAGCAATTTGGACATGAAATAGGATGAGCATAAAACACAACTAAGAGCAGAGGGAGCACAAACAAATGGGTTGGGTTTCTTTTAACAGGGGAAGTGGGCTGGGGAAAGAGGTTGGAGCATAAGATATTATGCACACGCAGGAAATAATTGCTTAGTTCATTGCAAAGTCGGTCTTTTACCATCCCAGCCACAAACAATTCACAGATGCATAAATGCACTTTACAATGAACTGTTTCTACAAGTGCATCTCAGTGAATAAGAATATTGTGGAAAACTGATGATAGTAACGTTTCTACAGTATTCTAATTTATCAAGATGCCCCTGTAAAAAATAAATAAAATACAAGACTGACTTCTAAAATGCCAACGTATTAGGTACAACATGGAAAAAATAAAGGCGTTGAAGATGATGGAAATAAAAAAATTAATCAGATGAAGATATTTTCATATGAATCCACTATCAGTCGCTTTTCATCAAGCCCCTTCATTTTTCAAGCTGTCCATTGGCCATGATGATAAGAAATTCCTCTGTACCTGTTCTGGTAACTGAAATAAGCAGCGTCTCGGGGAATAGTGCACAGCTGCTTCCCGTAGCAGCACAGTGTCTGAGGGGAGAACTCAAGCTGTTGGGCAGAAGTAAAGGAACAGTCAATGACATAGTTCTCCCCCAAAAAAAAAAAATAACTTTTTTACTGGCATCAAACAAAAACATAACAGACTCCCTTTGCAACATATTATGCAGTCCAGTGCAAAATGTGACGGTCAATAACTCCCCCAGGGTTAACAGATTTAGTTAGAAATGATTGATTTTATAAGAACAAAGTTTTAGTTCACCCTCCTAGCAAACAAGCACCATTCCCTCAGTTGTTTTATTTGTCAGCAAAACCAAAAATAGACGAGTCTACTGAGAAATATGATATGGCAGTGGCGTTCCCAAGACCATTTTAGCTCCATAGCTTAAAGCATTCAAAACACTTGAAACATTACATTGCATTTGTGCATCCAAATACACTTTGAGAAGGGTTTGACTGGTACGAGATAAGGCGTAGTTTCATGCACAAAGAGAAACTGTAACAACATGAGGGAATGACAGGGCTAAATGTGAATTCTAGAGATTTAAATAAGTAGGAAAAAAAATCTTCTAGGCTCTCACAAGTGCTGTCACGTATAGCGTATATCTAAACATTTAATTACAAATACAACTCATTATTGTGCTTATTTTATTATGATTCATTTAGAAAGCAATACAATATACATGATTTGTTACACTTGTTGTTAATTTCATGCCAGGTCTCACCTTTCTTCCACAACAGTAGCCAAGTCGCTGCATGACTGGGTCAATCTCCTGTTCAAAGACCTCCGCCAGTTTGGAGCAGCACTTGTAGACTCGAGATGTTTTGCGATTGTACAGCCAAGCATTGTTGAACATCAACCAGATGTCATCCACGTACTGCCAGGGGTCCTGATACTGGCCTACAAGCACAAATACACAATCCTCATGTTCGCATTCAAGGCCATCCACAACCTTGGTTTTCCACTAATTAAAAGAAGAGAAATACTGACCTGTGTCTAGCTTCCGCTTGATAGTGGACAAATCCATGGGGTTCTTCACAATGTCGAAGTAGTCCTGTTAAAATATCATGTACAGGTATTACATCCCATGAAACTGGATGAAATCAAAAATATCTAGGGGGAAAAGATGAGTCAAAATGGACACCAAAAAAACCCCAAAAACAAAATAACTAAGGTTTGTACAATAAGCTGCATGCTCACGTACAGGTATGCACAATAGGTGTGGATCGACAGGCATCCTGAAGGGCAGCGACTCCGGTTCTTGCCTGTAGAGGGACTCCAGTGTTGGCATTAGGGCCTGGCGAAGCTCTTCTGGCTTGAAAACTTGAAAAACGTACACAATTTGGTTATGATACAAAAATTATAATAATAAAATTACTGAAGTTGGATTAACCATAGACACAGATTTAAGATAAACTTTCCCATACTCTTCTTTTTTGCTGGTGACTGCGAAACAGCCCCGTCGGATGATTGCTCTTCTTCTTTCAACTCCTTTTTAACATCCGGTTTCTTGTCTTCAGTTTTTACAACCGACATTGGCAGGGTGGTCGATGTATCCATTGGAACTACCTTGCCTCCTTCTCCGGAATATTCCTCCTTTTTAACCTCAATTTTCACAGGACTTTCTTCCATTTTGACATTGCTGAGCTTCCCCCCCTTGGAGCCACTGCCGGTGTCGCTCTCCTCCGCATCATCCTGCTGCTGCTTGACTTCTGACTTATGGTCTGGCATGGCGGCCGTGGTGTCCGACTGCACCTTTTGGGAGGAAGTATCCAGGCTGTTGACGGAGGCTGGAGTCAAAGCCTGGCTGTCCGCTTGGAATGAACCCTTTTGGGACAACTGCAAACAAAAAGAAACATTTAAGTAGGATACAGGCATAAAGCGGAACTGGCCGATTGAACATCAAGTGTAAATCCAGCCTAATAAACACCAAAATTTGGTGCAAATGGTTATAAATTGTTAACTCATTCGCTTCCAGCCATGTTCACTGAAGCAACCCCCTTTGCTCCCAGCTGTTTTACTGGATTCTTCAGGTCAGAAGCTTTATTAAAGCCTTCTGTATGCTCTAGCATAAAGAAACCCCATGAAAAAACATAAATAAGTTTTGGGGAGTGAAGGGCAAAGTATTAAAACAATTATTTATACGTTTTTGGGTTTGAATGAGTTAACCAACACTGACCGGAGTGCGTGGCATCTGAGCACCATGTGGTGTTGAGCTTGAGCCAAGTCCAGGGTGAGATGGCGTAGTGGAGCCGGCGCCGATGTGTGGCTGCTGGAGGGGCTTGTTGGAGCCAGGACCCTGGCCCAGCTGGGAGGTTTGGGGTGGTGCATTAGGGGTGTGTGGCTGAGGGGTCTGGGAGCCGGCGAGTCTGGGTGGTGTCTGGTGAGGTGTAGGCGAGCGACTGTGAGCCGGGGAGGGTGAGCTGCCGCGCATGGCTCCTAAATGGGGTAGGGAGTTGGGTTGCTGGTTTGCATTTGGAGTCATCGAGGAGGTAGGTGCTCCAACAGTCGAGTTGGGGCCTCCACCGCCAACACTTTGAGGGCCCATGGATCCCACCGCGGAAACTCCGCCGGAACCGCTTGCAGAGCCCGGTTGTGCTAAAGGACTAGCAACTGGGAGAGAGGGAGGAGTGCCCATCTGCGTCTGACAAAATAAAAATAAACAGAATGAATATTTAGGACAGTAAGGATGAATGGATCCTTTTCAAATATTCATAGAACATGCAATTCTCAACTATGATCTTATTTAAAGACGATGTAAAATCTGATTTCCAATTATATAATGACTGTTCCCCTTTGCTTACAGAAAAAGTTGACGACTAAGTCATTGCTGCCATTCACACTTTTCTGATCTTACCTGTGGCATGCCTCCCTGAGGTCCAGGCTGTGCCATCCCAGAAGGAGTTGTTCCGACCACAGGTCCTGAGCCAGCAAACTGGCCCTGGGGCAGATACTGGTTCTGGAGTTGGTTGACATTAGGCTGACCCATCCTCGATCCAACAATTCCCATCTAGACATACAGGCACAGGTATAAACACAGAAATTATTGGAGATTTTTCATCTAGTGGTGTGGAAAGTCAAAGAAAGCTATTGTTATTACTCATGTCGTCTATAATGTCACAGAATACGGATTAAAATGTGTCACTATAATACAAGTAGATGAATAAACAGCAGTTGTCTGCCACTGTAAAAAAAAAAAATTACATCTTTATGAGTGGTCCTATTCAAAACAATTAACAAAAGAGCCAATGAACAGGAAAAAATATATGCATAAATTAATGCATAACACAGAGCGAGATCATATAATAAAACAAGTACATTTTGTACAGACCTGGTTGCCAGATGTTCCCAAGGGGAGAGGAGGAGTGGACCTCTGGCCCAGAGACTGCATCCCCAGCTGACTGAATTGATTCATGCCTGACAAAACACGCTAACTGTTATTACCACACGTACCACTTAAATCGGAAACCACAATTTACATATATTATAAACATACAGTAAATTGAATTAGTTTTCTCGCAGTTTTGCTCAGCAAGATAATCGCTTGTAAACATTATCTGGTGCGATACTTGTCTTTTATATGAGCGGATCCCCAATGATTGTCTACCTGGGCTTTGCATTCTGTTGACCATTTGATTGGGTCCAGTGGGTCGTACCATAGATGGGTCAGGGAGGGGACCATCTGGAAAAACAGAGGGATGATGTGTACATGACAATAAAGGTGCATACATCACCTTACAAGCTACAGTATTTATTAACAACTATTCCTAATTGCTCTTATTGTTCACATGAATATCGCAAGTCCATGTACAATTCTTGCACACTCACTTGGAGGCAGTCCAGCAGGAGACTGACCCAGGCCGGCAGGGCCAAGACCCAGACCTTGCTTCTGGAGACGAGTCCTCCTCTTCTCCTCCAGCTCTTTCTGGATTTTGTAGATCTTCTCAGCTAACAAGTGGTAATACTCAGCCTGGCCAAAAAGACAGTCAAAGGAAACAAGATTGGGATAAAATATCTGTACTTACAACTGCTGTTAAATGACACCTGTGGTCACTTACTCTATTGTTTGCCGACTCGTACATGTCTCCTTCAACTTTTCTGGCATAAGCCACCAAGTTCTCCATCCTGCGGTCTTTTAAAGCTGCAGGATCTGGAGTTGGAAAGATGGCCTGAACACTGCGGGTGATGGGGAAAAAAATTACAAGTTAACTGGCAGCTCATTTGTCAGTATTGTGTATACTAGATGAAAACGACATGATTGAAATGACACAAACAGCACCATTGTATAAATGACGATCCCTTGGAGGAATCAGTCCAATGAGCATCACCTTCCTGTTTTTACCACTGCTACCATTTCTTCAATATAAAAAAAACAATTTCTCCAAATGATTCAAATATAAATGGAAAAGCAGTGGACTGGTGGACAATAACTTGGCAATGAGAACTTAATGAATTTCCGTGCAGTTTGATCTTCTTACCTGTAATATTAACATAATTGAAAAGTCCAATGTTGTCACTTGTAAGTTGAATAGCTTTCCAAGTCACAGTGCATCTAGAAGTCATTTTAGGTTGTGACCAAAGGGGAAAAAATGCCAAATGTTTTCAGTACTCACAGCTTGTGTACCAAGTGATTTCGCAGGTCTTGCGTGATGTCCTCATGCCAGCTTTTTCTCATTCCTGTGGCAGAGGGAGGGCCTGCTGTGGGCATGGAGCCGACCCCACTGGCATCATTCATCAAACTGGAGAACAAAAACATCCTTCAAATCACAATCTTGAAAAGATTATTGTCTCAACCCAATTTGGAAGTCTAGATATATACAGTTCAAAACTGTTTAGGATTAAAATGGATTCAGGAGGATTTTTCCTTCGTACCTCTGGCTATTCACATTGAGATGCATCATAGTGTCTTGCAGTAAGTTGGCTTGTTGATTCTGAGAAGGCGTACCCACACCTCCATTAACTCCCATAGGATTTGCTCCTTAGTAGAGATAAAGAGAAGACAATTGCGTATATAAAATGCATGCATGTACCTTTCTCCTGTAAATAGCCCTTAAAGGGGAAGTCAGTCTAAAAATGACATTCTGATTAATATTACATTTGTGGAATATGAGTTATGAAGCAAAATCTAGACATTTGTATGCATCTCAGGGTGTGGCCATTTTGCCACTTGCTGTCAACTGAAGATGACATCAATGTTGCTTAGGGCTCAGGCAACGACCAATCACAGCTCAACAGTTTTCTGAAGCTGAGCTATGATTGGTTGTTACCTGAGACCCGAGCAACTGTGATGTCATTGTCAGTCGATGAGCAAGTGGCAAAATGGCCGCCTTCTGATATTGATAAAAACTGCTGGATTCCAGTAACACAATATTAAGCAGAATACCATATTAGCCTAGTGGGGCTGCATAGAACATATTATTGTCAAGAAATTGATTTTGGGTTGACTTCCCCTTTAAAAAGGTCTTCAAGATAGCCAACTTACCCATTGGGTTCATCGGCCTCATACCAGCCTGGCCTTGGAGGGCCTGGTTGGGCATGTTGGTCTGAGAATGCTGGCCCTGGATCTGGTTTCCCTGGTAGGTGAGACCTAATGCTGCATAGGCTCTTTCTATGGAACTGGGGTCAATCTGGCTCGGAGGATTGAGGTTTGGAGCACTTGGTTGGCTACCAGGGACTGACCCAAGAGAACTGCCCAGACCTGCAGCAGCTGCACTAAGAAGAGCTGTGAGGATATAAGACAAGATGACAATTAGAGACACTTAAATAGCACTTAAATTTTTTAAATGAATTAAATAAATGCTCTGTTGTCAAAATTATTATAGCAAGCACAACAACTGTAATGACAAATTGAAAAGTCAATGACGGAAACAATTGCTTCAAATGAGGAAAAAAATGTGTTAAAATAAATAAATAAACATTTTGGTCGGATACAGACACTCACACTGCGGGTTCCTCTTGTCCCCAGCATTCTTCAGTGGCAGGCAAACTGGACAGTCATGTCGAGTGCAGTTCTTCCAGTGGGAGATGATTTGCCTTGACGATGCACAGTGAGCAACTGAGGAAGAAAATACATGAAATTAAGGTTTGTTGCTATAGATTAGGTGTTCGTGTTTTTTGTGTTCCTTGCCAGGAAAACAAGTCAAATTTTAAAGAAATTGAAATAATTATAAGTTGGCCATCCAAGAAAACGTACTTGTTATTTACAGTACAAATTGTTCAACAAAATACAGCGTTCCTCTACTGCATTGCAGTTATTCTTTGTACCCTTTTTTTAAACGGTATACAGTGAAGCCCAAATTTAGAGATGTGCACCTTTAGTTCAGTACCTAGCTGTGTTGCAACATGTAGCGTAATTAAGAACAATAAGAATAGGAATGCACAGTGTAAAAAAGTAACACAATTTGCTGCTTAAGTATTTGGTGTTCTCCAGAGCAGAGATAATATGTGCATGGGAGTAAGGCTGAGCGATTGACTGTACAGTGACTGTACAGGGCAAAATGTCAGCCCCTTGTGATGGATAAAAACAGGTGGATTTTTCTGCCTATTTCAAATTCCACAAACGCAATATTAATCAGAATTTGTTCGTGAATCGTGTTTAGACAAGTGGGAGGTGAACAAAAAAAAGTGAGAACAGGCAGGACTAAGCAAGGAATACTTTAAAAAAGTGTATTTAATCATTTGGATTGTCTTTAAATGTTTTGTGTATAGCATTTCAGTCGAGTAAAACATTTTATATAGTCTCCATATTGCAGATTTTTGCCTATTGTGAGTGGGCCTCGAACACATCCACCACATAAAATGAAACTCCTTTAAAGAGTTGTTTCAAGAGTTAAATACAATAAATGGTGGTCAATGATTGCGAACTGATAACTATGAAGATAATTCGTGGTAGATTAATTTATGGTGCATTAACTCACCCTGACAATTCTTGCCAGCTTGGCAATGCGTCATGTGATTGAGGACGTTCTTCATAGTGCGGCAATGAGGCAGGTTGCACTGTCGGACCTCACCGTTGGCCTGCTCGCGCCGCTGACATTTGTGGGCGTGAAGCAGGAGAACGAGCTGCTGCTGGATCAGCTTGCGCTTCTCTGGATCAGCGGTGGGCGGTGCTCCAGTCGCGGCGGAGGCTGCCGAGACCTGGGTGCCAGGACCCACCAGACCTCCCTGAGCGCCGGGAAGCATGCCAGGTGCTACTCCCACAGATGCGACTGAGGGTCCGCTAACACCCGACTGGGACTGCTGTGAGCCCTGCAAAAGAGAAGCAAAAGGGCGTGAGGAAGGCAGTTGAGGTCAAAGTTGAAATACAATATCATCACCTTCTTAAAATAATTTACACGTCTTTTTTGTTGTTGCAAAAAATATGTATTTTTTTTTGCCTAAATCATCTAAAATTGTTGTGTTTTCTGAAAAATCTGAAAAAAATGACATAGGGGATTATTTTAAGAAGGCGTCGATATTTCAAATGGCATAGAAAATATTGTATAAAGCACTTTACAGTATTTCTTACCATGGTGGCCATTCCTTGCATGGGCTGACTTTTCTTATCAACACCGAACTGAGCCAGGCTGTTGCCCATGGGACCTTTATTCGGATGTTGAGAGCCCATTCCTGCACCACCAAGGCCTTGATTCCCCTGCCCTGCATATGGACCTCCAAAGGAGACCACCTGGTTGCCCATCATCGCCATCTAGAGAGAAGCATGGGAAAACGTGATTACGAGTGGACAATAACAGTGACAAAAGCAAGGATAAAAAGTAAACAGTACAATTTGTGGAAGTTGAAGTTGAAGTTGTCTACTGATACAACCACAAATGCAATATATTTAATACAATGTGTCCAAACAATCAGCATAATTGGAACTGTTAACCGACTTATGTACCACAACAAGTTGAGGAAAAAATCTGTGACCATGCAAATAAAAAAAAAAGCATGCAGCTGAAAATAAAATGAAAATATGCACTATAGCTCATTTTGTGATTTTTAAGAAAGCAAAGAGTGACTGCTCAGTCAACAACCACAAAGATTTAGACACTCCACAGGTGTTGACAGACAGAAACAGACATAGAGTGCCACAGATTTCATTTCCCATGGGTCTCCTATATGACGTTTAAAGACTCATTTGCTTTGGGCCAGAGACAGTTTGGCAACCAGACATCACCGCAACCCATCTAGAATTAAATGTTTTTTGTGGTAAACAGCCATCAGTTAGGATTCTTTCACAGTCTCACTATATACCGAAAGCATAGATCTATTTATTAGCATCCCCATCTCTATGATTTTGCCCTAGTTCCATCCTCCACGAGCTTCAGAAGTGCCTTTTGCGATTTACATTTATGACGCATCCAAACGGGTCCACGCTTAGAAACTGAAACTAGTCTCAAATTTGAAAATGATCCAAAAAAGATCATAGGTACACATCAACACTTCTTCTTTTCCTTTTTGCTTTTCATTTCAGGGGTCGCCACAGCTAATCAGTTGCCTCCATCTAACCCTGCTCTCACTCCAACTACCTTCATGTCCTCTTTAACTACATCCATAAACCTCCTCTTTGGTCTTCCTCTAGACCTCCTGTCTGGCATTTGGAAACTCAGCATCCTTCTGCCAATATACTCAACTCTCTCTTCTCTGGAAATGTCCAAACCATCTCAGTCTGGCCTCTCTGACTTTATCTCCAAAGCCGCTAACATGTGCTGTCCCTCTGATGTACTCATTCCTGATTCTATCCATCCTGGTCACTCCCAAAGAGAACCTCAGCATCTTCATCTCTGCCACCGCCAGCTCTGCCTCCTGTCTTTTCCTCAGTGGCACTGTCTCCAGACCAAACAACATCGCTGGTCTCACCACAGTTTTATAAACCTTCCCCTTCATTTGAGCTGAAACTCTTTTATCACACATCACATCTGACACTTTTCTCCACCCGTTCCAGCCTGCCTGCACACGCTTCTTGACTTATTTTCCACACTCTCCATTGCTCTGGACTGTTAACCCTAAATACTTAAACTCATCCACCTTCTTGGTCTCTTCTCCCTGTAACGTGACTCTTCCACTTGGGTCCCTCCCATTCACACACAGATACTCCATCTTGCTACGGCTAACCTTCATTCCCCTCCTTTCCAGGACAAACCCCCATGCCTTTAGCTTCTCCTCCACCTGTTCCCTGCTCTAACTACAGATCACAATGTCATCAGCAAACATCATAGTCCATGGGGATTCCTGTCTAACCTCGTCTGTCATCTTGTCCTTTCCCATAGCAAACAAGAAGGGTCTCAGAGCTTATCCCTGATGTAGTCCCACCTGCACTTTGAACTCCTCCGTCACACCTACAGCACACCTCACCACTGTCTTACAGTCCTTATACATGTCCTGCACCACTTGAACATACTTCTCTGCCACTCCAGACTTCCTCATACAAAACCACAGTTCTTCTCTGGGCACCCTGTCATAAGCTTTCTCCAGATCTACAAAGACACAATGCAGCTCCTTCTGACCTTCTCTGTACTTCTCTATCAACATCCTCAAAGCAAATACTGCATCTGCGGTACTCTTTTCTTTTTTTTGTGGCATGAAACCACACTGCTGCTCACAAATGTTCACCTATGCCCTCAGTCTAGCTTCAACTACTCTTTCCCATAGCTTCATTGTGTGGCTCATTAGCTGTATTCCTCTGTAGTTGCCACAACTCTGCACGTCTCCCTTGTTCTTAAAAATGGGCACCAGCACACTTCTCCTCCATTCCTCAGGCATCTTCTCACTCTCTAAGATCCTGTTGAACAACCCAGTCAGAAATTCCACTGCTACCTGCTCCGAGACACTTACCATACCTCCACAGGTATATTATCAGGACCGAGTGCCTTTCCACTCTTCAATGCCCTTCTCGCTTCATCCTTACTAATCTTTGCTACTTCCTGGTCCATAACAGTCACCTCTTCTACTCTTCGTTCTCTCTCATTTTCCTCGTTCATCAACTCTTCAAAGTACTCCATCTTCCCATCACACTACTGGCATCTGTCAACACACTTCCATCCCTATCCTTTATTACCCTAACCTGCTGCACGTCCTTTCCCATCTCTGTCTCTTTGCCTTGCCAACCTGTATAGATCAGTCTCTCCCTCCTTACTGTCCAAACTAGCATACAAGCCATCGTAAGCCCGTTGTTTGGCCTTTGCCACTTCTACATTCACCTTACGCTGCATTTCCCTGTACTCCTGTCTACTTTCTTTAGTCCACTCAGTGTCCCACTTCTTATTAGCTAACCTCTTTCTCTAGATCCACTTCTGTACCTCCTCATTCCACCACCAAGTCTCCTTATCTCCTTTCCTTCCAGATGACACACCAAGGACTGTCTTACCCATCTCCCTGATCACATTTGCTGTAGTTGTCCAGTCATCTGGAAGCACCTCCTGACCATCCAGAGCCTGTCTCAACTCCTTCCTGAAAGTCATACAACCTTCCTCCTTTTTCAGCTTCCACCATTTCGTCCTCTGCTCTGCCTTTGCCGTCTTTGTCTTCCTCACCACCACAGTCATCCTACACACTACCATCCAGGGTTTTTCCTGTGTACAAAATTCAGCGGCGGCCACCTCCACCTTATTTTGCTTGCCACCTCCAGCCTGAATGACTGATAATGAATGAATGCTTTAACATGATAATAGTCATATTCTTATTGGAACTATTATTCTTATTACTGAAACATGGAATTGCAGCCATTCCCACACCATGTTAATACTTGGGCACCCCGCCCAAGAAGTTTTCAAGAAAACGTTACGCATTTAAAAACTATAAAGGCACACTTGAATTTGTCTTATGTGTGCATAGAGTTCCGGAGACGTTTTTCTTCCAGCCAAGTTTCGGGGCAAATGTTGCTGCACCAACGGATGTTTCTGATTGGTGGGCTGGTTTACGCTCGTTCTCGGTTGGCTGCTGGCCTATGTTGGTAGTGCAGGGGGCAGGAGATGGAGGGTTGGCAGCGAAGGCAAAAGAGAGTTGTGGCTGTATGTATTCAAATGTGGAGATGGAACAAGAAAGTGAATAAAAAGAGATCAAATGAAAGACCTATATCCCAATATTATTTTTTCTTAAAATTGCATGAAGTTAATGGCAACTTTGTATTCATATGATTTCTAATTTCTTGTTGTCCCTGATCGTAATGGTATGGGTCACCGCCATGAGTAATGATACCTTAAAATAAGACTGGTATTGGCACTGATACCGATACCTGGTATCGGTAGTCACCTATCATAGTCAGGATGATACCACCTCTGCCTCAATTTGAAAAACCCTGCCATTCTATGCTGTCTGGCTACACTCTCACCTACCACTACTTTGCAGTTGCTGATCTCCTTCAGATTACACCATCTACACAAGATGTAGTCTTGTAGTCATATCAACACTTCTGACTTCTGCTATTTTCCTCCAGCAAAGACTATTACCCTACGCATTTTTTTTCAAGCACAATGAAGATTAATTTGGCTTCCTTAGCAGTAGTAGTGCCTTCAGCACTAGTGTCTGGGGGGCTAGCATGTGCAGCTAACATGTACATAAGCACTTAACAGCAACAAGCTAATCCAAATACAGTGGTGCCTTGATTCACTCGTTTACTGTTCCATGACCACCCTTGAAACTCCAATTATCTTTCCCAATTGAAGTGAATGGAAACGCCAAAAGTGTAAGGTGTTTTTCACAAGAAAAATAGCACTCAAGTATTGTACATTCTGTAACCTACATTGATAATGCAACTAAATAGAATTTAACAGTTTGTACATCATGATTTCACACTAATTCATTCTACAGCTCCTTCTGGTGTACGTCCTTGGCCACCAGGGGCCAGTATAATGTAAACATACGCAAGTACATAAAGAAGACTCAAGCTGTAGCTTATCGATTTTAGAAGAGGATTAAATTGCCAGTGCGCACTGGTTTATTGTATGTCTACATGTGTTGCTGCACTGTTTTTGTTCAGATATCCACAACTTGACGTGTTCAACACCGCTACATCCAAGAATTGTTCACTATCTGCAGAACTGCTGGTTTTAGCGAAGTTCACTGCCGCCATCCAAAAACATCTGCAGAGCGAAGACTTGTATCGCGAAAAACTCAAAAGCAAGGTACCACTGAATAAAAGCAGAATTTAAAAACAACATCTATGCTAATATCCCTTAGGCCATCAATAAAGGGTTTCACAAGGTATGTTAGCATTAAGCTAGTTGCCTATCATTCATTTTAACCTATCTATATGGTTTGGTTCTATATTTGTGTTAAAATATTTAGTGTTTAATACTCTTTTGGTTTAGGGTGTCAGTTTTACAGTTTACTTCGACTAGGAGTGACAAACAGCTTGAAGCAAGCACACTTCTTATTTGGAGAACAGTGCAAGTGTGAGTATTTTCATTTCCTCAAAGTGATGTTCTACAAACAACAGGCTGAATTTCTTAACAGCGAGAGAACGAGAACAGGTGCTAAAGAACATTTTACAATGTGTTTCATGAAGTTTAAATTTGTTCCGAGTGTGTAGAAGGGGAAAAACAAAAAAATGGTCTATTTTTATAAGGTCTCTCTACATCATGGATTTTCACCTACCACGGGTGGGTCTGGGATGTATCCCCTGTGATTTTGTTGTATGTAAAATGACAACCAACCAAACATGTACATTTACAGCCAAATCAAACCTCTTAACCTCCACCATTTATTCAATACAGACAGCATACCAATGCGCCAGTTAATCGTCAAACACATAAGGAGAGTAAATTCTTGGCATTTCTAACAGCATACACACAAAGCGCATGGTTGTATATTACAGTAAAGGCCCAATCACACTTTTTTAAGTTCATGCTATTAGAAATGTTCATAAAAGAGTCCTCACCTTGTTCAGCGTGCCAGGTTGTTGGCCTCGGATGCCTGCCTGGCCCCCACCTCCCTGTTGCTGCAACGTTTCAGCCAACAGGTTGCTGTTGCTGCCCATCCCTTGATTCCCGAAGCCCATTCTGGGAGAACCGTTCATCACCTGATTCGCCATCATGCCTGCTTGCGACTGTCCGTTATTTCCTTTCTGCTGTGCCGCAATCATGGCCCTGTTCACGCCACCTATCATTCCAGCGACGGCATTCTGCTGCATCATGTTTGCCTGCTGCTGGGGGGAGAGGTGTTGTTGTCCTTGCCCCATTATCTGCTGAGGTACCTGGCCAGGGCATGCCTTCATGTTTGCCATGTGTTGTCCGATGGTCGTCGGGCCTCCTGGGCTCCCCAAGGCCCCTTGGTGTCCCTGTGGAGTGGACGTGGGTGCCCCTGAACGCAACAGCTCCGACAGCTGTTTATGCTTGGCCACCGCATCTTGGCCTCCCCCGATGCCTCCTCCTGGACCGAGCCCAAATCCCATCCCTCCTCCTAGGCCTCCGCTGCCTCCTCCGGGACCGAGACCTCCCCCCAAGGTGGTGTGCAACTGGTTGAGATCACCCCCATTGACGAGGCCTGGTTCATTAGTGCTGATGAGTTCATCTGGAAGGTCATGCTCCAAGTCAAACAGTGAGCCAAAATCTGAAACGGATCACAAAGTTTGGATAAGTGAAGGTGGCACGTCAAGGAAACCGCAAAAAGGTCACCGCCGCATTGTAAGCGGGATAACCCTTCATTTTTTAGGTGTGACAGTGAACATACAATGAATACACTAAGCACAACACCACACATTTGGGCTGGATTGTATGTGCAAATACACACCCTAAAATGTCTTCTACCACCGAATATGACTGACATGTAAAGGTGACAAAAAGTATCATAGCTAGTAGAAGCATAAACTCAGTATGTAATTTGTATAGCACGTATGTGCAAAAATCTACCGCTATGAACATTTGTTGGAAGTTCTGACCAAAAATGGCATTGCTAGTCCCTTACATGACCAATTTGCTTCTATGCTTTATGATTTTCTTATTACAACTGATCCACATGTATAGGTCAATTTACACTGCAAATTAAGTACTGTTTACTTTGTACATTCAGACTTCAATTTCATGTTTAGTGTAGCTTTTATGCTATCGTTTTATCACTTCCATTTTTTTTATATTTGTTCATCATTTAAACACCAACTTGGGAGTTCTTTTCTGCAATTTTAATGACAATAAAGGCATTCTATTCTATAATGATGTACAGTACTTGTAACACCAATTGACATGTCCACTTGTTGAGTTTGCATTTCAGTTACCAAAACCCTATCTTTGAAGTCATGTTGATGGCACATGTACTATATTAAAGCAATTTATGACATGCTCAAAAACACTGTTCCCTTAAGAAAAGCCATTTTGTTGTCAGGAGAGAGTATTTTCCTCAATCTAAATGTACTTTTAACTGTACAATACTGAGTGATGATAATTGTAGCTACGAAAAGTTTGACACTGACAACCAAAATGAAGATTTTTACATAAGAAAATAAAGTAAGCGGTTGAGATAGAAATTACTTTCATGCACGGAGGAGTCCCTACGTGCCAACTTGATTTTGGTGCTTTGGAACATGGCGCTGTCCATAATCCATGCTACCCAGTTTGGCGATCAGGCCAGTCTTCCAGCTGCTGCCATACACCATCCACAAAAACACCTCCAGCTATGGCAATTAACGCTTAAGCACCAGTCCAAAAAAAAAGAAGAAGCTCGAGTTAAGCTCCCTAAAAGGCCCATTTTGTCGGCAACCTCTGCTTTTCTGAACACCTTAACGCTGCTTTTTTTTTTTAAACGGGGAAACTCAGGTTTGTGATGAAAGGGGTGGGGGGTTGTTTCAAACGTTAACAAAATTTGGACTTTTATAAGACAAGGCCGGAATTTATTGGCGTGTTGTCAGTGTGGTAAAGTGTCCAAACGTGACCACCGGAGCTTGTACTCAACTTGTAGTAAAGCCCGACTCTAAAGGCAATTAGACACGGGGCAGTCGTCAGTTATGTAGCTTAGCAAATGGCTAACAGGGCTAGCTCCGGCTGTAATGGTTGGAAGCATGCGAGCTAGCTGGGAGGGCTCCTCCGCACGTCCGACACACTCCGTGCTACTAGCACGGCTAACGTTAGCCAGCTACGACAAAAACACAAGAGGAATCCCGCGTCTTCGCCCGCTTCCAGGCGCACAAAAACGGGCGAAAAAAGCCCAACTTGACAAATAAGACAGTCACGGGTCATATATTGAAGCCATACGTACCGTTTCCATCGCTGGCAGAGGCGGAAAGTGCCGGAGAGGAGAGTTTAGGCCTCTTGGCTGAAGGCGGGCCAGAGTCCAGAACGTTCTCGGCCATATTTTTTTCGAAATAAAAATATATAAAGTATCCACAATTGCAGACGATTTCACGCCGTCAGAAGCTCTTTCCTTTCCGTTTCCAATATTGCGACTTTTCCCCCTCCTTTAGGGGGATTAAGAGGGGGAAAGTCCCGTGTACAAATTACTCCTCTTTCCCTGGGTTCGCCTCTCGATTTCAGCCTCGGCGTATAATCAACCCCCCTCCTCCCTCCCTCGTCGGATTTTTTGTTCTTTATAAATTTCTGCCAGCGGAGGAGGAGGGGGTCGGTGAAAGTAAAGAGGGGAGAACGCACGCAGCGGCTTCTCCCCTAAACTTGGACAGCTTCTTCGGATGTAAATAAACTGTCCCCGGGTTTCTCGTCCATGGCTGCATCCGTCATTTCAGCCTCCTTTCCAGCGGAGTCTGACTGGAGATAATGTCGGGCTCGTTTGCCTGCCAAGTGATGGTGGTGCCGCTGGTGGCAGCGGGTGAGGATGAGGTGGTGTCAACTAAAAAAAAAAAAAAACAACATTAAAATAATAATAATTATAATAATTCACTCTTGTTAGTGCAATGGCCCCAAAAAAGTTTTCCCCCTTTACATTCAACGTTGATTATAAATAAATGCCTCGCACCTTAGAAATCTCCTCTCATTTTCATTTTTTGTTTAGAATGGACACATAGAATACATATATTAAAATAGCAATTCAATTTCATTAAACCAAAGCTCAAATTTACACAAAATAGAATATATTCTGGGATTCCTGTCGTGCTAAAATTTGTGTTATTTTCTGCATGAGCATTCTTATTATTTTAAATTGATATTAACATTCAAATTGTAATTTACTGTTTGTTTTTAATACGGCTAGTACTGTTACCAGCACTTTGTATGTAAATTATACAGTGTATGAGGAGTGTCAGGAAAAATCCAGGAATGATGTCACAAAGATATCATTCAAATCCAACCTGTAAAGAACAAATTTTCCTTTTCGATGTGGGCCAGATTATCAAACTTTACGCAAGAAAAAGTGGGAGTTCACAACATTGACAACCTGAGTATCTGACAATTCCTGACTGAGAAGAACATTTCTGCGCTGGAGCAACTTCCCCACTTTTCAATGGGGGACAGGTCTGGACTGCTGGCAGGCCAGTTTTGAATGGACACTCTTTGACTACAAAGCCACACTGTTGTAACACATTAAGAATGCGTCTTGGCGTTGTCTTGCTGAAAAATATGTTTCTTGGTTGGCAACGTATGTTGCTCCAAAACCTGCTTGTACCTTTCAGCATTAATGGTGTCTTCACAGGTGTGTAAGTTACCAATATCATGGGCACTAACACACCCTCATGAGGTCGCTCGTAAAGTGGTGAACTTTGTCCCGGAATTGCATGCTTTCATTTTCGAACATAACACTAATTTTCCAATTAACCACTTCACTGGCAGAATGTTCCAAACAGGTGTGTGTTTTTTAAATATATATATTCCTCAACTTTCTTAGTCTTTTGTTTCCCCGGTCCCAGCTGTAGCAGGTGAGGATGTTGAACAATAATCCCATCCCTGAACGTTAAGAGACGCTCAGTTGAAAGAACCTATTCGAGAACGTCAGCACTACTCTGGAGAGAATCAGTGTCTGCACTTCACTGCATTCTATTTCACCTTCAATACACCACGGGAGTGTAATGCTTCCGCTTCTATTTACTTTGATGCATTTGAGGAGCTGATATCAAGCCACTGAGGTCATCCAGAGCAGCAGCTCATGGAATGCAGTAGGCACAGCGTCACTGATAACGTTAAAAAATTACAAATGGTCACAGTTAACCGTCACACACTCCAGTACACAAGTGGATGAAAACACAACTAAAGTGTAATTAGTGGGAAACTGTGCAAATTAAATTACAAATGTCATAAATTGACCAAAAACACAAAATGTCATGTTGAGTGATAAAAAAAGAAATAAAAAAAAAGAAGGATAACAGTGGGAAACCATTCAAATCTGTTAGGGCACAACAATTTAAAAACAAAGACAAAAAATTGTTTTGGAAGAAAATTTATCCCCAAAAATGAATATACACTTGTTGATAAATACATACTGTGCATGAATATAATAGCAATGCTACAAAACGAGACAATCTACAAAATTGGCATGCAAGCACAAAACACAGAAAAATGAACACAACACCAGTGTTGTTATTTCATGCTGTCCTCTTCTACGCCGGATTTATTTCATATTATGTGGCTGCAAAACACAAAAGATGACAAACAGAGTAATACATTTCAGTAACTTTCAAGGCATCGTCGTTTTTCCATTTGTCATTGATAGTTATTAATTTTATTAATTTGCATAATTACATTTATATGTGCATGCATAAGTGAAGTGCTGTAAACAATTACAATAGATCGTCACATTTGTAAAATACTGTATGGCCGAAGCCATTTTTTCAAAAAACACGAAAAACTGACCCAAATTATATTTATTAATAACTTATTTTCAGGAGTAGAATTGAATGATCTTTTTAACTAAATATGTAGCTGATTTTAGCAAAGGTGGCCAGCATCATGAGGAAATGTTTCAGGACATTTTTTTTGTGTCAAAATATGACGATATTCAACTTTTAATTGTATTTATCAATACTATTGATATTGATGTGTGCCCATTAACAGTCAAAAATGTCCGTAATCTGCCAGGAAAGAAACCCTGAGAAATAACAAACCTCCCCACTAATTTGAGTCCCATCCTTTTACATTAATGCAAAAGAAATAATTTATCATGTAGTATTTTTTTTTTATGGTGATGCAACCAACAGCTGGATCCAGATAAGACATGGCAGCCATTTACACCTCACCCATTTAACATTCATACAAATGAACACTTTATAGAACCTATACTGTACTACTACCGTATATACTGTACTTGTTGTTAATATATCTTTTTTAAATAATTGCACCAGTTATCTGTTCACATTACATATCTACAAAGTACTATATAAATTAAATGTAGACTCAGACCGCCTTAAAAATTAAAAAAAAATTTTATTCTTTACAATAATATGTTGTACGCGCCCCCACTAGTCTAAACATTCGGATTAATATTGCGTCTGTGGAATATGAATTCAGCAGCAAAATCTTTATCAGTCTCACGAGGCGGCCATTTTGCCGCATTCTGTCATTCTGCCGTCATTTAGGTAACGACCAATCATGGCTCCTCTTACGAATGTCACATGACCAAATCAGAAAACAGGTGAGCCGCGATTGGTCATTACCTGATCCCTGAGCAACTGTGATGTCATTTTCAGTCGACAGCAAGCGACAAAATGGCCGCCCACGATATTGGATGAAAAAAGGTGGATTTTGCTGCTTAATTCGGATTCCAAAAACACAACATTAATCCGAATACCGTGTTAAGACGAATGGGGCTGCATAGAGCATATTATTGTAAAGAGCATTTTTGTTAAAATATTGATAATTGTTTACAGTCCAACCAGTTAATTTATTGATTCAACATGCATCAAACTCCTGTTCTGAATGTTAAAGGTCAAATTAACTGCATCTGTAAAGTGTATAGTGCATTGTTGGTTCATCGTATTTTAGGTTCATTCTGAAATTTTACCCGTAAGCCCGGAAGTATTTCCCAAACTTTTTTTTGTGAATCGTGTATTTCGAAAAGACAGCCACAGCAATCATAAAATCAATGTGTTCTTAGATTTACTGAAGAAAATGCAATGCAGCATATTGTTTACTTGAACACATTACATTACATTACATTACATTCAGAATCCTTTCTGATATGATCCCTGAAAACGGGAATGCGTTGAGTCAGCCTATTAGGCTATAGTTAAGAGGGGGAAAAAATGCTTAACTCATTCACTGCCATTGACGGCTATAGATGTCCAAAATTAATTTGAACTATTTCTATTAGTTAAACATTTTTCCCACTTTTGTTAACAAGAGTATGAAAACCTAGAATTGTTTTTATTGTACATTTAGAACAGACATAACATTTGTGATTAATCATAAGTTAACTAGTGAAGTCATGCGATTAATTACGAAAAAATGTACGCCCCTAATTTTTAATAATCTTTTTCTTTTTTTTTAAAGAAAAGATTATTAAAAATTAGGGGCGTCAGGCGATTATTTTTTTTAATCATAATTAATCGCATGACTTCACTAGTTAACTCATAATTAATCACAAATGTTATATCTGTTCTAAATGTACAATAAATGTTTTTGTAGGTTTTCATACTCTTGTTAATAAAAGTGGGAAAACATTTTAAACTAATAGAAATAGTTCAAATGAATTTTTGACGTCTATAGCCGTCAATGGCAGTGAATGAGTTAAAAAATGATCAAAACCACAACAAAATGATGACACATACAAGATAGGAACCCTCTCTTGATGAGGCCTTATTTGAAAGAGGCGCCTGTGAGTCAGCCACCTGTTACGACAGCTCCACTTTCTTTTTTATTTGTACTTTTCCACCATTTTTTAAAATCATCTAGTGTTTATTGTAGTTTGTTTTACATTTAATCTTACGTACAGCACTTTTTCTTTCTTTTCTTTTTTACAGCTGTGGTTGTTTAAGTGCTCTATAAAAATAAAAAATAAAGGAGTTGAGTTCATTTCTTGTCTGCTTTTTTAATTAGGTCTCACCTATCTGCTTGGGTGGAGAACACATGTGGGTGGAGGCAGACTTTTCGAAAAAGTGTGCAGACAGGCGGCGGTGTGGTTGAGGAGATGAGGAGGCCATGGCTGATGTCGTGAGGTCTGATGGACAATGCAAAATGGGGAGGATTTTTTTTTTTGTGCCAAGAAAGTAAAAAGTAAAATATTCAGCACCTTCACCTACCTACATGTTTGAACCATGAAAATATACTGTAACTGCCTAAAGCAGGGGTGTCAAAACATACCCTTGGTTGGGGCTCTCTCTCTCTTTGAATTAAAACGGGAGTTAAACAAAATACTTCTTTAGTAATTTAATTATCATCATACTCATGCATCATCTTCATAATCATACATTCAGAGGATTCCAAAGGTTTCTGGTTGGTATCATGAATAATACAATGCCGTCAACTCAACTGTATTAGCAACCCGACTCTATTGTTATGGTGGCTCGTTCATATTCTGACTGTTTAACTTAATAAATGTGCACAGCCTGAACACAAGATATAAAACTAACCTTCTAAGAGTCTTTGATATTATTCTTTTATAGCTGCAACAATTTCAAGCTCTCTCGCTGTGACTCCCTCCAAGCCATAGAGGTAACCACAGGACACTTTATTCTTTTTCCCATAACCATATAGAAAAAATGGATGTAAATTTATGAACCTGAAAATAAATTGGACACATTTTTAAAGGGGAAGTCAACCACCCCAAAAAATGATTGCCATTGATATGTTCTACGCATCCCTACTAGTCGAAATACAGTATTCTGGTTAATATTGCATTAGTGGAATAAGAGTTATGTAGCAAAATTCAGCATTTTTTTAAAATCAATATCAGAAGGTGGCCATTTTGCCAATTCTTGTTGAGTGAAAATGACATCACAGTTGCTCAGGGCTCAGGTAACAACCAATCACAGCTCAGCTTGAGAAAACAGGTGAGCAGTGATTGGCCGTTGCCTGAGCAGCTGTGATGTCATCTTCAGGCGACAGCAAATGGCAAAATGGCCGCTCCCTGAGATGGATAAAAATGGCTGGATTTTGCTTCATAACTCATAGTCCACAAATCAAAATGTCATGTTTATACTCATGAGGTCACAAACATAATATTGTCAAGAAATGTTTATTGTTGACTTCCCCTTTGAATAAAAACATTAGCAAAACAAGTATGTTAAATGGACTTATAACATACCAAAATCCGGGCGGTGTTCACTTACCAGTTTTTCTAAGCTTTGTTGCTCACTCCTTGGAGGCTTTTTCTTGAGCCCTTTGTATCTTCACCTTCATTGGCTGCTGGGCTCCACAAAGTCTGCATACCTTGCATGCGGCTGGGATGTGCTGCATGCAAGCTTGCCGTTGTTTTTGGGTAGGCAAAATAATAAAGAGAGATTATATACTATATCATGCAAACGGCGAATTCCACTTCAGAGTAAATACACACATATAATGTAATAACGTCTTGTGCTTTTTTTGATTGACATGATACGTTATTCATCCCATATGTACAGGTGTATAAAAACAGTAACATAGACAAATTATTCTACAGTCTAATGTAATCTGTATGAGTGCAAAATTGGAAACAAGACATTATTGATTGTGAGATAAAATTATATAATGATTAATCATAAAATAATGCACCCAGTATGAAACTTCTGTTAATTAATAATGTGATTAAGATTCAGATTACTTTATTGATTCCAAAAAGGGCAATTCCCCTCAAAGAAGAAGAAGAAGCATAAGGAAGTGGGAGGAAAAAAAACAAGGCTCCTTAAAGGGGGCACAGTATGAACCAGGAAAATGTATATGTATGTATATGGGACATTCCACCAAATCGCTGCCATTACTACTCAAAATGTTAATGTTAAAATGTTAAACTATTACAACATTTTCAGAGGGGGTAATATGTTAGGGTAAAAGGACTGAGTGAAAATCCAGTAAAAAAAAATTTTTTTTATACATAATAACCTTTAGGTATAGTTAGAATAAAGAGTAACACAAATACGTTAAAACAAATCTTGTTAAATGGCTTTCAATGTTTATATTTCATTGTAAAGTCTTACCAGTCTGTTTTGGTGGAGAGCACAGTTTGGGAGAAGACTTTTGGGTGGCTGCCATAGGTTGTTTCGGAGTTAAAACTGTAAAAAGTGGAATTAACACATATTTATTTGCTTTTTTTGTACGGTCTGCCAGGAAAGGAAAGTAATGCTTGTCAATGCAGGCGCCTAAACAGTGCCTAAAATTGCAATCTTAATTTGCTACATTTCTTGGATCAGTGGTATATGGGGACTAACCTTTCAGGAGACTTTGATATAAATATTTAATGGCTGTGACAATTTCAAGTTCTTTAGCTGTGACTCCCTCCAAGCCATAGAAGTAACCACGGGCAGGACACCTTGTCTTTTTTCGCATACCTGTACAGCAAAAGAGGATGCAAACCCACCATCTTGAATTTATGAACCTGCAAACATATTAGTTAGTAATAATATCAAATACACGAAGTACTAAAATATATAGACATTGGTGTTCGTAGAGCTTTTTTAAACTTACAAGAATCCGGGCTGTGTCCACTAACTTTGGTGCATTACTTTTTTTTCTAAGACTTGTCGCCCATTCCTCTTCTTGAGCCCTCTGGATCTTTTTCTTCATAGGCTGCTGAGTTCCACAAAGTTTGCATACCTTGCACGCGACTGGGGTGCGCAACAGGCAGTATGCACATTGTTTTACGGTTGATCCTGGCATTCCTAAAGCAACAGAATAAGGGGAAACATTACTGAGATATTCATCAATTAATAATTAACTATGTCAAATGTGTAGTTCGATATTCCCTTTGTATTGGTAGAATAAAAGATGAGTTACAATTGAGAAATCATCCAACAAAATCAATGTGTTTAAACGTCAATGTTTACCTGCTTCTTAGCTAACGTTACTGTTGATGTTAGCTTACCTAGTGTAGCTAATTTTAGCAAAGTGCAATTGTAATAGTTGTCCACGCACCGCATTCAAATGCACCACATTACCAGATCAGGGTTTTAAATGCAGTTTTGGAAAAGTGCACTAGACTTACTGATGACTGGCTGAAAAGAACAACCCTTTCTCGACCGATAGCTTCAATCCCAATTATTGTAATTCATCAGCGCCACTGTGTGCAATTTTGGTGGAACAGCAACTCGCTTCAGCAAATCTTTTCGTTGAAAATGTTGGTTCATCTTTCACAACAATTACGTGTATTGACAATGAAATTATTTTTGATTGATTATGCAAACAATCAATCGGGTGTGGTGTTTTTATTTGGATCGCGGACAGTAGGTATCTTAAAATAATGGCTTTTACGAGATATGACATAAATCGCGTGAGCAATTATTATTAAACGTCAAATCTCACGCCCCCTAGTCCTAAAACGCAGGTAGTCTCGCGAGAATACAGTCGTTCGACAATGATGACGTACAACGTATGCGCCTGTTAGTGACTCGGCCAGCAAACAACTATATCACGGCATTTCTGTAAGTAACTTCAAATATGTATGCAGCGAATTATTACGATCTTATGAAAATGTTTTGTATTGTATTCTTCCGATTGCTTTTATTTAGTAGTTTTGTTAAATTTACAAAGATGCTAACGATTAGCACGTAGGTCTTGAACTGTAATCGGTTCACTGACTGCCTGCAGATACTTGTTGGTTCTTAGCCCATCTTTTCCACTGTGAATTTAACCCACATGAAGGAATTATTCCTTCTTAATTTTGTACTAACTGAATCACGTTATGTAATGTATATCCTGTTTATCAGTTGTTTGTTAAACCCTTGTTCCAATGCACTAGCATTCCAATGCACGTTGTTAATAAAACAATGTCATCAAAAAATCATTCTGTTTCATTCACAGAATTGAGGAAGGACATACCGTGTGAAAGAAGTATGTTGTGGGAGTAGATCTGCTGTCACCTGTATTGTATGAGCAGAACACAGGATGCGATACTACTGTGTCGCATGCGGATGTGGCCAATCTTCTGAAAACAACGTGACACTTTTTAGATTCCCCAAAGACCCAGAGGAATTTCGCAAATGGGAGAAGCAGGTTCAGCGTACTCGCAACGATTGGTTCGCCTCACCCAACTGTTACCTCTGCAGTGAGCATTTTGGTAAAGATTACTTTGAGTCCATATCACCCTTCGGGGTTCCGAAGCTGAGACCTGGGGCGGTTCCCACTGTGTTTGTTCGCCCGCACTGTTCCTGCAATGGCACTGGCTGTAATGACTGCCTTCCTGCTATCAAACACGGAAACATTAATGCAGAGCCAAAAGAGTGTAATATTACAGCAGTGAGTAGTTTTTGTATCGAAATGTTCACTCCACAAGATAAAGCATTGAGATTTCAAATTGTGTCTTTTTCCACAGACTCCTTCACAGACAAAAAGTAATGAAATAGTACCATCACGGTCACATGGGGCAAGTAATGAGGAACGTCAGAAACGAGGAAAACCTAGAGATCAACCTAAAAAGGAAAAAACAGGTAGGTGCATAGTAAAACGAGGGAACGTGTATAAAGAATGGGAAATGAAAAAAATATTGTTTTACAGTGGCGTGCGAGATGTGTGGCACAACTGGCTACCGTAGCAGCTTTTACTCAAAAAGCAAACGTTTCTGTAATATAACCTGTGCACGCACCTTTGCGTCCCGCTTCAAGAAGTCAAACACACGGACACGCCTGCAGGTAAGAAATATTATTGTCCTTCTGTCAACAAGTACTACATTAAATATGCATTGAAATCACAATTTAATATGTTCTCTGCAGGAAAATCCTATTGCAAAAAAAGCCAAAGTCTTGGGCAAATTTACAAAAGCTCGCTCAGCACAAGTGGCAGTACTGGATGGTGAGGGCTACACACACGTGAATGCACAAACACACACTTATCTGGTGATTGTACAAACTGCTCACTGTAAGCATTACAACGTTAGCATCTGAAAACACGCAGAAAACTCGATCTTTTCCTGAATTGCGCAATGTACTGGCCCCACCGCCTTGTTTGTCTCGGTGCATGTGCGACATCATCGGGCCACGTTTGATTCCGGAAGTCAGCTGAACAAGCATCGGGACATGGCAGAGTGTGACATGGATCATGAGGTGTTTTCCGACTCACTGTCAAGTGTAGACTTGGAATTTGAAGTTGTAGATGACGAACAGTCTCAGGGTAAAGGTTGGATCCCTATCTATGAAGGGGCTTGTGCACATCCTGGGTTGTCTTCATACTCTGAAGACAGTGCTAAACAGTCTCAAGCTGCAGAAGTTGAGCACAAGCACAACATCGGCAGCCTCCTGAACACAGAATGGTAAATCGGATTCTTTATTTTAAAATGGAAACAATGATTAAAAAAAAGAAAAAAGAAGGTAAATCAAGGATTTTGGAAATGAAGCTGATTGAGCCCGTAGCTGGAAAAGTTATGAATTGTCTATACTTTATTTTGTTACGCAAACGTTTGGGGACTGCTACCTTTATTATTTTATTTTATTTTTAAATATGTGTGCGCAATGTGTATTATTCGAATGTCACTGCTAAGTGATTTTTTATTTTTTTTTAAACTCGTGAAAATAGCAGAAATTTGGTTTAACCTTCAAGAATTTACATTTGTGTAGAAAAAAAATTCCGAGGATAAGAATAGCGTTAACCAGATAGTCATCAACAACATCTTTCAAAACAACACCAAAAGATACATCTTCTTGAGAAAATTCTCTCTAACTTGAAAACTTTCGGTTGAAGTCAGTCATGTATATATCGATCTCGATTTGTTGTTGTTTTTTGCTTTGTTTATCATTTCTTTTAAGTAGCGGTTAGCCAACACCTTTGGTGCATTACCGCCACCTTCTGAGATGGAGTGCGTACGACAATACTCAATGATTTATTATGATGGGACCCTTTTTAAAAAAACAAACAAACATATTTTTAGATGTTTTATGAAAAGGTATAATATTCGTGTCGCATTGAACGGTCCCTCGAATCAATACATATCAACCGAAATGTAATGGATTTTGAACTGCACGCCGACATTTTCCGGCCAACTACAAACATTATTTACTGGCAAATCGTGGAATGCGGCGGAAGTGACGTCACCGGGTTAAAGGAGCGGGCATCCTTGCTTGAAGTCGACTTGCTGGCTGAAAGGGTGCAACGTGGGTTTTCATCGGATTCATTTTGGACAATGCCGTTACGTTGCGCTGCCGGCTATTGTACGAACCGTCGGGAGGATGGCGTGTACATGTTTCGGTTCCCCAAAGATAAGATTTATCGCGAATTATGGACGCAGAAAGTTCAACGGACAAGGGTTCGGTGGACGCCCACTCATATGTCGATGTTGTGCAGCGCACACTTCGAAGAGGACTGTTTCAACCCGCTCCCGGCCCTGAGGCAGTCACTTGGTTTTAAG
Source organism: Leptonotus elevatus (assembly GCF_054856555.1). Taxonomy (NCBI): domain Eukaryota; kingdom Metazoa; phylum Chordata; class Actinopteri; order Syngnathiformes; family Syngnathidae; genus Leptonotus; species Leptonotus elevatus. Next base: position 10,184,734 of record NC_141258.1, on the reverse strand, counting down.
GTGAAACGCTCAAAGATACTTCTGCCATCAGCAATACCGACTTTGTTTCCAAGGAAGAAATATGGACAAGCACCTGCTGTAAAGAAACATCAATCGACACGCATTACAAGACCAAGGAAACAGGTAACAACTCAAATCAACACAGCGACGCCACATTTTGCTTTCCTATTAAGTTATTATTGTCTAATAGGGGCCATTTACATTTTATTATTGAAATGTAGTCCCTCTATAACAAATAAGAATGGGGGGAGACCACCCATAGCCACCATCCCAAGAGTAGAAGTAGATATACATGTAACAAAATAGTATATTTATTTAACAAAGTTCAAACTTTCTTTCAGCTGGTGGATGACTTCATGGAGTATGAGCCGGATAAAAATGAGGAAACCGGTGTGGGCATGGAATATGTAAGCAAATGAATTGATAACAAACCAATTTGAGAAGAATGATTTGCCCTCCACCTTGTTTTTAAATTGTGTACATGTAATTTGCCATATATATTTTTTTTTTAGGCTGGTAGTTGCAATCATCAGAGTCCGAAGATGACCCCGGACCCAGATGTGCACAAGCTCCTTTATCCAGATAAGGTTCAATACGATACGGCTGGATACATTTCAGGTTTGAAATATCTTTGCCCTGAAAGTGTTCGTCGGCGTCAACTTCAAATTTCAACTCTACGCTCGATGTTGAGTGGGAAAACGCCTCACGGTGCATTTGCACTCTGCCATGTCCCTGTTTCAGCTGACTACCGGATCACGTGCAATTAACGAAAATACTGAGTTTTCAGCACTTTTTTAAAGGTCTTTTCATTATGTTTTAATCATTGGATTCTTATTTATTTTGTATTCTCTTAAAATAGATGTTATGGTGTCCCCCCCCCCTCCCCCTGTGTCCTCTCACTGTCACTGTAAACATTAAGCAAGAGAAAGAAAGTTTGCAGTGAGTGGTATATACTGAAAAATATGGTTCTTGTGTTGCTAACTTGCTATAGAAGTTAACTGTTCTTTTTATTTTGTAGGACCCGTTGCACTGTTTGAATGGGGCAACTACTTGGAGAAGGAAACATCTTTGGGGGCATCCGTCTCCTGCTTCAGACATGTGAGTGCATCAAATACAGCCGAACCATGAAATATAAATAAATGTAAATTTACATCCGCAGTGCAAAACACTTTTTTTGGGGGGGGTCTTCCACAGGTTCCCATGTGTGGCCAATGGGACGACATCAGTGTTGGGATAAAAGTAGAAGTTTTAAACACCAATGCAGTCCTGCCCACGAAAGCTTACTGGATCGCTACTGTCATACAAATTGCAGGTGTGTACATGTTCCCACTTTTGATACATTTCCTCAAATTGTTCCTGTTCATTATTTTTTAAACTGAGCATAAGACTGAGAAGAGACTCGATGCATAGTACATTTGAGTAGGGTTGTGCAATTAATCGAAATTCTATTACAATATCAATTACTACATTCCACAATTACAAAATCGGCATAATTGTAAACAAAAATTAAAGATTATTAATACTAAATTTGAGTTGTTTAAATTGATATATTTGCACTTTTTTTTTAACTCATTCACTCCGTCATTTTCACTGATGCAACCCCCTTCACTCCTGGCTGTTTTACTGGATTTTGACAGATTATTCAAGAGCCACCGAATATTGTGTTCTATTGCTATAAAAACATGGAACCTACCAAAGGAAACATTAGAGTCTTTTCTTTCATCAGGGGAAAAAAGTATATTTGAATTTTTCCATTTGCAGCAATTAGCATTAAATTATAGCTAAGTTTCATCAATATTCACAAACCTGTTAAAAACACTGGCAAAAGAGCTTACTGATCTCTTGTACTGATCGTTTTTGTAATAACTACCATTGTTTTAAGCGACCTCTTCAGGTCAGAGGTTGCATCAAAGCCGTCCGTATGCTCATAACAAACGTATAAATACGTTTCTGGGAGTGCGGGACAAAGTATCGAAACATTTTATTTATACGATTTTGAGTTAAAAATGTAATCAATCTTGTTTGGTCCAAAAGGAACGTGCGTAATTATAGTGTTTCAAAGCAATTTATTTGTCTTAATATTTTTTACATGTTTAAACATTTTCTTGTTTTGTGCCAAAAAAAACAAATGATTGTCTTAATCGTGATTTCAATTATTACCAAATTAATCGTGATTAATAGTTTCTTCATAATCGAGCAGCCCTGCATTTAAACAAACTATGCACTTTAAAATGACACTTATTTTCCACCCCTTTAGCAAGAATAGAGCAGAGGTAACATCTGTAAAGTTTGCAATGGAGTTTAAACACCACTGATAACTGGATGATAGTGATGGACAAATGAAGCTTCATGAAGCACGCATGATTTTATTTATTTTTTGCTCCTAGATGGCACTCTTGTTTTAAAGATGCAGTGGAAATGTAATCAATATCCATTGCACTAGCCTTTACCATCAGTAAAAAATATATATATATATATTGCAAGCGCTTCATGAAGCTTCATTTTCCCATCACTACTGTATGAAGATACTCCATTAAAACTTGTCTCTCCTCTGGCCAGGATATAAAGCCTTGTTGCGGTACGAGGGCTTTGAGCATGACAGCAGCCGCGATTTCTGGTGCAGCCTCGTTTCAGGCGAGCTGCATCCCATCGGTTGGTGCGCCATGACCGGCAAGCTCCTGGTGCCTCCGCAAGGTGAGCATGCATTTATGATCGAGCTCTTAATGAAGCATCAATAAATCTATTTTGACAATTTGCGTTGTAGATGTGACCAACATTCTTGACTGGAAAGGGTATCTGATGAGAAAGATGGTGGGGGCCCACACGCTGCCCGTTGACTTCTACCTAAAGGTACAACTCGCGAAAACAGACAAAAAGTATGATGTCAGCGTCGGACTCGATTGCGCACATTCCTTCGTCCTTTTAGGTGAGCGAGAGCCTGAAGCAGCAGTCCTTCAAAGTGGGCATGCGCGTGGAGGTGGTCGACCCCAAACACATCAGCCGGACGCGCAAGGCCGTCATAGCGTCCGTTACCGGCGGGCGCCTACGGCTGTTGTACATGGACCAGAGCGACTCCCCTGAAAACGTCATCACAGATTTCTGGTGCCACCTGGCTAGTCCTCTCCTGCATCCGATTGGTTGGTCCAAACTAGTGGGTCATGACATTAGAACACCCAGTGAGTCCCCTGTTTTTATTAGGCATGTTTTGGAATGTCAATTATTTGCTGAATTTTTAGGTGTATGCTTATAAATTGTACCTGGGCAAATGTTTAAACACAATTATTGGTTTAAATTAGGGCTGGGTTTAAAAAAATCCAATTTATTTCAAAATATTTATTTCTTTTTTGTATCTTACTGTTTTCTTGAAATTTACTGTTCACATGAATTTATAAGTATTTTCTTACATTTATTAAAAACCTGACCTATTGCACTTTTAGACATTTCAGAATCTTTTAAGTTTATATTTAAATTTATTGAATTAGAATTATGAAAATATTTTCATCTCATCCTTGCTCATGTCAATGTTTGTGGAACACTTAAGTGATAACACGTGTTACTTTTATTAATAAACTAAAACATTTGACCAGTTACTACCGCCACAAAATTTACTTTATTATTAAAATGTAATATTTGTGGGGGTTTTAATCATGTCCTTGACATTTAAGAAGAATTGATGTTCCATCATTAATATCTGATTGAACTTGAGTGATTTGAATCTGGGAAAAATCTAACTCAACTCTTGTGAGTTGAAATTGAATCGATTGAGGAAATAAGAATCGATACCCAGCCCTATTTAAAAACAATTCTTGGTTTTAATGTGACTTTATTTATACTTGACTCGTTTAGCCATTTTCAGCAATAAAAAGTTAATTTTGTCTAGAATAAATTTTATAACTGGATTTCAACACCAGTGGCAACATTTGTTTAAAGGTAGTAATTGTACATAACAAATGAATTTATCCAATTATAGACAAATTCTTACTGCTGAAAATTGCATCCCTTTAAATAGAACTGCAATGTACATATGGAGTGATTCTTTTGCTGAGCACTAGAGGGAGCCCATGTTTGAGAATCACTGCCGACATCTTTTAGTATGCTGGTGCCAGGAACTAAAAATGGCTTTCGTATAGGCAATTAGAATTTTTTTTTAGTGGCATCAAATCAATTCCTCAAGGACTTTCAGTGTGCGCCACAGGGCTCCGTCTCGATCCCCTTGAATTGCGCTGTTTCATTGTATTTATAACTCCAATCGCTCCTGCAGTGTGGAAATTAGCTGTTACGTTCCAATTCTGACAATATTTTGTAGTCTAACAGCATTGTTGAATATCTTTAAGGTAGAAAATAAAATAAAAGAAAGTTGTTTACTATTTAGTGTAGATTTTGAATCATTTACCATGGAGTTGCTTTGTGTGTGTCACAGGTGGAAAACCACCAGGCCCTTTGAAGGGGAATTGTGATAGCACCGTCAACCTCTTTAAAAAGGTAAATAACAGTTGGGTTTTCGAAAATTGTAGTAAAAATGAATTTGTTGTTGCTGATTTTTGACATAATATCTAACCCCGTTGTTAAAAATATCTTTAACATTTAAGTCATCGATTTTCAGCCCAGGTTTGTCTACATGGACGGCTGTTACTTTGAGGAGGGAATGAAGCTCGAGGCCATCGACCCTCTAAACCTGGGCAGTATCTGCGTGGCAACTGTACACAAGGTTAAAACATAAAAATTCTGACAATTCGACACAAACATATTGAAGACATGACATTTATCCTCTGTGTATTTTTTCCACAGGTGCTGTCAGACGGCTACCTGATGGTCGGCATCGACGGCGGGACGGCGCATGCCGCTGACTGGTTCTGTTACCATGCCTCCTCTCACGCCCTCCTACCCAAAGGCTTCTGCAAAAAGAATAACATTCCTCTCACCGTGCCACAAGGTAATCGGGAATATGCTTTGTGGTATATTTCCTCATCACAGTAAAACCTCGTATTGAATCCATTATTTATTTGGGGATAATGTTTATATCAAAATTATAAAACCTAAAATCATTAGTTATTTCACTCTGTTATCCACAATATTCTACTTGATGTACCTATATATTATACACGTTTGATTACATTTCTAAGATTTGAGATAGAATAATTTACTCTTTTCAATTCCAAATTAAAGATACTAATCCTGAGTGTTAATCTGACAGATTTTGATTCCAAGACCTTCACCTGGGAAAATTATCTCACAGAGACCAATTCAAAAGCTGCACCTCCACAACTGTTCAACACTGTAAGGAATAAAAAATTAATAAATCATCTTTTACTAAATGAATGCACAATCGCTTTAAATGTGGATTTCTGCACCTGGGTAGGACTTTCCAGGTCATGGCATCTCCCCCAACGTGAAACTGGAAGCGGTGGACCTGATGGAGCCACGGCTGGTGTGCGTGGCCACGGTGAAGCGTAGCGTGGGACGCCTGCTCCTCATCCACTTCGACGGCTGGGAGGATGATTTCGACCAGTGGGTCGACCACGAGTCTCCAGACCTGTACCCCATTGGGTGGTGCCATCTCACCGGATACCAGCTCCAGCCGCCCCCTGGACTTGGTAAACGCTTAATCACGACTCTCTCACGCACGAAGACTCGTTATGTTTGAGGGGGTGCTTGGTGAACCGCAGACAAAATAGCATTAAACGTCATTACGTCATTTACAGTATAATATATGTTACAGGGTTTCTGCGGCCTCTTAAAAAGCATTAAGTCATTACATTTCACCAACATGAAACACTAATGCCACCTAGTGGCAGAAAATTACCTCAGAACAAATAAGACTCAACGTTTCACTCTTAACTCATTCACTCCCAGCCATTTTCACGGAAGCAACCCCCTTCGCTCCTTTACTGGATTTTGACTGATTTTGCAAGGCCCACAGAATATTGTTCTATTGCTGTAAAAACATAGAACCTACCAAAAGAAAGATTAGTCTCTTTCTTTCATCAGGGAAAAAAAGGTATATATCTATCTGTTTCCGTTTTGCAGCAATCAGCATTAGAATATAGCTAAGTTTCATCAATATTCACAAATCTGTTGACAGCATGGCCCCGGCTGATCTCTTATACTCTGCTCCCACCTGCTGGCCGTTTTTTTGTAATAACTACCATTGCTTTAAGCGACCTCTTTATGTCAGAGGCTGCACCAAAGCCTTCTGTATGCTCTAGCATAAAAAAAACATAAACGTATAAATATGTTTTTGGGACCATGGCAATATTTAAAATATAATGTTTTTGGAAGCAAATTAGTTAAAAAGCATTGTCATTAAATTTCACCAACATGAAACACTAATGCCACCTAGTGGCAGAAAATGACCTCATAACAAATATGACTCAACTGTAACTTTGAATACTGTCTTCATGAACTAAGATAAAACCACATTGGTAAACATATTTGTCCACTTTTATGTTATTTACAAGAGCATGAAAAACTTACATTAACAGTATATGTATGTATATTCAGTACGACATGAGCATTAAATCAGTTTCAAGTTGCATTTAAAAACTGCATTAAAAAACATTCAATTAGATTTGATGGTACCTGGAGAAACCCTGTGCCATGTTTGTCCGATATTGGTTATTCTACAAAAGATGTATTCATTGGTTTTAGGATGCGGCTATAACAAAAAATAAAATACAAATTACATACATACTGACTAAAATGACAGTGGTGCTTTCTGTGTCCCCAGTAGTAGAAGACCAGGTGGTACAGGCCAAGAAGCCAAAGGTGCCTTTGTATGGGAAAAAAAGTAAGTTTTCCATCTCGCCATCATAGACTTTATTTTCATACATGTTGTCATGCCAACGCTTGATGTTACTTGACTCAAGGGCGGAGGAATGCAAAGAAGCGCTTGCAGCTTCTTCATCCCCTTCGCGATGATGACGACGATCAAAAACCGCCTTCGGGCAACACGACTGTCCAACCTCCTATCAAGAAAGAATTGGCTTCTCTTCCAGAGATGACACTTGCTCAACCCAAAAGTGAACCGGTGGAGCACGACAGTAAGGGAACAGAAGCTGGATGACTTTTTCCTTTCTTTCTTTTTTCAACCGTATCGATCATATTTTCTGGCTACTAACCGAATTTGTTCCATCTCGTCAGTCCCTCAAGTGGAAGTGAAAATCGAGGAGGTGGAAATGGAGACGCTGATCTCCAGTCACGCTCCAAAATAATGCTTCAGGAAACCTCGCAGAGGGACTGCGGATCACGACGTGATACGTGGGGATTTTTTATTATTTATTGATATTTTTACGTTTATACAGAAGAAACAAAGTTTTTGGGCAAAGGCCCTTCGGTGTGGATACAGCAGGCTGGGATGAATCAGAGACTCGTAATAAAAATCTCAAATAAATGTTGTTTTCCTTCTAATTATATTTTGCCATTGCTCAATGTATTTGAAAGAAAACATAAGATTTTTATTTGCATTTTATTTTTTTTATCAGAGTTGGTGGGAATGCAAAAGTGGGTGCTATTCAAGCTTGGATCGCCACTTTGGATTGTCAGTTCTGTATTGATGACCACTTCAAATACTTAAAAAAATTAATTTGAGTTCAAATACTAGAGTTAAAAAAACATGAGTGTCATTAGACAGGTTTCCATCCAATTGTTTCAAATTTTCTAAGCGAATTTACTGAAATTGCGCTAAACAGGCACGCAACTTTTTTTTTCCCGGACATGGGACTTATGCCCGTTTCCATCGGTTCTTCTTTTGCGAATATTGAGAGGCTACTCCTGCCGTATACACCATTACGAGATGCGATCCGCCAGTAATTTAAAAGGCGAAGACCGTATGAGTTTGCTTTTGTAATTCTTGATAAACCGCAGCGTTTCTTTGCTGTTTTTCATCTAAAATAGCATTAATAGTCTCTTCTTTAACTAATTCCATAAAGATTTCTGTTTTGGCGTCTACCCAAACATACCTTACTTCATCATCCGACATTGCTTTGGGACTACAAACGTACGTGTGACATAATATCCGGTCAAAACATGTGACGCGTATCCGGTCTCGCCAGTGGTTATTCGCAAAACTTGTTTCCATAGGCAAAATTTGCATTTTCCACCACTTCTAAGCATACAACTTTTTTTTGCGAATTTTGAGCCCTTTATCGAATTTCTGCCGTTTCCATTCAGTTTTATTTTCGCAAATAAAACTGGGTGGATGTAAATCCAACTATTGGGTGTGCATCAAATGCTATGAAGACTGAACGACTATTTTCGACTGAGAACATCCTGCAAACATGAAACTACTGTAGCTTTGGTTTAGCAATCACACAGCAGGTTCTCATCCTGCTCAGTCTCTTGTTTTCTTGACTGCTTTCATCTTTGGAATCTTGCGCAGTTTGGATTTGCTTTTGAGCATCTTACCCTGCTTAACGCCGCTGCGTAGGTGCATCGGTTTGGGCTTTGTGGCCTTGGGCGTCTTGGCGCGTTTCGGGGCAACAATGGGAACGGATGGGAGGGCTGCACCTCCTGGACAGGCTTTGAAAACATGAACGTCTTTGACTCTGCGACCCCTCAGCTCAGGCGGGTTGGCACAGGTGGCTCGGACTTTTAGGTTGACTTTCTCAATCCATCTTGATGAGGAGGAAAAAATATGGAAAATTGGGAACTGCAATAACAAGGTGAGTAATGTCGAGTGGAGACGTACAGGCGTAGTGGCAGCAGAGGGCAGTTGCACATCAGAGGATTGTCCGCCAGGTTGATGACCTCCAAGGAGGTGAGCGGATGGAGGTCCGGCACTTCTTCCAGATGGTTACCCTCCAGGAAGAGACTCCTCAAACCTGGACCCAAGCCAGCCAGGGAGCTCTCTGACATCTAAAAAAAAAAAAAACAGCCATGTAAATTTTTGTATAAAAAACACTTCTATACCATACAGTAAATGTCAAAATGCTTTAAAATGGCCGGCAGTGAATTAGGACAAAATTAACTCACCTTCTCCAATCCCATATTATCCAAATAAAGCTCCCTCAGTGATTTCCCCAAAGGCTGGAAAGCATTCGGTCCCACCCAGCGAATGGCGTTCCCCGACAGCCTCAGGTCCTTCATGTTGCCCAACTTGCTCAAGGCTTCAGCGGGCACTTCTTTCAGCTTGTTCCCTGCCAGGTGGAGCGTATCGAGGTCCGCGGCCTGCTCCAAAGCCTTAGGTGACACGTGCTCAACGGCGTTCCCCGTGAGGTAGAGGGCTCTGAGGCTCTCGGCGCCATTCAGGGCGTTGGCCTCAAGCTTGGCGATGGTGTTGTTCTCCAAATGAAGCGCAAGTAGTCCCGGAAGCAAATTGAAGGCTCCTTTCGGGAAGATGGTGAAGTTGTTCTTCTCCAGGTGGAGGTAAGTCAGCTGAGGGAGTCCTGTGGATTATAGTACACACCCAATGAAGAAACAGGAACTTGGGCAGTGTTAAAATGGTTTCTTCGCAGGCCACATTATAGTTATGGTTGCTTTATGAGGGGGATATTTGTAAGATAAAGCTTTAACAGCTTACATAAATCTTTTCTTTTTAGGAAAGTTGAACAATGTGGACAAGTCCAATTTAATAACACACAAAACTGCCTTTATATATATGTGTGTGTGTGTGCAACGTCACTAGTTTGTCTTCTTTTTAATAAATAATACAAAGGTGCAATTTAACAATTTATGACATCTTTTTAATAATGTTTAACATTAGTAGTTGTTTTTCTTTTTAGGAAATGAACAATGTGGACAAGTCCAATTTAATAGCCCACAAAGTGGAATCTTAAAAAAAAAAAGTGCAACATCATTAGGTTGTCTTCTTTTTAAGAAATAATGCAAATCTTTTGAGGAAAATGCAACATTTTAGAAACTGAACAATGCGCAAGTACAATTTATAATAAAAGGCTGTTTAAATATTTTCTTTTCAGGAAAGTGTAGCAATAGTTTGTCTTCGTTTTGGGAAATGGATGATGTCAGACAAGATGTATTTGATGATCATATCACAAGATCTTTTTTTGTTTGTAGTCCAAATACCTTTAAATGCTTCGGAACTGAGGGATGAGATGAGATTATGCGACAGGTACAAGTAGATGAGGCCCTTCATGCCACTGAAAGCTCCGCCCTCCACCTCCACGATTTTGCAGCCCTGTAGGTGCAGAGACACTACTTGGGAGACGCCAGGAAAGCTGTTGCTGGGGATGTAGTGGAAGTTGTTGCCACGCAGGTCCAGGAGGCGCGTGTCGGGAGAGAAGCCCCGAGGAATTTTGGCGTGACCGCGGTTCTCACAGGAGGAATGGTGCGCCTCGGCCTGTTTTCAGGGCGGAGAGGGGGAAGATTAACTCATTCTCAAGGTTACATAGTAAATTCTATGAGTTTTGGAATCATAGAGTTAATTTATTCCGTAGCTCATAATATTTGTATCTCAAATCATCTTTCCCCATTGAAATGAATGGAAATGCCTTTTTCTTGTACAGTATTGGAATTAAAAAAAGGTTTTAATTTAATAAGAAAAATACCACTGTATACAGTAATATTGTAGTAAAACATAGTAATGACATAAATAAAATATAAACAGTTTTAGCTACATCAATTCAAATCGTCATTGGTCTGCTCGTTCTGGTCTTGGCCACCTGGGGGCAGTGTACTACAGACATTGCATCTGACGACGGCAAATAATACTGCGACAGGATGCTAATCATTACCCCTGGCTCCCATTATGTGTTGGCATTAAGCTAGCTGACTTGAAGGCAAAGTTATGTGATTGTTTTGAATACACAATGCGTAGTTCTCTTTATTTTATGTTTGACAAACATTTTATGTTTATTTTTATGTTTAACTGGGAGTGACAATAAGCAGCTTGAAGCGCCTTTTTCTTAATAACATATCTAAAATTTCAGCAAAAAAAAAAGCCTAGCTCAAAAAATTCATAAATCAGGTCACATCTATCTTAAGTTCCCAAATATGGTTCTTGCCTAGGCTACATACAGTTGCTTCAGTTAATTTTGCCATTTGGAGTGACGTTCCAGTCTATACTCACCTCACAGACACAGTTAGCGGGACACTTGAATTTGTTCTCCGGCTCCTGAGTGGGTGGCGGCGCCCTTCTACTGGCTTCCTCAAACTCCGCCTTCAACATGGCCTCCTGGCTCTGACAACGCAACTCTGGAGGGTGGACGGCCTCCAGGATCTCTCCGGAAAGATGTGATGGTCCCGCACAGGTTCCTACCAACTTCACCTTACTACGGATGGCCCACTCCCTGTAACATGATGAAAAGACAAGTCAAGTGGAGTCCACAGAGAAGTGTTTGTGTGCTTGCGGTCACCTGAGCGGACGCATGTAGCAGTTACAGTAGATGGGGTTTCCGGCCAACTGGAGCCGCGCCATCTTAGGGCTGCCTTCCGAGAAGGGTTGGATGACACGTAGCTGGTTGTGGCTGAGATCCAAGTGGGTGAGGCTGGGGCACTTAGATACGGCCGTGTGGGCCAGGTCCTGCAGGGAACCGTGGTCCAGGAAGAGGTGGCTCAGCTTGGCCATGGATACGGACTCCTCACCCAGGTAAGTCATGGGGTTGTAGCTCAAATCCAGGCGGGTCACTTCTGGCAATCTGCGCCAAAGATGGCCAAAGAAGGAAATCGCAAAAATGGCCCAGCCCTAATGTCAACCTACCTGGTCATGGTCTCGGTGGGAAAAAACTGCAACTCGTTGTGGTCCACACTGAGCCGGTTGAGTGTAAACAAGCCCGCAAAGGCTTCAATGTCCAAGTAGTTTAGCGAGTTGTGACTGAGGCGAAGCCACTTGATGTTCTGCAAGCCCTGTCGAAAGAAAGGACTACTGTAAACTATGTTACAAAATGCTGACTTGGCATGAGGCTGTTGTGTGCTTACCTGGAAGGCCATGTTCGGGATGTAAACGAGCTGGTTGTGCGTGAGCGACAGCAGGTTGAGGAAGCCGAGCTGGGAGAACGCCCCAGGCTGGATCTCCTCAACGCGGTTGCGTTCTATCATGAGCTGCTTCAGCGAGGATAGACCGTCAAATGATTCCTGTATATCACAGAGTAAAGGAAAACTGAGGTAAAAAAATATTTTTGACGTTAAAAGCCGTCCACGGCAGTAAATGAGTTAAGATTTGCTTTGTGTTTTTATTAAGTCCACCTGGTACAGGATGTCAATGTTGTTGCTTGCCAGGTTGAGGAAGACCAAGCGGCCGAGGCCTCGGAAGGCGCCCTCCTTCACCCTGCGGATGTTGCAGCGCTGCAGAGACAGGTGAGTGAGGTACGGAGTTTGTTTGAACGCTCCGGTGGGGAGTTCCTGGATGTCGTTCCCTCGGAGGTCCAATTTCACCGTAATCTAGACAGGGAGAAATGCAATTGCAGCTACATTAGTTGATATTCCTAGCCATGCCATGCCACATTATGGTTGATAACTTTTAGGCCAAATAAATAACAGAAAACACGTCTGAGGCCACATAACAGAAAACCCGTCTGGAGTTAGTGTTTGTCTAAGGTACTGAGTGAGGGCCCAAGAGCTAATTTGAGCTGCACCACAAAAATATCAATTCATTTTATTCTACCTTTCCCACCATTTTTTTTAAAAATATTCGTACATTTTAGACTTTTATGCCTTTCTGTCAAATTTCTGACATTTTTGGCAATTTTATGGACATATGATGGTAATTTTCTGCCTTTCTACTTCCTTGTTTGGACATTTTTTTCCTTTTTTTTGCTATCAATTTTCTGGTATTTTTGACAATTTTGTGTTGATGGTAATTTTCAGGACTTCTTCTTTTGTTTTAGGATATTTTATAAGTGCTTTTTAAATATTTTCCTTTCTGCCTTTTAATTTTAAAAAAAATCTGACTTTTTGGGCAATTTTGCTGACATTTTATTGTAATTTTCGGGATTTCTTATTTTTTTGGGACATTTTATGGTTACTCGATTTTTGGGCCAATTCTGTGACATTATTGGAAACTTCATAGACTTTTTATGATACTTTTCTGCTTTTCCTCTTCCATTTTGGGCATTTTTGGGTAATTTTATTCATCTACCTTTCGTCTCTCCTTGACAACTTAAAAATGTTTTTTTTACATTTAATATTTCTTTTTTTTTTCATCTAAAACATAAATTCATTTAAGTCAATTCATCTTTATTTATATAGCGCTTTCAAACGGCCTTAGCTGCCACAAAGCGCTTTACAGAAAACACAACATAAAACATAACATAAAACATTAACAGCAATACAATAACTTGAAAGAATATTTCATCTAAAAAATTTTAATAAATATTTAGAAAGATATAATTTTTTACAAAAAACATTTTAGCAATCCACAGGGAGCCACAGGAGAGGGACTAAAGAGCCACATGTGGCCCCAAAGCTGCAGGTTGCAGAACCCTGGTCAAAATGAAGCTCCTCAACTCACTTCAAAAGTTCCCAGTCATCAAAATTTGCAAATTTGCAAATACGGAAAGGGGGTTCAATGTGACATGAATACCTCATCCACAGTGGGAGGAACTTGGGTGAGGTTCTTGTTGATGCAGGTTACGGTGAGCTGGATCTGGTCGCACACGCACTGCTGTGGACATTTTGCGGCATGCGCCACGGGGAGGAAGAGAAGTGTGAGGCTGAAAAGAGGGACCCACGGGGTGTCGAGAGAGAGCTGGGAGTACATCTGGAAGGCCAAATAAGAGGGTTTTCGTCAAGCACATAGATGGCGACTTTTTGGTAGCGAGACACAGACGGGCTTTATTTTAGAACATGAACAAAATGAGCTGTGTTCTTACTGGAAGGGAATATGATGCAGACTGTGATTGACATTACCGGGACTGTGCTGATGTACAAACAGAAATTTCAGTCACTCTTTTTACCCCCTTGGATACTGTAAAATGTTCGGTATTCAAGGGGTAAAGCGCCTATCCAAGTTAATGATCACCTTGAATGATGAGTTACATTCATTTTGCCGCTATTCCATTATATTTAATATGACTCTACACTTTTAAAGGGTGGGGCTCTGAGGGGGATTAGTGCCACTTTGGCAAGATGAGCCAGCCTCAGTGCTCACTGGAATGCCTTAAAACCACATTCCCATGTTGGATCAACCGCCTTGATCCACAACAATGGACTCGAAAAGCTCCACATTATGAAATTTGGAGTCTCCGATGGGGTCGCTGACAGTGTAGCGTTGGATTGATTCCCACTCAGAGGTGACCTTGCCCAGGGTTCACCTGCGACCTGCAGCGTTTACACCTGATGGTTATTGGAGCTGTTTTCATGATATTGTCAATTAAAGCATATTTTTATGTATCGACTGAACTGTGATTATTCTATTCAATACGGTTTCAGCAAAATTAGAGATGGAGGAAATTCCTCCACCAGGACTATTTGTGCGCATCAGCCCCCCCCCCTGAGATCAACAGTGCAGACGCATATGCAGGTTGTTGTGCACAAAGACGCTCAGTGTCTCTCCTGAGTAGCCGGTGCCAAAACGTCTTTTCCACTGGAGGTGTGCATCAACTCTGAGCTATTTAACCATGCAGGCGGATCCGCTGCAGTAACAGACCGTAAACATAACTGTTGCCGGTTTATAACAGCGTTTTGTAGCCGGACTCAAACAAATTAAACAACTATCTCTTCCATGGCCACCATTACAGAGAAAAGCACCAAATTACACGTTTAGTCCTCCTTGCGCGTTTTGTCAATGGCGCCTAAATTCGGCCTGAAATTTTACTGAATTAGTGTAATAGTTTTGTGCTGTCCTTACCAAATCAATAAAACGAGTCCGATGTTGGGTAAACAAAAACGGGGTCCTCGGGTTACGACCGCGCCGCTGTCCCGCTCGCTAAATAGACTAATTTAACGTAGTAATTAGTCATATTTGTACAAAAATTAAAAAGCCCAACGTTCGTAACCTCGAAACGTCGTAAGACCCCCACCTTTTTTTTTTCATTGACGTAGATATCCTTAAAAGGTTGTTAGCATCCCGCTATGCTATTTTCACACTCATATTTATGAATATAAAATAAAATATAATATAAAGTAGTATTAAAGTATTTTCAAACAGGTTCAGGTTGTAAAGTGGACTCACCTTGGTTCCGTCCAGTTACTGGTGGGTTCTGCCGGCTGCCTCTCACGGGATGCTGCCCACCCGCCGCCAAAACAAACTGAGTTTATCCCCTCATTCGCTAACACGCCCACTCCAACTCCAACTCATGCCACACACGCTACTGCTTGCTCATCAGACACGAGGAAATGTACATAATTGTTGCGTTTATATCAGGGGTGCGCAAGTTCGGTCCTCGAGAGCCCATATCCAGCCTTTTTCCCCCCATGTTTCCCTCTTGCAGCACAGCTGAATCCAATGATCAGCTAATCAGCAAGCTTTGCAGGAGCTGATAACGATCTGATCATGAATCAGGTGTGTTAGTGGGGAGAAACATGGAAAACAGGCTGGATAGGGGCTCGCGAGGACCGGATTTGAGCACCCCTGGTTTATTTCATAAAATGAGCGTTACACCTATGTAGGACTGTGCAATTAATCGAAATGTAATTACAATTTCAATTATTACACTCCACAAATACAAAATCAGCATAATCTTAAAAAATATTAATACAAATTTTGAGTTGTTTAAATGAATAGATTTGCAACTTTTTAAAATTCTAAAATACCTAATTTAATTACATTACATCTTAATATTTTTTACGTTTAAACATTTTCTTGTTTTGTACCAAAAAATAAATGATCATGCTAATTGTGATTTCAATAATTACCAAAAATAATTGTGATTAATATTTTCTTCATAATGGAGCAGCCCTCAGGGATGATAGAGAACAGCTATTATAATACTATGGAAAATAATAAAAGATGAGTAATTTGACAAGTCAGGCTCGTTGGATTAGCTATATTTATTTATTTATGAGGTTTTACTACAAGTCAACATACATGTTCTAAACACAATTACAGAATATACATTTTCCCTTTAAATGCTCAGTTAAGTATACGAGGTAATTGTGGAATTTACACGTGACCCCAGAGAGGAACATGTGACTTATTTTTTTAATTAAGACTGCTGAATGACAAAAATCACGACCAGACTTTTTGTTTTCCATTAAAGAACTTGAAACGCTGAATAAGGCTGAAACAAAAGCAAGTGCATCTAAACACAGTCAGTGTAATTGTTTCCTTTAAGGCTATATTTACGATACACTGCTTGTTTCAAGTGAGCCAATTCTGTACATTTTGGGTGCCGTATATGGCATAGCAATAGCAGCATAAATGGGGGAAAACTTGACGTGATCTACATACAGTACACACATTGGTGATGTCCACACACCATCAATTAAGGTCTACATATGCTACATTAGAGGCGTGCCTAGCCTTAAAAACACAAATTTGCAGACGAAGACCCATGCAGGCGCGCTTACCTTCAAGGCCAACTAAACACTACTATTGAATATTTCATTAGCCTAATAGCATAGTTACCCTTTTCTGTCATAGTTTTGATTTGATTCTGAAAATATTCAACTCTCACTATGCTGTTAGGCTAATGATTTTTAACACTTTACATATGTTGATATGGCGACACGTTTGTGCACTTGTGTTTGTTAAACTGACGACGATGTGTCCCGTCAGTGTAAACAGCCGTATTGAATATGGCTCAACTTCAATTGTACATGGAAACATTCCGTGACGTTCCAAACAAACTGGATAGCCATTAAATCAAAATTGGCCATTTGGACCTGCAGTGTAAAGTTGTTCTACATGTTTTTAACCCAATAAACACCAACAACAACGGGGAGCTAAGAGAGAGCTGTGAATCAAGTCCCTGAATTGATATGAATGCATTAAGAGGAGGGTGTGCCTGAAGGACTGAGATGAATCCCTTTTCCAAGTGGCGTCAAAGTGCATGCTTTCAAAACAGAACAAAAAAGCTGCCAGTTTTTACTGTAAACGTTCATCCCCTCAACGACATCGCCAGTTTGCTGTCGTGTCTGTGTATTTTACTATTTTCTATAAAAATATAAATCCCTAGCATGAATAAAAATATCAAAATGAGGAGATACTGGACAGACTTTTAAAAAATATACAAATGAGTGGAAATAAGTGGTTGAGGAAGCCTCTATTTTAGAGGAAATCCAACCCAGTACATCCCAGTGTGTTCGTGTATATCCTGCTGGTGGTTAATCAGGGTTGGTCGAGGCACCTCTTCTCAAGCGCGGAACTTAACCTGTCCATGCTGCCGCAGCATGACTTGAGAGCCTTGCGGTTGCTGTAGAGTGGCACAGAAATAATGAAGTATAAAACAAACACTTCATAATGGCAGCATCGCGTTGAAGCGGTGTCGTTCCTTACTTAGACAGGATGGTGTGAAGCAGTGAGGCGTGATGCTGGGCGAAGTAATCCTGCTGGACCGCATGTTCCAAACACAACAAGAGGCCTGGTGTTAGTGGCTCCTTTTTCTTCTTCCCTTCTCCCTGAAACACAGAGACAGACACAGTGGGGAAGTTTGAAAAAGAGAAAGAAAAACGACTTTACTATTAGAGAGTAGGGCTGGACGATTATGGTAAAATACTAAATCAAGATTAATAAAACAATTATTGATTTGAAAATTTGTCAAATCATGTGGAAATTAGTGCTACAGTATGACCCCCCCCAAAAAAGTCTTGAATATATTTGTATCCTTGAATTTTGAGGAAAAGAAAATTCTGTCAATCCGTATAAAAAAAAGGAAGCTACAATAAAAAAAGTAAAATAAAAATACTGTATACTACTAAAACGTACGTACTTGCAAAACAAATCCTGGGTGTTCCTGCACGTTTTGGCCTCTTAGGGGCAGTGTGGTGCCGTGCAACCATAGTGTACACGCTTACAATGAGAACAGAAGTTGCGATTGAATTCTGTTAAAATAAATCCTTTTCCACAAATTGAGAGGAATTTGTGCCTGTGAGTAGTGTTGTGGGTATGTGTTTTCGCAGCATTTGTGTGTGAATATTCGTTATTTGAAGGACTATTATTCCCAAAGTTGATGCTAACTTTTTGTTAGTATTTGAATGGGATCCGTCATGCTTGACAGCTCCTTAACATTAACGCTAGGCTAGTGATGTTTTAAAAACACATGTATGTAATTCTCCTTATTGTGTGTTTCGTTTTACAGCTAACTCCAACTGGAGTGTCATTAACTCATTCACTCCCAGCCATTTTCACTGAAGCAACCCCCTTCGCTCCCGGCTGTTTTTCTGGATTTTGACTCATTTTGCAAGGCCCACAGAATGTTGTGCTATAAAAATATGGAACCTACCAAAAGAAAGATTAGACTCTTCTTTCATCAGAAAAAAAAGTATATTTATATCTCTTTCTGTTTTGCAGCAGTTAGCATTAGAATATAGCTATTAGCTAAGTTTCATCATTATTCACAAATCAGTAGGGGAAACAGCTTGTTGCAACATGGCCCTGGTTGATCTCTTTTACTCTGCTGCCACCCGCTGGCCGTTTTTGTAATTACGACCATTGTTTCAAGCATTCTCTTCAGTTCTGAGGCTGCATCAAAGCCTTCTGTATGCTCCAGTATAAAAAAATGTATATGTATATGTATATGTATGTATATATATATATATATATATATATATATACACACACACACATTTATATATATAGATCCAAGCTAGCTACAAGCTACATGGTGCATTCAGCATCCTTTCACAGCGTAGGTAACTTGTAAACGTACCGCAGCGTTCTGCACATTCATTGTTTTTCTTCACTCATTCCATTTGAATGATCAAGAGAAGCCAAAAATCAAAATTGCGATAACATTTCGGTTAGTCATCCAGCCCTATTAGAGAGGCCTTCCTTCTCCTCACTTCAACATAGTTCTTCGACACCAAGAAGTTAGCGACTGCAGTCATACCTTGAGGACTCCTATGAGGACCAGCAGTGTGGAAAGGGTGGTGTACGCTTGGAGAGCTGAACCTGACAGAAGCTTCCTCAACAGCATGTCTGCGAGATGGAGACTTTTTTTTTTCAATCACATCTTTTCAAAGACAAATATAACCTATTTCTGCATCTGACTTACCAAAAGTTTCCAGCACAGTAGCCTTCGCCACTGGCTCCTCGCTGTACAAAGAAGCCACTTTGAGAAGGACCTCGACAGCCTCGTGTGGATCCAAAATGTTTACCTGGTGAGAGGAAGAGATATTGTAAAGTGTACACAAAATCATGATGTCATTGTTTTTTGTTTTTTTTCAAACCCCCACCTCCGGTAGCAGGTGTCTCCTCATCTCTCCCAGCTCAAGAAGCTTCTCGGCAGACGGGCAGTCGAGGAAAGATGAGACCTCTTCCTAAGGTACCACACAAAACTTTACATACACTTACCTGCCACAATATTAGGTACACCATGCTGTCTTTCTTTACAAAATAACTATTGTTTTCATTGTGGTAACCAAAATACGAAAACAATCCGAGTACTGTCATCTTACAGGAAACTGTGATTTCGAAGGACTCTCTCCATTTGCTGTCGTGCCATTTTCTTTAACAAAAGAGTCTTCTTCGTTGCAACCATTACATCCATTACTTGCGTCGGCGTCATCATCCTCCTCATGTCCATCATCTTCATCATCCTCGTCATCAGCTTCCCCCTCATCATCACTACAAAGACCAATTGGGATCAGAATCGCTGACAACAAACTGCAATTCCTGCACCGTTTTACCTGAGTGAAGCCAGCATGTCTCCTTTGTCCTGGCTCTCCATCACTTCCCTTAGAGCCTCGCAGCCCTCCTCCCCCAGGCAGTTGCCTGTCTTGGCCGACATACGGACGGACAGATGCACGGGTTATACGCAGTAAAACAAATGACATCATTCCCTCTGCCTTTTTAATGTGTCTACCGTTCAGATCCACTTTCTCCATGTGAGGTTTGTCCATGAGCGTCTGAGCCACCACGAGGGCCGCTGCCTCTGTGATTTCGCCAAATGACACATTCAGCTCCTGTAGGCAGACATGTCATACAGTGCCTAAAAGATGATTCAATTCGTTTTTGTTTTTTTAATCAAAATTATTACCATGACATTTAATTGATCTAATATTGTGTCATGTTTATGTTGTGAAGTGTATTGCTGTATGTCTTCTTAGCTACTCACAATTACGTTCTTTGGACAAGTTATTTATTGAATTCCTCAATGACGCTAACATGAAAAAACCCATTGGAAGACCACATCTGAGATTCAAACCCCAAACATCAGAACTGTGAGACAGATGTGCTAACCACTAGGGCACCATGCTGCTAGATTGCCTGCTGTAGAAAACTAAGAATAAAAATTCCAAATCCAAAAGTCATTTGTAACAAAGATAATAAACATATGCAGTTTGCTGTGCTAACCTTGAGGACTGGCAACCCTTCCCTGAGGACCGCCGCCAGGGCGATGGCGCCTTCACAACGGACCAAGCAGTCACCAAAGTTGATCACTTGGATGTTCCTCAGGTGCCCGAGAGCCTGTAAGGGCCAACGGCAGTGTCATGATTTTGTGTTATACTTGTGTTGGGAGTCAAGAGGCCTGACCTGAGCCATAGCCAGCGTTCCCCTCTTTGTGAAGGTGTTGTCGTTGAGGTTGAGCACGCGGAGATCTGCGTTGTGTCGCATGGCCGCAGCTAAAGCCGTCACGCCAGCGTGGTTGATACCGTTCTGCGGCATGTGGACCTCCTCCAGGCTACCCATCGTCTGAAGTGTCGCGTTAAAAAAAGAGAAAAATAAACAAAACAGCGCACACACACACAAAGTAATAAAAACAATAACGGAATGTTTATAGATTACCACATTGCACACATTTTGAGTAGCAGTATCAGAAAATGTATCAGATTTGTTATTTCTACTTGCAGCCAGTATATCAAAAGAGGTGTTAATCAAGCAGATATTTTTACGTGAAAGGCCTTGGCCAAGGCACTGGCTCCTTCGTTTTCCAATCGGTTCCTCCCAGCAACAAATACTCTGAGTCTGAGTGGAGTTCCTACAACCAATGACTGTCTGTGGCACTCCAACAGTGCTTCAGCCAGGATCTACAGAGAGCACAAAGCATTTTCATGATCAGTTCTGAAAAACGGTGTTTGTCGTGAATTCTCATCTTCAAGTTCACCTTTCCTCCTCCGATTCCCATTCCACAATTGTTTAGTCTCAGCTCCCTCAACGTGTGGCAGGCGGCGCTTCTGAGCAGCTGATCGATCCCCTTCACACCATCCGGTCCGAAAGCATTGTCACTCAAGTCCAGCACGGTCAGACGGGCCCCGGCGATCATTAATCCACTGCTCAGTGATTTCTGTTGCAAACATACAATTTTTTTTTTTTATGTACTCTTTAGTTAAACTGATCTGGAATGTTTTACAAATAAAGTCAGAAATGTGTTGTGTAAATCTGTCATGAATAGGGGGGATTCTCACCAGGGCCACTGGGATTTCAGAGCGTAGTCTTCCAGTGAAAAGGTCGCTCCAGTAACATCTCTTAAAAGAAAAAGAAAAAAAAGAATAACATTGAGTGAGTTAATAGCAAGTCCAAAGTTGTTAGTCTTGATAATGTGTACCTGAAGCTGATCTTTGCTTTCCAGTGTCTTGGCAATGGCTCTGGCTGCGTCCACACCCAGAGTGTTTCCCTCCAAGCGTAAAACTCTCAAATCCTGGTACTGTTCGATCTCCTGGACCAGCTCTTCCACTGCAGAAGCACACATTCTCAAGAAATAATACAACACGGCGCATTTGATTGACATCCATCACTGGCTGGCCAAACCTGATTCTGCGTTGTCTAGCTTAAGCCCCAGGCCTTTATAGCTTAGCTCTCCATCTCCTAAATGGGTCTTGGAAAGAGTATTAACCAGCTGGGCAATGTCATCTGCAGCCATGATGTCTTAGGGAGGGAGACATTCAAAAACAAGCGTTAGGTCATTGCAGGTAAGTTTTGAACAACCTGAACTTACAAATCGGCCAAAGTGACGTTCGACTGAATAACTAACGTTTCTCGAACGTACAACTGACGTTAAGTACAAAAATAGTCACAACAAAGACGCTTGGGCGTGTTAGCTCAATCGATGCTAGCAGGTGCTACTCCGGACATGTGAACAGCACAACTAGCTCACAACGTGCTGCGTTCAACCTTTGCCAAGAAATAATGAGGTGTTATGGTCAGCCACACATCGCTATAGGAAGGCAAATTTCAGGGACCAAGAGAAGGAGCTCACCGCCGACAGCGAATTCCACGGAAATAATCGCAAAAACACGCCGACCGGTGAGTGAGAACTGAGAAGCGCGCCGGTTGCTAAACGTGTGACGTCACGTCTTCCGGGTTTTCTTTTTGGTCGGTTACGTCACACTAGTTGGAAACAAAATAAATATATAAAAAAAATAAAAAATGCTCGATTTCGCCATGTAAACTAGTTACGTAAATTTATAACATAGTAAATTGTAATAGTTATGTATCTGTATTTGGTTGTGTATGGTAAATTTAACGTTTCACTATGCCGTCACACACACTTCTGGGTGGCAAAAGTAGTGTTTTCATGCGAGCAATTCAGCACTCTGAACAATTAAAAGGTCTGACCATCCAGAACATTATAGATATCATCAACTAGTCCTAATTACATTATGAATACTGTAGTTGAAATTTTCATTCAATTGTGCCTGAACAGTAATGTAGAAGGGCCACTTTTACTATTTTTTTTTAATACTTATTACACATGGTAAAAGCAATATTCAATCAAGCAATTATACATTGCCTAATGTATATTGTATAATTGTAATGTTTGTATAATGTAGTTATTGGGAAAAACTGCCACTCCTAGAGGCAATAACTCAACTTTAAAGCATGTTAAAGCAACCAATAAGGACAACAATAATACAACTATAAGGCAAATAGTTTAGAAACAGCATCAAGTCGAACAGTCGAAACAGACTCGTCAATGAATATTATATGACAATCAATGTGTGCCTTAATTGTTTGTATTTGAAATTATGAATAAAAAAAGCAGAAAGTGGAGGGAAAATGTTTTTGTTTCTGAAACGGATCTTGATTCTTCGCAGTGTCATGAAGATAAATTATTATTTTGGCTGTAAATTTGTGTCTTTGCATAACTAGAAAAGTTTATTATGAATAATATTATTATTACTCACATTTATTTTACTTTTTCGACAGCGACACTTTTAAAGTTGCCCCCCACCTTTGGACACCTTGGAGTAGAAAATGATGAATGAACTCCAAACACAGCCTATAAAACGACGCAACTTTGATGCCCCCTTGTGGTTGCTTTTCGATTGAAACTTGTTGCCATACTGCACTAGCCAAAACAGCTAGTAGAAAGGAGGCTAACATTTAGCTAGCGAGCAGTTTAGCAGCAGCTGTAGCTCGTGGGGGGAAAAAAAAGCTAGTGCTCGGTTTACAAATCAATGCCAAGAACACAATATTTACAAATATGCTGCCTGTATAGCGAGTGCTAGGTGCATATTTCCTCCCGTCTTTATCGCCAATAACGCTCCGTGGAAACTCCGAAACGCGTGAAACTTACGGTGAGTTGTGAAAAAAAAGAAAAAAGAAGAGAGACTTGACCAATCACACTAGCTAGCTACTCGGTTTTCGTCAACTAATCTTCTGCTGTTAAGTATGCACAACAAGCCTGCATGAATACAAAGTAGACATTAAACTATGCTAACGACCCAAATATGCATACACGAAAGCGAAGTTGAACTCAGGTCGGACTCGTTAGCTTTTAGCACTACTAGCGTTAGCAGGTCGACTATAACCGCGTTTACCTCTTGATTACTTTAATGTTAACATTAATATCGGCTAACACAACACTTGGTGTCTATTTTGAGTGAGTTTTGTCGGTGCACTTTTCAACTGAAGCACGTAATGTCGATTGACGCGAGTTAGCATAACAACAATGCTAACATGCGGGGCTCATGCACAAAACGTTGCAGTTTAGACATCAAATCTGTCGCGCGTGTTAAATTTTATTTTTTAAATGAGGAATGTTAATAATCGTTTCAGCTTTTGCGCCATCCCGCTGTTTGTAATTGAACAAGCGCCGTCATTTCGTCAGCGTGTTTACCAAAGGCCCTGCGGATGCATGGAGCCAACTAGAAATGTTGACATTTTTTCTTCTTTTTTTTTTTATAAAAACAACCATGTAATGTAAAGTATTTTTTTGTGACGCCGTCGTTTTATGTGGGAATATTCAGACCATGGCAAATGTGAAAATAAGTAAAATTCTATTTGCTTTCTTCTTCAGGCAATGGATTCCGATAGACTGAAGCGAAGAGAGGAAATCCAGAAAGCAATGAGTTTTATCCAGTGAGTAAAATAATAGTCATAATGGAAAATTTATGTATAAAATAGACAGATATATTGTCCCCTTGTTTGAGACCAAAGTGGTGACTTGTGCTATCTGTTTACAGGTCTTCATTGCCTTTCCCAGAACCAGAGAATTATGAGGTTTGGTTATCCTCTTCTATGCATTTATTTTTCCTTTTTACTGACTCGTTTTTGACATCCTCATATTCCCTATATAAAGTGTGAGACAGGAGTGTATGTAAGAAGTAATGAACCTAAGTCCACAATTTTTGGAGGCTTGTGGCATACATTGTTTTCTCTCCTGTCCAGTCTGTTTCCAATGTGCTTTATGCATGACTTTAGTTGTTTGTTCTGACATGACTGTATTTTATTTTGCAATTTTTGTACAGTATTACAAGGAAGGTATCTCTATAGTATTTTTATGTTTCTGGTGCCGTATTATTTTCATGGCCTCATTCAAATGTGTGTTTCAGGCTTTTCTGACCCAGTTGGTGTGTAACCTCTTGGATGAGGGCAACTCCTGCTTCCGGCGAGACGGCGATTGCCGTCAGGCAGCCCAGCAGTATGGAGAAGGGATCAGTGTCGCCCGTTACGCCCAGGCCGAAGCCCTCGTCATCCCCTACAAGCTGCTGGAGGGCCTCTACGTCAACAGGGCTGCCGCTTTCTACCAAATTGTGAGGGGAATTGCTTCCTATACTGCTTTCACAAATGATCTTTGATTAGAATTGTTTCCCTTGCACTGGCTATTTCTTCACAAGCTTATATCGCTTGTTTACAGTTTATTGATGCTTGAGTTTTTTGCTAGCTACAATAATAATGGATATATTCCTATAGTGGGACTGATAAAGTCTTTATATAAGGTTTTAAAAATATTGTACAGCACTAAACAAAATGCTTGTTTTTCTCCTCAGAGGGAATTTGAGCGCGGCATTCAGGACTGTGATAGTGCGCTGTTTGCGTCGGAAGGCAGTCGGAAGGCTCTCTATCGCAAAGCGCTGTGCCTGAGAGAATTGGGACGGCTCAGAGAGGCGTACGAGTGCGGCACCAAATGTCTGCTTACGGAACCACATGTATGTTATGTTGTGTTTATATATTTTTTTGACAGTGATAGGTGGCAGTTCAGGTAACAGTTGACTGGGATTTTTGTTAGGTGTTATTAAGGAGGAAGAGTGTATCTACACAGCATGTCCAAGTGTGCAATTCTAATTGAATTGTTTATGGATTTGTATTCACATTTGTAAAAGGCCCGATTATGATCCGGAAGTGTAACTTGAGAGAGGAAAAAATTCGAATTGTGTCACTTGAGCCATGCAGCGTAAATATAGCCCGCTTGAGTAATTTCATTCTTTCCTTTTGTGATTTTCTTTTTAGGACAGACAGGTATGTGATCTGGCTCAGGATCTGGCCAATAAGTTGGGCCTTAAGGGCCGTAAAGCCTACATCAGCCAGGCTGAGCCACGGACAGCCACGGAGGGAGAGAGTCTTGATGACACATCCGCACCCACTGGAGAGGTGCGTCTTCATGTCACAGCTCATTGATTGATGCCTTATATAGACCTAACGGATTTTCTTTATTTAGTTGTCTTCCAATGGGATGGAGTCTCTGGGTGACATGGGACCAGGTACGGCAACATTCTGTGAACATGGATTCCAACCTCGGATCCCTACATTTATTTCTTGTATCTCCTCATGTTTTTGCACACCCTCAGCAGACCTGGCCAATGCTCAGTGCATCCCAGCACCTCTGGCCACGCCCATCCCAGTCAGCGACGACCCCTCGGTCCTGACCCCGTGCACAGACCTGTCGGAGAGCCCCGGCAGCCAGTCCCTGCCGCCGATGCCGTACTCGGTCCCCGTGTCTGAACACATGGACGAATGCGGCAGCGTCATCAAGGACGAGCTCGACAGTCTCCTGGATTGCATTCCCAAGAAAGTCAGCGAGGTGGGAGGACATATTGCTGTCCAGCATTTTATCACATGTAACGGCAATAACTGTTGGAATCTGCCCCCCAGAGTCCCGCGGGTGCCATCCCCACCAACCTTCCAAACACAGCGGTGGGTCTGCGGCCCCCGTACTCCCCCAACCTCCCCGCCCCGTCAGCCCAGCTCGCCCCCACGTTCTTCGGCTCTTCCATCAGTGACATGCCACAACTGGAGCCTTACTCGCCGCTGGCCCAGCGAGACCAGGGCTCCACCCAAGCGCAGGACGCTCTGGGAGGCTTCTCAAGCGGAGCCATGGATGGGGAGGGGAAAGTCATTTCTGGTGGGCTGGACTCTTTATCAGAGTACGCTCTCCCCGGTGAGTGAACGTTTGGCCAAGCAATCATTCTTCGCTACAATTTTACTGGCAAAGTCATTTTCAATCACTGGTAGATTACGCATGGATTGTTTTTTCGCAACAATGTTGACAGCTGACATGATATTTGCTGCAAAGTGCTCATCACTGTGTGCATGTGCTCTTTAAGGGGGCAGAGTGTGTCACAGCTTCATCCCTGGGACGCGCAGCCACGGCTCTGCACAAGCAGTGAGTCCAATCTTTGAGTGTTTTATGTTGTCTACCAAAACTTTTCCGGGGACTTCTTTAGGAGTGGGACCATTTGGTTGGATAGAACAATTTCATCGGATATATCTTTGTCAATTTTTTTCCCCCCTCCAGAATGGTCTAGCAGGAACAAACCTCTCCATGCTGTCCAGGAATCCTCTGGCTGGCACACACGAGTTCCGCCAGGCCTGCCATGCCTGTTACAGTCGAATAGGTTAGTCAGGGTTTCCGCGGGTCATTAAATGGATCTTGCTCAAATGAAGGCCTTTAAGCATACATATGTCGAGATACATCCAACATGTAAAAACATAGTTCATGCTTTATTTCACATAGAACATTGTGCAAAGGGGTCACTATAACACAATTTTGCAATAAATGTAATTTAAAAAAAATAAAAAAATTGTGGGCAGTGGTGATTGGTTTTAATTCGCAATGGACAAAATTGCCTGGAGTCCACAAGTTGCTTTATGTTTCAAAATACCAACTGCTCTGAATTTGAAAAGAAAATACTGCTCCTGTCTCCAACATGAAACACTAATGCCACCCAGTGGCAGAAAATTCTCAAACACAAATCTGATTCAATGTTTCACACTCCTTTTAACTGTTTAGTATACTATTAACAAACTATTATACTATTTTAAACTTCAAATAACTATGAATTACTTACTATAAAATTACTGTATCACTGAACTAAAATATATAACCATGTTTATATTTCCTAACCATATTTGTCCATTTCTGTTTAGTATAAAAAAATATATATATATTTATTTTATTTTATTTTATTTATTTTATATTTTAGAACGGGTGGGCACACTCGGTCCTCGAGGGCCGGAGTCCTGTAGGTTTTGGATGTTTCCCTTCTCCAACACAGCTGATATCTGATCAGCTCACCAGCAAGCTCTGCATAAGCCTGGTAATGATCCTGTTGATTGGAATCAGTTGCGTTGTAGCAGGGAAACGTCCAAAACCTGTAAGACTCTGGCCCTTGAGGACCAGGTTTGCCCACTACTGTTTTAGAATAGAACTATTGATTTTTTTTTAATACTGATTGTATGTTATTAGTCTTCTAATATTTTGTTTGCAACTTCTAACTTTTTCCTCTTATCCACATGGCCTGTAGATTCTGACAGGGGTACTAACTATGGAAATCAGCCTTGTGACTGTACTAGTAGTGCATTAACATAAAAAAAAACTATTGACATGTTCATTAATGTACGCTGTCCCCTATTGAACACAAAAAAAATCAATTATATATTTAGAACCTATTACGTGTGATTAATTTGCAAAGAGTGTGTGTATATGCAGTATGACGTGGGCATTTAATTAGTTTTAAGTTGCATTGAATTAGATATGCTCATACGTACAGAATCCCTGTTAGTAGACTGTTAATGTTAAAAGTATGAACGCGTGTGTGAATTTCTTTGAATTTTTAGTCTTTTTCTGTTTTGATACATTGGGCAAACTTTTGTTCTCCTCTTGCTTACAGGTCCGCGAGTGATGGACTACAAATACCAGCCAGAAGCTGCGCATCGATGTAAGAGGGACGTCTTGCTGTGTCGCCTCAAAAACAATGACGACCCTACCTGGAAGCGGATTCGGCCCCGGCCTGCGCGGAACAACTTCTTAGGGGCCTTCGTACTCTGTAAAGGTGTGTGTTTACATTTCCATCCAAAAAAAAAAAAATAGAGTTGTATGCGCATTTCCCTAACATCGTCCTTCTTTTTTTTGTGTCCTGCAGAGGTCCAGGAACGCCAGGAGTGCCAGTACGGTGAGAACTGTACCTTCGCATACTGCCAGGAGGAAATTGACGTCTGGACACAGGAGAGGAAGGGCGCACTGAGCCGAGAGCTGCTGTTTGACCCCCTGGGGAGCACGGAGAGACGCGCTCTCAGTGTCACTAGGTTGCTGCAGCTCCACATGGGCATGTTCATGTTCCTCTGTGAGGTAAGATCAGTCCGTCGAGAAGATGCTCCTCTCTTTCTGTTTGGGGGGGGAAAAAATATTACAGGAAGTCTTATTTGTATGAATTTGTTCTTTTATTAGGAATGTTTTGATAGTAAGCCCCGCATCATAAGCAAGCGCAGTAAAGAAAACCTGGCAGTGTGTTCCAACCTCACAGCTCGACACCCGTTTGATGACAATAAGTGAGTGCGGGGCTCTTTGAATGTCAGGATCGTTTATTTTTTATTTTTTATTGTACGCCACAACGATGACGATCATGGAATGTGACTCTAGGTGCCTGGTGCATGTGGTGCGGTCAGCCAATGTGCGCTACAGCAAGGTGCGACCTCTCCACCCCCTCTGCCAGTTTGATGTTTGTCGCCACGAGGTTCGCTACGGCTGCCAGCGCGAGGACAGCTGCTCCTTTGCACACTCGGTCATAGAGCTCAAATGTTGGGTGCTTCAACAAGACACTGGTAAGCGGAGAAAGTACACTTTTTTTCTTCCTTTTTTAATTTCCTTTTTTTTCCCCCTTCAATTATACAATTTGTTTTCAAGGCAATATTTTTCTGTTTCAATTGAAGTTAAAAAAAAATAAGTCAATAAATTGCCTAAGAATTAAATAAATGCAGCCAAATAAAATCATTTTCATTAATTAATTAATTGTTACATTATACTTTTGAAGAATTATGAGTCAGGGAGTAGTCATGGTATGCCAAAATTTTGGGGTACACAATAAATAAATAAAAAGTTTGTGAACCACTGTTCTCGACAACCGCTAATGACAAATGTCATGTTAAAAATGAATAATAGTGATGGTAACGGAATATGGGATGTTTTATGCAGCAATAACTGACATTCTGCTCTATCGCCCACATTGTCTTCAGGCATTACCCATGAAGAAATGGTGCAGGAGTCCAAAAGACATTGGCAGAGATTAGAGCAGAATGCACAGAAGCAGCAAAGGGTATGTTGGAAATATCAATGAGATGGTGCAGTTCTGTTCCTGATGATTCAAGACCTTCAACACTTTATATTTACCCTTATTTTTTAATTTCCTTCTTTTCCAGCCCATCCATATTTCCCACCTGAGCAGCAGCATGCCCGTAGGAGGAGTCGGAGGAATGGGGGTGGGAGCGGGTGGAATAGGGGGAGGGGACGGCATGGGCGGGGGCGGCGTCTCTTCTGTGGGAGCGCTTGGAGGCGGCGGTGGCGGGCGGGGCCGCCCGCTCAACCTGAAAATGAAGTTTGTTTGCGGCCAATGCTGGAGAGAGGGACAGGTGAACGAGCCCGACAAGAACCTCAAGTACTGCACTGCCAAAGCACGCCATAGGTGGGGCCGCGCTCGAAGCACGCGCTGGATTTGCCCTGAAGCGAGAAACCATGTGACGTGCAAAAATGTGTTTGTTTGCCAGCTGGACGAAAGAGCGTCGAGTGCTGCTGGTGAAATCCTTTGAGAAGAAGAAGTGGGTTGTCGTCCGGCCTCTCCCATTCTCCCGCACCTATCCACAGCAATATGATGTGAGTGCCCCCACCCCCACCCCCCGTGACCCTCATCATGGACTCACCAACATTCAACATGAAACACTAATGCCACCCAGTGGCAGAAAAATGACCACAACACAAATCAGTCTTTCTTCTTCTAGTTCTGTTAGTTTCTTTGCATTTTCCAGCAGTCTCAAATTTTAAACACCAGGATGTTAAATTTCATTAGTTTGTAACCTGCTTAATAATCAGAAAGTGATTAACTCATTCACTGCCATTGACGGCTATAGACGTCAAAAATTCATTTGAACTATTTCTATCACATAAAAAAAAAATCTGCTTTTGTTAACAAGAGTATGAAAACCTAGAAAACAAATAGTGTACATTTAAAACGGATATAAAATTTGCGATTAATCGTCAGTTAACTATGGAAATCATGCAATTAATTACAATAAAAAAAATTAATCCCCTGACGCGATTTAAAAAAGAAAATATTATTAAATTAGGAGTGTCAGGCGATTAAATTAAGAATTTGGGGTGTCAGGCGATTAAAATTTGTAATTGTAATTAATCGCATGACTTCACTAGTTAACTCACGATTAATCACAAATTTTATATCTGCTCTAAATGTACAATAAAAAATATTCTAGGTTTTCATACTCTTGTTAACAAAAGTGGGGAAACATGTTAAACTAATAGAAATAGTCCAAATGAATTTTTGACGTGTGCCGTCTCATTTGTCACGTCACGCCGTAAATAATTTCCTTCTACTGGTGTCTACCCAGATGTGTGTGCACGTGATGAAGCAGAAGAAGTGCCACTATATCGGCAACTGCTCGTTTGCCCACAGCCTGGAGGAGAGGGACGTCTGGACGTACATGAAGAACAACAGTTGTAAGCTGCACATGATACGAATCCAGGAGTTTGACCCTTTGATAATTGCTCCTCCACTGGCAATGAAATCCCCATTTCACTGATTGTTGTCGCTCCGTAAGATTGCGCTTGCCCTTTTCTCCAGTGAGAGACATGCAGCAGATGTACGAGCTGTGGCTGCAGCTAACCAATCAGAGCAGGCGCACGGACAGCAACGCAGTGACCCCGCCCCCGGAGGATAAGCAGGTCACCATCACGGCGGACTACAGCGAGGGCATGGTGAGTGCTTCGCCGCCGTCACGACGTGTCCGCCTACTTCACTTTGCATGACTCACTGCAAAACACATTAACACGCAATAATAGTCATTAAATGTTTGTTTTTTTCTCGCAAAATAAGGTTTAAATGGCATTGAATACTATGTCATTAAATGAGTCACTATAACATAATTTCGCAATAATAAATGTGATTAAATTATGTATGTATTTGTGAGGACTGGTGACTAGTTGTAATTACAATGAACAAAATGGTCTGGCGTCCACAAGTTGTTTCATGTTCCAGAAAATTACCACAGAATCCGATTCAATGTTTCACACTCCTTTTGAACTATTAAGCATAGTTAAAAATAAAACTTCATACAATTATGAATTACTTACTATAAAATGATTGTATTAATGAACTAAATTATGCAACCATATTTGTCCACATTTATGTTAACAAGTATGAAAACCTGGCAAAATATTTCATTGCACATTTAGAACAGATATAACCTGCGATTTAATTGCAAGTTAACTATGGAAATCATGCAATTACGATTGAAATGTGTAATCGACTGACGGGCCTTAATATATAAACAGTGTGTATGTATATTAGGGGTGGGAATCTTTAAATGCCTCACGATTCGATTCCGATTTTTGGATCTGCGATTCGATTCAGAATTGATTTTCGGTTGGGAAAGATTTTTGATTCAAGATGATTTGATTTACAAAGATATTTGCTTCAATCTATAGATGTGCAAGGAATCAGATATAAAATTTGTGATTAATCGTGAGTTTATTATTGAAGTCATGCGATTTAATTACAAAATTTAAAAAAAAATCTTAACACCCCTAATTTTTTAATAATAATTTTTTTCTTTTTTAATTAGGGCCATCAGGCGATTACATTTTTTTTATTGTAATTAAGCACATGACTTCACTAGTTAATAACTCAAGAGTAATCAAGAATTTTATATCGGTTCTAAATGTACAATACAATTTCTTTTCTAGGCTTTCATACTCTTGTTAACAAAAGTGGGGAAAATTTTTGAAACTAATAGAAATAGTTCAAATGAATTTTTGACGTCTATAGCAGTGAATGAGTTAAAATCGATTCTGAATCGTACTAAATGAGAATGGATTTTTTTAGCACACCCCTAATGTGTATATATATATATATATATATATATATATATATATATATATATATATATATATATATATATATATATATATGTGTGTGTGTATGCAATGTTAAGAGGATTAAATTAGTTTTAAGTCTCATTAAAAAAAAAAAATTTTTTTATTAGAATTACATATTTGTTGAGACTGCAGAAACCCTGAAGAACGATAATATGACGTTGCGTATCGTTCCAGGGAGGCCGACGGTTGTCCGACGGGGACGACCTCTGAGGCTTAAGCCTATCGTCGCCGACAGACCAGCTGGCCGTACCGACAACAACCCAACAGCCTGTCATCTCACCAGTTCCATCACTTACCTTGTGGGAGCCGATGTAAACACAACACAACACAACACACACGCACAGTCGCACGTTTACACAACACATGAGCCACAAATCTTTGAAGCAGCTTCGTATGTTTCGGCAGTACGTGCAAGTCCCCCTCTGTCAGGATACAGTTCTCGTTGACTCGAGTAATAATCGCAAGTACATAGGACTGAAAATGTGTTCATTTTTAGCCTCACAGCATCAAAGCAATCCTCAAATGAGCGCGCTGGCCGCGGTTCTTACTGAAGAATGGAGCTGTTGACCTTTTCAACTCGATAGTGCCAAAAAATAAAAAACACAATTCTCCACGTGCTGTCAGGTTAATCGACACCCAATTAAGCGTTCTGGTGGACCGAACCCAACTCTCTCTCTACCTTCGTGGACGTACGGCGTAGAGTCCAAATGTTGAGTTGTACTTCCTCGTTATATTGTCTGCCATATTGGTAGAGCATTTTGAATGTAACGCCTGAACGGGCCTTGAAAATGGGGGAAATCGATCGACTTGCATTTCTAAAATCACGAGCTTAAACGGTGTTTTCTCTCCCCTCCCTCGCGTTCTTTTTGAGAGGCGGCTGTGTTGCGCGCACGCGCGTGAATGATCTGCTTCTACTTCGCACATCTTAACAGATACATGAATTCAATGGAATCAAAAGAAGAGTCTTGGTTCAAGAAATAATAACCTCAACTGGACTGAATCGGTGTCAATGCTGCCCATGCAGAAAATTTCTGTTGTATTTAATTAAGAAGAAAGGAAAATCATTTTAGGCCAATAAAAAGGCCGGACTAAGATGAATAAATACATTTGAGAGGATTGAATCAAATTAAGAATGTATTTCCTTGTGTTTATAATATTGAAGCTAATTTGAAAGTAAAGGGCAAGTTGATACCGCTCCAGTCCTACTGAGCCCCCCCCCCAAAAATCATTTAATCCAATCCGGTCCTGATGGCTAAAAGAAGACTTTTTTTTTTCGTGCCTATGAGCAAAACACAAGCAGGAGAGACCCGCCTGCCGTCTCATTCAAGCCTTTAATGCAAACACAGACACAATGGAATCATGTCTATATTGAGCTCTCACACACACAAACATATTTGCATATGATGCTACTAATAATAATTGATAACTTAGCAATCAAGCATAATAAATATATAACCAGAAAACTGTATTGATTAAATAGAACTTTCTGTTATTGAGGTATTGCTATATGAAATGTATCGCTGAACTAGATGACCATAGTGATTTCAGAAAAAGTATTCTTTATTTTATTTTTTATTTTTTACGTTGTCAATTTTCCTTCCGTGTGGGTTGTTCCAGTCAAATGAGCGGGTCGCGGCGTTTAAAAAAAAAATGGACGGAACGAGAGCGCGCGTGTCGTATTCGCATGGCTAGCTGTGCCAACGAGCCCCCGTCTGGAACAGCCCACCATTTTAGCTTCTTTGAGGAATCCTATTATTACTACTACTACTCTTAGTATTATGAATATGATAATGATTGCTATTGACGATTTCTCTTCTATATGCTATTGATGATATGTACGTTTATTGCAATGTATACCTATATATGTATCCATGTATGAATATAATACTGGTAAATACGCGTCTGTGTATGTGGGCGAGGCGGGACGCAGGCAACAAAATGGTCGTCCTAATGCCGCAATCTGCCTATGTTGGCTTTAGGATCGCTGTTCCAATATGCTAATGTTGTCTGCTCACTTCCCATGCGCCGCCATCTTGGCCCTCAATGACTCCTCCAGACAAGAAGTTGATCTGAGAATCGTACACAGATGCTGATATACTCCTGCATAGCGCCTTATTTGATATAGTACACTTATAAAAATGATACATACCCTTATTGTATAACCCTGCTTACTATATACAGTACACTATATGATACCTGATAACCTATTATAATACTTAAGCACCCTGGTAAGGTAATTTTAGATAAGTGATGGCGGAGGTGTTTTTAGTGGCTTGGCAGATTGAACCGCACCTTCCTATATTTTAGTTTGATCGTATTTCAATTTGAAATCTCCTCCTGTGCGCTGATTTGCAGTCATCCTATGGAGGTATGGATAATGTTATGAATGAATATGCTTCTTTTTTTTTTGTCAAAGTTGACAGCGCTGCTGGTTAAATGATTTTTTTTTCTCTCCCCATCTACACATTTTTGCCTCAAAGTGTATTTCGACAAAAGAAGGTTGGGCGTTTATCGCTTTCATGAGAACATCTCGCCAAGCCACAGTACAGACTTCACTGCTATTCGTGTTACCGACCACCAACATTCCCCTTTTCATTTGATTCCTGATGCAGAGCTCAAATTCAATCGTGTCATTCAGTTCGAAGGAATTATTGGTTATTTGAATTAATTTCAACAATCAGAAGGAAGAAACCAGGGTTGTAAAGAAGTGGACAAACAAGGCCTCTCGTTTTGTACTGTATTTTTTTTTTTTATCATTACATTTGGGTTTCTTGTTTTTATGTTTTATTGACTTTGTTTTCTCTCCTCCCTGGTTGGAAGTTAATAAATACTCAAGTGGACCAAATCTCTTGAAAGCATTTAATAAACACTTTTAGGAAAGAAAAAAAAAGTGTGTTCATTTTTAATTTTCATTTTACAACAGTTATTGTATACCATGTCTAAATTTGAGGACTTTAACTCTTTCATATAAGTGTAGAATATGTGCAGCTGTTTACAACCACATCAAAAAATGAAGTCAGAAAACATGCTAAACTCATTAATTCACTTTACACAAGCAAATTAGACATTTATTAAATCAATGGTGGTGATGCCTATCGCAAGTTTAAACTTGTGTTGTTTACCGCAACGCTTTAACAACGATTTATGCAACCAGCGTGTTTTTTTTTCTTCCTTTAATGTAACACCGACCCAGTTTTGCGATTGGCCGCCTCTCTTTGATTGACGCACGTGTCAATCAATCAGCGATGTCTGCGACAGTCATGTAAGAAAACGCAAGCAGCTGATTGGCCCTGAGTGAATTGGGTCGTTGTTAAGTAACGCGTGTAATTTGACATTAGCTTCCGTCATTTTTTTTCCCCTCTTCAAAAGTTGTCAGTCTTAAGTGGCTGTCTTGACAGGGATTCCGAATTTGCGTCTGCTCATTTTATTTTGACAGTTTATAGTCATATCGTGTGTGTGTGTTTTTTTTTTGTCGTGCAGAAGTTGAGGATAAAATCATGACTACAGCAGAAATCCCAGAGATATTCAGGGCTTTTATGGAATCTCCATTTACTTTCCCGAGCTTTGACACAAATGGTGAGTGAGAACAAACACGGGCACACCCATTTAGAACTCTAATGTTAAATGCACGACGTAAATATAAAAATGAAAAGAAATGGCAGCAGGCCATTGTGTGCCTGTTGCATAACCCTAATCATAAGCTCCAAGTTGAGCCCGTAAGTGACCCACTATGTGTACATTTATGGACGTATGTACTATTTACAGGTGTATAGGTGTATGCACATACTCGTTCAAGTATTTATGTATGTATACACATTCATAGTACAAACCGACAAACAGTATGCAGGGATATAAAAAAATACTACACCGCGATTTTGTAATACAAACATACCTAAGAAACCATTTGTAAAATGTTTCCGCCCATGATGTATTGTAATTTATTACCTATAGAACTTGATACAAAAGTAATACAATCTCAAAGTGGTTGCAGAAGTGTGCACACCCTCTTATAATTGGGGTCGTGACTGTGTTCAGAATTAAGCAACCACATTCAAACTCATGTAAAATGAGTTAGCACATACCTGCCATCATTTAATGGGCTTCTGATTAACCCCAAATAATGTTCAGATGTTCTATTATATTTTTTTGTAGTCTCGGGTTAAAGCACAAGGCGTAGTCAGCAGATAGTTTCCACGTGATCAGAGGCATCTCAATAAAAATAGGCCAACAGCAACATTAAGGAGCTGCAGGAATTTCTGGCAATTACTGTGTCAAGTACAGGTGACAACATTCTCCCATCTTTGTATGTCTGGTCTATGGATTTGGGTGGACAAAAATAAACACTTGAAAATGCATATGTGAATAAGTGAGTTGCACAGGTTAAAGGTCACACTAATGGTGGAAAATGTTTTGAAATTACTTATCTCGGTCGAAGTTTTTATGTCCAATCGGGACTGTGATGGGTTTGTATTTACAGTGTGTAAAGCCAAAGATTACAATGTAAAATTGGTGGTAGATTCGATTTAAAGCTTAAATCAATTCAGTGTTTTCTGAAGTGATTGAATGCAGAGCTGTTTCTGGCCTGTACATTCCCAATTTAATCACTAGATGGCTGTATTGCTTTTGCTTGCTAATCCAGGCTACGTCTCTCTCTCTCTCTCTCTCTCTCTCTCTCTCTCTCTCTCTCTCTCTCTCTCTCTCTATATATATATATATGCTACGTCTATATATATATATATATATATATATATATAGACGTAGCATATATATATATATATATATATATATATATATATAATATATATATATATATATATAGACGTAGCATATATATATATATATATATATATATATATATATATATATATATATATATATATATATATATATATATATATATATAATTACAATAATGACTCTCCTTCATTTCTTCGACTACGTTTTAGTGATCTTCTGTGTTTCTTGGACAACATACACCTGCAACAACATTATGACAACTTGCACAATACAGTATAATGATATTCAATACAAGAGTTGTATCAAATATTCTGCCTTTACAAAGCCAATCATGTTAATCAAGTTTGGATTGACACCATCGCAGAGGTATAAATGTAACAATATCGTTATTTATCCTTGTGATGCTAATCTACACAAAATACGAGTTTCACTTTTTGAATTTAACTTCTGAAATAATTGAACTACTGTATTTCAGTAATTTTCAGTGTTGTCCACAAACCACTGGCTCCCTCTAGTGGTAGGCACAAAAAAAATCACAAATGAAAACATCTGCCACATTTTTGATGACCACTACTTACTACATGCCTGCTATGCTGTACTGTATTTTAACGTTGGTTATGGTTATATTTTTCAAGGTGGTACTTGAAGTAAAAAGTTTGGGAACCACTTTTCTATTTTATTGAGATGCACCTGTAGGTAGACGGGATTAATACAATGCCTACGAGTTAATTCAAGGCATGTCATGGGTTTGACTTTTTGACTTATTGGCCTTATTACTGCGTAGCAGCAAAAAGAGAGTCACAGTGACATAAGCGAAATTTGAGAAACACCTCCCTCCCTTCTCATTTCCAATATTTGTTTATCCTGAGCGTGACTATAATGCAAGTACAATAAATGATGTCATGTCTGCCTCACAGTTCAGAAGTTGAGGGGTTCAAAGCTACGGCTACAGCCTTCCTGTGCTGAGTTTCTATTGTCCATAGATAAGTTTCTGATGGTTAGTTGTCTATGTATGCCCTGCAATTGTTAAATCAAGGCATGTCATGGGTTTGACTTTTTGACTTATTGGCCTCATTACTGCGTAGCAGCAAAAAGAGAGTCACAGTGACATAAGCGAAATTTGAGAAACACTTCCCTCCCTTCTCATTTCCAATATTTGTTTATCCTGAGCGTCACGTGACTATAATGCTAGCACAATAAATGATGTCATGTCCGCCTCACAGTTCAGAAGTTGAGGGGTTCAAATCTACGGCTACGGCCTTCCTGTGCTGAGTTTCTATTGTCCATAGATAAGTTTCTGATGGTTATTTGTCTATGTGTGCCCTGCAATTGTCCTAAGGAGGACAAAGGTGCTATAAAACATGAATGATGTCAATTTATTTCATTTAAAAAAAAGTCAACAGTGTGGATTAGCCAAATGGATGAGTTTTTGAGGAGGTATGTAAAAGACATTTTGGTAATTTGACCATCCAATTGTGTTCACATGAAATGTTACACGAGTCGACCTTGAGAGCTCCTTGGGATCCCTGTGACTGTGCGCTACAGCGCCTCCTTCCATGCATGTTTGGTACATGACACCATTGGTATGTTGACATGTAACACTGACTGCTGCACATGTTTCCCCGTGTGATCACTGCGCTTGGCCCACCCACAAGAAATACAACAAATGCTATGCGCTTGTACTACTTTCCTAACGAATTAATAATGAATTGCGGTAAAAGGAACGAGGTTAAATTTATAATTTATAGTTTTTTTTAATTTATACTTTTTATTTTTATTTTGAAGAAATAATATTGCTTAAAGCCGTTTGGTATCTCTGTCTCGTGTATTCAAATGAAAAACGTGAGTGAGTTTTATACAGTACAGTAGAGTCAACTGTATATATTTTTTTCCTCCTTCATAGAATGAGTTGTTTTCCTCGTGACACGTTTTTCTGCAATATATAACTCGAACAACCAATGAGAGCGCTGCTATTTGATACGACGTTTCCCATTGGCTCCTCGCGCAAAACCGCCCAATCGCATAGCTGGTCATTAATATTTATGAAACGTTAACCAATCAGCGCAAGGAAGGGGTGCGTCTTATCCTGCACACCACACCAGGCCCGCCTTATCTTGTTTTGGAAGTGGACCAGCACTGTCGGCGAATCGTAGATTGTTCTAATCTTAACAGATAACAGAAGGCGCGAATAGCAACACTGGATATTATCCGTTTTGCAGCTGAACAAAAATTCCTAAACTGAGAGATTACTTTCTCCCCCCAACGCGAGCAAAGTACGCCAACAGCGAGGGGAAAATGTCGGTCGAACCCATCGTTGTCAAGTTGGAAACGGCCACCGGGGCTCCCACCTCGTTCCCGGTTGTTCTGAAGAAAATCATGGAAATGCCTCCGCCGAATATCCTGGCCGGTGACGACGGTAAGGTGCCGTGGAAATATATCGGTTACGGGTAGCTTTAACCTTAAAAAAAAAAAGGAAGAAAGAAAAAGATGAAATCGAGATCAGAATGACTAATTACAGCGTTAGTATACCCACCGTGTCCGTTTTACTCATACAGCTTTATGTGGAACACAATGTTCATTTCGTTAACCTGTTTTATCCTGCAGGCTTGTCTAACACACTTACCTGGCTTTTAAAATGTCTTCGAATATTTTGTTTTCCACTGTGAGAGGGAACCGTGCCCAAGTTTGTAAAAAAAAAAAAAAAAAGGGAAAAAAAGTGTTGTGACTACGCACTTGCTGACCTATATATCCTTTGGGATGTTTTCATGTAACAAAACCTTGATAGGTTTCCCTCCTAGGTTTGCCCGACACGTTTTATGACCAATAAATGGATTGATTTATTGAACAGGGACAATTCTCATGAAGAGATCTTAACTGAACATTATACAAAAACCTAATAAAGCAGTGCCATATGCATCAATTGGTGCAGGTTGGACGTGTTTGCTATTTATTTGGCTGTAACAAGTTTTGCTCTGAACAACCATTTTAGAGGACAAAGAAAAAACAGTCTTACTTTTCTAGATACCGACAAGGACAAGTTGGGATTGGACCACGATGCCGACCTCAGCGGAGGAGGCAGCGAGATGGGGCCGTCGGCCGCGCTCACCCCCGCTATTTGGGAGAAGACCATTCCCTACGACGGCGAGAACTTCCACTTGGAGTACATGGACCTGGAGGATTTCCTCATGGAGAACGGCATCGCCGCCCTGCCCGGAGAAGATGACAAGACAGACAAGGTGAAGGTTAAGCCGGACGACCCGCCGTCCCTGCTGCAGATTGACGAGCTGGTCAAGTGCGGCGAAGAGGTGGTGATTATCACAAACGGCGAGACTGACATCACGTGTGATGTCGCAGCGGGTGAGCGGAAAGGGAGAAATGACAAGAATGTTGTGATGAGCACTCACAAAACACTTGTAAACACTTCCAGTCGTCTGTAGTTTACGTCCTTATCTTCATTCCTCAGAAGTGACGACAGAGACGGAGAGAGCGACCCCGGGCGCCGTCGATCCCGACGACATCCAGGTTGACGTCAACTACGAGCCAGACCCCACCGACCTGGTCCTATCGAGCGTACCGGGGGGAGAACTGTTCAACCCCCGCAAGCACAAGTTCACCGATGAAGATCTCAAGCCTCAGCCCATGATTAAGAAGGCCAAGAAAGTGTTAGTTCCTGAAGAACAGAAGGTAAGCAAATAAATGGTCCTTTTTACGACTGCTGTGCATTCAATGTCGGTTGTTATGCTGGTACTTGGAGAGCCAAATCTTTTTTTTGTTGGTACTTTGTGTCGAAGGTTTGAAAACTGCTGCGCTAAGATTTTCATTGGAACAAATAAAGTGGTTACGACGCACCAACGAGTAAGGAATTCACCATGAAAACTTCAAACTTAGATCATCAAATTTCCTCCATTTTGTGTAGCCACTTGTTGCTAGGCAGAATTTGTGTAGTACGGGGGTTGGCAAAGAGCCATTTTAGGCCAATTAAGTAACAAAAAAAAATCTGTCTGGAGTTGCAAAACATTTGAACATTGTGATGAATGGAACAGTGTGTAAGTCTAATGTACTAATTCCATAGAGCTGCATCGTAACTGAAAATATGCAGCATCCAATACTTTGAGATTCATTTTCTTCTACCTTTCGTCTTCCGTTTTTGGATTTATTTTATGTATTTTTTTGTGGTCATTTTTCAAACTTAGTTTTTTTCCATACAGTTCTAGATTTTTGGTAAATTTTATGGACATGACATTTTTCTTCCTTTTTTCTCTATCAATTTTCTGACATTTTATCGTAACTTTAAAAAAAAAAAAGAAGAAAATTCTGACTTTTTGGGCAATTCCAAAGACATTTTATGGTAATTTTCTGCCTTTCTTCTTTTATTTTTATTTTATGTTTACTTTTTGGGTGTTTTTTTCCCCCTGCCTTTTTAAAAATAAACTTTCTGACTTTTAGGCAATTTTGTGTACATTGTTTGGTAAGTTTCTGCTTTTCCTCTTCCGTTTTGAGAATTTTTTTACTTATTATTCATCTACCTTTCATTTCTCTTTTTCTGACAACTTACAAATTTATACTCAGACATTTTTTTAATATTTAATTATTCATTTTTTAACATCTGAATCATGAATTCATTTCAAGAATATTTTATCCAAAAAATAAGTAAAAACAATAATCATTTCTACTAATTTTTTTTCAAGAGACCAAAGAGACACATGTGGCTCTAGAGCCGCAGGTTGCAGACCCCTGGTATAGTACAACCATTTTTGCTCCAAAGTCGCTACTTGGG
Organism: Leptonotus elevatus; assembly: GCF_054856555.1. Taxonomy (NCBI): domain Eukaryota; kingdom Metazoa; phylum Chordata; class Actinopteri; order Syngnathiformes; family Syngnathidae; genus Leptonotus; species Leptonotus elevatus. The sequence continues at coordinate 10,142,623 of NC_141258.1, read as the reverse complement.
TGTAACACCGCAATAACTAAATGATAAATTACATAACATTTTCCCTTCAATTTTAACTCATTCACTGCCATTGACGGCTATAGATGTAAAAAATTCATTTGAACAATTTCTATTAGTTTAACATTTTTTCCCACTTTTTTTAACAAGAGTATGAAAACCTAGATTTTTTTATTGTACATTTAGAACAGATATAAAATTTGTGATTAATTGTGAGTTAACTATTGAAGCCATACAGTTAATTACCATCAAAAATTTAAATCGCCTGACGCCCTTAATTTTTACTATTTTTTTTTAATCGTGTCAGGCGATTTACATTTGTGATGGCAATTAACTGTATGACTTCAATAGTTAACTCACAATTAATCACAAATGTTATATCTGTTCTAAATGTACAATAAAAAAAATCTAGGTTTTCATACTCTTGTTAACAAAAGTGGAAAAAATGTTAAACTAATAGAAATTGTTCAAATTAATTTTTTTACGTCTATAGCCGTCAATGGCAGTGAATGAGTTAAATATTAACCACCTAAATAAAAATCTGTGAAAATGTGTATTGCTGAGAAGCTAAGTCTGCCATTTTGGTGTCTCACAGTGACTCGGCAGTTCTTTCCAGTCAGTGAGTGACTCTTTGTTGACATGAATTTAGCCACTATGTTGACATGGAAGACATTTTTAAAGCATAAACAAGCCATTAATATTACATAGTGTTTTTTTTAATACCACTTTTGTACCATGCCGGTTCTCACTAATGGAAATAAACGCATTATGAAATGATTGAATACGTTCACCCTCCTGCTGATTGAGAATAACATCATGGGATGAGCCTCAAGAGGTTTGTTGCTTATCATATTGGTTTGCACCAGGGACTATAAAACATTTGGTTGTATGATCTAAAGCTAAAATTAGTTTGCCCTGGACAGTTTGGCGTGGTGAACCCGAACCTGACTGGAGTTGCATATCTTCAACTGCGATCTGGATAGAGTTTCAATTATAGCTTGTGATAGCCAGGATTTCCTCTTCCTGTCATGTGGTTGTTTCAAATGGAAGTCAACGCCCAAAAAAAAAAAAAATCCGTCCTAGTCTAAACACAGTATTCTGATTAATATTTTGTTTGTGGAATATGAGTTAATTAGCAAAATCCATCCGGGTTTTGTCTATGTCAGGGGGCGGCCATTTTGTCACTTGCTGTCAACTGAAGATGTTGCTCAGTTAACGACCAATCGTGACTCACCTGTTTTCTGAAGCTGACCCGTGATTGGATTGAGCAACTGTGATGTCGTTTTCAGTTGATAGCAAGTGGCAAAATGGCCGCCCCGAGATTTTGCTGCTTAACTCATATTCCGCAAAATCAATATTAACTCATTCAATGCTGTTGACGGCTATAGACGTCAAAAATTCATTTGAACTATTTCTATGAGTTTAACTTTTTTTTTTTTTACTTTTGTAAACAAGAGTATGAAAACCTAGAAGAAAATAATTGTACATTTAGAACAGATATACAATTTGTGATTTAATCGTGAGTTAACTTTTGAAGTCATGCGATTAATTACAATTACAAATTTTAATCGCCTGACGCCCCTAATTTTTAACAATCTTTTCTTAAAAAAAGAAGAAGATTATTTTAACAAAAATGTCTTAAGTTTTCATACTCTTAACAGAAGTGTAATTTTTTTTTAACTAATAGAAATAGTTAAAATAAAATGTTGACGTTAATACCTCTTAATGGCAGTGAATGAGTTAATCAGAAAATAAAATCCATTTTTTGATCCACTTCCCCTCTCGAAGCTTTATGAGAGGAAAGCTACGTTTTCAAAATGCGTTCTGCTCTTCCAGGACGACAAGTACTGGCACAGGCGAAAGAAGAACAACGTGGCCGCCAAGCGGTCACGCGACGCCCGCAGGCTAAAGGAGAACCAGATCACCGTGCGAGCGGCGTTCCTGGAGCGCGAGAACTCGGCTCTGAGGACGGAAGTGGCCGACCTGCGCAAGGAGTGCGGCCGCTACAAGAACGTCGTGGGGAACTACGAGGCCAAATTCGGAAAATTGTAAGGGACTTTAGAAAAAACAAAAAACAATTGTGAATGACTTCCTTTGTTTGGAATCTTCTTTGCTGGCCATTCTTATTAAAAAAACAAAAACTGCCTAACAAAAATGGGGGGAAGGAAAGTAATACCCTTTCAGGCCACAGCGTGGGTGTCATTTCCTGTTCCAAGTCATTACATAAAACACAAGATGATGCAATGGCACACCATCAGCAAGTCACTCATCCTTCTTCTCTTCTCTTTCAAGTGCGGTGCCAGAAGACCTTTAGACTACACTTGATTGATTTTTCCTAAGTATGAATAAATAAATGAAACGGCGAGGTTTGGGGGGTGGGAAAAAAATGAGAATTAATCCAATGAGGAGGATGAAGAGGAATAGAAGCTGATAACTTCTTATATTCTGTACTTTTGTCATTTTTGAGATCATCTTTTATTGGTGATACAATAATGGGCTTTTATTATTATTACTTTTTTTTTTTTTTTTAAGATTAGTGACAATAGATGATGCTTATGTAGCGGTTGCCATGTCGTAGTAAAATGACAGCTTATTCCATGTTGCTTCCACTTATTTCCACGTTAAACAATTTTTTTTTTTAAATAGCTTATTTTTTCTTCAAATTTAAGCAGGTGGAAAATACTGAAATGTATTCAGGGAATTACATTGTCCTTAGTGGTTGTGTGTGTGGGAGGTCCCGGTCGTGCTTTGGTGTGTGTGTGCACGTGTCTGCCTGTAAATAGTTAGAAAACTCGGAAGAAGCACATCATTGAAATAATTGTAACACATTATCAAATGTAAAAAAAAAACAAACTAAATTGGCTTTCCAAAACAATGTTTGCATGGCAAAAATGACCCAAGATTATTTGACCTTTTTTCTTGTCTAATTTCAAAAACACATCAAGGTTGAAGTTGTAACTAATTGTTCAAAAAGAAATTTAGTTTTAGTCCATACTGTTGTGCTTCCTTCACTTAGCATTGCTGCATCTTTTAGTACAGGAACATTATGTTGCATCACCGGTCTTGTTCTGTGTTCAATTTCTCTGCCACTTACATATCGGCACTGTTTGTCAGCAAGTTAATGTTACATGACAGTAATTGGAAGCGTGTCCCGTGGCATTTTTTCCAGACTTCTTACGACATACCTCGATATATCAAAACACTTCCAGCCTTATTCATGTTCAAGTGTTTAACTCGAGTTCTCGTGCATCACCATAAAGCAGTGTAACAGGTTGACATGGAAAACGGGCTTCCTGCCCTGTTCCAAGTAGTTCTCATGCTTTCTGCTACAGGCCAGATTGCATATCTGCCTTCTTTCTGAAATAAGTCGACTTTTGAGCTTGTTTGTTTTTAAACTTTCTTAGTTCCATCTTTGTATAGTATTGTCATGACTTTTTCAGTGTGGTTACATTCATGTATATAAATTGTGTATAAATAAAGCCTTGTTGAGAAAATATTGACTTATTTTCCTTCTATGATTTATGGCCGATCCGCGCATTCAAACACAAAGACGGGAATATAAATCAGATTTTATTGAAATCGTTTATCAAATCAAGGTCTTGGCGGAACTACGAGACAAAAAAAAGAAGAAGAAGACTGGTCACAGAGTCTTCACCTCTTCTTGAAGCCATACTTCTTCCTCTCGTAGAACAGATCTGTTTTCGAGCTTCCCAAATTGACAATCTTAGGACAGCCATCCCTCTGTAAAATAAGAGAACAACGGAGTGTCAGTGTAGTGACAGCGGATGCTGCGCTTTCCAATTACTTAGTGATGGAGTGAAATGCATCACAACTGACATCTTTCTCCTGGATGGTACACTCTTTACAGTAATATGCGTCTGACACTCCCGGCCCTCCGCAGATGACGCAGCGTCCTTGGTAGGAGCCGTAGTTGCACTCATCGCAGATACGGACCAGTGTGCACGGCCTCACATACGAATCACAGATGACACACTTTCCATCGCCTTAAGAGTGAAAAAAGGTACAAATATACAGCTGGTTAGGCAAAATGTTCTTTGGATTAGTTGGAGTAATTAAGGCCACCGCGAGACTATAGATACAGGATTATAATTTGAGATGAATATGGCAAAATACAACCTGTTGTCTTTCCTGGATACATAAAGGTTAAATTGGAGAAGAAAAAAAAGTATTGCAACTTTTGCTTTAATTCTTACTACGTTAATAACGTACTGTAATTACAACCATTTCAGGGTGGTTAAATTCTTATAGGTAATCACTCATGCGCGTAACAGTACATTAGACATAAACCCCTTTAGCTTGTGTTTGTTTACATGCACGTAGTAATAAACAAATACTCACATTTTTCACAAAGTCTCCCGATGGCTGCAGAATTGAAAAATAAAACAGTAGTTAGTCAACTGTTCATTTCACATCATAAATATCTATTCTACACATTAACGCCTGCTTATATACAAAAATCGGCACGATAATGTACATTCATTACCTTCAACAGAATTGAAAAATAAAACAGTAGTTAGTCAACTGTTCATTTCACATCATAAATATCTATTCCACACATTAACGCCTGCTTATATACAAAAATCGGCACGATAATGTTCATTCATTACCTTCAAGCTAAGCTAACTCCGAAGCTGTGTTTCAATGAGGTACATGCTGCAACTGTTAGCAATTTTGATAGCATTAACTCGTACAAAAGATGGCCAAGAACGACCAGTCGCGGAGGAAAAAAACAGTAAAATGTTTTATACAGCGTAGTAATAAATAAAACATACCAACACCGGCTTGTTTTCTGCAGAAGATCAAGTCTGGATGATGCTTTGCCATTGTTGGCTAACGTAGGGCCAGCGTAGCGGTGCAGACTCGCAGAGTCAACTTTCACCTTTGAACCCGTAACCATAGTACGTCGACTTTACATTACCGCCACGTAGTGTCTGAAATAGGAATTGCAGTTAATTTTGGTCATTTGATGTTGCGTCCTTTACCCCCAAATTTTTTTAAGTATTTGCTTCTGTTTCTAAAAATATTTGGAAATTTATAATGGTATTATATCATATATTAATACATATAATAAATGTAACCACAGACAACCAACTAACGCGGTGGTGTATATCCTTTCAGCTAAATAAAAAAAAACACACACTGCATTTTCAATGATTGCTGCCAGATATTTAACTGAAAATATGTCAAACTGTTTTATTAAAATTAATTTTTAAACTATGTGCAAATTATTATGTCATGATAGCGATATACGTCAAGCAAGAATAACGCTATTAATCTTATTTTTGTTGTCCTTTAAGGACCAGCCACACTTGCCGTATAAAATCAGTGACGTCACTAGCAATCGCCACATCTTTGTCAGTGAACAAAATGGCAACTTACTGTCTCACCGTCGCGCGGCTTCAGGTATGAGACACATTCGCTTGTTTTCGTCCTGTCACTGAAGTTGTGGAGGCTGTCATTCTAATGTTTTGCATTATAATCCTCCATCGTTGTGTGTTTAAGGGAACAAAACGCTTTAGGGTGGCGTTCTGCGGCTCTTAGCCGGTAGCAGCTAGCTCGCCGGGTCATCGTGTCCCTCTGTGCGCATTCAGAGGGCAACAACTTGCATCGCGCTGACTTTTTAAAAATCATACCACACACTTACTTTAAAATACGCAATTGTTTTGTTTTGAATATAACAAGACACTAAATTAATTTTATATAGTGCGCGGCGTTTAATTTGATTTGACAAGGTTACCACAAGGTTAGACGTGCAGTAGAACAGAAGGACTGACCAAAACACTTTTAACAGCTGTACAATGAACAGTGCATTTAAATATACAAGTTAGCATACAGAGAACTGTGTTGATTTGGGCTTAAAATGGTATATCAGTTACATCAGGGAAACATATATGCATCAGATTAGTTTAATGAATTTTTATATGTATTTAAAGAATAAATCACATAAAATTTCACACGGTGATGGAGCGGCAATACAAATGTAGCTTTATTTTTGCTCCATATTAAGTTACAATTGGCCGTTTGAAGCATTTGTTTGGTCGCTCAGTTTGATTTGTGAGCGGCAGGTGCTTTTGTTTATGTCTCACCACATGAAAATAGAGTCTTATAATAACCATGCTTATCTTGTAAATCTCAATACAGTAGAAGTATTTTGGTCCACACGGAAAGAAGAAAGACAAGCTTTTTCTCATGTAGCATTTCTGCTGCGCATTTAGTACCTATGCTATAACTGATTCGCTTTTATTTCCAATGTGTGAATGTCTTTGCTGTTGTCCCCAGCTTGCCTTGGGCCATGGCGCACGGCGCTTGCATGTGGCGGCCGCTTACAGAGCCAAGGCCCAAGTATCCATGAGCCGCTTCGAGCCCACCTCCTTCGTCAGCTACGAGACGCTCCAGTCCAATGTTGACGTCGTGCAAAAGAGGTTAGCGCCTACCTGCATCTTGCGCTGCCAGCCTCATGTTTGTTTGCACCTTGGCACAGTTTTTCCGCAACAGCACATGTAGTGAACTCCTGCCTACGTTTTGTCAACTGTGTAGCAGATTTACACACATTTTACCATGGTTTATTTATGCGTTGATAAGTGATGAAAGATATCAATTTACTTGAAATTTAGATGTATTTATTTTTGGGGGGGGGGGGGATATTTGGATATAAGGTAGCACCTGTCAAATAACGCCTGCTCTCATTTTTCCCGCCCAGACTCAACCGACCTCTCACCCTGTCAGAGAAGATCGTATACGGCCACCTGGATGACCCCCATAACCAGGAAATCGATCGCGGGCGCACCTACCTGCGCCTGCGTCCCGACCGCGTGGCCATGCAGGACGCCACCGCCCAGATGGCCATGCTCCAGTTCATCAGCAGCGGCCTGCCGCAGGTGGCGGTTCCCTCCACCATCCACTGCGATCACCTGATCGAAGCCCAGATCGGCGGCGATCAGGATCTGGCCAGGGCGAAGGTGAGTTGGCGCAATGCATGGAAGCTGTTGGAGAGAGGATGTGAAAGAAAAAAGCATCATGGGTACTCGTCTCGAAACAGGAAGTAAACCAAGAGGTGTATAACTTCCTTGCAAGTGCTGGTGCAAAATACGGCGTTGGGTTCTGGAAACCGGGTTCTGGAATCATCCATCAGGTAAAGAATTGGGATGTAACGTTAAATTTAGATTTGAGTGCAAGTTAGCTAAGAAATGTTCTCTTTTCAGATCATTTTGGAGAACTACGCCTATCCAGGTGTGTTGCTGATCGGCACAGATTCCCACACGCCGAACGGTGGCGGACTTGGTTCCATTTGCATCGGAGTGGGAGGCGCTGATGCTGTGGATGTCATGGCGGGGATCCCCTGGGAGCTCAAATGTCCCAAGGTCCAACAGGGGAACGTTTTATTATTATTATTATTTATTATTCAGAAAGACGCGTTTGTAGTTCTGATCTTAGTTCAAATAAAATGCAAATTCAGTTCATCATAGTGCCCCGATTAATCCCAAATAAAGTCCTGTTTTTTTTGTTTTTTTTTAAGGTGATCGGTGTCAAGCTGACGGGTTCCCTCTCTGGCTGGTCGTCACCAAAAGATGTCATCTTGAAGGTGGCTGGCATTCTGACGGTGAAGGGCGGCACCGGAGCTATTGTAGAGTACCACGGACCCGGTGTTGACTCCATTTCCTGCACTGGTGTGACTTTTTATTTTTATTTTTTAAAGGAAAATGGGCTTTTCTATCCTGTTGTTATTAGGCTTTTTGTAGTGGCTTTTGTAATACGGTTTGTGAACAGGAATGGCCACCATTTGCAACATGGGAGCGGAAATCGGCGCCACAACTTCGGTGTTCCCCTACAACCACCGCATGAAGACCTATCTGGAAAAGACTGGGCGTGGCCGTATGTTATTTGCCTTTTTTTTTTAAGTTTGAGTTCAGAAACGTAATAAGGATAAATATTGTAAATATGAGCTATTGATTCGTAATCACATCCCCCCTCAGAGATCGCTGCTCTGGCTAACGAGTACATGGATCTGCTGGTGCCAGATAAAGGCTGCGAGTACGACCAGGTCATTGAGATCAATCTGGATACGGTCAGTGCACATTTTGAAGGTCGCTTTGCATTCCTCATTTGTCATATTTCGCCTCAAATCTTTCACCAGATAAACGTGCCTTAGAAAGTAGGATTGATCATTTTTTAGAGCCATTTATTTGGTGATCCCTGGTCAGATTTTACATTCACAGTCCTTCATTAAATAACTAACCCCCCCAACTGTCTTTTAAGGCATGATACAATCTTATTGATCAGTACAACCTGACTTTTTGGATTACATTTAACTTTTGCGAAATTAAGTAAACAAAAAATAAAAATCATTGGCCAATCAAGTCAAAATGTGTTTTTTAACAGTACTTGTGATATGGACAGTCTTATAACCCAATATAGTGTTTCAACCTAAAATTACATGAAATTAATAACCTCTTATCTTTTGTCTATTTATTTAAATACAAATGTGAAAATAAGATGGATGAAAATCTAGTATATGTGCCAAAATGTTTTTTTGTTTTTTTTTCCTCAGCTAAAGCCCCACATCAACGGTCCATTCACCCCCGACCTGGCTCACCCAGTGTCTGACGTGGGCGCCGTGGCGCAGAAGAACGGCTGGCCACTGGAGGTTAAAGTTGGTAGGAAGTCTTTTTTTTTTTTTTTTTTTTTTTTTTTCTTGCTACATGTAAACCAGATTGTTTCCTCACCATCTTGTAAACGGAGGAATTTTTTATTTATCTGCACTCGCGTGTTGGTATTAGGTCTGATTGGCAGCTGCACCAACTCCAGCTACGAGGACATGGGCCGCGCCGCCTCCGTGGCAAAACAGGCTTTGGACAAAGGCCTGAAGTGCAAAGCTCAATTCACGGTCACCCCCGGCTCGGAGCAGATTCGCGCCACCATTGAGAGAGACGGTTACGTGAGTGATGCTGGATGCGTTTTCTCTATGTTGCACATTTAGATTATAATCTCACATGATCCTTTTCATGTAGTCCAAAATCCTTGGTGACGTTGGAGGTGTAGTCTTGGCCAACGCTTGTGGACCCTGCATTGGACAGTGGGACAGGTGGGACGAAACCCTGCTGCAAAATTGTTTATATGAGGTCCCTTTTGGTGCTAACGCCGTTTGTTTGTGTGAAGACGTGATGTGAAAAAAGGGGAGAAGAACACCATCGTCACCTCCTTCAACAGAAACTTCACAGCCAGGAATGACGCCAACCCTGCAACGCACGCCTTTGTCACGTCCCCTGAGGTAAACATACTCAACGTTAAGGGGTGTTATTCGTTTTCTCAAGGGCAATGGAAATAATCCGTTTCTTGTGAATTGGTTGCATCATAAAACCTTTCGTAAATTTTATGGGCGATGTTTAAAATAACAATTTTAATGATTTTAAGGTTGTTGATTTTTGTCTCATTTAATACACCTATTTATTTACGTGTGTTTATTTCAATAAACATTTTATGTTGTTAATGCAGTAATAGTAGGACACAATCGTAGGCTTTTAGAGGAGAATAACCCTAACCCAAATTGTGCTTAAATCCCTGATTATAAAAAAAAATCACTGCATTGAAAACTTTTATCTACAGTGCATCCAGCATTTCACTTTTTCCACATTTTGTGTTAGTCTCATCCCAAAATTGATTTTTTTTTAACACACACACACACAACACCCCATAATGACAATGTGAAAAAAGGTATTATAACAATTTATTTTTTATTTGTAATAAATTTACAAAAATGCCCCCCCCCCATTTTTTTTCATTTTGTCATTTCAAGGTATTTTGTGTAGAATTTATTTTGAAAAAATAATTTATTCCATTTTGGAATGAGACTGTAATATAACAAAATGTGGTAAAAGTGAAGCGAATGGTAGTTATTACAAAAAAAACGGCCAGCAGGTGGCAGCATAGTGTAAGGGGCCATGTCGCAACAAGCTCTTTTTGCCATTTTTTTCACCAGGAATGTAAATATTGATGAGACTTAGCTATATTCTAATGCTAATTGCTACAAAATAGAAACAGATACAAATATGGGTTTTTTTTCTGATGAAAGAAGATACTCTAATCTTTCTTTTGGTAGGTTCCATGTTTTGATAGCAATAGAACACAATATTCTGTGTGCCTTGCAAAATCAGTCAAAATCTAGTAAACCTGCCGGGAGCGAAGGGGGTTGCTTCAGTGAAAATGGCTGGGAGTGAATGAGTTCATTTCCTGTGTGTCATTTCTCATAGATTGTCACCGCTTTGGCCATTGCCGGAACTCTCAACTTCAACCCAGAGACCGACTACCTGACCGCCTCCAACGGTGAGAAATTCAAGTTAGAGCCTCCTAATGGAGACGAACTCCCCGCCAGAGACTTTGATCCGGGTCAGGACACCTACCAGCACCCGCCCGCTGACGGCGTCAGCCTCAGGGTGGACGTCAGCCCTCAGAGCAACCGACTGCAGCTGCTGGAGCCTTTCGACCAATGGAGCGGCAAAGACCTGGAGGACCTGCGGGTTCTCATCAAGGTCGGATCCTCGTACATGAGAAATGTCTCCTCTGTGACAGCGTTAAGGAAAGTCTTCCGTGATGCAGGTGAAGGGCAAGTGCACCACGGATCACATCAGCGCCGCCGGCCCTTGGCTGAAATTCCGCGGCCACTTGGACAACATCTCCAACAACATGCTGATCGGCGCAGTCAACAGCGAGAACGACGCCATCAACTCTGTGAAGAACCACCTGACGGGGGAGTACGGGGGCGTGCCCGATGTGGCCCGTCACTACAAGGTGAGGCCCGAAGAGGGACTGATTCATTTTTTTTGTGTGAAATAGAAGGACAAGGTCTCTGCGTTGTATGCAGGCCAACAGCGTGTCGTGGGTGGTGGTGGGAGACGACAACTACGGCGAGGGATCCAGCAGAGAGCACGCCGCGCTGGAGCCCAGACATCTTGGAGGGAGAGCCATTATTGTCAAGAGCTTTGCCAGAATCCACGGTACAGCAGCGCAATGTCAAGCACATCTTTTGTACCACATAGCTTGGCTGACATTTTGCGCCCTTTGCAGAAACGAACCTTAAGAAGCAGGGCATGCTGCCTCTGACCTTCGGCAACCCGTCAGATTATGAGAAAATCTGCCCCGATGACAAGATCTCCATTAAAGGACTCGAAACCTTCACTCCCGGAAAGGTGAGAGGGGCAACATTTGGAGTTCGAGACAAACTAGATCTCAAGACTCTTGACACAAAGTACCACCTCAAAAATACTTGAATTTTTTTTTAACCCCTCTCGCAGGATTTTAGCCAAAAATTGTCTCTTCTCTTCAAAGTGTGATAACTGTCATTTATGTTTTTTTTTTTTTTTTTTTTTTTTTTTTTTTTTTAACTTTCGACCACTTAAGATGTTCAGTGGCATCAGACAATACGTTTGAGGTTATAGTTTTTATGTATTTATTTTTTATGCCCTCTATGGTGTGCAATGAGCAAAACTAACTATGAGGCACATAAAACACATCAGAATTTTCCCTTTGACCACACATGCGCGCACACACGTCACCCACACATGCGCGTGTGCTCGTGAGTGTTATTGCTTCCACACACACACACACAGGCCTGTTCTCTCAATCCCGACCATGCCGGCTTGTTTTGATGCAAGTATGGTCACTTGGCAAAGACATACGTCAGCTCAAGCAAAACTAAATAAATAAGTTGCCCTCTGCCACCACCTGGTGGTGGCTTTTAAGACTCAACTCGTGTTTTTTTTTCTTTCTAAATTTAGTTTAGGCCCCACTGAATTAATATATTGGTTAAGCATGGGAAATGCACTATAACACATCATGTGTGTAAAAAAAGAAAAAGAAAAAAAAAGTGTGAGTCAATGGAGCTAAACATACTACCGGCGCACTATAAAAAATGTTCTCCCACATAATGACAATAATCATTTAGAAATGATGGATGGTGCCATTTTGAACTTCAACATGTTGGGACTATCTGGGTGGGTGATTACACGCAAAAGTTAAATCGACGGCCTTACTCACAAAGTTTTCCCGTATCCTTCCCCCTCAGCCTTTGAGCGCCGTCGTGAAGCACAGCGACGGCACCGAAGACGTCTTGGAACTCAACCACAGCTTCAACGAAACGCAGATCGAATGGTTCAAGGCCGGTTCCGCTCTCAACAGGATGAAGAAGCTAAAGCACTGAGAGATGAAGAAGACTGTGGGGGGGCGGGGTTAGGTGGGGAAAGATTTTGGCGGGAACGGTCAGGAAGGAATATGTAAAGATTGTTTCATGATCTGCATCAGACTGAAGCGTCGGGATACCTCGCGGACATCTTAACATGTCACACTCGTGTCCAGCCAAACGATAGCAACTCTCCGTGGTCATGGTTCTAATCCTGTTCTTAGAAGCTTTGAATATTCTGTGCTCACGGGTCAGAACGTGACCACTGGACCTTGTCCAGCTTGATACCATTTGTTCAATCAGTTTGCTGTGGTGGTGGTGTACATGCCGCATATTTCACTCCAGCTGTGTGTGTGAGTGTGTAACAGTTTATACTGATAGAACTATTCAAAGCAGTTTAACCAATTTTGTGATGTCCACTAAGCATTTCTTGGATTGTATCAAACATTTGATTTCAAAATATGCTTTCACCATTTGTTAAAGTTCTGTTACCCTCAGTTTATACTGTCATTTTTAAGGATAGAATGCGAAAATGTCCCCTTTTACTATATTTATTTTCTAGGATTTTTCCCAACATGGAAATGTTCCAGGGGATATAATACTGTTACCACTGAATTCTGTATGTATGTAAAAATGAAACCGTCAAATTATTATTATTTTTTTTGTGTGTGTGCAGATGATGAGAGATTTTATTTTTCTCTCCATAATGGCAAATTAAAACAGTAGTCAATTTAGGTCACATTTAAACATAAAATGATTATTTGCTCACTGGCTGTAATTCATTTTCATGTGAAGTGTCTGTCTATGTGTGGCTAATTTCTCCCAGTTGATGGGTTGTAGAATAAATACTGGCAGATCTCGGCTCATTAATTTGATTTGTGTGGTTATATATTGCCAAGGAGTGAGAAGGCTTGCTTATCTTATTCAGTAACAGGAAATTGAAAAAAAAACGGTACGGGCATCTTTTGGGAATGTCGGATGTATCCGGAGAAAACCCGAGCGAATTTCACATTTGAACTGATTTTCTAAATTCATTAAAATACTTTTGAGAAGGTCAATTCTTACTTTTTTTTTTTTTAATTATATCTTATGGTTTCTTAGGACTTGAGATGCTAAATGTGTTAGTTTTCTTACCATTTAAGATGTAATCGTCAAAATTATATAAAGAAAACATGTTTTAGTCTGTGTGAAATGAATCTCATCAGAATTTCTCCTCATGAATTGAACGACTGAACTAAAATTTTCCACGTGCGCTGTATTCTAATTTGCTGAGATGGCTGTAGAAACACAGCCTGTCACTCCCGGATTACGACATGTGCGTTTAAAGGCAGAAATTAAAGGAAGGGGGAAAATAATCGAAATGCAATAACAGTACTTTGCACTTAGTGAAAATTTAACAAGTGCAATTCAAATTCACTCTCGAGTTGCTGCAACCAACCCGAATATACGTTCAAAGTCCCGACTATGCTTCCAAATGTGAACAAAGAATTCAGTGTATGTGGGGAATCTTTTTTTTTTTTTAACCCCCTCTTATCACCCCATCCTCCCCCTCCCTTCTCCCATTCTGATCTAGTCCCGCCTGCGTGCGTCGCATCCACACGCGCGCGCGCGCGCGCACACCAAAAACACAGACATCGAGCACCGCGTCCACTGTGGACGGATTTCATGACATCCTCGTCTGTGATTGCGCCTTTGATTGACACCAGGTCGCTTGTGACGGTAAGTGCGATAGTTTGATCAACCCAGTTTGAGGAGGATGATGATGATGATGATGATGATGAAGATGGGCGGAACACATCGCGGATTTCTCCTCAGTTGTCGCTTTTGTTACGTCACCGCCGCTAAAACAAAAACAGTTTTAGAACGTGCGCAGATTTAACATCCGCTTTTTTGTTCGATTCGATATACGAGTCAACGTTAGCCTATTTGTGTGCACGTGTGAGGAAGCTGGCACAGAGAATGTGCTAGAAATAAAACGCCTGAAGACTTTTAGTGTTGTGAATTATTTAAACCGGGCAAGACATATGGTGCTATATAATATGAGGGCTCTTGAAAGGACTGGTTGAAAGTTTCAAGTGTGTGTGTGTGTGTGTCTGTGAGTGTTGACGTGTCTCCCATACTGATGAACAGACGACCACAATGCTATGCTTTCACAAGGGAGGAGGCTGGGGTTTTTTTTTGGGGGGGGGGGGGTCTTTGTGTGTGTGTCCCGTCTACCCAGCCACTGTGCTTTTCATCTCATTTTCATCTCTATCCTGACATGGGATGATCAAGAAGATGGAGTATGAGGAGCTGCCAGGGACATAAATCAGGATGAACTCTCTCACGAGTACTGAAACATGCAAAAAATAAAAAATAAATACAAAATAAATAAAATCAGTTGTGTGAGAGCAAAAGCACAAACAAACAACAACATTCCGTAGTAGCCTATCTGTGGCGCCTCAGTAGTAGTATGCATGAAAGCATTTGAGTAGTGTGAGAGAGAAAAAAAATCAGTTTTGTGAGAGCATTTCAATAGAGTGTGAAAGTGATTGAATAGTCTACTCTGAAACCATTTCAGTAGTGTGAGCACGTGTGAGTGTTTCAGGTGTGTGCGGAATATAATTCAGTTGAATGTGTGAGTGTGTTTCAGGAGTGTTTGAGCAGTCTACGTGGTTGTTTCCGTAGTGGTTTGTGTGTGTGTGTGTGTGTGTACAAGAGCGCTTCAGCAGTGTGTGCATGTGAGTGTGAGAGCAAAATAAAAATTTGACATATACACCTCAGTGGTGCATATGAGAGCATTTCAGTAGTCTGTGAACAAAAAAAATCTGTATGTGAGAGAGCATTTCAATAGTGAGTATGAGAGCATTGTAGTAGTGTGTATGAGTGTTTCAGTTGTGAGTGTGAGAGCAAAAATCAGAAGTCTGTAGGAGTATTTCATTTAATTAGTGTGTATGAGTGTTTCAGTTGTGTGTGTGGGAAAAAAAAGTTTTAAGTGAGGGAGCAATACTGTAGTGTGTATGCCAATGGTTCAGTTTAGTGTGAGAGGCAATCCTGAATTCGTTCCTGCTGGCCCCTCATGGACGCAACAGAAATGCTCTCACACGACTAGTGAACATGAGAGCTTGAGAGTGTTTCAATACCATGTGACTGTTTCAGTGGTATGTGTGAGAGCACAAAAAATAAGTAGTGTTTCAGTAGTGTGTGAGAGCATTTCAGTAGTGTGTGAGCACTTCATTTCATGTGAGAGCATTTCAGAAGTGTGTGCAATCGTTTCAGTGGTATGTGTGAGAGCATTTTAGTAGTGAATGAGAGCACTGCAGGAGTGTTTTTGCCTAATGGCAGCTTTCACCAACTCCTAGACAAGCAGCAGCAGGAAATCTCAGCTCGCTCCTCCTTGGCCTTAATAAGCCTGCTAAATAAAAGTGCTCCGGGCGACTTGTTCAATTATTTAGGTTACTTATCAAATCGGGCCAGCTGATAGTGAGTGTGTGTGTGTGTGTGTGTGTCATCTGCTTTGTAAATAGACTCAATTGTTGGACGTTTACCACGTGTCAAACTCAAGGTGGCATTATATGTCAAAACTAGTTATCCATAAAAATAAAAAATATAATTATGGAATATGTTGGGGCAGGTTACCGGGGTCCCCATATTGACCTTTTTGTATTTCTTTGTCCTACCTCAGTTGTTGCCCATGCCTTCCCAACATGTCCGACACTGACCCCTCGTCGCCGACGGGCCCCCCGCCGCCTCTGGCCTCCCCCCGCGCCCCGCTTCAGATCTCCTTCCCCTTCCTGCGGGAGGGAAGCAGGGTTTGGGAGAGGGAGAGGGAGAGGAAGCCCCCTCAGCCCGGCGGAGAGCTGCCCTCCCCGCTGCCCACCAAACGCACTCGCACGTACTCAGCGTAAGTTGTTTTTTTTGCCATTCGAAAAGTGTAGAGAAGGTCAAATGAAGTTCGCATGTAAAGGTGAGAGCGCATTTTCGGTTCCTCATAACGATTACAATGCAAATCAGCGTTATACTTCCAAGTCCGCATGTGTCCTCACTTTGCGTCTGTCCTGGTTGTGTGCAGGACGGTACGAGCCAAATCGGGTCCCGTGTTTAAGGGCGTGTGTAAGAACTTCTCCCGCTCGCAGGGTCACGGATTCATTCGGCCCGCTCACGGAGGAGAAGACATTTTTGTCCACGTCTCTGAGTGAGTAAGACAACAGTCTTGCAGTTCTTTGTTGAACTAGTCTGAAAAAAATATTTGACTCTCCATTGACACAACACACTAAAAAAATGCAAAGATTTGGGTCAAACAAAAAGAAGAGCCTAATATGGGTCAACATGGGACTGACCCAACATTTTGGGTTATATGTTCAACCCCCCCAAAAATTGTCAAAATAAATAACCCGCAAAACCTGAAAATTGGGTTGTTTTGTACAAACCATTACAAAACAAAAAAAAAAGAACAATAAATGAATAACTCATGCCCAACAAAGTTGGGTTAGTACTTTTATTTTTACCAAAAATTGGTTATTTTTTACCCAAATGTTTTTAATGTGTGGCTTCACTCTAAAAACATTCAGGTCAAAAATACTGTAACCCAATTTGGCTATTAATAAAAAATACAAATAAAAAATAAAAAAGACAGATGCACTACTTGGGTCAATCTGGCCCAACTTTCTGAGTCCAACCAACCCAGAAAGTTGAGTCAAATTGACCCAAGTAGTCTATTGGTCCATTTTTGACCAAAATTGGGTTAATATTTTCCCAACTGTTTAAATCTGTTTTTAGAGTTTTAGCTTCTTCTTTTTCTAGTTGTTGGGTAGCTGTGGATTTTGAGCACATTGGGTTACTTTTACCCAGGGTTAATTATTTTTGAGTTGAAGATTGAATTTGACTGAAGAGCTGATGCTTGTCGTCATTTTTGACAATTTTGTGTACTAAAGTTGAAGTAAATTTAAATTTTCTTAGAAAACATTGCTGGGTTTGGACATTGAGATCTGGGTTCTAATTCGAATCAGGATCAAATGTATCATCCGAGTGACTCGATGTTCTTAGAAAATTTTGATAATAGAATTAGTAATATTTTTAACCAGAGATATGCAGATAATCTAGTAACCCGTTTCTAAGAAGATTTAACTTTCACACCTTGTTGCATCAAAATCTTGACCCAACAATGCCAACCCAATTTGCTGGGTATTAACCAGATTCCGATTTTTTTTGGCCAAGTATGCAAAAACGCACAAGGAATTTGTCTTTAGTCATAACCTGTTCGAAAAACACGCAAAATAACAATGACCAACAGAGGGAGACAGAACAGGAAGCCTGGCGGCTCAATATCAGCGCCCCGAGTTTCCCCAAGGTTATTTTTGACCCATCTGTTATAAGAGTGTCGGGTAACCAGGTATTTTTGCTACTCACATTTTATTTCTCTATAGCGATTTCATTATGGAATTGTGCCATCTCTGACAGCATTGAGGGCGAGTACGTGCCGATGGAAGGGGACGAGGTGACGTACAAGGTGTGTCCCACCCCTCCCAAGATGCAGAAGATCCAGGCGGTGGAGGTGGTGATCACCCACCTGAAGCCGGGAAGCAAGCACGAGACCTGGTCGGGTCAGATCATCAGCTCCTAAGATGTCCCGCTTTTGGCTGTTGGGAGAGAAAAGTTGTGATGCGAGCGCGAGGATCGATAGTGAAGGTCGAAAGAAAGTTTGAAGTCAAAGGATTGAATGTAGACGGAATGTTGCTCGTGTTTAGATGAAGACAAAGTAGGGGAAAAGGTTTGATGTCATTTTTGAGAAAATGAGATGATGACGGGGTTGGAGGAAGAATAAAAAGAAACTTACAAAACTATTGGGAGTCTTGGCCATTAGCACCTACAAGAAGTGAAAATGGGAGACAAAATGGTGGCGGTCGTCTCTTTTCAGCCGGGTGAACATTTGTGTGGCAGGCGTAGGTTTTCTAAAAACGAAATGGAAAAAAGAACCACATGAGGGTTGATTGTTAGAAAATGCAGGATAAGATTTTCCTTTAGGAAGTGATCGCAAGTAGGAAGCGTTTGTGTTGTAGGATTGCAATGACTATTTATTATTTATTGACCTATTTATTTTGTTTGTAACTATTGGAATGTTAAAGGTTGCCCCTTTTTTTACGTCCTAGTCTTTTTCAATACTGCACACTGGACTTTTAATCAGAATTACGACTAATTTCAACCCAATTTGCGTCATTTTGAATACTTCACAACGTTGTCGTTTTAGCAGCTTGTCACTAAATGTTATTTTTGAGTAGCAAGTGTTCCATGATGCAGTCATAACACGATCACAAAATCAGTGTTGATTCTCACAGCTGTGTTAGACATCAATAGCACTTTTTTTTTTCTCATTTGCGTCGAATCACTGTGACTGTCTTTTTGCACTTAGATAACATTTAAATAAACTGACTGTATTCACATGTGTGATAACATGTTGGAAATAAATAGATTCAATATTTTGACCACACTCTTTTTTTCATTCGTTTGCTTTAGTGTGATTATTATTATTATTGTGACGCATGAAAATAACACTACAAATATATACATTTATGCCCCCCCCCCCAAAAAAAATGAAAATAAAAATAATGACTTGCCAGTTATGACACACAACTGCAGTAAGTAAGTAGTTCCATATTCAATTGAGTCAAACGATCTTTTATGGTAGCCCAAGAACACGCGCAGAAGGTGGAGAGGCATATTGCAGTTGTGGTTGGATTCAATAGATAATGATGAACAGATATGGGATTTCTGTTATTAATTAAACAATGTGTTTGTGTGTGCATGACTATATTGTAAAATGCCACACGCCTGGTGTCCATGCACTTGGTTGGGTTGAGCGAGGTCAACATGTTTTGATGTTTGTTAATGGCTGCTCCTTTTGTGTTTTAGTTTAAATGTGGCCGCTTTCATGCAGCATCTTCTTTCTGCAGCCAGGTCAGCATTGAGAATCTCTTCTCAATTCTCCTGCCTGGATAAATAAAAGTGAACTAAATATGAATTAACATAGCAGAGGAAAAAAATTGGCCTCTAACACAAGAGGAAAGATTCTACTCAAATAGCACAAAATAACCACTACAACAGAGATGAATGTTGAAACAAGGGTTCGTAAGTACAGTAAGTGTCGAAGTGAAACTTTTCTGTCCATTTAGTTTTGTGTTGTTACCTTGAAATTACTTTTTTCCCGTGAGGTTAAAGACACGGACATTGGTGTAGTAGTGAATTGTAACTAACTTTGGGGCACTTCCTGTACAAGATAGGGCACTTTCAGGTCACTTCCTGTTAACTTAACGGCACTTTCAGGTCACTTCCTGTTCAAGTTGGGGCACTTCCGGTTGATTTCGGGGCACTTTCAGTTCATTTCCTGTTCAAGTTGGGGCACTTGTTGATTTTGGGGCACTTTCAGGTCACTTGCTGTTGATTTTAGGGCACTTTCAGGTCACTTCCTGTTGAAGTTGGGGCACTTCCGACTTCCAGTTGATTTTAGGGCACTTTCAGGTCACTTCCTGTTGAAGTTGGGGCACTTCCTGTTGATTTTGGGGCACTTTCAGGTCACTTCCTGCTCAAGTTGGGGCACTTCCTGTTGATTTTGGGGCACTTTCAGGTCACTTGCTGTTCAAGTTGGGGCACTTCCAGGTACTTCCTGTTGATTTCGGGGCACTTTCAGTTCACTTCCTGTTGATTTTAGGGCACTTTAAGGTCACTTCCTGTTGATTTTGGGGCACTTCAGGTCACTTCCTGTTGAAGTTGGGGCACTTCCTGTTGATTTTGATCTTTTTGTTTTGTTTTTGTATAAAACAGTGACAATTGGCAGAGTTGCAATACATTTAATTCATGCTAAATTGTAATAAAGTACAAAACATCAGTTTTACAATTGTGTCATAATAAGAACTTAAAATATACAGAAGTTATTAATTTCTATACTGGTTACAGGTTGGTAGCAATTTGGACAAATCTCTACGATGGAAGTTTGTTTTTGTCAAACCTTGGAAATGGTCAAAAATGCCTAATTCAAACCAAACGGCAGTCTTGCCGAGTACTTTTTGGACGTGGGATTTGCCACTTTTTGTGCATCAACTCATCACATGCTGGCATTTTTACCACAATGAACACAAATGCGAGCATGGGGAAACCCTCAAAATGCTGGTCTGACTCGCCATTTTGAGCTCTAATTCGTGATACTTAGCCTAAATGCCACAAGAAGAAGAAACAGTTGTCCAAACATGATCTGCCACTGCCGTGGAAAAATGATACACCAAAGCCTTTTTTTAAATCAAATCCGGATTTATGCCTTTATGCTTTTACCACAACGCTTCCAGGCAGAAGTAGTCGTCACTGTGCTTATCATCTCCATTGTGATAGCGTACCTAACTGTGCTTGTGCTCATAATTCATTCAGACCTTGGCATGACAAGAGAGGAGGTTATATGGCCTTCTTGGGTCTCTGCTGGTTGTATATTAACAAGTTAGTGTGTGTGAAGCGTAGGTGAGAGACAGAGGAACTGGTTTATTTATTTATTTTAAGAGACAGACGTTTCAAAAACAGATGAAGAGGTCAGCTGCTGGATCTTGTGCATTTTGATATTGCGTGAACCTGAAGAAAACACAGAAAGCCTTCACGGATGGGTTTTTCTAGCGTAAGGGGCT
Organism: Leptonotus elevatus; assembly: GCF_054856555.1. Classification (NCBI taxonomy): domain Eukaryota; kingdom Metazoa; phylum Chordata; class Actinopteri; order Syngnathiformes; family Syngnathidae; genus Leptonotus; species Leptonotus elevatus. Next base: position 10,121,791 of record NC_141258.1, on the reverse strand, counting down.
GAATCTGGCGAAAAAATGGCTTCAGGGAGGTGGTTCTTGTGGTTGTGCACTCTTGGGACTGTCATGGCATCGCATCACGGTATCAAACAGTGTTTAAGAGGCATCTCTATGAACGTGATCCTCCTGGACGACGAGGAGTCTCCCTGGAGCTTAAAGTTTGTCCGGGGACAAATACTGAAGGCCTTGGAGTCGGAGTCCGTGCAAGAAAACGGTAAGAAAACGCTTGGAAATTGCACATTTGCTAAGCTCGCTTCTGCCTTCACATTTTGGGTGTTTAAATCTTTCTCCAGGCTTATCCTCTTTTTTTTTTTGTCTTTGCTTTCAAGTGATGCAATGAGTGATTACATGTTATTTGTCAAGTTAATAAATCTTGCTGACAGTTAGATTTGCTGACTTGTTATGCAAGTTGACCGTGGGACACCAAAGAGGTAATAAAGTACGTTCTAGTACAGTACCATATCTACTGATATAGTTTATTATTTATCGACAAGCTACTACTGACTTGATTGCCCCCCAAGTGATAAACTAAACTAATTAATAATACACCTGTTTGCCCTTTCTTGTTTCTATGTTCCCAACAAACATATGAAAGACACAAATTTCAATTTCACTGTGAAATTTGGTGGTTTCAACACAACCTACTATCAAAAAAGAGGCTGTCACAGCAGTGCGTGTGAAGGAGTTGCCGAGATAAAAAATCTAATGGTGAGTACAACTATATATTCATACTACTAACATCACCAAAAGTTTAGTTTACTTAACTCATTTGCTCCCAAAAACATAAAAACGTTCTATTTTAAATATTGCTGTGGCCCCAAAAACATATTTATAAGTTTTTAATAGTTGTTTTTTTCTTTTAATGCTAGAGCATACAGAAGGGTTTGATGCAGCCTCTGACCTGAAGAGGACACTTAAAGCAATGGCAGTTATTGGGAAAAAAAAACGGCCAGCAGGTGGCAGCAGAGAAAAATAGATCAACCAGGGTCATGTTGAAATAAAAAGCTCATTTGCTTACATTTCTAAACAGATTTGTGAATAATGCTGAAATCTAGCTATAATTTAATGCTAATTGCTGCAAAACGGAAACAGATAGAATTTTTTTTTTTTTTTCCTGATGAAAGAAGAGACTCTAATCTTTCTTTTGGTAGGTTTATGTTTTTATAGCGATAGAAAACAATATTCTGTGGGCCTTGCAGAATCAGTTCAAATCCAGTAAAACAGGAAGGAGCGAAGGGGGTTGCTTCGGTGAAAATGGCTGGGAGTGAATAAGTTAATATCCTGGATACGATTAAAAATGATTCAATACAGAAAAAGCCTACTACAACATCTGGACTTTATTTGTGGTTAATCAGAAGATTTAAAGAACTTAAATAGTGGCAAGTGTGTGTTGATTCCATTTTAACATGACTTTAAATGTGATTAAGTGACTATGAAAAAAAAAAACACTTATGAGGGTGTGCACACTTTTGCAACCACATTAAATCCCCTCTTGAATTATAATTTTTTTATTGTATTGCGTTGTACAGATTATAGGTCACATTATCAGTGGGAAAGGTTTTGAACTTATTTGTCTCATTTGAACAGGGGTGTGTATGTAGACTATTTAAATTCACTGTAGATGAACAAAAATCTATTATTCATAGTAAAGTAATTCTTTAGTTAAAAATGTACATAAACAACAGCTCATAGGTATGCACTCTAAATCAAATGAAAACATCCGAAGCGCATAAAAAAAAGCCCAACTGTGCGATTCCTCTGCAGCAGTCAAATAGCCTGGGCTGCGCCGTGCTGGGCCCCACGTGCACGTACGCCACTTTCCCCTTGGTCGAGTAAGTGCATCTCCAAACGTCTCTCCGAGGATGTCGCCTACGCGTCCCGATTCACATGTCCTCTTTCACCCCCTGTGCCAGCGCTGAGAAGGGCCTAAAATTAAGCACGCCCATCATCTCGGCTGGCAGCTTTGGAACGGCCTGTGACAACACGCTCAACCTGCAGCGCCTCCTGCCGCCCGCCCGCAAAATCTCAGACTTTTTCGTCCACTTCTGGAAAGTCGACAACGTCATCAAGCCCATGTGGAATACAACTTATGTGTATAAGTTACACACTAGCACGGAGGATTGCTTTTGGTGAGACACCATTTAGTATTTGCGATTTGTACAAATGCTTTCCAATTTATTATGGTGTACCTCAAGGCTCTGTACTAGATACCTCTGGCAGAAAGCTCAATTATGATTAATATTCAATAACTTTAGGAAGCTGGTAGTAAAAAAATATATCTGATTTTTAGAATTTAGTTCACTTAATGTATTCATAAAATTCACAGGTATATAAATGCACTAGAATCAGCCCCAGACATGTTTGCTCAGAAGGTGGATAGAACGATGCTGCGCAAACCAGAGGACCTCAAAACCGTCCTGTCGTTGGGCAGGAACAGGACAAGCAACTGTAAGTCTTCACTGGGAAAAGCACCCCAAAGAATAATACTGACTTATAAGGAGATTGATAAAGACTTTTTTTCTTTGCAGTGTTCATCATGTGCGGCTCCGTGAAAGACGTTGTGGAGGTGAAGAATCTCTCAGCAGAAGCGGACAGCAGTGAAATTCTCTTCATTCTTATCGATCTCTACAAGTTAGTACTTGGCGTGAAATGTGCATGCACACGCTATGTAAAGTGAAATGCTCACAAACCCAAAATATTGGGTTGTTTTGTACAAAATTACATTTATTTATTTGTATACAAAGAATAACTCAAAAAGTTGGGTCAGTCCCTTTTTGACCCATATTGGGTTATTTATTTTTTTGCCAAATATTTTTAGGGTGTGGCTTCACACTCAAAACAGTTGGGTGAAAACAACCCAATTTTGGGGAATATATATATCATTTTTGAGTGTTGCTTATTTTCTTAACCTAGATTGACAGCAGATTGGGCTACATTAACCCAAGGTTGGGTTAATTATTTTGACCGAGGACTGAAGCCCGGAAGATAGAGGTGTAACAATAACGGCAAAATCGTGATATCACAATATTAAAACCGCCACAATATCGTCAATCATCATGTCACGATATTAAAAGCAGCACTTGTTAAAAAAAAGTCTGGTTGATTTTCATTTGTACAGTTCTAGCACCCTCTGGTGGTTAGTTTTTGTTGTGCAGTTTAATTTTCACAAGGCATGTTTTAGCGCTTGTTTAAAATCCACGCTAATGATCAGATGAAGAGGAACGTAATATGCTTGTGAACAGAGTCAATATGTGGAGGAACTCAGTGTGCGTGCATTTGCAAATAAGTGCCTCAATATTAAGTGTTATTAGAGATTGTAGGTTGTTTAAAGGATATGCATGGCTGTTATGTACAAAAGCACAATATTGCGTTTGTTGTTGTTTGTTTACAAAATTGTGACCTTTTCATATCGCCAACCTCCCCACAATATCGTGATTTTTATCGTGACCTTCATATCGTGATAATATCGTATCGTGACGTTTGCATATCGTTACATTACATCCCTAGGAGAAGCTGGTCGCCATTTTTAACAGTTGAAGTAAATTGAATGCAACTTTCTTTGAAAACATTGGCAGATTTGTACACGACAGTGGCGCCTTTTTTCCCCGTGTCCAAAATTGCCATTCAATTGCGAGAACGCTCACTTGCCTCCTTTCCACAGTGATCGGTACTACATCAACACGACAGCTCATCCATCCATGAAGAATGTATTGGTGCTCACCATGCCCGACACCAGGAATTACACTATCAACTCAGACCCGAAAAGCAACAACACAGTAAGGACATACCAAGCAGTATTCAGAAAGCCTTTTTACAGCACTAATTTGTTTCTCATCTTCACGCAGATGAATGACTACATGGCTGCATATCACGACTCAGTGGTACTGGTTAGTCAGGTGATTAAGGACATAATTGCAAATTCTCACTCAGAAGCTCATAAGATGCCATATGTTACTGTGAATTACCTCCGGAACATTTCCTTTAATGGTGAGCGAACAAAAGTCTCATGTTAATCTCATGATTGTTTTTGGATGCACGTGCAATAAATGTGGAAAATGGGCAGCGGGCAGCAGCAGAAGGCTGTCAGCCCGTCAATCATTTAAACTGACGTGATGAAGAGGTGATTGGCCGTTTGGTTACCGTGGCAACATTCCTTGTCCTCTTGTCCAGGCATCGCCGGGAACTATCGGCTCGACAAGCAGGGAGACCGAGACGTGAATCTCTCGGTCATTTACACCACCAATGATGACAAGGTATTCAATTATGGTATTTTTAAGTAATAAATACATTAAAATAATAATAACAAAATATATATAAGCGTTATGCATAAAGATATTCAATGTATGCAGCATGTAACAGGAATTGTAATATTTCACTACATTGTTTTGTCCCCAGTATCGTATTTTATTTGAGTATGACACAGAGCACAACGTGACCATGCAAGTTGAGGACCAGCCCTCCTTTGTCTGGGGGGAAAGACTTCCAAATTTCAGACCGGATGAAGGTAGAGTCAGTGGTGTTTGTATTTGCACGATAGGAACCTGCATACGTTTAACAGTCTAGAAACTGTGAACGTGTCCCATAGTTCATCCCCCAAAGTTACTTGACACCGTCGTCATCGTCTTGGCAGTGACCGTGGTGGTGGTGGCCATCATTGCTTTCATATTCTACAGGTGACTAGAGCTTCTTTTGACCTTTGCATTGTCAATAAAGTTGAACTCATTCACTCCCAGCCATTTTCACTGAAGCAATCCTGTTCGCTCCCGGCTGTTTTACTGGATTTTGACGGATTTTGCAAGGCCCACAGAATATTGTCAAACATGGAACCTACCAAAAGAAAGATTAGAGTCTAAAAGTATATTTCTATCTGTTTCCATTTTGTAGCAATTAGCATTAGAATATAGCTAGGTTTCATCATTATTCATAAATCTGTTTAGAAATGTGAGCAAATAAGCTTTTTTTTTCTCAATATGGCCCTGGTTGATCTCTTTTGCTCTGCTGCCACCTTGTGGCCGTTTTGATAATAACTACCATTTCCTCAACCGTTCCTTGCAGTTGAGAGGCTGCTCTTGCATAAAAAATGTTTTTCTTTTTTTTAAAAGTATAAATATGTCTTTGGGACACTTAAAACATTTAAAATAGAACCTATTTATATGTTTTTTGGACCAAATGAGGTAAATGTGTCCGGATATAACTAGTTCTCTCAAATAACAATGAAAACACTATTAGTCATCTTGGTTGACTTTTCAAGACATCTGCGGAGGGAAATAAAATCGGTGGAAACAACCAAGGGGTCGGCCAATCACTGTTCCCCCAAAATTATGGAAACGGGACAGATTCCGATCTCGGCCGATAAATCAGTGCACCCCTAATATATGCATAGATAAATAGAAATGTTCCTATGTGTTTAATATGAAAAAAAAATAATTTTTCCTCTAATTTATTCAAATGATATTTGACTGACTATCTAGAAAGAACCGAAGAGATCGTCTCCTGAGGAAACGCTGGTCCATCTCCCACATCCCCTCTGACCTTGTCACGCTGCTGGAGGACAACTCACTCAACCAAGTCTATCTGAAGGTATGAAATTCAAAAGTTCCCAACAGACTTTAAAAATCGTACACATTTTGTGTTCAAGTGTCCTCCGCATCATCTCCCATCAGATTGAAGAGAAAAAAAAGGATTACAAGATCCGCCGTGCACTCTATGATAAAAAGGTAGTCAAACGGCTGAAGGACTTAACGTATACGTGAGATTTGATATTGAGCGTACTGCTAATGTTTCAGGTTGTCATCCTGAAGGAGCTCAACCACTCGGACGGGAACTTCAATGAGACCCAGAAAAGGGAACTTCACGCGGTGAGGCATGCAAACGCAGGCGGGCGTACGAACGTTCCATTTCCAATGAATCATCCCGTTTCTCCGCAGCTCCTGCAAATCGACTATTACAACCTCACCAAGTTCTACGGCACAGTGAAGTTCGATCAGGGCGTGTTTGGGGTGTTTGAGTATGGCGAGCGGGGGTCGCTTAGGGTTAGTATGACATGCGCACGCTCATTCCTCATACAAAATCTTAACCATGCCAAACAATAAAGCTAACTAAGAATTAGCTTCTGTCCTTTACTGTATCAGTATGTGCTGAATGACAAGGTGTCCTACCCAGAGGAGACGTTCATGGACTGGGAGTTCAAGATCTCCGTCATGTATGACATCGCCAAGGTGACACACAAACAAATTTGTAATGATGAACGAGCCTATTATTTGTTTTTGAACTCATTCATTGCCACTCTAGTTAAAAGGAAACTCTGACGTCTATAGTCGTCAATGGCAGTGAATGAGTTGATTTAGCCACACTGCACATAACATTAGTTACAACTGCATCTCTATGTGTAAATACAAACTGAGCTTTATTCCTAAATTCTCTAGTAGGCGTTTGTTCAAGTACAAGCCTTGGAATTCAAAATTAAACTAAAAATACATTTCCTTGGGTCATTTAAGACGTTTTGTTCAATTAATATTAAAACTAGGGGTGTCAAAATTAGTGCATTAATTTTGAGTTAATTTAAAGTTCCTTTAACGCGCGATTAATGACAGCCCCTTACTTGGAAAGCCTGTCGCGACGCAGCAGATACGTCCACGCCAAAATTTTGCAGTTATTAATTTAATAATAATGCATGTACTTGTGGAGACTGGGGTCAAGTTGGATTTTGCAATTCTAAAAATGTCACAAGTTACTTCATGTTAAAGATTAGATAGCGCTTTATATGAAAAGAAAAATGCACTGAGCTGTCACCAACATCTTACAAATGCAATTATGCCTAGTGAAATATCTAGTGTATCTAGTATCTAGTGAAAGAAATATTAATATCACACTCGTTTTTTAGTTACAGTACATCTTTTTAATTTAAACTCAATTTTATGAATTATTATGAAATTACTATATCTATTAGTTAAAAAAAATTCTCACTTTCATTTTAACAAGAATATGAAAACTTAGAAAAAAATATGTTATTGTACATTTAGAACAGATATAAAATGCGAATAATTGTGAGTTAACTATTGAAGTCTTGCGATTAATTACAATAAAAAAATGAATCACCTGACACCCCTAATTAACGTGATCACCCACTATTCCTACTATTTGCGGGGGATAGGGACCTCAAATCACTTCAGCATGGTTCCTTGGACCAAGATGCAAGATGGCGCCAAAGCACTACTTTTTGTCTAAATCAGTCATTCTTAACCAATGGTTGGGCCGCGAGCGCCAGCTAGTGGGCCGCAAAGGAATTTCAATTTTGTAGCTGTGGGCCGCAATTAGCAGTGTTGTTTTTTTTTAAACAAATGTATCTACTATTTTTATTCACTAAGTAATGGATGCACAGTTTTAACAAAAAAAAAATCTGGGAAAAGATAAATTTGCGAATGCCGCCCCAAAAATATGCAGGGTTTCACTGGATAGTAAATCATAGAATTGCCATTAAATACATGAGTGTGACTCACCTGTGCTAATAAAAATGTTGCTGCAGATCCTCCTTTCTGCCAGTAGAGGACGCCCATGCTTGAATCATACTTCACTTCTCCGTGGTATCCTCTGTGCAGGGCATGTCCTACCTCCACGCCAGTGCCATCCAGGTGCACGGCCGCCTCAAGTCCACCAACTGCGTGGTGGACAACCGCATGGTGGTGAAGATCACGGATTTCGGCTGCAACTCTTTCCTCAAGCCCGGCAGAGGTAAAGAGCGCAAATCTATCACCGGATTGATTCCCACGCCATGCACTCGATGCCTTCGTGTCTCCTCTCAGACTTGTGGACGGCGCCCGAGCACTTGAGGAAACAGGGCACCTCGCAAAAAGGAGACGTATACAGTTTCGCCATCATCGCTCAGGAGATCGTTCTCAGGAAATCCACCTTCTACACTGAATGTTGCTCTGACCGTGCAGGTCAAACATAAATACAGATTCAGTATTTGGCATTAGACTTCCCCTGTAAGCGATGTGTTTTGTATTCATGTATTCATTTGTGTGTGTGCCCAGAAAAGTTATCAAGGGTCATCATGTACTACTTCAGACCTGATCTGGACTTTGACACGGCTACAGAGGAAGAAGTTGAGGTAAAGCTGCTTTTTGTGCAGCACACCGTCCTGTAGGGCAGTGCAATTAATTGAAATTCAATTACAATTTCAATTGTTACACTCCACAATAAAAAAATCTCCATAATTGTAACCCAAAAAAAGATTATTAATACAAATTTTTGAGTTGTTGTATATTGTCTAAACATTTGCACCTTTTTAAAATGTTAAAATAACTAGTTAAATAAAATTTGTTTAATCAAAAAGTAAGTTGCATAATTCAAAATAATAAGAATTTTATATGTCTTAATATTTTTCATTTGTTTGTTTACGTTTAAACATTTTCTTGTTTTGTACCAAAACAATGAATGCTCATCCTACTGCACAGTGCACATGCTACACTACAAGTTTTTGCCAACATAAATAAATAAATAAATATATATTATTATAATAAATTCTGTTTGGTCCGAAAGGAACTTACATAATTATAGTGTTTCTATTTTTTTTTATTGGTCTTAATATTTGTAAATGTGTTAAAATGTTCTTGTTTTGTACCAAAAAATATATAATCATTTGAATAATTGTGATTTTAATTGTCAAAAATAATCGTGATTATTTTGTCCATAATCGAGCAGCCCTACCGTCCTGTGATTTCACAGTGATTGCATCATTATTGTAACATACATGTTCAAACTGATATTAAAAACTACTCATTACCTTTATCAGGTAGTTGCTAATTTTTCTTATCTTCCATTATTTGCGGAAAAATTCACCTCGTCGTTGTTTTGTGCCAAAACAAAAATGTTCCATATTTGGCGCCAAAGCACCTTGTTGAGGAAATTATTTTAGACAAAAGGAGTGCTTTGCCGCCATCTCGTGGCAACCTTTTTACTCAGATTTGGGAACACCAGTAATAATAGTGAAATCATAATGGTTGCCTCAGTGTGTTTCTGGCGGGAGGATGCTGAATGGAAGTGAGAGCAATTTTTTATATTTTATTATTATTTGATTGTCCTTAATGTACCTTTAGGTATACATGCTTATAAAAAGCTGCTGGGAGGAGGATGCTGAGAAAAGACCGGATTTCAAGAAAGTAGAAAGCTGTTTGGGCAAAATCATCAGGTAAAAAAGAAAAAGTCATGTATTTTAAAGTTATAGAGAGATGGTAGTGATTTAGAATTGTTGATACAGATTGTTAAAGTGCAGCTAAAGAAATGTCTGACTGTCCAAAGAAAGCCGGATATTAGTTTCGATCGATGATATATTTTAATGTTATTTCTCTCCTTTTTCCTCGAGTAAAATTTACAACAAAGACAACGAGAGCTACATGGACAACATGATACGTCGCCTGCAGATGTATTCCAAAAACCTGGAGCACCTGGTGGGGGAGAGAACGGCCCTTTACAAAATGGAGAGGGACCGAGCGGACTGCCTCAACTTCATGCTTCTTCCACGGTTTGTTCAACATCCCAAAAAGGCCCCAAGACAAGTTAAACGATTCGTCTGTGAGAACTTCAATGCGTTTCGTTCGGGCAGCCCTGTGGTGAAGAGCCTGAAGGAGACGGGTGTGGTGGAGCCTGAGCTGTACGACGAGGTGACCATTTATTTCAGCGACATCGTGGGCTTCACCACGCTGTGCCAGTACAGCACGCCCATGGAGGTGGTGGACATGCTCAACGACATCTACAAGGGCTTCGACAGCATCCTGGACCACCACGATGTCTACAAGGTACGACGAGGCCGACGTGTGGCAGGTCACATGCAGTACAGTCTAAGGAGGACTAAAAACTGCCAAAATAAAAAATAAATACATAATTAAATGAATAAAAGTGGAAATAAAAACGGATATAATAAATATAATTCAAAAATTAAATACAAATAAATAAATGGAATTAAAATTAAAAAATTTGATTCCAAAAATAAAAATAAATAAATAAATGTGGAAATAAATAAATATATAAATAGAATAAAATATTAATCTCGCGTGTCTCGGGTTGGACTCCGCAGTTGCAAAATGCCTTTCAATGGTCGAGTGAGCGGGTCAGCGAACAAGGAAGTCTCGCCGGCTTGCATTGGACAGCTCCAGTAATGGATGACTATCTTGTCCACTGTCAAGTGACAGTGTCAAAAAGAAGACATGTTTAGGACCGCCTCCTCATTTGAATAACATTTCATCCTGACAGAGCGTCTGCGGCATGAAATAAATAAATGTGAGAGCAGAGCGTTTTTATTTATTTATATATATACATATACATTTTTTTAATCTAGTTTTTTATTTATTTATTTATTTTTGACTTGTATTTATTTATTGATGTATATATATTTTGTTGTTTTTATTAAATTTTTGAATTAAATAATATTTTCACTTAATTTATTCATTTTTAATGTTGGCAGTTTTGGTCCTCCATAACATCGTCATCTGTTCTCCAGGTGGAGACAATCGGCGACGCCTACATGGTGGCGTCTGGTCTACCAAACCGTAACGGCAACAGGCATGCAGTGGATATCTGCCGCATGGCCTTGGACATTTTGGCCTTCATGGGTAACTTCCAGCTCAGACATCTGCCTGGCATCCCTGTGTGGATACGAATCGGCGTGCACTCAGGTAGACCACATTGGTGCTGACCTGCCAATCACATTCCATTTTCAGATCTCCGTCCACGGTTGGACTATAATCTCGCTGCTAACTGTACGTTTATACGATCTTGTTTCATTGTGTGTCAGGTCTGTGTGCAGCAGGCGTGGTCGGGGTCAAGATGCCCAGATATTGTTTATTCGGCGATATGGTCAACACGGCGTCTCGAATGGAGTCTACGGGACACCGTGAGCACGCTCTTAATGAGCAAACTGATTTATGTCGACATTAACGCAGCGTCGTGCCAGTCGGTTCCTGCCCTGTGACATTTGTAATTATTGATGTGCAATTAGAGGATCTCATGGTCAACCTAATGAGATTAATCTGACATTTTGCGCCGCAGCCCTGCGGATCCACGTCAGTCAGCCCACTATTAATATCCTGACGAGGACAGACTGCAAGTTTGAGTACGAGTACAGGGGTGAAACGTATCTAAAGGTAATGGATGATCACACTAAAATAGTCGCAATATTTTGAGCGTTTGTGTGCGTTAATGTTTTCTCAGGGTAAAGGAACAGAGACAACCTACTGGTTGACTGGTGAGACGGGTGCAGACTACGACCTCCCAACTCCTCCCACAACGTATGATAATCCAACAATTGTATTCAGAAACATTACACTACTAATTTGTAGGGGTGATAATTTTTTTTTAATTGTAATTAACCGCATGACTTCAATAGTTAACTCATGATTAATCCCAAATTTGATATCTGTTCTAAATGTACAATAAAATATTTTTGAGTTTCATACGCTTAACATAAGTGGAGAAAAAAATGTTAAACTAATAGAAATATGGCTGCATCTTTTAGTCATCGATAAGTAATTTAATAATAATTCCTAAAATGTAGTTAAAATTAAAAAAAAGATGTACTGTAAAAAACGAGTGTGATATTGGTTTGTGTTGGTCATTTTTCTGCCACTACATGGCATAACTGCATTTATAAGACGTTAGTGACAGCACAGTGCTTTTTTTCATTTTAAAAGCTATCTAATTTTTACCATGAAGTAACTACAATATTATTACGGCTTAATTTTGACGTGGACACTGGAATTCCCCCAGTGTAGGCTTTCCAAGTAAGGTGCGGTCAACGCACTAATTTTGACAGCCCTACTTATTTGTCAACTAAGTTGATTTTGAAAGTACGATTGAAACTAAAACGCTCTCAACTCAACACTGACCTGCTTTTCCAGGGAGAACTTCCAGCGGCTCCAACAGGACCTCGCCCACATGATCCTGGCATGTCTGGAGCGACGTCACCGAGGGTCCGTGCGCCGAAAGAGGCCACTTCTGAGTCGGAGCGAGGATGAGGACAAGGGGCGAGGGTCGGTGGTGGAACCCCCAGAATACTTGCATCTGGCCACTGTGGATAACACGCTGAGCACCTTCCTGTAGGACAAATATGGCATGAACAACATCATCAGGGAAAGACTTTTGAATGTTTTTACACAAAATTGATCTGGTCTTGATTTCAGTTATGCACTCACCGGTGTATCTTCATCCATTTTCTATTGCATTTGTCATCATTAGTGTGACATCCGAAAAACACATTTGGGAAAAGCTGAAGTCTATCACAATTGCCATAGAAAAAACAGTACTGTATTTAAATCAGGTGTACATTATTCTCATGAGATAGTAAAATATGACAACACAAAACAAAAGGAATGTTTGTTTTTTTAAGAATAGAGCCATTCATTTACATAAGATACAACAACGTCCTGATAAATTACCATTCTACAGTACTTTATTTAGTATGTTAAAGGGAAAGTCAAAACTTTCTTTACAAAAACATGTACTTTGCACCACCAATAGTCTAAACACAGTATTCTGATCAATATTGAGTTTGTGGAATATTATAATTTTTCCTTAATCCATTTTAGGGGCGGCCATACTGTCGACCAAAAATGACATCACAGTACCCACTGGCTCAGGTAATGACTGGTACGGCGCACCTGTTTTCTGAGTTTGGGCATGTGATGTTCACAAGCCTAGCCCTTAGACACTGTGATATCATTTTCAGTCGACAGCAGAGGGCGATATAATGTCAAAATGGCCAATTCATATTCCACAGACACGATATAAATCAGAAGAGAATACCATGTTTAGACTAGTGGTGGCGCATAGAACACATTGTCAAGAAAATATTTGACTTCACTTCCCATTTAAGTACATTGAGGCTGCATACCAATTAAAATGATTAAATCCATTTGTTTTGACAATATTTTCCATCTTTGTTGTTTTTGTACAGAAATAATGAATTGCCCTGTTCAAGTTTTACACATCAAATACAGCAGGAAGCATTTAATGAGTGGTGTACAAATTCATAAACACGATATGAGGATGTCACAAAGCACCCTCAACATGCAAACAGAGGTGGACTTAAGGGAATTAATGTTAATAATGTGAATGTGCTGTTGAAAACATACCAACATATCTTGTGTCAAATTTTTGTGCGGGTCAAGACCATTGGATCAAACATGAAAACTATCTCGTATACAAAAAAATTACCTGCTCAATTGATGAGCACCCCGACAGCAAAACCCAATTTTTTTAACAGACATTTCAAAAGAAGCCTCGATAATAAATAAGACAAATATACAAATGAATAATTAAAAAAGACATTTAAAAAAAAAATCAGGCCCTCAACAGCATCTCTAGTCAGCACAAATATGCAGCTGCATGTTTTTCCTATACATTTTTATCCCCCCCGAAAATACTACTCTCTTGCAATCAAAACCGAACTTGGACTCTAAATGAGATTGTAAAGTACGCATGAATTCTAAAATGCATATAAAAAACAACCATGACAATTTGACATGTCAGTCTTTTGCCGCTTGAACAAGGCACTGAATTATTCGTGTTAAAAAAAAAGTTACAGAACAAAATTGAACCCCTTTCAGTCGTCTCTTATACCACCGATATGATTATCATCAGCTAAACGTCTTATGTTAACATGACTCCTGCTACAAGTGTATTGCGAAGATTTCCAGAATATGACAGTCTGTATTCTAATCTACAAAAACAGTTTGCCGTCTTTGCATCTTATTTTATGTGTTTGTTTGTTTTTTGCATGTATGTTTCCCGTCATGTTATCACAAGAAGGGGGATAATCCCAGTGGGCGGAGTCAAATGTTAAATTATACTGGGTGGTTTTTCATCATCTGTAAAAAGTAATGCCCCACTAAAAGTCCATGCTTTTACATACAAGCATGTTGTTCCCTACATTGGACAAAAACGTAACATAAGGTGCAGTTTCCACTCGGGCCTACATGATACATTTCGAAAGGACAACTTATTTTCAAATACTTTGAGGTGACCTGTGTCAACAACCAACTTGACGCCTTCTCTTTTGTTGTTTTGCATTCCTACCTACGAGTACATGATGCGACATTAGAAAGATTACAGGAATAAAAAGCATCAGAAAACGCATCATTTGGACGGTGATTCTATGAAAGCTTCCATGGAAGCATCACTCGGAATTCAATACACAAGTTCATCATATTGTAATTCTGGCTAGTCAAAATCTTTGGTCATAAATGTACTAAGCTTCACTAAGTTCCTATTTGTAAGGTCCCTGGAAAGTATTTTTGAGAATATTGCTGTACTCAACTAAATTAAATATGTGTTTCAGTTCATCTTTTTTTTAAGTTGTTCAATAAACCAATTAGAAATGCTACAAATCCATTTCCGTCTTTTGGACGCCACATACACACACACATTCCAAGTACAGGATGTTGTTTTGAGCCTAAATCAATAATTTAGGTTCTTGTCATGTCTACATCCGGGAGCCGTGGATCTGGAAAAGCTGCGGAAGAAAATAAGACAGTTAGCGAGTGGATCCGCATTCGATTGCAGTGCATCATCATTAGTTACAGTATCGTCCGGTTGCCATGACAGCAATGAAGATGAAAATGGGGACATACGTGATGGCTGGGGCATGTCAACAAAAACATACGCCACCACTTCTTAAAATGCGTTAACGTGTACGGTGTTTGTGCAAGGGGACAGGGAAGAACATACAGGACAACGTCAGTACTGCTGCACTAAAAGGTCAAGGATATTTCATGTCACAGCATTGGTAATTAGAACCCGCCGAGTCGCTGCACTCCTTCGTTATCTGTGATGACAAAACGGTGGGAGTGTGTGCACCCACACACACTCTGGGTGCAGTCACGATGACAAGCTGCACTGGAAGGAGACATTTGATCTATTTTGAACAGGAAATGCATATTGTCTGAATAGGATTTGATTTCATTGATCCGTTTGACCGTCATTTTGTATTATAATTACTGGAGATGGTGAATTGTGGGTATTGTGAAAATCATTTTAAAAAATGTATTAATTAAATGTGTCATAAATTGACATGAGTTTCCCTTTTTGAACTGAAATATTTTTCCACAATAACTGCCGCGAATTAAAAAATATATCTCTCCCAAGATGGCAGCAAAGTAATATAAAAACAGTAAATAGGTGGATTTTGGGCAAATACAGGGATATACTGTAGATCCCCTAAAAAAATGTATTTATGTGGAAAACCACAAATAATTTATTAAGATGCAAATTTGTGGTCAAACGGGGGAAAAACACACGCTTCAATATGATTGCCATGTGCATAACACAAGTCTTCCTAGACGTATCATTTCCTGTATATCACTTTTTTTTTTTTTTCAAAACCCAATGCAGTGGCATGAAACACTCTGAACTGAACTGACATTGTACAGTCACACACACTAGAATATACCCACAGCTATTGGACTCACTAACACAGTTCCTCACCCTTTCCCCGACTCGCATTGGAACAAAGGAACATGACTCCCTCATTCTCTAAGCCACTCATTCGGTGTTGTTTCTCTCCCTCCCTCCGCCTCCTCCTCCTCCTCCTTCGCTGCTTCCTCCTCCTGCGTCTCCGTCGGCTGCGGTCAGCAGGAAGGACGAAGGGAAGGGGGAAAAAACAAAATGGACAGAAAATGAACAAAAAAATGAATGCCAATGAGTGTCAGTGAGCAGGCAGATATATATTTACACTATATATCCATATGAGGGTGAACAGTGAGGACAGTGAAGCCAGAAGTGGAAGGTCACTTGAAAAGAGGCGAGTGATGAAGTGGATGACATTTGATGACATTTCAGTGGGGAGTCAAAGCATAAACATTCACATACAACAAGAGGAAAGAACCCCACATTGACACACGCACATATGCAGCGTGAGATCGTTTTGACACAGTCAATTTAATTGCAAGATTTATCTTTCTATGGCACCCCATTGAGACATGTTGTTTTTTTAGTTGTTGGTCCATATAGTGTTTTTTTAATAGGTGAAAACAATTTTATTTTTATTATGATCATGTTTATAACAGTAATTAATAAAAAAAAAATAATAATAATAAAAAAGACATTAGCTAGTCATTACTGCCAGTATTTAAAAAACATATTTAGTATAAAATATATTTATTACTATATTTAGTACACGCTCTAAAAATTGTTGGGTTAAAAATAATCTAAATTGGGTAAAAAAGGGACCAGCCCAATGTTTTGGTTTATTTATTTAAAGAGTTGATTAACTGAATAACCCACCAAACTTTTTTTTTTTTAAACAACGTTTTGGGCTATGCACGAAAAACTAAAATTTGGGTAAAAAAATAATCCAAATTTGGTCATACGTTTTGGTTTATATATTTAAACTAAAAATTGGTTAAAATGAATAACCCGCAAAACAACCCATTTAGGGGGGTCGACCCAATGTTATGGATTATTTATTTACTCTGTAAACCAAAAATGTGGTTTAATGAATAACCCACCAAACTTTTTTATTTATTTTTTATACCGACCCAACTTTTTGGGTTACGCATTTAAAACCAAATGTTGGGTCAAAAGAATAACCCAAAACCTTTTAAAAAGAAAAAGGTGGGGTTGGGTTGTTTTGTGTGTTATTCATTTGACCCAACTTTTTGGTTTATATGATTAACCAGAGCATTTGGGTCGGTCACTTTTTGATCCAATTTGGGTTATTTTGAGCCAACTGTTATTAGAGTGCAAAATAACGTAATAGTGTAGATTATATTCGCATTTAATGTTTACCTCCTCTTATTTGAAATTGCATCATTGAATTTTTTTTATTAATTAAAAATGTTTTTGGCTTCCATTTTTTAGTTTTCTTACATCTCTTACTTGTTTTTCCAAACAACAAGTTGTAGTGTAATTATGCAAGTCCTAAACCTCTGCTTGTGGACATGTTTTTACAGTTTCTTGGCACCGTCAACACCCCACCCTGGCCTGTGAGTGAGGAGAGTTTCACCTTCGTTTTGTGGCTTTGCTCTGTACCCAGCCCTGAACCAGGCGTGTGAAGCTCCTTGGAAACAACACACAGAAACTCAGCCTGATCCTCCGTTCCGTAGCTGTACGACGAGCCGATGTTCACCATCTAGACACACGCGCACACAGAAAGAGAAGATTTATCAGCAGGAAGTAAAGCTCACCGAGGAAGAAAAACACGTGAGCGAGGAGAGACTCTGGTGTTCATGCATGCTGGGTCGGGGAGCGGACAGCCGGTTTTTGCACACTCAGCAGTGGACTGGACATGAAGCATCATTTTACTTATGCCAACACATATATATTAAAACTACATGTGAGCGTCCAAAGAGACAAAGCAAAACTGTACTGTGTGCATTTGAGCAAGGTGGCAAAGCAGGGAAGAGAGGGGCTAGCCTGACTTGTTGGGGGGGGGGCTGTGTGCCACTAGCGTCAGGTGAAGGTCAGCACTGGGAGACATACACACTACCACCATGATGAGAGAAAAATAACATTATTTGCTCTGTATCTTTAGACTTGGATGAAACCTTAAACTGATGTCAGGAACAGGAAATTATGTGTTTCCATCTTCAGTATACTGTAACTAGCTAAAAAATTTACCTCAGTTCACTCAGAAGATATTTCAAAACAATTCCCGTAAATTGCAATGCATCATAAGAAATGAATAAAATAGTTGTTGTGTGGCTGTTTTCTGAGTTTTAAACCTATTTAAGAAGCTCAGCATGTGTCTTATCATCTGCACTCGGCCTGACGCTTCCATGTAATCATTAAGCGGAGGCTACATTAAGCCTAAGGTTGAGTAGAGCTAATGGAAGTGCAGCAGGTAGGGCTCAGGTCGGGGCCGTGGAGGGGGGGGGAGGGGAGAGGGGTCAAAGTTGAAGGGTCAGCGGTAAGCGTGAGTCCAACCCACAGTCCAGAGTAGTCCAGTGCGGGGCTTTCTGCAGGCGCGCACGCTGACCTGCTCAAACTTCCAGCCGTCGGACATTGTGGAGACCATCTGGGTCAGCTCCTCCTCCTGGCACTGCAACACTCGATAGACGTGCTTAGGGGGAACCTGCTGCTAGGACACAGGATGAGAAAATTCGGTTTAATTTAGTACCGTCGTGCAACACTGACATGTCACACAAAGACACCTTAAGGAGGGAAACTCATTTAACTGTCAGTAAATCAGCCTTTTCTATTTTCAGATGGGTGCGCCGCATGCAACCCCCAGGCATGTACAGTTAAGTGCAGTGCAATACAACACAGGGAGAGTGGGAGTATGCTGGGGAGGGCGGTGATTATATAAGTGTGAGTGCAACCACCCTGAAAAAGAAAGGAGAGAAGCAGGGGCTCTAGCACACTCTTCAGAGAATCACAAAAAGCTCACGTCACTATAAGTTGACTGTGAGATGCTAATATAGTCTTAAAAGATTCTTAATCATTTTTGAGTTCATTGCTAAAGCCGTGATGAAAACATTGATTTGGGGTTTACCTGCGTAGACTTGGAGTCCCTCTCTATGATCCGCTCTTTGATGAGTTTGATAAGAGGGGTGATGTTGTAGAACTCTGCCTCCTCCAGGACTCCTTAGAACAAAAGGAACACACAGGTTAGCTAGTGTGTGTGCAGACAGCCATCAGGCACCTGCACTTGATTTCATTTTTCACTCATTTAATGTTGGAAACTACCGTCATAGAATATGTCATGAAGACGATGTTAACTCTTTTTCTGAGAAGTGGGGGAAACTGTAATTTGGTGGCGGATTATGTATGGATGTAAAAACGTATTAATTCTTCCAAAAGTGCGATGCGAAAATACTTGTCATTGTAATTTGAGAATATTTTCTCTCTTCCAGCCAAAAGTGTCTTTAAAAGATTATCCTGTGGTGTGGGGTGTGTTAAGAATTGTGCTTTTTCCTCCACAATCTGCTAGGACAACAATAATGTTCTACAACCGTAAATGTACTTAAACCTGTTCAACATCTACAATTATAAATCCCTTTGCCCTTACT
Organism: Leptonotus elevatus; assembly: GCF_054856555.1. Lineage (NCBI taxonomy): Eukaryota > Metazoa > Chordata > Actinopteri > Syngnathiformes > Syngnathidae > Leptonotus > Leptonotus elevatus. The sequence goes on along the minus strand of NC_141258.1, from coordinate 10,102,793 downwards.
GTGGTCTAACACCAAATTCAGCCGAGCAACGGACTCCATGATTATGACGTAAAGTGGAATGATAGCCAATTAAAAGTAACTCTAACGTCTTAAAACATTCTTGACATTATCGAATGTGTGACCTCACTAGTGTAAACATGACATTCTGATTAAGATTAAATTTGTGGAATATAAATTATGAAGCAAAATCCAGCCGTTTTTACCTATTTCAGGAGGTGGCCATTTTGCCACTTGCTGTTGACTGAAGATGACATCACAGTTGCTCAGGGCTCAGGTAACGACTAATCACAGCTCGCCTGTTTTCTGAAGCTGAGCTGTGATTGGTTGTTAGCCGATTTTCACTCGACAGCAAGTGGCAAAATGGCCCCCCTTCTGATATTGATAAAAACTGCTGAATTTTGCTGCTTAACACAATATTAACCAGAATACCATATTTAGTAGGAATGTAACAAAAAACAATTTGAACCGGAAATCCGTTTTTGATTTGAACGATGCGAGTGCACCGGCACAAGGACTAATCAATCGGTCTAAAAATAGCTTGAACCGGCAGATGGCCCGGCCAAAACGTTATAAATAGATTTTATGTTGCAGGTACAATTGCTGAAAACAGGATGCGCGCTCGAGGGTAGGGGGGAAATGGCCATATGAAATTTGCATACAGTCCTCGACGCGGCCAGTGACTCACGTGATTGGCTACAGTTCATTCATAACATCGCTCCAAGCCCACGACGCATTGCTTATATCTGCCGGCGCTGCATGCTGCTGCTAGCGAGTATTAGCAAACAAGCCGTTCTGTCGCGACCTGAGGAGGGATGAAAACGGGAATATTGTGTCGGTTTCTTCTCCAAAACGTAACTATATTGCCCCCGAGTCGCATAAAACAACTTTGATTTACACTGATTTACCTAACGTAACTGTCATTGATTGTCGTCTTAATGGTATTACAGTTGCAACTGCAGTTGTAATGCAGTAATCATGGCAAAATGTTATTGTTAATAATTGTATTAAAAACGCATGAGGAAAATAAAGGAGTAACTACCTGTATAGACACAAAAACAAATAAATAAAAATGTCACTGTACCATCATCATAATACAATAACATAGTAGCTGAGTGTTCTTAAAAATGAGGTAGAGGATATATTCCTAAAATAAACTAGTATTTATTATTGTCGGCCACTGCAACAAACATTAACACTGTGCTTGAATGAAGGAAAATAAGTGTACTGTGTGATGATTACATTAGAATGTAATGAAAAATATTGAATGAAAATCATCCTCAAATAAATGTTCAAAACACAACATTGCCTAAACATTAAAGAACCTTACAATAAGGCTAGTATTGGCACCGATACTCGCCCATCAATACTTACAAGTGTTGTATTTTATTAGGCAGATGCATGTTAAAATTGCATGTTAAAAGACTGATACTTACTAATTTGGTCTGTAACATGTCAGAGCATTACATATGCAAAAATGTTGATCAGTGCTTTCCAAAATTAAAAGGAGATGTTTGCTATTGTGCAAATTGTGAGATTTAGATCATTTTTAAATTAAACAAGATATTTAAACAATTAATGGAGTATCAAAATTAGGGGTGTTAGGAAAAAATCGATTTGGCAATATATCGCAATATTACAGAGCGCAATTCTCGAATAGATTTTTAAACATACATTTTTTTATGGGAATATTCGACAAAACGTCTTACTTAGAGTTAGGGTTCACACTTTAAGCATGGAAACATTTTCTATTAATGGAACATTAAGCATTAATATTTTATTTCAGTGCTGTTCAAACATGAAATAGACTGCAACCTGTTTGTTAAATGCAGTGGCTCAGTTATAAGCCGGAATTTTCAGATAAATAAATACATTTTCATACAAATCTTACAGTGTACATGTACAAGTTTACTGATAGTATTTTCTAAATTTGAGTTAAAAAAAAATATGCAATAATCAATCGGGATTAATCGGTACCGAATCGAATCGTGACCTATGAATTGTGATACGAATTGTATCGCCAGGTACTAGGCAATTCACACCCCTAATCAAAATAATAATAATGAATAATTTAATTTGGCAATTGACTAGTCGAGTAATCAAATAATTAATAATAAAAAACGAATCGAATCGTAATCCTAGTGAATCGAACCGAACCACCAATCGTTCCATTTTAAAATCAAACCGTCCTTGTATCAGATCGCACCCCATGTATCGAGATGCGTATTGAATCGTCTTGATTGGAGAGATTTACACCCCTAGTATTTAGACTAGTGGGGCTGCATAGAACATACTATTTTTAAGAATTTTTTTTTTGAGGGGGGGGGGGCTTCCCCTTTAAGAGATTATAAAACGGTACGTGTGCACACGTCTTAAATTATAAATAGTGACACCTTCTTCAGCTAGTTCCTTGTTGTAGACCAGTTTGCCGTGTCGCAGGTAGTTGAGGATGGGTCCAAAGTAGGTGGGGTCTCTGTCAATCACATAGGCTCCCGTCTCATCCTGTTACACAAAAGAACCAGAAAATTAGCATTGCCATGGGACATTTGGGTCGCCAATAAAAAAAATCGGATGCATTCGCTTGCTCATCAAATGTAATTATTTTGTAAGGATAAAAATGACCATTAAAGGATAACAAGCTCAACAAATATGGGCAGAGTTTGAGAAGGACAACAAGGGCGGCTATTAAGTAACACCCCCAAAAAACTTCTACTTTCAAGGTGACAGAGGATGAGGACAGCCATAATCACATCAGTGTGTTTTGGGAGTGTGTGTCTGCAGAGAAATCCACAGTGTGCTGAGAGCGGAAGGGCGGTGGAGGACGATTGGTCGTGACTTGTCAGTGTGCGCTTGACAACAGTGGGCAGGAGCTTCCTGGATGCGTCAGTTTCTTAAAAGGAAAAAAAAAATGCTACGAGCCAGGGTGTCACTGTGTGGAAGGAACCGGTCTTCTTTTAGCCATGTTTCAATACACATTATTATAGCGTGTACACAACATGATGTTTTTCCACCTCTACTGTTCTGTTAAGGATATTAGTTGAGACAAGTAGATTATGACTCCCTGCAGAGGTTAAGTACACCAACAAAAGTCTGTTTGTATTTAAAATAAATTCAAGTCCGCCTGTCAGAGCACTCTTCAGTCAAATGAGAACATAAGCATTTTTTCCCCCCCGTAAACATTTGTCTCCCTGTGTGTTATACCATCTCATAACACAGATGAGGTGATAACGCGGGTTCAGACTCGTAGCGGAATCTGACGGTTGGGCGAGACACTTCCTGTCAAATGTGCACCGACACAACTCGTTTAAAATTCACCTGCGTGATCCGCGGAAATATTTAATCAGCATCAAATAGACACAATCTTCATAAAGAGGATTATTTGGTTATAATCTGCAATCCTCGATCATGTCACATCATCCACGTATCAAGATGGACATTAACTTCATCATGTAATTGGATTGGAGCGGCCAGGGTTCAACTTGGGAGGCATTAACAGCACACAAATTGTTGATGGGGCGGCAGGGCGTCTTAATAGCAGTAATCTCATTAAAATGGTCACACGGCGTCAGACCGTGCGCGTGCACGCACGCACGCACGCACGCACGGGTTTAAAAACGGCGGAAGACCCAAAAGGCGTAGCAGACAGGAGGAAGGACTCTAGAAGCTTGTCTCAAGAGCGGGCTCGAACCTTTAAACTCGCTCTAATTAGTGGAATAGAAGGATTTTAACTTTGGATGACAATTTTCATCAATAAAGGTATTCTGCCATTAAAAATATCTGTGATGTATGGCACAAGCGTCGAGGTTTTGTTTTGCTGGTCTGTTTGGTGTAGACGCTACAATTTGCATTCATAACAAAAATAGAAGCCGGCGAAGAACGACCGAGTAAGCAAGTTGTCAAGCAAGCATAAACTTTGACATGATGTGGAATTAAAAACCTCTCTAGTGGCCAAGTGGTCCGGTGGGTGGAATAATTTCAAATGTATCCCATTTGGGCTATTTTTACTCAATGTGGGAAAAGTCATGCTGGAGCAGACCAGGCCAGTGAGCAGTTATGTTTTGAGGGTTTGACTGTGATAAAGAATTGTGCTAGCTTGTTGTTAAGGAGGATGTCAACATTAAAAGATTATTTCCAATAATATGTTCCATGTGTCTTTGCTAGTCTAAACACATCATTCTGATTACTATTACCAAAATCCACCCATTTTTAACCCATCTCAGGGGGGCGGCCATTTTGCCACTTGCTGTTGACTGAAAATGACATCACAGTTGTTTAGGGCTCAGTAACGACCAATCATGGCTCACCTGTTTTTGAGTTTGTTCATCAGATGTTCACAAGGCACAAGCTGAGCCTGACTAGTCTAAACACGGTATTCTGATTACTATTGCGTTTGTGGAATATGAATTAAGCAACAAAATCCACCCATTTTTATCCATCTCGGGAGGCGGCCATTTTGCCACTTGCTGTCAACTGAAAATGATATCACAGTTAGTCGCTCAGGGCTCAGGTAACCAATCACAGCTCACCTGTTTGACTTTGATCACGTGACGTTCGCAAGATGAGCCGTGATTGGTCGTTACCCGAGCCCTGAGCAACTGCGATTTTCACTCGACAGCAAGTGGCAAAATGGCTGCCCCCTAAGATGGATAAAAACAAGTGGATTTTGCTGCTTAATCATATTCCACAAATGCCATATTAATCAGAACACTGTTTTGACTGGTTGGGTCACATAGAATATATTGTCAAATAAATAATAATAATAATAATAATAATAGAATAAAATTGTTACCAGCTCGCAATCTCGCACTGATTTCCCCACTTCCATTGTTATTATTCAAGTGACTAAGATCAGAATTTGCTTGCAACATACTGATTATGCAATCAAACTACAATTCCCCTCTGGGCAAGCTGGCAACTGGACCGCAGCTCTGCATTCATCCGACAACCTCGACCTCAGTCAAACGTCACTGTGCATGGAAACGATGCGTCTGTCCAAACTCAAAAAATGTGTAGCTTGTGCCACTGATGAGGACACAACTGAAATCACCACTCAAACGTGTCTCTCAAGTGGGGAAAGCCTGCCATCTGGTACAAAAGAGGGTGCCTTGGATCCAGTACTATCTATCAACCATGTTCAACCTCACCCAATGACTTGCCTCCTGTTTTTGCAAGTGTGACAGCAATGTGACGGGAGCAGGAACACTCGGCTACAAACGCGCTATACCTCCTCCAAGACGCAACACTGCCGCCGTTGGGAGCGGAATGAGAGGCGGGTGAGGGAAAGGGGATAAAAAAAAAAAAGTGAGTCATTGCCGCTGAGGGTGACAAAGACGGAGAAAGTGAAGATAAAGATGTGAAGGAGAGACATCCTTGTGTGTCAGGCGATGCAAGGGTAGATCCTTTCATGTCGCCGCCGAAGGTCACATGGGAATATTACCCCCTCCAATGCAGTTCAGAGGGGGAGTCCCTGCTGCTGTTGGACAAAAAGCGCCTAAATTGAATTTAGTTTTTTGCTTTGGTTGCACGAAAGAACATCTGCTCAATTGGTGAGATTGGCATAATAAGCTATTTTTAAAAAATAAACAGGAAATACGAGCATAGACCGTTTGCTGCATGGCTTAGATTAGAGTTACTTTACAATTTTATTCCCACAAATACTGGCCCCTGCTCACGCTGGGTGTGATGCTCGCATAAAAAAATAAACACCATACCTCAAATAGCTGGCTCCTTTTTCCCCCCCGTTAAGGAAAAAAATGACTTGCGTCATGGCAAACAGAGCAGATGTGGCATCTATAAAGTTGACATTTATAGTCTGAGTGGAGTTTAGAAAGGGATTGATTGATTTCAAAATTTAAAACAGCAGTAGTAACAGATATCTACTCTATCTTACACCAAGGACCTCCTGTACAAATTATGTTCATATAAAATGCATTTGTACTAATAATGGTCTAACCTCCGATAGTCACCTTGTATTCTTTGTGCTAATGCAACTATCCTTACATTTTCGCCACTGTTTTTCATCATTAAGTTTGTCGCGAGCTGACTTAAAGCAGGGGGCGGGAAACACCCTGGACTGGTGGCTTTTCAATCGCAAGATACACAAACACTCCTAACATTCATACCGAGTCTTCAAATATGCTGAGCAGAGATGAACCAATACTCCAACGTGCTGTCAGGGTCAACAGCAAATGATTTTTTATTCAACGGCAAAGGCGCATTATCCCACACTGGTGGGAATAGTCGATGATGCTTAAATAATGAATCGCAAGTCCTGATTTCAGATTTACTGTGGATATATCAGTCAGTCCACCTTGACAACGTAGATGGTTTGCTTTGCAATACCGTGTATATCGAGTAGCCTGTGTCATTTTAAGGAGAAACACATCCCATTTGTAAGCTTTGGGATTGCTGCACGTGACGAGGATGTCGCTCTCTCCCTCCACATTGGATGCTGCTATACAGCCACTGTGACTGCGTAGCCCCCTGCAGAAGAGAAGGCACGTGTTCCTCCATCTGACTCCAGCTACATTCACACCATGGAAGGATGCTGAGCGCACGCGCACACAGTTCACTATGCATGGAGCATATCAAATAGGAATGTATGTGATAAGATGGAAAGACCGCCGGGCCGATTATCGGTATTTTGACAAATATCAGCATCGGCCTTTTTCACCAATCTAAAGGCCGATAAAGATGGTATGTCACTGAACGGCGAATGCTTGCGAACGTAGCGAATTTGGGGTTTTCATCCGGATTTGTAAGATGTTCAGTTTTTACTTGTCGCAAAGAAAGTTTGAACATGTTCAGAGTCAGGCAATTTTTCACTGTCTGCGAAGATCTTTTGAAACCTTTTGCAAACCCTGACGAAAATCCCAAATTAGCTACATTTCCAAGCATTTGTCTCAGTGACATATAGGAACCACCAACCAGCTCTGTGGCCTAGTGGTAGAGTGTCCGCACTGCGACTGGGAGGTTGTGGGCGGCCTCTGCTGCTGCTCACCGCTTCTTCAGGGGACGGGTCAAAAGCGGAGAACGAATTTCGCCCCATTTAGGTGGGTGTGACAATCAGTGGCGATTAAAAAAAAAAGAAGAACTTTTGATTTAAGTATTTATAAAAGATGTTGTTGACACTGGGAACTCCCGACACTTTTTTGTTTAAGAAATTAGGTTGAAAATTTGGAAAACTCTATTTACAGTAGAAAAAAATAGGGAGCTATTCACTTAGTTTTTCATTTAGCTTAACACATGCATAGGACCCTGCAAGCTCTGCAATTTTTATAAACACAGCTGGCGATTCTTTTTATGTTTAAAACGAAAAGAAAAACCTTAAAAGTGTGGAAAATTGCATTAACGTACATGCATAATGGCATTTCAACACAGTTATTTTATTTTTATGCTATATTTCTTTTTTACGGCAAATTAATATCAGCTTGAAATATTGGTTATCGACCTTCTTTGAGACTAATAATCGGCATCGGCCTTGAAAAAAAAAAACATGTTGGTCTATCACTACTGCTAGTACACACTTTTTCCTCATTAGTAAGACTTAGCTGCTCTACTAGTGCACTGAATTGTCTTGAGTTTGAAGTAAACATGGTGAAGCTGCATTTAGCTGTTATGCTGCACACAAATGGAATAAGCTGCCAACAGAAGCGAAGTCAGCCCCGAGTGTAAATGGTTTTAAATCCAGGTTGAAAACGTTGTTTTCACATACTTTTAATTAAGGTCTTTTAAACGGTTTTAATTTTTTCCCTTTTAATTATTATTATTTTTTAAATAACTTCCTTACGCTAAATGTTTTTTACATTGTCAATCTATGTTTTCTTTTGTAAATTTTGTAACCTACTTTTGTTTTCTCTTTTTTGCTCTGAATGTTAATTACTGTGTTTATTGCTGCTTATAGGTGTTATCTTTCCTTGTGTAAAGCACATTAAGTTGCCTGTTGTGTATGAAATGTGCAAGACAAATAAACTTGCCTTGCCTACTAGTAGTGAGGACAAAGAGTGTACTAGCACATGGACAATTCCGTCCTAGTTGGATGAAAAAAATGCCCTTACACACACAAGCTTAAAGTTGAACTAACAAATTGTGGCGTAAAACAGATTAAGACTTTCAGAAAGGTAAATTAATATAATTTGACTATAGTTAAGGGTTATCCACGTCAGAGGGATAATATATTAGAAACACCTCATGTATTGACTTTCGTCAAATACTGAGAAATAAGAGCAGGACATTAAGAACCTGCGTGGACCAGGGCGTCCTGTTCGAACTCACCGTGTCCGAGTGCAGGTCTTGCTGCTGGCACAGCCGATACAGGAACGAAGTTTGTTCTTTTAGTAGCGTTTGCCTCGTCGTCAGGAACACGGTGCCGCCGACGTTCAGCCGAACCCACTTCCCATTATTTCCTCCGCCGGGATTAATGACCGAACCGTTACCGACGCTTTGCGACGTCTTCCCGCCGGGGTCGGTCGTGTTGGCGGGAGGGGAGGTCGCGGTCTCCCCGGCTTCGTTGTCTTTGTTATTGTTGTTGTTATTATTGTTGTTATTGTGGTGGCAGCCGTGAAGCACGGGGTCCAACTCGTCGTCCGCCGTGGTGGTTGCCATTTAGAAACGGGCGCTTCGCTTCTCCTTGCACAGCGGAGACCAGCGAGTTTGACCGAGTTTGCGCCTCGGCGTTTTCTATCGGTTACCACCAACCCGCAGCACTTGTGGGCGTGGCCTTGAAGGTTCCCGGTGCATTGTGGTCTTGGTAGTTTTTCTCAGCCGTTGGCTAAGACGTCAACAACAGTTCGGAATCAATATTTATCAAATAGCATGACAAAAAGCATTGTACATTTAAATAAAATACATCATACTCACCAGAGATGCTGATTATTAAAAAATATATATTTGTAATGTAGACCGCTACAGATATGTAGCTCTGACCAACCAATCAGAAGATGGGAAAATGCTACATCATCAAGGGCCAGCTTGTGGGTCTTTCGAGGACAAATTAGAACTCTAATTGGTTAAAGAAACAGTCTCACTGATAATATAGCTTTCTATCAGCCATCACCACTGACTGAAGGTTCTGGGCAGGTTACGTTGACATAGCAGCACAATTTGTCTGAAATCTGATTTTAGAAGGAATTCTAACATTACACATATAGGCTACACATGCTGGAAGCAGTGCAGCCAAGATAATATGGGAGTAAAGACAATAAACTTTTGAGAATACATTTTATGGATTAAAATTTAGGTTATAAATAGAGCAGAAAATCTCGCCTCCTGTGCTGTACTTAACACATGTTAGTACAGAGTACAGACATTGTTTGTTTAAACATAAACTGTGTGAATACATGTCTGTCCAGCAATGTACATAGTTGAAGCTCATTTAGTATGTTGCTCAACTGGCTGTTCACTATCTTGCTCAACTTAGCAGGAAATGAAAATAGAACACACAGATGAAACAATAGTACAATGCAAACAAAGGCAAACACAAATTCACTTCATGAGTGGATCAGTGTATTACTTCATTTCGGTTACCAACAAACACTGTGAACAGGAAGAAAAACAGTCAGCTGTATTATAAGAACTCCTTCAACATAGTACATTAATTGCCTGCATTGTCCTTGTTGCTTTTCATTCTCAGTGATATGTTTTGTCAGTCCCTACTAGTCATAATTTGTATCATTTGTTTCATCCACCGGCATTGCCTTAACATTAGAAATTCACATTAGCACCTTGCTGTAAATACTCATACAGTTCTGAATTTAATTGACTGTACCTTGCACAATGACAATAAACTGAATAAAGGAATCCAAATTAAGATTCCCATAAAGTCCAATGTTTAGACTCTGGGTTACATAATGTGAATGCAGGAATTATTCAACCACATTGGGAAAGCATAAATGGAAAACCTTGGCCAATGGTATGAGAGTAAAATCGGCGTAGTGTGTTGTGTGCTACATGTCAAACAAGCCTTTCGGTGGTTTCACTGAGAGTTAAACATTAACATTTGCGGGTGATGCTGGAGGAAAAGGTCAGCATCCCCTCCTCTGGGGAATAACACTTTGCATTTTATCCAAAGATCTGCTCAACTCAATCTGCAAACAGAATGTATCATGTCTCTTTGTGTCGAATGCCAATTAGCAAATGTTAGCACATAAAAACGGACAAAACATTCAATTATACCGGTGTGTATTTACAACCAAATATTACAGAGGTGATGACAAGTGCATTTAGGGCCGCTGTAGAGTGTGTTTCATAGTGACAAAGGAAAAGTTATACTTGAGAGGAAGACCCTCGTGGGTGGTTATGTTAAAGGAGTGCCACGAGAATGGTCGCAGACCCCCCTGTGTTGTGGGGCCGTTGATTGCCTCTGCGACCAGCTGGAGAGCCATCTGGTAGTCAGTCACCTGTGTTATGAGACACGAGCGAGTCAGTTTTTTCTCGCAAATTTGCCACTTAATAATTTCGCAAATATTTGAGTTTATTTATTGTAAATTTGTGACTTTTTTTCGCGCAAATTTGCCACTTTAAAATGTCACAAACCTGTGAGTTTATTTCTTGTAGATTTGTGACATTTTCAAGTGGCAAATTTGTGAGAAAAAACAAATTTACAAGAAAATTATTGATACAGTTTTTGCTTGTAAATTTTCCACTTTATAATTTCGCAAATATTTGAGTTTATTTCTTGTAAATTTGTCAGTTTTTTCTCACAAATTTGCCACTATAATGTCACAAACCTGTGAGTTCATTTCTCGTAAATTTGTCAGTTTTTTCTCGCAAATTTGCCACTTTATAATTTCGCAAATATTTGAGTTTATTATCGTAAATTTGTGACTTTTTTCCGAAAATGTGCAACTTTATAATGTCGCAAATATTCAATTTTTTTCTCATGAATTTTTTACTTTTTTCTCGCAAAATTGCTACTTAATAATGTCACAAACCTGTGAGTTTATTTCTTGTAAATTTGTTAGTATTTTTTCTTGCAAATTTGTCGCAAATATTCAATTTTTTTCTCTAAATTTGTGAGTTTTTTTTACGCAAATTTGCCACTTTATAATGTCGCAAATCTGCAAATTAATTTTTCCTAAATTTGTGAGTTTTCTTCTTGCAAATTTGCCACTTTATAATGTTGCAAATATTGATGTTTTTTTCCTCGTAAATTTGTGATTTTTTTCTCTCGCCATATTACCCTCTCTCTCTCTAAAATATATATATTAATATATATATATATATATATATATATATATATATATATATATATATATATATATATATATATATATATATATATATATGTGGCCCTAATACACCATGGAACACAATCAATAACACGTTTAGCACAAACACATGTATTCACCTTAGTGTCAAAACAACCACCGGGGCGTGGTCTCCTTAGGCGCAGGTCGTTACGGCAACAAATTGTTTTACATGGATGGCCCTTGGCATAAGGATCTCTTTTGTAGTCTGAAACACATCCAATATAAGACACGCCTCTTACATCCACAGGTTCCAGTTTCAAATTATTTGTTCAGATTTGATTTTTAAATTGGAAATAGTAGAGCTCTGAATCGACTGTACCTATTAGCTGTATGGTCTATTTTAACATGCATGTTAAGTCAATTGAGGAGTCAGCTGTGTTAACGCCCAAAACAACTGCTTTTTTTTTCTTTTTCTTTTTAAATATGTCTACCATGCCTCCACACAGGTCATGAAAAAAGAGCCCATTATGTCAACATTGAATATTGCATCATTGCACCTACTGTTGTATCTCATGATGTGCTTGAGGGACCTGAGGTCAAACACCTTGGCCTGGTCCCTGCGTAGGATTTTGGCTCTGGGACAAAGGTCGTAGGAAAAATCTTCTCCGTATTGTCTCCACATCACATCGTACCCACTCAGGTTGTAGATGTCAACATGAAATGGAATGTTGTAGGATGGCCAGTACCCTAAAGCAAATGGTATCTAGTTAAGCCAGCAGCAGAGGTGGGTAGAAGCGAATAAACACTACTTTTACTTACTCAGTATTTACTAATTATTTGGGGTACTATTTTTTATTTTCACTTGAGTCATATCATTCAACAGTAAAAGTACTCTTGTCACAAATGTGTGGCTGTTTGTGCGTCACCTCCTCGTAAAGCTTGAGTCTGGTCAGTGTGGATAACTTTTCCAGGGATCTGCTCCACAACAGTCAGAGCTCCAGTCCTGATACTATGTCCAGGTGAAACCTTACTCAGGTCCACTACCATGTACTGGCTGTTATACGTACCTGTAACAGGGTAAGAAATGTCACTTTGTCTCCAGCATACAGGAAAAACAGGACTCATCACAACCACCGCTTTCTCTCTGACCCGAGTTATATTTCGAGAAAATCTGCGCCCACTCCTCGCCACTGTGCGCCAGGCTGTTGGCCAGGCGCACTCTCTGCCAGGCCAACAGGCTGTGAGGGCTGAGCTGAGAGAACAAGGAGGCGTTGAAGACACTGATGGAGGTTTGAGTCAGCACCAGGCCGCTACCAAGCAGGTAGAAGTCATCCAATGATGTAAGGAAGCCTGTGGGATGAGGAGGAAAATAATGTGGAGGTCACATGGAGGCCGAGGTTACAAGCAATATGCGGTACAGTACTTTCACAACAATATCACATATCTTTTCTTTTTTTGTTAGTAGAATTATGTGTTAACTAATTTCCATGAAATGCTGTGAAGGGAAATTGCAAGGGCCAAGAAGAAGACAGAAACCCTTTATAAGGCAAGGAACAATATGCCACATGCTTAACTTAAAAGCAGTAGAACTCTCCTCTTATCAGCAGAGATTAAAGCTCATTAAGTAAAAAAATTATAACTAATTAAACTAGTAACAAAATGCAAAAATAAAAAAACTTAACTAATAACAGAGGTGACAAATTCAGGCCCAGAAAGTAAAAACCCTGCCACAGTGTGGCTTTAGCCATTGATGCTAGCTAGCTAGCTAGCTGATAAGCGAGCATCATGGGAGCTAGCTCTAGCTAGCTAGCTAGCTAGCACCTGGGGCTAAAGCCAAAAGGTGGCAGGGATTTTACTTTATGGATCTGGATTTGCCACCTCTAACTAATAACTAAATAAAACTTAAATAAACTAAAACTCATGAAAACAAAACTAAAATGAAGCATTTTGGGAAAAAAGTAAACCTGCTCTAAAAAAAAAAAAAAACTAAGTGAAATGAAACAAGAGTTAACTATAATGGAAAATCCAGGATTATTATAACCCTAGTCCAAAGTAGGATTGGTTTTGTCTTACTCTTATCATAAATGTCATCTGAGGTAAGCAAGTACTGATGTCATTGTTATTGTATGTTGACAATACCGTTACAAAAAATAAAATAAAATAAAGCAAGGTTGAACGCACAAGGAATCTTCTGGTCCTCTCTTACCATTCATTTGTAACAGTTCGCGTTGTCATAAAGAAAGAAAAAAAATCTCTTCATTGTAACACAGTGAAGTCACATCCTTCCCCCTCTAAAAATAGCACAAGTTGTATTTGAATAGCAACAGAGCCTGTAAGAGGATTTTTCCTGACCTGGTCTCTGACAAATCTTTGCTGATGAAATGACTTAGCCTGCTTTGACCTGACTGTGAGGAAAAACAGTAGACTTTGTGGCTGACATTTGTGCACACATTGCATGGGATATTTAATCATCACTGCCGAAGCAGAGGAATGGATCACAGTGGATTTGGTTGAACTCTAAGCAGTTGCCCTATATATTATTTCAGAAATGTGTGCTTTGTTCAACTGGATTAGTCACAATTTGGGGTGCGTTCATTAGGTGTATTTTTCTCTGTGGAGCGTACCTGGGTAGCTGCTGAATGACATTTTTCCAGTGGCCGTATGTGCCACCCTGAGGTCCCAGTGTTTATAGATGCGCATGGTGGCTGCATAAGTGTACCAGCTGGAGTGGCCCAACAGCAGGTTCTCAAAGCCAGATGTCACCTGGGATACAGAGAAGGGACAGTGGGCTAATTAGCTTGTTTACATTCTAATCCCAAATGTTTCCCCCACCAGTGTATTCCTCAACGTTCGCTCACAGCTTGGGCTACGTGAGCCCAGCCTGACCTTTATGAGGGCCGTGCAGTGGCCCATTCCCGGCATCCTAAACGCAGTAGTCCCGGCAGAGTCGGGACGAGGCGTCAGCGCGGGGACAAGGTCCAGGAGGTCACCGACACCATTCAGAAAGTGAACAGCAAATGCAGACAGAGGCTGGGAAGGGAGGAGAGTGATATGAGTACGATGACACGGTGGTAATCATCCCCGCAAAACACATGACACACATCGATGCGTTTGCCTTTGGCCCACTGTGCAGCTCCAGCGATTAGGCCATCAATTTGGGCTAGGATCAGTCCCAAATGTTTCCACAAGGAGTCACTGTTCTGCCTCAGCTTCACTTGCTCTCTGGCCCACTGGTCCTGTTTGCTGTCGATCAGAGGAGATCGTCAACACTTTAATCCAAATCTATCAATGTTCTATATGTAAACATACATCAACATTTTACCTTAAGAATCTTTTCAAGGGATTCAGTACCTTCTCATCCTTTATAAGCTGGGGGTACATGTTGGAGTAATGATTAAATATTTGTCTGCAATGAAAAAAGAAACCAACAACATTTACAGTAATGCTTCATTTAGTGCACATTTTATTGAAAGGTTTACACTACAAAAATAAAAAGTAATCCCACCCAGCAGTGAGGTAGCCTTCCAGGTAGCCAGCCAGAAAGTATGTCGTCTCATCTTCCAGTTCGACATCTCCGTAACCTGCGCAGATCTCCAAGATGCCCCATCCAGTGAGATGAAGGCTATCATTGAAGTAACCATAAGCACCGCCCTCTGTCTCCTTTATCCCCTCTTTCAGGATGACCCTTTTCTGGGCAGCATCCCAATACACGGTGGCCTCATGGAGGTCTGTCATTGTAAGAGGATGGATCAGGGTCATAGGGTTGTGGTTAAATAACACACATTATGGAACACATGTTATAGCAGTGAAAAGGTTTTTAAATTATTTAAACGTGTCTATGTTCTTCTTTCTTGACTTGTTTTGTTCCTGGAGCACAATAAACATAATTCTATTTCTATTTGCAAGTATAATATGTCAATTTTATATTTAACAAAAAATACATTTGCGTAAACTATCTTTGTTTTCAGTAGTATAATTAAAAATCATTACGAATTTATTTGTTCAAACTCTATGAATTGAATACCAATACTCACGGCAAGTGTGCACTGATGCAGCCAAAGCGTTCAAAATGATGCACAGTTTAATGCACTGCTGCTCCATTTTTGCTTTTCTTCTTGCAGTGTATTTCTCAAATATCCGACCTCGCGCAGTCACCGTTGTTAAGAGTAAAGATGATTTGAGGAGCTTTGAGATTTTCTGAATATCCCGAAGGATGAGAGAAAAAAAAGAAAAGAAAAAAAAAGGACCACCCCAGATGGGACTCGAACCCACAATCCCTGGCTTAGGAGGCCAGTGCCTTATCCATTAGGCCACTGGGGCATAAGAACTACACATCTACGTTTGCAATTATATCTTTTTATATGACAATACGTCCATAATTCCATTAACTTTACTTTTATATTACAGTATTAGCTCTATACCGATAAAGTCGAGGACATTTTGATTAAACAAACTCATGCGTGAGGGAATCCTATCACCATGGTGATACAACGTCGAAGTTCGAACGTTCCATTTTCTCGTTTTAACAGGGGCCTAGCTCCTCGGATATTAATCCAAAACGTCACAGGTTAACAAACAAAGCGTGATGCATGCATATTAAATTTCAAGCAGTTTTTCCCATAATTGAGTAAGGGTAGTGTTATGTCCATGTTTTGGTTCAGTACGACCGGTTTTTGAATGGAACATTCGCACTTGCGCAGTACCACGCGTGCGCCGTTTCTTCATAAATCGACGGCGTTAGGGATTTCCCTAACTTGTCAATATGGAGGTAAATATTATACATATATAAACTCAGCGACTCACCTGCAACTACGATCCTATTTGACACCTACTCGACAGTATCAATGAAAGGTCAGGTGTGAGAAGTATCCTAGTGAACGCGTAACGGTTAGCTACTTAGCATTAGCTAGCCGCATAGTGACATGCGATTGTGTTAAAAACATTCTTTAACTAATGTTGCCATGTGTGTTCTTATTTAGGATCTCAAAATGTCCCTGAAGCTCCCTCGATTTGGGAAATCCTTCAGTCCGAAGAAGATTCCTCCACGGAAATCGGCATCGTTATCGAGCCTTCACACAGTAAGTTATATTTGCTCCAAAATAATAAAATATTCCAATAATTGAATGGATGTGTGGCGGCGAGCGAATTGTTTTGAGAAAACAATGTCTTGTCTTTTAGTTGGACCGTTCCACACGGGAAATGGAGCTGGGCCTTGAGTATGGACCTCCTTCAATGAACATTGGAGGACATATGTTGAAATTTGAGGATGGACAGTGGGTAACAGGTGATTACAAACACTCTTGTTGCATAATAGGCCAGTGCAGAAAATATCACAATACTTCTTGTGTGTGAGGTTTGTGTGTATCTACAGGGGATCCTTGATTTTGAAAAAAGCCATCATCTTTACATGCATATTATCCTCTGCATTTAACCCATCACAGTAGTCCTCGTTATGACTACTATCATAACCACTCCAATGCCATCACAATATATATTTCTTCTTTCTGTATGATCAGAATCAGGTGGAAATGTATCCGTCCGAGAAGTAGAACGGCTTAAGAAGAAAAACTTGCAGCTGGAGGAGGAAAATAATATCTTAAAATTGAAGATAGAAATTCTTATTGACATGGTAAGAACAGAGCGGTCTGTGTAACAAAATGTTATACAGTATTCCATCTTCATGTATTTTATTCTTCTTAATTTCTTATAATCACCGGTATTGGATTTTTTTTCTGTGTAGCTTACAGAATCGACAGTTGAGTACCACCTGATGGAGAAAGAAGTGGAGGAGAAGTGGAATGCAGGAGATAAAGTATCAACGTTGAAGAAATGACAAGCATGATGTAATGCCTTCCTTATAGGAAGTTTAAGTGGAATGAATTATGGCCTTTTGTTTTATGAATTGATAATTATCTTTACAAATGTTACCAGTCATGACTGCACTGCATAGTTTGGAGCAATACCATGTTTTATGAAGTAGGTTTATTTGGTACATGGATTTTTATTAAATTGCCTTTTTTATTACCTAATGTATATTCAGTACTCATCTGTTTGGCAAATGTTTTTTTCTATTTATCTTCACATTAAAGTGAAATCTGTAACAATGAAAGTCACTGGAATTATTTTATTGGATGGAGTTTT
This sequence comes from Leptonotus elevatus, assembly GCF_054856555.1. Classification (NCBI taxonomy): domain Eukaryota; kingdom Metazoa; phylum Chordata; class Actinopteri; order Syngnathiformes; family Syngnathidae; genus Leptonotus; species Leptonotus elevatus. The sequence goes on along the minus strand of NC_141258.1, from coordinate 10,085,466 downwards.
TGGTGCAAGACAAACCAATGACCAATTTATTTAACAATTCAATATTGTGTAATAATTAATAATGGAACACATTTTATGGATTAAATTATTATTAGTGCATAGTAATCAGAATCGGTTTTATTACCATGTAAGTGAATACATTTCACATTACTAGGAATTTGCCTCTGTGACATAAGACATAAACGAGTAACATTAAAATTACATAATATAAACATTAAAATAAAGATTAAAAATATATATAAAAAAAGATGAAACAAATCCTAAGTAATACTTTACAATGATGTGAATTTGTAAACTATGTACTGTATGATTAAACAGACCATAAGTGTTTATGTAGATAATGTAGATGGGGGGAAAAATCCCTTGAGGGATTATAAAACCAGCAAAGGTAAAAAATTAAAATACCAATATATTACCATGGTGTGTAATTTAAATAGGTAAATAGCAGTGTTCTGACCTTTTTTCTCTCCAAAAATATTTTTTCCTTCCAATACATAAGTCTGTATGAATAATAGAACAAATTAAGTGGTGGAGGTGGTGACGTTCATAGCAGTTGAGGCACTCCTGTAAGTTATATTTACAAATTTATGAGCCAGGGAGTGGCATATTTGCCAAATAAATAAACAGCCTTTTATATAAAATAGGTAGCAAAAAGGTGACGGAAGTAAGCTTTCGACGCGGGATTAAAATTTTTATTAAATGTGTCATGAATTATTAAAATATTTAAGTATTATATTTACTTATTAAAGCAATAACGTGTCATGAATTAATTATTTAATTATTTCAACATTTAAGTTGTTGCAGTTGAATTAGCTCATAACCCCTCCCAACGAAATAAAACAGTGAAGCTGATTGGCGGATGTAACTGTCACGTCAAAGTGTGTCAGTGGCTGCGCAGGCGCAGACAGTGCAGCGGGAGCGCATTTTCGCTTAGCGCTTTAGCTTGATAACCAAAACGCCAAGTTCAAACTGTTTAGCCTTTCTTCTAACTGCATTTTAACGGCGTGTCGTACATTTTTTGAAACGTTACTCAGCGGCATCTGGTTGCACTATTGTTGACGTTATACTTCATCATGCCGAGGGGCGGTAAGTGTCACAGTTTAAGCATTTAAACAGTAATTTGAGCAAGCTAACCGTAGTGTCGAGAGGTAGCATTTACGCATGCTTAGCTTGTAGCATGCTAGTACTGGGGGCTATGTTAGCATTATCGGCCAAATAAGCATTCCCAATTTGTATAAGTATTCATTAAATTGTTCATTGTAGGAGTAGAGCTATCTGCTTATTGTTAGCGTTTCGTTATAGATCGTTTTCACCACTATATTTGTATTTGTGCCATAATAGTTTACCCCCACTAACGTGACCATGTGTATAATAGATTTGGCTCCTTTTGACAGCTTGACTTGTTTTTGAAGTGCAGTGTGATTAGCCCGATAATTGTAACCGTTTGTTGTTTAGTGGACTCATAAAACACTTACAGTTGGTTTTATTCTCACATGCTTCTATTTTTATTGTTATTGACATGCATGTATTAATTGGCACAGGGAAAAAGGGCCATAAGGGCAGAGGGAAGCAATTCAGCAATCCTGAGGAGATTGACCGACAAATGAAAGCCCAGAGAGAACTGGTAAGTTAAGAAATAATTTGATGGTATTTTCTATCAGCAATTGTCTCTATCTAATGTGCTACTGTTTCCCTTCTCCTCCAACAGGAAGCAAATGCTGGTGTGGAGAAAGAGAGCGGTTCAGAGTCTGAGGAGGAGAGTAGCAGCGAAGAAGAGTCTGAGGTTGACATCACCGATGTTATTTTACTTGACTGCCAGCTTTCGTCAGTGTGTCGCTAACATGTTGGTGTTTGCATGCAGTCTAAGAAGAGGAGCGGTGTGGAGGGACTGATAGAAATTGAAAATCCCAACCGCATTTCTCAAAAAAGCAAGAAAGTGGCCGAGTTGGATGTCGACGCTCCCCGAGAGCTGTCTCGCAGAGAGAGGTGGGTCCTAAATGCAAGAAATTTGGAAATTGATGCTGTGTACTGGGATAGGGAGTGATAGAATTATCAAACTGTTTTTTCATGATGGTAGTCATAATGCAGAACATTTTTAAGAGGTTTTTTTTCATACCTACTAAATAGGATATCTTCCCAATTTACTTTCAGTAAGATGGGAGTGCCATCTTATTGTTTACACATGTTAATGTAGCTGTAGTGCCATCTTGTGGCATATAAAGGCCTTGAGGAAACTTTATTTTTTTTAAGTCACTCGAATTACTCGAGGACTCTTTTCATTTCAAAAGTACGGAAGTGAGTGAGGCTGGCCTCTTGTCCCACGAGTCGACGTATTCTTGATTCATTGCGTGCTGTCCGTAACCTTGAAACAAGTTTTTGACATTATGCCGTCCGCCAGGGAGGAGATCGAGAAGCAGAAGTCCAAGGAACGCTACATGAAGCTTCATCTTGAGGGTAAGACGGATCAGGCGAAAGCTGACCTGGCCAGACTCGCTATTATCAAGAAACAGCGGGAGGATGCTGCTAGGAAGCGAGACGAACTCAGGAAAGGTGAGGAGACTTGACTCTGGGCAGGAAGTAACTCTTAAACCCAACATCCAAAATACTGATTTTACATTCCTAATAGAGGTTTATAGTGATTATCCTATTTAAAATATGAAATCTCTTGTTTGCTTGTCACAGAAACCGATGAGGCCAAAGCAAAACGTTAGCCGCTACTCCAAGAACTTCAACATGCACTTCGGTTTCAGAGGAACGGACAGGCGAGGGAACAGAACATGTCATGGCTGCCCCCAAGTTCCATCCAAGTCCTCCACGTAACAAAAGAGGGGCAGTGTGCTCCACACAGCCAAAACAAAAAACAAAAACCCAGGTGAAATCATCAAGATGAAGACAAATACAACATTTAGGATCCCTCCGCAGGTTTTCTAAGTGCTTACACTCACCTTTTACTCTCCTTCCGCCATCTTAATTCTTAACGCTGCTAATTATCTGCATTCCTTTGCGATTCATATGTTTTTACAAGATGTTGTCGGGACTGAAAATAGCAGGGAGCTGACACAAGGAGGTCTTAGGTGCTTTAACTTTTCCTTCCATCCGACTCGTTTTTTGAAGGTCGGAGAAACGGACGCAAATTGAAAGTAACATTTTCATTTCCCCAACACATGACAAGTTTATGAAGTGGACGTTTCTTGTAATGCCTCAAAGCAGAAGGACTATTACTTGAACTACCTTTTGATAAGCTTTGTTTAGTTTTACTTTTATGAATAGATAAACACCATAGCATCTCTTTGGAAGCCTTGCATCAAAGTGGCCTTGGTGCGATTCTGCTGGGATACTTTTTTTTTCTTTTGTTGCCTTTTTTTCATAGTTTACAAAAGACCACCTCACTGTCTTTTTACCTAAGGTTTTCTTTTTTCTTTTTTCCTTTTTCTTTTTTTCTTTCTTTTTCTTTTTTTCTTTTTTCTTTTTTTCTTTCTTTTTCTTTTTTCTTTCTTTTTTTCTTTTTCTTTTTCTTTTTTTCTTTTTCTTTTTTATTACAGCCTTTCATTTAAAAATTCTCGACTCAAACAGAAGACTTTCCTCACTTGTATTTTCTAATTTGACAAGTAAAATATCCACTGATGTACAATCAGTTCAGGCTATAATAATAACAATCACACACTCTTATAAAAGAACCGACCCACCAATTGTTTTCAGACAAACGAAAAGCAAACTGCAACATAGAAACGAGTTCCTCAACTTTTCCCTCACAAATTTGAAGTCATTTAATAAAGAAATTGATACATAAATTGAAATTTGTTTTGCATCGATGCCCAATGTGTTGATTGAGTCGGCTGCCTTAGTTTTTTTTCCCACATATAATTGAATTTATATATACATATACTGTATTGTTTTATGGATATGCCATTTGTGGGCTGTTTATTACAATCATCCCTCTGATTTTTTAAATATATATTTTTTACATTGTGACATGAGTACAGGGATCCATATTCAAAAGTAGGTACCGGTAGTTAAAGTCAAAAGTAATCGATACTCTGGTACAGATACCTTGAAGTAATCAAGTACACTAACAGAAGTATTTGTGCTAAGTTACTTCCTCCCACTGAACAAGACGTGCATAAAGTAGTAAGGTGTAGTTGTAACAAGTATCTGTAGTTGATAAGCGTAACTGTTTGCTAGTCAAATGAAGAAGGGGAAGAGAAAAAAACAGCTCTTCCCGCTCACATTGCATCCGTGCAACTTCCTCATTAACCGCTTAAGAGCTTGAGCGAGCGCATCTGAAACGAGAACTAAAAGAGACGCGCAAAAGCACGCCATCAAGTAGGACGTAGCCGCACAAGTATCCGGAGCAGGTCAGGCAGTGTGGAGGCGAGACGACCAACAGCCGCAATGCTCCGACAGTCTCTGAGCATTCTGAAGCAACTTGGGTCTTCTGCAAAGTAAGTTCCTTTTGTTGCTTGTCAATGTAATTCTGAATGTAATTACACTCAATGCGGTTAGTATTGTGTTGTTTTCTGCTTTAAAAATGCACCATTCATTTAATCAATATGCAGCAGCATAAGGTACACCCGAACAATTGCAATCCAAATTTTGCCTGCATGCAACATGTCAGTTTGTTTTTGTGTCACTGTCTCTCGCTCTGACACATCCTGAGTGGAAACGGCAGCAATCGTGCAACTGCAAAAGAGAAACCACACCAGTACACAAAGCATCTCTGTAGTGTGTACAAATATGTGTATAACAAGTTTTAATAGTAGCATGCTATTCTGAACGGCTCACTGCATTTCCCCATGTCCTGTAATATAACTTTTCTCTTTGAGTTGATGATTCTCAAAAAGTGAAGTTTAGAAAAGGGAACTGCCAGTTGCTCCAAGATATTGTCATACATTATTGTATGTGAGGTGTACGTTGCGGTTTCGAGACTAGTCAGTGTCATCCCTGCTATGTGTTTTTGAAATGCTTTTACATGACTGCAAGTAGAGACTATGAACAGTTCTGACATGAGTGAAGCAAACAACATGAAGGCCGTTTGCGTTTTTGTTACTTGTCAGTCAGGCCTCGGGATGTTCTAAATTTGCATTACAAAGTTGCCAACATCAATGTTTGATGAACAGCTTGAATTGTCAGACAACTTGTGAAAACCACAGTTACTGTATTAACAGAAATGTCATACAGCTCATCTACTCCATTTTTTGGGGGGGGGGGTTGACTTCCCCTTTAAATGTATTAAATATTTGCAGGTCACAAGATGTCAGTGAGCTTCTACACTCAGACTTGGTTGTGGTGAGAAACTGAAACACATTTTAGTTACTTTGAGTTGGCCCGAATTCAGCGTGGTTTACCAAACGATTTTCTGTTTGCTGAAATGAAGGTGGAGCAGCGGGTGGAGCCTGCCAAGAGAGCAGCGCAGATGCTACACAAGAAGCTGCAAGGCTGCATGCAGAGTCAGATGGGGATAGATGCTGAAAAACGGATGGTATGAATGAATGCAAGACCAACAAAAAAAATGGAGTAGACTGTTCCATCAACATGTTTTTTTCTCCACAGAAGAAGCTGCCTCTCATGCTGCTGTCAATCAGTATGGCGGAAAACTTGAAAGACTTTGACGCCGAGTCGTCCATCAGGTGAGCTAAGAGTCATGTGATAAGCTCCTGACTGACTGTTTTTTTTTTTTCAGTTCTGTACCAAATAGGAAGAGAGACAAACCACACGGGCTTGTGATGAAACACGCAACAAAATGAACAATAATGAAAGTGTCTGTGTGGCAGGAAGGTGTTGGAGATGTGTTGTTTCATGGAGAAGAACTTGGCCAGCCTCCTGGCAGTCTTTGAAATCAAAGTGGAAAAGGACGTTTTGGAGCCACTGAATAAACTCAGTGAGGTGAATAAAAATGTATCTTGACTTGAGGGGAGATATGGAACATTGACATTAAACTTCAGGTTCGGCATCATTACGTCCTTTACTGTTCTTCTTTCAGGAGGAATTACCAGAGATTCTCAAAAATAAGAAGCAATTTGCAAAGCTAAATACGGACTGGAACAATGCTCGACTCAGGTGAGTTTTTTTTTTTTAAATCGCCTTTTAACTTAACTGTGTTCAAGATACGAACTCTGAACCCCAGGAGCCAGCAGGCCAGCAGTGGTCCACAGGCCAAGCAGGACGGTCTCAAGGAGGAGGAAGAAGAAGCGCTGAGGAAGTTGGAGACCATCAAGGTACCAGCGTTCGTTCTTGAACAAAACATCTCCAAGGGTTGAACTTTTAACAGTATGTTGATCTTGTCTTTACAGAATCAGTATTCGGCAGATCTGTATCACTTTGCCACCAAAGAAGACGACTATGCAAGCTACTTCATTCGCGTATGTTAAAAAGATTCTATGCATGTTTAGAAATACATGGAACCTCCATTTATCGCAAAATGTAAATATCTGCGATTTAGAGACCATTAACATTTGATTTTGTAGGTTTGCCCCTCCTACATGCTATAAACATGTTCAACTAAACTACCTGTATGTAATTTTGTCACGTGAGGTGCAGAGTTAGGACCCATTCAGTAACGCTAGGGCAATGCACAATTCTATACGACAGAATAAAGGCTTATATGACAAAATAAGAGCCACAAATACAGAACCTAAAATACAGGACCTAAGAGTGACAATTACAGGAACATAGCAACTGACAACTTCATCATCAGAAGGGACATGGCAACTGCATAGCAACTGAAAAGTTAAACATCACAAGGGACATAGCAACTGACAACATCATCATCATCACAAGGGACATAGCAACTCACAATTTCATAATCAGAAGGGACATGGCAACTGCATAGCAACTGAAAACGTAATCATCACAAGGGACATAGTGATGGCATAGCAACTGACAATGTCATCATCACAAGGGACGTAGCAACTGACAATTTCATAATCGGAAGGGACATGGCAACTGAAAACGTAATCATCTTAAGGGACATAGTGATGGCATAGCAACTGACAACTTCATCATCACAAGGGTCGTAGCAACTGACAATTTCATCATCACAAGGGACATGGCAATTGCATATTAACTGGCAACTTCAACATTGCAAGGGACATAACTGGCAACTTCACCATTGCAAGGGACATAGCAACTGACTTCATCATCACAAGGGACATGGCAAGGGACATAGCAACTGACAACTTCATCATCACAAGGGACATGGCAAGGGACATAGCAACTGACAACGTCACTATCACAAGGGACATAGCAACTGACAATTTGATCATTACAAGGGGCATTCAAACGGCACAGCAACTCACAAATTCATCTTTACAAGGGACATAGCAACGGCATAGCAACTGACAACTTCATCATCACAATGGAAATGTCAACTGCATAGCAACTGACATCATCATCATCACAAGGGATATAGCAGGACCATAACAACACAATGACCCCATGACCTAACCCAAAACACAGTCATAACATAATTTAATCTTGATGACAGTTCTATCTTACATAACATACTGTGTAATGTGAAATGCTATAAATGAAATAACAAAAATGAGCATAGTTGTTCCGCTAATCAGAAACCTTCCACCAAATGTTACTGTCACACACATAGAGCAGCAACACATTGTGGGGACCTGCATACCTACCATCCATTAGATATGAGTACGGCATGGCATGCAAAGCTTGGGCATGAAAAATGAACCGTGATATAGCAGGGGAATTCTCTAACTCATTATTTTTCCTTTCACTGAAGCTTTTGGAGTTGCAAGCGGAATACCACAAATATTCACACGAGTTTCTGGATAAAAATATCACCGAACTCAAAGAGAATCACAGCCAGAAAGGTAAGTTCAAGCATTTATTTTCCACACGGGCTTGCCCTTGAGTTAACCTTGCTCTACGTTTGTAATCCACTACAGGGCCACCAGCAAACCCCTTGGGACCCAAAGTTTTCGGGGAGTCTCTTGCCTCTCATCTGCTTCAGAGTAACCAAGAAATCGCAGCACCCATTCAAGAATGTGTTCACATGCTGCTCAGAACAGGGATGAGGGAAGAGGTAAGACCGTTTTAGTCGCTGATCAGATCATTTGCATAAAAGCTGGAGGCCATTCTGCGCTTGTGCACTTATTCTCCAGGGACTATTTCGTCTGGCGGCGGCGGCCTCGGTGGTGAAGAGGCTCAAGACTTGCATGGATCAGGGGACAGTGGATCACAGCGAGTTTAGGATGGACCCTCATGCTGCGGCTGGTAAGCGATTATCCATCTCTCTAATGTAAAGTGGTCAGTGTACAGCATCTATAGTGTCACATTGACTTGTTGGTGTTACAAGCTCTAAATTTTAGGAAAAACACCCTGAAACTGATTGTTTATCAGCGTTTTTATGTCCAATTATTCCAATAGGAGCTCTGAAGTGTTACCTGCGAGAACTTCCTGAACCACTAATGACCTTCGAACTCTACAAAGACTGGTTTAAAGCAGCCAGGTTTGTATAAATTCCCATTTTCAGTTTCATATCTGTGACTTTAAAGGGAACATGTTATAGAAAAGTGAGAAATTCTCTTGTTCACTGTTTAATAATTGATGCTAATTTAGTTTGGATGCACAGATTAGCATTAGCTAACAGCATCAGCTACTGATCAACAACAGGATTGCTCTGTTGTTGATGCAGTGGGGTTGTAGTTCTTGACTTTTTGTGTTTTTAGTTTGTGTTTTACTTTAAGACACCTGTGAGCTGCTTTAAATTGTGAAAAATGTGAATTGTACCCCTCTACAGTAAAAAAAACTGCACAGAGAAGCTGGAGCAGTTCCGTATACTACTGAAGAAACTGCCGCCTGAAAACTACAACAACCTCAGGTGCGGAATTATTTTCCTTTTATAATCATTAACTCACAGTGAACAAACACTTGTCTCGTTTTTTTTTTATGTTTTCTAACAGTCACATGCGCATGATGTGTGGAAACACACTTCTAAAGTGGCGGCGTGAAAATGTACGGAAGCGTGGAACTGCCAATGTGGTGTAAAATTTTTATTTGGCAAATACGTATAAATGTATTTATGTGAACGTGTTTACAAGTACGTTCAAAGGTAGGCTGCTTCATTATGGGGGAAAAAATAATCACTATTATTCAAACGATTATTTATATTTTGGTACAAAACAAGAAAATGTTTAAGCATTTAAAAATATTAAGACCAATAAAAAAAATAGAAACACTATAATTATGTACGTTCTTTTGGGACCAAACAGAATTTATAACAAGACTAAGTGCAATTTCTGCAGAAATTGCGTGGGAATGCTGAAAGCTGAATGCTAAGATGAATGCTAATAGCTGAATGCTAAGATGAATACTAATAGCTGAATGCTAAGCGGAATGCTTATGGACCTAAATTGAAAGGTAAATTATGTGAAAATTACAATGTATTATTTGTAGTTGAAAGATAAATGAATAAAAAGAACACTTGAACCCGGGAGGCATGAATTTTTGAATTAAGTATTTATATGGAAAGTGTTATCTGAAAGTACCCTCTATTCATTTAGATGAAAGAGTGTAAACATATAAAATAAAAATCACTCAATAGCGCCACCTTGACATGTAGTACCCTCTATTCATTTAGATGGAAAAGTGGAACTAATGATATCCAATAAAAAAATAATTTAAAAAATCACTCAGTAGCGCCACCTAGGCACGCAGTACCCTCTATTCATTTAGATGGAAAAGTGGAACTAAAGATATCCAATGAAAAAAATAAATAAATAAAAATCACTCAATAGCGCCACCTAGGCATGCAGTACCTTCCGTTCATTTACATGGAATAGTGAAACTAATGATATCCAATGGAAATGCCATTTAAAAAAAATAATAATAATTTAAATCAATAACTTTTTTTTTTTTTGCTTGGACATGCGCAAATCAATATGTTTTTAGCATTACTGTACAGTAAATCTGCTCTCACACAGCATTTCCTGCTATCCTTCCAGATACCTGGTGCAGTTCTTGTCGCTGCTGTCCGAGCAGCAGGCTGCAAACAAGATGACTCCCGGTAACATTGCTATCGTCCTGGGGCCCAACCTCCTCTGGCCACAAGCCGAGGGGTAACTACAGGTGTCCAAGAACACGTTTGATAGCCGCCAACAATCTCATCCCGTCTGCTTGCCTTCTTCCTATGCAGAGAGATCGGCCTGCTTGATATGGCGTCCGCGTCCTCGGTTCAGGTGGTGACGGTTATTGAGCCTCTGATTCAATACAGCTCCGTGCTCTTTCCTGAAGGTACAAACCCTGAATATGAATACTACTACGTTCACTATACATGAGCGGAGAATTAAGGAATTTGTTGTTGTAAATTGTTATTCAGAGGTGTCCTTTGAGATTCCGGAGAGGGTCCAAGGTGACGACTCCATGATTTCGGAACGCACGCTACTGTGCAGAACAGTCTCCACTCCCTCCACGCTCTCCTCTTCAACTCATCGTCTCCCTTGCTCGAAGACAAGCAGGTCATCACAGTCAAATCAACATCGCAGTGTAGTAGGATGCAATTTTTAAATGTTTTTTCATATTATTCTTATGCACTTTTTTTTTTTCCTTATGTTTGTAGCATGTTCCCTCAGGACGGGATCAACGTCGTCTCTGTCAAATCGGCCCAACGCTCAGCGCGGGCTGCTTCGGCACACGAGGCCGCAACCACCGGCCAAAAAGATACCGCCGTACTCAGCAGCTCAGAACCCACAAGACCAAGCTTGTTGCCAAACCAGAACCCCATCCCGCATCCCAGAACCGCAGGGTCCGACCCAGGGCCGAGCAGGGACCCGGAGCGATTGGAGTCCGTTTCGGAGGCCCGGCCCGTCTCAGCTAAAGCGGTTGTGACGATCAGCACGCCAAACAAACGTGAGTCAAAACACATGAATTTTTGTACGCAAGGGCTACATGTTAGATATGTAATTGTTAATTATTGTAATAATGAAACGATAAGTCGTTAATGGTATTATTTTTATTTTTATTTTTTTATTTAATTAACTAATGGTTTGATTTTCAAATCAATAACAATTTAGAATAACGTTTCTACCACCAAGTAAAGTAAAGAAAGTAGACTTTACGACATTACTTTATAAAACCATTTTTTTACCAGTTTATTTGTTTTTATTTTATTCATTAAAAAAAAAAAATATATATATATTCATTAATTATTTTGTTTATTTATTATTTATATTTTTAAAAAATGATGCAGTTTACTACATTTTTTTTTGTTTACCAGGTTTTATTTTATTCGTTATTTTTATTTTTGTTTTTATTTATTTATTTATTTTTTCCCTATTTATATTGAAAAAAATAGTGCCGTTTACTACAGTGAATACTAGTGTGTGACGTTTGACTTTGCCTTACTTTATAAAAAAAAATTTTTGTTTACCAGGTTGTTTTTTTATTTTATTCGTTATTTTTATTTTTATTTTTTATTTTTTTCATTTTTTTTTTCCTATTTATATTGAAAAAAATAGTGCCGTTTACTACAGTGAATGCTCGTGTGTGACGTTTGACTTTACATTACTGTATAAAACCTTCTTTTTTTTTACCAGTGTATTTTTTATTTATTATTTACTTTATTTCCTATTTTTTAATGCTTAATAAATTTCCTATTTATTTATTTATACTGTTTACTGTAGTGAATGCTACAGTGTGTGACGTTTGACTTTACAACAGTGTTTTGTTTAAAAAATGTGCTTTTTGGGGGAGCTCAAATTAATTAATGGCATTTCAATTATTTTCTATGGGGAAAAGTAATCTGATAAACGGTACAAGTGAATTTAGTTACGATTCCGAACTAATACTGAAAACGAGATAAAAAAAAAAGAAAGAAGAAGAAATCTATTTTGGCTATCCGAATTTAGGAAAAGAAACGGCTAAATCAATATAAGAAAATATTACAAGACTCTTGAAGTTGCAAGTGCTCGGCGGACCACATTAAAGAATCGAGCTGGCCGTAGGTGGCCCCCGTGCCATAATTTAACCATTGTTTTAGAGTAAGTGCGATTTTAAATGTGTGCTGACATGTTCAGAACCGTTTCAGTGACCCAAAACCCATAATCGGATTTCCTTCACTCGTTGTTGCTGGTTGTTGTTGAGCGCAGCGATTGAGTTCAAGGCATTTTCCATGCGTAAAGTCTTGGATACATTCTTGACATCTATTTTTTCCCCCTCATTCTGATTCAATTCTAATTTTAAAGTCAGAATTTTGAGATTAAGGTCAGAATATAATAAAATCAGAAGAATAAAGTGAGAATTCTGTATTTAATCTCAGAATTCTGACTTGATCTCATAATTCTGGAGTGAATTCTGACTTTATTCTTCTGACTTTATTCTATTCTGACTTTAATCTCAGAGTTTTGATTTTAAAGTCAGAATTCTCACTTTATTATGTTGACTTTATTATATTCTGACTTGAATCTAAAAATTCTGACTTTAATCTCAGAATTCTCAGTTTATTCTATTCAGATTTTAACCTAAGATTTCTGACTTTAAAGTGAGAATTCTTACTTTAAAGTCAGAATTCTGAAGTCAGAATTGTCACTTTATTCTATTCGGATTTTAACCTCAGAATTCTTTGAAGTGAGAATTCTCACTTTATTCTCAGAAATCTGAGATTAAAGTTAGAATAGAATAAAGTGACAAATCTGAGATTAAAGCCAAGATAATAATATAAAAATAAAAGATAACAGCAGGAAGTTTTGCACTACCCACCTAATATCACCCACTCGGATCATGCGTCATCGTGAATGTCCTAACCACGATGGCGGTGGGCCCCGCTTCCTCACCGTACTTTTCTTGACGTCACTTTCACAAGCCCCCCTCTTAGTGTAGCCGAATACAACAGGCGTACCTACTAAATGGTCCATTGATTTACATCCTGTCAACTGTCTGGTTTACAGCAAAGAGGAGCGTCAGCGTGAGAAAAGCCAACGAACCGTTGACGGTTCACTACAGCGCGGCCAAAGCGCCCGTGCCGCCAAAGCCTCTGGCCCCTCCGGCTCCCGCAGCGACAATCGGGACCCAGGTGACGCGTCCGCCCCCTCCAGCCCAGCCGGTTAGTCTTAAAAAGCCGCCGATGAAGAAGCCTGGACTCAAAGCCCCCAGTTGCCCCCCGCCGCTTCCTCCTGTGTTACAGTCCAAGGAGCCCCCCCCCCGATAGCACAGTAAGATGAGATGTCCAAATTCTAACAATGGAGAACTGTATTTATTTCCCACCCGCCGCTCCTTCATTTCCTAGAGAGCAAATAAAAGCACACATCTAAAAATAATAACGTCACTTCCAAGCCTAGAGATTGAATATTTAGGATACAAAATCCACAAATATAGCATCTTTATTTCCAATTCATGTCATTATTGTGTATCATACAATATAAAGTTGGACTACACTATGTTCTGAAGGTGCTTATAAGTACGGTCAGCTGATATTTTCATGTACATTTTTGTAGGCAATAACATAGACATGGCAATTTGTCTATTAAAAACAGTTCCTCGTTAAAGGTTGCACAGAGTATAGAAAAGGTCTGCACATAACATTGTACAGCATATACTGTAGTTGATAACACCAAATATGGTGTTATTGGTCATATAGTAACTGTCATCCATTAAGACGTTATAAAAATGCTTTTATGGCTTGACCTTTCTCATCTATGTCAAGGTAAGTCTCCCTTAACTCATTCAAACCCAAAAATGTATTTATTTTTTAATACTTTGTTCTTCACGCCCAAAAACGTATTTATACGTTTTTTAAATGCTAGAGCATACAGAAGGCTTTGATACAGCTTCTGACATGAATAGGTCACTTAAAGCAATGGTAGTTATTACAATAAACGGCCAGCAGGTGGCAGCAGAGCATAAGAGCTCAGCCGGGGCCATGTTGCAAAAAGCTCTTTTTGCCAGTTTTCAGCATAAATATAAATAATGATGAAACTTAGCTATTTTATAATGCTAATGGCTGCAAAACGGAAACAGATAGAAATTTGAAATGTATTTTTTTTCCTGATAAAAGGTTCCATTTTTTTTTATAGCAATAGAACACAATATTCTGTGGGCCTTGCAAAATCTGCCAAAATCCAGTAAAACAGCCGGGAGCGAAGGGGGTTGCTTCAGTGAAAACGGCTGGGAGTGAATGAGTTAAAATGACTTGAAATGTTCTTAAATGCTGACTATGCACACCAACCTCCAGAAACCTTTTATATGTATCAAATGTCTGCTATTCAGCTTCGGGAGGCCATCTCAGTGATGCGAGCACATTAGAATACTGTTGGATTGTCGTCCTCTCAAACAGGAGGAAGCGTTGAGTTGAAAAAGAATGGCGGGACCTTTTGGTTGAGTCACTTTAGTGTTTCCGCTTTTGCTTAATCTTCAGTGGAAGTGTTCTTTGGTTTGAGCCTCAGTTCAATAGAGTAGTCACAAAAAGCTACAATAGTGCTTTCGGGTGATATTTTTTTTGCCTAAAGCTGCCACAAGCTGGCAACACAGCACGCATTTTGCCAAAATGAAATTCCTCAACTTACTTCAACATAGTGCCTTGCCACCAATATGGCACAAAATGGTGTCAATTGAGCTCCTCAACCAATTTCTACATAGTTCTTTAGCACAATGGTACGACAAGATGGCGCCAAAGTAGTGCTTTTATTTATTTAGCCTGTGCACGTAAACGGTACGTTTCAGCGAGCGCATTTTAGGTTCAACATGCAATTTTTTTAATTCACCCAAAATCTTAATATCTTGAACTTTTTGTACATTGAAAATATGTCAGTCCTTTTTTTCGATCCATTTGCAGCGAAAATTAATCATTGCGCCATTAGTGGAAACATATAAATCTACAGAAGAGGATTAGGGCCAGCGAAGACAAATAAAAAGGTTGGCAGGATTCTGACTTTATTCTCACAATTCTGACTTTAATTGTCACGTTATTTTCAGAATTCTGATTTTAAACTGATAATTCTGATTTTAATCTCAGAATTCTCACTTTATTTTATTCTGACTTTTAAATCAGAACTATGAGATTAAAGTCAGAATAGTCAGAAGAATAAAGTGAGAATTTACTCCAGAATTCTGAGATTAAAGTCAGAATTCTCATTTTAAAATCACAATTTTGAGATTAAGGTCAGAATATAATAAAGTCAGAAGAACAAAGTGAGAATTTTGACTTTAATCTCAGAATTCTGGAGTGAATTCTCCCTTTATTCTTCTGATTTTATTCTATTCTGACTTTAATCTCAGAGTTCTGACTTTAAAATGAGAATTCTGACTTTAATCTCAGAATTCTCACTTTATTCTTCTGACTTTATTATATTCTGACTTTATGATGAGTCACTTTAAAGTGATAATGTTCACTTTATTCTATTAGAATAAAGTGAGAATTATGAGATTAAAGTCAGAATTTTGACTTTAAAATCCTGCCAACCTTTATTTTTTTCCCTCTTCACTGGCCCCAATCCTCTTCCGTATAAATCCAATATTATTCACCTTACAAAATAATATCCTCCATGTGCAGTTTGAGTGTCTTTGTTGATTACTGGATCAGAATTACAGAAGAATCACAGAGTATATCCGATAATGACTTTTACTTTCATGTTAAAACAACTCAGACTTTGATTTCATCATCATCATCATCATCCGTGTAGCTATAGGATATCTTCTTCATCTTCCCTGAATCCGCCGCCTCCATCCTGTTGTGACTGCTGTAATGGCGTGCAAGCACATTGGCCGCACTCTGGAAGCGCTCGCTCTCCATCCTCACAGCTAACTTCCCTCGCTCAAGTGAGCCTCCCCTCCCGGACACGCCGACTCCGTTCACATTATTGCCGCTCCCCTCGTCGTCATCCCATTCCGCCCCTGGTGGATTCTTCTCGCCCGTGCAGTCCTCTCTCAGCAGGGAGTCCACGTAAGAGATAGTAGCCGAGTCCATCTCGGATCCTTCGTTGGTGAGCCCCCACGGCGACCCCGTCTCGTCCCTCTCCCAGGTGTGATTGTCTCTGTCCAGTAAGCCGAACACCTCGCTCATGAGGGAGGGGCCCAGGTCGAAGTTGAAGGTGTCCAGGGAGGTGAGCGAGGCGAAGGAGCTGGAGAATGCGGTGGGTTTGGGGTCCAAGGTCACAACGGCGGCAGAGCGGGTGGTCAAGATGGCGTCGGCGGGGTCGGTCAGAGAGCCGCGGTGCACGTTGATCGGGTTGGACACGGAGGGCTGCTGACGCTCGGAGCGGGACAGACGAGGGAGTGTGACGAAGCCGGACTCCAAACCTAAAGAGAGAACATTTTAAATACATGACATACTTCGTTTTAGAAACATCACCATTGCTAATTAGCATCGAGTTTCAGGCGTGATATTCCTTCAAATAATGAAAATTCACACATAAATAACAATACAGAATGGTATATATTCTTCCTAACACAGTATGTGAAAAATGTTACACTATTCCATCACAACTTTCTTCTTCTACTCTTTTTAAATTAACTTCTTGTGTTTTTCTCCATGCTTGCTTGGCACCACACTGCCCCTAAGAGGCCAAAGTGTGCATAGCAGGAACAGTCTTTTGATTTGTATTACTATTATTTTAATATATTATTATTTTGACTTATTACTTACTTTACTTATTTCGCTGGCATTGTACCTCCAAAATGGTCACTTGCTAATGCTAATGCTAGCAGTTGATAATTAGCAACGAGTTCCAGGA
Organism: Leptonotus elevatus; assembly: GCF_054856555.1. Lineage (NCBI taxonomy): Eukaryota > Metazoa > Chordata > Actinopteri > Syngnathiformes > Syngnathidae > Leptonotus > Leptonotus elevatus. The sequence goes on along the minus strand of NC_141258.1, from coordinate 10,068,781 downwards.
GTGATATTCCTTCAAATAACGAGAATTCACACACAAATCTGTAGTTAAGTAATATGACAATACAAAGAGTGGTAATTTTGATCACAACTTTCTTCTTCTACTCTTTTTAACTGCTTGTTTTCTTCCTTGCCTGCTCCCAAGAGGACAAAGTGTGCATAGCAGGAACCGCAGGTATTTTTTTTGTTTATCTTTTGTTTTTTATTGCAATTATTTTTAATATATCATTACTGTATTTTACTTTGTAACTAATTAGTATTTTACTTTGTAACTAATTAGTTTCTGGTTGTTCTTTCAAGTTATTTTTCGCTGGCATTGTATCGCCAAAATCGTCCATTTTCAGGAGACGCAAAAACAGTATGAATAACATTGCCTCATCAAAGACAGCAAGCCATTTTCAACACTTTAAATTGGTCAGTAATTTGTAAAAAAAAATAACACCCACAGGTGTGGACTGACCAAAAGTATAAAAAAAAATAATAATAAATGTGCCAAATTGTGATTTGAGGCCAGCGAATAAATACTAAATAATATTGATGAAACCAATGAATAATTGTGTTTATTAATTCTGATTTCAATATCAATCAAAAAGTAATAATTCCATGCCCAGCATCGACATAGTGGGCTTATAAACTAAAAAAAAATACATAATTTTTATAAGAATTTAGTGAATATTGGTGACAAAATTAACAGGTGCAGAATAAATATCTATGGTGGTCTACAGTGTAGTGCAAATGATGAGTCGGACTATCACGTTTTACCCAGTGAATCCAACAGGGGGCAGTCTAAACCATTGTCTCGCATTAAACTAACAATCTGCTTCAGGAGTTTCCTTCAGGTCAGAATTGTACAGTATAACTGTAAATCTATTAAAAGCTCAGACACATACATATCTTAATATGCATTGTACTATGCTTATCTCTTTACACATGACTTTTTTTTTTACATGAACATTTAATTCCACTTGATGTCACGGCTGTAGTAATCTACTCTATTAAGATTGCTGCAAAATCATTTAAGATCGATACTAAACAGAAAATGAAGTGTGTTTATATTATTACCTTTTTCTTTCTTTTCTTTTTCTTTAATTGATGTAGCGTCAACGTGACAAACATCTTATTGCCCGCTCTGTCTGGATGTCTGCCTTTTTATCAGTGCATGAGCTGCTGATAATGAGCCAAAGTGATATTTAAAGGCGTCTGGGGGCAAATGTGTTTAAATCATTGAGTAGACCTGATGGATGACTCTCGCTGCAGTCTTTGCAGAGTTTACAACCGGGAGCCTTGCTTCAACTCGTTTGACCCGCGCTTGTTCAATTTGTTTAGCGACCGGGATTTATCGTTTCGTCCACGTCGTAATCATAGGGATTACTCTGGGATTTGGTTGTGTGCATATGACACTTGGAATTTTCCAGTGAAGATATATTAGCTTCTTCTTTTTTTTTTTAATGGTGTCTTTTATTTATTTATTTTTTGGGGGGGCGGAGCATGCGTGTCAATCAGTAACATAAGTCAGTACCCCCACCCCAAGATGGTACTTCCCGGAAGTACATTTCTTCGCTTTAAGCGGTTTCAGCAACCCCTTGTAGGGAAACACTTGGGCTTTCAGCGGCTCACTACTCCAAATGTCCATCTTAATGCGTCGGAATTACGTGCTGACACCACAAAGACACAGTCAATGGAAATTCAATTGGGGGTCATTTTGTTGCGGTGCACCCAAACGGTCTGCTTGAACGGTGCGGCACCGTGGGTGACGCTGATGTTATTTCAATGTGCGAGCGTCCTAGCGGAAGGATTGGACACGGCTGCGTCAAGCAGTAGATCTGTTTTCACCATTTTGTGCCTTAACCGCACCAGACCCGGACTGTATTCACACATTGTAAAACAGCGCGAGGGTGAAATCCAAAAGGGGATCTTACCAGTAGATTCAGACAGTCTGTCATTGTTGTTATTATTTTTGCGGACATGTCATTTTAACATATTATCGCCTAATGTGGTGTACGCTGTCATTTCATGGTCTGCTAGAGGCCGGGAAGATGAATGCAGTGACTTGATCCGAAGCTAAATTGCCGCAAACAGACGCCTGCTGCGTGAGTCATCAATTTCTGACGAGAGCCCAGAGAATCAACCGCAAAATCAAAACAGTCGGCAGATGTTAAAATGTTCAACAGAGCAGAAGGAAATTTGGAAATTGTTCTAATAGTTTGTTGTCTTTCCTGTCATCGGAACCACATTTAATTAACACAATGAAACGTCTTCAGGCGACCGCCCCTGAGGTGACACAGTTTGGAATTTGGCCAAAATTGTGGGCGGGGTTAATGCTACTGAAGTTTATGCTAGTTTCTGTTAGCTCAGGGGTCAGAAACCTTTTCTGTCAAAAAAGCCATTTTAGGCCAAATAAATAAGCAAAAAGGCATTTCTCAGGTTATGATGAAGGAAACAGTGTGTAAGTCTAATGTATTGAGGGCCCGAGAGCTAATTAGAGCTGCACCACAACACAAAAATATGAGAGTGGCATCCAATATGTAAACATTGGATGCCACTCTCATATTTTATGGACATATTACGATAATTTTCTGCCTCGTCTCCTTTTGGATACTTTATGGCTATTTTTGACATTTTTCTGCCTTTTTTGTTACTATCAATTTTCTGATATTTTTGGCAATTTTGTGGGCATTTTGTAGTAATTAGGGGGATTTTTTTGTGTGTGGACATTTTATAGTTCAAACATTTTATTTTCTGCCTTTGTTAAAATAAAGTTTCTGACATTTTTGGCAATTTTGTGGACATTTTATGGTTATTTTCGGGGTGGTCTTCTTTTGTTTTTGGACATTTTCTTTTTTGACTTAAAAAAACCCAGCTTTTTTTGGCAATTCCCCCCCCCCCCCCTTCAAAATTATGGTAATTTTGTGCCTTTCTTTTTTTGTTTTTGGACATTTTATAGTTACTTTTTGAACATTTTCTTTTCTGACTTAAAAAAATAAAATGTTTTGCCTTTTTTTCATAGTAATTTTCTCCCTTTTGTTTTTGGACATTTTTAGGTAATTTCATCTACCTTGAACCCTCTTTTAGTGACAATTTAAAAATTTGGACTTGGACATTTTTAGGGGAATGTTTAATTATTCATTTTTTTCTAAATGATTAATTGATTTAACCCCTTCAGGCCCCATAGATGGTTGCAGTGGACATACCTAAAACAATAAATCGCATAATTTGGATGATGTCAACACTTTGGTTCATGATTGGATTTTAACTAACCAATCACAAGTTGGTTTGCATGATGTTCATGTTAAAAATGTTGCATATAAGCTTGGTAAATTTACAACACGTTAGAGTCATATTATCCTGGCGTACACTATAACAACAACAAAACATGAGATACCCCCCCCCCCCCCCAAAAAAAAATCTATGTTGTTCTTATGTGGGAAAAGAGTCAAGATCATAAAAAAATGCGGGTCTGAAGGTGCTAAATAATGTTTTATCTAAAAAATAAAAATGTTCCAGAGCTGCAGTCTGCGGTCTATTGCGTTTCACATTATACAGTATGTTAGCATTAAGCTAGCAGACTTTTGTTTGGGTTTTTTGGGGGGCAAAATAATTTGGTCTGGTTGAATGTTTTGGGGTTTAATTAACAATATGAAGTGAATTTTAAGCAACTCCGCTTTATTGACATCTTATTTGGAGAACCGTGAGCGAGTTGTCTTTGTTTCTTCAATGTTATGTAATAATGGTTCTCACTCATTCCCATTTCTAGACAGTGTGAAAGTGAGAACTGATACTAAAGTGTGTTTAGACAAGTTTCTAAAAAGACAAAGCAACCATTGACCCAAATGTTTCCCCCCCATGCTTACCGTAAGAACTCTTCCTCTCCCCTGGCGTGCATTGAGAACTGGGGAAGAGCACCTTTGTGGTGGGACTACCATTGTACATGTCCACGTCCAGCCTTGGAAGGGAGACGGCATTCTTGATGATGGGAGAAATGGCCGGAGGAGGCTGTGACACATCCTTGGATCCTTCTCTAATTCTGTTGTCAGAACCCCTCCTGATTTGTCGGATTGTCCTGGAGAAAAACGCCCCCAGCTTGTTGTCGGGGGTGGACACGGAGTCCGTCTCCCCGTTGCCCCCGTTGGCCGAGCCGCCGTGATTGCTGAGGAAGGAGGTGTCCCCGAACACCTCGCCGCCGCGGCCGACGTGCATCGTATGGCGAAAGTCGCCCAGCGGGGGGCTGATCATGTCCACCGTCAGGTCGGCTTTACACCGCCGCTTGCTGTGAGAGTGTGTCACCAGACCTTTAAGGCCAGAGAGCTTTTCCTGGAGATTCATGTTTACAAAGCTGAAAAATGTTCCGTTAAACCTGAAACTATGTGGAAAGTAAAACTTCAGTTCACCTCAACTCTTAGTTCGCCCCAAGTTCTGAAAACATGTAATCTAAATGACTAAAAAGCCGAAGCCACCAGATACTTCAGTGGAATATTATCTATGTTTATCATGCGCAAGCCAAAGTCTTTCCCACTCTTTGCCGGTCATCGTTTATGCGAAGCTGGCAGAATCAAAACAACATAAATTGCAGAGAACACTGTGCAGTTTGTCCCTGGCAGAATGCAGTTGGACTGCAGTCAAGTCCCTGGTTTCCCTCGCTTTGGCTTTGTCGACATCGGCTCCGAAATAGGTCCGAGTCCAGCTGCAAATGCTTCTGTGGTCGCACCGTGGAAGAGCGTCTAGAGGAGAGTAAAAACAGAGAGAGGAGGTCTATCTTTAAAATGGAGGCTGGAGAAAGAAATGGATGACAGTTGGAGTTTGTGATTCAGATTTATTTCTTATATACACAAGTCTGAATTGTGCTTGTCAAAGGAGGCAAAATATTGAAACTACTTAGGTACTTCAGTAAATGTTAATAAAAAAAAGTACAAACTGAACTGAACTGGACATGCGGCCTGATCCCAAATGGGGTTTACAGACCACTATAAATCTCAACTAGTCTGGAAGAAGCTAAATTTAGACCAAAATCGTTTGAGAAGGGCCAGTGAAGAGGAAAAAAAGAGTTGGCAGGATTTTCACTTATTCTCAGAATTCTGACTTTAAAGTGAGAATTCTGACTTTAATCTTAGAATTCTCATTTTATCACTTTAATCTTAGAATTCTGACTTTAAAATGAGAATTATCACTTTAATCTCGGAATTCTGACTTTAAAGTGAGAATCCTGACTAATCTTACAATTCTCATTTTAATCACTTTAAAACTAGAATTCTGACTTTATCACTTTAATCTCAGAATTCTGATTTAAAATGAGAATTCTCATTTTAATTTCAGAATTCTGACTTTATCACTTTAATCTCGGAATTCTGACTTTAATTTTAGAATTCTCACTTTATCACTTTAATCTCAGAATTCTGATTTTTATATTGGAATTCTGACTTTAAAGTGAGAATTCTGACTTTAATCTTATAATTCTAATTTTATCACTTTAATCTCAGAATTCAGATTTTAAAGTGAGAATTCTCATTTTAATCTAAGAAATCTAATTTAAAAATGAGAATTCCGACTTTGTGATGTAGAGCTATGAATTGTGGGGGGAAATCAGGAAGTCAGAATTTTGAGAATAAAGTCAGATTTCTCACTTTAAAGTCAGATTTCTCACTTTAAAGTCAGAATTCTGACTTTAAAGTCTGATTTTGAAGTCAGAATTTTGAGATAAAAGTCAGAATTCTGTGATTAAAATCTGAATGCTGCCAACCTTTTTTCCCCCCCTCTTCACTGGCCCTAATCCTCTTCCGTTGTAAATACGTTTTTGGAATACAATAAAAACTTGTAGGGTAATTCTTCTTCCATAGTCCTGTTTTAACTGTCATAAACATTACCCGAATGAGTTCGCTTTTGGCCCATTCACTTTGACAGTTTTATATCGTACGTGTGTAGGAAATTGTTGTTTTCATACAATGCTGTTCTTTGCCAGCATCAGTGATGGATAGTCAATTCCTAAATATTTTGATAACATAAGAGCCCCGACAAGCTCCTCTGGTTCTCTTTAAAAAGTCTCTTGCACAGCAGCAGTCTCAATCGGGCCTCCCGTCTGGCTTCATTAACGACCCGTTTTGGCAATTGCGTCAGGTCCAAGGCAGTCTTTCTAATTTGCCGCTGACCGCAGTCACCGAGCCCTCCGCTCCACTTCCCCTTGGGCTGGCGTTTTTAAGAGGGGCATCTGGAAGCCGACGGGGAGGAAACACGCCACATACCAGTGCTGAGCGGAGCCATATCAAGCCTCGCGGAAGAAGAAAAAAAAAAGGACACGTGTTGAAGCAGAGGTGGCATAGGCCTGCAGGGAACTGCTGCACATTCCCATGAACTGCACTGGACTGGACGTTCGCAGACTCAAACGACAGGAAAACCATGTCCCTATCAGGGTTTAACAAATAGTGATAACCCACTGGATTACGGGAACACACACGGGGTCGTGAATTACCCTGACTGTGATCTTACGGAAAGCGGTGATGTATCGTCTCTGGGAGACCTTTGACCACAGCGCAGAGGCGCTTGTTCCGCCGCTTCGGTCTCCCCCGGGCCAAATACTGCCGTTCTCATTTGTACTTGTTTATGTGTTTGCAGGGTCGCATAAACACACTTTTGGGTGTCAGATAAATAGCCTGTTAAGCACCACCAGGCTGTAAAAACATTCGGTAATAGGTTTAATGCTATAATCTTTGCGGTGGTCTGCTTGAGGTATTGGGGGATGTTTAAACATACCCGAGATAATCCTTTAAATCGTCATCCCCGATACCCCTAAATATGCTCTCCGGAAGAAGTCTGGCCGTTTTGGCTCTTGTTTGAGGAAACTAAATCAGAGAAAGATACGAAAAGAGAGTTGGAAAGGAAATAGAAAGGACACCAGATTGCTCTTGCAGTGAAATTTGATTTGATATCCCGGAAAATTGAGTTACTAGCTTAGGTAATGGAGCGAATTACATTTCTAAGTCAAGGTAACACAATTAATCGATTATCTGGTTTCTGCTTATTATTTACTGTATTAGTAAGTGTGCTGAAGTTGTAGGTGGTTAGTGCCCGACCATTATGTAATAAAATGTTTAAAAAAAAGAAAAAAGTGTTAGCCCCCTTCAATCTACTGCTTTGGCTACATTAGCTAGCTTGTACTAGCTACATTTAGCATGTCGACGATGACATCCCATTCTATTTTGAGCTACCTTCGATTTTCAGTACAAATACATGTACAAAAATAACCTTATTGTGAAAACTAGCTTTAGCGTGTGATAACTAGCAAATATTATTGTCATTATTCTCAGTAGTAAAAGCAAAACTGTAATGCTGTCACAATTGCTAAGATTAAAAGGCCAACCAGCACAACTTGCTAAAATGGACTAATGTGCACTTTGTCCTCACTAGTACGACATAATTCCCCATTAGTAGAATGACATGTTACTAGTGAAGCAAAATGGTGCACTAGATGACAACTTTTATGCTACAGTGACCATATCAAATTGTGCATTACTAGTACTTATTGTGAAGCTCTAGATATGAACAGACAGCAATTAGTGAACAGTTTTGACTCACTAGTAGACTGAATTATCCATGTAATAGTACGCGCTTTGTCCTTACTACATAGACATTTCCACACACTAATAGAATGACACCAGGGCTTACATGTTACTAGTGAAGGAAAACTGTGCACTAATTGACACCTACATCCTATTAGTACTACTAGTGACATTCTAAAATTCTGCTAGTTAAAATTAAGCACTTGTAGTATTAGTAGCAGGCAGTTCAACTAGTAAACCGTAGTTGTTCTTCTAGTGCGCAGATATTTGATTACTAGTAAGTCCTAGTTTTCTACTTGCGCACCCTTGCCATTCTACTTATACACTGAATTGTCTATGTATGAGTATGTGCTTTGTTCTTACTCGTAAAACATTTCAGCACACTAGTAGAATGACTGTGATGCACTTGTAGAACTACTGTACTTGCCATCAAATTTAGCTAGTTAACATGTAGCATATAGTGCCCCCTAGTAATTGTACTAGTGTCCAGAAATGTCCTATAATGGAAAAAACACTGTTACAACAGTAAGACAACTTCTACTAGTCTGACCAAGTCATTTTACTAGTGCGCTGAATGTTTCATGTACTGGGGTATGCTCGTACAATATCTACAGGTTTTGTACTGAGGCAAGACTGCTACTGGTGCTACTAGTGACATACAATTCTAGTTTACAGATAGTGCTTCACTAGTAGAACTAGTAGCATGAAATATGTCATTTAGTGCACAGTTCAACCTCACTTGTAACCTGGTTGTTCCACTAGTGTGGCGAATTGTCTTACTAGTGAAGACAAACAGCATACTTAGTACATGAACACTTCAGTGCACTAGTAGAATATCGAAAAAATACACAAAAACGTCTTCCCATAGTGTCTTCCTGTTTTCAAAAAAAAAAAAAAAATTTTAAGTACCAAAGCACATTTCTAGTCCTGCGTTGCTAAATTCTTGACTCTGCTGTAGGTCCAAATCAGTGGACTTTGTTAACCGTCTCTATGCTCATGTCCTTCGGGCTCTAACCTCACTAACCAGGTGAACAAACATACAAGATAAGGCAGAGCATTTTTCCAACTCACGCTTTGGTCTTTCGACTCCGTTTCTATTTTCAATCATCCCGCTCAGCCTTAATCCAAGCACAACACTTCCTCCTCGCTCGAGAACACATGTTCAACTCTTCGACAAATATCCACACTCGCTCGCGCTCTGCGCTGTTTGTTGTATCTTCTTGTATCACCGCAGCGCATAATAAACTTGTTTCTTTTCATCAGCTCTTTTTTTTCTTTCCAACAACAAAGGAAGTCACAACGAGATGGTCAGTTGATAAGTAGCGCGGTAATACCTGCCGCTTTTCACACTAATCTTGCTAGCTCTCATGTAAACATGTAGACTAGCCGTTTCTCAGCTCGAGCTAGCTTGACGCAACACCTTTTTTTGTGGATAAGCACAGCTAAAAAGAAATTAACTACTTTTAGTGTTATTATTGTATGCTGGGAATCATATTAGCTTGTCAATATGGACGGAAAAATATTATTTATTGCTCAGGAGTGCTTTCCCAGCTGCTACATGCTAATATGACTTGAATTCAGTGGTTTGAAGTCCTACATTTCCAAAAGGCCTGCCATTTGAAGCCACAGGGAATCCAGTAGTGCAAGTGTCAAGTCGCATAATGACAGTATTCTCTTTAAGAATGCTGACGTTGTGAGGTAAGAATATATCATTATGTGTGTCATTTGTCGTATCACAACCAAAATGTGTGCCTATTCTACGATATGAATTTCAGCCTAGCATGTCAATTTCAACATTAGCTTCCAACTGTGTGATAATTGTTTGGGGGGAAGGCCCTTTTCTGTTCCCAGCATGACCGTGCCAAAGTCCATAAAGACATGCTTGGATGGGTTGTGTGAGTTAAGAAACCCTCCAAACACCTTTCAGATTGAACTGAAGTGGAGATTGTGAGCCAGGCCTTTCTTGTCACAAACGTTTATTCTTAGAAACACAGCAAATTCTGAGCGGGAGCTGTAAGAACTGTAGAAGGAGAGCCGGTTGGTGTTGTAGTTGATGTCGGTGTCATGGCCAGGTGTCCAAACAACGTCATCAGAGATTGTAATTGCTGGCAGTCTCATTTTAGACCGGTGTCATTTTTCAAACGAACTACACAATTACCTTAAGACTCCTATGAACTTAGTGTTCAGCAGAGTAGCAAAAAAAAAAGAAGTAGTAAAGTAATAGTACTGTTACTTTACAATATTATGACTTGAGTATAAAGTAAGTAAATACTCAATTGAGAGTAAGTATTTGAAAAATGACTCAAGTAGTGAGTAACTTTCTGATATTCAGCCACAAGAAATAGTCTTAAATTAACTTTTTTGTGTGTTTACATACACTCATGTAACGACAAGCTCAAAATTGAGTTATTGTAGGCTGAAATGTCACCATTTTTAGGCAGCTGTTTTTTTTTTTAATAACTTGTTGTGCCAGGGGTGTTCTGCCTCTTCTGAATGTGAGACATGTGACTGCACCTTTGCCGTGAATTTCTTGTACAAATATATCTCGCAAGCAATAATAGATAATAAAAGTAGTGAGTGGAATGAAAAGCGCAATTTTTTTCTCGACAAAATGACTTAAGTAAAAATCATAAGTATGTTGCATTAAGTGCTAGAATTAAGTGTAATTGCACATCCAATACAGTAGATGGCAGTGGCGTTCTGCTCTATTTTCTTCATACTGGCGGAAAATAAAAAATAGTTTAGAACCACTGGTTTAAATACATGCTTGTAAAGGTTAAAAAAGAACAAAATAAAATAAAATAAAATACACCTGAAATTACAGTATAAGTGTGTGTGTGAGAATGGCCTTAATTTGAAACACAACATAATTATTGACTTTCGATGGTGTTGCATTATATTGCCTTGGGAGATACTTTTGACCATTTGGTGCTGACAGGCTGTGATTCTTTGTGGTCAGAAAAATGGTTGGGAATCCAGCGGCGTAAAGACAAACAAAACACCCGAATTCTATGTTCGCACCTCTGCAACGGCTCCCTTCCTCGTTGCGTCAGTGACACTTGAAGGTCACAGAAGCTTCAAAGGAATGTCAAATTAGTTAAAAAAAAAAGAAAAAAAAGGGAAGTCTGTGGATTAAATCAAATGCTTTGATTGGGGCTGTGTAAAAGTATGCAGGCAAGTAGATGGGGGGGCGCATGACATGTAGTTGAGTTCATACGGGAGCAGGAAATGTCGGATGTACTGTGCGGAGACACACAATGAGTTCAACTTGGAACAATCCCATTGTGACACAACGACGGTACGTCTCTCTTGAGTAATGTTTAGCTGCAAGGGCCGGCTGCATTTCACACCGTAATCTGCCTCAGGTTGTGGGGCTCATAAAGGCCACCGCCCCCAACATAGTGCTGCCAGGGCCCCTAATTAAAACACCTCAAAGCCACTAAATGTGAACTCTAAATCCAAATGCATCTTAATTATTTTTCAGTTATATGGTGGAACCTGTAATTACAAGGGAAGCTGATTAAAAAGCAAAGCAATTTATTCACAACATATCTGTAGCGAGAGTATAATAATCATGATATACAGTACTGCTGCTGGTGGCGGCAGCGGTGTATAAATATGTCAGCAAGCAGAATTGAGTTTCACACAAGAAATCTGAGGAGACCCCTTTACAACTTTTGACACGACTGAAACGGCCACGACTGGACGTTAACACCACATTTTGCAACATTTTCTCACATCTAAATCATCTTTTGCCTCACCAGAAATTCAACCCGATGTGCTTTGTCAGCCGAAAATGGGCTTTACTACATTTTTTTTTTTTGTCACATACACACAAAATGTACCTAAGAATCCATAGAACTATTTTCTGATCAGGTAAACCTTTGGCTGGTTGCCAGTCTAGATTCGAACCTAGGACCTCTCTATGATGAGGCAGACGCGCACACCACTAGCGCACTGTGCTGACTATTTCCGTGTGCATGAAAAAGTTAACATTTAGCTAAAACGTGCGAAACACCATAGATAGATAGATAGTTTTGGAAAATAACTGTAAACTATGACAGAAGTGACGGTTAATCCTCAAATGTATTAATGCGCACATAGACGCGGATGAGTCCAACGTGAGTGAGTACTTTGCTAATAAGCAAAAATAGCGACTCACCCAAAAGCTGGAGAAACACGGGAGGGGGGAAAAAAGTGACTTCGGTGATGTTTCCTGAAAACGATAGAATTGAAGGTGGTCCGCTGATTGCTCGGCAGGACAGTCCCACTGTGGTGTGCGTGTGGGCAGAAGCGTAGCGCGGAGGACGAGTCCGACGAGGAAAGGGGCGGGCCGTGGGTCCGAGCCACCAGAGGAGTCCCCCACCACGCTGATGGCATCTTCATTTGACTTGTCAACACTATTTGAAGCAGTCAGCACGGATTTACACCGCAGGTCCAAAAGCCCGGTTCAGATTGAATGCCCAAATTGCACATTAATTACTTTACAAGTACCTGCAGTGGGCAACTGAGAGACAACTTGGAAGTAAACAAACAAATAATACAAATATGTCAAATTAAATACTGCTACATTTAAAAAAATGTTTTGTTAAAACTCTCTTACATGATATTATAGCATTATCGTGTGCAGTACAATGCCAAGATTAGATGTGCTCTTTTATCAAAGCAAGCATAAAGACTGGTTGCCATTTAATCAAAAGCGACATTTTTGTCAATCATCCACTGCGTCATAGAGTGGAAACTGAACCCATGCCGCCACAACAGAAGATGAGCAAGTGTAAATCACTAGACTGAATCAGCTGAGAATCTGCTGACCGTAAGGAAAGGGGAAATGCGGCATTATGAAATTGTTTCAGGGGAATTATTGAATTCAGTGATGCAGAAAGCGCTGCTGTCTACAATTATTCATTAACTATTAACTAAAAAAAATATATGCTAATGTAAGACTTTGAGTATCTTGCAGATAGTGAAGAGACAAGATGACACTATAAGAAGTAATTTGGGTGAAAGTTTAATAATGTGGGTGGTAGTTATATGAATTACACATCAAAATCCATCAGTTCTTATCTGTCTCAAAGGGGCGGCCATTTTGCCACTTGTCATTGACTGAAAATGACATCACAGTTGCTCAGGGCTAATGCTGCATTCGGGATGGTCGGAAATCTGACTTAGCGCAGTTGTTTTTTCCCCAGTTCCGACCTGAAAGCGTTCGAGGCGAAAGTAGACAACTAAAATGTCGGATAGTGATAAATTGGTTATTTATTTTTGTCCTAAAAACACATTTTGACATCCAGCAAACTTACCTTCTCGCAATTTTGCTTCCTTTATTGTTTTTATCTTATTTCATAAGCATTCCATACAGTTCAGTAGTTCACCGTATAATTTCATACAAGGAGATGGAGGTCACGTATGTTGTGTTATGTGAAGTCATATGAAATATTTATGAATGAAGAAAGCTATCTAGTTTTATACGCAAGTAAATTGTGTTTCACCATTCACGGTCTGTGTTTCCAAAGGGGTCGCCATTGTAGAGTGACGTCATGCACATTGTGGTCCATCGGTGAAGTCGGGGTACTTACAAGTGGAATTTCCGGGTTCAAGGGGGCGTTCCCGTACACACTTCCTGGTTTGAAGGCGGAAAAGTCCCACTTCCGACCATCTTCAAATGCAACATAATAATCACCAATCACTGCTCATCTTTTTCGAATGTCACATGATCAAATGCAGAAAACAGGTGATCCAACTGTGATGTCATTTTCAGTCGACGGCAAAATGGCTGCCCTGTGAGCCGGATAAAAACGGGTGGATTTTGCTGCTTACTTTATATTCCATGAACGCAATAAATCCGAATGCTGTCTTCAGACTAGTGAGGGCGCATAGAACATATTATGGAAAATAATATTTTTGACTTGACTAAACATTTGCCTTGTTTTGTGTATTAAACGAAGCAATCATAAACTTTCAATATCTTATATCCAACACTTCTTATTTTATTCAATGTCATGTTTATACATTTCAAAGTAACAGTGACCATGTCGGGTACTCAGTTAAGCAGATACAGAATTCAAAAATTGAAATGTAAAACTCAGAACAATAAGAGCAGCGTCAGCTTTGCCGCGCTGACCTGTCCAACAGGAAAGTGGGCCTTATCAACAGGAACCCGAGCATCCTCGGTCATTAAACCTCCATCTTAACTCCCATACTCGTACCCCTCACAAAATGAAAGTGTGCTAGAATGTTTAATCTTTTAAAGAAACCATGTCATAGTTATGTCAGTAAGACACGAGGTACTGTTTTAAATTGTGGGGGGGGGGGGGGGGGGGGGGGGAATCAGTGACGGCCTTTAATAAAAGAACTGCTTGACCTCTTAAGATAATGTTTGATATCAAGTGCTGTTGGAGGACATGTCATTGTGCGATTTGTGCGTATGTCTGTCTCGTCTCTAGCCGCCACCTTTGGCACCCTACTGAGGAGTAAATAGTTGGCACCGATTACTAACTTCTTTCCAACTTTAACACACAACTATAGTCATCATTGCTTGCTGTTTTTTTCCAACAGGTTACTTTTCTTTTTGTTTTTTTTAATAAAAAAAATTCAAGATCTTTTGTCCCAAACAGTAATCTTTTTCCTTTTTTTTCCCCTCTCCGTTACGCGTGTTTACAATTTTCCTGTTGTTTTTTTATTGGCTTTTGCAACTGGCTCGAACTGTCCTTTTCTTTTTATAGAGCCAAGCCATGTAATCTTTCTCCTGCCTGCCTCTTAATCCTCACATTTTGGTCTCGCATCGGCCTCGCTATCCCATCCAGACTTTCCACGCAACACCAAAATGTTGATATATCCCCCCATCAAGATCGTCACCTTCCTCTAATGAAAACACTCGAGGGGGATGATTGAACAGCAGTTGTTTGAGCCTCTCGGCAGGCGCACATAAAAGTCACGCTTGACTCTTTGGCTGTATGGACGTTTGCTTATCGGCGACATTTTGGAACAATGTTTTCCAGGATGATGATCCGAAGACATTCCGCTAATGACACTGTCACATGTTAAGTGTGTGTGCTTGTTTTGAAAGTCCAAATATGGAGATAAGATGTCTGGTTCGCACACTATGCGGGTTTCAACACAATGGCGCACTGCTTGACCGCGGGAACGACCCCTGTAAATCATTTAAAACCACATCATGTTATTTTATTTTGCTGTTTCCCCCATATTTTCCACTGACTTCATTTTATTTTTTTTCATTTTTTTTTAAACGTTTATTCAATTTGTTGTTACCAAGCGCTTTTGCTGGGAAAATAGGACACAAAGTTGTGACGCATTCCAGCTGAAATTTTATTTTAAAAAACATAACAAGGGGTAACCTTTAGCACAGGCATGTGCACACATAGACCACAAGTGCTACTCCAGCTCCAGCCTCTTTTTTTTTGCCTTACACGAGTTTGCTAAATTCATCAATATTTACAAAAAATAAATAAATACAAAACTCTGTCAACCATTTCCCCCCAAGTGGTTTGATATCAGGTAGCTATTAATTGCAGTTTTTGTGAGAATTGTACCCGTCGCTGATCTGCAGTGCTGTTTAAATAGGGGTGTGTAAACTTTTTAGATCCATTGTAGCTTCCCTTCGCCTCCTTTGTAAATAGGTTTATTTTCTGTGTTGATTGTGTTAACAGAAATTAATAATAAATAAATAAATCAGTTAAGTACGTCTACTTCTATTTTTCTTAATTGTTTGAATAATTGTTTTATAATAGGCACTTTTTTGCAAGAAGAAAGACAGAATAACAGATTTTTTTTCTCTTTTTAGGCAATAAAAATAGTTGTTTTTTTAAAGAATTTTATTGCTAACATAGTTTGACAATAGGCACTTTTTTTTTACAAAAAGACAGAATAACAGTTTTTTTTTCCTTTTTAGACTCTAAGAAGAGGTTTTCTTTAAAAATAAAAATAAAAAAATTTATATTGCTAATATACTTTTGACAATAGGCACTTTTTTACATGAAGAAATTCAGAATAACATTTTATTTTTATTTTTAGTGTCTAAAAAGTTTTTTAAAATATATTTTTTAAGAATTTAATATTGCTAACATAGTTTTGACAATAGGCACTTTTTTTTTAAAAAGAAAGACAGAATACATTTTTGTTCTCTTTTTAGACTCTACAAATAGTTTAAAAAATATATATTTTAAAGAATTTTATAATGCTAACATAGTTTTGACAATAGGCACTTTTTTCTAAGAAGAAAGACAGAAAAACAGATTTTTTTCTCTTTTT
The DNA here is from genome assembly GCF_054856555.1 of Leptonotus elevatus. Lineage (NCBI taxonomy): Eukaryota > Metazoa > Chordata > Actinopteri > Syngnathiformes > Syngnathidae > Leptonotus > Leptonotus elevatus. The sequence continues at coordinate 10,052,967 of NC_141258.1, read as the reverse complement.
AGGCTAAAAAAAGAGTAGTTAAAAAAAAAAAGAATTTTATATTACTAACATAGTTTTGACAATAAGCACTTTTTTTTTACAAGAAGAGAAGCAGAATAACAGGATTTTCCCTCTTTTTAGACTCTAAAAAGAGTTGTTTAAAAAAAATATTGCTAACATAGATATATAACAGTTCAGATGTGAACGGTTGAGTATCTCACCAAGTTGATCTATTGTATACATTTCACAACCAGTGAATAAGTCACAGTCTTACAAATGTTTCTTGCTATTATTTTCCATTTTACTTTCAGTGTGACCCCATACTCCTTCGTTGTTTTCAACCAAGTAAGGCGCTTACATAAGATTAATTACTTTTTGCTATAACAAGTGTCCATCTGCATGTTGAGTGTTTTTTAATGAGTAATTTAGAAGAAAAAAGAAAGTTTGAGGAGAAAAGCATATGAAGGAGTTTTCCTGGAAGTTACTTTTACACATTTCTGTCTTGCTGCCAAATACATTGAGAGAAGTTCCAGCGGCATGAAACACGACTAAATCCATTTTCAAAGAGGTTGAGACCATGGAATCATTTTCAGGGAAGAAACAACAGTGCTCTAAAATTATATCCAATGGTTTGGAAAAAGTCTATTGTGCAGCAGAAGCAGCATTATATAGTGTTATGAACCGGCATAATTAGTGCACTTACATGCAAAGTTCCATAATTATGTGTTGTTACGGTTTTTACTTGGCATCGTAGAAGAGAAACTGAACCGAACGAGGCTAATTTAACTCATTCTCTGCCATTGACGTCTATAGGCGTCAAAAATTCATTTGAACTATTTCTATTAGTTTAACATTTTTTTCCACTTTTTTACGAAATTATGAAAAATTTTAACCGCCTACGCCCCTCATTTTTAATCATCTTTTCTTCTTTAAAAAAAAGTATATATTTTTTTATTTTTAATAATCTTTTCTTTTTAAAAAAGAAAATATAAAAAATTAGGGGCGTCAGGCGATTACATTTTTTAATCATAATTAATCCCATGACTTCACTAGTTAACTCACGATTAATCACAAATTTTCTAACTGTTCTAAATGTACAAAAAATAAATCTAGGTTTTCATACTCTTAAAAAAGTAGGAAAAAATGTGAAACTAATAGAAATAGTTCAAATGAATTTTTGACGTCTATAGCCGTCAATGGCAGTGAATGAGTTAAGTTAACATGGGCTCAAAATGGAAGATAAGAATTGTTGGATAGAAAATGGAAAGCTACACTTCTGGATTTGAAATGAACAAAAAAAAATGTATTTTCTTAACCCAAAAGGTCAAACAACCCCAAGTCACTCCACGGGGCTCCTTAAGAAGTGCCACCACAAATGCACTTTTTTCTCTCATTTATTTGTTGTAGCTCACCAAATGTCCCCATTTGATCACAAGGAGAAATATTTTACTAAAATAAGGCAACAAAAGTGAAAGGTGAAGCCAAATGGCAAATCTATTGTTTAAATGGACTAGCGCATCCCATTTCTATCCCATCCAACATGGAATGACCGACTACACTTTGGACTGCTCTCCAGTCAATCACCGGGCATGAATAAAGCAGATTTACATCCTAATAAATATCCTCCTTCTCAGGACAATTTTTTTTTTTGAAAATCCAGACGGAATTATGGCCGCCTGAAGCTCGCTCCCCGCAAACCAGACTGCTTAAAATGAAAACCCTACATCTTTTTAGCGTGCTAATTTGAACTCTAAGAATAACAGCGGCTACTGTGTTTTTCATGAGTCTGGAACCAAATGTCCGTCAAGGGAGTCTGCAGTCGACAAAGGTGCTTGTTTGCACTCTTTCCTCCATCAAGGATTTTTTGTGTCCAATTATACATTCACAATTTTTTTTTTTTATGTACTATTTTGGGGGTGGACAACAAATGTTTTCATTCACACAATCTCCCGATCGCATGTTTTTGTATTACTATTGGCTGTTTTACTTTACTGATAGAAAAATATTGTTGAAAAGAATGAGCACATTTAGGGGGAAAAAAACGATGTGACTCGTAATAACACAATCTCTGACTCATAATATATTACAATTACAATGACTATACAATGGATGATAAGAAGTCAATTTGGAACACATATCGTGAGCTATTGCATAACAGATCTTTTGACACACTTAAGTGTTGAAAACAACTCATATTTACGAAAATGATGTGCTAATATGTGAGTTGACTGAGTAGTCATTTCTTTCTGATGATGTCATCACTGCGTACAATTCTTATGTGTTGTGTCCCCACCATACATTGCGTAACATTTTGCACAATGTAACGGCATTCATTACACGAGATGTCTCAAAAAGGACAGTTTTATAATGATAATAATGCTCTCTGACACAGAAGTATTAATTATGTGAATGCTAAAAAGCAGGCAAATAATTGAATTGCGCATCAAAAAAATAGATGGTACATAACGAGCTAACTAAGAGATCCAGTATGTCGTTATCATAATTTTAATAATGATATGCTAGTAGCTAGCATATGTTCCCATTATATTTGTATATGTGTAAACAAAAGTTGGACTTGTGTCAGGCCACTTTTTAGTGTCCTCATATCACACTGAATATTCAAACTAAACTAAACAGTCTCAGCTTCAAATTTGAAAGAGCTTGTTAGAGGTGTAACCAACAAGAAAATCAGAGAACTGTCTATTGGTCAATTGTGAAGCTCTGAGATGGAAAATAATTAAAAGCCACTGCACAAACATTAGCCATGGTTTGAATGTTATGAAAAAGAAAGAAACCATTAGTGTTGTTGTTTTACAAATGATGCTAACTGCTAACTTTGTGGATCACTTCCAAATATAAATATACCCTGAAATGAAGGTGAAATCCCTTTTTATATTCACATTGTGATGTCAACCTCAAAATGTTTCTGTCTACAACAAAAATAAAGGCTCCAACACTTTTGAAGGGCTACGCTCAAAACAGGTCTCTGCCATTAGCATTATCATATATCAGTATGCTATTTTGCCGCTATATACAAAAAGGGGTACAAAACAAATGGATGGATGCGTAATATTTTTTGTTTAGTGTGTTAGTAACTGTTTATAATAAACAATAATGTTAAACTGTTTTGGTCTATTCCAGTTATTCTCAGCTAGTAAAAAAAAAAAAAAAACACACGTAGGCTATTTATTTTTCATTCATATTTCTTTCAGAACAGTAATAAGGCGTACAAAGTTCCCTCATAGAACATATAATATTGGGTAAGAGTCAGGAAATGTTACTCACTTGATCACTAGCCGCTCTGTAAACAAATATGGCGTCCCCCAGCTACGGATGCTATGGCTAGCATACTGTAGCTAGCAGTATGACAAACTCATTTGAAACTGTGTTCAAAAATGTAACATAGCCTCACTGTCCATGTATTTTCAGAGGCTATTTTTAAACAAACAAACAAAAAGTGTTGTTCTTAATAAGTTCTATAAAATGGGTGAGAACCACTGTTGTATTTTGTTCCATTCAACATTCAACACATAGTAGCAATTTTAGCACACCTTCAATGTCACAAGCGTCTCACATCGACAAACACGCACTCAATTTGGCACGGTATCACAATATGCGCACTGCAGCGACAGACTTTTTTTTCTCCCAATTAGACCAAACAGGAAGGCGTCTCTTCACAATATGATTAATTCAAGCGCAGTCACATGCACACGCAAGTGCACATAACATAGGAAAACAGCACAGCTCTGCCACATACCTCCCTGTCTGCAAATAGCCTCCCTTCCTCTACATCTTTCCTTTGGATCTCCTGACACAGCTCATCAATCATTTGGCCTTGAAGGTGGTCGAGGTCACAGGCTTAGATATTGACATCATAGTTAAAAAAAAAAAAAAAAAAGAAGAAGTGGATGATTTTTGGTGTGACAAATGTATGTTCAGTACATCCTTATATCTTATAGTGTTATCACATTTTCCATTCCAATCTAATGACATAGTCAGTTTGTGTTGGTTCACACGCAAAATATCATTAAAATAAATACCAAACGTCTCCAACCACTGTTTTAATGTGTTGATTTAGGAGTCATAACTCAGCTTACAACTTATTACAACAGTAATCTCAGTTGTGCTTGCCACCCCTTTTATGGCCATTTTTCTTTTTAATGGATGAAGACATTTTTGTCTTCCTGGCACAAGAACAGCATGCCTGAGTTTGCTCTTATTGGTCACCGGGTCAGCCGCAGTCCAGAATCTTACGAATAGTTCTCAAAATGGCGGACATCAGGAAAGTGATCTCTTTAGGTTGCTTACAAGATATGAAGTTAAGAATTGCGTGTGAGTCTGATGAGAGTATGCAGACATAGCAACAGCAACACGACGGTAGTGTGTATGCGTGTGTCCGTCTTGGCGCCCTTTCCTGTTTAAGCCTTGCAAGCACATAAAGCGCGGCCTTACAATAGTCCATTGTCCCGTCCACCCTCCACTCTTCCTGTCAGGTCAGAATTCACGGAAATAAGGACACAGTGCAAAACAAACAGCGGCTGCTTTCGGCTCTCCACCCACTGGTGGGCCCTCCAGGAGGAACCCATTGCTGCGGTTTGAGGGGCGGGCGGCATTCCAGCCAGGAAGCTAATCAGCATCGCATCCCAGTTTAAAATGTATGTAATGCATGTGAATGTTGAATAAAACAAAATGAAAACAGACGTGACGGGAATTTCCTATAAAGTACATACGACATTGGTTGATAAAGTTCTTAAGTCTTATCTTTTTATATACTCTTTATATATATATATATATTTCTATTCAAATTGCTTTTCAATTGGCCATTCAACTTGGACAAGCGGTATAGGACAATGGATGGATGATATTTCTGATACAGCTCTTCTGTTGGATCTCATTAGACTCAGAATGTAAAAACACACAAAAAAAAATCACATTCATTCTTTTGTCCATGATTACATCAATTTTTCACCAAAAAGTATCATTAGTGTAGATGAGCTCCCCTTGGGTGCTTTTCCTCACATGGTTTCTATTTGCCCCACCATGTCCTTTTTTTTTTTTCTAATAGTTTTTACAAAAGAATAACATCAGGCAGGCAAAAATAAATAAATAATAAATTTAGGTGACTTTATAAAACTTTCAGACAGTATCTTCTCTGCTTTAACTATTTCTATCCTTTGTTGTGTGTCTACATGTCTCAATTTTACGACAGCGTATTAGGGCCACGTATAAATGTATTTTTTAGAGGGCGGAGCAATATTCTGAGAAAAAAAGCTTGCAAAATGTACCACTTTATAAAGTGGCAAATTATAAATCCGCAAATTTACGATTTTTTGTTTATCTAGTAGAAAATTAGCGAGAAAAAAACCTCAAAAACTTACGAGAAATACACGTAGCGTACTACTCCACTGATTGTGCCAATACTTGGGTCGGGTTTCCAAATAAGGAGATAGTAATTGCTTTAGCATAGATTAACCATATCATGTTAAGCATTCACTCTTTGAACCGTTGTGTACGGCCACTGGCCAGTGACAAAGACACCTCGCTTTGCGAAAGTCCACACCCGGACGATAAAGCATTTAGGTTAATTTGTTAAAATGTATATTTACTTGTACATTTATGTTTCCAGAATTATTATTGACACGTTCATACATTTTGGTATTTTTTTTGTACAAGTATCTAAGTTGATGTGTCGAATCTGCTGCTCTCCATCATTCACTTGCATTTATTTACCTATGGTGTGCTAGCATCTAATTGGATAGTGTTAGTCAGCTGATCAGGAAGTGTTGTTGTCGCTCTAGCTGCGGTGAATGAGGAGTAAAGTTTAAATTTAAGGATGAATCCGTCTCCATCCTGCCTTTTGATTTTATAAACAGTGTCCCATTAACCACCAATCCTCACATGATTAGACTATAGTTACTCTACGTGTATTTGTCATAAGTTTCAGAGTTTTTTTCCTCGCAAATCTGCCACTTTATAAAGTCGCAAATTTACGAGAAAAAGCTCGCAAATTTGCGCGTTTTTTTCTCGGAATATTGCTCCCGCCCTCTGAAAAAAATATATTCAAACGTGGCCCTAATACGCCGTCGTACCATTTAGTACAACAGTGGGCTCTCCCTGAAGAAAAAACAAACTGGTTTATTCCCTCGACTGTTTGTATCTTTCCAGCTTTTTGTCAATGCTAGAAAAATACTCATCCTAGCATAACATATCTAACCCCACTATTCTCATTCCGTGGGATTATAAAAATGTCAAATCTCAAATGGTATAAATGCTGCAGTGCTGCTTTGGAGCAGAAATAAAGGATTTGCTGAGGAAGCAGAATGGACTCCACCCTGCGTGGCGGCTCTTATTTCTACAACGCGTGTGAGTGTGTGTGTCAGTGCTGAGACTTGTAAGAACACGTGAGTACATATTGTGTGGTGGAGTGTGTGTGGCATCTACTCGGAGAGCTGCTGGCAGATGAAGGACTCAGACTGTGGCTACGGACTCGGCTCGAGCCACGCTACTCAATGACGAAAGCAGACTGACCATGCAAAAACAGGCTCCTCCATCTCATATGAATACATATTTGCATAATATTTGCATGTTCTTGAGCAGAATTAGTTAATACAGTAATTTCGAGTTACATAGTGTCGGGACTCGTACGCCAAATCTGCAATCGTTGTTCGTTTAACATTTAAACCTCAAATCAATTCGAATGAGCTATGACTTATACTTTTGCCGAAAAACACATCATAATCCAAAAAATGAGAAATCCAATTAGATTATAATGGTAAATTGCAAATGCAGCGCACTTATAGTACTTCACACCATTTTTGTCCAAAGTGCTCTTTGAAAGCATATTAGTCTACATACGTGGGCTTATGTAGCCAACGCGCTAAACAGCTGCGTCAACCTACGAAAATGATTTTTTGTTTAAAATAAATTACTTTAACTACCAGGATTCCTCACCGTACTCTGGACAATGGCAGAACCCGGCGTACCCCCCCCCCCACCCCCTCCTCCTCCTCTTTAAGTAAAGTTTTAAAGTTGTAATTCATGTCATGTCGTATCAGCTTGCTACCAATAAACTAGCTAGCTAGCCAGCTAAAAGTTAGCCTGGCTAGTTTCATACACACATGGGGAAAAAAACTATAGAGTGAGGTTACAACTCTGTAACATAACAACAAACATGACATTTTATCCTCATTTTCCCCACATTTGGTTTCCCAACTGTGCTTTTTGTTATGTAATAATGGGGGAGTAGATATATCACCGATTTAGACGTTGCAGTATCTGGCAAGAGGTCATGTCGGTTATTCAGTACAAGTAATCATTTTGTCTTAATTCAACAACATCTTGATTTCTTCACTGTCTTTTGGAGGCTGCATTCCCCTCAGTGGATATAATTCTTGTAGGAACAGTGAGCGGCCATCACTTGGCCTTCACAAGTCGTTTACATCATACTTCGGAAATAAACGTACATGGTCTAACCAAAAGTATCTGGAAATACTTACAGCGTTGTATAATCACATCGGTGGATTAAGGGTACGGTGGAAATATTTGCAGCATAATAATGACAGAGAGCAAAGAGAAGAAAAAGCCTCACGGGGGCTCGCAAAACGCAAAGACGAAAGCGGGCCAAGCTAATGCCGTACATTTCAAGGCGATGAGAGAATGGAGCGGCATTTAATATATTCCCATCTGTGTTTTGTTGTGCATGCCTTCTCTGCAAAGTGATTAATTTGAGTTTCTGGAATGCGCGCTCACTGTTTAGTCTTCAACGGGCCCAGAGTCGTCGGCCCCTGACCCGGGCAGACCACCAGAACACCTCTAAAAGTCATCAGACGTCACCTTATCTAAACGGAGAGCGGCCATCACTCCATCCATCCTGTCCTCCGTCATAAACCAAATTCAGTCTCCAGTCTCCATTAAGAGTATTTTGATCACTGCAGACTCCGACAGGCCGGATTGGCATTTCCTGTGGGCGGAGCCGGGGAGCAGACACATTCTTGGGCCAGTCACCTTCACTTCCTGTCTCTGCTAACACCCCACTGAAACCCATGCAGCTTTCCACTTCACTTTCTCATTGACAGTGCATTACAAGGCCACAGTATCAGTTTAGTGATACTGAAGGGAACAGAACATCTAGAATGGAGAATTGGAGCTTAATCATCACACATGAGTTGAAAAAAAAAATGCTTATCCATTTCATATTACGCAATAGGCCAAGATTAGATTCTGACAGTATGATAACCATAAGAAAAAATTACAGCTCTAAAATGAGCTTTTATGAAATATTTGGGTTAAAAAAATGAACACATTTATATATATATATATATATATAATATTTGGTACAGAAGAAACATGTGTCATGTTAGGTTTAAATAAATGCTAACATTCTGCTTGTGTTGAAATTATTCTTAGTAAGTCACAGTGTCCCGTCAAGACTCATGGGCTACTCATGCTGTGCTTTGGGCTAAATAGTACCTGCTGGCATCATCATCATATTATTATTATTATTAATAATATTTATTTTTTAATTATTATTATTATTTAATCCTCTTTTTTTTTTTTAGAATGATGTTCATTAATCAACAGAGCAAAAAGGCGTCTATGTTTCCAGTGTCTCGTCTTGCTCCCTCCTCCTCTGGAAAAAAATAATGTCGAGGCAATTCACTTTAAAGAAGTGGCTCATTTACTCAACTCTGCTCTGCAAGCGGCCAATCAAATTGTGCCCCGCTTAGAAGTCCAATCAAAAAGAAGAAAAAGAAGAAGAGCTTATTACCAGTATTAGGTACCAGTATTAGCGGTTATTGGAACTGTCAAACACGTATTCTGGCCATGCCTACTTACATCTAAACATTAAAAAAATATATTTTAAAAAATACATGTTTATTGCTCTTCAGCAATACAAAGGTGTAGAGCATGTAAAAATACATGAAAACCAGTCAGAAGAACCCTTGGTAAAACAACAAACAAACAAAATAAAAATAAAACAAACATGCGGAATAGTAATTTATAACGCAAATCAGGGAAGACCAAAATAACAAAAAATATATATATACATACTAAATATTTTATTCCTTTATAAATGTGCTACTTTTTTTTATTGTTAATTTAGAAGCTATAGTGACATAATTGAAATGTACTATTATTAAGGATTTCCTAATATTTTGTGGTGAATAATTCTTTCAATTAAAACCCATTTAACCGTGGGAAAAGTTTCAACTTGGCAGGAGACATGGCTGAACATGTCTAGTGTGTAATATTATGAGTCACAGGGGAGCCTCGGTAGTGCATTTCACTGACCTGTGCCCCTGAATCACACATTTTTTGCCATATACTTTCTATATTCCATGTCTTTTCCCCCGCTGTGTTCACAACTCAATCTGCATGCTTTTAAGACTTCACTGTCAAGGAATGTATTCCTGTGCGTGTAAATGCATATTTATGCACACGGCGGTGAGTCTGACGAGGTGTGACAATCAATTACAGTCCTCCCAGGGCTCAGCAGCTGTACCAAAGTGTTAATATTTGACAGCTGGAACTGTCAGTGGGTTTTTTACTATGGATGCAAGTGTTGTCAGCAGACCTCGAGCAATCACTCATTTGCCCTCCATGTGCTGCACTACTAAAAAAAAAGATTCATTTGTACAGGACATATAGGCATTGTGGGAAATGATTGACTTACACATACCAGGTGGAGGTGGTTTAAAAAGCTGCAATATTACATGTCAAATCACACAGATTTAAGAAAGTAATGATTTTAACAATTGTATTGTTTGATGTAGCCTCATATTACAAAAAAAAATATATATATATATTTGGGTAAGAAGATGGACTACATCCTGGACTGCGTGGTCACCAGCCAATTGCAGGGCAACAACTATTCACAGATATCACATCATCATTCTATAAAGACAGGTGGTAATAATAATAATAACACAGAAAAAAAATCAAGGAAATGGATGAGTGGATGTAGAAGATGATTTATTTCCATGGTACAGCATCCGTAAAGCAAACTGATTGCAAATTCTTAGTGTATTTTTGTAAGATTGCGCCCCCTAGTGGGTGATAGTGATCAATACGACTGACACACAAAATTAATCAAACTTGCTCACGTATGAGCACAAAATCTTCTAAATTATTATCTAGTTATAATTTCCAGTGAATTAAATGTTCAGAATTGTACTATACTCAAATAAAAAGACACAAATGTTTGTGTATAAAAAATCATAATCGATTATAATGACTTTAACGTTGCCGTAGATTTACTTGTAAAATTCATTGACAGAACAGATATGGTTGCCCACTAAAATAAACTTCTTGCGTAAAAGTTAAGACAAAAGTGTATACTAGTAGAAGCAAAAACAGCTTCCTTGCAACATTGTGAGTTGCACAATTTATGTGCTGCCCTTCAAACTCTCGATACAAGTGTATAAAAGAAACTACCCGTCAAACCTTATATATCCTTGATATATTCCTAATAACATTAAATACATGCTATTATGACATTTTCGCAAATTTGGTATCTCACGTCCTGGCACATCAAATAACAGATCCTTTGGGATAAAAACATAATGGGCTCCCTCCAGTGGCATTAAAAGTAAAGACAGCTTGATTGACTTATTGACCATTTGTAAAAGTACAATAAAGAGGAACTCTTAAAACACTAGATGCTTTTATGTTTGTTTCCATTTAAAATGCATATTAAGCAATATATGTACTGTATATCCAAAAATGCAGCTAGCATCTTCAGAAACCACATGTAAATCATGAAATGCCATGGCGGTAAATCCTGGCATTAAAAATGTGGAACAACAACTGTTAATTATTTAAATTAATTGATTTTCAATATGAAACTCAGTGGGGTATGTCTATACGAGGCTATATTGATCAAATTATATGGGAAAAAAATACCCATAATTGGCAATAAAAATGCATTTGTAATTTTTAACATTTGCAGCTAATGTACTGTTTCTGTATCTGTACTTTTACTGGAGTACTTTATCACCTCTGCCTCTTTCCTGCACAGTACCTCCTCAACCTCTCCTCCAGAAAGCCTGTAGGTTTTCCCTCCTCGCGGCCCCTACAAGAAAAAATGTGATCTTTGTTTCAGCAAGTGTCTGGAAGTTTATGAAGGTCAAAAATCTTTTGTTTTTTTTATGCATCCCTCCCGATTCCAGGCAGCCAGTCAGAGCGCTTCCACGCAGCTGCCACTGGCTGCTGGCCATTGGAGACTCTTCATGCTGAGCAGCAAAATGGCCGCCCGTCTACCGACTGACTCCACAGCGCTTTGAAATTGAACATTTCTGCATATTTTGCTTTACACGGCAGCAACCATAGTATTTCTTTGCTAGCCTGTGGCGTGTTGCGCGTGTGTTTTCATTATAGTTCACTTATTTGACGTATCCGCTCAGGCGTCGCTGTTCTTGTAGCTTCGACGAATGCCTCAGAAAGCTAAAAAGAAAAAACGCACTGAAGCACTTTAGCTAGTTAGCACGCTAGCTTTTCTTCATATGTGATTGCTAAGGTGAGTACAGCAATGCCTCTTGGCCGTTATACTGTTACGTTTCATGCATGCAAATGCAAATTCGCTAAACGCAACGTTGTCTTAATAGGGTGTGCGATGTTTCTCATTTTGTGCTAACGCTAATGCTATTAGCCTGAGCTACTTGTAGCTGTCAATGGGTAACATTAGCTCTGTTTTCATATTCAGAGGTCAATATTTGCTTCATTAATCAGCGCACTTAATAGAAAGACAGTTTGTTTACACAACAAAGACCAGCTACTTTATTTAGATAGGTGACAAATGATAAATGTGTTTTTTTCGGTTTTGAGTGTAGTTCAGAAAATTCCACCCACTCCTGTTAGCCACCAGCGGAAGAGCATACACTATGGCTTGCTTAAACCTGTAAAGGCACATAAACATCACGTCATCCACTTCATATTATGGTTTGTTGAGGTTCATCGACATTCATTAACTCTAAATATTTTTTCTCCGTCTTCCCAGCACAATCGTTCCGAAAACGTAGCTTTGTGACATTAGCAAGCTGCTCATGCCACAATGACTGGAAGGTTAACAGATAATGCTGCATCATATTTTATGTAATACAGTACAGTAGTGATTGGAGACAATTCGGTTTTATAACCAACATAGGTTTTTTTGTGGTATTGGTATATGAGCAATTTCTATACATACAGTATTCCTGGCTTCTAGGAGTGTGAGGAATGCTTACAGTGAATTGCAAGCATTGTTAGAAATGGCCATTGGCGTTTGTGTTGGCATTTGTCCTATTTACTGTTGTTATAGCACTGTACCATCCCTGGTGTTATTTGGTGTTCTGGTGTTGAACTCACACTGTAGTGTCAGCTGCTATGGAATATTAATGCACCCTGAAGAAGACAAAAGCACATCTGACAAGATGACTGACTCTACAGACTCCCTCTCAACTGGTTGAACTTAAAAGTGGGATCAGCTTACGCTACTGTATGTGCTTTTGGGGAGGATAATAATTAGTGTTGGCGGCCTCAATGTAAAGCATTATTCTTAGCTCTGCTACCTGATGGCTCATTTATCCTTTAAATCCCCCCTGTATGCGATGCTTTACACATGTATGTGGTCTCCCATGGCTCAACTCCAAAATGTAACCAAATAATTATTGTATTTTTAAATATCCTACAGAAGAAAAGGAGTATCACGACTGGAGCAGTAGTTCATGGAAGACAAGAAAAGGAAAAAAGAAGAAAAAAGGAAAAGGGAAGCCTCTCAGAAGGTACATTGATGTTCAATGTGTTTGTTATGTATTGATCACAACATTTCTGACAGTCACGTAGTAGCATTATTGCTTATAGAAGTGCCATCGTCAAATAAAACATTTCGTGTGTATTTAGAGTTTGCTGCCTAATCTTGCACTGTATGGAATCTAATGTGAAACTTGCCTTTTGACCTGCAAGGGTCTGTCTCATTTGGTTGAGTTGTGTATATTTTTTACAGGTACCGGGCATGGATGATCTTAAATGAATCTATGCGTCGTAAAATATAAGCTGTGTCCAAAGACAGATTTTTACTGTGACTTAATGTGTTTGACATTATTTTCTTCTGTTACTAATGTGGGCTTCTTTGGTTTTAGTCGCGTCAAACTCAAACAAATAATTAGCCTCATCATGACTTGAATGAGTGAATTGGGTTTTAATCATGGCACCAGTTGCAAATTAATGGAAGGATTGCATAATAACTGTTTTGTCCTTTTCATTTTAGGTTACAGAACAAAAAAACAAAGGTAAGATATACAATAATGTTAAAGTTGAATTGCTTTGATATAAAAAAAAAACTAATTTGCCCTCTATCTTCCTTCTTTCAACTACCTTTTATTTATATTATTAGTCTGATCTTAGGTGTTTCTTTTATGTTTGGAAATGTGCAAGTTGGTTAAAAAAAAAAATTGTGTACTTGTTTTGTATCTTGTATTTTGTGTTAAGATTTGACAAGCGTACCTTGATCATTAACTGTTCATATTGCCTCTTTCCTACTCCCTGCATTGTCATCCAGTGCTAGAATTGACCAAGCAGGCATCTGCCCATCCTCCTGCAACTCAGAGCAGCTCTGCCTCCCCCAGCCCTGGACCCACCCCCTCTGCATCCCCATCCCCAGCCACTTCAGGCCCTGGCAGTGCTGCCGCCCAGTCACAGGGTGGTAACAATGCCAAGCGCCTTGCTGTGGCCAACGGACAGCCCACCTCCAGCGCCAGTTCTTCCTCTGCCACAGGCGGCACAAGTGTTACAGGGAACGGGAATACAAGTAGCGGAGGTGTGGCCCAGGCGCCTCAGCAGCAAGCTCGCTATATGCCGAGAGAAGTGCCGCCGAGATTCCGCTGCCAGCAGGACCATAAAGTGCTACTGAAAAGGGGTCAGCCGCCACTGTCCTCCATGCTGCTTGGAGGGGGAGGAGGAGGGGAGCCCCCCAATGCAAACATAGCTGCTGGCTCAGGTATGAGTTACTCTGTTTGATTGGAAATTGATCAATGTGTGAAAGTCCCTTTTACAAGTAAGTCTCTAATCATTTCAGATTCTGGTGCAGCTACCTCCTCATTGGCCCTCACCTCATCATCAGTTGCTGCTTCTACCACTACTTCTAATTATGCAAATTCCATGTGGGGCACAAGCTTAGGCAGCCAGGCCTCCTCTCAGGGCAGGGAGAAGGTGATTGTAGATGGGAACGACCTGGAAGAGTGGCCCAGCATCGCTGGAAGTGATGGAGGAGGAGCTTCTTTCACTGTGGCTGGAGGCGGTGGTGGCGGAAGCAGCAACAGCAACAACGGGATGCCTGTGAACAGCATTAGTGCCTCTGGCAACCAATCCTCATCCACTTCCTTGTTCTCTTTGCCCAATGAATGTATGCAGTCGTCCAGTAGTGTGGCATGGGGGACGGCTGCCGCCCAGGGCCCTCTTGGAGGAGGAAATGCAGTAGCTTCAGCCGGGCCTGTATCACAGCAGTCCTCTTCAGTTTCCAAAGCCGCCGCTGTGCCAGGCAGCCATGATGCCAGTGGCCTCGTCGATGGCAGCAGTGGGATTGCGGGTGCCAACTTTAATCCAAATGCCAACCCTTCAGCCTGGCCTGCCTTGGTGCAACAGGATGGGCCCGGCGGTGTAGTGGAAGGGGGTCCATCGTCCTTTCATCACCAGGGCCCTGGAGGGACTTTATCTGCCAACAACTCTGCTTCCGTAGGGCTAAAGGCTGGGGCAGTCGGGGTGCTAGCGGGTCACCAAGCTTTGTCTGTGAATCAATCAAGCACTCATCAGCACCAACTTCACCAAATGCAATCTAGAGACAGAGAGATGGCTGGGGGGAAGTGGGATAGTGAATCAGCGGGACCAAAAATTGCAGGAGAGGAAGGAGTTGCGGGAGGAATGGGAGGTGGCGGAGACCACAATCTTTCTTCCTCGTGGAGAGGCCAACCCTCATACCCTGTATCTAAATCCAAAACGGGTGCTTCAAGAACTGATGGATGGGAGGGCAGAGAGGGTGGCATGGGGCCATACAGAGCTGCTGAGGGGGATAATGGGTCCTCGGGTTGGGGTTATCCGGGGTCCTCTAGTGGGATTAATACTTGGGGTAGTGCTGGAAATGGGGCAAATGATAGTCAAACTGGGGTATCTCAGGGAGGGTGGGGGACATCAGGAATTGGAGTGGAAAAAGGGGTGTCTAGTGTTGACTGGGGTGGGAGTTCCTCCAGCACTGCTGGAGCTAATCCTGGAGAAGTCATGGGAGGAGCCTGCAGCAGTAACAGCAGCAGTAGCGGATGCAGCACAGCTGGCAATCCTCCTGCCACCTCAACTGCTATGAACAGAGCTTGGGACAATCAGAAGGGAGATGGAGAAACGGGGGAATGGAGTGAGGGAGGACACGGAGCACGGGGGGGATCTTTATCCAGTGGTGGGAATTCCAGATGTGAAAGGGAACCTAATGCCAGTCGACCCTGGCGTCAGCCACCCGATACTGAAGCTGCCTTACAGAACCTGCTCAGCCGTCCCGATCTTGATCCACGGGTACTATCAAACACAGGCTGGGGCCAAACGCAGATCAGACAAAACACAGCTTGGGATTTTGGTAATCAAGCAGAACACAATAAGAGCGCACTCACGTCAACCTCTTCAAAACATCCGGGAAATTCTTCTCAGTATTCTTCTGGACCCAGAATTAGTGATTCTAATGGACCAGGGGTCCACCCTCCCGTGCTTTCCTCTGCTGGCTCCTCTGGGGAGGGCTGGGAGACCAGCAGCAGCAGCAGTAGCAGTGGTGGGGCCTCTTTATCTGGGAGAGCCCCACCACCTTCCGGCCCCAGCATGAGTAATCTCGGCGTCTCGCAATCTGGTCCAGGGATCTCAGCCGGTACTGGTGGTGCTTCAGGCTCACTTGGTCAAAACCAACAAGGAAAGGCCACTGGCTGGGGTGTTGCGGATAATCAGGAGACCAAAGGGTGGGGTAACGAAGAATGGAGAACCAATAGAGGAAATGGGGGCAGCTGGGGTGGTCTGGGGCAACAAGGTAACCTTGTGAGTCCAGGCTGGGGAGGAAATGATGAGAGGGGAGCAGTAGGGTGGAAAGAAATGGGTGGGGAAGGACGAGGGAGTGGGTGGGGCTCAGGGCAGAAGGTTGGGGCAGGTAGGGACTGGGGTGAGCAGGAGTCCAAATCAAATAGCGGGGCAGGATGGGAAGACAAACCGAAGAATGGAGGAAGGAATTCAGGTGGGGATTCAGGTGCAGGCGGTTGGGGAAGGGACGAGGATGCTCCACAGAGATCCTGGGGGGCAGGGGGCACAGGGGCGGGAGGGAGTGGAGCAGTTGGAATCAGTGGGTCCAAGCCCCATCAAAGTTGGAGTGGAGGAAACAAAATGCACCAGATGCCAAACAGCCAGTCAGGCCCCATCACAGGCCTACAGGCACAACTGCAGCAGCAACAATCACAACCCCGCAATCAGCCTCCACATCTGCAGCAAGCATTGGACCAAGGGGCTATGCAAGGGGGTGGTGGGAGAAAACCAATCTCCCAAGCCCAGAACCAAAGCTCAGGCTGGACCTCAGGGCCTATCCCTGCTGGTCACGGATCAGGTGGAAGTGGATCTGAACCAAGTGGTTGGGAGGATCCGTCCCCGCAATCTTTAAGCAGGAAAAATGAGATAGACGATGGAACATCAGCATGGGGAGACCCAACCCATTACAACTACAAGCCGGTTAATCTGTGGGATAAGAACAGCGCCCCTGCTGGTCAACAGCCACACGGTCAGGGTCAAACTCAACAACAGGGACCTCCACCTCCACCTCCAGCACAGCAGCTTAATAGACCTGCTGCAGGACCTGGAGCCAGCAGGGACTTCAACACTAGTCATGGACAAGGAAAGCCCTCTCCAATGGGTGAGACACCAGCAACTTTCTTCTTGTAAACAGGATGATCATGATGACAATCAACTGAAGTTGGCCACAACTGCTATGTTTGTAAGAGTCCAAGCGAGTTGCCTGTGTGTGTGTCTGCAGGTACCTCGGGTTGGGGTGGTACACCTCCAGCTAGTCCCACAATGGACAATGGCACAGCTGCTTGGGGAAAACCTGCAGATGCACCTTCTGGATGGGGAGAACCTGGTGATGCTGGAGGGAAAACTGGCTGGGGAAACCCTCCATCCAATCCTATCAAATCTGGTTAGAATGTACACAGTATAGTGATAGACAAAATGTGATTTTGGGTACAGATGTTAATACTTCACTACCACATGGGCGTAGTGCTTAAGCAGTAAACCTGTATTATACTGTTGCAATGTGACAGCAATACTAAACTTCTCCAACAGGATCAAAGTCTATGCAAGACAGCTGGGGGGACAAAGAGGGCTCCGTGACAGCTTCACGTCACTCGAGCTGGGAGGATGAAGAGGAGGGCGGGAGCATGTGGAACAGCACCGGCTCCCAGGGTAGTGGGTCATCTTGGGGACAGGGTAGCAATGGCGGCTGGGGACAGAGCCACAATGTCAAGAAGCCTAGCAACAAGGTGGGTAGAACATTTATCTCATCAATTTGAAGTCACTGTCTTGGGTAGATTTTTCTCATCGTGTTAATGGTTAAGTTGTACTTTTAAGAGAACTGCACACCCTTTGTGTTTCTTTGAACTCGATCCAGCTATCCATCTTTAATCCTGCTCACATTTAACCCATTCCTATTCAGGGTCCGCTCAAGGTTGGCGGAGATTCCTGGATGAGCCCAATCAACAGACAATTCTCTAATATGGGGCTTCTGGTAAGGCATTTTTGAAACACACACACGATGATACCTTGACTTAAAAGGTGCCCCATTGTAAAAGATGTTCTAATCTAGCGGGCCATGTCGGATGTGACTAACAATATGTCAGGAAACGTTTACTAGAATAACTGAACATTATTTGAAGTTATTTATAAGCACAAAAATAGTCATCGATATGTGTTGACTCATTTGACATGAGCTTGAATGTGATTGGTTAATTCTGAGCACAGCCCGATCCTCAGATACAAGAGGTTGTGTACACCGGTGGAACCACCATATATCAGTTGTTTATTTTTACTTTCACCTTCTAAAAGCTTTCTTTTTAACATAGTTGTACACGTTATATTAAAAGTGGAAAAAGCTACTGTTTTAATTTAAGTGTCATTGTTTTTATATCCCCAAAAACTTGCCAACCGGGATGTAAAGACATTTTATATCCTGTATCACCTTTCACTCAAAATATAAAGACACTTAACAGATGATCATTTATGCTATCCTTTTGTGTTGGACAGAACGACGATCCGAGCGGTCTGAACATTGACCTGGCTCCAGGCACTCTCCAGGAGAAGAAGATGGAAATGGACAAAAGAGCCATGGGAATGATGGATTACAATGGAGACATGAGGAAAGGAAGAGGGGGAGGCAGCATGGCTTATCGTTCACCCGTTTCCAAAGAGGCAACGCCTGGGGATCCTGTTTCTTTTTACGACAAGGTATGTCCTCATGTCTGTAATGAGATCAGAATCATTATTTTACACATAGTCTTTTCTTCCTCATGTGATGGTACCCCTTTTCCTCCGTTCCCTCCTTGTCTCACTCTTCCCCTGTCCCCTGTGCCACTCAAATGCGTTCCCCCTTGGCTGTCCCTTGGGCAGACCTTGCTTTTGAACAATCAGGATGGGTACCTTGGGGAGGACGGTCCTTGCTCTCTGTTCTCACCACCCACTGCCTACAAGCCCCATTCCCTCTTCAATCACACTATCCCCTTTAGACAAGTAAGATATCTGCTCCTCTTGTATCTGTCCTCCCATCCTTAGACTCGGTTCTGTGTAGCTTTCTGTGTTCACAAGGTAAACGCGCAAATTCACTTCCAACGCGTCAATGCTCTCTGTTAAATGTAATTGTTCATATTGGATCACAGGGTGGCCACAGTCTCCTTGGCAGTAGTGGAGGGATGTCTCAGCCCAGACACCAGCCCAATGTTCCACCCATGAACCAGTCCCCAGGGATACGAGCACAAGTGCCTCATCAGTTCCTGTCACCTCAGGTGCTCTTGTGTATTTCCAGCAGATACCGTTTCCACTTATAAGACTCCTTCGTATAAAAGACGCAACATTTATTTTGATTATGCATTGGAAAAATCACATCACAATTAAGCCTGGTTTTTTTTCCATTATTAATTTAGCCATGACAGTAATTTACAAAAGAGGATTAGGGTCAGTGAAAAGGAAAAAAAAAGTTGGCAGGAGTCTGACTTTATCCTCAGAATTCTAACTTTAAAGTGAAAATTCTGACTTTATTTTCAGAATTCTGACTTTCTGACTTCCCTCCACAATTCATAGCTCTATGTCACAAAGTCAGAATTCTCTCTTTATGGTCAGAATTCAGAGAATAAAGTGAGAATCCTGTTTTTTTCCCTTCTTCTCTTCACTGGCCCAATCCTCTTCTGTAGTAATTTGATGGAAAAAATTGGGAAATGACAGGGCCGAATATGCAATAATTTTATTATTTTTCTAACACAAAACCAAACTAATCAGATAAGATTACATAATCACTCTTCAAAACAACCCTGACCACTTGTTTGTGGAGAATTGAACTCATTAACTGAATTGACTTATTTATCACAAACTAATGAGAACAGCAAAGAGAAACAATGTTCATCAGTAAGCTAACATGGTTGCCATTGGTTTCAGTAGTGAAGCGCGACTGCGGAAACCCGTAACATTGTGTCTTTCCCCTCAGGTGCCAGGCTCCATGCTGAAGCAGATGCCCCCTCCCAGCGGGAGCGTGGGGGGTGTTGGCGGCGTGGGAGGAGTGGCAGGAGTCGGCGGCGGCGGCGTGTTCCCTCCACAGCTGTCCCCCCAGCATATAGCCATGCTCAGCAGCATCTACCCACCGCACATCCAGTTTCAGTTGGTAAGAACGAGAACAGAAAGACATTGTTGATAATGTTTGGCAGTGCAGAGGTTTAAAAATCTGTATCATGTTTGTGTTAGGCTTGTCAGCTCCTCCTCCAGCAACAACAGCAGCCACAACAGCAGCTTCTGCAAAACCAGAGAAAGTTCAACCCGAATGTGCGGCAGCAAGCTGACCCTCAACAGGTACACACACATACGTTTTGCAGCTATTGTGAGGACATTTATTGACAAAATCTGGTTCTGGCTTTCTTCTTTACTTGACTTGTGTTTATATTTTATTGTTGTTTGTTTGTGCGCCTTGGCAGTTGGCCAGGATCATGGCAGTACTCCAGCAACAACGCCAGCAGCAGCAGCAGCAGCAGGTCGGAAGTTTAGGTGGCAGCATGAAGCTCTCTCCCTCCCATCATAGTGGAAGTGGTGCCAAATTACACGGGGCTGACTCCTTGCCCCACCAGGGCCTGGCAGGATCTGTGGCTGACCTGCATCAGAAAACGCTTGGACCCTACTCTAGTGAGTCGACCTTGTCGTTTGGGCCATGTCTCGATACAGTGAATCCCTGCGTATTTGCGGTTTGGTATTTGAGAATTTGCCTAATCGCTTTTTCTTTGGTGGAGAATCTTCATTGAGACAAAAGCAGTGCTGTGCCAATATCATGTGGTAGCTACAGGCAATTACAGTACTGGGTTTCCGCAGCTCATAAAAAAGTATTAAGTCATTAAATTGATTTAGCTTAAATGGCATTAAAAACATTGAATTCGATGTCTAGAGGCAATCAAATTTAAATACAATTGATGTAGAAACATTGTAATTCATTCTTTGTTTCACACACAACGTTGTGCAAAAGAGCCACTATAACACAATTTTGCAGTAATAATTGTGATTTTTTTTTTTTATATATATATATATATTTGTGGGGACTGGTTGTAATTTACAATGAACAAAATGGCCTGGCGTACACCAGTTGCTTCATGTTTAAATACGAATTGCTCTGAATTTGAAAAGAAAAATGTATTATTCCTGTTGCCAACGTCCAACATGAAACATTAATGGTACCTAGTGGCAGAAAATTACCACAACATAAATCTTACTCGATGTTTCACATTCCTTTGAACTGTGTTTTGTTTTGTGTTTCATTACAATTATAAATTAATATAGACTTACTGTATCAATGAACTAAAATATACAACTACATGTGCATTTGGTAACCAACCATATTTGTCCACATTTATGTTATCAAATATCAAATATGAAAAACTATTGTACATTTGTAACCAATATAAGGTGTGATTAATTGCAAGTCAACTATGGAAATCATACAATGAATTATGATTAAAAATTGTAATTGTTTGACAGGGGTAATATATTAACAGCTATACAATTATGTGTGTTTTAAGTTGTATTAAAAACGGCATTAAAAAAACCTGCAAAAACCCTGAAACCAATTTTAGGGCGGGGGTTAGGGTTTGTTATTTACACTGTGATTTATTTTTATTTTTTTGTGATATTTATAGCAGAGGTCTGCCCCTATTTGCAAATACAGTAGTGTGTGGGGGGGGTAACTGTATTTATGTTTTGGGTTAATTGTTGTAAACAGTCGTCACATGTTATGACCTCCATCTATCTACAGGCTTTAGTTCTGGTATGAACCTCACAAGTATGGACCTGGGTGGCTCTGTGGTGGGGGGGCCTGGAGGCATGAAGGACATGGGAGGTCAACAATCCCGCTTCAAATGGATGATGGAGGGGCACTCTTCCCCAGACACATCCTCATCTGAAAATGCATTCCACAAAAATGGTAAGACTTGGGCAGGGTGCGGAGTCTGAATGACAGTCTCATGTGCTTGTTGCATACGAAGCGATTTGTTCAGCCATCTGTTGTGCTGTGGTATTGATACAAACTGCCGCGCAGGTCCTGTCACCCCCATGAAGATGGCGGGGGGCTCACCCTACTCACAGTACGACATGATTGTTGGAGATGCGCAAGGCAACACTAATTGGCATCGCACCCCTGGCAAGATGAGTACCAAGCCCACCACTACGGCCAGTTGGCCCCCTGGTAAGTGATGACGCTTTATGCAATCCTGTTTACACTAATTACTTGACATGCCTTAGTGGAGATGACGCTATATGAGTTTTTAAAAGAGACATTATGCAATTTTTTCCCCACAAATTATGAAAACAGTTGCCGGGTGTCTTAATTACCATCTGTGATTTTTTTTGTTTTTCAAATATATACGTGTGACGTACCATTGGGCCATGATCTAAATAATTTTGTTTACTCACACAATAAAAAAAAAAAAACTTTTATAATTTCACACTTGATTCACTTTTGCATGATTTGTCCTCTTTTAAGTAATTTAGCATGTCAACTGTTGATGAAGATCTCGTATTTTCTTCTTCTTCTACCTCAAGAATTTCAGCCTGGTGTTCCCTGGAAAGGAATCGATCGGGTTGACCCCGAATCGGACCCCTACATGACGCCAGGGAGCATGATGGGAAACGCCGTCTCTCCCGGCCTCAATGACACTGAGCACCAGTTGTTACAAGACAATACTGGTATTGAACATCTGCTATTGTGTTTTTTTAATTTTGCAATTCCATTAAGCCAATAGTCTGGTCATTCTTCAGTGTTTTGCGAAATCCAAAATTTTGTCAAATAAGGGCACTGCTTTTATTAAGATGTTCTTATTTTGAGATGTCTGCACGGAACGCCATAGTTCGACAGCGTATTAGGGCCATGTAAAAATATGTATATTTTTAGGGGACGGGGGTCATATTCAGAGAACAAACTCACATATTCACAAGAAATTTAAAAAAAAGATGCAAATTTGTGACTTTTTTTTTAAAGTGGCATATTTGCTAGAAAAAACATTTACAAGAAATAAACTTGCAGAATTGCGACATGATAAGTTGTATATTTGCGAGAGAGAAAAATTAATTCACAAGAAATAAACTCTCAAATTTGCGACATTTAAAGTGGTAAATTTGCAGAAAGAAAACTCGTAAATGTATGAGAAATAAACTTGGAAATTTGCGAGATAAAAACTCAGAAACTTGCAAGAAATACACGAAGCGTAGCTATAGTCTGGACGAGGTGCTGGCTTTTGTCCACCAGGAGTTAACGTCAAGATTCGTTGGTGGTTAATGGAACGCTCTTTATAAAATGAAAAGGCAGGATGGAGACCGATTTCTTCTTAAACTTTACTCGTCATACGCTACGTATTTCTCGCAAGTTTCTAGTTTTTTTTTCCTAGCAAATCTCTGCAAGCTCATTAGTTTTTTTTCTTGCAAATATGCCACTTTATAAAGTCCTAAATTTGTGAGTTTATTTCTTGTAAATTTGTGAGTTTTTCTCTGAATATTAACCCCCCTTCCTAAAAAAAAAAAAAGTATACTTGGCCCTAATACGCCGTCGTACCATCGGGAGTAATGCAAAGTTTTTTTGTGTTTGTATATGTTTGCATGTTTATTTAATAGCTTGCCGCTAATGAGCCAAAATATGAAATTCAACACAATCAAGTCCAACATGAGTTTTTTTGCAGATTCCATCCCTCCCCTCAACACCTTACTGCCTTCACCTGGTGCCTGGCCCTACAGTGCCTCAGATCCCCTTAACAACGCACACAACTCAGGTAAGCACAAACGCACACACCCTCTGAGGTAAAGTCCTTTCAGATCTTCAGCCACCTTTCCGTCTTACCTTTTTAACAGCAAAGTACACAGACTATAAGACCGGATGGCCCCCCGAGCCCATTGGGCACAAGTCCTGGAAAGCCAATCGCGGCAGCAGCCAGGCGCAGCTGTCCCGCCCACCTCCAGGCTTAGCCAGTCAAAAGCAGATTTCGCCCACCCCGTGGTCTGGCGGTGCCCCTCGACTGGCCGGCAGGGGATGGAGCAGCGGCTCAGGCACCGCTGGTAAGATCCAATGGCTTTTTGTCCTGTCATATTGCATGGCGAGGTCTATTTCTTATCCTGCTGCTGTCTTTGTCTCTCTAAAGGCTCAGCGTGGAGCGATGGCAGCTCTCGGGAAAGTTGCTGGTTGGTGCTCAGCAATCTCACACCGCAGGTATGCTCACAAGCACCGACTGTTGTGGTCAGACAAATGCTTTAAAGATCAAGTCAACCTTAAACATTTCTTGGTAATAATATTTTATGTGAGACCTCGCTAGTCTAAATATGACACCTGATTGTTACATTTGTAGAATATGAGTTATGAAGCTAAATCCAACCGCTTTTATCCATCTCTCAGGGGGCGGCCATTTTGCCACTTGCTGTCGACTGAAGATGACATCTCAGTTGCTCAGGCAACGGCCAATCACAGCTCACCTGTTTACTGAAGCTGAGCTGTGATTGGTTGTTACCTGAGACTCGAGCAACTCTGATGTCATTTTCATTCCACAGCAAGTGGCAAAATGGCCGCCTTCTGGATTTTGCAATATTAAGCAGAATACTGTATTTAGACTAGTGGGGCTGCAATAGAACATATTGTCAAGAATTTTTTTTTGGGGTGGGGGTTAACTTCCCCTTTTAAATTCACATCTTGACCTTCACTGCCTGTTGTTTTTCCTCTGTTCAGATTGATGGCTCCACGCTTCGAACCATCTGCATGCAGCATGGCCCCCTGCTAACCTTTCACCTCGGCCTGACCCAGGGCAGCGCACTTATCCGTTACGGCTCCAAACAGGAAGCAGCCAAAGCCCAGAGTGCCCTCCACATGTAAGACCAAAGATTGGTCTTTAGGTTTCAGTTTCAAAATGTGTGTGCGTTGTTTGCGATGGACTGTTTTTGTTTGCAACAGGTGCGTTCTGGGCAACACCACCATCTTGGCCGAGTTTGTGAGTGAGGAGGATGTGGACCGATACATTGCACATTCCCAGGCTGGAGGCTCGGGGAGCGGAGGCGCCGGCACGGGGTCTGGCACCGCTCCTGCGTCATCCTCTGCGGTGGGGACTAACGGTAGCGGGGCCACCTGTGACCTCACTGCAGTGGGAGGAAGCGGCGGCGGGGGAGGAAGCGGAAAGGGCGGGTCTACAGCCGGGACGGCCGTACTCGTGGCAGCCGGGCATTCCGAATCCACGTGGCAGAGCCTGGAAGGCACAGGCAGCTCATCGGACCAGTCGGCCCCCGCCGCGCCCGGCCTGGGCATCTTCACCCAGTGGAGCGGCAACAGCGCCGGAGTGGGTGGCGCCGGGGTGGTGGAGGCGGGGAGGCAAGGTCTGTGGGGTGGTATGGGGGGGGCCGGGTATCCCGGTAGTAGCCTGTGGGGTTCGCCAGCACTTGAAGATCGCCATCAGATGGGCAGCCCGGCCTCGCTGCTGCCGGGGGACCTTCTGGGAGGGGGCGCCGACATCTGAAGGTGACACGCGATCATGTTGAAAATCATCGTCATGACGTCACGCTGTATTTATTTCCACACAAATGATGTGAATTGAAGCTACACTGGTCGCCCGTCACACAGGCTACATGCAATACATTCTTTATTTCACACATGAAATCCATCAACGTTAAATGAAGACCACAGTGAAACTTGAAGCGGGGGAGGGAGGGAGAGTTGAACTCTCGGACTGAACTGGGTAGTTCCGTCTTTTTACTCCACGACCCGATCACTCAGGCATGTACTGTAGACGGGCTCAGCTGAGTCCCACATGTCGACGCGTTTAGCTCTCGCTGTTCTTTGTGTGCCACGGTTGTCCCCCCCCACCCTCCCCACCCCTCATCTTTTGTATTTAATGTCGACGACTTGCAGACTGAGCCTTCTTAGACCCGGTGTACTTCTCTTAAGTTCTCATGTTCGGAAGCTAGAAAGTGACGAGAGGAGGACGGGGGACGACAGTGCCTCGCTGTCGCTTTCAACTGGATCAGTGGCGACCTTTTTAGAGAAGCAGAGGAGTGTTTTTACTCCATACCGACACCTCTACCTTGGTGGAAATGCCATCAACACGGGGCCCACGGTAAAAGAAGAAAAAAAAAGACAGGAAAAAAACTCAACATTAGCCAAACTTGCACTATATGCCTCTGGGGTTTGTTGTTGACTCATCAAAATACAAATCCTTCCACAACTCGACACCGACCTTAAAGGATGACTTGTAATGTTACATCAGCAGTGGCCTTGGCCCACCTGCCCTCACAACACACACACACGCGCCAGTTACACACTGCTCTTAACGTTTGACAAGCAAAACTCTTATCTCCTTGTGGATGTACATCAGTTGTCTCGGTTTGAAGAGAAACTTTGTAGAGATTTCGTTGTTCCTCATTCAAACACTGACCTCGCTATTGTAATTTTTTGTTTTCTTACTCAAAAGAAATCAACTTGGTTGTTATTATATATTGTCCTGATGTTAATGATGACTTTGGTCACTTATTTACTCGCTGTTCAAGGTGCCCTCCTTGCCTGCCTTGTGTGTGCATGACAGGAGCGTTGACGGTATGACCGAATGGAGGATGAAGAAAGTGACGGTATCGGGTGTGTGTGTGTGTGTTAATGCTAAAATGTTGAATGTTGTATTTTTTTTTTTGTCCATGAGAGATTCATCCGAACGTGTATGCGTGCACTTGCTTTTGAACGCTTACCTGCGTCAGTCAGGGAAGTGAATAGATGTTTATCTGACAGCTTGGCTTTTTTGGGGGGGGGGGGGATGTGCGTGCGTGCGTGACCACCAGACATTGTGATAGCTGAAAAGTTCAAAAACAATGGCACTATTGTATATGTCTCTTAAGTTGTTGGTTTTTTTAGCAGCATTTTTTTTTCCATGTTTTTTTTTCTTTATTAAATGCAATTTAATGATCATTTGTTTTTAAGACGAAGCAACCAACTGAAGGCATTTCTATTCAAATGCCCAAAATCCTACCATACCAAGCTCAGCTGGAAACAGTGTTTTACAGACACGTTAAAGACAGTAGCTGTTATCTTTTACTGTTTGTTTTTTTTGTTTTTGTTTTGGATGTTATGTATCAATTTAAATTAAGTCAGTCTTTATCACTCCTGTTCAGGGTGTTTCATTTATTTCAGATGTTACAAAAAGGAGAGGAAATTAATTTAAAGTGGAAAAGAACAAGATAATAAAGGTTCAAATGAGGTCTTTTGCTTTTGTCGTTTTTCAAAGGTTTTCATCTTGTAGTTTTTTTTTTTGGGGGGGGGGTTGCTTGAATGAAGTATCAAGTTACCATTGAGGCTTTTTATTTTTTTAAACCCTGTGTGCTTGTTAGTAGGCATTTTTGGCTATGTGCAGTCTGTACAGCTCAATGCTTTTAGAGTTCATTAGTTTTTCTTAAAAAGTTTTTGCCAGTATGATTTTTCCATTTACCACCTTATTTTGTTTTGTTTTATGACTGCTGTTTTTCTAACAATTTATTTTTTTTGGGGGGGGGGGGGGGTTAAGTTGAAAATAATTCATAATTATTTTTTTTTAAACCACACAAAGCCCAATAATAATAATTATTATTCAGAAAAAACGGAGATTTTTTTTCCCCAAGTGAATGCAATACGCTTCCGTAGTTTTATGTGTCAGGAATGAAACTCATTTTACACAAATGGTACAATTCAATCCATTGATTAAAGAACGTAGATGTCAATGGATTTCAATTGGCCAAAATAAATGGCCACTAGAGTCAACAGCTGTAATTGATGCAAACAGTGTCATTTATGCATAAAAGAGCTAAAACCAGACAAAAATCCACACCCTTCCCTTGGGAAGTTTCGTTGTTTTTTTCTTTTTTTCTTTGGGAAGGAAACAATACGGGTTGGAAACAATTAGATTATTTTCCTAATGAGAAAATGTTGCTTGGCTCAATAAAGCTAAAGTAACAGCGATGTGTACAGTTGATAAATTATGTAAATGTTTTCTCGGTTTACCGTACTAACTCAGGTGGGGTCGCCAGCAATACCATTACTGTCCTCTAGATGCTGCTGTTTGACTTATTTCACCAACTCTGGTTTCATTCTCCTTCACAGTCTCAGAGGACAAACAAAATGATCAAACCCACGTCCTGACCCGTCGTTTACGATACTATATTATAGCTTTATAGTGTATTAAGGGCTTTATTATGTCTACAACATAACATAGGTTTTATTTGAGTGTGCCCGGCGCTTCATTCATGCTCGAACGGATGACATCATAGTCAGTCGGTGTAAAGTGGGTGGGTGTGCGTGTGTGTGTGAGGAAGAAGGAAGAGGAGGAGGAGGAAAGTGTGGTGTGGGGGGGGGACACACACTCGTGTCTGTTCTGCGTTCTTTCCCTCCCCACACGGCAACATTTTCGTGACAGCGTGTGAACCTTCGGAGGAAGCCCCGAATCTTGCGAGGAGGATGAGCCGCGATTGTGTGTCGTTGTCCACGGCCCCCGAGTGAGACCGAAGCATCGGCCCAGACGACCGGTGAGCTCATCGATACGTTCTACTGTGTATGGGAGGGTGTCATGTGTCGTGTCCTCAATACGGTTTTATGGACTATTTCTATCCCCCCCACCCCCCTTCCAGCATTAATATAATACCCTGCTGTCGTTGCGGCGCTTTTGCTGCAACACCTTGTTAGCCAGTTGTGTAACTGGCAGTTTAGATAGAAGCGGCTGAGCCAATGTGCAGCAGCAGTGTGTGTGTGTGTGTGTGTGTGTGTGTTTTTGATTATTGACTGCCTGTCCAGTGCAGCAGTGATTTACAACCCCACTCCCAAAAAAAAACAACAACAAAATTGAAGTTCTCTTTAAATGTTGTCTCATAGGTCATATGAAATGTCACACTTGTCCATCTATCAATTTCCAATACAGCAGAGGTCCCCAACCACCATGCGGTGGACCTGTCGCGGGCCCCAGGCCATTTGGTACCGGACTGCACAGAGGGACTAAACAAAAAAAAAATGTGTAATTGATCATCAGAGTGGGAAAGAAGTCTAATTTTAAAAATCTGGTGCCTTACGTGATACAGGAAAAAGTAAGCTAGCAAGAGTTAGCTTCTTCAAAAAGTGGGCCACAAATGAGACAGAAGACAAGCCAAAGATTTCCTTGGGAAAAAGAAAGTTGTATTTTAAAGGCAATACTTCAGCAGCCCAAAACAACCCGGGAAGTCTTTGTTAAATAATAAAGATTGCTCTAAAATGAGACTGGCTCATTGAAAAGAAACAATAATAATTTAAGGAGATTTAATCGTAGATGTTCAAAAAAAATAAAAATGAAGACACTACAATTTCACTGAAAATCAAATGTACAATGAATTTTCACCAGGAACAAATTTACTTGCTAGTCAACCTGGTGTTATTATTTTAGCTAATGCTAAATGCTATCTTGGTTGACAGTTCAACAGCGCTAAACAATGCACTCAATTACAAACCTTGAGCGCATTTACGCTCTCATTCTCCACTTTTGTCTTTCTACTCTTAACATACAATTATAGAATGTGCGGATGAGATTTGAACCCTGAACCTCCAGAACCGTGAGGAGGCTACTATCCACTCCTACCGAGGGAATAAACATGATTCGTTCAAATATCATCACTGCTCTTCTTCATCTTTATAGTTATGCAACAGACTGGATCAACTTCCTTTGGTTAGCTTTCCTTGTCACATTTCCGCTGCTTTTACATTGTTTGTAAAAGAGCCCTCGGGGCTTTTAGCATCGACTATAAAGCTAGTGGCTTGTCCTCGCGCTCTGCTGAGCATCATTGTTGAATGACTGTATGTCTGTGTCCTTGTCTGTATGTGCAGTGTAGCAAAAACAAAAAACGTGTTAGCTTAAATGTTGACTCGGGGTTAAATGACTCATTCAAATATCAACATCGCTGTCCTTCATGTTACGCAACTACTATTTGTGATTGTCCTATCAGGATGCAGGACGGAAAGACAGGATAAACTTCCTTTTCAAAAGAGGATAAAAGTTTCCTTTTTACTGTATCATTGCTGCTCTACCTGATCTCATTCACTGCCATTGACGGCTATTGACGTCAAAAATTCATTTGAACTATTTCTATTAGTTTAAAAAAAAATCCACTTTTGTTAACAAGAGTATGAAAACCTAGAAAAAAATATTGTACATTTAGAACAGATCAAATTTATGATTAATCGTGAGTTAACTATTGAAGTCGTGGGATTAATTACAATTAAAAATTAGGAGCGTCGGGCAATTGAAATCGTAATTAATTGCATGACTTCATGAGTTAACTCACGATTCATCACTAATTTGATATCTGTTCTAAATGTACAATAAAAAAAATTATAGGTTTTCATACTCTAGTTAATAGAAGTGGAAAAAAATGTTAAACTAATAGAAATAGTTTAAATGAATTTTTGACGTCTATAACCGTCAATGGCAGTGAATGAGTTATTTGTAAGGCACCCGCGGGGGCTCTTAGCATCGACTTTAAAGCTTGCAGTGTGTCCTCGTTCTCTGCTGATCACCAGTGATGAATGGCAGTGTATATGTGTGTGTGTGTGTGTGTGTGTGTGTGTTTCAGTGAGTTGGAGCAGTCAGTAGCCATGGAGTTGAGAGTGGGAAACAAGTACCGCCTCGGGAGGAAGATAGGGAGCGGCTCCTTTGGAGACATTTACCTCGGTAAGAGTTTCCCTCTCTCGGCGGCCGATTCCACTTGTAAGATTGTCATTTAGTTTTTGATGTTGTCGCTGCTCGTTAGGTTCCAACCTCACCACAGGAGAGGAAGTCGCCATCAAGCTGGAATGCGTTAAGACCAAACATCCGCAGCTCCACATTGAGAGTAAATTCTACAAGATGATGCAGGGAGGAGGTGAGCCAGGAGGCCGGTCAAGTTTTGGTTGCTGTGTGATAGTAGCAAAGTTGTGTTTACAATAGGGATAGAGCGATAATCGGCCCGGCAGATAATCGGCGTCGGTATTCAGCATTTTATGAATATCGGCATCGGCCTCTTTTTTTGGTTTGATGGCCGATATATTAAAAACGGTTATATTTGCTCCGATGGGCACTTTTCTCCTCTGTTATGAGTCAGCGGCTTTTGACTCGCTGCAGCATTAGCCCGCCCACAGCACCATCTGATTGGTTGCTCGTGCAGTGCTAACAGCCAATAAGCAGCAATTAGCGGCTACTAGCTTGCGAGCTAACGGCTAGTTTGCGGATATTAGGTTATAACCGTTTTTTAGCGGCTATTTTGAAGTTATCCTAGGCATATCGGTGTATCTCTAGATTACAATCAATCTCGATTTAGTTCAGGGGTCAGCAATTTTTTTTGTCAAAAGAGCCATTTTAAGCCGAATAAATGTCAAAAAAATCTGTCCGGAGCCGCAAAACATTTGAACATTGTGATAAGAAACAGTGTGTTGAGATTCATTTTCTTCTACTTTTTGTCTTCCTTTTCCTGCTATTCTGTCAAATTTCTGACATTTTTAGCAATTTTATGGATGTATTTTGGTCATTTTCTGCCTCTTTTGTTCCCTTTTTGGACTTTTTATATGGCAATTTTTTTTTACATTTTTTCCCCGCTTTTTAAAAAATCAATCTTCTGACATTTTTTTTTACAATTTTGTGGACATTTTATGGTACTTTTGGTGATTTCTTCTTTTGTTCTTGGACATATATTTACTTCTTGAACATATTTTTGTGCCTTTATTAAAATAAATTTTGTGACTTTTAATCCCAAAGACATTTTATTGTCATTTTCTGCCTTTCTTCTTTTGTTTTTAGATATTTTATGGTTACTTTTTAAACGTTTTCTTTTCTACCACCACCCCCCACCTACCATTTTTATTAAATTTAAATTTTTGGCAATTTCATGGACATTTTATGGTGATTTTCTGCTTTTCTTCTTCCTTTTTGGACATTAAGGTAATTTTTTTTGACATTTTTAGGTAATTTTAAAGAACTCTTTTTGTCTGCCTTTCATCTCTCTTCGTGACAACTTACAAATTTTTTGAGTATTGAATTATTCTTTTTTTTTATCTGAATAATTAAATCATATAAATAGTATTTTATTTATATGTAAAAAATACAAAAAATCTATTAAAACATTAAGATCCACAGGGAGCCACACTAGAGGGACTAACGAGCCACATGTGGCTCCAGAGCCGCAGGTTGCAGACCCCTGAGTTAGTTCGGGAAAGCCTGTTTACTGAAGACAAGCAGACTAAAGATAGGGATTACTGGAATCATGCCCTGCGGTCTGATGAGACCAAGAAAAACCTATTTAGCTCAGATGCTGTCAAGCATGTGTGGTGGTAGAGGGAAGACAAAATGTCTAAAATGCATCTCCTCAAAAGTCAGCACTCCCTCCTCGCAGTGGGTATCCCGTCCATCAAGTGGTGTGGAGCCGAGGGCGACTACAACGTGATGGTCATGGAGCTGCTGGGCCCCAGTCTGGAGGACCTGTTCAACTTCTGCTCACGCAAGTTCAGCCTGAAAACCGTCCTGCTGCTGGCTGATCAAATGGTGAGCTTTGAAAAATGTTGATAATAAGGGAGTTTAAATGTGAGTCATCGTGCCGCTCCTACTGTGTGTTAATATATCGCTCATGTCACCTGGAATCTGGAAAAAAAACGTTTTTGGTCTCCTTTTGGATATTAGCAAACAGTAGGAGTAGCATAGCTCAAGTGGTGGAGTGGCAGTCTCCCAAGATGAATGTGGTGAGTTTGTTCCTCAATTCTTGTGTAGCTTTTTTTTTTTAATTCAACTAGTAAAATGTACTCAAAAAACTTTACTAGGTTCTGTTTAGAGTAAAATTTACTCTACAGAATTTACTGTGTACAATTTAAAAAAAAAAGAAAAAAAAAGCAGGGGCCCCAGAATAGAACCCTGCGGAACACCATACATTCTGTTTTTCATGTGAATTCTTATTGCACGTATTCTTTCGACCACTTTCTTTGAGCACTGGGCGTATAATCACGAATCATATGATGAACCACTGTCCCAGAGAATATTTGTCGATGTTCTTGGTGCTGCTCCCACAATGGATCTTTGAATCTTTTTAAAACATTTCTATTAATATAAAACTCATTTTATTTCCCTCTGTTGATATCCACTTAATTGTGACGTAAGTAAAGTTTGAAGTCCTCTATCGTAGCTTGCGGCTGATGGGATACCCCTGAGTCGACCTCGGCCTTGCACAGAAATTGATAAAAATGACTGAAGCTATTTTTAGACTGGAACTAACTGGATCATTCAGACGAAAATGACTTAGGAATAATCCTTATCTAAAGCCTCGAAGCATGTTTCTGCTATTGAAACAAGGCTCATCCCTTCAATATTCTCAACAATGGAAAAAATTCTAATCTTTTAGTGGAGTCATCTATTGTATGAGCTTTATGAGTGTTCTTACTTATTTTACGCAATAAAGAGTCTAATTGTAATCCTTCTGGGCAACATGGTGCACTAGTGGTTAGCGTGTCTGGCTCACAGTTTAGAGGTCTAGGGTTTGCGAGCCAAAACGTCAGCTGTGATTGGCCAGTTAATGAATGGATGGAGGATAATCATTGTCTGTTGTCTCACCTTCTTTTAACTCATTCACTGCCATTGACAGCAATAGTCGTCAAAAATAAATTGTAATTATTTCTATTAAAATTAAAATTAAAATCCCTTTTTTTTTAACATGAGTATGAAAGCCTAGAATTTTTTTGTACATTTAGAACAGATATAAAATTTGTGATTAATCGGGAGTTAACTAGTGAAGTCATGCGAATATAATCGCCTGCTGCCACTAATAAAAAAAAAATATATATATTTATTTTTTTAAGAAAAGATTATTAAAATTTAGGGGCGTCAGGCGATTACAATTTTTAATTGTAATTAATCGCATGACTTCACTAGTTAACTTACGATTAATCACAAATTTTACATCTGTTCTAAATGTACAAAAACAATTCTAGGTTTTCATACTCTTGCTAACAAAAGTGGGAAAAAAGTTTATCTAATAGAAATAGTTCAAATCAATTTTTGACGTCTATAGCCGTCAATGGCAGTGAATGAGTTAACGACCTCTTTTTGTCTTTTGTCTCAATCCCAATGACTCAACTGCTTTACGCTTCTGAATTATAGCTTGTTCAAATCAGTCTAAGTTGAGCACCTTAGAAAATTGACGATTTATTACCTCCGTCAAGGGCGAAAAACAATGAGGTTGACGGGTATTGTTTTGATCACAGTTTGTTGTCCCGCCAAAGAGTAAACAAAGCCAAGATATATGTTTGCTTTTTACTCTCACATCTCACAAATCAACTTTTTTGTGTTAAACTTTTCCCACATAAGGCCGCATACAGGTTAGGCCAGCCCAGGATACTTGCTACCCTTAATGAGGACAAGCTGTCAAAAATGGCTGGCTGGATGTAAAGCTTTCATTTGTCTTCACCAGATCAGCAGGATCGAATACATCCACTTGAAGAACTTCATCCACAGAGACGTGAAGCCCGACAACTTCCTGATGGGGCTCGGCAAGAAGGGCAACCTCGTCTACATCATCGACTTCGGCCTGGCTAAGAAATACCGCGATGCCCGAACGCACCAGCACATCCCCTACAGAGAGAACAAAAACCTCACCGGCACCGCCCGATACGCCTCCATCAACACCCACCTGGGAATTGGTGAGACAAATTAAAAGTGATGTCATCATTTTTTTCATCCTTTGCTTGATTGGTCAGAGCAAAACGTGTTACAGGCGCGGTGTCCATTCTTCTTCCGCAGAGCAATCGAGGCGAGACGACCTGGAGTCGCTGGGCTACGTCCTCATGTACTTCAACTTGGGCTCGCTGCCTTGGCAGGGGCTCAAGGCCGCCACCAAGAGGCAGAAGTATGAACGCATCAGCGAGAAGAAAATGTCCACCCCCATCGAGGTGCTGTGCAAGGGTTACCCTTGTGAGTATAGCACAAGGGTCTGCAACCTGTGACTCTGGAGCCACATGTGGCTCCCTGTGGATCTTTTTTTTTTAGAAATTAATATTTATTTATATTTTAATTGTTTTAGATCAAATATTATTTAAATAAATTAATGATTTTTTTAAAAAGAATAATATTTAAAAAATGTCAGTTCAAATTTTTTATTTGTCAGAAATTACCATAAAATTTCCAAAAAGGAAGAAGAAAAGTAGAAAATTACCATAAAATGTCCATGAAGTTGCCAAAAAGGCAGGAAAGAAAATGTTCAAAAAGCAAACATAAACTGTCCAAAAACAAAATAGGAAATCCCAAAAATTACCATACAATGTCCACAAAACTGCCAAAAATGTCAACAAAAAAAATGATAGCAAAAAAGGCAGAAAAAATTTCAATAAGTGGCCATAAAATGTCCAAAGCCATTTACCCTAATATTTCCGTAAAATTGAAAAAAAAAAAGTCAGAAATGTGACAAAAAGGTGGAAAAGTCTAAAAATTTATGAAAAATTGCCAAAAATAAATAAAAATGCAAAAACGGAAAATAAAAGGTAGCTCTAATTAGCTTTTGGGCCCTCGCTACATTAGACTTCATCGCATTGTTCAAATATTTTGCGACTCCAGACACATTTTTTGTGCCATAAAATGTCCAAAGATAATTAGCCTAATATTTCCGTAAAATTGCAACAACAACAAAAGTCAGAAATGTGACAAAAAGGTGGAAAAGTCTAAAAATGTATGAAAATTTGCCCAAAAAAGATATACAAATCCCAAAATGGAAGATAAAAGGTAGCTCTAATTAGCTCTTGGGCCCTGCGTACATTGGACTTCATGGCATTTTTTTATTATCGCATTTATTTGGCCTAAAATGGCTCTTTTGACAGTAAAGGTTTTTGACCCCTAAGAGAGATTGCGGGGATTTGAATAAACTCCCTTTATAAATTGCAATAACAACCAAGTCAAGCCGGGGGACTTAAAGGAGGCATTTTTCCTGCTTAATTTGTTGTGCTCAAAAATATCAACATCACTTCAGGCTTATTCTAAAAGCCTCTAAATGGCTCATTTGTGGGAATGAGCCCGAGAGATTATCTATCAATACTGAATGTTCCTTTGGAAAATGATTTCTCGCCAATGCTCATTTCTGGCTTCGACATGGTGTAAAATCTCTCTCCGTGTCCCAGCCGTGTTCTCCACCTACCTGAACCTGTGCCGCTCCCTGCGCTTCGACGACAAGCCGGACTATTCGTACCTGAGGCAGCTCTTCAGGAACCTTTTCCACAGACAGGGCTTCTCTTACGACTACGTCTTTGACTGGAGCATGCTCAAATTTGTGAGTGTGACATTTTCCTCAGCCTTCCTTTACAAACTTGGACGATGTTTGTTGAAAGCTGCTGCGGTTTCAGGGGGCCGGCAGGACGGCAGAAGACGCGGACAAAGAACGTAAGGAGGAAAAAGACGCAGAGGACCGTGCGGGAGAAGGCCAAAGAGTCGCTGGAGGTCGAGCTTTGCCGTCTGGTCCGAAACCTTCAGCCGCCATTCGGGTCAAGAACGAGCCAGATGTCATTCAGTCCAAAGTGGTCACACGCGGCGTCCAGCCGTCAGGTTAGGACAATGGCGGGCGTGGTTATGTGGGCGGAAAGTTGTCCTCTTTTTGTTATTGTGAGAATGCTGAAGCATTCCCACATATGTTATTGTGATTTTTATTCTACTTCACAAACATGTGCATTCGGAGTTTCAGCATTCCCAGGCAATTTCTATAGAAATTGCACTTTATCTAGTTATTATTATTATTAACTGATTCACTGCCATTAACGGCTATAGACGTCAAAAATTCATTTGAACAATTATTAGTTTAACATTTTTTCCCACCTAGATTTTTTTTTATTGTACATTTAAAACAGATATAAAACCTGTGATTAATTGTCAGTTAACTAGTGAAGCCATGCGATTAATTATGATTTTTTTTAAATAATCGCCTGACGCCCCTAATTTTTTTAATAATCTTTTCTTAAAAAAATACAAGATTATTAAAAAATAAAATAATTAAAATTACTTTAAAAAAAAAAAGAAGAAGAGAAGATTATTAAAAAATTAGGGGCGTCAGGCGATTAAAATGTGGGGAAAAATGTTAAACTAATAGAAATAGTTCTCATGAATTTTTGACATCTATAGCCTTCAATGGCAGTGAATGAGTTAATTAAAGACGTTTGTGTACAGGTAATCGCTCGCCTCAGGTGGGCCGAGCAGAACGGGTGGAGCGAGAGCGCAAAGTGGCCATGAGGCTGCATCGCGGCGCCCCGGCCAACCTGTCCTCCGGCGACCTTTCCACGCGCCTCGACCAATCACGCATCACTGCATCGCAGGTAGGATGAGTCACGTAAGCCTGGCATTCACACATCATTTTCTTCCATTGTAACTTACGTACCTCTATTTTGTTCGCCTCCATGTTCATTCAGGTCAGTGTGCCGTTTGAACATTTGGCAAAGTGATTTTTTTCCTGACCGGCCTGCTGGTCAGAGGCAGGTAAGAAAAAGAAGCCGTGTTTAATTGCCTCGCTTACGTTTGCTGCGCGCTTGATTGCCTTGTTAACGTGAAACAGGAAACGGAAATACAGAGCAGCCTTCCAAATTAAAAGCATGGATTTCAAAACAAGATGTAATTAAACATCACACACTAACCAGCTTGAGGAATTGTTAACATGGTAGACATTACTAAATTACTTTAATCACTATTTTTATCGAATTGAATTCTTTGCACTGTATTTCTTAAAAATTAGTTGTACAACTACATATTTTGATTGGGACTTTTTTTCCCCTGGCCACAGTATTATTTGTTTCATCTTATTTAGACTATTTTTTTAATTCATTTTATTGTGTGCTCTATGCAAAATGACTTTTATGAGCAAATTCAAACAATATAATTGCCCTTAATTTCAAGCAATTTTAAGGAAATTTGCTATAATTTGATATAGGTCTTTTAAAAAATATATCTGTCTTTTTGGAAATTTTATGTATCATAAGTACTAATGGTATCGGTATTGGTGAGCACTGAAGTTTTGAGTATCATTTATCGGTATTGGTCTCAAAATAAGTGGTATCGAACATTCCTACTAATAACAAGCTGGAATACCAGTCGCTATTTTTAGTGTGTGTCCGTTAAAGAAAATATTAAGGTACGTTGCACATTGTGCTGTTGAAAAAGTGTTATCTAACATTACCAGTACATCGAATTTAAACAAACAAACATGGATTGTAGCACATTCAATCTTAAAGACAAATACCCGCAAGGTTGTGTGACTCTATAAGGTCCCCAATGTAATCATTATATTTATCTAATTTGCTCCCCAAAACGTGTAAATATGTTCTATTGTAAATGTTTAAGTGTTCATACGTTTGTTTGTTTTTTACACTAGAGCATACAGAAGGCTTTGATGCAGCCTTTGAACTTAAAAGAACAGTTGAAGAAATGATAGTTATTACGCAAATGGCCAGCAGGTGGCAGCAGAGTATAAGAGATCAACCAGGGCCATCTTGAAAAAAAGCTAATTTACCCACAGTTTTAAACACATTTGTGAATGATGAAACTTAGCTATATTCTAATGCTAATAGCTGCAAAACTGAAACCGATACAAATATAATTTTTTTTCTAATCTTTCTTTTGGTAGGTTCCATGTTTTTATAGCAATAGAACACAATATTGTGTGGGCCTTGCAAAATCAGTCAAAATCCAGTAAAACAACCGGGAGCGAAAGGGGTTGCTTCAGTGAAAAATGGCTGAGAGTGAATGAGTTAAAAGCAATGCGCATTATAAATGTTATGTTTTGCCATTTTGCCATGACAATATTAACTGTTAAATGTCAGACCAAAACAGACTTCCTTAAAAAATATTTGTTTGTTTTTTAAATAATTACTTATAGTCAAGTCAAAAAAAGTTGTCTTTATTTTGTTTTTAAAATAAAAATGAAGCTACTCTTAAACACGCCTGTTAGTATTGGCAAAACCGGTTGTCAATTTTATGTTAAGCGGAGCCGGTGGCATCTGCTGAATGTAACTAAAAGTAACTTGTAATCTAACTTAGTTACTTTTAAAATCAACCCCAAACTGTTTAATTTGTCTTTTTTTCTAATGTCCGTTTTATGTTTCAATGCATGAATATTGTTGTAATAAATTATAAAACTGTTTCAACTTTTGGATCTTTTTTATTATTTATTATAATGATAAATATACTATTACTGTATAGTACTTTTTCACTGTTATCATTACCTTTCTTTGCTGATTGTGACCAATGATGAGTGCTAAAGACATGAAAAGAGAATCTCATAATTTTTTTTTATGTATCTATTTTCTCCATCATTATCTAGCGACTGGAGGGAAACAACTACCCCTCGCTTTTTGAAAGCATACATGAAAGCATGAGTGAACGGAGGAGCAGGAAGCGGATGGCGCGTAAACGGGGAGATGAGGGGTGTCCACGTGTGAACACTGGTGACCAGAAGAAGCGGAAGTAACGCTTCAATGATGGAAGCCGGTGGGCCAGGAGAAAAAAAAAACCACGTATACAATAATACTGGCCTTCTACTGTTTATAGGGTGCAGTTGGGGGGGGGGGGGGGGGGGGGGGGGGGGGGGTGACATTAACCAATTACGTGTCCCATAGACTCAGAGGCACAAACTTTCAGGTTTTTGTGGTTTACAACTGTAATAAACTACAATCTAATGCTAATGTTAAGGAGTTAAATATGCTGCATATTAATGTCTTTCATATAAAAAATATTATAGCAACCAGCGTGTTGGTCAGACATGATGTATCATTTGTGTATTTAGGCCTTAGAAATAGTCTAAAATGTCTGTCCGTTATCATCGTAGTTCGCCACCCGGCTTTGCCTCTGAGTCCAAAATATAAAATGGAGGAATGATGAATTATAAAATGTAGAAAAAGAGAGTGCATTTTCTCTCTTATGAGGTATTAAAAGTAGACAATGTGACAAAGGAATGAAGGGAGAGCCTCAAGTGAATGTTACAATGACTCCTTATTCCAATGTGTACGTTAAACGATCTTGCTGATGTACTGTACATGTCTGGGGTTTTTTCATGTTGTACAATGTGTACAGTATGTTTTATTTCGGCAACGTGTAAATGACAATTGCCCGAATGTACCAGAGGAAGATGATTACAGTATCCCTATAAAGACAAACAAAAATTAACTTATGAAGGCTGATGTCTAGATCTGATGATGTCTTGTGCATTTATTTTCTGTGCTTCAATTTGGTTTCTCTGATACTTGGATATAATTAAAGAAATGTGTATATGCTGGCCTGTAAGCAGTCCGTTTATTAATTAAACATGCTGTTTCAAAAATGATAGTTATTTGTTTCTTTTCTGACTACATTTTAAAAAGATAGACGTGCTTTTTACATCTTACTCTGTTAAAATAGGCTTGTAGAGCTTACTATGTACCACGACAACAAAACAGAAAAGCTTTCCACTCCTAGCCCCACCTACTTCCGCGTTATTAAATTACCCTCGCCCTGATTGGCTGTCTCGTCTGGATCCCGTTGAGCGGGCGGGGCTTGTCTGATTTCCCTAGTCGACCTAAAAGTCTTGGGAGAGAAAGGGAAGGGAGGGCTCCGGGGCTAATGACAAGTTTGCCGTCTCGCCTTTCGGAGCGCTTGACGGAGTTTCGCTGGTAAAAGTGGGGACGAACGCGTACGAACGACAACGTTCAAGTTGTTGAACATGAAGAAGTGTGGATAACGTGAAGGTTAACGGGTCGGCGAGGGCTCAACATGGATGTGCGGGGGGGCGACGGTGCGGCGCTGAGCTGGAATTAAGGCTGTTTACGGGCTATTTCTGGTCGACACTCATTTGTCCCGCCAGGCATTTTGGTAAGTCTAGCCTTTAAACGTCGTTTTAAAGTGCACGTGTACGCTCAAAATAGCGCATGTTACTAATAATAAAACGTTTGTTTCTCAATTCCAGGGTTGAAAGCTCCACGTAATCTTTTTTTTCTGTCGCGAGGAATTGTTTGCAAAGGTGAGATTTTGTTTTGTTGCTTTGTCATTTAGGCGCATTTAAACACATTCAAATGTCAATAACATGTTATGGGTTAGCGGTCAGCTGTCACCCCACACATTTATTTGCATTGCTGATCCCCCAGCCCTTTACCCCCCCCCCCCCCCCCCCCGAGCCCCCATTCCATCTGTTGCAAACTCCTGACCTTATGACACACATACATTATTATTCCTGCGTTGGGCGTGATTTATTTGCCTTTTTATTGAAACACGCAGATGTCCCTTGCCCCCTCAGTCACCAAATGTGTGTGTGACTGCTGATGCCTTCACTTCTCCTCTTTTTATGTGTACATCTGCTGATCCCCTGCAAACCAATACAAATGACCTCGCCGGGCACACACAAGCAGAGAAAACCCTCAACCCTCCATAGAGAGGCACGAGAGTAACACGATCTATTCTGAAGAAATTGCATGTGTAGGCTGTGAGGCTGAATGAAAAACAATCATTATCTGGGATGATATCGAATGATGTGAAGTATAATAAATTATAAACAATGAGCTGGAAATAGCTGAGCATGTTGAAGTTGAAATGGTTTGAATCAATCAAGAAATGTTCAAGTCGTCGGCAGGTAAACACTGAACAGTTGAAAGTTGGAACCGTTTGAATCAGTGAATAAATGTAGAAATTGTTTTGGGGGGAAAAAGCAGAAAGGGGTAAGGTGTTAAGAATCAAGTAGTGAATGGACTAATAATCATTCCTAAAGTGAAATGAATGAGTTAAATGATTTGAATATTACTTTGAAATGATGTAATGTTGAATCTGCCATTAAGAATGAATGGGGAAAATTAGGTTACAAAATCGAGAATTGTGGGTAAGGCGTGAATATTTGGAATAAGAAAAATGGAAACAAGAATGGCGTAAATATTTGGAATATATTAAAATTGGAATGACGAGAATCGGATGAATTATGTGGAAGTAGGTAGATGCCCAAAAATAGGATGAATTAAAAAAAAAAGGAATAACATATGTGTGAAAGCCACAGCCTTCACACAATTATATTAGGCTCATGACATGTGTCCAGATGTTGTTGTTGTGTGTTAGTCACCCAATGTGACTTGTGATCAATTGCCACATTACTCAGGGAGAAAATGAACATTTGGTTTACCAAACTGTAATCACTGATTACCTTGGCTGGATTCACACACTGCAGGTTGTAATACCCAAATTTGATTTCATGTCTGTATCTTTCATAGTCCTATTTATTTGACTAACAATATTAGGGCCCGACTAATTAAAACTGTTGGCGGATGTTTTGCAACCTTGAACAAACCCTGACAAAAAATAAAATAAAAATCAACATTTGCTAAGTTCTCAGGATTTATAATAGTTAAGTTACTGACAAAACATTATTTATGCATGACACCCTTCAATGAAAGATAAAAAAAAATTGCCATGAAGTAAATGACTTAAAAATAAAAGCCAGACACACTTTTTACACTTGTCAAAACATGATTTTGGTTACCCGCAAGGAATGGACCTTCACCATATGTCCTTTATATCAGCATTTAAATGGCAAAATTCAGGCCGTTATTATTTTGAAAAGGCCTAATATCGTCTGATGAACTCATTTAGTGCAATTGACGGCTATAAACGTCAAAAATCCATTTTAACTAGGCTGGCAGTGAATGAGTTAATAATCTTTTCTTTTCTATTTTTATTGCGTCAGGCGATTATTTTTTTAAATTGTAATTAATCACATGACTTCAATAATCAACTCACAACTAATCACAAATTTTTATATCTGTTGTAAATGTACATTGTTTTTTAAAGGTTTTCATACTCTTATTAACAAAAGTGGAAAAAGTGTTAAAACTAATAGAAATAGTTCAAATGAATTTTTGACGCCTATAGCCGTCAATGGCAGTGAATGAGTTAAAAATATATGTGTTTAAACTTAAAATGCATTCTTGTGTAATCATTTTGCACACTTGTTATTAAAAGAAAATAAAGACAATCTATGGGCAATTTTTTGTCATATTGTTGCTGAACCAAGTTTTCGATTTACATATAAATTGGCATGAATTCTGGATTATTAATCTGAAGGAAGAAAATCAAAAAACAAAGGTCAGGAAAATTCACTTTGATTCAATTGCAATCAATGAAGCCTCACCTTAATAAATTATAAGTGTCTGCGATACTGCCGTATATTCATATATATATATATCAGATGAATACCAAATCTTGCTGTAGCGCACAATACTGTTAACTAACAAATGGGCAAAATAACAGGCCTATCTCAAATTGTTTACATTATTTATGTAAAAAAAAATAGTTTATTAAATATACCATTATCCGTAAGGCATTTACATTTTCTTTGGAA
Source organism: Leptonotus elevatus (assembly GCF_054856555.1). Classification (NCBI taxonomy): domain Eukaryota; kingdom Metazoa; phylum Chordata; class Actinopteri; order Syngnathiformes; family Syngnathidae; genus Leptonotus; species Leptonotus elevatus. The sequence goes on along the minus strand of NC_141258.1, from coordinate 10,009,881 downwards.
GTCGTGTTTATTTTTATTTTCCCAAACAGGTTAATTGTAAATTCAATCGATCAATTTTATGTCCTTCAAAATCAAATTTTGACGTCTATAGCCGTCGATGGCAGTGAATGATTTAAAAATTAGCGGCGTCAGGCGATTTAAATCTTTCATTGTAATTAATCGCATGACTTCACTAGTTAACTCACAACTAATCACACATTTTATATCTGTTCTAAATGTTCAATAAAAAATCGAGGTTTTCACACTCTTGTTAACAAAAGTGGGAAAAAAATGTTAAACTAATAGAAATAGTTATTTAAAAAATCCATATCCGTTGGAAGTAAAAACAAAACAACCTTGTGGAGCTAATCTATTATATTGTACTTTAGACATGTCTCCCTAAAGTATTCTTCTTTCATGGCCAGAGTCAATAAAACAGACCTGCCTCTTTGGATTGTGCCCTTTGCTGTAACTAGACCAGGAAATAGCAATTCCTTGTAAAACAATGATGTCATAGATTACACCCAGTCAAGTCATATCATGCTTTATGGTGTCATCAAAGAAAGGCTTAGCAATATTGTAGCATGCGTTGCGGTTGCTTGTCCTATTCTATTGCCTTCTGAAACAGCTCAAGTAACTAAGTCCAAACCAATTGACAGTAACTGAGGTATGAATGCGTCCTGAAAAACGTCTTATTGAATGTAATTGGACTCATGTGCCGTTGTCCGTGTGACTCGCACATCCTTGTCCACATGACACCCGTTGACTTCCCATACTTTCTGTTTGGGCCCCTGTTTCTGTTTTTGATGACACATTACGCAAATAACAAATCAGCCATCTTTAAGCCAGGTTGATGATTAATGGTGGAAAAGGCATTTGCATAAATACTGTATGGCTCACATTAGCTCCTTGGCTAATATGTCATCTTTTCTATAACCCTGAATTTTTTTTTTCTTTCCCAGATGCAGAGGCTGTGGAGGCGAGACGTGCCCCTCTCAGAGAGGCTGGGGGCGGACGGCCCTTTGGTGGATGCGCCGGGGTCATCGGCGACGCCACCGCCGGGAGGGCCCAACATCTCCTGGCTCCCCGAAGCCCCGTTGCTTAGCCAGGACCCGCCCACGTTCCTCATGACCCCCACGGCCCAGGCCGTGTCTGGCTTCTTCGTCTGGGCCGCCCTCGTCCTTACCTGTCACCAGGTAAGTAAGGCAAACTCTTGTTACTGTTCATACAACAGAATGATAAATACAATAAAAGATGTATTCCCAAAATGCCCATTTCTCTTTAGTACGGGGTCACAAATCTGTCTAAATGTAGGTTAGTGAGCACTTCTCCTTTGCCAAAATAATCCATCTACCTCACAGGTGTAGCGTACATAAATCAAAATAAGGCTTAGAGTCGATAAACAATAAAAAGCCAATCTAAAATGTGCACTTTTACTGTATTAGGTTAATTGGTTCTTCGTTGCGACTGGAATTTCCCCCAGTATAGGCTTTCCAAGTAAGAAGGTGGTCATTAATCTTGCGTTAAAAAAAAATAGTGCCGTTAAAGGAACTTTAAATTAACTCAAAATTAACGCACTTTTTTTGATATCCCTTAAGTAAAATAGCGATGCGCGCTGTGCCAAATGTTTTTTTTTCTTTTTGTCTGCCCCAACCGAACCCTGACACACTGCGCCCCCCCCCCCCCCCCAGTTGTGTGGTGCATTAACATTAAAATAAAAGTGTGTTATGTGCCCTATATGTCTATAAACAAAGTGTATTGTGCCAAATGTTTTTTTTAATATATGTTGTGGGCCTCTAAAGAAATAGGTGGACCGCAAATGACCCGCGGGCCATAGTTTGGACAACCTGGTCTAAACTAAATCTTTATCTCACTGTTAGTGTCTGAAATAAATCAATGTACGCTTTGATTAAATGATAACGTTTGTCATGGAAAGTGCGCGGAGGGCTGTGGCAGTAGCCCCCCCCCCCCCCCCCCCAACGACACCAGCAAAAGGTAAACAATCGGCCGCATGGGCCCAGCAATGAGCACAGGTTGCTCGGCAACATCCCCTCAGCAGGTGTATGTGACACGGAGCGTGAACAAACACGCACGCACCAAGACATGGCAACTTGATCTACCTTGGAACTGAAAGGCATGTTTTAAATAATTATTTACGCTCTTCAACAAATTGTTATTTTTTTCAGATCTACATGCACCTGCGTTTTTACAGCTCGCCCCGAGAGCAACGGCACATCGTGCGCATCCTCTTCATTGTCCCCATCTACGCCATCGACTCTTGGCTCAGCCTCCTCTTCTTCACCAACGACCAGTTCTACGTGTACTTCGGCACCGTCAGGGACTGCTACGAGGGTAAGAACAAACTTGCGCTGGATGCAAAGTTGCCCTGCAGCAATACACGTTGAAATCTGGAGAGGAACAATCTGTCCATCCATTGTTAATTGATTAGTTTGCCCACATAAGGGGCCCATTCATTTTAAGTGTTATATGAATGTTGTGCAGTGGACTCCAAACATTTGGGGAAACCCCCTCCTCCGATTGGCTGATGAGTTTCAATTACTCAAGCAAGCCAAAAATTCTGTGACATCAACGGGTCCAAATTACCGGGATGTCAGCAATGTTGACAAAAAATAGTCGTAAAAGTGTGAGAATAACTTAAAGGCCTTTCGTGGATGAGAGTGTGTGCATGGGCGCTAACAATCTAAGAATGTCCATGAACCAGGAACCATTCCATTATTTCCTGTTGTAAAATAGTTAGAAAAAGTTTATAAAAAAAAAAGGGCTCGGCTGTATTTCTGTTCATTCATGATAGCGCCATCGATGTGCACGTGTTTATCTGTCTGTTGCAGTAGTGACAGTAGAAAATTTGGTCCCAACTGTAGCTGTTGCTAATATTACTGACTAACTGAATGGCACCTCCTCCATTGATAGTGATAATTAGGATGGAAGTACAGGAGTCCGTTTAAAAAATGCATACATAGCGTTAAAGAGTTAAAATCCCAGGTTTGAATTTTTGGGAGTTGATTTTAACTCAAGTGCAATTTTGACATTTTCAGAGTTGATCACTTAGCGTCAGAATCACTCTGCAAAGATGTAATTAATTAAGCTCCGCCTTCGCACTTGTACTTCTCCAGTTTGTGAGAGACATGTCAGCGCCATTTCCCTCCTCGCTTTTTATGATCAGCATGCACTAAAGTGTCTGAGCTGAAACACTAAAAACGGTTTGATATTCAAAGCTCAAAGCTCAGTAGTTTCAGATGACAGCCTGTATAATATCATACCTTCTTTCACGATCTTTTGATTTAATGTGAAAAGGTCAAATAAAGGCCACTGACTCAAAAGTACTTTTTTTCAGTAATAAATTGAAGTATGATACTAGTTGGTGTAATATTTTAACACTATGCTAGGTTAAATCAACACTGACCAGTGTTGACCATGGTAATGAAAGCAACAAATTTTGTGTGTTTAAAAAGTATTATACTACAGTAGATGGTGCAATATTTTAACACTACGCACGTGTAAAATCAACACTGACCTGTGTTGACTATTCTAATGAAAGTAACTCATTTTGAGAGTTAAAAAGTATGATACTAGATGGTGCAATATTTTAACACTACGCTAATGTAAAATCAGCACTGACCAGTGTTGACTTTTCTAATGAAAGCAACTCGTTTTGAGAGTTAAAAAGTACTATACTAGCTGGTGCAATATTTTAACACTACACTAGTGTAAGATCAACACTAATCAGTGTTGACTATGGTAATGAAAGCAACTTGTTTTGAGTGTTAAAAAGTACTCTACTGGATGGTGCAATATTTTAACACTACGCTAATGTTAAATCAGCACTGACCAGTGTTGACTTTTCTAATTAAAGCAACTCGTTTTGAGTGTTAAAAAGTACTATACTAGATGGTGTAATATTTTAACACCAGTGTTGACTAGTGTTAATTTTCAGCTACCATCAGAGTTGTAATTGTTGAGTGTGTAATTTTTATTAACACTTTCAAAAGTGCTGTTTTAACTATATTCCGTGTGGACCACTATAGACACTGAAGTGTTAAATTTAACTCAGCAGGTGATGAAAAACCGCTGCCAGACAAATGTCTTGACAACAATTTACCTCCCCTCATAATTTCTCTCCTTGTCTAATATTAGTGTTTGCGTCATTCTATTGAAAATCCCAAGCCACTGAGCTCTGACCTGAGTAAGGATGGCTGGCCTGTTGCATGGCAACAACACTCAGAAAGGGTTCTCAGCTACTGGACAAGCTGCGACAAGATAATGAGTTCCCGGCAACCCGACTTGCTCGCAAAGTTCTCATTGTATGCACGCCTACTGTATCACCGTGGCAACCGACTTGCCTGACAAATGTGAACAAATGGTCAACATCGAAGTCCGATCAGCTCGTTGTTGACATCCGCTGAGCTCTGCGCTGAAATGCACCACACGCACATTACATTCTCACACTTTTGCATTGAACCAATTACACAATCATCTGCCTGACGTTATTGTACAGCACACAAAGACGGAAGATCCCGGTGGGGAGGGGGAGGGAAAACAGGATTAGCACGCCGGTGTTTATGAGCCGCTTTGCTTGTCATCGTCCACATGCTGAGAAAGCACACAGGGGACTTAATTCACTCCCCACATGAGACATTTGGTGACCACCGAAGACGCTCTTGTGTGTGTGTTTGTGAATGTGTGAACTTTTAACACATGCAAATGATCATTTCAAGACCTTAATGTTTTAGATTGAATGTCCTGTGTGTCCTCCGATGAGTTGCAGGACTGTTTGTAGGTTGGGTCCAAGAGGTCGAGGTTGAATAAATACAAACTGTGTTCAAAGTGTCCCAGTCCAGTCCGCTCCAGCAGTCCTCGCTACCCCCTCCCTCCCCTCACTGGAGCTTTTATTGCCCCATTAAAAAACAAAACAAAAAAAAACTCCACCCTACGGGGCTTTAACAGTGTTCTTTTGATTTAGGCACAGGAGGGATTTTGAATTTCACATTTGACTTGACCCAAATATAGGAACTATTTTTCCAAGAGCATGCACACGACATGCACGTACAGAAAAATCAACCGAGTTTAAACAAAAACACAAGAAAGTGACTACATATTAAAATATTTAGTGACTAATACATTTGTTTTACTATTGTGTGATTAGTTCGTTTATTATTATACTGTATAGATTAGAAGGTATAGATAACTTTAAGGCTACGGGGGGGCATGCATTTCCTAAACGGATGTATGACAAAAATATTTTGAATATGGACAAAATAAATGCTCTTTTAATATATTACATTTTTGATTTCATACATTTTTAGATGCATGCATTCGATGCATAAAAGATCCAAAAAATATATATATATTTTAAAAAAATCCTAACCCAACGACAAAAAGGTTTGAATCAACAAAGAACAAAAAAATCCCATTCTGAGATTTTTTTATGCTTTCTTTCTCTTGCATAAAATAAAAGACCATTCAAGGATGGTACAAAACTGCTGCACAAGGAACCAACATTACCTCATTCACTCCCAGCCATTTTCACTGAAGCAACCCCCTTTGCTCCCGGCTGTGTTACTGGATTTTGACAGATTTTCCAAGGCCCACAGATTGTGTTCTATTGCTATAAAAACATGGAACCTACCAAAAGAAAGATTAGAGTCTCTTCTTCATCAGGAAAAAATATATATTTCCATCTATTTCCATTTTGGAGCAATTAGAATATAGCTAGGTTTCATCATCATTCACAAATCTGTGAATATCCAAAAGGGGAAAGAGCTTTTTGCAACATAGCCCTGGTTGATCTCTTATACTCTGCTGCCACCTGCTGGTCGTTTTTGAAATAACTAACATCTAACTTCAACCATTCTCTTCAGTACAGAGGCTGCATCAAAGCCTTCTGTATGCGCTAGCATGAAAATAAAAGAAATAGCTTATTTTTCTTCTTCTTCTTTTTTACGTATAAATACGTCTTTGGGAGCATGGTAATACTTAATTTAATTCTGTAAAAAAAAAATCACAAAAATCTATTTTGGTGGGTATTATGATTGTCCTATAGTTTAAGACAACTGAGCCATGTCTGCCATCTAGTGGTGAATGGTGATATTACAACTTAAAACCGATTTTAAATAAATAAATAAAAATTAATACCAATTTGGCCAAATGACTAATTATTTTTCCCTTAAATTATTATCGAAGAAAAACGAAGTTTCTGATGCTATGAAATTACCCTGAATGCACCATTTTGTTTGCATAGAATTAGCAACTATCAAGTAGCGTATGCTATTCTGGTTATTCTGTTGTCCCTAAGCGTCCTTTAAGCTGTGTAATGACATCACGGTTAGAGTTAACTGAAAAACTAAACACACAACGATAAGAATTACATCCACTGTATATTTAAATCCAAAAACATGCTTCATTTTTAAAACATCGCTAGCCTAGCGCTAATGCAAAAATCGCTAATGCTAAAGGGAAGATCCCATTCAAATGCTAACAGGAAGTTAGCATCAACTTCGGGAGTGATTTTCCTTCAAATAACACTTCCCAAAGGCTCAAATTCTTCCTAATGTGTGAAAAATGAGTTATTTTAATCGAAATCAATCGCAACTTTCTTCTCTACTCACTTTGAATGTGTACAACTTGGACGCACGGCAACACACTGCCCCCAAGATACCCCCCAAAAATATATTTTTAAATAATCGGCAGATTCATCTGTAATCAGATTTTTTTGTGCCAAAAATCGGTATTGGGCCCTACTTAGCATAATTGAAGAGTCCAAATATGTATAGCATTTGTCTATTTGTGGCCTGCGATTGGCTGGCGGCCTCTTGCTTAAAGTCATTCAGAATGGGCTCCACCTCACTCGTCTCGTCTGCTACTAGGAAATCAAACTAAATGTCTCTTTTTGCCCCCAGCGTTTGTGATCTACAACTTCTTGAGTTTGTGTTATGAATACCTTGGAGGCGAGAGCGCCATCATGGCAGAGATCCGAGGCAAGCCCATCGAGTAAGTTTTGTTTGCGAGCATTTTCTCCCTCCAAGTCCACAAGAGTGTGTGAAACTTTATTGACAATCTGTCCCCGCGCCGTCAGGTCCAGCTGCATGTTCGGCACGTGCTGCCTGAAGGGGAAGGCCTACTCCATCGGCTTCCTGCGCTTCTGCAAGCAAGCCACGCTGCAGTTCTGCGTGGTCAAGCCGCTCATGGCCACCATCACCGTCATCCTGCAGGCGTACGGGAAATACAAAGACGGAGACTTCAAGTAGGATGACGTTTAGTGCGTGGCGTCCAAAATGAAAGCAGGCGTGACGTTTGGGTTTTGTTGTGGCTCCACAGCGTCGCCAGCGGTTACCTGTACGTCACCATCGTCTGCAACATCTCCGTCAGCTTGTCTCTGTACGCCCTCTTCCTGTTTTACTTCGCCACCCGCAACCTGCTCAGCCCCTACGGGCCCATTCTCAAGTTCTTCATGGTCAAGTCGGTCATCTTCCTCTCTTTCTGGCAAGGTGCGGCAAACGTTAGCAAATCTAGGATACAGGTGCGTGCCAAAAAATTTGAATATGGAGAAAAGGTGGAAGAGGTGGTGGCCAGGATGCGCAGGGTCCGGGAGAGGTTTGTGTGTCCTTTCACGTTTTGAAACAAATGGACTTTCCCTCGATATTCAATTTTTTTAGCATCCACCTGTACACTCTAAAAACATGTAACGATATGAACCTCACGATACGATAATTATCATGATATTGTGGAGAGGCTGGCGATATAAAAAAAAGCTCACTATAATATGTAAAAACTCACCATGTTGTAACTAAATAGATCAATATTTTTTTACAAATTATCAAAAGCTCATATTGGGGGAGAAAAAGCACAATATTGTGTTTGTGTACATAATAACAGCAGTGACGGGGAAGTAGGCTTGGCCATAGCGTCATGTGCTCCGATTGGCTCAGCGGCGCAAAGCATCATGGTCTATGTAGCTCACAATGTTGTGTTTGGCTGAAGTTGGCCAAAAGTTTTTTGTTTTTTTGACAGCATTGTTGACAAATATTTGCTGGTATGACTGACTGATTTAGAGGAGTGATAAAGTGACCTAAACATTCCAAATTAAATTGCACTTATAAACTAACCACCAGATGGTGCTAGAACTGCACAAATGGAATATAACCTCACATTTTTAACTCATTCACTCCCAGCCATTTTCACCAAAGCAACCCCCTTTGCTCTCAGCTGTTTTACTGAATTTTGATTGATTTTGCAAGGCCCACTGAATATTTTGTTCTATTGCTATAAAACATGGAATCTATCAAAAGAAAGATTAGTGTCTCGTCTTTCATCAGGGAAAAAAAGTACATTTGTATCTGTTTCTGTTTTGCAGCAATTAGCATTAGAATATAGCTAAGTTTCGTCACTATTCATGAATCTGTTAAAAACAGTGGGGAAAAGAGCTTTTTACAACATGGCCCTGGTTGAGCTCTTATACTCTGCTGCCACCCGCTGGCCGTTTTTGTAATTACTATTATTGCTTCAACCGTTCTCTGCTGTTCGGAGGCTGCATCAAAGCCTTCTGCATGCTCTAGCATAAAAACAAACGTATAAATACGTCTTTGGGACACGTAAAACATTTAAAATAGAACGTATTTATACGTTTTTTGGAGCAAATGAGTTAATATCGTGACATTACGACGACAATATTGTGGCACTTTTAATATCGCAATATCACAATATTGCCGTTACATCCCTAAAAACAATTGGGTAAAAAATAACCCAACTATGGGTCAAAAATTGACCGATCCTCTGGGTCTGTTTAGTGTAAAACAATTCATAAGTATTGGTCAGATCCTTTACTTGAGCCCCCAAAAATTGGGTAATTTTGTATAAAACAGCCCAAAACGTTGGGTCAAATTGACCCATAATTGGGTTACTTTTGACGTAACTTTTTTTTTAGAGTGTGTATATTCTTTGCGATAGATCTGGCTTTTGAACGGGATTTGATTTCCGCACAGGCGTGTTCCTGGCCGTCATGGAGAAGTGCGGCGCCATCCCCCAGATTAACTCCGTGGAGGTGTCGGTCGGCGAGGGCACCGTCGCCGCCGGTTACCAGAACTTCATCATTTGCGTGGAGATGTTTTTTGCGGCGCTGGTCCTGCGTCTCGCCTTCACGTACAGAGTCTACATGGACAAAAGTATGAGTGCACAAGGTGAGATGTGCATTGATTATTATTATTATTTTAGCAACTTTGATGACTTTCTGGCTTTTTCCTCCTTTTTGCTCTTCTTTCGCGTTCTTACACAAACCTTCATTTTCCTTCTCTGCCGCATCTTGAAGGACCCCTTCCCGCATACGGAGAGTTCGGTACGTTACACGCTTCCTGCTCTTCAAGACGCTTTCTCCGTTTAACCAGATGTCGTCCATAAGCAACACAGCCGCCACTTTCCAACATTTTCACTGCCGTCTCCTCGCGCAGGCGCCTGCGCCCCGATGAAGAGCATCTCCAGCAGCCTGAAGGAGACGATGAACCCGGGCGACATGGTCCAGGACGCCATCCACAACTTCTCGCCGGCCTACCAGCAGTACACCCAGCAGTCCACGCTGGAGCAGGGCGTGCCGGCGCCGGCGCTGCCCGCGACGCGCGGCCTCGGCGGCGTTGGCAACCACGGGGACACGGAGAAAACCCTCCTGCTCAGCTCGGACGATGAATTCTAGACGCGCAGAAATGGACGTGGTCTTCCTCTAGGCGGTCCTCGTGTGTGCGTTTATGTGAGAATGGTTAGTGGCCGTTTGTTATTTCATCATCGGAGCATGAATGAAAGTATGAACAAAGGAAATTTCCTTTGGACGCTATAAGCTAGTCTGGTGTAAAACACCTGCTGATTAGTTACTATTTTATTATTTTTTTATTTTAAGGATGGACTGTTTTTAACTTTTACTCAAAAGTTTGATGACTGATAGAATATTCATTTTTTTTATAGCACAACTCAACTTTGTTTTGCCTGTATTTTATTCTGATAATTTTGTGACGTTGAGCTTTTTGGACATTTGTTTCATGTCATGACAACCTGAAAGGGATTTTTAGAGAGAAAAAAAAACATTGTTTATTCAGTTTACAATAAATTGGCAAAGTACTGCAAAATGTGTGCGAGTAGCCTGGAAATGTATATATTTATCTGAAAACTTTCAGCTGTATGAGTCTGTGTACAGTCAGGGACGGAACCCCGTCGCAAGCTCCTACCTGTGTCTAAATAGAGCTCCTCTTCAACGGTTTAGATTTTTTGGGCACCAAGATGACAAAAATCATCATTAAATATCAAACAAAGATACAACAAAATGTCAATTAATTAATTGTGGCTAATCTCATTTTGGGGGAGAAGTTGTGTGCAGTTTTAGTGACCACACCCAAACATGAGTCCCTCCAGACCTGTAAAAACCTATAAAAAAATAAAAAATTGCAAGAAACTTGGACAAAAAACACAGATTTTTTTTGTGGGGGGCAACTTAATTAAAAATAAATAAATGAATACATAAATAAATAAATTGCAACAAAATTGAAAAAAGGAACAGATGAGGGATTTATGAAACTGGATTATTTATTTATTTTGCAAATAAATATAATGCCATGACCCCCAAAAAATATAAAATGTCATAAATCCATCATCTGGTCTTTTTTGGGGGGCAATTTTTTTGCAAAAAAATAACCCAGTGTCATAAATCCCTTATCTGTTCTTTTTTCTTCTTCCAATTTTGTTGAAAATTGTTTTTTAATTAAATTGCCATTTTATTATGACACTGGATTATTATTATTTTATTTTATTTTGCAAATAAATATAATATTGCCATGACAAATGTTCCCGTTCTATTGACAGATAATTTTGCTAAATTTAACTAACCCATTTCTCACTGTATTACTTTTCTTGACACATTTTCAGAAATGGGCCAAATTTTCTTGGTTGTTTAATTTCATGCTTCCAAGTATTCGTGTACAAATATTTAAAAAAGCAATTTTCTGTAATGCAAGGTGAAAGTAGAGTGACATGTGTGCTACTTTTATTGACCCGATCAGTGCCTTGCTCATGAACACTTCGACAAGTCAGGACCTTCCCTGACACTTGTGTCAATTTAATTAAATTTTGTGCATGACAAACTTATTTTCATCTGAAGATGACTCAAAAGACTGGAGAAACTTCTGCGAACGTCAAACTGACGTCCAGTGAGTGCCTGAATGACTCATTGACTTTCCCTGCCAGTTGCAATGCTGGATATGTTCACCAGGGGGAGCCCTACCCATTTCATAAATAGACCCCGACGACACTGCAGCACACTCGAAGCACATTCTTATGTCATATCGTGGACACATTGATTCATATAAACACCTGTCGAGTCGCTCCTCGAGGTTTATGTGTGTTTGTCATCAGGAAATAGAAACCAGTAGGTCAGGCCTTCAGACACACGTGGATCATGTGACATTTTTATTTTCTGCTTTCCTGTTGTCATTACGAGAAGAGGAGCCATGCCCGCCTATTTTTAAATGATGACTAATGCTGACTGGGTAAAAAAAAAAAAGTTAAAATATTTTTCTTTTAACTTTATTATTTATTTTATCTTTCAGATTTAATGCACTTTTAAATAACATACTTACAAGTGACCAGTGATTTAAAAAAAATATATATATATTTAACTAAACAGTCTTCAATCGACCCCAGTTTATCTGATATGTACAACACATCCTGTACATAAAACCTCATCCGTCACTACTTGAGTCAACAACCACAAAAGCACAACATTTTTATGTACAATATGTACAACATTTATTATAATTAATATATAAAATAGATGATGTACTTCAATTTTCACAATAGAAAAAGTACAATAAATACAAAGACCATTTTTGTTTTGCAAGTATCACAAAACGTCCAGCACAATTTGACAAGAGGTGAGACATTGGAAATATAGATAAATGCTTTTTTTTAAAACCACAAATATTCATATAGCTAAATATAAGCTTCGTATATTTGAATTATTTTTTAACACAAGTCTAATTGTGTCACGACGTCTGCTCATGAACTAACATAATAATTATGACTCAACTCAATGCAGGTTTTTCAAGTGAATACGCTTGACACCTTCGTTTCCTTGTCCTTTCTTTTCCACTTTCTTTTTCCATCATTCATCAATCTCATTTCCTCATCTTCTCTTTCGCTATCTCTTTCTGCTCAGCCTCTCTCATTCCCCCCACATTAATAACATAAAAAAGAAACAAAAAATAATAATATCCCTCCAAGAATCCACTATGGCAAGCAGTGGCGGCAAATCCAGGTCAAGAAAATAAAAAGCCTGCCACCGTTTGGCTTTAGCTATTGATGCTAGTTAGCTAGCTAGCTAGAGCTAGCTCCCAGCTCTAGCTAGCTAGCACCTGAGGCTAAAGCCAAACGGTGGCGGGCTTTTTACTTTCCGGACCTGGATTTGCCGCCTCTGATGGCAAGAACACACGTGCACGAATCATCACACAGCAATATGGCCGTCGCCTTTTGAGCATATTTTTACATAGCTAATAATTCATCATTTCGTGAAGTAGGAATCGTTGTCACACAAATACAATTAGACATGAAAATACCCCCCCGACTATGGAAGTACTGAAAACAAACATAACATAACGTCACAGCACTCAGTTAGCTTGTCTTGTCAAAATATCTACTTTTTAAATACAAATAAAATATAGAATATATCTCTGATAAATGTCACTCAACACTTGCGTCTCGACGGCACGTACAAACGTTACAAATAAAGAACACGGAGAGAGGAATGTGTGCGCAGTGAGTCGCCGCGTCTTCAACTAAACGATGACCAACGTGCGTAGCGAACGTGTAGCAGAATCACAGTAGGAACCGTAGGACAAATAAGTTGTGTGCTATTTTAGCCAGGACAAAAAAATGTGATGGACGGTCAGCAGGTTGGGTTTGATACCTCCCACAAAGCACTGAAGGCACCGTGTTGGTGTACAAACCCTGAACATCAGTCATCCTCCAGCAGGAGTTCCAAATATTAATTATCCCCCGTAACAATTTCAACACATATTACGGGATACTTAAGCCTCCCACGACCCTGTTGTGCCATTGAGGGTAGCGATAGGCCGCTAACAAAACAAGCTGGAATGCAGAAGTTTGTTAAACTGTGGGGGAAACTTGACTATGAAGTTTTGGTGTGTGTTCTTTTGTTTTTTTGGTCGCGCTCCCAAAAAGCAGAAGCGGAGGAACCTTCGCCCTTTCGGTGGCATAACAGTGACACAGTCGGGTTGTGATTAAGCTGTCAACAGTAAGTCATGGATGTGGGATGCATTGCTATTAGCTAATGTACAGTACTATGGGAACGTTTTATGACCATGTTGCTTGTTTCGAAGTTTCTTCTTCCATGTGTGGAATTAAGCGGAATTTAATATAAAATATATATTTTCGCACAGTGGTTCTTAACCGTGATCCTTTCATACTTTGTCGAGCAAAAAAGAATGTGCAATAGGAATTCACATGCAAAACGGAACGTATGGCGTTCCACAGGGTTCAATTCCGGGGCCTCTGTTGTTTTCATTGTATGCATAATTCTGTAAATCCTTGAATAAAAAAAAAGAGTTTTAAATTAAAAAAAAAGTCACTTTATTTTTATAAATATTTAAAAAAAAAAATGCCATTTAACCCCCCCCAAAAAAAGTTTCCATTTTGCAGAAATTAGCATTAGAATTAAGCTAATTTTCATCATTATTCACAAATCTGTTTAAAACATTGGGAGAAAGAGCTTTTTGCAACATGGCCCTGGTTGAGCTTTTATACTCTGCTGGCCGTTTTTGTAATAACTACCATTGCTTCAAGCATTCTCTTCAGTTCAGAGGCTGCTTCTGTAGCTGCTCTAGCCCTAAAAAAACAACAACAACAACAACAACAACAACGTATAAATATGTCTCTGGGAGCATGGTAATATTTAAAATAGAACGTATTTATAAGTTTTTGGGAGCAAATGAGTTAAGGAAATAATGGATGCATTCCACTGAATTTTTTTTTTTATAATGTCAAAGAGTGTTACGGATGTGCCATCAACTCATTCACTGCCAATGACGGTTATGGACGTCAAAGTTCCATTTTAACTTGTCCGTGGTTTGACGAGACTTTCACACAGTACTGTACATTAGAAGTGCTAAGAAAAGAAATAATGAGCAAGCACTTACTGAGAAGACGCTCAGCTGGTCCTTGATGATGTCATACGCTAATGACTCCTGCGTGCGGGCGTAGCACTGATGTTTCGTATTATCCTACCAATGTTGTGTTCCATTGTGTGTACGTGTACGCGTGTGTGTGTGTGTGTGTGTGTGTCCGACACCCCCCCCCCCCCCCCCCCAGTTAGTTTACAGAGCCTAGGAAGACTCGTGGTCTCTCTGCGGCGGAGGTTGCGCCGGACTCTTGACGATGGTGATGACGGAGGCGGTGTTAAGGCGCGGCGCGGTGGCCAGCAGGTTCCCCCCGCCGGCCTCCAGACCCCTGGCGAACCTCTGCAACGCGGCCAGGCGCGCGCCCAAGCCCTCCAGCTCTTTCCTCATGCCGGCGTTCTCCGCCCCCAGCCGGTCCACCTCCCTCTGGAGCTCCATCTTCTGCTGCTCCAGGGCTTCGCGCTGGGACACCCGCTTGACCCGGCAGCTGGCGGCGTAGCCCCGGTTCTTCAAGGTGCGCCGGCGCTGCTTCAGCTTCTGGATCTCCTCGCGTGACATGCCGCGAAGGTGGAGGTTGAGCTCCCGCACCGTCAGCGACATGAGCTCGCTGTCGGACAGGAAGGGCACGTTCTCGCCGCATTCCTGCTTGACCTGAGCGAGTGGAAGGGTGATGACAGAAGAGGCGTTTCTTGTTAGCTTTAACTCATCAGCGTGGGTAGTTGATCACAATCAAGTGCTAGTTTAGCCTTTTCGCCTAATTTGGGTTACTTTTGTCATCAACGTTTTAAGTGTACACAACAGTCTAGAAAAGAAATGGATAGCCCAGTCTTTTGTAGTACAGTTATAATATTGTGTTTGTGGTTTATGAGTTAAGCAGTAAAATCCAACTGTTTTTGCTATCTATTTTCCTGTGATGTCATTTTCAGTCGACACGCGACAGTAAAAAGCAAAATGGCCGCCGCCTAAAATGCATCAAAACAGGTGGATTCTGTGGAACATGAATTAAGCAGCAAAATCCACCTGTTTTGATCCATTTCAGGGGCGGCCATTTTCCTGTGATGTCATTTTCAGTCGACAGTTAGAGGCAAAATGGCCACCACCTGAGGTGGATCACCACAGGTGAATTATGCTGCTTAATTCGTATTCCACAAACATTTTTCGATGATAAACAGGGTTTTACTAATTTTTAGCATTTAGAGTGTCTTATTTGAAAGGCAGTTTTTTTTATTGATTTTTTTTGTATAGCTTCTATAGTTCTGTAGTGCGCTACTTACACTAATAATGGGGCTACAATATCAGCTTTTTTTTCTTTTTTACACATTACAACATAAGACAAATAATAAAAGTCACCCCACCAACTGCCAAAAATGGGGAAAATGGACTGATTAAAAAGAAAAAAAACACAAAAAAACAAAGCTCCCCGAAAAAAATTATTCAGAAACACAGGGGGAAATGGTCAAATGTTTTCCTGTAATTCATACCTTTATTGTTGTAAGTATTAAAGAGGTTATTTTAGTCATTATCTGCTTCTTCTTTTTTTTATCAGCTGATTACTTGGTTGTTTAAACTCCTTCACTGCCATTGACGGTTATAGACGTCAAAAATTCATTTGAAATATTTCTATTAGTTTAACTTTTTTTTCACTTTTGTTAACAAGAGTATGAAAACCTAGAATTTTTAGTGATTATTAATGAGTTAACTAATGAAGTCATGCGATTAACTACGATTAAAAATTGTAATCGCCCCTAATTTTTAATAATCTTTTCTTTTCTTTTCTTTTTTTTTTTTTAAATCATGTCTGGTTTAAATTTTTGATTGTAATTAACTGCATGACTTCAATACTAATTTGTATATCTGTTCTAAATGTATAGTCATTTTTTTCTAGGTTTTCATACTCTTGTTAACAAAAATGGAAAAAAATTCAAACTAACAGAAATAGTTCAAATGAATTTTTGACGTCTATAGCCGTCAATGGCAGCGAATGAGTTAATTTTATTCTGCCAAATATCAGGATGGATATCGGCCTCCAAAAATTCCAAATAGGTTAGGCCCTTATTGAAAACTCTCACTATTGTGTTCATGACTAAACTGAATGCGTTCCCACTGTTTCTTGCTTGTGCGTGTTACCTTCAGGGCTTTGCTGTTTCTCTCTGTCGTCATGATCCCACTCTCCTCGGGTTTCCCCCCGCCCCCGACAACCAGTCAGCACAGATTCAGACACTCTGAAAAGAGACAAACAAGATTCAGATTATTATTATTTTTTTATTTTTTTTTAAAGGTAGGCGGTCACATGCGAGTCAGTACGTCACGTCGTTTTGGTTCTTCTGGCCTGACATTTACGTCCGCTCACAAGACCGCCGGTCATGCAAGGCAGAAGAAAAGGAGAAGCCGCACATCTCTCATTCTCTCCACGCACGCGCTCTTGTCTAATTCCCTGGTTTGATATCAGAGGGAGTTTTTGTGTGTGTGAAAGTGACAGGCCCCGTTTGTCTGTTGGTTTACGTGGTAAAGAGGAAGTTACAAAGGCATTTAGCCTTGTGCTTGCTCAAAGCAGGTGTCCTAAGCAACACTTCCTCCTGTCAACGCACTGCCAACCGTCCCGGGGCTTTCTTTTTTCTTTTTTTTGCCTGCTACTACACAAAACGGCAATTTTAGTGTGATACATTTTAAATCAAAATCGGCATGGGATTTAATGCAGCATGTAACTGTGCTACAAAATATATTATACTCACCAAAGCTTCTGATTGTAAAATTTCATTTAACAATATGGACTACTAGTAGTCGTGTGTTGCTTGTTGTTTCGTGGCCAACCAACCAGAGGGTCGGAAAAATTCTGATGTCATAAAGAGCTGACTGAGAGGACAAATCTGATTGGACTAAAAAAAAATTACCACATGCATGTTAAGCCTAAAGAAATGCTCCGAAATGAAAAGTTTTCATGGACCAAATAGTAACATTTGATTAAATTTGAGTGGGTTGAACTATTTCACATTATAGACGTATATCGGTGTTTGGCTTCTATTCACACTGTATGGCTTGCAAGTGAATTTATGTCTGTAAATGCTGTTTACAGGGCATGATGGTGGCTTAGTGGTACACTTCACTTAGGTGTAAAACTCTTCTTCATGAATTATGTATGGTTGTATTATACTGCCCCCTTGTGGCACAATATCAATGGGCATTGCAGGATGAACCATAAAGTACAACACAGATGAGTGTAAAGAGCAAATTAAAGAAGTAGTAAATCAACAAGAAGCCATAGGGCGATGCAAGAGTTAGGAAACAAAATGAAAAATAGCACAACATGCGAAACTAGAAGATTACAGCGGAAATTTTGAATGGGACTGTTGACTCAGCATTAGGGATGGCTCCGGACAATAATCTGGGGTACGTAATGCTTTGTCCAATATAGCCGCCGAACTGGAGACGTCAACAGGTGAGAATCCGGGGTGTACCTAATGTTTTGGCCAATACGGCCGCCCCATTGGAGACGTCTACAGATGAGAATCCGGGGTGTACCTAATGTTTTGGCCAATATCGCCGCCTAACTGGAGACGTCTACAGATGACAATCCGGGGTGTACCTATTAGTTTGGCAAATATGGCCGCCCCATTGGACACGTCTACAGATGAGAATCCGGGGTGTACCCAATGTTTAGTCCAATATGGCCGCCCCATTGGAAGCATCAACAGCCAAGATATGGAGTGTACCTAATGTTGTGACCACTGTTAGTGGTACTGCTTTGTACAAATACTACACTTTGTCGCTTTAACGTAAATAAAATAAACTGAGCTCAAACACACACCGAACACAAAACTCCTGCTTACATTAGCAGAAGTGCTTGTTTAACACTGCGACGTCTTTGAGCAGCTCCATTTAGAAACATTATCGTCATATCTAACATTTGTCCACAGAGGCGGTGTGTGACTTCCTACATTCCTCTTAAGGTCAGTTGTTTGAGTGGGTTGGGTGAGGGTCGGGGTGGGGCAGGGGGGGTGAGGGCCTGCAGTGTATGTCAGGTCACGATGACTTGAACTAGCGGTTTTATGTTGGGCTCAAAAAAGCCCGCAGGCTCATAGTGGCGGCGACAGTGTCTGCTGCATAGGGACAATACTTTCTTCCATTGTGTAGACAGGATTTTTTTTTTTTTTGGGCTCTCATGTTGAGCTGAGAAGGAAGTGTGCTGGGTGTGAAAGAATTGTCATTGCACACTTCCTGGTTGATGTTGACCTTCCGTTATTTAACTCAAAGCAACTTCGATCCTCCTGAACGATTAATATGTTTTTAATCGTGTAGCTAAATAAAGAACACACTTTCTACTAATGTACTTTGTTCAGTCAGAAAGACTCTGTATAATAATAATAAAAAACACATCATAAAAGCACTTGATGACTTGGGGCTGAGCATCTGACAGTTCCTGCCCAAGAAGAGCATCACAGTACAATCCCTCTTGTGTGGTATTGCTTAACTCATTCACTCATTTATTTAAACTATTTCTATTTAACTTTTTTTTCACTTTTGCTGTTTTTTATTGTATATTTAGAACAGATATAACATTTGTGATTTATCGTGAGTTACGATTAAAATTTTAATCGCCTGTTGCTTCTACTTTTTAATAAACGTTTTTTTTTTATGAATTCATGGCAGTGAATACGATTTATTTTGTGGTATTGCTTGATTGTTGTTTAGTTGTTTTTTAATCACTAAACAATAGCAAATATACAACAAACATTTAATAAGAAAAAATAATTAGGAAAAATAGTTGTAATACACTTTAATGCAAAATAAAATGTATTCCGATTAATGAATTAAAAAAATATTAAGTAGTGACAGCCCTCGATAAAAGTTTGATTAGTTTATTATTATTTATTATTACATTACTGAAACTGTGGTACATATTTTAGCAAAGGATCATGGAAGGTGACTGACATGATTTGCTTTTGAGGGCCATATAACACAATGTGATGGGCCAGATGTGGCCCCCGGGCCTTGAGTTTGAGACTTGTGCTCTAGTGGGATTCGTAATTTGGTTATCTAATTTTTTTTAACCCCATTCCATTTGTCGCTTCTTGTTAATGCAATAGGTTCTGATAAATAAACATCTCCAAAAATGGCGCCCCCTCAAGAAAAGGCCAATGAAACCAAATCTGATATGCAGACTCAGCGAAACCACAGGATGGAAGGCAGAAATTTATGAACACATGGGCATTGTCGGCTCAAGGGTTGTCCCTATGGAGGTGTATTCCACACTATTCATTTGCTTTTATTATATATTACATGATAAATAGACCTTATGAACAGGTTAGGTTATGACACTTTCACTTTCTTTTTTTGAAAAATAGCTCTCAGCTCATTTTTGCGTTTAACAGAAATGACCTATTGGTGGTTCGGTGTCAATTTAGACCACATTCCAGGCAGAAATGTCATTAGAGGCAGAAAGTTAATTAAGACAGCGATGTCGGTTTACAACGTGGGGTATGAAACGGTTACAGTATGAAAACGACAACGCTGCAATTTTGCATACAGTTGTTGGAATTCCCCTAAAAGTGTGGGGCGTGAAGTGGCCGCAACCGCATCGGCGTCCCAGCCGCTGGTGGCAAAAGCGTCGTTTCGTAAAGTCACGGTGATTCAGCAATACGCCATTCGCACCCGCTAAGAGCCAAACCGGCTAGGGCCAGTCAAAAAATCCAAGCAAAACTAGCCTCCGTTGCTATATTTGTCCCAAGACTACAGGATATCCGCGTATATGCTCGGCTAAAAATACTACCTAAGAAGGTCTGCTGCGTTTTACATGTAAGCTTACCGAACCCGAGAGCAACAAGTGAACGCAACGCCGCCACGCAACAGCGACAATTGCGTAAAACGTCCAAAATGCCAACTGGTATTATGGTAAACGACTAAATCATATTTTCATTGCCATATCCTATATATGGCAGATGAGCTGGTCATTTTTAGGGTAAAGGCTGTGGTAAACAAGCACAGCGGCTGCATTCGACATCCATTTTAGCATGACTATAAAAAAAAACGTGTTGTTATTATTACATGTGTTTAAACGCGTAGTTACGCCCAAAACGAAAATAGCGTGATTTAATATTACTATTTTTTATTATTAACAGGGGATACACAATCATCCACGCCGTTTTGATCATGCTAGTAATTCGAGCTGTTAGCATCATTAGCATCAGCGGTGTCGGCTACGAGAGATTAAAGTAAACAGCTGCCCACTCACTTGTCCTTGGCTTATTTGGCGAATTCCCGATGGTTACTGTTCCTCCGCTGTTGCGTTCTTGTTGTTACCGACTCGCATGCACCTCTCCGGCGGCGTCGTACTTCCGAAATGTGACGATTTCACCGCTGGCTCGAAGCGACTATGGCGACAAAATGTCAGTCCGCCTTTTCCCGGAATGACTTCGCTGCTCTCTGAGGTGGGATTCTTTCATTCATAAAAAAAAAAAAAAAACAAGCGACAATGACGTCAGGGCTAAAGAATGAGGGCGGAGTTACGCCCGCCCCCGCCGCGTACTCTGGGAGGATGTAAACAAGGAATCCCTGCGTCCCTCTTGCTACTCCCAGCGACAGCCTCCCACAAAAACAACAAGAATGGAAAAAAAAACCACTTCCTATTTGCAAAAACAGGGAAAGTCAAACATGCTATCATTTGGACAAGTGTTTAAGTAAATGTTGAGTAACGTGTTAGTTAATATATTACAGATTGTTATCGTTTTGGTCATGCTTGTCACATGTAGTGGACAGATATAGGCCACATTCGTATACGGTAAAAAAAATCAAATAATATATATATATATATTATTATTATTATTTTCAAACAACAAATTCACAGTACAGCACTTAATTATGTTGCACTTTATGATTCAGCACTTCAAGACTATAATTTGATGACACAGCACTTTGTATTTTGTACTCTGTGTTTATATGTTGCTTTATGTGATTTTAACTTTGTTGTGTAGTTTTATTTTGGGGGGGACTATAGATGGAAACTAGCATAGTGCTAACTGCTAAATCTAGTGCAGCCATCTTTTTAATGTTACTGCACATTGTCCTTGAAATAAACTTTTTTTTAAAGTTAAATGTATGCGTGTGTAATGTAAGGCCATTCACGGCCTACTCTGAGCATTGACATTATTAGTTAATAAGAGTCCTGTAATGTTTGTTACATTAATTTTGCAGATTTTCTCTAAAATTGTTTAGTTAAAATGTTGTTTTTAAAATATAATTTAATAATTGGTTCATTGATTTATTGTAAATATATACTTTATTTTGTAAATATTGAAATAGGACGCATTAAGATAGATATTTTCACATTGTTTATTTCACAAATTTAAAATGTAAAATAAAATATATATATATATATTTTTTACTCATATTTTTCATTAATATTTAATAGTACATTTACGATGGGCGAGTACCGATACCAGCCTTATTTCAAGGTATTTGTACTTGTGACGGTGGTTAATACCAGAATCGCCCGTCCGCTCGTGGTCGTTTTATGATCAGGAACTATAAATTAGAACAATAGAAATTTTCAAGAAAAAATGCTATATTGGAATACTGTATTTATGTCTTTCTTTAAAATAATCTGTCATTGTTTTATGTATCAAAAGTACTAGTGGTATCGGTACTTGGTATCGGTGACTACTCAAGGGCTCGTACTGGTATCAGTCTGAAAAAAGTGGTATCAAACATCCCTAAAATTTACCAATATTAGTAAAATAATCAGATTTTCAGTATGTATGATTATTTTTACTTGTATCTGTCTAAATGTTTAAAAATAAAGAGAATATTAAAATTAACAAGTTCATAAAATAAAGTAAATGCACCAATAGTAAAATAGGACATTTACATATTTAATTAAAAAATAGAAATAAATAAAAATGCATGACTGTAAGAAAAAACATTTAGATATTTTACAAACGAGTTTTAAATAAATAAAATACAGTAGTAAAATAAACGCATGTAAGTAGCTATTGTTTATTATCATATACACATTTACAGAGTTTATTTTACTATTTTTAAATAATAAATACGTTTTAATCAAACTTTCTTAGAGTAAATACATTTTAATCAAAAATATTTTACAGGAAATGGCTAAATTAATGGAACCAATATTTCAGGACACTAATGACAATATAAATGCTCTGTGAATAGTACTGTATTGTGTATCATACCCTTCCCATCCTAGACTGACATAGCTGCATTTATAATGCATTATTATGTAGAGTTATGTAGGCTACACTTTGTGACATATTCATAAACTGTTCCTTGTTCAGAGTACTGGTTACACTCATGCACTTTAAATGTCAACCAAGTTTGAAGTTTAAACGTATTTTTTTGGATCCCTGCTCATCCAATGTTCCCAGAAGAGAACTTGGTAAGCGAAAACAAGTTATTTTTGGTCAGTTCAAAACAAAGTCAGTGGTTACATTAAGAAACCCAAACGCTAGAGGGCGGTACTTAATCTACGCGAAGTACCAAATGACCCCTGTCAGGTGACGTCACTTAACCCCGACGTTCCCACGCGCATGCGTTACGCCGGTGACCTCAGACTTGAATTGATGCACGCGTGCTAGCATTAGCAGGGTTTTTTTAGGAGCAACTTGGCAGTTGTTTAAAATACTGTAATTTAGCAATAGACGTTGTTGCATTGTCTGTCCATCTTAATTCTTGTGCGCTGCTTGACCGACGAGACATTCTCGCACCGGGACAGAAGCGAAGTCATGGCCGGAATCGAGGAGCTTTCCCCGGCTGCGGGCCCGGTGGCTACCCGGCCCCCGGAGGACGAAATTGACGACGACGAGGACGACGATGATGATGATGTTAGTTCCCAATAATTCCGTTGTGCCCTAAACATGTTTAATTTGTTGTCTATTAAGCATCAAGTTGTATTTATTTGTTTAGTGTTTTTAGCTAAAACAGCAGTAACGCTGTAGTAAACCTAGCAAACTAGCTTGCTTCTTGAGGAGAGTCAGCCGGTTAGATAAGGAAGCGTTACCGGCACATCCAATCCCAGAAAGTTGATACAGACCTAAATTGTTATTTAATTAAGGAGCATTTATTTGTTCTGTTTGTCATTATACGCCAGTGGCATAGTTGGATGAATGATGGCTCAGTTGATGTGTTTTTGTTCTAGTTTGATGAGACCATGGTGGAGAGGTTGTGGGGCCTGACAGAGATGTTTCCAGACACAGTTCGCACAGCTGCTGAATTCTCAGCACAGTGCTCGGTCTCACTGGCCAAGAAGTTTTACAGGTAAAGATACATTTGCTAACTGGTCTATCTTTGTATCCGTCCTTCAATTTTCACATTTAAATTGGGACACTTCTCATCTTTTCTCGTTGTAGTTTTTCTCGCTCGGCCCTCTGGGTGGGAACGACTTCCTTCATGATCCTGGTGTTGCCTGTGGTCTTTGAGACGGAGCGGCTACAGCTGGAGCAGCAGCAGTTACAGCAGCAGAGACAGGTGATTTGCTTATTGTAACATTTGTGTCCCATTTCAACATGACAACAAAATGGCTGAAAAAAGTTTGAGCACCATTGCATTAGATCATTTCAGGCTATTAACAGTTTTCAGCACCAAATTTGCCGTATTATAACAATTATTCCTATTCAACAAAATAATAATAATCTAGATTTGGATTCAGCAATAAAATATATCGATTGTTATCACCTCAAATGCGATTACCATACCAAACTTTTCTCCCCAGATCCTGTTGGGGCCCAACACCGGAATGTCTGGTGGGATGCCAGGCATGATGCCGGCAGCCCCGGGAAAGATCTGAGGAACATGCGTGGCCCACTTCAAGCCTGAGATCTGCTGCCACAATAATGCTGGGCTGGCGGCCGCAAGGGGAGACAGAGCGACCGCGAAGAAACACAAAGAACTGCTTTAACAACAAAAAAGAGGCTTGAGCTTCTTTTTCACCAGTCATGCAACCTTTCGGTCACTCCATCACTCTTGGCTCGTACCATCCAATGCTTAGAAGACGTCTTAGCATGTCTGTCTCACTGTCTCTCCTTCAACATCACACAGAGACTGATTTTCAGGGGCACCGCCTCCATCTTTTTATTTTATTTTTAATATATGTAAAAAATACGTATATCATCCTGAAAAAAAAGTTTGTCTGCTTTTTGTGTTTGAAAATGTATGTTTTCTGAATCATTCCTCCACTTGTTAGTGTAGGATATGTTTAAGTTCAGAGTGACACTGTAAGAGTCATGTGATAAGTGATATTACATTCAATATTTCTTTATAGGAAATAAACATCTCTCTAAAGCTTCTGTTGAGATAAATGAGGCTCTCGTGTGTGTATGTGTGTTGCTTTTCTGTCACAGTTCAACTGAATCTTGTTATTGAAAGATCATTATATAGGAATTGGGTCAGTGTGTTGCTAGAAATATCATTTGCAGGTAATGTTAATTGGCTTTTAATACCAATTGCAAGCTTGTGTAGCTGTTCGAAAGCACTAAAATACAAAAATATTTGTTACAGGTACGTTAACTATAATTAGCAACAACTAGGAATTGAGTTATCAAAAAAGCGCAATCATTGTAGCTAAAATTATCTCTTGTTCACCATACGTGTCTATTGTTACATTACTTTTTGAGTAATAATGGGAATACCATAACTACAATCAAATCTAGTCTACTACTTGTACTGTCTATAATAACATACAAGTAGTTTATTCCACAATTTGAAAAACATATGCGGATGCTTTAACAGAAACTCAATCGGCCCCTACACCTGAACTCACCATTTGCTGTTTTCGGTGGCTCAACTCGTTATTAAGAAGGCGAAAATCCCATTTCACTTGAAACTATCATGACCAAGACTCCTTCCCGCCACTGACTTGACGGACGCGAAGCTTCACCAGGACTGAGAAGGTGTGCTACTTAATACAAACTTAATACATTCATTCATAGCTGCTTAAAACAGTTATATATACTGTTTTACATTTCTAACATTTACAGTACTTACTAGTAACACTTAGTTCGTCGTTAGACTTTTAAATACTGTACCAGCACTGTTATTAGCTAATTTCTGGAAATTAGCTTACCTCGGCTAAAGCTAGTTACGCTATGTTGGCTAACGTGAAATGTCCCCAAATTCCCACAAGGTTGTGACCACGTAGCATTCACAATGAAAGTCTCAGAGGATCAAGTTGTTGAAGACAATGCTTCCTTTCAAGATGAGGAGGTAAAAAACAATTTCACTTTTCAAGCTTTTTGACTAATCAGAAACCAGCACTACATGAGCTAATGTTATCTAAAGAAGCTATGTCGTTAATTTCCTTCGCATAACAAATGAACATTCTGGCAAAGAAAACCAGTCCAACATTCACTTTGACTTCCAACAAACAGGATTCCTTTTTCCAAGACATAGACCTTCTCCAAAAGCATGGGATAGTAAGTGACTACAATGAATTCAAATTTGATCACTAAACCATTGTCTAAATTGGAAACCATTTCCTCTAACCTCCTCTTCTCATTTGTCACCACAGAATATGGCAGACATAAAAAAGCTCAAGACTGTGGGCATCTGCACTGTTAAAGGAATCCAAATGACAACTCGCAAGGCTTTGTGCAACATTAAGGGGTTGTCAGAAGCAAAAGTGGAAAAAATCAAGGAGGCCGCCGGGAAAATGCTGGTAAAAATCACTAGTTACTATGTCATACACTATTGGTGTGATTTTTCAACTTTTTAGATCATTCTTGTCCTCATAGAGTGTTGGTTTCCAGACTGCCTTTGAGTACAGTGCCAAGAGGAAGCACGTTTTCCACATCACAACTGGGAGTCAGGAGTTTGAGTTAAGATGTTACTTTGTATTGTATTGAGTTGTAATTTAATGAAGCAAATATGTTTGGTATGGGAATTGGGTCACAAACTTGCTATTTGTGGTTTTGCAGTAAACTGTTGGGTGGAGGAATGGAGAGTATGGCTATCACAGAAGCCTTTGGAGGTGACATATTGTCCTTATATATATATATATATATATATATATATATATATATATATATATATATATATATATATATATATTAAAAATCGATTTGGCTGATTATTGAATCGATATGAGAATTGTGGTCTGTAATATTGCGATATATTGCCGAATCAATTTTTTTAACACCCCTAATATATATATATATATATATATGTACTGTGGTTAAAATGTGATATTATCCTGCAGAGTTTCGTACAGGAAAAACACAACTTTCCCACACACTCTGCGGTATGTCACATATAACAAAATAAAATAAAAAAACATGGACACTATATCAAGTAATACAGTCCATTCTCCACAATGTTGTTTTTGTCCCAGTCACTGCTCAGCTGCCAGGACAAGATGGCTACTCAGGCGGGAAGGTCATCTTTATCGACACAGAGAACACTTTGTATCCTCGCGCTGATGAGACCATATTAACAGGAGCACAATTTTGTTCACGTTTTGTTTGAGTGTGTTTCTTCCTTCTCTTTTGTTTCTATTACCCTTAATGTCTATTGTAGTCGCCCGGATAGACTGAGAGACATTGCCGAGAGGTTTAATGTGGACCACGATGCCGTCCTTGACAACGTTCTTTATGCCAGGGCCTATACTAGTAAAAATATGCATCACAAATGCTGTACATGAAGAATATGTATTTGAAGGAATTCGTTTTGATGTTTGGAAATATTATCAATACATTTGTAATCTTAACTCATTCACTGCCATTAACGGCTATCGACGTCAAAAATTCATTTAAACTATTTCTATTAGTTTAACAATTTTCCCACTTTTGTTAAGAGTTTGAAAACCTAGATTTTTTGGGTATTAGAACAGATATAACATTTGTGATTAATCGTGAGTTGACCAGTGAAGTCATGCGATTAATTATGTGTTTTTTTTATTAATCGCCTGACGCCCCAATTTTTTAAATAATATTTTCTTAAAAAAAGAAAAGATTATTAAAAAAATAAAATAATTAAAATTACTTAAAAAAAAAAAAGATGAAAAATTAGTAGCACCAGGCAATTAAAAGTTTTCGTAATTAATGGCATGACTTCACAATTTTATATCTGTTCTAAATAAAAATAAAAAATCTAGGTTTTCATACTCTTGTTAACAAAAATGGAAAATAAATGTTAAACTAATATAAAGTTCAAATTAATTTTTGACGACTATAGCTTTCAATGGCAGTGAATTAGTTAATTACAAGATTAAATGGCATGGGAACATACAAATAGGCAAGAATTAACAAGAGTCGTTTCTGCTGTTCCTTCAGGTGAACACCAGATGGAGCTATTGGACTTTGTAGCAGCTAAATTTCATGAGGAAGCTGGAGTGTTCAAGCTCTTGGTAAGGAAAACGTTCTTAATAAGTGATGGGTTTTATCATTTAATAACTTGAATAATAAAGTAGATATTTCTGGCATGTGTGCTCTTTAGATTATTGACTCCATCATGGCTCTGTTCAGAGTTGACTTCTCGGGCAGAGGTGAGTTGGCAGAGAGGCAGCAGAAACTGGCTCAGATGCTCTCCAGGCTGCAGAAGATCTCTGAAGGTCCGAACCAGCACTGTGGAGCTTTCATAAACATCTGGATGCTTACTAGTTGTTTTTTTTATCACTACAGTTTTGTTTATACTTCCAAGGATGTTCCAACTATCTCGAGAAGGAATTTAAGGGCTGCACTGATTTTTTTTTTAATGATAATAAAATATTACAGATTTATCAGTATTGTAATGTAACTGTCTTTGTCATTGCATGTCTTTTCTTTTTTTTTTAGAAATTCAGCCAGAATATCACTATGTACCCCGTTTAAGATGTTAAAAATCGTTACGCAAGTACTATATTCGGTTTAAAATGTTTAAAATTGGTATGTGTGTTCTCCACTTAAAGCATCAAAATGACAGGTGTTTTGTGTACTGAATATTGTTTAGGTACAAAAATGATATATATTAAGATATTTTTTTTCTTCCTTAGAGTACAATGTTGCTGTGTTTTTGACAAATCAAATGACTGCCGACCCTGGCGCAGGGATGACGTAAGGGATCACCTGTTTGCGCATTCTCATTTGGTAAAACACGTTTTGAGGAAGCAGTTTTGGTTTCATTCCCCCCATTTTAGATTCCAAGCCGATCCGAAGAAGCCGATCGGCGGGCACATCCTGGCCCACGCTTCCACCACAAGGTTGAGCTTGAGGAAGGGACGCGCTGAGATGAGAATTGCCAAAATATTTGACAGGTGTGAATCACTTTTATAACAAAGTCACAGATCATAACTTTTGATTCCACAACATATGTATCATTTTCGGTTTTCTTGCTTTGTTTTTGCAGCCCAGATATGCCTGAGAATGAGGCTACTTTTGCCATCACAGCTGGAGGAATTGCTGATGCTAAAGAGTGAAACATAAAAAGAAATAATACATTGTTAGCACAGTTAGCTGTTACTGTTTAGTAACATTATTGTTTTTACTACTGTGTTAATTCAGTTGACGTGACTTCCAAGGAGTTTCATATTTTTGTATTGCAATATAATATATATTAGCACATTTAGGACTATTTAATAATTCTGTTGCATGTTTTCAAGTGTATTTTTTCCATTTGCACTGTTAGTAGCATGTGACCTATTTAATATTTGACACAATAAAATAGAGATGGTCTCTCTTAAATGGGATATGCTCTACTCGTCCTACGTACAAATTCAAGGTACGTGGCTGAGCCCCGTCGTAAAGAGGATCACTGCTAGCAGGGTGACCCCTAGCGGTGGCCGCAGGACACACATCGCCTCAACGCTACTCCTCGTCAGCTGCGCTCCATATGCTTGTCAAAGCAGCATAGCAATGGGAAGTTCACCAACGGCGCTGTCAAGTGTTTAAACCTACTCTTAACTAACCGACTTTTTAGCAGAACAGCACACATCTACCCGCTGTATCGGCACAGGAGAGCTCCTCAACTCTAGTCAAAGCAGCAATGGACCCGAGAGACACGGCTCCGGATTCGTGGGAGCTGGAAGAAGACGCCGAGGCCCCGGCCACCTCGGCGGATCTCCCATGCGCCTTCGCCGCACTCAACGTCAACGCCAAGCCGTTTGTCCCCAATTTCAACGCCCCGGTGTTCGTGCCGACCTTTCTTCAAAGCAACGTCGCCGGAATGCCTCATTCCGACGGTAAGTTTAGACGAAAGCTAGAAAACAATTTGGAACTTAGCCTAACTTGCTAACTATCTTGCTAACGCAGCTAAAGTTAGCCTGTTTCAAGTCGCGTACTTGCCAACACGTCGACTCCGTGTCGTCACTAGTTGCAGCTCATTCATGACTCAGTTGCCTACATTAACTAAAACGTGGCCACCATTATGCGATGAATACAAAATATAATTATTATTTTTATTGTTTTTCTTCCCTTTTAGGTACCCCTGATCCAGTTGGCAGCATGGAAGTGGCACAGACAGTCGGTATGCAGCCACAATGAATGATTGTCGTCAGGTTACAAAAGCGCATGTTGTTAACACTGGAGGTGTGTGGTCAAGTACCAGGGTACGCTGCTAACTCGCAGCAATGTTTGAAACGTCAAACTAATCAGGAATGCCAGGAGGCTCTGTTCAAGTTTCACATAGAGAGCCTTATTTGGATTGCTGGCATTGGTGAACCACGAGCACTGCCTTGTGTAAAAGTTATGATGCAACCTCACTGTTCCACGTCTGAAATAGACTTCCCATTGGATGGCGTTACACGCCCAAGGCTGAAGCTTTGAACTTTGAGTCCATTTCTGCCCAGCAAATTTGTCATTGATTATACCAGGGGTGGGCAAAGTATGGAACCATAATCTTGCCCACTCAGGACTTAAATTATGTAGAACCGTAGTTCCCAGCCTTTATTGACTCAAGGCACATATTTAACAATACAATGTGTGTTTTCAAATCAAAAGTACAAACTAAGAATTTTGAGAAACTTTGCTTTTAGCTCCGATGGCGAACGGCAACTCAGAGGCAGACTTGGCAGCCAACGAAGAGACGTGGGAGCAGAACGATGAGCCGGGCGGAGATGGGGGAGGCGGCGGACAGAAGGACCCGGGGGCGACGGGGGACTGTCAGCCCTACGCTAACAGCCAGGAGGAGATGATCATGGAGGAGGAAGAGGAGGAGATGCCCGTGCCTAAAGTGGCGCCTTCAATGCCGGACGCTCCCAAGAAAGAACACGTGAATGTTGTCTTCATCGGTCATGTGGGTGAGTAACCTTAGCTGCATCATCCTTGGTCTAAGATGACTTCAAAATGACAGTTTAATATTTTAACCATCATTTTTATATGACTTGTAGATGCTGGAAAATCAACTATTGGTGGACAGATCATGTGAGTAAACCTTAAGTCTAATAAGTGTAATTATCACCTAGGTTCTCATTGGATGCATGTTGGAGTGGTAAAAAAGCTAATAATATTGTTTTTTGTGTACGTGTGTCTTTCTCTTAGGTATTTAACTGGAATGGTGGAAAAACGAACTTTGGAAAAATATGAAAGGGAGGCAAAAGAAAAAAATAGAGAGACATGGTGAGCATGGCTTGGGTTCTCCTTTAGAAGTGTCCAATTCTAATTTAATGCTGATTTTATAAAAAATTTTAATGGGTCTATCATTTCCATGAACATTTTGAGTGACACGCTAGTTGGTGACGTCAGGCAGGGTATATATGATATGATGTGATACATTGTCCAGTTTACGGCGGTTGTGTTTTTTTGATACAGTTCTACATAACGTCACTGTTGGGCGGAATCCTTGTATCTGCCGAGAACCTCAACTTTACAGGAAATCCAAAAAACGCCATCTCAAACTTTATCAATTATCAAAATAATTATCTATTAATTTGGTAATCCATTAGTTGTCGATTAATCGTTGCACCTCTATTGCACACTCACATCAACACAACACCAACCCATTATCATGCTAATTTCATATG
Source organism: Leptonotus elevatus (assembly GCF_054856555.1). Lineage (NCBI taxonomy): Eukaryota > Metazoa > Chordata > Actinopteri > Syngnathiformes > Syngnathidae > Leptonotus > Leptonotus elevatus. Next base: position 9,978,783 of record NC_141258.1, on the reverse strand, counting down.
CTAATAAATGGCAAATTTATGGATTGAAATGGTGCTAACGTGGCACAAGATGTACTCATCAGAATCTGTGCTCACGTCAAGACTACGACCGTACAAAAGCTTTAGTCTGTCACAAAAGCACATACCTGTGTATACGTCACCCTCCCCTCCCAAGCGCCTTTTCAAAAGCCCTCGGTTCATGAGTAACGCAATAAATACGAGTTGACTAACCCCCGTAGTATGCGGCAGACACACAAGACTTAGATCCAAACTGACGACCTTTCTTCTGCAATGAAGATGTATCTGACCATACTATTTTCACTTGTAATAGTCTAAAAAATTATAATTATTAATCATTAATTATAATTAGTACAATTATAGTACTTCAGACATTTGAGCTTTTAAGCGCCACTTTCACCACTTTAAATTCGTTAAGTTGCATCTAAATTAGAGCTGTCAAACAATTAAATTTTTATTCAGATTAATCACATTTTAGGATTTTGACTAATCACGATTAATCGCCTAATTTAAAAAAGCCTCTTTTTTTTCTTCTAAATGTTTTGCCCGCCAAATTTAAAGAGCACCTGTTATGTGTTAATTTTTTCGACATTTAATATTATGAGGGCATCTTCAAAAAAATTATCCACTGCACACGCTCATCCTCCCCTCTAATCAGTTAATTACTTGCATAATTTAAAATGGAGGAAAATAAATAACCCCAATAGTTTGACATGAACATAATATTGTGAATATCATACGCAAAGATTTAATAAATGCTTGACTTAAATGCATGTAGTTATGTGTATTGCTCAAACACAACCTGTACTACCTTTAACGTAACCCTCCGCTGTCAAGCTAAAGGATCATCTGCGCTCAAAATTAATAGTGTGATTAATCTGCGCTAATACATGGTTAATGCGATAATTTTTTGTGATTAATGAATTAGTTAAACCATTAACTTTGACAGCGCTAATGTAAATAACAGATAAAGTGCAGACAGTCTAGAAGTTTCGATTTCAGCCTGACAGTGACCATATGTACCTTTTATTGACTGTTCATCGTGGCTGCAGGTACCTGTCGTGGGCTTTGGACACAAACCAGGAGGAGCGAGACAAAGGGAAGACAGTGGAGGTGGGCCGGGCATATTTTGAGACCGAGAAAAAACACTTCACAATCCTGGATGCTCCTGGACACAAGAGCTTTGTCCCAAACATGATCGGAGGAGCGTCACAAGCCGATCTGGCTGTCCTGGTGAGATGAACTGTTTGACATACAGATTTTCATGTCACAAAAAGGATCTTTTATGAAGTAATTCTTCTTGATCTGCGTCAGGTGATCTCGGCCAGAAAGGGCGAGTTTGAGACGGGTTTTGAAAAAGGTGGACAGACTCGGGAACACGCCATGCTGGCTAAAACGGCAGGTGTCAAGCATCTCATTGTCCTGGTCAACAAGATGGATGACCCCACTGTCAACTGGAGCCTAGACAGGTGAGTGAGCATGGTGTGGTTGTGCTTGTGACTTCTTGATTACAGAGGAAATGGACGCACGGCAGGGACTTTTCAAATGTAGCATTTCTACTGATTCTTCAGAGGTTTGCTATATACTCGCAGGTATGAAGAGTGTAAGGAGAAGCTGGTGCCATTTCTAAAGAAGGTTGGCTTCAACCCCAAAAAGGACATCTACTTTATGCCTTGCTCCGGACTCACAGGTGCCAACCTCAAGGAACCCCTAACTGAATGTCCTTGGTACACGTAAGTGGAACTGTTGGTGTGATGGCTGCAGTTATTCAATCTTTTTTTTGCACATAAAAGGGAGGACATGTTAGATGGACTGAATAGGAAGAGTTTCAGAAAGAACCATTTTCATGCTTTGTCTCCACCAGGGGTTTGCCATTTATTCCCCACTTGGATAGTTTGCCAAACTTCACCAGATCCTTCCATGGCCCAGTCAGACTACCCATCGTCGATAAGTACAAGGTGAGCAGGTCAACAAGCCTGACACAGATCCGATTTGTTTCCAGCAAATGTGAGGCCAAAGTGACTGAATTTCTTCCTTCAAATATACACAAAGTATTGGAATCTGTGTGTGTGTGTGTGTGTTTTCCCGTTATGTAGATATTCTTCATTCCTGTGATTGCACAATAAACGCCTCTGCTCCAAATTTTTTAATTGATTTGCCTAACCCAGGGGCCTGCAACTTGTGACTCTGGGGCAACATTTGGCTTCTTAGCCCCTCACTTTGGATCTCAAAAAAAAAAATGTTTTGGTTTTTTACATTTTACATTTTTTTAGATAAAATATTATTTAAATTAATTAATGATTTAGATAATAATATTCCAAAAATGTTTAAGTCGTCAGAAAAAGAGACAAACGGTAGATGAACATGTTTTGAAATAAATTACCTAAAAATGTTCAAAAAGTGGCCATAAAATGTCCGAAAAGGAAAAGTAGAAAATAACCATAAAATGTCCATGAAATTGCCAAAAAATGTCAGAGAATCGAATGTTAATGGCAGAAAAGAAAACATTCAAATAGTAACTATAAAATGTCCAAAAAACAAAAGAAGAAATCCCAAAAATTACCATAAAATGTCTACAAAAATTGCCAAAAGGTCAGAAAATAGATTTTTTTTTAAGGCAGAAAATAAAATGTTTAAAAAGTAACCATAAAGTGTCCAAAAACAAAAGATATCCTGAAAATTGTCCATACAAAATGAAGGAAAGGCAGGAAAGAAAATATTCAAAAAGTAAACATAAAATATCCAAAACAAAAAAAGAAATTCCCCAAATTGCCATAAAATATCCACAAATTTGCCAAAAATTTAAATAAATAAAAAAGATGCAAAAAAGGCAGAACATTTTTAATTGACATAAAATCTCCTAAAAAGTCAGAAATTTCACAGAAAAGTCTAAACATTTATGAAAAATCAAGAAGCGAAAGATGAAAGGTTGATGAAAATTTATCTCATGGATGCTTCATATATTTCTGTTATGGTGCAGCTCTAATTAGCTCTAGAGCCCTCAGTACATTAGACTAACACACTATTTCGTTTATCACAATATTCAAATGTTTTGCGGCTCCAGACATATTTTTTGTCACTTATTTGGCCTACAATGGCTCTTTTCTCGTATAAGTCGCTGACCCCTGTCCTAACCCATTTACAGAGTAACGTAATAGTAGATTGAATGCGTGTTTGTATTTTAGGACATGGGTACAGTCATTCTCGGGAAGCTGGAGTCCGGAAGCATCAGCAAAGCCCAGCAGTTGGTCATGATGCCAAACCGGGTGAGAGATGTTCTCATTTTTATAGCATTGTCCGGCAAAAAAAAGGTGTCAAAAAGGAATGATGTTAATTCAGTAATACAAACATGTATTTTCAGCACATAGTGGAAGTACTGAGCCTCCTAAGCGATGAGGTGGAGACTGATGACGCCGGTTCCGGGGAGAACCTGAAGATGAGGCTCAAGGGCATCGAGGAAGAAGAGATCCTGCCTGGCTTCATCTTGTGCAGCCCCGACAACCTTTGCCACACCGGACGCACCTTTGACGCTCAGGTGAGGCAACACATTTAATTACAATTAGTTAAGTAGCAAACTTTTTTGGGGGGGGAGGTTAATTATCAAATTACACTATTTATTTCAGATCGTCATCATTGAGCACAAATCAATCATTTGTCCTGGTTACAATGCAGTCCTCCACCTCCATACCTGCATCGAAGAGGTGCAAATCTCAGTAAGTCTCCACCCACACTTCAACTGGAGCAAATGTTTTTGCCTTGTGCAATCTTAATTTACGGTATTTTATTTTATTTTTTTAACATTTTGGTTTGATTTCCATCCTGACCGCAGGCCTTAATTTGTATGGTGGACAAGAAGACGGGAGAGAAAAGTAAAACACGGCCGCGCTTTGTTAAGCAGGACCAGGTTTGTATCGCCAGATTCCGGGCAGCGGGAGTCATCTGCATGGAGACTTTCAAGGACTTTCCTCAAATGGGGCGATTCACGCTACGTGATGAAGGTAAGGACACTCCACTCAGTAATTCTGTGGCTTAAAAAAATCAAAAATAAAACACCTGTTTTTCTACCAACCAGGCAAAACCATCGCCATCGGAAAAGTGCTGAAGCTGGTGCCAGAAAAGGACTAAATGCAACAGTGGCCCAAGTTGTGTAATTCTTCTGCTCGCCACCAGAGGAGGAAATTATGCTGCTGGGGCCAACCACAACAGCTACGCTTCTCTTTCTACTAAACTATGCTAAAGAGAAGAACTTCCAACAAAGGAGCAAAGAGGGGAATGAATCGCGTCAAATGAAAAATAACAAGACTGGATCAGTTTTTATGATGAACAATCTAAAGTGAGAAACAGTGTCCAGTGTTCTCATATTGAGAGCTCTGCTACGCCACTAATGTAGCTACAGTACATGGCTGAATACGCTGTCGGCTCGCCACACCATTTGTTTTTACTGTGGAGATGGATGCAGTGTTACTAAGTCTGGGGAGAGCAAAAATTAGGACGACAGAATGATTTTGTTCCCTACAACAAAAACAAAAACTTCATGCAATTATAATTTGATGAGTGCATTTTCAGTTTTAAGAATGAGAGTGTAAGTCCCTTTGGACATTTTATTTGTTAGGCGTTGCCGTGCCAACAGTTTAGTCTCTCACGCAACTCCAATAAACCAAGGACGAACAAACATGCAATGTTGCAGAACAAAGCCACATGAAAAAATAAATTAATCATGACGCTTGAGTAAAAATTTGTTTTTTGTCTTGTCTTTTTTTCTTCTTCTTTTTTTACATGCATGTTGTATTTCATGCGCCGACTGACCTTTATCAGTCTCCCCAATCGGGAACAAAAAAAGCATCAAGCTGAAGCATTTACTGTTATTACGTCATTAGTAATAACTCGCGTTACTTACAAATGCGCGCTACTCACCGCCGCAGTAATGGTATTCTGTCGTAAAGCTTGGACTGCATACAAGGAACGCTTTGCCGTACAAATAAAGTTTTCCATGTGTGATGTGACGTATCACTACGCTGTAAGTAACTACGCATGCGCGCATGCTTGCAACACGTGAAGGCAACATGGCCGACAAACAGCAAGTTGAGCTGGATCGGTCACAGGTAAGAAAAAAAATGCGTTTTTAACCAATTGAATCAGTGTTAGCCAATATTAGGTTATTAGGGCTAATGCTTGATCGGCAATATGTTTAAGCATTGACCATAATGTCGGGCTTTCGCGTATTTGTTAGCCGCGAAGCTAACCCACGCATGGTGGAGTCATAACTTGTTAATTGCAGGCCTCGAATAAAAGTCTTCTACTAACATTTTATTAAACCAAGTGATTATTTTCCATAGGTGAAAAGGTCAGTTCTAGCCCTCCAGGCATTCATTAAAACCAAGGCGGCTGCCGGAAAAAAGCTTTTGACGGACGAGTCTCAAATCATAAGTCTACTCTTCACCCTATGGAAGATCCCAAAGGAGGCGCAGACCATTCGGATGTAAGTGGCTCTTGTAACATTTATCTGTCTGTTATATATATATTACTACACACGCAATTTGAAACTACTCAACTTGCAAGTTGTACATTTTCAATTGGTGTACTCTAGAACGTCATTGCATCGTAATAGGAGGTTTTTTATTTTATTTGTATTTTTTTTATATCTAATTATTTTGTTGTCTGGTCATCAGTCCATTGCCTCATAGTCAACGCACAGACGCAGAAGACGTCTGCCTATTCACCAGAGACGAGCCCCAAATGACCGGGGAGCAAACCCAGAGGTTTTACAAGAAATTGATGGAAGAGAGGGGCGTTAAAAATATCACTGAGGTAATCATAATTACTTCTCAAAGTCCTTATGGATAAGAGTAGAATGACATTAATAGTCACATCACTGCATCTTTGTTAGATCATCCCCTACAACATCTTGAAGACGGAGTACAAACCATTTGAGGCGAAACAACGCCTACTGGGGAATTTCAGCATGTTCCTCTCTGATGACCGCATTCGCCGCCGTCTGCCGTCCCAACTCGGGAAACACTTCTACCAAAGGAAAAAGTATGATTTTAGACACACAAAAAAACACATCTTGTCTACACAACCTTCTTAAACCACAAATTAAAAAGTCAATTTCCCGTTACACTGTATATACCCAAAATGTTCATCTATTTTTGTTTTGTCATACAAAAGGTGAAGGATACATCTTGACAACTTTTTCTTGTTCCAGGGAGCCGCTTGCGGTGAACCTGCAGAGCAAACATCTGGCCGAAGACATCCAGAAAGTGGTCCAAGGCACTAGTGTGAAGGTCAACAACAAGGGCTCCTGCTGGTGGGTTTAAACCAGGTTTTTTTTTTATACTACCCAAATTTAGAATGACAAGCAAGTTCATTTTTTCACCAGTTTAACTCACCCACTAACCCAATGACAACAAGCATGATTGGAAATGGTGAAGAAATATTTTGTTAATCCCATTGCACTGCATGTCATTTGTAGCACAGCACAAAAACTGTCAATTTTCTTAAGTGGTTGATGCAGGATATGCTAGTGCCACGGAAAGTCGCCGTAAATCCAGGTTGACCTCCTTCCTCCGTGGAGTCTACCTCTACTGCTTCAATACACACTAGCTGAACCCGAGCTAGCATGTAATCGTCGAGTACGTTTTGTATACTTTGACCAGATGTCGTCAATGATGTATTTTTCAGTATGGCGCGTGTTGGCCACACCGGCATGGCTGTTGATGAGTTGACGGAAAACATCGAGGCGGCTGTCCAAACTGTGATGGAAAAAATACGGGTGGTGAGTACAGCCCAACATTAACATAAACGTGTACAAGTACCAAATAAAAATGGGGTTGTATCTTTTAGTTCGTTGATACAGTATTTTTTTTATTAACTCATTCACTGCCATGACGGCTGTAGACGTCAAAAATTATTTTGAACTATTTATATTTTTAAAAAAATTCAAATTTTGGTAGCAAGAGTATGAAAACCTGGAAAATAAATTATTGTACATTTAGAACAGATATAAATTTTTTGATTAATCGTGAGTAAACTAGTAAAGTCATGCAATTAATTACAATTGCAAATTTTAATCGCATGACGCCCGATTTTTAATAGTCTTTTTAAAAAAATATATATTTTCTCTTAAAAAGAGAAAGGTTAAAAATTAGGGACTTTTTTTTAAAATTGTAATTAATCGCATGACTTCACTAGTTAATTTATTTTATTTTTAAAGAAAAGATTTTTAAAAACAAAAGATTATTAAAAACTAGGGGCTTCAGGCGATTAACATTCTTAATTGTAATTAATCGCATGACTTCACTAGTTAATTTTTTTTAAAGAAAAAATCATTAAAAAAAATAGGGGCGTCAGGCGATTAAAATGTTTAATTATAATTAATTGCATGACTTCACTAGTTAACTCACGATTAATCACAAATTTTATATCTGTTCTAAATGTACAGTAAAAAATGTTTCTAGGTTTTCATACTCTTGTTAACAAAAGTGTGTGTGGGGGGGTTAAACTAATAGAAATACTTCAAGTGAGTGCGAGAGCGCAAGCCGTCAAAATGACGACTAGGAGATTTAGTTGTTTTAGAATTCTAGTCGTAATAGTGTTAAATGAGTGTGAAACATTGAGTTAGAGATTTGTGTTGATATAATGTTCTGCCACTGGGTGGCATTAGTGTTCCATGTTGGACAAGATGTTTTTTTTTTTTAATGATGGCATCTAATGACAGTGGAGACCATTGTTTGAGGAGATATGGCATCATTTATCGTTCACGTCTTTCCCCCAGCACTCCTTATGCCTAAATGCCTGTTTTTTTTGTTTGTTTTTTGTAGAAAGGACCAGTGGTGAAAATAATCCACGTAAAGAGTGAAAAATCTGTGGCTCTGCCCATCTACAATTCACCCCTGAAACACCTTATGAAGCTCAAAGTCACAGAGGCAAATAACGTGAGAACAGATTTGAGTTCAAACACTCCCAAATGCGGTGTGTAATGGCCGCCTTGTGCATGTTGCGTTTCAGCAGTCGGCTGCTGAAGAAACTCCCCAGGACACAAAACAAGCCCCTGCAGAAAATGGGAAAGGGAAGGCAAAGAAAAGGAAGGTAGAGCAGGAGAACGATGAAGAAGATGATGATGATGATGAAGAAATTCCCGAGCTGGTCCCCATAGAGAAAAAGGGCAAAAAGCCTAAACTGCAGGTCAGTGTTGCGCACAACCCAAATAATTCAGCTTCATGTCAAATAACATTTCAGTCCTTGATTTTTATTTATTTGTTTCCCTCTCTCTCTCTCTATCTTGACACAGCGGAAGAAGACCAAGCCTGCTGATAAGAAATATTCAAGCATCGTGTTCAAAATGACCAAGAAAAATGGCAGGGTTAACAAACTAAAAAACAAAACGGCCAAAGTGTAGCCATGGCAAAATGATTTTCTTGTGGGATGCTATACAGTATTTTGTGAAATTGTCAATATATTCAACATCTCAATTTAGTTCGACCAAAGTATGTCCAATTATCGACCGAATTAGTTTCTAAATCCTTTGTCAGAATAAAATGCCTTTGTTGATCATACAGAATGAGTATTTGTGCACTTTGTTGTCAAAAAAGTCACGTTGTCATATGTTAACAATCCCTTCCATCCATTTTTAAACCTCCCTCATAGAATTTCCACTACATGACTATATGTACAGTATTCGTTTTTTCAGTCTCACATTAGGCCAAACATAAATGAGAGGTGGTCAAAGTATGGCCCGTGGGCCATTTACAGCCTGCTCATTTTCTTTTGAGTGTTTGTTTACATTTAGGATTTGTTGCATTATTTCAGCATTTAGAAAGAATTTTTTTTTTTTTTATTCTTTCAAAGTATTAATTGGTTAATTTCTTTATTATAAACAACTAAATGTGAGTAACATTTAGAAATATAATCTTTTTTTTTTTTTTTTTTTTGTCAATTAAAAATCACATTGGAATGTTTTCCCCCCCCCCTAAGTGTTTTAAATACAATACTCCCAAAAAGTTGGGACTTTTTCAGGATGAACCTAAAAAGGCACTATAACCTTTAGTAGGTGATCTTAAAATCAACTAAACTTTTGAATGACAAACAAGTACATTTCCCCCTAACAAAACTAAATGACAAAATTCACAAATGTTTGGTCCTCAAGCCAGCATACATTTGCCTAATCTTGCACTTATTACTAATTGTCATGATAGTTCACCCCTTTTTTAACGTTCTTTCCCGTGTGCCTCAGCCTCGTTTGCTTTCAAGTCAATTATGTCATCTGATCCCTGCACATGTCGCAGCTGTTGTGTGGGGCTTCGACTCGCGCTTGTGCAGCTGCTGTACGAGCAATTCTACTACTACTAAATAAAAAATGTGAAGAAAAAAAATTCTGATTTGCAATACATTGAAAACAATGCAGACTCGATATATAACATAATTTGCCCTCGTGTGCGGTGGAATATGTTTCGGTGAAAACTTGAGGACGACGAAGCGAGACGACCAATGGTGAGTGACGGCACCTTCATCGGGTGGGTGTGTCTTGTCCATTCATCCACGATGAGTTGTTGTGTGTGGGTGTGGTGCGGGGCCATCTGGAATTACAGGATGTCAACAGCTTTCTGGCCAAGAGAATAAGCACATGACAGATGATATACAGCTATCGGGAGGCGGCCGCCGCGTTTGGGGTGATTCTGACACGGTGACCGGTTAAGTCGTGGTTAACGTTTTTTTAGGCGTGTCGTGTTTTTGTGGACGCGATGGAAGGATATGACGAGACAACATTTTTTGACGAGTCCGGTCGTTTGTGTCCGAACTCTCAATCGGGCACGGCGGCCTCCTCCGATTGGGCCTATCTCCATAAATCCATCATCTCCATCGTGATGGGGTCTCTGATGTCGGGCGTGGGCGTGGTTCTGTTCCTGTTGCAGTTCTTGAAGATGGTGCAGACGGGACCCGTCGCCTCCGCCTGCGTGTCCGTGGGATTGATGTTTGTCGTGGTGGGATTGGTTTGGATGCCAATATTGAAAGAGAAGAGGCGGCGTCGGTGCTACTACCAAGTGGCATGACTATAATGATATGCAGCCATCCACCCATTTTGACCCCTGAGCCTCACCATGACCTGCTCTTCAGGGTCACGGGGTGAGCTTGAGTTTATCTCAGACCAGAGGTGTCAAATCCAGATCCAGAAAGTGAAAAACCTTGCCACAGTTTGGACTTAGCAACCTAAGCACCTGTGGCTAATGGTTTACACTTTCTGGACCTGGTTTTGACATAACTGCCAGTTGAGTACGAGCACCTGTGGCTTAAGTCAAACTGGGGAAGGGTTTTTACTTTCTGGACCTGGATTTGCCACCTCCTGAGAGGCTCAAGCTCAACCGTGACCCTGAAGAGCAACTAACTCTGGTCCTGGAAGCACCTGTAGCTAAAGCCGAACTACGGCAGGGTTTTTACTTTCTGGACCTGGATTTGACATAGCTGCCAGTTGAGTACGAGCACCTGTGACTAAAGCCAAACTGTAGAAGGGTTTTTACTTCCTGGATCTGGATTTGACATCTCTGAGAGACTCAAGCTCAACCGTGACCCTGAAGAGCTGGGATCACCAACTCCGGTCCCGGAAGCACCTGTGGCTAAAGCCGAACTATGGCAGGGTTTTTACTTTCTGGACTTGAATTTGACACCTGGTTAGTTCCAAGTTGTAGGCAGCCTTGTGGTTGAGTGGTTTGCATGTCTGCCTCTTAAAAAAAACAGACACACATTCACACTCCTGTTTTGACTGTCACCGAGTGAGAAGTGGCCCGACGCTGCTTGCACGGAAGTCAAGCGAGTCAACCACAACATTATCAGTGGCTGTGATGATGATTAAACCCCCCCCCCCCCCAGTCAGCTGGCCAGTGCGACTTGTTGATAGCCACACTGAACTTCGACCGTTGTTACTGCAGAGCTTGTTTAGCGCTACGCCTGCGACTCCCAGCACGTTGCTGCTCGGAAATTCACATCTGGATTCATTCGGACACGATCTTCTTCAAGGAGCATGTCGACCCCAGTGCAGGTGGAAGCGGCGATGGAGAGGAGGTGCAGAGGAGTGGGCCGTTGCAAGTGCTCCTTCTGGTTCGCCGTCGCCCACGACGTCCTCGGCGTGCTCATCATGATGGTGGGGGTGTTCGGGGGCCTGGCCATCCACGACCTTTTCATCTACGCCGGCGCCATCGTCATTTTCCTCAGCCTCATCTGGTGGGTGTTCTGGTTCTCGGGCAACATCGACGTGCCGCCCGAGGAGCTGGAGGACGACGTGGGCCTCGTCAAGCTAAGGAATAAAGGACTCAGCCGAGTGGTGAGGCGCGTGTCGAACCGGCTCTCCAGCGGGATTCGGAAGTCTCTGAGAAAGAACGGCTCAACCGGAGAAGGCCCAATGGGGAAGGGACCCCCAAACTCTGAGACGTCACTCTTCACTATCTATGACGGCGGCACGGCCTCATCGTCAAAGCAATTTGTGAGAGAGACACTGTCCATATGAACTCGTCTTTGGCATCAGCGTTCAGCCGAGACGTGTAAATGACATGTAATCATCCCATGTCGTGCTTTTAAAGACAATGTCGCATAAAGAGAAAGAACCAAAGAGACTTTGGGGGGAAAGGAACTTTAAGACACAAAAGCAATGAAATAGAAGTCCTGAATCGTAAGACAATGTTCATCACGTTGAAGGTAAACATTCTTCGCTTTCGCCATTTGTATTTGACTCATTCACTGCCATTGACGGCTATAAACGTCAAAAGTTCATTTTTACTTTTTCTATTAGTTTTACTTTTTGTTAAGAGTTAAAAAAAGAAAAAAGAACAGATATAAAATTTGTGATTAATCATGAGTTAACTAGTGAAGTAATGCGATTATTTTCAATTAAAAATTTTAGCCCCCAATTTTTAATAATCTTTTCTTTTTTTATTTTATCAATTCATTGCCAGTGACGACCATAAAAGTCAAAAATTCATTTGAACTATTTCTATTAGTTACATTTTTTTTCACTTTTGTTAACAAGAGTATGAAAACCGTGATTTTTTTATTGTACATTTAAAACACATTTAAAATATGTGATTAATCGTGCATTTACTGAAGTCATGCGATTAATTACAATTAAAAATGTTAACCGCCTGAAGCCCCGATTTTTTAAATAATCTTTGTTTTGTTTTTTTAATGAATTTATGGCAGAGTTAATTTCACTGTTGTGTCGTTCACATTTCAATCTTAGCTAGCTCTGTTAGCGACAGAAAGAAGAAACAAAGATCTTAATGACAGTTGTATGCTTCACTGTGTTTTGAAACTTGATATTGTGTTCATTTGTACTTAGTTTACTTTGATGTCTGATTGTCAAATCTGCAAGTAAAGTGAAGCGCCCATTTGAAAACGTCTCGCCTGTTTAATGAGCTGTTGGTCAAGTCGCAAATCTCACGTCACACCACCAAATAAAGAGATCACATCAGTGGATACAAAATGTAATCAACCAATAGAAGAGGATTTAATGATGCTAATGTGCCACAGCAGACGAGTTGGGAATTACTGATTTACACACTGTTAATGACTGAGAGACATGCTAAACCCGCACTTGGGTTTTTGTTTGCTTCAAAGCGATTTGCTCTGCCATCATGCACGGCTCGGCTAATGATTAAACAACACTGTCCAGATAAGTTCACATGGTCTTATCTGGCTGATAAGATATACATCTTGCACGCTTTAACAACTACAGACGATAACGAGACAGGGATCAGGCAGTATTTTTTTTTTTATCAACCACTGTAAATGTGAAAACTAAAGGTACCCTGTGGGGTTTTTATCATGTTCAAGAAAAAAATATAGGTGTTTAACTGCGTTTTTTTTTTTTTTAGGTATATGTGGCAATGTCAACAATCCACTGTATGCAAACAAGACCCACAAACAGGCGCAGTTCAGCTGCAATCTTTAAATTAATAATGAGAAATTCATTTTTCATTAAGTTTAGCCAAAAGTATAATCCAAGCAAGGTAGTTTGACATCTCATCTACACACTATAAATATTGTCAACAAAGTTTGCCATATCGGTTTCTGTTGATGGCTTATTTAGATTTGATCATGTTAGCTTGTATCTACCCGCTAATGATGAACACAGTCACGTCATATAAGGATGTAACAATATTAAAACTGCCACGATATCATCATCATGTCACAATATTAAAAACAACAGATCAGTTAAAAAAGCGGTTGTATTCCATTTGTGTAGTTCTGGCACCATCTAGTGTTTTTTATTTTTACGAGCGTAGTTTAATTTGAATTAGGAACGTTTTGGTCACTGCCAATAAATCAGTCATACAAGCAAATATTTTTCAACATCTCCACCAAAAAACAATACTTTTCGCCCACTTCAGCCAAACACAGCATTGTGAAACAAAGTGATACTTCACGCCGCAGAGCAAAGAGGCGCACATAACAATGACATGGCATGACATGCAAAGTCTTTTTTTTCCCTTCACTGCTGTTATGTACAAAAACACAACATTGTGCTTGATTATTCTCTAAGCTTCTTCTTCTTTTTTTTTTTACTATATCATGAGTTGTTTTTTTTAAATATCGCCAACATTAGTGTGATATTTACAATATCCCCCACAATATTGTAATAATTATCGTATTATTGTGAGGTTCATATCGTGATCTTTATCACATTGTGATGTTTGGATATCGTTACACCCCTAATTATGGCATTGTCCTTACTGATAGCCAAAACAAAAGCTGCATTGTGAAGCTTTCTACCTAACTTTCTATCACATTTTGTTTGTCTTTTAATAAACTATGCTAATTGTGAAAGTGGATTCACTGAATAAGCCTAATAATATATATATTTTTTTTTATTGTCTACAATTGTCTATTGTTTATCCACTCCGGGAGATGGAGCCAATTGCAGCTCTACCGGATATGATATGGTATGATACAATATGGTGTATGATACTATCATTACATTACACACAGTGATTTCATCAAACAAAAATGCCCACCTTTGCAGCGCTATGGACTATTAAAAACTACGTTTCCCATGACTACTTGAGCAAAGCCACATGACGGCTGAGCTTTGTCACGTGACCTGCACACGGCTCACACGTCAATAGTCCGCTTCCGGTTTTCTCACTGTCACAGAATGACAATTTACTCCATGACTTACTTACTCCTGACAATATTACGCTCCGGCTTTTAACACGCACTTTATCAGCTCGGCAGCGTATGGAACACTCGACACTTGGATGTCATCCCGCGGAGGTCACTCAGCCCCGGCAAGGCCTCTCCGTATACCGACAGAGCATCGCTCCCGTAGCCGCGGTGGGGCGGGTCAAGCTCGGCCAAGGAGACAGCATGAGCTCGGCCCCTCGTTAGGCTCCACGGCAGATGTTTAGCAACACAAAGAGTGATGAGTAACATCGGCGGGGAAGCGTCGAGCTTGGATGTTACTACGCTTGAAGTTTTGTCGTCACAATGAACGGTAAGTTTAGTTAGTGTTTGTAAAAACATAATTGACATGTTTGCACAATTACACGGGCGTATGTGCAAAACCATTGCATAGAGTCTTCCAGTTCTGCAGCAAAGTGCATTTGATTTGCCAAATTTTGAAATGTCTCCAATGTTACATCACTGCATTTGTTGACTAACCAGTTGTAACTTATTGACATTAAAATTTAAATGAAGTCTGAACTACTTCTATTTGTTGTTTCCTTTTCTCCCAAGCAATGTACATGGGGCCGAGGATGCACATGACACTGCAGTTTTAGGATTTGTAACAACTATACAGTTTGAAAAATGAACACATTTTTGTGCTCCCCAACCAGCGTTCTCTTATTATCACTGCTTGTCCGTTATTTCCAAGCATGCAATTATTAAAGAAATTGCACACCACAATTGACACAAAATCAAATGTTGTCTTTGCGCACCTTTTGCAGGCACCGTGCAGAGTGACACCAAGAGACAAAACCTCTTGGAAAGGTTACTAGATGCTGTCAAACAGGTTAGTATCACATTTCAAAAGTTGTATTTGATTCTTGTGGTGATGACATTATATAAACAACTCTGAATTGAATAAGCCCAGTAGCGCGATCAATTACAGCCTGTGCAATAACAGAAATTGTTCATGTCTCCTGTAAGCTACTGTACTAAAGTTATGTAGCAAAATGTCACCTAATAGGCAAGAGGTACTGTAAGTGTGTCATCTCTCATCCATTATCATTCATCTCTTCTCCCCCCCCCCAGTGCCAAATCCGCTTTGGAGGCAGAAAAGAGATTGCAACAGACTCGGACAGCAGGTTTGCAGCGTTTGTCATCCCCAAATGAACATTTTAAGCTTTGCACAGTGACCCGACTTCTGTTTTTGGAGATATGAGCTGTTGTATTTATTTATTTTTGGTTCGACTTGTGTGCAAATATGGAGATATGAGCGCTGTATGGTGGCACTCAACTCGCAGTTCAGCAGGTTTTGGAGATGATTTGAGATACGATTGTTTTGAGTTACAAGTGTAGTCAAAGAATGAATGAATGAAACTACTTAAAGGCACTACTGTTTCTGAAAAACTTTGTAAAACTATACGGCCTCTCCTCCCGTCCGCAGGGTCATCTGTCTTTGCGCCCAGTTTGAGGCGGTGCTGCAGCACGGCTTGAGAAAGAGCCGAGGGCTCGCCCTCACCGCCGCCGCACTCAAGCAGGCCGCGGGCTTCAGCAGCAAGGCTGAAGCAGGTACAGGTTGGATTTTGTGTGTTGTGTTGTATTTTGAATCATGTATTTTTTTTTTTTACTTATTTCATAACCATATTAACTCATTCACTGCATTGACGGTTATAGACGTCATAAATTCATTTGACCTATTTCTATTAGTTTAACATTTTTTTCCCACTTTTGTTAACAAGAGTATGAAAACCTTTTTTTTGTACATTTAGAACAGATATAAAATTTGTGATTAATTGTGAGTTAACTAGTGAAGTTATGCGATTAATTACGATTAAAATCCTGACGGCCCTAATTTTTAATAATATTTTCTTAAATAAATAAATAAATAAAATAATTGTTATTTTTATTTTTTATAATCTTTAAAAAAAAAGTTTATAAAAAATTAGGGGCGTCAGGATTTTAATCGTAATTAATCGCATGACTTCACTAGTTACCTAGCGATTAATCACAAATTTTATAACTGTTCTAATACAATAAAAAACATTTCTAGGTTTTCATAACTCTTGTTAAAAAAAGTGTAAAAAAATGTTAAGCTAATAGAAATAGATACAAATGAATTTTTGACGTCTATAGCCGTCAATGGCAGTGAATGAGTTAAGCAAGTCTAACTGCAGTGCGAGTCTGCCTGCAGCACGAAGGAACAACACCGCGCACTCCTTTGCTATCCGCAACTCCGCCTTATCATAAATGCCTCATATTATGTGTTGTGGTTCAACCTGAGGCGTTTCACGAGCTTTGTTGTGTTGCCACAACTCCTTAACGTTTTTCCGCAAGCATCACAAATCACTTCTTGGCTGAAATTGGGATATAAATGAATTAATCAACTGTACAGGGAGTTTGTGACCTTTTACCTTCCTTAACTGTCGTGAAAACATAAAAAAAAAGCTGATCACTGTTAATATTAATAAGACATAAGAACAAGGGTCAATATTAGCTCTTTTAAAGGGACCATGTGTAGAATTTTTTGATTCCCCCCAATGTTCATTCATTTTAAAAACCCAGTATTAATTGTAGTAATATGCAAAATATATATTCTATCCAAGGTTATTTTAGTTAACTAAAGCTTAAAAATCAGCCCCAAATTTTTTTTAATTTTAATTTTAAATTTTATTCTTTTATTTTTTATTTTTAACAGATGAATACATTACGCCATGAAGCAAAAATAATGACATTCAAGCATTCCCCCTTCCAATTTTTGGGGACTTTTTTTTTTAATCTGTTGTAAAATGTAAACAAATACTGGACAAAATAACGTAAAACAGTCAAATGTTCTGCCTGTAATTAATATCTGTATTGTTAAGAGACCAAAAAATAAGTTAATAATGATAATAATAAATACATTCATTTATAGAGTTTTTTCAGTTATTATTATTGATATATATATTTAAATTAATGGGTTTTCGTAATCCCTCATTATTAATTGGCTTAACATGTTATTCCTTTACACCCCTTATGTGGCTGATGGTTTATTTGTAATAAAAAAAAGACAACAAAAGTCAAGAAATATACAAAAAGTTGTATGTTAAGAGGGATTTTTTTTCACGCAAAATTTTTTTCTCCAAAAGTGTCAACCTTGTTGCTCACATGAAAAAAAAAAGTCCTGTTTTTCTGACTAATTTTTTGGGGGAGCTTTGTTTTTTTAAAGTTTTTTTCCAGTTTAAAAAATATATTTTCCTGTTTTTCAGAATATTTTTTTAAAAGGGTTTTCCCTCAGAGATTAGAGAACAAACCACAATATAGTATACACATTCATTCCTTTATTGAGAGCCACTAAGTAAACATGATCGTGTCCGCTTTCGCTATTAGCGAGTCACTTGAAGTTCAGAGGTAAAAAAAAAAATAATTACTCCAAAAAACAGAACACCAGCTCTGTTTTTCTGACAATTTTTTCCCCCTGTTTTTTTTGAAAAAAAAAAAAATCTGTATTTTTGAATAGCCCCCCCCCCCCCCCCCCCCCGTTTTCCTGAGTATTTTTTCCTCCTGTTTTTCGGAATATTTTTTTGACAGAAAAAAAAAATTCCGTAAAACAGAAAAAAAATATTCCGAATTTCCGAAACAAAGCTCTCCCCAAAAATTTGTAAAAAAAACAGGAGTTGTTTTATTTTTTTCAAGCGAATGCAATACGCTTTGTATTACCTTTGTAGAGTTTCATATATACAGTATATATTTTTTTTACCCCTGAGACTTACGTGGCTTTCTCATGAGGAAGTGTTACTAATAGCCTCAGGATCCTCTTCTGCTTGCAGTCAACCGAACTCTTAACCGTCCCGCTGTTTGAGGCGCCATTAGTGCCACGTTCCCGCATAAAACTGCCGAATATTTAAGAATGCAGTGACTGTTAATTCCACAGTCATTCGTGACTATTATCATGTCTAATGTTCTCCCGTGTTTGAACTTGAGGCTTCGCGGCAGTCTAATGAAGCCAAACCCTCTCGCAGACATAAATTTCACACGGTGATCTGGAGCTGTATGCTAATCACATGCAAATGAGTTCCATTATCCCATTAGAAATCACTTGTCTGAATGTTTAAACATAAGGTCATTAGGGGCTGCTACATTTTTCTGACAATGAGGATAACTACCGATCAATTCATTAATTACTTATGCTATTACTATAGTCCTAATGATGCTCCCCCCCCTTCCCCTTCCTTCTAGAGTTCACCTTCTGGTTTTACGTGAAGGAGCATCTCAACCGGCACGAGCTGCAACGCTTCTACTCCCTCCGTCACATCTCGTCGGAGCTGGGCCGGGGTCGGGCCTGGATGCGCTGTGCTCTTAATGAGCATTCTTTGGAACGCTACCTGCACACGCTGCTCGCTGACCGACCACGCCTCGGGTTAGTGCACTGGTTCCGTGTGCGCTCTATGGGAGCAGTTATTTTTGGATGAATACGCCATGAACTGTTTATCACAATAAACAGGTTATTTATGTGCATCCACTTATACACATTCACTTGAATTAACGTTGCCTCTTTTTTATTTTTATTATTATTATTATTTTTAGCACTTACTACGAAGACTGGGCTTTCATGCTTGATGAAGAGAGAGCCAGTATGCTGCCCACCATGGCTGCAGGTGAGTGCTTCAGCCGTTAACGTTGCATCATCAGAGAGAGCAAACCTTTTTAACTCATTCACTGCCATTGACGGCTATGGACGTCAACAATTCATTTGAACTATTTCTATTAGTTTAACATTTTGTTTCCCACTTTTGTTAACAAGAGTATGAAAACCTAGGGTAAAAAATATTGTGCATTTAGACCAGATTTAAAGTTAACTATTGAAGTCATGCGATAAATTACAATAAAAAAAAATTAATCGCCTGACGCCCTCATTTTTAATAATCTTTTCTTTTTTGAAAAAATATTATTTAAAAAAAGAAAATATTATTAAAAATTAGGTCATCAGGCATTTTTTTAAATTGTAATTAATAATATTAACAAAAGAGGAAAAAATATTAAATAGAAATAGTTGAAAATAATTTTTGATGTCTAAAGCTGTCAATGGCAGTGAATGATTTAAAGGGGAAGTCACCCTTAAATATTTCTTAACAAAAATATGTGACCTCACTAGTCTAAACATGACATTTTGATTCTTATTCTTAGTTATGAAGCAAAATCCAGCCGTTTTTTTATTCAACTCAGGGGGCGGCCATTTTGCCACTTGCTGTGGCCTGAAGATGACATCACAGTTGCTCAGGGCTCAGGCAACGACCAATCACACAGCTCACCTGTTTACTGAAAATGCGCTGTGATTGGTTGTTACTTGAGACCTGAGCAACATTGATGTCATCTTCAGTCGACAGCAAGTGGCAAAATGGCTGCCTTCTAATATTGATAAAAACGACAGAATTTTGCTGCTTGTGGGGCTGCATAGAACATATTATCAAATATTAAATACTTTAGATTGGTCAAATAGCAGCCACATGTGTAGACTGACCAATAGTTAAGATTTTTTTATTTTTATGCAGTGCAGATCTACAATGTAGAACCACAATAATAGACATTTGTTTTCACAGGTTAAAAACTAAAAATAATAAAGTCACTTCTTCTACACTCTAAGGACGGCAAATCATATCACACTTTACATAACAAATTGAATTTTTTCATGCTGTAATTAGCAAGTTTCAGTTCCAAGTTCCAAAAAGAGCTCACCAGTGATGGGGCAATTGTCATTTTATAGGAAATTTGAAAAGATTTATAGAAATAAACTGCTGTATGTTGGTATTTGTCTGTTTCCCAATTATTACAAGAAATCATTAACATGACCAATGTCTTTAATTATTGTTAATTATTGATTAATTATTAACTGGGGATGTTTCTAACAAATCTTTTTTAGAATTGATTACCCTATCGATTACTCAGGCAATCGCCGTGCCCCGTTTCAAGGCAGGAAACGTGTTGACCAATTTGTGTGGTCAACAAAGTCGGTATTCCCCCCCAGCTCTAATAATAATCATAATAATTATAATCGTAATGATAAAATCTGAAATGTAATTTGAGCAAATTTGTTATTTCAGAAGTGTGTATCCAACTGGTAGCCCTTCACACTAATCAGTAGCAAGGAGTAGCTCTCAGCTTCACAAAGGTTGGTGACCATTGTATGAATGTAGGAAGCTAATATGCAAAATTAGGACGTTCGCTGATAAGCACAACAGTTGTTTTTGCCGTTTCTCCGTGAAAAGAAATCTAAAATGTCAGTCCTCGTGGAACTCGTTCAATGAGTGCTACAATATCCTGTGCACGTGTACCTACTGTATTATTGTGAACAATAGATTGCGTCCTTTGAAATGTTAATTTCTGCTGGCGAACCTGCAGTTGTCATTGTCCACCGTGCAGTTATGCATGCGTTAATATTGACTATGCAGAAAGTCATGTCCTGTCATCCTTACTAATATAGCTAATAGCACTTATTGAAATATATTTCAACAATTAACTGAGGGAGAAGTATCCAGAAAATGTTCGTCCACTTCTAGTTTGGCTGTCAATGCACTTGTGGACTGGTTACTGAAGGGCACTTACTGACAAGTGGAATTCAGGAAGTAAATGAAACGAGACCAGACATGACTTGTTTACTCTTACGTGCCACAATAAGTACATACTCCTGCACAATCTAATGAGATCTTGTACAAGAACAGTATATATATTGCGATTCGATCTGTATCACGATTCATAGGTCACGATTCGATACCGATTAATCTTGATACGAATCGATAAGTCAATTCTTGTGATTTTTTTAAAACTAAAATTATACTATTATTTATACTAATCAGTAAATTTGTACATGTACACTGTAAGATTTGTATGAAAATGTACTTCAGGCTTATAACTGTGAGCCACTGTATTTAACAAACTGAATCTGTTTCATGTTTGAACAGCATTGATATAAAATATTAAGGCTTAATGTTCCATTAATATAACATTCTTCCATGCTTTAAGTGTGAAACCTAACCTTAAGTAAGACATTTTGTTGAATATTTACATCAAAAATTGATCTTTAAAAATCGATTCGGCTGCATATGAATCGATACGAAAATTGTGTGCTGTAATATAGCGATATATTGTCAAATATATTTTTTAACAACCCTAATATATATATATATATATATGTATGTATGTGTGTATATGTATTTATATATATATATATATATAAAGCATATTAAGAAGGGAAGTCGTTTCCCTGTTTGATGGGTATTTCCTCTTTGAACTATTGATTAGCACCAGTCAGCTGAGGAAAAACTTTAAAATATTAAGAATATGTTGCACTGATCTTATGCCAGCTTTTGTGGTAGATAGCTTTCTCTCCCCGTGTGCTTTTTTGAAAGTGCAGAGCAAGCACTTTGAGGAAGTTCAAAAGTTGCATCTGTCGTAACAAGAACTCTGTAATGACTTGCTCCCCCCCCCTCTGCAGGTTTGAACTCCATCCTCTTCGCCATCAACATAGACAACAGCGACCTGAACGGGGGCTCGACGAGAGGCGGGGGCTCTACCATGACGCACCTCCTCAAGGAGTCCACGCAGGGCATCGGCAGCCTGTGGAAGGAGTCCGCGCAGGGGGTCAGCAGCTTGCTTCGAGAGATCAGCACCGCCACCGCCGTGGTGCCAGGGTTCACCCCCAGGGTGGACGGGGCCTCGGACCCACTGCCTGTCCTGCCGCGCAGCACATCTGCTGGTATGCTGTAATAATAGCTTACAAATTTGACACTCTGGAAAAGTATTAATTTCCTATACTTTAGAGATGTTTGATACCAGTACCACTACTACTCAACTCCAAGTACTCAGCTATTGATACCAAGTAATTGAAACCACAAGTACTTTAAGTAAAGATAAATAAAACCTTATAATCTTATTAAACCACTGACAAATACTAGCAGCTCAGTACAAAGTTGCTCAATTTCTACAGAAGAGTGGAACTGTGGAGTGTGAAGTAAACATTTTTGACCGGTGAGTACATTCAAACGTACGCACAAATACATTCAAAGTTCCAAAGTACTCGCGAGTACATTCAAACGTACTAGTAGGCTGAATGCTACAAACATTAGCATCACTTAAGTTGGTTTTCTCTTCATGCTGCGATTTTATTTTGAACAATTCTTCTGGTTATGTGAGAAAATGCTTTTCTTTTTATTGTTTTCACGTAGCTGTTAGATGAGAAATCGATGGTGTAATAAAAGATGGCATTCAACTAGAGCTGTCAAAATGAATCGCCAAGTAATCGATTATTAAATTAATCGACAACTATCTTAACACATTCAAACCCCAAAACGCTAAAAATGTTTTTAATAATTTGTTCTGCACTCCCCCAAAAACGTAAAAAAAACAACCAATAATAATAATGCTAGAGCATACAGAAGGTAGTTATTACAAAAACGGCCAGCAGGTGGCAGCAGAGTATAAGAGATCATGACGCAACCATGTTGCAACAAGCTCTTTTTCCCAGTGTTTTCAACATTTTTGTAAATAATGATGAAACTTAGCTATATTTTTATACTAATTGCTGCAAAACGGAAACGGATAGAAATATACTTTTTTCCCTGATGAAAGAATGGTAGTTATTACAAAAACGGCCAACAGGTGGCAGCAGAGTATAAGAGCTCAGCCAGGGCCATGTTGCAACAAGCTCTTTTTCTCAAGTGTTTTAAACAGATTTGTGAATCATGATTAAACTTAGCTATATTCTAATGCTAATTGCTGCAATGTACTTTTTTTCTGATGAAAGAAGAGACTCTAATCTTTCTTTTGGTAGGTTCCATGTTTTTATAGCAATAGAACACAATATTCTGTGGGGCTTGCAAAATCAGTCAAAATCCAGTAAAACAGCCGGGAGCGAAGGGGGGTTGCTTCAGTAAAATTGGCTGGAAGTGAATGAGTTAATAATCGAGTAATCATTTGGAGCCATTTTTTAATTTAAAATTGTCCAAATCCGCTTGATTTCAGCATTTGTTCACTGATTTCGGTAGTCCTTCATAAAAGAAGACTGATTATCTAACGTGTTTAATCCAAATCATCTGTTTTTACTTTGGAAAATAATGTCTAAACTGCTAACATCGTACACCACCAATCCCCTTTTTCTTTTTTTTAATCACTAAACAAATACGATGTATGAAATAAACACCAATCACTGGTTAATAAACAGTAATCAGGGGGAAAATGCATTTGTAATACATTTGAATGCAAAATTAAAATGAATCAGATTCATCGATTCTAAAAAATATTCGTTTAGTGACAGTACTAATTCAACGCATCTTAATGTTTCGCAACCAGCCTTTCAAGTTGTAATTGTTTTCATTCGATTTTACCCATCGTCATTATTCAACAGAAAACCATAACCTATTTGTGTAACTAAATCCCAGCCGTGAGCGTTTTTTCTATACATGTGGTCAGTCGCATGTGACCGTCATCTGGCAGGAAATCTTCCATTTGCCCGCATCTCCATCCAAACGGTGCAGCGGGTTGTGAAGTCCCCAATGAAGCGTTTAACCTTCCAGACCTTCATGTTTGACCTCATTTAGCCGTCTGCCGTTCCATTCCGTTGGGCCCGCCTGACACCATTTCCCCTCCAATGCGTTCTACTTAGCAGGGTGAGGGATGTTGAAAATTTTAGCCGTGCGGTTGAAAATGGAAGTCTACGATTCTTGGTCATACACGGGAGAGGTTTTAGCTTCAGAACCAGAAGCGTTCCTAATGTGTTTTTACAGGACGGACCATCTAAAGCTAAGCGGTCTCGAAGTTGTAAATTAGGAATGACCAAAATACCTCAACTTTAATTTGACTTATTGTCCACCCAGATTCTGGCATAAGAAAGGAGCGGCGGAGGAAAAAGAAAATCACCAACATCATTTCCTTCGACGACGATCTGGACGGAGGCGCTGAAGATGAGGAGGACGGCGATGACGACTTCCCCAAAATGGGCGGAATCGGCAAGACTCGGGCCCATCCCGTTCAAAGCAGCGTTGAGGAAGGGATGGATCTCCTGGTGCCGTCGTTCCCAGAGTCACCGTCTCACAACGGCCTGGACGACAGCGCTCCGACGACTTGGGTGGGGTCACCCCATCACTCTCGTACGCCACCCATGCCTACGCCTCTTTTGCCGGACAGGAAGAGCATCGATAATGACGAGGAAGACGAAGAGGAGGCGGCCGAGGAGGACACGTACAAACGCAGAGCGCAAATCCAGGAGGACGAGAGAAGCAATGACCAGTAAGTTGGGTTTAAAAAAGCAGTACAAAAATAAATCAATGCACAGCAAAATGACCAGTGTTAGATTAACACTGAGAGTGTTGAATCTAACACTAGAATTAAGCAAGCAGTGTTACTCGAACACTGTATAGTGTTAAAAATCTGCACTGGTAAACACTGATTAGTGTTGAAAGTACTCTAGTCGTGTCAGTGTTAAAACATTTAACTCATTCACTCCCTGCCATTTTCACTGACGCAACCCCCTTCGCTCCCGGCTGTTTTACTGGATTTTGATTGATTTTGCAAGGCCCACAGATTGACTTCTATTGCTATAAAAACATGGAACCAAAAGATAGTCTCTTCTTTGATCAGGAAAAAAACATTTCTGTTTTAGGAAAAAATCTTAGCAAAAAATCTTAGCAAAAAATCTTAGGAAAAAATATTTTTTTAAATAAAAAAAAATGGAACAGGAACTGATTATTTGAACAAACACTTGAAATTGAACACTGACCGATTTGCCGTGTACTAGTAGAGCGAGCTGGGCCGAAATTCAAACGCAGAACCTCTGAATTGTGATCCAGACGTGCTTCCCTACTATTACTTTCAAAAGAAAAGGAGACATGCCAAATGTCAGCGTGAGACTTGTACAGCGAGGACGACAGAGAGAGGCTATTGATTGCGCCAAGAAAGGTCACTCCCAGCTTGACTGAGTTCAAAATGTTCCCTTTTATAGGATGGTGGTGGGAAGTCTGTCCAGCGTGTCCACGTGGAGCCCCGTGCAGGTGCTGCTTGACCACAGCGGCTCGGACGTCCTCATCCCCGTCCATGCCGCCACCCCACAGCCAGGTTTTGCATCCTAGTATTGAGCGGCCGTATTTCAGATACATTAATTTGGGTTTTGAAAGCAACCAGGAAGTGAAAATGTGTAAATTAAGAAGCATTTGTCACCCTTTCCCATCCCACAATGATGTCAACCTTGACTTGTTGTGTTTCAGTCAACTCCGTGGAGGACTCGGCGGCCTTTCCCGCTCAGTGCGAGTCATCGGGGCCAGTGGAAGACTGCGATAGCCTCGGATCGCGGCCGCCTCTGAAGTAAGCATCTGCTTTGCTGTATGTAGGATGTGTGAAGGCGATTCTCGTCATTTATTGTAATGCACTTCAGCCATCTGCTCCTCGGATTCGGTGAAAGCTAGTGAAAAGACGGACATTCTCAATATTGATGCCTTGATGTATTCCAGCATGGAGTCCAGTGCGCTGGCGCTATCCGCTTCGCTTAGCGGCACACTGACAACATCTGCTCTGCCAGAGTCCATGACAGTCGGTGAGTATTTCGATTTTTTCCCCCCCACATCTGTCGGTGGCCTCTTGCGCAATCTGATTGACAGTTGTACCTCGATTATTCAATTTACGTTAAAATTGAAATGCCATTACATCGTTTCAGCCCCTACAAAAAAAGATCAATAAATGCCTGTAAGGGCAGTATTTGCATGGATTTTCTCTAGGGGTGTGCCCAAAAAATAGATTTTCATAAGAATCGCGATTCTCATTTAGAACGATTCAGAATCGATTTTAAATGTCCCAAAATCGATTTTATTTAAATTATTTTATACTGTCTTCCCTTTGTTTGTGTGTGCCTTTATTGGGAGCGCTGTTCATGGTGTACCCGATTTGGCCACTGAGGGGCAGTGTGGTTCCATGCGGTCTGATACACTGTTAAGTTGTAGTCACGTTAGAGAAAGAAAGAAAGAAAAAGTCATGATCAAGTTATTCCAATCAAAATAGTTTTTTTGCAGCGTGGAGACGTTCTTTTGAGTGATAAAAGTGCTGCGAGCAGCGCGCTAATTAGCATTAGCGAGTCAGACTGGAGTAGATCATTACGATTCCTTGAACATCTATAAATTGAAGCAAAAATCATTGTCGATCAAATCATTTTGAATAAAAAAATCGTCCTTAACCGTAAATCGATTGTGAATCGAATCGCACGCCCAAAAATCGGAATCAAATCGTGAGACATTCAAAGATTCCCACCCCTAGCTTTCTCCAGGTACTTCAGCTTCCTCACACATTCCAAAAAGTATGGAGGTTAGGCTGATTGAAGGCTCTAAATTGCCTGCAATTGGCTAGCGGCCAGTCCACAGTGTACCTCACCTCTCAAAATCAGATGGGATTGGCTCCAACTCACCCCAGACTCTAATGAGAACGAGCAGGACATAAAATTGATTGATGAAATTTACAATTAACCTGTTTGGGAAAATAAAAATAAACACGACTTCCAAAGAAAATGTAAATGCCTTACGGATAATTGTATATTTAATTAACTCCTTTTTTTACATAAATAATGTAAACAATTTGAGATAGGCCTGTTATTTTGCCCATTTGTTAGTTAACAGTATTGTGCGCTACAGCAAGATTTGGTATTGATCTGATATGATGAAGAATATACGGCAGTATCGCAGACACTTATAATTTATTAAGGCGAGGCTTCATTGATTGCAATTGAATCAAAGTGAATTTTCCTGACCTTTGTTTTTTGATTTTCTTCCTTCAGATTAATAATCCAGAATTCATGCCAATTTATATGTAAATCGAAAACTTGGTTCAGCAACAATATGACAAAAAATTCCCCATAGATTGTCTTTATTTTCTTTTAATAACAAGTGTGCAAAATGATTACACAAGAATGCATTTTAAGTTTAAACACATTTTTTAACTCATTCACTGCCATTTGACGGCTATAGACGTAAAAAAATCATTTTAATTATTTATATTAGTTTAACATTTTCTTCCACTTTTGTTAACAAGAGTATGAAAACCTAGAATTCCTTTATTGTACATTTAGAACAGATATCAAATTTGTGATTAATCGTGAGTTAACTAGTGAAGTCATGCGATTAATTACGATTACAAATTCTAATCGCCTGACGCCCCTAATTTTTAAGAATCTTTTTAAAAATAATTTCTTTAAAAAAAAGGGGAAAAAAAGAAGAAAAGATAATCAAAAATTAGGGGCGTCAGGTGATTAAAATGAATTGTAACTAATCACGTGACTTCACTTGTTAACTCGCGATTCAAAACATTTTTTTTTTTAAATCTGGCGTCAATGGCAGTGAATGAGTAATTTTTTTTTTAATGTGTTGCATTTTCACAAATTAAAATGCCTCCTTTTTTCTTACGTTATTTTGTCACAACATATGTTAGAAAATACTAACTAGTGTTCAGGAAATACAATCCCCCAAAATGACCCTTTATTGCACTTCTTCATTGCTGTTAAAAAAATGCATCCCCCCAAAAAAACAAAAAACTAGTGAAAATACAATATAAAAGTGAAATGTAAATAACCCAACAGTCCTTAGTTCAGTGAAATACTCACTTTTGTTTGATAAAAGTAGCCTACTTGGTGGAATTACTTTATTATAATTGATTTGCCAATTGGCAGTCAGACAGATATAGTTCTGCCTAACAGTGAGGTTCATTTGCCAATCAAATATATGGTCCCTTACATTTTCTTGTGTAAACGTCCATCAGTGAGGGAAGGAAGAAATGATTTCCAAGCCCCCGCTTTATCCACCTGGGGGCACTGCTGGTCCAGTGAATAGGCGTCGACGAGCCGAGTGGCTTGAAAGGCATCCTTGACAGGAATGTGAAGCAATGTCAGCAAATGGAATTCATACCTTTTGTGGCAGCTGGTGAGATTGCAGATGTCAAAAAAAATCCCAATCACTTGATGAGCCGTGTGTGGTCTGAGGTCTTTTCGCGGCCCATTGGATTGGCAAATTTGTAAGTTATGAAAAAGGCTCCCCGCCACATACGTACAGATGAATCGTCAGGATGCTTCTTGTCATGGGAAATCAACGAACCACTATGGAAGACATTCGTAACATTGCAAAATTGCGGCATGCTGAATATATGCGATTTTTCTCCTCTAGAGTGTACGTTCCAAAACAAATGAGATACTTTTCCTGTCGATTCCCTCGCACACAAGAGAATAGTACCAACACCAGCCACAGTGGCGAGAATGTTCCGTTTTGATTGAGACCGTCAAAGGTATTAATGTCATAGTATGTTTATTAGTGCTGAACGGTGGCTCGCTCAGCTTTATATATTTATTTATGCATGGCGTCTAATTAAGTGTCGTAGTACGACTTCTGGCTTTTGTTTACACCGAACTTGTTTGGGAGAACTTTTGTTAATTTGTCGTAGTGAACACTTGAGACTGCAAGTCTAGTTGAAGTAGATAAATAAACCGTCTTTCATATTAATTTAAAAAGTTCATTTGCCTTTGTTACCTATAAGACGGAAACGTTCATGAATAATACATTTTGTTTATTGATTAGATTATTGCTTGCTTGCGTTTGTTAAAAAAGAACACACACTCACTTAGAAAAAATAATTGTGTATTAAATTTTAATTTGCAAAAAAGCACGTATTAAATCGCAATTGCAGTATTGAAGAAAAAAATTGCAATGACATTTTTCAAAATAGTTCGTCGTCATCTTAAAATAACTGCCAAAGTTATTATTATTTGGCGTAGACTTGCATCACAGTTTGTTTCAAACCAACCACCACTGGGGTAGACTACCAAGTCAATTGCAATGTTGCACTCCACTTTACTTCACTAACTCTGCAGCATGACTAAAAATGTCATTCATTTTTAATCATTTCATTAATTTATTTCTAAAACAATATTCTTCATCGTTGAATAAAAAGGAGCAGAAATTGTATCTGCCCTGTTTCTCCCCAGAGTTCATTTACAAGGTAAAGTAATTTAAAAAACAACAGTAAAAATAAAATAATAAAATAAAATAATAAAATAATAAAATAAAACCATAAAACAATAAGACAATGAAATAAAATAATAAAATAATAAAATAATAAAATAATAAATTAATAAAATAATAAATTAATAAAATAATAAATTAATACAATTATAAATTAATAAAATTATAAAATAAAACCATAAAACAATGACATAATGAAATAATAAAGTAATAAAATAAGAAAATAATTAGAAAATAAGACAATAAAATAATATAATAAAATAATAAAACAATTAGCCAATAAAATAATAAACTAAAAAACTAATAAAATAATAAAATAATAAAATAATAAAATATAAGTGACAGCTAGTCTCAGAGTCACATCTGTACTCGGTTTACAATATGATTTCTGACATTCCTAACAACCAAAAATGACAATGGCATAATGTTCAAACTAAATGTAATAATGTTCAATCTTAAAATAAAATTAAACTTCACTATTGTTTGCTCAGATTCTCATTTCTGCGTGACCACTTGCTGCTAAGTAAAAATATGTAAAGCTAAATTACAAGCTAATAAAATAAAAGATGCTTTTGATTGTTTTCTACCTGGTTTTATAAATGTCCACATTGGGCGAATGTAGACTGGCACAAGTTTTTTTCTCCAGACAGTCTCGCTTCCTAGTCACATATTGCTAAAACATGCGTGCTAGGGTTGTTGAAGACTCCAAATTGTCCAAGGGTGTGAATGAAAATCTGAGTGTATACACACCCCGTTTTAAAGGACTGTGTTTCAATATATGGACAAGCGTAAGTGTTTATTACCACTACCTCACAAACACACTTACTGGCAATGTCAATTTGTAAAGTCCCCCCCCCCCCCCCCCCCCCAGTGAGGACCGAGGGTTGTCTGGCTCTACTCAAGTCCCTAATGGCACCCGCTGTGAACGCGTGGTCGTACTAAAGGTCACTCTTATTTCTGGCTCGCTCATGTCGAGCTTTATAGACGCCCCCCTCCCCCCCTCCTCGTCACCCCCCCCTCCCCCCAAGCCAAAGCTGGCACTTAGGCCCAGGGCTGCAAGGAGACCTACTTGTATCTGGGGCGACGCGGACACCCTACATTAGTTATGGGAACAGACTAGTGGTGTTTGTAATTTGTAGCATACCAAAAAAGTACTGCGTAGTTAATTTCTTGCCTTGCGGTTATTTGTGGACATATTTCTAAGAACCTGAGATTAGAATCTGGTTGATACAGTCCATTACAATAATGCAGAGGATTTTAGACATCATGCTTTCACATGTTTGAATTAGACACGCTTCCATCACAAATAAGTAAGGTATCTTCTCGGAGTTGTTTTTCGTGGTTAAGAGTCCATTGTGTCAAAACTGTTAACACCCCCAAATTGCACATCTAAAAATTGGAGTTGAATAGGTTGAAATACAAAATTTATTGTAAGTATATTAAAAACAGTCTAAAGCAGGGTTTACCAATTTTGGGCCTCAAGGCCCGGAGTCCTGCAGGTTTTTAGATATTTCCACCAACACACCTGATACTAAAGATCTGGATTGTTATCAGGCATGCTGATTATATAAATCAGGTGTGCTAGTGGGCGGAAACCTCTCAAACCTGCAGGACTCCGGACCTCGAGGACCGGAATTGGTGAACCCTGGTCTAGAGCATAGGTGTCAAACTCCTGCAGGTTTTGGATGTTTCCCCTTCTCCAACACAGCTGTTATATGATCAGCTCATCAGCAAGCTCTGTATAAGTTTGATAACGATCTTGCTGATTGGAATCAGCTTGTGTTGGAAGAGGGAAACCTCCAAAACCTGCAGGACTGCGGCCCTCGAGGACCGGAGTTTGACACCTATGGTATGCACAGGCTCTTGCGCAATGTCAGCTGGCACAGGCTTAATTACTCAACGTCGAACATTTGAAATGACAATAAAACAAAAGAGCATAATTGTGTCAATTTTCATGAACTTGATTGATACTAGAGATGGGCGAAAATAATGATACCCGACCTTATTTAGTTACTTATTAACTATAAATTAGAAGAAAAGAAAATTGCCATTAATTTCATGTAATTTTAGGAGAAAAGGCTATATTTCATATTTAAAATGATCTGGCATTGTTTTTTTTTAGGGGAAATTGTATGTATCAAAAGTACTAGTAGTATGTAGTAGTACTTGGTATTGGTATCGGTGACTTTTCAAGACATGAAATCGATTTTTCTAAAATGAAGGGCCTGAAATGGCACCGCAAAGCATTTAATACGATGTCTAGAGGCATAAAAAATGCAAATACAATTGATGTAAAAGCATTGTTCATGCTTTATTTCACATACAACACAGTGCAAAGAAGTCACTATAACATCATTTAGCGATGATAAATCAGAGTAGAAAAACAGATGTGTTTGTGTGAAATGGTGACTGACTGTAATTTATAATAAACGCAATAGCCCCGAGTCCGCTTGTTGCTACATATTCCTAATATCAACTGCAATTTCGGAATTTGCAAAGAAAAAATGTACTGTTCCTGTCACCAGCGTCCAACATATAACACTAATGCCACCTAGTAGCACAAAATTACAACACAAGCCTGTCAATTTCACACTTCTTTTAAACTGTTCAGTACATCTTTAACCTCAAATAGCTATGCATTACTTAGTGTAATATTATTTTATCAATGAACTAAAAAAAATTAACTAGTATGGGAAAACTTGAAAAACATTTTTTACTGTACATTTAGAACAGATAATAACTTGTAATTAATTTGCGATTAATCATGAGTTAATTATGGAAATAATGCAATTATGATAAAAAAATTTATAATCGACTGACAGCCCTAATATATAAACAGTAAGTGCATAATGGGAGTTTACGACGTGAGCATTAAATTAGTTGAAAGTTACATTAAAAAGCTTTAAATTACATTTGCTGGTACCTGTAGAAACCCTGTGAAAAAAGTGGTCTTGAACATCCCTAGTGAGTTATTTTATATATCAACATAGCAATATTAGTGCTTAAAATGAAGTCAATTCCCAAGTTAACATATCTTGCGGTAAGATAAGCTAGCCTGGTTGCTACTCCAAATGTCAAAAAGGCAAGTAAACGTGGAAACAGCAAAGACATTTGCGGCCAATCAAATGGCCAGGTTCTATCACATGATCTTTCAAAACAAAATGAAAATGGGTAGAAATGTAAATATTTACTTTGCAAGTCGAATTACAGCGTCTGCCCCTAAATTCTCTATTTTCTACGAATCATTGGTACAAAAAAAAAAGTTTCAATTTTATGATATTCACTAAAAGCATTTTCTGATTGTAAAAAGATGTTTTATCTTGCTTCGGCCAAATATTTGCACCTTTTTCTAACAGTAGACATTCATTAGTTTATTAACAATATACCAGTGTATAATTGATGTACTTTAAAATTGCTTCTCACTCTCACTTTGTGTTCTGTTTCGTAGCGGAGCTGCGGCAGGCCATCGTGGCCATGATGAACAGGAAGGATGAGCTGGAGGAACAAAATGGGTACGTCGGGATATACGGCCTCCTTATCTGCCGCTTGCAAAGCCAAACGCGCACATCTACGCTCACGTGCGCATGCATCGTGAAAGCTATCGGATAACCTTTCGCTTTAATGCGGTGCTCTTTTGTATCGAGGGTGCGAGGCGTTTTCGTGCTGACTTTGCCACTAACTGATTCGTTTTGTCTTGTTACCAACAAGGCTGCGATTTACACCAATTTAACAGCTGCCACAAAAGACAGCAAACACGGCAAATCAGTTATATATTGTTTTGGTATTCTACTCTGATGGATATGTAGATGTTTCTCTTTTGGGGGGACACTAGTGGACTGTCCTATAATCTGGGGACATGCATATGACATGTGTGTAATTTGGCAGGTCTCTTCGTAGTCTGCTGGATGGGGAAATGGAGCATTCAGCGGGTCTGAGGCAGGAGATTGAACTGCTGAAGAAAAGACTGGCTGAGCTGGAAGAGAGACACACGGCTAAAGTCCAGGCACTGGCCAGGTAACGTGCATGAGTGCTCTTCCAAAAAATTGTCAGTGCCAGATCTGGCTGTTCAGAATGACCGAATCACATTCAAACACATGTTAACTCATTCACTGCCAAAATAATCATTTGAACTATTTCTATTAGTTTAATATTTTTTTCCACTTTCGCCAGCAAAAGTATGAAAACCTAGAATTTTTTTATTGTACATTCAGAACAGATATAAAATTTGTATTTCATCGTGAGTAAACTAGTGAAGTCATGTGATTAATTACAATTAAAAATGTTAATCGCCTGACGCCCCTAATTTAAATAAAAATATAAAAAATAATATTAATTAATTAATCGCACGACTTCAATGGTTGACTATAAATGTACAATACCATTTTTTTCCTAGGTTTTCATAAAAAATTTCATTCAATGAAAAAATTGTTAAACTAATAGAAATAGTTTTTGACGTCTATAGTCGTCAATGGCAGTGAATGAGTTAAATGGGAGTCAGACCACACCTGCTACCATTCAACTCATTCACTCCCAGCCATTTTTCACTGAAGCAACCCCCTTCGCTCCTGGCTGTTTTACTGGATTTTGACAGATTTTGCAAGGCCAACATAATATTGTGTTATATTTGTATAAAAAAATTAACCCTACCAAAAGAAAGATTAGAGTCTATTCTATCACCAGGAAAAAAAAGGGTACATTTGTATCTGTTTCCGTTTTGCAGCAATTAGGATATCGCTAAGTTTCATCATTATTCACAAACCTGATGAAAACACTGGGGAAAAGAGCTTGTTGCAACATGGTTGATCTCTTATACTCTGCTGCCACCTGCTGGCTGTTTTTTGTAATAACTACCATTGCTTTAAGTGACCTCTTCAGGTCAGAAGCTGCATCAAAGCCTTCTGTATGCGCTAGCATAAAAACAAAAAAACGTATAAATACGTTTTTGGGAGCAAATGAGTTAAATTCACTTCAAATAAAGCTAAGATGTGCCAGTATATAAAAAATAAATCACCGCATAACATCACCTTGCAGATTTCCCCAATTTTGCTACGAACAAAAAGCTACACTATTTTTTGGATTCATTTTAGTGGATAAATGTATGCATTCAATTCAGCATTTGATGTTTTTCGAATTTGTCAAAAGCATGTTTTTGATGCTTCTTAGTCCCATCATCATCAGTTAAAAATCAGTCACCTACATGAATTGATATAATTCGCCGCCTTGATTGAGGTCCTTAATACTCCTTATTCCAATGAAATCCTTATTCAAATGTTGTATAAAAGACCACAGCACTAACTTTTAAGCAAGTTTTGTCATTATATTATAATATTAATGTTCTCACCTCGTCATCAAGTAGTTGCCCCGTGGAAGTAAAACAAGCTTTAATGTCATTACTTCCACTAACATCTACCCACGTGAACCACCTTGAGGCCTTTCCTCTTCATTTCAAACACCGTGCCTGTGATTTAAAGCGAGTGAATCACACACTCCGTGTTACATCAGCCAAAGAAGCCAGAGATCATAGATACCTCGCCACACAGACCCATGTACTTTTCCTCTTCCGCTCTTTTTAAGATTCACACCTCATTACGTAGTTAGAGATTTTTTTTTAATAGGCCTCAAGCCCAGATGAGGTTTTGCTCTACAGTTGCTCCATCTTGAAGCTTTGGAATCAGTATTGATTATACTGCTCGGCTGTAGCGCAAATAATTCAGACCCAGACTCGGAGAGTCTATAAGAAAACTTGATTCAGGAATCCTATCGTGGTGGCAACTGGGGATGCGGAGCATATTACATTAGTGAAAGAGACGTGCTGTTTTTGTCATTATTGTCACTTATTTTGTCATGCTTTCTTTGAGAGCTGTCAAAATTAATCAATAAACTCCTTTACTGCCAAACGTTATCCAAAAAAACAAGCCCTACTGTGCCAGCCGATTTCGGGCATTTTGTTAACAGGGTGGATATCATATGAAAGATTGCATTCCATTCTCTCATTAGAATTTTTTTTTTATAGTTCTACCTTATTCCGCTCTTTAGTAATTGCCATTTGAAAATAGCTATAATTGGAAAAATAAGGCGAACACAAGCTTTTTGTGAAAAGATAAATTTTCTGCACAACAGCGACTTTGACACTAATATTTTTTGTTTTGTGACGCTCTGAATTTGATTTAATGTAACAAACGCTTTGATCATTCACGACTTCCTTGAAAACGTATTTCCTAAGATCCGCTATGTTTTCATGTAATTTGAGATACAATGCTGCCATCTGCTGGCCATAGTTAGCGGGTGTTTAATATTTTTTTTCCAACTCATTCATGAAACCAGAGCTGCACAAAACGTTGCGCTGCTCATTGGAGAAAAACCCAAAACGTAGTTGACGTCAAGTAACGTTATTGGCGGTACTCGTAGGGATTTCTGTTAACGTTAATTAACGTTCTTGGCAGGAAAAGCGCTAATAAACTATTTTAATAATCGGGTAATCGTTTGGATCCATTTTTATTTATTTAAATTTGTCCAAATCCTCTGATTTCAGCATATGAACAGCATATCAACAGTAATTGTTCACTGATTCTGTCGTAGAAATAAGACAAATATCAGTTTTTACTTTGGGAAATATATAGTACAACATCACCCCCCCCCTTTTTTTTAATCACTATACGAATACAAAGTACAAAATAAACACCAATCAAGTCATCAGGGGAAAAAATGCTTTTGTGCGACGGCGTATTAGGGCCACATATATTCTGAGAAAAAAACGCGCAAAATTTCCCTCAAATTCGCTAATTTTCGAGTTTTTTTTCTCTCAAATTTGCGAGTTTATAAAGTGTCAGGTTTGCGAGAAAAAAACCCCAGAAAAACTTACGAGAAATACACGTAGCGTACTACTCGACTGTTTGTGCCGGACGATCATTTAAGTTAATTTGGTAAAATGTATATTTACTTGTACATTTATGTTTCCAGAATTATTATTGACGCATTCATACATTTTGGTATTTTTTTTGTACAAGTGTCGAATCTGCTGCTCTCCGTCAATCACTTGCATTTACCTTATGGTGTGCTAGCATCTGATTGGATAGTGTTAGTCAGCTGATCAGGAAGTGTTGTCGCTCTAGCTGCGACGAATGAGTAGTAAAGTTTAAATTTAAGAATGAATACGTCTCCATCCTGCCTTTTGATTTTATAAAGTGTCCCATTAACCACCAACAAATTCTCACATGATTAGAATATAGCTACGTGTATTTCTCGTAAGTTCCTGAGGTTTTTTCTCGCAAAGCTGCCAATATATAAACTAGCAAATTTGCCACTTTGTAAAGTGGCAAATTTGCGAGAAAAAAAACTAGTAAATTTGCCACTTTATAAAGTGCCAAATTTGCTAGTTTTTCTTCTCGGAATATTGCCCCCGCCCTCTAAAAAAAATAATACGTGGCCCTAATACGCCGTCGTACTTTGGCAATACATTTTAATGTAAAATGAAAATGAATCCGATGAATCCATTCTAAGAATATCGCTACTTTCTTTGTGAGCGTCGACGTCAGGGTTCAAGGGGAACAGTTTTGCAGCTTTTGAGCTGAGAGGTCAAAAGTAGCCAGGAAGCAGACAAGCGTCTCTGCAACAACATGACCTTTGTCCACAGCGGGACGGAAACCGCGACCCTCCGGCTGCAAAGTCGTTACAAATGCTTGATGTGTCGTTTGCCAATAAACGAGCGGTGCACTTTAATAGCCCACAGGAGCCGCACGGCTTTTTGATGAAATTGAATTCTTGTTGTGTTGTGTCGAGCCTCATACGTAGCTTAGCCGCGTCATTGACATACACATAATCACAGTTAATCTGCGTACGGGAAGTGCAGCTATCAATCAGGTTTTGCTGTCAACCACCTCGGCAGTTGCATAATCGTCCCCACCGTTTGCGATTAATTGCGCGTACGAGTCTTCAAGTTTTTTCCATTAGTCTGTCTAGAGAAAGTCTCAGCGGGTGCGTTTTCACACGGTGGACTCGTATAAGTCAGCAAGAACTGATTGATGGCAGAGTGACGGCCGACCGGGGCTGTTTCCTGTTC
Organism: Leptonotus elevatus; assembly: GCF_054856555.1. NCBI lineage: Eukaryota > Metazoa > Chordata > Actinopteri > Syngnathiformes > Syngnathidae > Leptonotus > Leptonotus elevatus. The sequence continues at coordinate 9,941,562 of NC_141258.1, read as the reverse complement.
CGTTTTTGTTGCTTAGCGCGCTCATTGTTATTCCTGCTATTTCTGTGGCACTTGTACGCGAGCTTTTCTATGTTTCGATAGGCTCTTGCTCTTGCTCTGCGCTCCCGCTGTTGTCTTTGATTAAAAGGTGGTCCGCGCCCGGTCGTTTCCTCTTACATGGTGAACTTATTGATTGGTTGCCACATGGGGTTTGCTCGGTTGTCGAACTTGCCTGTTGGATAAGCTGCTCAGACTTTCTATAGAAGGCACTTGAGACGGAAATGTGAAAGCGGATCCCCCATTGGAAGGAGGAAATTGTGCTCCGCAGTAGGGGTGGAAATCGGACAGTTTGATTTGATGACAATATTTTGTTAAGGATAGCATCACAACTGAAGAAGGGGGAAGAATGTAAAATTGGGGATAACTATTTTAGTTTATTATATGTGATATTTATTATTTATATTAGGGGTGTCAAAATGTGTGCGTTATTTGAGTTAATTTAAAGTTCCATTAGGGAATTCCAGTCACAATGTAGCAGACATGTCAAAATTTAGCAGTAATAAATTTAATAATAATGCATATATTTGTGGAGACTAGGGTCAAGTTGTATTTTACAATTTAAAAAATGTGCAGAATTTCACAAGTTACTTATTGGATAGCTCTTAATATGAAAAGAAAAATGCACTGAGCTGTCACCAACATCTTACAAATGAAATCATGCCATCTAGTGGCAGAAAAATGCCCTCAACACAAATCAATATCACACTTCCAACTAACTCAATTTTGTGAATTATCATGAAATTACTGTATCAATGACTAAAAGATGCAGCCATATTTCTGTTTTTCATTTTTCAACAAGAGTATGAAAACTTCTAAAAAATATATTTTATGTACATTTTATTGTACATTTAGAACAGATATAAAATTTGTGATTAATCGTGAGTTAACTATTGAAGTCATGTGATTAATTACGATAAAAAATGTAATTGCCTGACACCCCTAATTTATATATATTTGTTTATTATTTATATTTTATTATAATTAAGAATGTAAGCAAAATAAAGAAATTAGTTAGAAGCTAAATTAAAAAAGGTATTTCAGTGTTTCAAGTTATTTTTATGTTAAAGATGAGATAGCTCTTAATATGAAAAGAAAAACGCACTGAGCTGTCACCGTCTTATAAATGCAATTATGCCATCTAGTGGCAGAAAAATGACCAACACTAATCAATATCACATTCTTTTGTCACATTACATCTTTTTAATTTTAACTCAATGTTATGACTTATCATGAAATTACTGTATCAATGACTAAAAGATGCAGCCATATTTCTATTAAACATCAAAATTTGATTGTACATTTAGAACAGATATAAATTTGTCATTAATCGTGAGTTGAAGTCATGCGATTAATTACGATTAAAACATTTTAATTGCCTGACACCCCTAATATTTATATATTTCGTTTTTTTATTATTTTAATGAAGAAAAATAAGTAAAATAAAGAAATGAGTTTGTAAATCCAGCCTAATTTGATTGAATACAATAAAGTCACCCCATAATTCTGTGCATTCCAGCGTGGCACTTTCCAGGTTTGAGCACTCCGCAAACCCCAGCTCAGCAGTTTTAAGAGGGCAGCACATCAGCTCTTTAATATGCGATGATTTTCGCACTCGCACGGAACTTCTTAATGGAGCGGAAATAGCAGGCGAGGTAGAGATGGCCCCTGGCCCGCCTCGCCTCGCTCCGGCTCTCGCTGCAGGTGACTGTGACATGCAACGCGCGCATCTCAGACTTGCAGACTCACAAATCCGATTCTGTCGTCAGCGGCTAAATCTCAAGTGCCGCTTTTCCTCCTCAGCCAAATCTGTCTCGATCAATAGCGGCTATAAATACCACCAAAGGAGCAGCTAGCCGCTGAATAGGGGCTGGAAGCTGTCAGTATCAGTCAGGGAAGGAGGCTACTGGCTGTGGGTGCGACTGCATGTACGGCGCAATTCTCTTTCACTAATGGTGAGGACGGGGAACGGTGCAGAATCTGACACAGATGTTATAATATGTAGGTTGGTATGGCAATAAAATGCCTTGAACTTTTGAAACATCAATACTATTAGAGACTAAAAAAGGTGGTGGTCATGTTAATTAAAAAGTGGGCAGTTTAGGGATAGACTTTCGGCAAAATTTCATTGACTCATGGCTGGGGAAAATAATGTGTGATTAATCTGTTCACTGGAAAGAGTGCTCTCCGTTTTTCCTCAATTGATTCACAATAGGGATAGACCGATTATCGGCCGGGCCGATGTTCAGCATTTTGATGAATATCGGCATCGACCATTTTGAACAATCATATGGCCGATAATAGATCCATAATTTTTCTTTTTTTAACTAATTACAATTTTTATTTTATTTTATTATTGTTATTATTATTCAAATTTTCAGAGATGCTGCTGACCCTGGGAACTCTCTGCACCTTTTGATTTTGTTTGAAATTAAAACCAAGATAATTAAAAATGTAATATTTCAGATATTTAGAAATTTTCTCAGAACCTATTGTTTAAGTTTTTAATTCAACTTTTGAAAACACGCTACTGCCCCTGGGAGATCCCGCAACTTTTTGTTAGATTTTAAAACAAAGATGTCTATTGACTAAGATTTGTTTTTGTTTTTTAAACTCCCAATTTTTTACGAACCCTAAAGGTTGTTTGATAAACATATGGTTTAAAATTCTCCCAAATTAAGAGCTGGAGTTTGTATTTTTTCAAATTGTGATGCCAATATTTTCCCTTTTAGTGAAAATGAATATTGGCTCCAAATATCGGTTATCTGCGGTCTTGACTACTAATAATCGGTATCGGTACCGGCCCTGAAAAAAACATATCAGTCTGTCTCTAATTCACAATGACAATCAATGCCATACAATCAATGGAATTTTTAGCCATCAAAAATCTTTTATGCCCATCTCTAGAGCCAACTATGGCAAAACTCATTCAGTTCTAGCCATTTTCAGACACTCCTTTGTCCCACCATGTGAAAGAACGTTAAAAAATACAAATACGTACCTGGGATTGAATGGGTCGAATCCCAAAAGATGTCTGGTGTCATGCCCTACTTTCCCACCAATTCTTGACAAGGATTAATGGACATATTGCCTGATACTGCCAGATAGTTTACCAATGAAGTAATCAACAAAATCTCAAAACAAATCCTAAATCCAAGTCTCTATCCAACCTTTTGTTTTCTATATGCGTGTCCTCATTAGAATTGCCAGTCAACAAGTTTCCTCTTGTAGGATCCAGAGCAGACAAGCACAGTTTTCCTCCTGCCCTTTGTATCCTGACGCTCCCAACATTTCAGAGAAAAGTCATTTATTTCTCCCTGAGATGTAAGGTTCAATTCTATGTGACATCGACTTAAAAGAGTCAATGTGATTTCAACGCTTTATGACATGGCTGCATGTAACCAAAAACGAAAACGCTAACTCCACACATGACTTTTTATTCATTTATAAAATCTATCCATTAGTGTAAAAATGTTAATTAATTAATTAATTAATGAATTCGAAGGGTGACTCGTTCTATTTCATCCGTGCTGACCTCCATTCCTAACATGGAATGTCCCTTCGTTGGTCAAATTATCCTTAATTGTATGTTATTAATTATACATTTTAGGCCAAATAATATGAAGCATCCAATGCTTTGAGATTAATTTTCTTCTACCTTGCGTCTTCCGTTTTGGGGTTTGGGACTATTCACATACATTTTTAGACTTTTTTTTTTTTTTTTGCCTTTCTGTTAAATTCTTAATTTCTCTGCAATTTTATGGACATTTTACATTCATTTTCTGCCTCTCTGCCTTTTTTGCTTTCTCCCTACCCCTTTCAGGATTTCTTTTTTTTTGTTTTTAGACATTTTAGGTTTACTTTTTGAACATTTTCTTTCCTGCCTTTTCCTTAATCATTTTTCTGACTTTTTTTTGGTGGCAATTTTGTGGACATTTTATGGTTATTTTCGGTAATTTTGCCTTTTTTGCTATGTTTTTTTCCCCTTTCGTTGTGACATTTTTGGCAAATTTGTGGACATTTTGTGGTCATTTTCAGGATTTCTTTTTTTTTTGTGTGGACATTTTATGTTTACTTTTTAATGTTTTCTTTCCTGCCTTTTCCTTAATATTTTTCCCAGCAATTTTGTGGGCATTTATCGTTATTTTCGGTAATTCTGCCTTTTTTGTTATGGTTTTTTTCCCCCTTAAATTGGACATTTTGGGCAAAATTGTGGACATTTTGTGGTCATTTGCAGGATTTCTTTTTTTGTTTTTGGATATTTTATGGTTACTTTTTAAACATTTTTTTCCCGCTTTTTGAAAAACGATTTTTTTCTTTTTTTTTACTTTTTAGGCAATTTTGTGAAAATGTTATGGTAATTTTCATGATTTCTTTGTTTGTTTTTGGACATTTTCTAGTTACTTTTTAAAACATTTTCTTTTCTGCCATTAACATTCAAGTCTCAGATATTTTTGGCAATATTATGGACATTTTTAAAAACTTTAAAACTCATCTACTTAAAATTTTGACTGTGACATTTATTAAAATATTATTTTGTTAAAATCTAAATCACTAATTAACTTAAATAATATTTCATCTAAAATAATAATAATAAAAAAAATAACTAATTCACTGCCATTGACGGTTATAGACGTCAAATATCCATTTGAAGTATTTCTATTAGTTTAACAAGTTTTTCCACTTTTGTTAACAAGAGTATGAAAACCTAGATTTTTTTTTATTGTACATTTAGAACAGATATAAAGTGTGTGATTAATCATGAGTTAACTCGTGAAGTCATGCAATTAATTACAATTAAAAATTTCAATCGCCTCACGCTCCTAATTTTTAAATAATCTTTTTTTTTTATCCCGTCAGGCGATTACATTTTTTAAATTGTAATTAATCGCATGACTTCACTAGTTAACTCACGATTAATCACAAATTTTATATCTGTTCTAAATGTACAATAAAAAAAATTCTAGGTTTTCATACTCTTGTTAACAAAAGTATAATTTGTTTTAAACTAATAGAAATAGTTCAAATTAATTTTTGACATCAATAGCCGTCAATAGCATTGAATAAGTTAATTTCTACTATTTAAAAAAAAAATTATTAATTTTTTTTTACCTTTTTATATTGTACAATATTCCTATGAAATAACAATGTCCCATCACTGGTGAGATATTTTTAGAATAGGCAAGCAACTTACCATAGATAGAATTCATCATACTTACTGTAGTCTCTGCCGCTGTTCACTTTGTAAATTACTCACACTCAAGAGACTAGATATATACTGTAGGTGAGCTATTACTCACTCAAGCACCCAAATATACACATGAAAATATAACATCCTTGCTCACACATTGAAGTTTACCAACCCACACTCTCGAAACCCCACAAACTTGTTTGTATGAATACACTACATCTGTTCAGTCAGTGAAGAAATCTCCCAGTATTGGCAAATCAAATGTAAGTTGTGATTGCCTGGTCATCTCACTGACAATGTGTTGACAGAAAGTGAGTGAGCTTGATGACTTTTTATTTTATTTTATTTTTTTACACACAAAACAGTTATCATCTTAAATGACTAAGAAGGAAGACATGTTTACTTTTGGTCACACTCGGTAATAAGACTGTGATAACATTGTGAAAATATTGAGCTGGTGTTAAAACAACATCAAGATAGTGAGTCATTTTTGACAAATCTTGCTAATCCTGAGATGGTGTTATTGGTATAGACATGATTTTCATTATGGGGAATGCAAGATCAAAACAAGCAAGTGAAGTGACTCAAATCTTTGAGCGGTCTTGCAATGTTTGCTTACATGTTATGGCTGCTCGGTTTTAACTCTTGTGGAGTTACTTTTTTTGGGGGCATATGTGCTTGTGGGTCGTTACATGTGTTTCGTCAGTTTAAAATACAGCCTTAACAAACCTATATCACTGGAAATTATACACGTAAATAGACTACCCCCCCAAAAAAAAGAAAAAAATCTATTGATATTGACTTAAAATTTGCCAACTTGGACATGCAATGTAAATCCAGGGTTGTAGCATTTCATCACAGTATTTTCATGTAGTTTAATCCTCCTTTTATCTTGTGGGTCAAAATGACCCACTTTCGAGTTAAAGAACAAATGTTTGCTTTTTGCTATCAAAATTGGCGCTAACACATAATAATAATAATAATAATAAAAAAACAGAAAACCAAAACGGTTCATGACAACATGTTTCCAACAAAAACAGTTATGATCTTTTTGAAACATTGAGCATATAGTTTTTTTTTGCTATTAAACTTTAGATCAACAGACTAAGAAATGATTAAGTTTGATGTATGTGCAACGAAAGTGGTTAAGAATAAGCTATAACCATGTTTAATAGGTTGATTTTGGAATATAAACATTCTGGGTAAAACATTTTTTTTGTTGCTATGAAACTTCTCATCAATTGAAATTGTTTACTTTGGCATATTTTTAATTAAAATGGTTACTAATGTATATCTGAATGTTCTTGGATCAGTTAACATAGTCCGGGTCAAACAGGCGCATTTCAAAGTTAAAGCACTACAAATAGTATTTCATTAACAAACTTATTAAAAATGGTTAATTTCAAATATTTTCTTGAAATTGACCCGGGGGCGGGGATATTATTGCTGTTTCTGAGAAACCAACCTAACACGGGTGTTAAAAGTAATTCAACAGTTACTGTACTTAACTCATTCACTCTCAGCCATTTTCACTGAAGCAACCCCCTTTGCTCCAGGCTGTTTTTCTAGATTTTGACTGATTTTGCAAGGTCAACAGAATATTGTGTTATATTGCTATAAAAACATGGAACCTACCAAAATAAATATTAGCTCTTTGACTGCCAGACGTTTTCAGAAAAGGGATGCCGTCAGTGCCAGCCGATTTAAGCATTTTGACTGATCTTTCAAGGTCCACAGAAAATGTTCTGTTCAGACTATGGAAACACACGTACTACCAAATGAAAGATTGGACTTTCATCTTTCATCAGAAAAAAAAGTTTGTTTCTACCTTATTCCGTTCTTTAGTAATCAACAATAGAAAATGGTTAGTTTCACCCAATTTCGCCTGTTTTGGACCAAAATACGGAGAAATCAAGCTTTTAGTGAAACGATATTATTTCATGCATTCTAGTGAATTTTACACTTCTTTTTGTCCATGAATGATGCCACAAACACCTAAATAGTGCTTTACTTCTATAAAACACTACCACCAAGAATGAAAAAGTGTTTTTTGATAGCAAAATACGTTTATTTACATTCAACAGTGTAACAATTTGACAACAATTTGGCAAACTATTTACAAATGTGTGCAACTGTGGTGCTATTTACAAATATGTGGATGTTTCAACGACAGTTTTTCTTTTTGTAACACTCTCCTGCGTGCAAGGAGACGCAACAGCATTTGCACAACAGATTGCCTTTTCGCGTGCTCCACTTTCTTGCAGGCCGTTTTTTCCGGGGAATAGCAAGTATATACTGCAGTGTGTGTTGCCATCAAGTCTAATATCAGGATCATGCTACGGTTTCGTTACGTCTCGCTTCCTCGTGTCCTTCAGTTGCTACACCGGGTTGTAAGAGATGTTTTGATCCATTTTATCCACTCCATTCATGGTGGCATCGTAGTCCAGAAACAGTGTCTTCTCCGTGATCAGACTGTACCCGCTCCTCCGATGAATATGCATTGGACTCGGGGTACTCTTCATTGTCCGACCGAATGTCCGCCGCTTGTGCAGCTCCGGCGTTAGCAGCGCTAGCCGGTGATGCTTTATGACGTGAGAATAAAGGCCGCGTCCAACTGTGGCGTCAACCTCGGGATTCACCCTCACCATCATCATCAATCTGCATCGGTCGATGCCAACTCTCCATCGCCCGATCGAATGTCCGATTGTGTAGAAGTACCCGGTCGGTTATTGTGCGCGTTTTCCGGCCTTAGCAGCGGTAGCCGCGCTAGCCGCGCTTAGCCGGTGAGGCTTACTACGTGATCATAACAGTCGCGTCAAGGCTTCCAACTTTGGCGTCAAGCTCGGAGTCATCATCATCGTCGACATCAATGCGCTTTTTAGTATTGATTGATGCTTTCCGTCTTTGAAGAAAATGCTCAAGCGTGAGTTGCTTGCAACCGGTTGCTTGGTCAGCCATTGTGGTTTCATCAGCCATTGTCTCCTCAACACTCTAGCTCCGCCTCACGTCTTCTACTGACGCCCACGGTGGGCGGCCCATCCAACCTTGTGCAAAGAGAGTCATCGCTGCCCTCTAGGGGCCAAAACGAGTCTTTTACTAACCAGATCTGCCTGATACTTTCAGCACAGCTGCCCAAGGCTTTCCTGCACCCGTTTCCCAAAAAAAACAAAAAAAACATAGTGAACGTCTTTTAACGTCCTCGGCGCCCTTCCCTAGGTTTATGCTAAACGTTTTATAACGTTAATGGCGGTCAAAGAGTTAGAGTCTCTTCTTTCATCAGGAAAAAAAAATCTACTTCTTTCCGTTTTTCAGCAATTAGCATTAGGATATAGCTAAGTTTCATCATTATTCACAAATCTGTTTAAAACAGTGGGGAAAAGAGCTTGTTTCAACAAGGCCCTGGTTGATCTCTTATACTCTGCTGCCACCTGCTGGCCGTTTTTGTAATAACTACCATTTCTTCAACCGTTCTCTTCAGTTCAGAGGCTGCATCAAAGCCTTCTGTATGCTCTAGCATAAAAACAAAACATAAAAAACGTATAAATACTTTTTTGGGAGTGCAGGACAAAGTATTAAAAAACATATTTATACATTTTGGGGTTTGAATGAGTTAAAAATGTGCCCCAAACTAAAATGAACCCCTCAGATCCGTTTTGACTCTTCAACTTTCAAACCCTTGTGCCGCACACGCACACAGCAAACCCCTTTCGTCGTCATCATCAATTGGTCGAAATAAACGCAGTCTTCAGGCAACAGGAAGATGGGACGGTGGCCAGTTGAGTGGGTTCAGGAAGTGGTATTTCGTCACTGGGAGGAGGGGGTGGTTGAACAGGCGGACATTTGCACCACAATCACACACGCAGACTGAAAAGCAACGGGAGCACTGACGTTCTATTTTAGTTGAGTGTTTTCCGTACAGTACAGCAGTTTAGTTTTACCTTTTTTGAGATGCCGTTCCGTTTCCCTCCTTGTAGCCTGTTGCCAATTAATCCGAGATATTCTATATATTGCGTTTCTGCTATGGGCCAGTACATCCTTGCACTATTTTTCTTTCAGGGAAATGAGCCGTAAATTGCACTCAGGAGCATTATTCAGTGACATGCATCTCTGAAGTTGTCTTCGTACCTCCCCTTTATTAGTTCCAAATAAAAGCCGAGCATATCCAAAGAACAGCCAATTTGCTGTGTTTATTGTGCATTAAGATGACGCCGAAGCATGGAAATAATAAAAGAAGTGTTGTGGGAGATGCAAAAGAAAAACACCACTCGAGGGGTTCGACTCAACTTTGGCAATTACTGTAGGTAGTTTGAATTCAAGATTATTTTGAGCTATTTAAAGATATGTTTCCCCTACTTGATTAGTCTTATTTTTAAAGTTCCTCTTTACATTGCAATTTCTTATCACTCGTGCATACTGTTTGTGTTTTTGTCCTCCCTCATGTCCAAAAAAAAAAAGATCCTAACTCTGCTAGTGTATCTTTCAAATTCAAACTTTCCTCTCGTTCATGAATCGGATTTCTCAGGCACCAATTCTTTTGATCTCGTCTCTTACTTACTGTTGTACTCGCAAGACTGAGACGTTCAGTCTTACTGTATTTCTGGGTCAAACTATTTCCCCAGATGAGAAAGCAGTATGTGGCTCATCCCATATCAGCAAGCCAAGGGATGCGGTTTCTATGTCTTTCATTTTTTTCGACAGTCTCATTTAAGACCTTTGAGTCCCTTCGAGAGAGACTTCGAGGTTCAGATGAGTGTCTGGCAAAAAATCAAGCAAAGCATTCGGAAATTCAGTTAATAATAAAGTTAATTTCGGACTTTTAGAAATCATCATTAATGGTGGAAGTTTTAGTTTTGTTCAAAATTTGCCCTTTTGGGGTTTTCAATAGGGACAGACAGGGACTGTGTAAACACAGTAGAAGTAAATGCCTATATACTCCACACTCTAAAAACAGTTCGGTCAAAAATAACCCAACTATGGGTTAAAAATGGGACTGATCCTCTACTTGGGTCAATTTGACTCAACTTTCTGGGTTGTTCTATACAAAATGACCCAATTTTGTGAAAAGGATCTGACCAATATTTATGAGTTGTTTTACACTAAAAAAACAATTTCTTGACTCAAAGTTGGGTCAAATTGACCCAAGTAGAGGATCGGTCCATTTTTTTTTTACCCATAGTTGGGTTATTTTTGACTGTTTTTTGACCAAAAACAGTCTGGTCAAAAGTAACCCAATTATGGATCAAGGGTAAAACAACTCATAAATATTGGTCAGATCCTTTACTTGGGTCAAAAAATTGGGTCATTTTGTATAAAACAACCCAGAAAGTTGGGTCAAAGTTGATCGGTCCATTTTTGATCCATAACTGGGTTACTTTTGACCCAACCTTCTTTAGAGTGCAGGGTTTCCCCCAGTGCTTTATTGGCCTGGCGGGCCGCCCACCAATGTGACTCATATGTCACTCAAAGGCTTGTTTACAGTTTACCTGTCTCTCAATGTGAATTAATGCAAGATTTGTGACAACACAGAAAGAACGATCTAATACCCTGTAGTTGAAGTTATATGAATGATCCCTCTTCAGGATTTGGGCTCTGGCTCATTTTCTTCTGTTCTGGCTGATTTGGGTTAATGCCACATGACTTGTTCATGCTGAAAGGTACTACACTCCTCAGCTTCCCAGTAGACACGCGAAGGCAATCGGACAAATTGACTTCTATTTTGAAAGATGTTAAAAAAAAGAAAAATAAAGAAATCATTGATGCATTATGGTAGCATCCATTATGCCTTGGCTTAAGTAAAGAAAATGACCTAAATTATTTGGAAAATATATGAGAAACCTTTGTAAGGAAGATTGCTAGACTCCTCCAAAAGACAAAAGCCTGTTGGGATAAGCAATAAACACCCAATTTTACTGCCGATTAATTACTTTCTGTCTTTACGGTGAAGGCCCGCTAATGTGCGGTATATTGACAGAAACCTGAGCAAAGCATACTGCTAAGAATCTATGCACTCATTTGTGCTCTAGTCACTAGTAGCTTCTCTTTATAAAAAAAAAAAGAAAAAAAAAAGCTTTTGGCTAGCAGATGTCTTGGCTAGCAGATGTCTTAGCTAGCAATTTGCTTTTGGCAGTACTGTAATCCAAAAATGATTTTGAAACTGGGTTTAACAATGTAGCATATTAAGGGAACATCAAAATATTATTTATTGTTTAAATAATCAATTTTGGACATAGATGGGAACAAAACACACAGCAGTCAATGTAATCTTTGTCCACGTCCCAATAGTTTCCCAATAGTTTAACAATCCAATCCTAAATAAATAAACAACACAAATCTATAGTGTGTTGCATGTATAAAATGAACAAACTTATACAGTAATGTAGATATTCTTATCATGTTCTGGTCCAAGTAAGTGAGGCTGAATCCATGCAGCCTGAGCATGAGTGTCGGCAAGAACACCGCTTGGGGCCAGGACTTAACGATCGATAAAATGGCACCTTTCCACTAATTAATGTCACACATACTCGCATACCACATTCTGGTGTAACGGCATATCTGCATAAAAGTTGCAAATCCAAACATGGACTCTGTTGCTATGAAATAAAAGTTCCAACCGCTCTTCTTCGGCGATGAGTGCAGAAATATAATCACAGGTTTTATGTTGCTCACCCTTTCAAAGAAAGAAAAAAAAAACGTGTTTTATTAGCCTGCTCCGTTCACCAAATGTTATCAATTAGAAGATGATCATCACAATTGGGCTTCAAGCAAAGTAGCAATAACGCCACTTTTCTATTCGCAGCTACGTTTGCAATTGATGTGCACACTTCAGCTCACGCTGTGTCTCGAATCGCACAACAAGCCAATGTTACATCAGCACAAAACATTTCACTCTTTTAAGGATCAATAATTCAACAAAACGAGTTCATTATCGGGCCACCGACCAAAAAATACAACCGCGGCGAGATGGCGGCGGTTTAGTATTGTCGCGTTAGATAATCATTTATTCACGGTAAGGGACATTTGCTGTAAATAAAAGATTATCGGATCAAACAGGACAAAAAAATTCGGACGGGAAGAAACGACAGCGCAGTATTTTAAAGTGTGGCGTGCCATTAAATGTTTGACGCAGTTCTGTCGTGTTGTAAAAGTAAATGTCATGTTTTAATAGGAAAATTCCCCTTGGGAGGTCTCACTGCTGCCTCCTTGATATCTCCTCCGACAAGTTACAATTATGCTCAACTATTCAGGAAACAATCAGACTTAAACAAATTCAGTGTATGGAATCATCAATTATTGGTTTGTAAAAAGGATTTTACATATGGAGGACCAAAACTGCCAACATTAAAAATAAATAAATGACTAAATAAATAAATGAATGTGTATATGTATATGTATATATATATATATATATATATATACACACACATATATATATATATACATATACACATTCATTTATTTATTTAATTAAATGTTTTCATTATATTTGTAATATCTGTTTTTATTTTCACTTTTATTCATTCATTTATTTATTTAGTCATTTATGTGTTTTTAATTTTGGCAGTTTTGGTCCTCCATACAACTAAGGTCTGTTCGCACAGGGGGCAGTTATCTGCCCGCTGGTGGTAACATCATCCTCGAGACTCATTCTCAGTAAAAATGAGACACATTCCAATATCTGCTTAAGTGGCCGACTCTGTTTCCCCGTGAACACACTCTGAGTGGAGCGGTGTGTATTCAATATAATTTAATCAGGCTGGGACAACGCCTGCGTCGCGGGCGGGGTCTGATAATGGCGGCGTGGAGGTCTCCTTTGTAAGCGGGGAATGAAGTCTGATAAGCGGGGCACCAAAAATCACCCGTGGAGAATTAGGGAAAAAGGGAGGGGGGGCGGGGTTAGTGGAGCAAGACAAAGGCTGTTAAATTTAACTGGCAAGGGCATAAAGCCTCCCTCCAACTCCGATTGATTTCAACCCCAAGTCAATCATGTTCCGCCTCTTGCAACTTGTAAAGGAAACTCCCTCTTCCTTTCTCACTTTGTGTCTGCGTCCTCGACCCAAAACAAACCACCGCCTCTGCTCCAACACTTTTGGAACTGCTTACTTTCATATATGCTCACTCGACACAGAACCCTAATAAAGTTGGACCTAAGAATTCAGCATTTATATTAATGTATCATGGTCATATTTAGCTACACGAGTGTGGCAAACTACTAAAAATATCAAAACTGTGTTCCGCCGCCCAGTGTGCTTTCAATTACTTAATTAAAACCTGTGGGTGTTATTATTATTATTTTTTTTACTCGACTTGCGGCATTTGATCCTCAAAATGGTCCTACTTTTGAGGCGTGACAACAAAGGCATTTATTAATATATGAATATTTTTGTACTTCCAACCAATCAAAATGCATATATAGTTTCCCCCGCTCATCTTTGGAGAATAAAGCCTCGTTTCCACCGCCGGTATCTACTCTACTCACTTTTTCTGGTACCTGCTCCTTTGCGGTTCTAAAAAAAAAAAAGTAGCCCAGTTCTAAAACGTGACGTAATTATTTTGGAGGCCAACGATTGGTTTCGAGACATCACATTTTGAATGCCTCTGCCCTACTTTGGAATTTCAATTGATTTCCTCCATCTCAGGGCGTTTATTCCTATTTTCCCCCGGCAAACACGTAATTTCACACAGTGAGCTTGATATTACAAATATAGTCTGAAACCAATCTGATCGAGTCTCTAATGGATTTCCAGTAAGAATATTAGGTAGGGGAAAAGTATAAATCACCTCCATACCACCCAATACCGCGCCCACGACCTCTTTATTATTAGCCGTTATTGGTTATGTGATATCTCTGTGTGTGTGTTTGTCTATTTGTGCAGGGAGAATGAGGTCCTGAAGGTCCAGTTGAAGAAGTATGTGGGGGCGGTGCAGATGCTGAAGAGAGAGGGGAGCCAGGGCAATGACGGTAAAACACACACACATACACACACGCATAGTAGTTGCCCGTCCATATTTTGCTCTCAAACAGAGGTGTCGTGAATCCTTTGCCGAGGCCGTGTCAGTTCGGATGCGTTTCTTTCTCAAGTGTCTTAACTTCTCTTTTTAATGGTGCGAGGCTTTGGCAAACACGACGCTGAGCCTCTTTGTTGATTTATGCGTGTTTTGGGAGGGGTGACAATAACTTTGACTGTTTGCCACTGCCGTAGGGCGCAGATGTGTTGGACGCAATCGGCGCTCTGTGTAAATACGAGGGAGATAAGCCTCCGCTGTTTGAGAGGCAAATAAAATGAACTCGGCAGATTACAGAGGGACATAATAATGGCTAATTGCTTTTTGGGGGGTAAAAAAGGAGAATTGTTATCTGTCAGCCTGAGGGGTTTATTTGTTTGTCCCGCAGGAACTGATAGGTAAACAGAAATGTAAAACTCCGAGGACTAAAACAATAACCACAATGGAGATTATTTGTAGCTGTTTGTTGTTGTTTTAAATTACTTTTTGTATTATTAAATCTGACAGAATGTCAGTATAATTGTTGTCTTTTTTTTTTTTGTAGTAGATGTTTTGTTTGACGGTGTGTTGATTTATGCCAAAGCTTAGCAGGTGCTTCTCTCAGAACTTGGTGTAAAAAAAGGATGTCATAGTGGTAATTGCTTACCAAACAAATTTACTGGGCAAACATTGTATGAAATGACAACTTTGAGTACACATGATGGAATGCGCAAAGGAAGAATAACGCTTGTCCTTGCAAAGAGTGTAATGATTGAAAATAGTATTTATTTTCCTTTTTTTCCTTTTTTTTTTTCTTAAATTGCTTACTATCAACTTGTCAATTTGGCTATTTGAGCAGCTGGAACAAAATATCACTTAATGATACAACAAGTTCTATTTAAATTGGACTAAGTGCAATCTGCGGAAATTGCGTGGGAACGCTGGAAGCTGAATGCTAATAGCTGAATGCTTATGAAGTAAATCGAAAGATAAATTACGTGAAAATAACAAAGTATTAATTGTAGTTGAAAGATAAATGAATAAAAATAACATATTTTGCATATTTTATCTCTGTTCTAAATGTACAATAAAATATATTTTTCTAAGTTTCATACTCTTGTTAACATAAAAGTGGGAAAAAATGTCAACTAATAGAAATATGGCTGTGTATTTTAGTCATTGATACACTCATTTCATAATAATTAATAAAATTGAGTTAAAATTAAGATGCACTGTACTGTAAAAAACGAGTGTGACATTGATTTTTTGTTAAAGTAATTTTTCTGCCACAAGATGGCATAATTGCAGTTGTAACACATTGGTGACAGCTCAGTAGATTTTTCTTTTCATATTAACTTATTCACTCCCAGCCATTTTCACTGAAGCGATCCCCTTCACTCCCGGCTGTTTTGCTGGGTTTTGACTGATTTTGCAAGGCCCGCAGAATATTGTGTTCAATTTTTATAAGAAACTAGCCCAAAAATCACCATCAGGAAACAAAATATATTTCTATCTGTTACCATTTTGCAGCAATTAGCATTAGAATATAGCTAGATATCATCGTTATTTACAAATCTATTTAGAATTATGAGTAAATGAGCTTTTTTGCAACATAGCCCTGGTTGATCTCTTTTGCTCTGCTGCCACCTGATGGCCGTCTGTTTAACAACTACCATTTTTTCAACCGTTCTTTGCAGTTGAGAGGCTGCCACAAAGCCTGTACGCTCTAGCTTAAAAAAAAACAACACATAAAAAATTCATAAATACATCTTTGGGATACTTAAAATATTTAAAATAGAATGTATTTATACGTTTTTGGGAGCAAATGAGTTAAGACGTATCGAATCTTTAACTTGTGAAATTCTGCACATCTTTAAAAATGTCAAATACAACACAAAAATATGCATTATTATAAAACTGCGAAATTTTGACCTGGACATTGTCTGCTGCATTGCGAGTGGAATTCCCCCAGTACAGGCTTTTCCATTAATTGCGCATAAAAAAAAGAAAAAAGAGTGGCCTTTAAGGAATTTTAAATTAACTCAAAATGAACGCACTAATTTTGACACCCCAACATTTTTTACGTGTTTTTAAGTATGTAAATTAAGACTTGAAACAATAATCATCAGGGTCTCAGTCTGTGTTTACCTAATGGTTTGTCTGCCTCTGCTTGCAATAACCGACTGCCCACAAATCATATTCTGTTCTCACGTCTTGATGCCAATAAGTCAAACAAGGGCAGTGAGGTTCCGCGACAAACTATACTTGTTACGCAGTCGGAAAGCCTGTGCAGTGTTTGCAGTGACTGGCGTCACGTTTCGAACATGGCAGCACCTTCACGTTTCATCTTTGCTCCCCGGCAATTACGCTCTCAAACGAGGCCTCCCCACACCTGTGGGGGAAGATCACAGAAGGAGGACAGGTGATGATTGGGGGGGCCGAGAGTCTACTGCATATGATAACCCACATGTGTTATTACCACCCAATCAGAAGTGCCGTTTATGATCCGGCGTCTCCAGTTTGTGGCACCTTCCTCTTGTTTTGACTCCGTCCTTTTCTCTCTCTTCCCTCTCGACAAGCGTAGCAATTTCCTCTCCACAGCGGCGTCTAAATGATTTCATCCTCCCTTGCCGCTGTCTTCTCCCGCTAATGATGTGCCTCATTCTTTCCTACTTTTGATGTTGACTACCACAGTTCCGCTGGTTCTAAGAGGAGGTAGTATGAAGTGGGGGGGGGGGGGGGTGAATAGAAGGATGAATTGATAGACAAATGGCTGTTTTTTTTATGTGCTGTCAGCATGCTTCCCTCTGATCAGACCTTCTCGCTAATGATAGCGCTGTGGACGTGTTCTCTCAAATGCATGGTTGGCGCCGTCAGCACCGCTGACATCCCCGCTAAAGAGGTTTCTCCTTTACCTCTGCTGTGATGGACTGATAATTAATTGTTTCCTGCAGGATGCCGTTGCAGGATTTCCCTTTTCTTCTTTCCCCTTATGTGAAAGGAACAGTGTCTTTGAGGCGCCACGCGCGCTTATATTAATATGGATTACGAGATTTGAGAGGCGCTCACGCTTGATTGCGCTCGACGTGCTACATTAGCGCAAATATCACGTGCATTTTGATGTAAAAAGACAGAAGTGTGTATTTGTCAGTCTTTATGTATTTGCTATAACTCCTCATTAGTCAAATCCCAGTGGACGCATGCAGTTGAATGGAGATGGTCAAAGTTACAATTGGGGTGCTGTAAGGTTGTCGGATGCAAGTAAAAAAAAAAAAAAAAAAGCGCTGATACACTTTTATACTTTATAATTACCAATCACATCTCATTTCTGCAAATCCTCATGTTTGCTGTGTGAATACTTGATGCCAGTCTGTCAGACAACAAAAAAGAGGGAATTTGAATGGTTGTTTTTTTGGTTAAAAGCGCAAATCTAGAATAGATTGCAATACACTCTAAAAAATAAAATAAAAATCAATGCAACAGTTTCTGTTTTTCTTAGTACGATTTATTTGAATGGCGTTGAACCAACAACTAATATTACTTTGGATTAAATAGCTTTTCCTCTTCAGTCAAAGATGACCTTAAGTACTGTGCTTACTTAATAACGGTTATCATAAGGACGCATTTTTTGACATTATGACAACAGGCTACTTTAGCTTCTTGTCTTAACTCATTCACATTCATTCAAGGTTAGCCTCGCGTCATTTAAATGAGAGCACCTCGCCTCTCATTTTAGCATGATTGACCGCAATTGTTTTGGGGCTGACATCTGTAGTAGCTTTTGCCTCAAGTGAGGGAACATAAGAAAAAGGGAAGAAGGTTTGACTTGAAATGGTGCACTGTTGTCTTAAGTCAATTGGTGCAGCAATGCTAGGTCAAGATTACAATTAAAGGACAATGATTGGTTAAGAATTTTTTTTTCTTTTTCTTGAGAGAATCTCCAGCGTCTCGCTGCTGTCTTCCAGGTAATAATGCTTTCGTTCTCCCAGGGGAGCTGTAATGGCCTCCTGGTTGACCGTTTGCTGTTTGAATGAATTATTTACCCAAGAGATCGATTCTCCACGATAGAGATAGTCCTTGCATCGGGGGAACGGGGACCTTTGCCGAAAAAGATGGCCGACTGTTGCGTGCCGCCTGCCTTCAATTGGCCTGCAGTGGTGTAGATTAAAAAGATTGGACTGCCAACTCCAGGCCAGGGTTCGATGGTTATTAACTTGTTCTGTGCTCTCAGGAGAAACCTACAGGAGATCAATGAGGGGTCAAGGGCCACTAATTCCCTCTTTTCCATTTCGGGTTACGATCCATCTATTTGATGCTATTTCTATAATGTGGCCCATAATTCTGTTAACGGTATGTTCTTGAAGAAATGCAGGAGTCAACTAAGGTTGTATCCCATTCAGCAGTTTTTTTTTTAACCCTATAAGTACTTGTGAGGGAGGCCAAAGGGGAGAGAGTTACAGTAGTGTCGAGGTGACAAGGATAGAAGTGGTTGTGGGGGTGTAGACAATTGATGTTGCGCAGGTGGAAGTACGCTGACCGGGTTAGGTTATTGATATGTTTATGGAATGACACCCAGACTCTTGACCCGAGGAGGAGGAGGAGAAACTAGGGAATGGCCAACAGAGATGGAGAAACTGCCAACTCTGGATAACAGCAAATTTGCGCCCGATTTACCACACATGGCAATGGATTTGCGCCAAGAACACGGCAGTATAATAGTAACAGTTGCGAGAAAGATGAAATGACCGAGGTGGTGGTTATTAGCGCTGGTGTTAGTAAATCACACGCTGTTTATCAATGAGTCTCATTTGCATAGAGTTGGGCATTTTCTTTGCCAAATTATTACATTTACGTAGGCACAAAAACTCCCGGCGCACCGGGGCGCAATCTGGTTGACAGCGGCAGTTAGTACTGAATTTCCCCATCTTCGCGTGCTTAGTGGATGGCACGCTCCTTGATTGCTCCATTTATGCCGGTTAGCACCACGCAAAAGCTACGCAACCTTTAGTGCAAGTTTTCGGAGGGTGATCATGAAAAGTAGGTGGCTCGGGACAGAGCCCTGGGGCACACCTAAAGTAACGAGGTGGGACTTGGATGAAAAGGACTTTGGCTGGATGAACTGAGTGCGGCCTTTGAGGTATGAATGGGACAAGTTTAGGGCTTATTGAGGAAGATGGCGTGTAAAATGATGTCAAAGGTCTGCAATGAGGAAATCAGAGAACATTTGAAAATAATACTGAACATTGACCCTATTTGTAAAGCAAATAGCGTCAACCCCTCAAGGCGCTTTGTCTGCCTGTAGGAACTCAACGGAAAACTTTCATCTTCCATCTTGAATTTGTGGGGGTTCACTGTCATGGATTCTCAGTAAAGTTGAACAGAGCTTTTGCTCGATTTTCAAGGCATCCATCCATTTTCTTTAGCGCTCATTGTCATTAACTTATTCACTCCCAGCCATTTTCACTGAAGCGATCCCCTTCGCTCCCGGCTGATTTACTGGATTTTGACTGATTTTGCAAGGCCCACAAAATATTGTGTTTTATTGCTATAAACACATGGAACCTACCACAAGAAAGATGAGAGTGTCTTCTTTAATCAGAAAAAAAGTACTTTGCAGCAATTAGCATTAGAATATAGCTAAGTTTAATCATGATTCACAAATCTGTTTAAAACACTGAGAAAAAGAGCTTGGCCCTGGCTGGATCCCTTATACTCTGCTGCCACCTATATAATAATAACTGCCATTGCTTCAACTGTTCTTTTCAGTTCAGAGGCTGCATCAAAGCCTTCTGTATGCTTATGTATGCATAACCCCCCCCCCCCCCATATAAAACATATAAATACGTCTTTGGGTACACGCTTCTTAACTAGTCGCCAGCTAGTCCCATGGTACACGTGGGGTCAGTAGCTCATCTGGAAAAAGGAGCATCAGCTGGAATTTGTCGAGAATGGCAACGTTTGTTCCCCACAGGGGCAAAACTAAATTTACTCTTTTAATTGTCGTTAAATACATTTCATCCAGCTCACTTCTATTGTTCCCATCAGGACTAAATATGCACTGAGGCCACCCTTTACTTTGCCTGTCACAGCGTACGTGTTTAATTTGACCATAAATATACGAACGGCGGACAGGAGCTTATTCATCTCCAATAAGGAAATGCATTTCATGGCTGTTAAAACCCAAACAAGGTTAAATCTCTGGCCCTTGGTCTCTTCTGCTCCTGCTGACAGCCAACGGCCTAATGAGGGAATGAGAGGCATTTATCACTGCCGCCTGTCCTAATAGGCGTGTGTAACTTATTCATTACACGCATAGCTCCGCATTTATTGTCCCTCGCCGCGCTTAGCTTTGCCCTTGTAGGTCTTGGGCGAGGTCAGGCCGACTGTGTTAACTCGCCACTTGTGTATTTGCGCGTGTGTAAATTCTGGTGTTGTTTTTACACGGTGGAGCCCTCTGCGAATATAAATTGATAAGTGAAGGTGTGTTTGCATGTTAATTAAAACTTAATTCCTTTAAATTGCTTTTTGGAGGCTGTCAGTGTGGGGAAGTGTTTATTCATTACTTTTAAACAGGGTTGGTGGCATGCCTTCAGGGGGGCTCAGTGGTAGAAAAACAGGTCAGGGCGGCGAGAGGGGAGTCGTTATCGGGCAATGTGTGTAGGCACGCTTCTTTTCAGGGCAAAAGTGCACATCTACGGTTCATATACGCAAGTGAAGTTCATTGTGATTTTGCAGGCTGTTCCTTTGTGTGAGTGGATGTGAGACAGAGGTGGCAAATCCAGAAAGTAAAAACCCTGCCATAGTTTGTGCTAGCTAGCTAGTGTTAGATTATTAACATTGTTTTTCTGTTTCAATTTATATTTTTCAAAGTGTTTTGATAGATTAGTTAGATATGTTACAACTGTTCCCCATATGTTAGTTAATCTATAGTCTTTGTTCTCTTCCCTGGGGAAGTAAGGTTTCTGATTCAATCTAAATGAGGGGATGTCTGTAAATGCAATCAGAGGTCGGTCCATAAAAATCCCTTGTGCGAGAAGGCGCCGGGGGGCCAATTGTTTACCCACATCTTGAGTGGATTAAGACAGGAACTGAAGTAAAGATAAGAATGGGGGGCTCTGTCTGTAGGGGCAAAAGGTACTTCTTTGTCAATGAAGGGGGAGGGAACTTGTTTTTGTATAAATGTATGCGTGTACTTTGAGAATGTTACATTTTTTTGGACCAGAGCTGTTTGAGCCAGGTTCTAAAGATGTCTTTCAGACTCTGAAATAAAGCTGGCAAACTTCTCCACGAGACTTCAACTTTGAATTTTATTTGAACACGCAGAAATCAAAGAAATGATTTCCAACACTAGCTAGCTCCTTAGCTGTTAACCGAACGCCAGGGGGAGCTAGCTAGGAAGCTCGCTAGCTAGCTAGCACAAACTATGGCAGGGTTTTTACTTTCTGGACCTGGATTTGCCACCTCTGATGTGAGACGAGGCCCCAAATTAAACTCCACTAGTGGCAGTGAAACTGTTGAAGCTGAAGTGTAAGTGTTTTATGTAAAAAAAAAAAAAAAGAGAAGTTATTTTAAGTCCCAGTAGGCTGAGTGTAAAAGAGCAATGAGTCATTCTCCATGTGACTTGAGCTTAATTGCGTCCACACACTAACAGATTGGGCTTGTTTACCAGCTCAAAGGTGTGAGGGATGTTCATTTCATCCAAGAGAATCAATGGAGCAGACTTATTAATACGGTGACATTGTGTTGTCAACATTTGGCCAGGTGGTCAGCACTTCAGTCATTTTGTGTCTATGGTTATTGCATGTGTTGTATTTTTTCTTGACACCACAGGGGGTGTGTGACACATTTCATCACCTCGGTGTATACTTGTTAATGAATGGTTTAATCATCCTTCGCTGCCAGAAGTCTCTTGACGACCATGAAGAGGGAAAAGAAGAGTGGCTACTTTGCAAATTAAACTGGGTATTGTCATTTACTTTCTTTAGTTTCTTGCTGAGAGATGTCTAAGATGCATTGCAAGTCAACCCCCAAATTTTCTTTGCAATATGTTGTATGCGAACCTACTAGTCTAAACAGCATTCTGATCAATATCGTGTTCGTGGAATGTAATTTAAGCAGCAAATTTTTATACATTTCAGGCGGCGGCCATTTTGCCTCTTGCTGCCTCTTGCTGTCGACTGAAAATGTCATCTCAGTTGCTCGGGTCGCAACCAATCACGGCTCATACGTTGTCTGAGTTTGGTCATGTGACGGTCGCAAGCTGAGCAACTGTGATGTCATTTTGAGTCAACAAAATGGCTGTCCCCTGATAATCTTGTTGCATAAAAAATCCTTTAAAAAAAACCTATTGACCTCCTTAAAACCACATGAAATGACAATTTTCTACACTTCTAATTTCTAGTTCCAGATTGTGAAAAAGCCACAAGACATGATTTTCACGGGTCATTAAAAAACATTAAAAGTCATTTAATGGATTTGGCTAAAATTAAGGCCTTAAATAGCATTAAATACAATGTCCAGGGGCATCGGCAATTTAAATACAGTTGATGGAAAAACATTGTTGTTTATGCTGTGTTTTGCAATTGAGTCACTAAAACACAATTTAGCAATAATAAGTGTGATTAAGAAAAAAAGTATTTGTGGGGACTGGTGTCTAGTTGTAATTTACAAACAAAATGACCTGGAGTCCTCGAGTTGCTTCATGTTCCACATACCAAATGCTCTGAATTTGAAAAGAAAAATGTACTGTTCCTGTCACTAATGTCCAACATGAAACAGTAATGCCACTTAGTGGCAGAACATCAACACAAATGAATGACTCAATGTTTCACGCTCCTTTGAACTGTTCAGTATATCTTTTTAACTTCAAATAGCTTCAAATATCTTAATGGATGCTTGGGATTGTTGAGCCTGGGTGGAGATACTGTATGTGCTCTACTGGGTGCCGTTCGTGTTCATATCTGAGGTACTTCTGTCTTGAAGCTTAGCAATGGATTGGTTAGAATTGCAAATGAATTCAAGAGAGAAGTGCTTCAAATTTGATGAGGGAAGACCTGTTGCTGATGTAACTAGAGATCCACCTTCTATGTTGCCTAAGGCTATTTTTGACTTTGCACTAACACACACACACACACCGCTACACTCCGAAAGTAACCGCAGGCTTTAAGTCACCACATTGCTACCGTGGACGTTTTACATGCACACTCAAGTGTGTTTTGGAGGAACACGGTGTTATGAAATCAGCATACACAGTATGACATTACAGTCTCTATTCCTCGTCTGCCTGGCATCCTTATCTCCTGAGTGATTACATCTGCTCCCAGCTCACCACGCCGCCGGCCTTCCACTCGGTGTCGGACGTGCTTTGTCAGAGTCCAGGCGTGCCGTTCATTTCCTGCATGGCTGCCCACGCTGATGATAACACTCCTCTTAGCATGCGGGGCGGCGAAGAGAGCATTAAACATTCCCGTGTTTGCCAGGTAGAGGATGTCGCGGACTGGCCTTTGGCGCACTTAGACATGTGTTCGGTTACAGCGGTGGCGCTTTAAGTGGTGTGTCCTTGCCCAGGAGAGCTGAGCTACGTCATGTCCCGCACACGGATAACAAAATTGTTGGAGTATATTTTGTCTGGTTTTACAAGTTCAGTCATACCACGAAGGCCCTGATTTGGATCTCAGTAGAACAATGAAAACATTTAATCATTTTGTCAACTTTCAGATTGTCTAAATGCTCAGAATTTCAGCTTTTCAATAGATTACATGAGCCAATTTCTATAGTCCTTCTTTTAAGTGGATGGATTTTCTTTAAAAAAAACATTGATTAACATTTTTTCCTAAAATTCATGAATTCAATTAATCCAAAGTGAATACATTAACTCATTCGCTGCCATCGACGGCTATAGACGTCAAAAATTAATTTGAACTATTTCCATTTAACATTTTTCCCACTTTTGTTAACAAAAGTATGAAAACCTAGAATTTTTTTAATTGTACTTTTAGAACAGATATAATACAATTTGCAATTAATCGTGAGTTAACTATTGAAGTCATGCAATTAATTGCAATTAAAAACATTTAATCGCCTGACACGAAAAAAAAAAAGATTACAAAAAATTAGGGGCTTCAGGCGATTACATTTTCTTATCGTAATTAATTGCATGACTTCACTAGTTAACTCACGATTAATCACAAATTTTTATATCTGTTCTAAATGTACTATACAAAAAATTCTAGGTTTTCATACTCTTGTTTACAAAAGTTGGAAAAACAATGTTAAACTAATAGAAATAGTTCAAATGAATTTTTGACGTTTATAGCCGTCAATGGCAGTGAATGCGTTAAGTTTAATGAACTCATATTTCATTCAATTTAATATATTCACTTTGGATTAACTTAATTCAATCGTGTTACCGATTGAAGCATTTTTTTAAAGTTCAATTCAATTTGTAATCAAAATTGGTTCAACAATTCTCTTTTTACAGTGTCGTTGCCTCATTGTAATATTTGAAGAAACACAATTATCAATGTTGAAAATAAACACATGCGCCACCAGAACCGTAGCCAATTATTTTGTCTTTGCCACGTTATTGGTTTAGTGATTTAGTGAATACTGTATGTCAGGAATAATCTCTTTTACAAACAAGAATTTAAAATTCCATTTTTGCCAGGTTCTATTCAGTGAAGTCTTTTGTTTGTCAAAGTGTTTGAAGGGTACCAAAATAATTGATCTATACTATACTATTGGCCATAGTTGTTTCAACATTCCAATTGTTGATGTATTTTGAGGGGCAAGACAAATATGCAAATTTCGGAAGGTTATGACCGCCCGCTGAGCCACTATTATTGAATGACATATTAAAAAGTGGAAAGATTACTAACTAGCCCACACTAATGCGGGTAGTTAAGTTAAAATTAGACTAACTATTTGGCAAAGAACTTCTTGGCCGTGAATATAAAATAATCACATGAAAAACAGTAACAAAAAAGACAAGAACCTTTTATTGTACATTTCGTGCCTCAGCATTCTTCTTCACTGATATTAGCAATACGTTTCTGTTTGGAGGCTCTTCTTCACTCGAGTCATAATTTTTCCTGTCAGGCTGGAGATATATTGTTCAAGCATGTGGCAGTGATTTGTTTTGATTGATGGGTCTGCTTCATTATTGATTTTTTTTTGGGTGCGCTGCTGGGGGTTAGATATAAATATTTAGAGCCATGCACTGATAATGATCCACTTATATTTGGAGGCTTTTTTCCTTTGGAACATTTTGGAGCCAAAGTGCAAAAAGACCAATCTTCTGTTGCATCATCCTCTTATTAAACCCAGTGGCTTTCATGAGACTCCACAGCTGAGCTTGTGCATGTGCGTCATCGTGACATTGTAGCCGTACGCACATGCCTCATTTCCACCCCTATTTTAAGCCGTGAATGGACGCGGACGCTTCCTTGATTACTCATTTGCATATAGAAGCGCTGTTTGGACCTCACACTATTAGACACAGCAATTAGATTAACAGCAAACGTGCAGTCACAAAAAGTGGAAGACCACAAAATGTTTTTTCTTTTACAGAGCGGATGAAGAAAGAGCCCTTTGTGAGTAAATCAGTTCATTCATAAGGTTGATTATTTTTAATACGTTTTTCCTTTCTAAATTGAAAGTTTTTTTCCCCCAGTGTAGCGATCATTGACACAGAACTGAAATCACGTGACAACTTCAAACAAAAACGAGACAAAGTGCGATTTCTGCAGAAAGTTGATTTGAATGCATGTGCCTTATGAAGTAAATTGAAAGATAAATTACTAAAATGTGGTCCAAGCGGGGTTTGAACCCAGGTACTTCGTGGTAGAAGGCAATTGCTCTAACCACTGAGCGAACTTGACTTGTTTGAAATCATTTATTTTGAAAAGTGTCATCTGATACTAAAAGCTAAGCTAACATGCATTTAATAATTTCAGTGAAATTGTGATCCATTTCCTGATATGATAGTCATTAGGTGTCCATAATGGTCACGGATATATTTGCCATGTACAGTTGGAGGTGGGATTCGAACCTGCGACCTCCTGGTAACTGGATAATGCACTTTACCAACTGTGCCACTGAGCAGTATCAGACAGGTGGTAATGATGAGAAGTTGTATGTATGGAAGTGGGCGTGGAAAGTGGGACTTTTTTCAATGTCTGTCCCATTGAAAATGACGAGGCAAAAGTTCATATTTAACGTTAAATTGTGTGAATACCGTAAGTCATGTGAAATCAGACGATATATATACCCCGGGGGCCGTGAATTTTTGAAGCAATTTGAACGGTGTGAATCGGTAGTAGTATGTGGGAGTTGTTACGCGGCAAAAAAGTGAGGAGAATAAGAATCACAATAACAAATGTGGGAATGCTTCAGCAATGTCCCTTTTGTCGATTGCAACATGACACCCCATCAAATTTCAAAACTGAATCTCAGCTCTACCGAGAAATCGTTTCCCAAGAGCAGCCCAGGGAAAGAAAAAAAAAGCCTGTAAAATAGGCTACGATATTCCCTCTCGAGAGTCAAACCACTGAGTGGTATTGACACGTCACCTCCTGACAGGGCGAGAGGAAAGCGGAGAGGGATTTACAGCGAGTGAGCCGCAAAGAGGAGCCGATAATGAGCCGCGCCGCTAGTTTCTTATTCTAACAAGCTTCTCATCTTGGCTCCAGAGAGCTCTTTAGTTCTGGTCAAATACCTGCGCCGAGGAAATGAGGGAGAGGGCTCTCAGAGGGTCTTTGCGGCACCATTCCATTTACTCTTCCTGCGGCTTTGGGACAAAGGCACTTCTCGTCTGTCGAACCACCTTCGCAGCCGCATCAAAAGTCACGATGAAGTGCTGCGGTGGATTAGCTTGTCTGCCGAGCAGCATATTCAGCAGCCATGAGTCATTTATCACCCTCTGACCTTATTATGGGAATATGAATGTTTTGTTTACAACTCTATGGTCTATATATTTACAGTATCCGCAATTCCAAAGTCCACTGAGGACAAATTGAATAAATAAATACAATGAAATTAACAGTACGTCCTGTCAGCCAATAGAATTTTCATTGGATTTTTATTTATTTTATATAGAATATTTTGAGTTTAAATTCATCAATTGTCATTGATCTTTTTACCTCACTTGCACACTTTTTATTTTTTTTGCGTGTCAGGTTAAAATATTAACTCATTCACTGCCATTAACGGCTATAGACGTCAAAAACCCATTTTTGTTAACAAGAGTATGAAAACCTAGAATTTTTTATTGTACATTTAAAACCGATATAAAATTTGTGATTAATTGTGAGTTAACCAGTGAAGTCATGCGATTAATTATGATTAAAAAAAATTATCGCCTGTCGCCCCTAATTTAAAAAAAATATTTTTTTAAAGAAAAGATTATTAAAAATATATATAAAAAAATAAAAATAAATACAACTATTAAAAATTAGGGGCGTCAGACGATTAATTTTTTCGGAATTAATCTCATTACTTCACTACTTAACTCACAATTAATCACAAATTTTATATCTGTTCTAAATGTATCTTTTCCCCTAGGTTTTCATACTGTTAACAAAAGTGGATTTTTTTTTTTAAACTAATAGAAATAGTTCAAATTAATTTTTGACGTCAATAGCCGTCAATGGCAGTGAATGAGTTAAAGGTGCATTATGGAACTTGTCACTTCTAACAATCAGGCCTTTGCTGATATTGATTGGAATGAGGGAAAAACCAGGAAATAGCCTACTCTATGCTATGCTATGCTATGGAAATAGCTTCACTTACTTGGCGTGCTTTTGGCGGGTTTGTTGTCTGAGTTCCATTCCAGTTTAAAGCCGCATACTCTTAATTAGGATTGCTTCATTAATAGCAGTTATTGACTGAACCTCTTTATGTGGTGTTCCCCAGTCACAAGCTCTTCAGCCTGTTTCCTTTCATCACATATTAAAGCAAATCCTACAAATGAGCATCTTTCATATGCTCGCTATACTGCACATGCAACACCCACGACATTTTTTTCTGGCAAAAGCTAGATAGATTTCTCCAGCATATCCAAGAAAACTCACTTGAAGGGAATTCACTTAGCGAGTAAAACATTTTTCTACCCCCACCCCAACCTGAGTGAATCCTACTGTGCACGATCCAACTGAACGAAATGCTTGTTTTATAAAAGTCCTTTTGGAGTTTGCATGAAAAGTGTTTTTTTTTCTCCACAGCAATCCGTGGCTGAAATATTTAAAACTGCCGCTCGCGTCGCTCAGTTCCATTCCCTTTACATTTTGTTCCTCTTTTTTCCACCTTTGCTGTCCCTTCGTTTCGCATTTCCACTCTCACCGCAGCCTGTGTTTGCATTAATAAAGGACCCTAATGCAAAGTGGATGCGGAGTTATAAATAAAGAGTTCTATGTATATTTGATTGCTTTATGGACCTTTGACCACACAAAGAAGGCATCCTCTGCTGCTAATATCAGCCTTTTATGGATGAGCTGCTTTGTCTTGGTTCTTATCACATCAAGAAAAAAAAAAGAGAATATATTGGAGATGCTCTTTGAAAGAAACAAAAGTACATTCTAGAATATTATTTCACCATCCTTTTATCTCCTGCATGTGTGAAAAGCTTCTAAAGGATGTTTTTTTCCCCAACCACATAAAAATACAGGTGAATACAGAAAGAGATGTAACTTGCTAGAGGTTCATTGCTTTTAATGATCATGCAGAAAGATCACTTGGTTGATCAATTTCAGTGGGACGTAAAACCGAGATCTCCACCAGCAATCCTTGAATTGGATTAGCAAAAAACAACAACCAACCGAACAAACAAAAAACTAAAACAAAAAGAAAGAACTTCCTCTTTTTTTAGTTAATGTTTTGAATAAAGCAACAATAGCTAACACGAGCCAGCTAGCTGCTGATGTAAATGAAGCGACTGCAACCAGCACTAGCCAGCGAGCTGCTAATATGAATGCTGCTGCTTCAGCTAACACTAGCCAGCAAGCACCGAATAAAAATTAAGCGACAACAGCTAACACTAGCAGATAGCTGCTAATGTAAATAATGTGACGTCAGCTAACACGAGCCAGCAAGCTGCTAATCTAATCAAGCAACAGCAGCTAAAACTAGCCAGCTAGCTGCTAAAATAAATGAAGCAACAGCCGCTAACACTAGCCAGCCAGCTGCTATTGTAAACCAAGTGACATCCCTGAAAACATTCTATTTAATCAGATTCGTCATGTTTCATTGTAATTCCATATACCGGAAGCCCATTGAAAAGAGATACAATGCTGCCATCTGCTGGCCATAGTTAGTGGCTGTTTGGGGATTTTACAACCCCAATGACAAGGCAGTGCTGCACAAGACGTTGCACTGCTCATTGAGAAAAAAACGTAGTTGACGTCAATTGACGTTATTGGCGGCATTCATTAGGATTTTAGCATACGTCATTAAACGTTTTTGGCGGTCAAAGAGATAACTAATAAAAAACATTGCAAGCCATGTTAAAGAAAAATGTCAGTGTTAACAGTCATTCTTCGTTTATTCACATTTGTACCAGGATTGTTGTTTGTGGTCTATGTGCTGTAGTGGCATAAATAGGTCTTAACAGTCTCAAATTGAACGTGAAGAAACCTATAGGAACCCTGTGACTTTGTATCAAAGCAAGTTCCCCGAAGCCATGTTGGGATGAATTTGGCTTGGAAGAACTTGACTTCAAAGTAACAATACTCTAAATCTAAAGTCTGTAGTCAGTCTGTCAGTGTTGCAGCCGGGTGTCCTGATCCTTGACTTAGTACACAGAATATGTTGTTCACATGCCAGTGACAAGACAGCTAATCTGATTCACTTTTTGTTTTATGGAGAGCCATCTGTTTAATGCACTCCAGTGTGTCAAAAACAACTGCGGGGGTCATGTCGCAACAGTTCGCAGTCTTCCTCCTCATGTTTAGCACTGGGAGCTGAGTTGCTGATTAGGCGTTTCCCCAAAAAACAAACAAAAAAAACAGCGCTTGGATGTTTGCAGATAAGTTTGCATGATTAAAGGCCACCTAATCAACTTGGACAAGTTTGGATGTCAGAACTTATTAGCTCCAATGCACACAGCGGGTCCGGGTTGAAGCGAGGCTGGCGTGTGAGTCACACGCTACTCCGATGTTGAAGCGTGGACAACAACAACACGCTGCGTTGTTGTTACGGGTGCATCTCGCGAGGAGCAGGTGGTGCTGATTGAAAAGCTGCTGTTGGCTCCAGTGATTAGATATGTCTTAATGTCAGAGTGGCGCATAATGACTTTGCCTATTGATTAGATAACATATGCACGTGGTCATGTTTGTTTCGGAAGTAGAAGCGCTTCATTTAGGTTATGCGCCGCTTGCTGTGAATTGAATGCATTTGAATGAAAGATGCACAAAGTTGGGGCATAATGTCATCAATGTTTGTTTTTTTTGGTATCAGTTGTATTCAACATAAACGCTACCCCAGGGGTTCGGTGAATAATTAACATAAGTCAGTCGTCTACCTCTTTTTTTTTTTCTTCTTGTCTTCCATCTCATTCTGTCATTTCCCTGATCTAAAAATCGCAAATGTCTAAATTACA
Source organism: Leptonotus elevatus (assembly GCF_054856555.1). NCBI lineage: Eukaryota > Metazoa > Chordata > Actinopteri > Syngnathiformes > Syngnathidae > Leptonotus > Leptonotus elevatus. The sequence goes on along the minus strand of NC_141258.1, from coordinate 9,910,762 downwards.
CTTGCTAATAGGGCACGACGGCTCAGTTTCCTCCCTCACCTCATCGCTCTGTCTCTCTCTCTTTTTAATTCACCGTTAGGTTCGGAGAATATTTCGTTTGACACTCAATGAAATTGTTCTTCTCAACTCTTGAAAGAAGAAGAAAAAAAAATCTCCCCTACCCTGCTGTACCTTGTCCTCCAGATGGGAGCATCAATTCTTAATGCTCATTTTAACACACTATACTACCCATTCCTCCCCTTCAGGCATGCACACAGCCACCACTGGACACTTAAAGTGAACACTCTCTCACTTTGCGCCGCCTGAACACCTTCTCAGGAATGTTGTCTACTCATTTTTAATAAAGACTCCAGAGACGCCAACTCCTCATTAAAAAATACACCACGCTGCGCCAACAGATCAGCAGATAATTAACATATTAATTCCGAGCTGAAGGATAAGCGCGCCGAACAAACGAGACCATCACAGAGGCGCAGCCTTTTTTTTTTTGTGTTGCTTTTTATATAATGTTGTGTCTCGTTGTATCGGAGCTTAGCGTTATGTCATCAGTGCAGAAGATCGAGGGAAGGAATGTAAATGAAGGGTTTGTGCAATGTACATGGTGTAGTATAACAAGCAATATTTATAAAAAAAAAAAACAACCTCCTTAACTGACCGACGGGGGCTGGTGGGGGAAACTATGGATTTTGATTCTTATGTCATTTGCAATTTTTTTGAGGTGCGGATTTGGAGGTTTTCGTTAGCTGTAAACTATAATAATCCACATTTTTAGGTTTTACACGATCGGGATTTTGGAACTGATCAGCAGCCTGTTAATTAATTTGCTCCAAAAAAAAGTTATAATTTAAATTTTAAATGTTGCCATGGTCCCAAAGACGTATTTATACGTTTAAAAAATAAATAAAAATAAAAATATTTTTTTATGCTAGAGCATGCAGAAGGCTTTGACACAGCCCCTGAACTGCTTGAAGCAATGGTAGTTATTACAAAAACGGTCAGCAGGTGGCAGCAGAGTATAAGAGATCAACCAGGGCCATGTTGCAACAAGCTATTTTCCCCACTATTTTAAACAGATTTGTGAATAATGATAAAACTTAACTATATTCTAATGCTAATTTCTGCAAAACGGATACAGATACAAATATACTTTTTTTTCCTGATGAAAGGAGAGACTCTAATTCTTCTTTTGGTAGGTTACATGTTTTTACAGCAATAAAACACAATGTTCTGTGGGCCTTGCAAAATCTGTCAAAATCCAGTAAAACAGCCGGGAGTGAAGGGGGTTGCGTCAGTGAAAATGGCTGGGAGTGAATGAGTTAAACATTTTAATTACCAGTAGTTGATATTGGCAAGCCACTGGTCCAGCATATGCTTTAGCTTCTAATTACATTAGAAACTCAAAAGCAACTTCTGAATAAAAACATACAAACACAGAATTGAATAGGCAGAAAAACAGGGCTGGACCATTTCCATGTTTATTTTTAATGGAAGCAGGAGACCATTTCTAATAATCAACCGGCGTTGCCAGTTGAGTGTGAGGCATTTCGATATTCCTGGCAATTCATCATGAATTTGCCTTCAGCTTGAACTGACCGTTTTCCCCCTCGTTCTTTTTAGCCAAGTAGCTCGAATTGTACTTGTACACTTCTCAGCAGGTTTTTCCTTGCTGTTATATAAGCGCTTCTCTTGACCCCGAAAACATGTCACCTTCATGTAAGTATGGGCAAATTTCTATGCAGGCACACTCAGTATTTCATGCGTTGCTAAACATAAACGCCGGCCTGCGAGTTGTGTTGTCGCCTCCCTCCCATGGCTGCACGTTGTGCGCTTATTTCAATTTGTAAGTACATGGACGAAAAGAAGTATTGTGCTAAGTAAACGGACATGCATTTTGCATGCGATCTGTTCGCTAAATGTAAATTCTGTCGGCATGTGTGCCCCTCCCGTGAATGCTTAATAACTCTTGTAATAGGTTGCAGCAGATTGAGCGGCCATGCTTTCCAGCTGAGACGTTTTTGGGTCACAGATTTGTTTTTTCTTAGTCATTTATTTCGATCAAAGGAATAATTATTTGGTTTTGCTTCCCTTTGCTCTCGCTCATGAACACCTGCTTGCGCACGTTGGTCTATTCTTCGCCCTGACAAAAAAAAGGCAGAGAGATAAACGTCGCCATTATTGCTTAACCATTGCAGAATACTGTAAAAAGAAGACATGAAATGTTCCCTTCTGATGAATAAATGCAGGAATGCTCTTGTGAGGGTGGAAATTCCCAAAATAAAATTCAGTTGAACACTCACAACGTCTTTGTGGATTGTCCCCCACAGCAGTAGGTTTTCACCAGCAGGGCCATGTTAGGCAGGTTTTTGTTTTAATGTGTTCAAATTGACTATATACAGAATGTGCTATTAACGTCTTCTTCTTACAGTTATCAAACAGCTAAGAATGTTAAAAAGCGAGGCGAGAGTCATCTTTGAACTACGCCTACATTATTCGCCATTGAAGGGGACATATTATGGAAACATGTGCAAACATATTTGGGTCCCTGGAGTGCTTGGCCACACATCAAGTGTGAAATTGCACAATAATTTTTTTGTGAGCTGCTTTTTCCATAAATTGGGTCTGTAAGCAAATGTTTGATTTGTTTGGTCTTGAAATTGAACTTGTGGATCATGTCATTCATTGGCCATTGATCTCAAACCCCCTGCACTGATTGGCCTAAAAGTTGGAATTTAGTGTCGTGCCATCACTGTCAACAAATACCCCAAGTTTCATTAAAATCTGATCAGTGACTAAGTCGACATTTTCTCACTACCTTAGCAGCTAACGTTGTCATGTAGCAGTGGAATGCAACAAGATCAATCGACAAGATTGGGTTTTGCTTAAAAATGAATTTGTGGTGTATAGCAAAGTTTTTTTTAATGATTTGTCCTTCATTCCCAAAAACACATTTTTACGTTAAAAAAATAAAAATAATATTTTTTATGCTAGAACATACAGAAGGCTTTAATGCAGCGTCTGTCTTGAAAAGGTTGCTTAAAGCAATGGTAGTTATTACAAAAAAAGGCCAGCAGGTGGCAGCAGAGTATAAGAGATCGACAATGTTGCAACAAGCTCTTTCCCCCAGTGTTTTTAATCATGTTTTTGAATAATGATGAAACTTAGCTATATTCTAATGCTAATTGCTACACAACGGAAACGGATACAAATATCCGACTCTAATCTTTCTTTTGGAAGGTTACATGTTTTATAGCAATATAACACAACATTTTGTGGGCCTTGCAATATCAATCAAAATCCAGTAAAACAGTCGGGAGCGAAGGGGGTTGCTTCAGTGAAAATGGCTGGGAGTGAAAGAGTTAAGTAGAAAAACATGTTATAAAATATTGGCTTACACATCACAAATCAAACCAAGATCCGCACCTGCAATTAATCATTTGCCCCGTTTTCATAGTAACCTGTTAACCTACCGGTTTGGTTCACACAACTCTGTGGCCTGTCCATTTGTAATGAGATCCCTCCATGTGAAAAGCTCCTATGACACATCCATGCTGTCATCTGTTTTGTTCTCTCTCAGATTATGTGAATATTTGATGAACCTCCGTACGCGCCCTCACATTCGCCAGTAATATTCAGCAACTCATGTCACTATGCATAATCCCAATATTGATCTCGCACCCCCCTCCCATCTTATCTTTTCCATCAAAAGCATCCGTGCGACGCCGTCACGCTGGGAGGCGTGAAGCTTAAATAAAGGCGCAAAGCTTCAGATTAGAGCAGATGATAAAATGAAACTTTAATAATCCCCGTGAGGAAACTGGGTCACCGCCGAAGTGTGGGAATAGAAGACGAGGATAGAGAAAATGGAGTCTTGAAGGTAATGCGAGTAATTACAATCAGAGCGCATTTTGCGGTGGTGGTTAACCTTGTTGGAGGTGCCAGTTTCTTTTGCACATTCACCAAACCCTTCTTTATTGAAAGCTAGCTGTACTGGACTAGAAATTTAACTCGACCATTATTATGGAACCCAGAGGCAGCAGATGCAATGAAAACAGCGGAGGCCCTAGAATTGAACCCTGTGGAACACCACACGTTCCGTACTAACACATATTCATCCAACCGCTTTTAATTTTTTTGCTTGACATGGTATGAAGGCATTACAATAATAAAGAAATCACACAAATCATTTGAATCGGGTGTGTCTTGACCTCTGACGAACCCGAGGCTGACTAGTGCATTTTTCCGATAGGAAGTTTTGTGCTTTTGGCTTTGAGCTCATCTTTTTGGCACAGTGGCACTGGCAGACCAACCTAACCCCTTTAAATTAGCGGAACACAAACATATTTGTCTTTCAATTAACATTATTGAACCTTGTTGTCGCCAATTTTAGCGATTAGAGTGGTGGCGAGATAACAGAATTGTATTTTTTTTCAGATTTGTTTGTCAATCCCTGACGGAGAAATTAAATTTGTTGAGCCCCACTCTAAGCATTTTAAATTGTCCCAAGTCACAATGAGTATTGATTTTGGAACAATATGCCTGTTGCAAATTAAATTTAGGCGAGGTATGAGGATTTAGAAATGATTTCCCACTTTCTGCGACATTTTATATCAACATTGTTTCATGTTTGTAATTCTTTTGAAAGCAATTATCAAAACACAAACAAAACACAGTGTGGCTCTGCTTCTAGTTAGCTGATGTCATTATAATTGAATCTAATCCTGTTGACACAAAAAAAAAAGAACCATTTTGTTGCCTAATGTGAACCGAATCATGAATGATGATTTTATTATTATTTTTTTGTAGATCAGGTTGTTCTCCCTTTCGCTTATACTTCCGCAACACACACAGAGGCTGCCATTATCTGAGTGCGGGGAACGCGAGAAATGAACTAAGCGTGATTAGAAAATGAAAGAAGATTGCTTTTGATTAGCACTAGTTAATTAACTTTGCCAGCTGCCTGCCTGCTCCCTAGCCAGCCCATCAACAATGCCCGTCTGCGTGATTAACCCGACGACGCGTATGGGCGCTTGCATGCGTGTTTTTGAATCCTTTGTTAAATATGCGTTTGCCCTTTTTTTTCTTGTATTCAGTCCTGTCATTTTATAATGAAAAACAAATGAATTTAGCGTGTTCTGTGCGTACCTTTTCTGTGCCCCCAAAATGGTCTTTTTATTAATATGCATGGTGAAGAGTGGCCGGCCTTCCCCCGTACACATGATTGGCGACATGGGACCACTGATGCACCACGGCGCGGTGTGCCGCCAAGTTAAATAGAACAGCGTGAATGATAGATAAGGTGGAAATCAGGGATAAGAGATGAGAAACAAACAAAGGAGATTGTGCAAATAAAGTTTTAGGAAAGAAAAAAAGATGTGCTAAGAGCATGTATTCTTGCGCAACCTTGAATGGGCCTCATTCACTATCGTGTGTACGTACCAATTTGTACGCAAAACATGCGTACGCATGAAATGTGTGATTCATCAATATCTTCGTACTTTAATTTTTTTGCGTATTCTGCCAACAAATTTAGAACTTCCTCAGACCATCGATCCATCCATGTCCCGACCCGCTTATGCGTGCACACAAATAATAACAGTAGGGATAGACCGATTATCGGCCGGGCCCATTATCAGAGCCGATATTGAACATTTTGACAAATATCGTATCAACAAGCAGATCACAGCAGACAGTGAATGTCAGAACTCATCGGTTTTGTGTCACAGTTTGCTCTTTCTTGATGTCTTGACCTGCAGGCTGTTCAATAAAAAAACACTTTTGGAAAACTTGCTGTGATGCCCCAACTCTACTCTGCTTGCATGGGGTTACAACAAACCAAATCTACTCAAAACAAATAACCTATTGTTACTTTCTTTTGTTGTTTCCACTCAGGTTGAGAGGGGAATAACCTTGTAATCTCAGTGTCCCCCATTGATGGCCTTTTTGCGGGCTTTTTGTCCCCCCCCTCAACTTTACTGTCTTCCATGTTAGTTCATGTTGTCTGATTTAGGGATGGGCATTATTTATCATATCAGTAATCAACGAATTGACTAATTGGACTGAGCATATACTTCCTCGTCTAAAGTTACTTAAATTTGGCATTTAAATGTGAAAAGGTAAATAAAATAGACCTTAAAAAAATCTATCTGCCTAAACAGATTTAGACAGCACCTGAAGGTAGGATTACTGATGTTTATTTACTTTTCACCTTCCATAAGACTTTTGATCTGCAGCTGGTCTGAATATAGGATATTTGATTAATCGTTCAATAGTCTTTTTACACAATTTAAAACAGTTGGGTCAAAAGTAACCCAATTATGGATCAAGGGTAAAACAACTCATAAACAGTCAGATCTTTTACTTGGGTCAAAAATATTGGGTCATTTTGTATAGAGATAGACTAATATGCTTTTTTCAGGGCCGATACGATTATCGGTAGTCAGGGAGGCCGATAAATGATATTTGAAACCGATATACATTTGCAGAAAAAAAAAAGTTGATGTCGAAATTTTTAATAATAAAATATTAATAAAAACTCCAGCACTTGACTGCTTAAATGCCTTCAAGCACATGTTTATTAAACAGCTTTTGTGATTTGCAACATATTAAAGGTTTTTTTGTTTGCTATCAGCTTTTGCACCAACTATAATGCCAACTCCAAAACAGCTACTAATTCCCGGGCCAACTGTTAGCTCGCGGTCTAACCATTCACCCACATGCTAACTCCCAAATAGCCGCTAAAAAACAGCTATTAGGTTAGCTCGCGAGCTAACCGTTTATCTCGCGGGCTAATAGCTGCTAATTCGTGAGCTAACAGTTAGCTCGCAGGCTAACCATTCACTCGTACGCTAACTCCCAAATAGTTGCTAATTCGCGAGCTAACTGTGAGCTCGTGGGCTAACTGTTCACCCACACGCTAACCCTGGGATAACTCCCAAATAACCGCTAAAAAAACAGTTACACCAATGTCTCAAGGGATAGAAACAGTCAGGTGAGCACTCATGGGATGCAAGTCTGCCATTGGGAAACACCTCCACACACACTTTGTGCTACCGATGCAACACATTGCTCATGGGCAGCCCGACATTTCATTGCACACAACACAGCTGCTGGGGAATGACGCTCGGTTAGTTTTGTTATTACACACCAGCTGTCAGCCCAATTTTCTTTAGCCAGGAACATCTGTGGTGTCATCCCCTCAACCACTCCAGCACACATTCACTTGCACACACACACACACACACACCACTTGTCTCCTTCTTGTTTGTCCACATTACTTACATACTGACAGCATATCAAGAGGTGTTCTATCAGGAATGGGCATTTGACTGAGTATTGGGCACCATATTGTTTCAATAGCTTTGAGATAATGATACATCAACAATACCGTGGTTTTAAAAAGTCAAAGTTTCAATAACCGCTAATACTGGCTGTCATGAGCTCTTCTTTTTTAAGGGGACGTTTAAGCAGGGCACAATATTATTGGCTGCTTGCAGAGTTGAGTAAACGAGCTGCCTCTTTGAAGTTAATTGCCTCCAAGCAAGAAGAGATACTGTAAACACAGATGTCATTTTGCGCTGATTAATGTGCATTTTATTTTATTTTTTATAATAAAAAAAAAAAGTGACATTAGGTACTAGTTAGCCCCAAAGACGACATGAGTAGCCCACACAGGTCTGTTCTAAAAATAGCTACCTGAGATGGGACACTATTACTTACTAAGAAGAATTAACAGAAGAAAAATGTATTTATATATTTAATCTTAATATGATACATATTTCTTCCGTTCTAAATAGTCTATATTTTGTCTAAAAATCAAATAAAAAACAAAAAACAAAAAATAATTAAAAAATATATTAAATAAAAAAATTAATGCTAAAATTGGGGGGAAATTATTTTTTGTTTTTGCTTACTCAAATAATTCAACAAAAGGTCTTTTGATCTTTAGATCAGAAATTTTAATACCGTCATACCATGATACTTTCATATTTTTGCTTGATTTCAGAATCCACTGTACAAAATAGTCTATATATTTTGTTTAAAAAAAAATCGGTAATATAAATAAAATAAAATAAAAAATATTCAAAATATATAAAATAACAAATAAATCAAATGAAATTGGGGGAAAATGCTGTTTTTATTTACTCAAATAAATCTAAATAGGTCATTTGGATCTGTAATTTTAATACCGACATACCATGATACTGCAATATTTTTTCACACGGTTATTATACCATCAGAATCCACTGTACAAAATAGTCTATATTTTGTTAAAAAGTAAAATATGGTTACATAAATCAAATAAAATAATTCAAAAAAATATAGAATAATAAATAAATAAATCAAATAAAATTGGGGAAAATGCTGTTTTTATTTACTCAAATAAATCAAAATAGGTCATTTTGTTTGTGCTCACAGTTATCATACCGTCAGAATCCACTGAACAAAATAGACTATATATTTTGTTTAAAAATAAAATTCGGCAATATAAATACAATTAAAAATAATTCAAAATATATTAAATAACAAATACAATAAAATTGGGGGAAAATGCTGTTCTTATTTACTCAAATAAATCAAAATAGGTCATTACGATCTGTAATTTCAATACCGACACACCATGATACTGCAATGTATGTGCTCACGGTTATCATAATCTAATATTGGCCCATGCCTACGCACATTGTAGTATTTCGCCCCTCACAGGTAGCAAAAAAGGTAAACACACCACAGATATAACATTCAAACATTCACCCTCCTCACATTTGATTGACACTGTCAGATTCTTAAGGGAGCACTACACTATCTGATTTTGGACGGGTATGTTCCATCAGCAAAACATTATGGAGCCTTTAGACAAGTTAAATTCCCACCACAGTTTTAAGTCCCCTCATTTTCTCTGCTCTCAGAGCGTGTCTTCCCATCTCTCCCTTCAAGCTCCGGCGTGTCTGTCTGTGTCAGCGGGGTGTGTTGATGTCGAAATTCCAAAGTGAATTTTCTTCTGTGGTGCTGAAAATCCAATCAAACCGTTGCCCACCTCCTTCTCTGCAAAGACACAGCGCCTCCATTTCTGCCAAGCCGTGCTGTTCATTTTCTTTTTCTTTCTTTTTTTTTTCACAGAGGGAACCCTATTAGTTGATGTTTATGAGCTTAGAAACAACGCTTTAGGCGCTGCCATGATGACTTAAGCCTGTGAGCGAGCTTCAGTATTACAAAGAAACAATGAGCTCGGTCTGAGAGGAAAGTCTGCGTGGAAAAAGCAATGGAGTCAGGGGGGGACATTTATCATCTTAATAGGAATGACAGGAAAGGGGGGAAAAAAACAGTTTGAGTTTCTGACTTACATTGCGGCATCGTGTACGTACAAAGAAAAAGCGGATTTGTGTGCTTAAGCATCTTTGTGTTTGCTTGTAGAGCCATGTGCGATTGTGTGTGTGACTCTTTTACTCCGGTGTGACATTAATTCAGTGGAACTGGGATTGGAGGCCCTTGAGAGGCTGCTCGTGTGTGTGTTATGCAGACCCGCGCACCCTGTGTGCGTCATTCTCTTGAATTTTGATCAAAAAGAGTCTCACAGCTGCAAGTGTCACAAAGTAAGTGAGAGGAGCACTGGTGGAAATGTTTTCACTCCAATTGGTAGAAGAGTCCTTCCTCCAAGTTCATCCATTCTATTTTTTTCAGTGGTTTTCACAGGTGAGCTGGAGGTAAACCCAGCTAACGAAAAGGCGGTGTACACCATGGACTGGTTGCCAGTACCTTTGATTTTTATTTTATTTTTTTATGTGGCCGCAATATTTTTCTTTCTCTTGCAGCTCTGTCAGTATTACCGTCGAGTGAAGAGCACCCTCCTGCCCCTCAGAGTAAATCCATGGGCGACATTGAGGAGTTGGCGGCCAGCTATGAACGTAAACTCATAGAGGTGAGTGTTTTCTCTTGTTTACAGCTCACTACTTACTGACTCGCTCCTCGCATAATAGGATGGAGGCAAGCGTAAACCACTGTTAAACCTTTATGAAGTCACATTTTGAAATTCTTAAAGGAGACATATTTTGTAAATTTGACTTTCTAATTGCTTGTATGCACTGGATCTTTGGAGTGCCTACGCAACCATTAAATGTAAATGTAACAATTAAATAATTTGCTCCCAAAAACGTATCAATATTTATGCTAGAGAATGCAGAAGGCTTGGAAGCAGCCTCTGAACTGAAGAGAATGCTTGAAGCAATGGCAGTTATTACAAAAATGGCCCGCAGGTGGCAGCAGAGTATGAGAGATCAACCAGGGCCATGTTGCAAAAAACGTTTCCCCCACTGTTTTCAACAGGTTTGTGAATAATGATAAAGCTTAGCTATATTCTACTGCTCACTTCACTAATGCAGTTCGTTTCAAGAATCAGTTCATGAACCAAAGTCATTTTGCCCATTTTAATTAATGGGAATATAATTAATCGGTTCCAGCCCCAGAATCAAGTTATTAGTTAGTGTTGCCACAGTTAGTAACTGTTAACTTTACCAATTACTTGTTTTAAAAAGTAACTTAGTTACTTTTCCATTTACTTGCTTTTAAAATTAACTAAGTTCAATTAAGTTACTTTACCATCTTGCTTAACATAAATGATAACCGTTTTTCCACTTAATTGAAAGTGTGTTTTTAATAGTGCAGTTTAAGAGCAGTTTGGTTTCATTAAAAAAACTTACTTATAATTATTGTAATAAAAAAATAAAAATTTGCTACTTGTTTTTAGTTTTAAAAAAACACCCTCTTCACTTAACAAAAATAATTGAAAAAATAATTTATAAAACAAAAGGAGTCTTATTTACTTGACATATGAAACTATTCATTTTGTCATGGCAAAACTCAACATTTAAAAAGTACAACCAGTTACTGCCTCCGCAAAATTTAATTTGGAATGTAATGTTTGTGGAGTTTTTATCATGTTCTTGATATTTAACTAATTGGCTCCCAAAAATATATAAACACATTCTATTTTAAATATTGCCATGGTCCCAAAAACGGAAACAGATAAAAATATACTTTTTCTTCCTTAAGAAAGAAAAGATTCTAATCTTTCTTTTGGTAGGACCCATGTTTCTATAGCAATAGAACACAATAATCTGTGGGCCTTGCAAAATCAGTCAAAATGCAGTAAAACAGCCGGGAGCAAAGGGGGTTACTTCAGTGAAAATGACTGGGAGTGAATGACTTAAGAATAATTGATGTTTCACAATGAATCAATATTGGATTGAATTGAAGCGAATGGAATCAGAAAAGTCAAAAATCGAATCAAACTGAACTCTTGTGAATCGAAGTTGAACCGATTGAGGACATTAGAATCGATACCCAGCCCTACCTGCTGTTGGTTTGCAAGTAGAAGCATTTGCGTTCTACTAATTAACTATCAGGGGGATTTGAAGAGTAAGGAAATTGTTTTTAAAGTATTTTGAGAAAAAAATCAACATACTGGATGTATGTGTTATTTATACCAGCTTGGCATTTACTTAATTTATATGTGATTGGCTCAAATGTTCATTTAGTCATAATGCAGTTATTTTCAAATGAGCGCAATCCGTATTCTGTGAGACTGTGCAGCAATTTCATTACTTGTGGGCGGTCGCACTCGTGTAATGTTGTTTGCAGTGTACTCTAACTAGGAGATTGGCTATAATATGACCATATGCATGGTTAATTACGTGTCCTATTCACTGCGAGATTGACCGCTGATGTGCCAGCTCCACAGAGACCGTAAGGCTGTTTTAATAAATGTTATGCAAATGAATAGTTAATCCAGGGCTTTATATTTTTCAAAAAGAAATCATTTCCATTTTGTTTTTTTATGCAGGCCTTCACTTATTTATGCTCACATGTCGTGCATTTTTGATGTTGTTTACCTAGTTAGTTGTTCATTTGCTTGGCTGTCAGTCACAATTTCCTTCTCACAGCGGCAAGATAAGCAGGCCAGTGAGAACTTTTCTTGTCCCCTGCGGTTTAACATGTTGCCTTGCACTTACTTAATGCAGCGGCAATGCGGGTGCTCAAATTGTATACGGTATGATTTCTTTCATTACTTATGTCGTAATTCATAAATGATGTGATTTCCAGCAGTACCTTGTCAACAGGTTTCTGGGGAAAAAAATGTGACTGACCACACTATTGATTTTCGGAAAATGTCACATTGAGGCTTGTTGGTTCCTAATGAGGCCTGCCAGACCCAGATAAATATTCCACTGTTTGCCTTCATTTACTGGGGAAACACAGCTGTGTTTATAACCAGGCTCTGTTCAATGCCATTCATGTATCACATTGACGTTGACTTTGTACATTTTTTGGAACCAATTCTCTGGGTGCCCGATGTTCTTTTCCCGGCATCTAGTCGATACTATTAGACAGAAGCATAATAAAAAAAGAAAAGAAAAGAAAAATACTTTTTATTGTGCAGGAAGGCAAAAAAAATACATGATGACATTGGAAACAATGACAAAAACGTGTTAAACGTTGTGGCGCAGGCGGTGGTGTGGCCGTCTTTTAATTGGAAGGGTACCGGTTCAACACTTTGCACCCCTAGAGAATGCCTAAGTGAGAAATTGAACACCTAATTGCGCCTGATGAATTTAAAAATCTAATTTTTCGCACCAGCAGTTAAAGCTTTATTATATATATTTCTTAGAGCCCTTTTTGAAGTTGATAATACAATTTTAAACGTCTGTTTTCCCTGATGATGGAAAGCCAGTGGGTTATCCGTCGTGGTTTTGAATTGATTTCTTGTGAACTTTTGGAGTCTTATGAAAATATATGAAAGGATTACAGAATGAACTGATGCAAACTCACACAGTTAAAATGTTCACAAATAAGATACAACAGTCATGAAAAGTTTAACATTTTTGGATGAAATGTATGATATGTTCCGTTTGATGATAATTGTATGATGATGATGTATTAGCCACTCTTAGTTTGTCTAGTCTTATGTAGTTACCATGTCCCCAATAATGATAATGTGATCATGTTGTCAGTTGCTATGCAGTTACTATGACTCTTGTGATAATGTATGGATGATATGTCCCATAGGAACATAATGCATGATGAATGATGTATGAGCCACCTAGTTTGTGTCGTCTTATGCAGTTACGATGTCCCTAATGATGATAATGTTGTCAGTTGCTATGGTCCTGTAATAGTCACTCTTATTTTGTCGTATGGGCCTTTATTCTGTCATATAGAATTGTGCCTTGCCAGGTTTCTTTGCAACTTTGGTCAAATTTCATATTTTACAATTTCAGTGGCATCAACCTGTGGAAGTTCCACTGTACTTATAGTACAGCCCAAGCAGACTCTCTTCTTCCAATATGATAAACAATATATATATTTTTTTATCAAGCTCATTGGTGTTTTCTTTTGATGTTACAACAGCACGTTGGAAATTACTTTAGCAATTTATTTATTTTTTTTACATTTTTGTGCGTGTGTGTGTTTGTGCTCATTAGTTCACCTGAAACCAATTAAAAATCCCATACACTTCACCTAAACCGACGACTTCAGAATCCCGCGAGAGTCGTAAAGTTGTCAGGCGACCCGAGGAAGGATCAAAGAAAAGAAAGAAAAGTGAAATCCAGCACCGACCAGACAGCACTTACTACACCTACAGGGTTACAAACAAGAATCTTCCACCCCCAGAAACCGGCCCCCAAGTCCCTAGCCCCCCCCCCAGCAACCCCAACAAGCCGCCACCCCCGTACCCAGGAATCGGTGCCAGAAAGGGGCCGGACTTTTGCAATTATGCCAGGGGGCTATTGGCTTGTCGAGCATGTTCCACTCTCATTACGTCACGTTACAAACGGATCCAGTTCACCCTCCAGATGTCTGACTAGTATTCTATTAACACATTCTGACTACATTACACGTTCTGTGATTCTGCATGAATATTTTCAGCACATATGATTTAGTGTCATACCTACTGTACGTCTGCCTCATGTCTCATAGCAGTCAGTAAAGGGGAGTGAGCGTGATATAGGTCAGAAACTTTCAGTGGGACTGGGGATTCTCGCTTTGATCCACAAGCTCATTAATTAACCATAAAAAAAACAACAACATTTGAAACAAGAACAACAATTACAAGCCAGCTCCGAATCTCAGTTTCAGAGGAGATGCTGAGTGAACATGATATACTTATTAAACGGCCGTTGTCTTGCTGCGGAGTGGAAGTGAATGAAGCACTTGAAAAGGCAAGCAATGTTGTTCTTTTTATAACAGCGCGGTGCAATTTTGAGCGTTTCAGATGCAATTTGTGAACCTTTTTGTTTTGCATGCTGTGATTGCTCATGTTTCCATACGGCTTATCTGATGGCGTGCCTGAATTTTTTGGGGGGGAATCGAGATTATGGACCGCAGCTCCCCGCAGTGTCATCAGCAGACGAATGACGGCAAACAAAAGAAGCCTCAAGCCAATTTTCTTTTGAACACCCAATGCAGCACAGTGCGATAGTGGCTTGCACATTTGCCTCACAGTCGCGAGGTCCTGCGTTCGATTCTCACTTTAGGCCCACCTGAATGGAGTTTAGTTTAATATTTGTAAATAATGATTATTTTTCCATCAGTGATTAGTTTTTTTGATTTCTGTTTTTCTTAACTCATTCGCTCCCAGCCATTTTCACTGAAGCAACCCCCTTCGCTCCCAGCTGGTTTACTGGATTCTGACTAGTTTTGCAAGGCCCACAGAATATTCTGTTCTGTTGCTATAAAAACATGGAACCTACCAAATGAAAGATTAGAGTCTCTTCTTTCTTGTTTCTGTTTCCGTTTTGCAGTAATTAGCATTAACATATAGCTAAGTGTCATCATTATTCACAAACCTGTTGAAAACACTGGCAAAAAGAGCTTGTTGCAACATGGGCCTGGCTGATTTCTTATACTCTACTGCCACTTGCTAGCAGTTTTTCTTGGTAAATGACTACCATTGCTTTAAGCCACCTCTTCAGGTCAGAGGCTGCATAGATGCATGCTAGCATAGAAAAACATAAACAAACGTATAAATACGTTTTTGGGAGTGAAGGACGAAGTACTAAAACGTATTTCTACGTTTTTGGGTTTGAATGAGTTCATTTTGAGGT
Organism: Leptonotus elevatus; assembly: GCF_054856555.1. Taxonomy (NCBI): domain Eukaryota; kingdom Metazoa; phylum Chordata; class Actinopteri; order Syngnathiformes; family Syngnathidae; genus Leptonotus; species Leptonotus elevatus. The sequence continues at coordinate 9,895,664 of NC_141258.1, read as the reverse complement.
TGCCTAATTGATTGAAAAATCATTGTTCAGCCTGTGGATTTAATAAACAGTCTCTTATCTGGGAGAGGCTTTCCCCTGCCTGACTAGAACAAAAACAATTAGAGATTACAATCATTTAGCATCAACATATTTGTTTGGTACTAATTAAAACGCCACATTATGCGCCACCATAACAACCAGGTAATACAAACTTATTCTATCAGGAGATGTAGAAGAAAATTATTTTTTTTAACTGACGATGATGTTGATTTTCACTTTATTTATTTTTGGGGGAGATGAAAACAATGAAAAATAAATTAACGTTGACAGACGGGCACTTATTCCAAAGTAATTACATGCCGCAACCAAAGCGAAAAGCCACAAAAAGCTACATTTGTATCATTGGCCGGATTTCGCCTTTTATGAACGCCCATCTCTGCCTTTTCTAGTGCTCCATCTGCTGCTCTCATTTTTCGCACTTCACGCAGCTATGTTCTCATGTAGCTGTTTGGTTTTGTTTTTTTAAACACCCAGTGAATGGTGGACAGAACAGCTTGTCCTGTCTATATTGGTCCTCTCTCACCCTCTTTCTTTTTCCTCTTCTTCCGTCATCTTCAGCCATGTTTCCTCCTGTTGAGGAGCAGATGTGCTGAAGTGAGTCACAGAAATGCATCGAATCCAATATGCCGCCAGAACGGCGAGGGACAGACTTGTACTGTCGTTGTCATATTTTGGTTGTTAGTTTACGTATAGACGCGTTTTTCTCCAAAAGGATGCATGTTAATTGACTCTAATTCAGGGTTGTCCAATGTGTGGCCCAGGTGGCATTTGTGGCTGTACGGTTCTTAATGGCATGCCACATACTCTTTACTAATAATACTAATTGCTAATGATACATGGACTTATTTCAAGGTATCACTACTTGTGGGCTGCCCCCTTGTGGCCGTTTTATGATCAGTAACTAGAAATGAGAAGAATAGAAAATTGTTATCTATTATCCATCGGGATATATAGGGAGATATATAGGGATATTTTTACTATAAAATTTCATGTATCAAAAGTACAAGTGGTATCGGTTTCGGTGACTAATCAAGAGTTGAGTACTTGTACTGGTATTTGAATGAAAAAAAAAAGTGGTATCGAACAACCCTAATAAAGTCAAAATCAAAATGTAGTAATGTTGAGATCACACTTTTTATTTTAAAGAACATTTGTTACATGGTAATGACATGATAATAGAAAATTCAATTTTTTTTTATTTATGAATTTGAAAGGTACGTCACATTTCCTTTTTTAAATTTGAAGTTTATTTTGAACATGCAGTCATAAAAAAACAATTAAAAAATAACAAACTGAAAAAAAATATCCCTGTAAATATTATAATTGAAAATAAAACTTTGTTTATATTATATAAATGTATATAATTTGTATAAGTACATTTAAAATAATATTTAAAATGAACACAAGAAAATCATGCTATTTTTTTTTCTCTCCAAAAGTCTAGTTGAATGTACAAAATTTTCTTTTTTCAAATTGTGAAATAGTATGACAGTAATTAATACTAATAAATGATTTGTCACAAACAGATTTAGACTGTTTATATTTATTTAAGCATATCGCATCGCTTTGCTGTTTTTTTTTTTTTTTAACCCTATGTCTCAAACACGAAGAAAGAGTACATCGTAAAAGTAAATCAAAGATTCTGAACTCGCGCAAGCTTCTTATTTCTCAAAAATTGCATCATGGCTTTGCATGTGATCGATGGCACCAATTTGTCTCCGTGTACACAGACAATAAAAAGTAAAGATGGCAGAGTTAGCAGCAGTGCAAAGTACATTTGTCATGACTAATTCCATCCGCTGAGGATGGAGTGAGGTCATTTCTCCTCTCGCCATCCAATTTCAAATCCAATCTCAGCCCTCTTACTCTCACTTAGTTGGACTTTTTAGACTTCGTACATGTCCTTGTGCCACTTCCATCCCAGGTGACATTTGGAAGACGTGATGAGTTTAAGTGAACGGGATTGTTATTCTTGATATAAAACCCCTTTGCAAGAAAGTATCGATAAAGATGTACAGCAGCACAATGACCTAGTAGTTAGTGTAGGGGTGTCAAACATAGGGCCTGTGAGCTAGAACTGGCCCGTCCGGGGGGTCTAATCTGGCCCGTGAGGACAGAACACAAAATGCAGTTTTCCACAATATTTGTTGTCGTCGCCGTGTGGAAGTTCGAGTGTCGTCTCGGCAAAGCTAAGCCTTTGTCACAGCCAAGTCATCTTCATCACAACCAAGTCGTCTTTGTCACAGCCAAGTCGTCTTCGTCACGGCCATTGTCAAGTCGTCTTCGTCACGGCCAATTTGTCTTTGTCACAACCAAGTCGTCTTTGTCACAGCCAAGTCATCTTCGTCACAGCCAATTTGTCTTTGTCACAGCCAAGTCGTCTTTGTCACAGCCAATTTGTCTTTGTCACAGCCAAGTCATCTTTGTGACAGCCAAGTTGTCTTCGTCACAGCCACGCCATAGCCCCAGCCAAGTCAAAGCCACTCCACAGCAAGTCAAGTCAAGACATATGAGGTCCTGTCACGTCACGCTCGTTCCAGTCATGGCGACCAGTCTAGTCACATCCTGTCCAGTCATGGCGACCAGTCTAGTCCCGTCATGTCCAGTCACGTCCTATCAAGCCATTGTTGTCTGCTCACCGTTTTCCCTAGGTTTCATTAAAGTTCCTCAATTTGCACTTCATTCCTGTCTCACTGCCTTGCTTCCCTGCATTTGGGTCCACCATCCCTCAACCACTCACATCCATCATGACAATGATTCCTTATTGGAACATGGACACACTAGTCCGGCCCACTTGAGATCAATTCGATTTTTAATTGTTTGTGTTGTACTCTCATTCAGACTCATAGCTTAATTATTCTCTCTGCAGTTATTCATTAATTCCTATTTGTATCCAATTATCACTTTTTCATTTGTCTGTGTTGCGAAAAATAATGCAAATGAGATTTAATTAACCTTGTTCTGATGGTGCCCCCTTTGCTCTTCAAAAGTTGTGATAAGCGCATTGGAATGTCTTTTTTTTTTTGTCCTTTCATTTGTTTCTTCAACCTTATTGCAATTATTAAGCGCAGAAAACTTTTTGGGTGGCCTTAATTACTGACTTCAAGCAGGCAGCAGCGGCTTGTTGTAACTATAAACGCATGTGCAGTTCTTCAGGTTAATGTTCTGTGGATGACTGTAATTACTGTGTAGTCACCAATATGCACACACGTGCTACACACACGTAGTGGATATTTGGTTACGCACATGCACAGCTAGGAAAATGGCAAACTGATTAGCTCTCTTTTGTGAGACTTAATTGGGTTTCCCCGCGCTTAAAATTAATTCCCACTTTTATAATTATTTAACAGCTTTAGTGCCTTAAAATATGATTTTATTAATGGCTGATATGGTGAGGATAGGATTTTTTTCAGTTGCAGTACCTGTTCCTTAAAAAATGAGGGCATTCTCTGCTATTATGTAAGACTGTAATGCAAACTTCTTTTCTGTTATTGGACTCTCTTGAGGGTTTTGGATTGTGTTTTGGGTTGGGTCATGGCGTCATTTCGTTATGATGTTGGTGTGGTATGCTTATGCAGTTATTATGCTTGTGCAAGTCAGGGGGGTCATTGTGTTATGATGTATTTTGCTTATACACTTACTATGTTGCTCATGATGATAATGTGATGATGCTGTATTGCCACTCTTAGTTTGCCATGTTTTATGCAGTTACTATGTTATGGATGTTTTATGCTTATGCAGGTAACTATGTCACCCATGATGATAATGTGAGGATGCCGTTTTAGCCACTCTTAGTTTGCCGTGTTTTATGCAGTTACTATGTTATGGGGGTATTATGCTTGTGCGGTTACTATGTCACCCAAGATGATAAGATAAGATGATTCTGCAAATGATTGACGCTCCTAGAAAAGCTTATCATTTCCTCCAGATGCCACAAGATGGCAGCAAAACACTACTTCTCTGTTAGACAGGGTAGTGGCCTCACTTCAATGTAATTCTTTGGCAACAAGATGCCACATTATGGCGCCAAAGCGTTACTTTTATATTACACGGGTGAGTTTTTCTGCGGCTGACGCACGATAGGATCCAAAAGAAGCTTTGAATTTGCAAGTAGTGACAACGCGTTGTGTAATTGCCGTTTGTAAACCTTGAATGCCATAACAACTGCATTTGTCTGAAAAACACTTTTGGGCCAACAGTACGTACAGCTTTAAGTGTGCGTCCTTTCTTGTTCTGTGTATTCTTTCACGATGCGCTGTGTATAACTTCGGAATGTCATTGGGACCGCTGTAAACCGAGGACGATCCATCTCGAAACTTTTTCTTTCATACGCAGAATTCATTTTAGACTTGAGATTTTAACCAACCAGACCAACAGCCTTTTAAATCTTTTATTTCAATATTTTAGTCATTGTTGACTCTTTCTTTGGATCCAAAGGGTTCAAACAGTATTTCCAAATCCAGCCGCATGGAAGAGAGCGTCTACCTTTTTATTTTATATGACTGCCCTCCGGGGCTGGAGTAGTATTTGGCAGAGGAGAGATTTAAGTGGCAGCCCGAGGACACGCGCATTGATATTCTCTTTAGAACTTCTGAGCTGCACTTAACAGCCATACTATGACAAACAAAGAAGAATGCATAAATCAAAGCCGAGTCTCCTTGAAAAAGCCTTCTTTTTTTTTCCATTGCAGTTGTTACGTGTGAGTGTGTGATGATGAAACACATGATTTTGAGTATTAATTAAAAGGGTGTCCTCTACCTAACAGTATAGTATTATGCAACATAATTGGTTCTTGCTTGGAAATCGTGTCTGCCGAGTTTAAGTGTTTTTTGTAATACCTCAGATTGAATGGTCTTGCCTAGAGTAATACAAATTTATTAAATCGAATACAATATTTTCTATTTTTAAGTTCAGCCTATTTAAAAGTAAACCCAAACTTAAAATGCTTCATAAATTCCAGAGGCAAGATCTGTCATGTTTTTTCTTTTTTTACTTTACTGTTCCACATTGTACAAATGTTCATATTTAACTCATTCACTCGCAGCCATTTTCACTGAAGCAATCCCCTTTGCTCACGGCTGTTTTACAGGATTTTGACAGATTTCGCAAGGCCCACAGAATATTCAGTTCTATTGCTATAAAAACATGGAACCTACCAAAAGAAAGATTAGAAAAAAAGTATATTTCTATCAGTTTCCGCTTTGCAGCATTAGAATATAGGTTTCATAATTTATAATTCATAATAAATTTCATAATTATTCACAAATCTGTTGAAAACAGTGTGGAAAGGAGCTCTTTTGCAACATGGCCCTGGTTGATCTCTTATACTCTGCTGTCACCTGCTGGCTGTCTTTGTAATAACTACCATTGCTTCAAGCATTCCCTTCAGGTCAGAGGCTCCATCAAAGCCTTCTGTATGCTCTAGCATTTTTTGTTTAAGAAAAACGTATAAATACGTCTTTGGGAGCATGGCAATATTTAAAATAAAACATTTATACGTTTTTGGGAGAAAATAAGCTAATATTACGAGGAGAAAAACAGATGAACTTTGCATGCACTTAACTTATTCAATGTTATATGCAATATTCATATCTTTTTTTTTAACTTTTATACTCTATATGAACAAACAAGTTGTGTGCAAAATTTTTATTTTCAGTTTTTTTGTTGGTGTGTTAAAAATGCAACACGGTGTCCCACATTTTCACACCACAGGATTACATATTTCAAAATTGTTGAAATTGACAATTAACATGGGAGCATTTAAGTCAACACAATTGAATCCTGATGTGACGAATCGAAATCGCAGCCGAACGAATCAATCTTGAGTCCAATAAAGAAAACGAACATGCAATGGCTTTGTGATCATTTAAAATATGTTGGCACTGCTAAAATGTAAATGTTGGAATGTATACATTTAATGTGCCAAATTAATTATATATGACAAAATCAAAGCTGCATCACTAATAAACATTAGAAACTGGTCGCCCTTTGAGAATCTTTTTGTGATTAAGGGGGATAAAAAAATAATTAAATTTGACATGACTGGCAAGGAAAATGTACTTGATGTGCAGATGTATTTATTTTTGGCTGGTACCCGATACCTTGAAAAAAAGGTATACGATACCGGTATCGTTACTCACCCATCCCTTATTATTTTATTAAAATATGTAAAAAAAATTCAGTGTATATATTTTTATATAATTGGTTAATTAGTTATAGCTAATTAATTAAATTATAAGTAATTAAGTAGAATTAAATACATTTTATTTAGTAAGTATAATTGTTACATATATATATATATATATATATACAATTTCCACTTCCACTTTCATTCCTTCATTCATTTTCAAAGGGACAGACGTTGACATTTTCCCAAGTACAACTTTGCAGGCCAACTCAAGGATTTGCCGTTTTAAATGGGATGTGAATACGCAAATGCGTTTCCCGTGAATGTGGCAATAACAACATGGCCACCGCTGGTCTCACCTGCCAATGGCGCGACACGGCCCCGCTGAAGCGCTTGTGGCAGCAGGTGCCCGATGCAAAGCACTGTGTGCGCCACAGCTGTCAGTCTCCTGACAAAGACCCGTCCGCGCCGTCCGCTCGGCTTAGGACGACGGGGCACGGAACGACGCGTACACACCCGCACTCATTTGTCGGAACTATTTGCATGAGTGCACGGAATGGAGGATAGCGCTGTCAGGGTTGGTTCGAGCTGAAGACAATTGATTAGCAGGCTGGCAGGATTGTGACTGCCGGCGCTCCAAAACTGCATTCGCCGGATGGAGTTGAACTCTTCCTCTAAATCTCCTCCGCTGCCAATTTTAATTACACTCCACCTGGACTGCTCCTTCTGTGTGCGCGCCACTGAGAATTGTAACTTTTATAGTTTATACCTCGCTTTTTTTTTTTAATACAGCTGTGGGTTTTGTAATAATGATATGTTGTGCGCCTGTGTGTGTGTGTGTGTGTGTGTGTCTGTGTCTGTGTGTGTGTGTGTTTTACAGGTGGCCGAGATGCACGGAGAGTTGATCGAGTTTAACGAGCGCCTATATCGCACCCTCATGGCCAAGGACCACCTCATCGCGCAGATGAGACAGGAACTTATTGAGCTGAGAGGACCGGTGAGTTTGTAACAGCGCACAGATGTCCTCACAAGCGCTCATTTCTTTTCCTAAGACGCGCGTCCTGTCCTGATTTTGACTCCTTCGCTCTGTGATTTCAATTATTTGCCTCCGGTGGCGATCGGTGACACCAATGTTGTGTCTTTTCAACTTTCCATGCACTACAAAGTAGGGCTGGGTTTAAAAAATCGAATAGAGCTGTCAAAATGTATCTATGAATCGACAAGTAGTCTATTATCAAATTAATCGACAACTATTTTCATAATCGAGCAATTGTTTGGAGCCATTTTTTTATTTAAAATTGTCCAAATCCTTTTACATGTATTTATGTACCACTAGAGTTGTCCAAATTAATCGACTAATCAACAAGTAATCGATTTTCAAATTAATCGACAACCATTTTAATAATCGAGTAATCGTTTGGAGCCATTTTTAAATTGTCCAAATCCTCTTATGTACCACTAGAGCTTTCAAATGTAATCGATTAATCGACAAGTAATCAATCCTAAAATTAATCAACAACTATAGTAATAATCGAGTAATCATTTGGAGCCATTTTTAAATAAAAAATTGTCCAAATCCTCTTATTGATGTACCAATAGAGTTGTCAAATTAATCAACAACTATTTACTAATCGAGTAATCGATTGATCGAATAAACTAAGGCTGGGTTTAAAAAATTTAATACAGCTTTCAAAATTAATCTATTAATGAACAAGGATTCTATTTTCAAAATAATCGACAACTATTTAAATAATCGAGTAATCGTTTGGAGCCATATTTTAAATAAAAAATTGTCCATATTCTCTTATGTACCACTAGAATTGTCAAAATTAATCGATTAATCGACAAGAAATCGTGTTTTTGGAGCCGTCTTTGTGCGGCCATATCTCCCGAACGGTACGTCCTTCCGGGGAGATAAAGGCATCCCCGGGCATCGAGTTCTCCGGCCCTGGGGAACATGTCAAATTCATAGCAGGCCCGGAGCCACTATTGCCCTGGCCGAGAGCTTTCCAACGGTGTATGTCCCGTCACTGTACGACCTACCGCTCCAGAGGCAGAGGGGGGGCACATGGCAGATTCTTACCCGCCAGACGAACCATTGATCCCGGGTATAATTTTGGAAATATTGGGTGTCCTAGTCCTACTGGGGAAATACCCCCCCCCCCCTCCCCCCGAACTCAGCACGACGAGCCCTAACTGTTTCATGGGGGTGCGCCCAGGGACCCTTTATTAGGGTTTATCAATATTGAATCAAATCGAATCGAGAAAAAAAAAAAATCTAACTGAACCGAAATTGAATCGATTGAGGGAGGAAAAAAAAGATTGATTCCAAGTCCTACTTACAAACATTTTACACAAATATTTGAAGCCTTAATTCCGACAAATGAGTTGCCATTTTGCCCCAAAATGGCAACTCATTTGTCGGAATAATAACACCCGATAAAGATTCCCAGAGGGGGCCTTGGCACCGCCTGGTGCTTGAGGCCTAATTAAATGAAGGTCTTATCTTGTGCTCAGTGTTTGTCTGGTGTCAAAAGTTTGAAAGTATTTCAGCATGTAAAAATCCTGCTCTTTTGATGTGTATGATCAGACAAAGTTGCTGTCTTTTTACCTCCGAGAATGGTTCTCATAAACAACACGACACAAACATCTGCTTACATATAGAGCAGCCACACAACATCTGTCGTGTGATGGGATGTTGTGCTAGTAAAGAGAGTTTAAGTACCTTCCTTAAAATTGGCCGTGTGCCCCGTAGAGGGTGTGATCAAAGCTAAAAGGATGCTGAGGTCTCCACCTTGTCAACACTGACATGATCAGTTGGATGGAGAGATGTCACACTTTTTAGCGACACTATCATCCATCCAGACCGCCAACATCTGGATTTGGTCATGTGGCGCGTCAGGGGACCGCTGGGTAGACTGATGCAAATCATCACAGGCTTGGTGGATTCGCACATCTGCCATGTCATATTAGGAGAACAACTGCTTCCCAGCGTGACAGCAAACACTTTATTGTGGGAATGCTGGTTTTGAATCCCACCTCCGACTGTACATTGCAAATGCATACATGCCAATTATGCTAAGTGATTACATGCTAACCAACTGGCTATCATTAGTTCCACTTTTCCATCTAAATGAATGGAGGGTGCCTAGGTGGTGCTATTGAGTGATTTATTTATTTATTTTTTGTCACCATGACTGGACGGGACTTGACGAGACTGGTCGCCATGACGGGACGGGTTGAGACTGGTCGCCGTGATGGGATGTGACAAGACTGGTCGCCATAATTGGACAGGACATGAGACTGGTCGTCATGATTGGAATGGACATGATGACACTGGTCGCCATGACTGGACGTGACAAGATTGGTCACCATGACTGGACAGGATATGACAAGACTGGTCACCATGGTGAGACGTGACAAGACTGGTCGGCATGACTCGATGGGATGTGATGTGACTGGTGGCCATGATTGGACGGGACATGATGAGACTGGTCGCCATGATTGGACAGGACATGATGAGACCAGTCGCCATGACGGGACGTGACGAGACTGGTCGGCATGACTGGACCGGACGTGACGAGACTGGTCGACATGACTGGACGGGACGTGACAAGACTGGTTGCCATGACGGGATGTGAGCGAGACTGGTCGCCATGACGGGATGAGATGTGACGAGACTGGTTGCCATGACACGATGTGATGTGATGAGACTGGTCGCCATGGCGGGATGTGACGAGTCTGGTCGCCATGACTGGATGGCATTATTGAGTGATTTTATTTTTTTGCATTTTTCCATTGGATATCATTAGTTCCACTTTCCCATCTAAATGAATGGAGGGTAATTTCAGATAACACTTTTCCATATAAATTTCAACTTGCTTTAAAAATTCACCTCTCCCGTGTTCAAGTGTTATTTTTTATTCATTTATCTTTTAACAACAATTAATACTTTGTAATTTTCAATTGTTTTCAAAAGCATTCAGCTTTCAGCATGACCACGCAATTTCTGCAGAAATGACACTTAGTCTCGTTAAGTATGAACTTGTGGTGGCAATGCATAATGTGTCATCGTTTTTTCTCTTTTTTCTTGAATGTTTAGATCCCAGGGGATTTGAGTCAGACGTCCGACGATCCAAGCCTCTCCGATTTTGAAACGTAAGAATTGCCCACTTGTTTCTGGGTTCAAGAATGACGGACAGACTTTTAATGAAATACAATGCAACTGAATTACATTAGTATTATTTATTATTGTAGTACGGTGCACATTTTTGGAGCGTAAGCATTTTTTTAATGGTATACTCAGTTACTCTGATGCATTGGCATATGGGAAAGGAGAGCCACACTCACCAGTAAACTTTCTGCCATTTAAATTAGAGAGAGAGCAATGTTTTGTTTCCCCAAGACGAATGCCGATTGTTAGTCGTCAAGGAGGCTAATAACCGATATTCGGAGCCGATACTCATTTTCACTAAATGGGAAAATATTGGCATCAAAATAAAATGATAATAATATTACATACAAAATAAATAAGCAGAAAATAAAGATTTTAAGGAAGGATTTTATTGGCTGATACATCAGGAAGAGGGCGTGGCCTGGTATGACCATACAAGGAAGTTGTTTTAATGAATAATGACAAATAATTGAATTATAATAATATTAAAACAAATTAAATATATTATAAATCCTACAGTTGCATGTTGTCATACCGAGGCGCGCTTGATCTGTTGTGACCACCCACTAAGATGACCAGATGTTCTTCTCTATCGCCCCCCCCCCCCCCCCCCCCTCATCTTCTCAGCATGTTTGGATACACCATCGCATAACACTTTTCCCCACTCTGAGCTTTAATGTGCTCGAGCTCACCAAGTGTAGCGCGTTGACACAGTGTTGATGGCGATGATTATGACTCTGATGATGGACGTAATCGGCCGTAGCAGTGAAGGCGCTTGTTGTTTATGTCCCCGAAGGGCCCATCGTGCTCTCATCAACGTGTGGATCCCTTCTGTGTTCCTGCAGGGCAGAGCTGCAAACGCCTACCACGTCTATCAGGTAAATCATTCGCAAAGGTATTCAATGATCCGAGTCATCCAAGGTGGTACACAGTGCTGTCACTATCGATTTTTTTTTCTTCAATCGTAATCGATCGACTATTCAATCAACTAATCGGATTCATTTTAACTTTGCATTAAACTGTATTACTAAAGCAATTTTTAAAAACTTGATTACTGTTTATTAACCAGTGATTGGTGTTTATTTTGTACTTTGGATTCGTATAGTGATTTAAAAAAAAGGGGGGGGGGGCTTGATGTTGGACTGTTACTGGTTCAGTCATTGTTTTCCAAAGTAAAAACATATGTTTGTAAAGGTCTTATTTTGATTAAAACACAGAAAATGATTATTTCATGAAGGACGACAGAAATCAGTGAGCAATTACTGTTGATATGCTGAAATCAGAGGATTTAAATAAGAAAATGGCCTCAAACGATTACTCGATTATTAAAATAGTTGTCGATTAATTTGATAATGGATTTCTTATCTTTTAATTTTGGCAGCTCTAGTGGTACATAACTAAGAGGACTTGGTCAATTTTAAATTAAAAAATGGCTCCATTTGATTACTCGATTATTAAAATAGTTGTCAATTAATTTGTTAATTCATTAATTTTGACAACTCTAGTGGTACATAAATAAGAGGATTTGGACAATTTTAAATAAAAAAATGGCTCCAAACGTTTACTCGATTATTACTATAGTTGTCGATTAGTTTTATAATTGATTACTTGTCGATTAATCGATTACATTTGACAGCTCTAGTGGTACATAAGAAGATTTGGACAATTTTAAAATGACTCCAAACGATTACTCAATTATGAAAAATAGTTGTCGATTAATTTGATTATCGATTACCTGTCGATTAATCAATTCATTTTGACAGCTCTAGTGGTACAAAAATATAGCTTTATTTTTTTACAAATACAGATGCGGCATATATTTCCTTATTGAGGGATCTTACACTCTCACAGAATTTTGCTGTCATGCGTCACAACTCGTAAACCTTGAAATATTCCGTTCTCGAAATGGATTGTCTCCAACACAATGGAGTGAGAGGAAATGGGAAGTAATTGCCTTTTTTTTTTCAACAGAAGCAAATGTTTATCATGACAGTTGTCCCCTTTCCTGTCACATTTCTATGCTCTTCGCCCTTCACTTTGAACCACTTCTGCAATTCATTATGTCTTTACACAAGTTGACATTTTGACCCAGTGACTTCAGGATAACTTTCGAACATACGCAAGGAAGGTGCGCGTGCTGCTAGCTCGACCGACTTGTAGAATTGTCCAACAAACTAAACTGCCGCTTCTGCTCGGATCCTGTCAAGTTACCTCGCCACTTTTATTGCGTCTCTCACATTCACAAGTTATTCAAGTTCTCTGACACGCACATTCTCACACACACTGCATTGCCAGGATGTACAGCTGTAATGTTAGTCAGGTGGAACCAGAGACAGGTGACACATCCTTAGCGCTAACTGAACATCAGGGACGGCTTGCTAGCGAGCTCAGCCTGGCTCAGCTTATACATAATTGATGTCAATTCACATCTCCAGCAGGGAGCTGTCTGACAATTTTTTGGGCTCTTCAATTATAATATATATTATATTATAATTATACAAAAGCGTTAACTCCAAGCATATGAGATATCAGTCCCACACAACCAAACAGTTATTCACTTATTTCCGTATACGGTACATGTATGCTGAAATAGATTTATTTTATTTATGTAGTTTTTTTTTTTTTTTGCACTTTCTTGTAAAATCTGCAGCAGACAGCAAGTCAAATTTGTGCTCCAGCACACTGCAGGAGAAGTGACTTGTTCCTCGCAATTTGGCAGCTCATTTATTCAGTGGGCTTCACAGGTGGGCGCGCCGTGTTGCCATTGTCATGCTTAAAAGCTGACATACCCACAATTCAACACAATTATAAAAGTTGCGCCAACCCTCATGAAAGTGTGACACGCACATACACAACAATATCTGCACACAAAAAAAAAACGCTTTTGAGGCAGGTGCAAAATGCAGAAAAAGTAAAAGACAAAAAACTAACGACAACAACAAAAACGCCCTACAAGGATGCTGACTCCCATCACCCAACTCAACTCTATATTTATTTTTCCACTTTGAAACAACCACCACTGTTTTCTCAAGATGGAACCAATGGGCAGCAGATGCAATGAAAACAGTAGAGGCCCCACAATTCAACCCTGCGGAATACCATACCAGTCCGTTATACATGCACACTCTGAAGTGTCAAAAAAGTTGGGGTAAAAAATAACACGGTTATGGGTAAAAAAAAATGGACCGATCATCTACTTGAGTCAATTTGAGTTAAAAATTGGGTCATTTAGTTTAAAAAACAAAACAAAAACAGAAAATGTGTCCACTTGGGTTAATTTGACACAACTTTGGGTAAAAAATTCGGCCATTTTGTATAAAACAAACCAGAAAAACTTGGGTTAAATCCTTTACTTCGGTTAATTCGAACCAACTTTTGATCCAAAAATTGGGTCATTTTGTATAAAACAATCCATTAAGTTGGGTCAGATCCTCTACCTGGGTTAAAAAACAACCCAGGAGATTGGGCCAAATTGACCCATAAATTGGATCGGTCCATTTCTGATCCATAATCGGCTTACTCTTGACCCAACCGTTTTCAGAGTGATTTTGCACATGTTGGTCTGACCACTTTCTTTTTTTGCTTGTCGTAATATGAAGGGAAACCCACCTATTGTGTGCGTTGCACTCATTTTTGCATTATTGGCCTCTTCAGTGCCGGTCTCAGGGCGACTGCTGTCCAGCTTCTTGAGCCCAATAGAAAGTTCAGCCCATCTGGTGCTTTGGAAACTTTCCTTCCCAGAGCTATATTCGTCTAATGGCTCCCTCTGGAAAGGCCTTTTGTTCTTGGACAGCCTAATGGATGTCCAAGGTTACTGGAGTCATTGTTGTTAAGGTGAGCTCGTTGTCGTGATTGAACACCCGGCCGACGGTTTCAAAGACCGGGGAGTATCATAAGGCGCCTTTTTAAAATCTGTATGAAGACCCTTTCGGAGTCTTTTTTTTTTTGTTTCCCAAAATGGAGCTTGTTATGGAAGCAATGAACTGTAGCTGTGATATATAAATATATTTTTTCCCATCGAGCTTCGGCGAGTCAATGGGATTTTTGAAGCCCGGACCGAAGTTAGGTCACAGCAACCTTGTGGTTTAAAATAAGCTCACTAACAGCCAATGCGCTGCCGCTGAGAGGAAGAAAGCAGATCTAAACACCACTTCTCACATTTTACCTCCCTCAAAGTCTTCACTTCTCACCCTCGTTTTTTCCCCCCCCTCCTGTCCCTCTTTTCCATCGTCCCCCATCTGTCTCCCTCCCTCCACCAGCTTGCACAGCATTATGCTGAAGCTCCTACTCCATTTTCTCCCTCTCTGCAGCCACTTTCCTCTCAACCTTTTCCTGAAATGACTTCCGCCAAGATCAGTGAGGCTCGGGGATGGAGTCGCTCCATCATCAGTGGCCGTTTCGCCTTTGCGCCATCTTTTCCCTTTCCTCCACCTTCCCCTTTCCCCCCCGAACTCATAATGAGCAAATTATACCGGCCGCGGTGCTCTCCCTCCTACATAATCCCAGCAGTGGAGGCTGTAATGAGAGGAGGGGAGGAAGCATCGTTTGTATGAACATCACCGAACACGAGAAGTCATTTGGGTTGGGCAGGAGTGTCAGTGTTATTGCCACGACTGGCTTAGAGGCTTTGTTAACCTTCTTAACTCATTCACTCCCCAGCCATTTTCACTGAAGCAACCCCCTTCGCTCCCGGCCGGTTTTTCTGGATTTTGATTTATAAAAACATGGAACCTACCAAAAGAAAGATTAGAGTCACTTCTTTCATCATCCGTTTTGCAGCAATTAGCATTAGAATATAGTTAAGTTTCATCATTATTTAAACATCTGTTTAAAACAGTGAGGGGGAGTAGCTTGTTGCCACATGGCCCTGGTTGATCTCTTATACTGTGCTGCCACCTGCTGGCTGTTTTTGTAATAACAACCATTCTCTTCAGCTCAGAGGCTGCTTCAAAGCCTTCTGTATGCTTTAGCACAGGGGTGGGCACACTCGGTCCTCGAGGGCCGGAGTCCTGTAGGTTTTGGAGGTTTCCCTTCTCCAACACAGCTGATATATGATCAGCTCATCAGCAAGCTCTGCATAAGCTTGGTAACAATCCTGTTGATTGGAATCAGCTGCGTTGCAGCAAGGAAACCTCCAAAACCTGCAGGACGCCGGCCCTCGAGGACCGAGTTTGCCCACCACTGCTAGCATGACAACAACAAAACGTATAAATACGTCTTTGGGAGCAAATGAGTTAAGAAACAAAAGTTTAAGTTACTTGATGACAAAAGCCTTTGAATGATTTTGTATGGGGAAAAGAAAGTTTCACATTTTGCTTGGGGGTCCGTTCCACTGCATATCAACCCGGATTGTTGATAAAAATGATGAGTATGTTTTATAATGAGATGATCTGAGTAATGAGTCATGCCAAGCTACGGGCGTCTATTAGCAGGCTAGCTTCTTTTAAGCACAGTCAATTCGTAGCATCATCCATCTTTGCAATTCGACCCCTCCTACTTTTATTTCCCCGAACCTCCATTCTCCTCTCTCCTCTATTCTTCTCTCGATTTTCTCGGCCCTCTCTTGTTAATTTCCTCCTATTCATAGTGATCAGATATGTTTGGAAGCCGGTGACGCTCGCTGATGATTAATTCCGAGGCAATGCAAGCGAGACCCACCCACCTCCACAACAACAATGAATCATGAATTTAACCTCACACTTCTTCCTAGATTGGACGGTCCTTTTCATTGATTTTCAACACAAAAGTGAAAATGAGGAGCAAGTTAGCACATGTGGTGGTTGTAGTGTACTGCTCTCGCATCCAAATGTATTGGAACAGCAAGGTCGGTTCCATTTGGTTTTCAGGTCAAAAGATAAATATGGGACAAAAGTTCAGAATTTCCAGACGGTTGCATTCTTCATTTGAAATGTTTGTCCAGGCCTTTCCTGCAGCCTTTTTCAAGTTCTTTGTTTGTTTCTGAGGGGTTCTCTCTTCAGTCTCCTCTTCAGGAGGTAAAAATGCATGCTCTATTGCAAACTTTTTCCTCAGAGGGCCACATATAAAAAAAAATCGAAGGATGCGTCAAAACAACTGAAAAGTTTTGTCTGAGCAGACAAAAAAGAAAATGGGAAAGCTATCCGGATTAAAGGACAGTCGAGAATCAACATTGGCCCGGCTTTCACTCGCTGGCGTGAGCTCAGAAACGACGCAATGCGCTTGTCCTCGTGAGAAATTAGGTCTTCCTTCAGGCATAACGTTACCGCTTTTGTCAACGTAAACGGAAAGTTCACTAGTGTTGCTTTAAAGCAGTTACTTGGTGGCAATCGTTCATGTGATATTTTCACAATTTGGACCTTGACACAGGGAAGATTCTATCTTTATTCATCACAGTCTTAATGAAGAGAAAGGTAACTTTAAAATACAACAACTATTAACTGTTCATTTGCATATTTAGAAAGGCTACAGTATATAAAACTACTTTATTAGTAGCAGATGTCATTTTTTAGTACATGTCGCGGTCCACTTAAAAATGGACGGCAGGCCACAAATGGCCCCCGGGCCATAGTTTGGACACCACTGTTCTATTGGGTTAAGATCTGGTGGTTGACTTGGGCAGTCGAAGACCTCCCACTTTCCCCCTCTGATTAGGCCAGCTGAGGCCGTCTTCATGGCAACGAGACGATACGTTTTGGCGTGCCAGCTGGGGCATTTTGGCACAGACTTCCACTTCCACATCAATGATTCCACACTATGCTTACCACATTCCTGCCATCACCGCCTATTCATTTATCCATAGATCCATCTGTGATGCCGCTTCTCCTCATTAGGGGTTGCAGGTGAGCTGGATTCCATCCAATTATCAAGCCGAATACGTAGCTCGCATATTTTTCACCAACTTTTGAATTCACTTCGTGTGTCATCCGGCGCTTGTCCGCTGCTTATTACTGTGACCATAGTGACAAGGAGTGAATGCACCCAATTAAAAAGCAGCTGCATGAAGAGTCTTCCCCGCGTTTCTCCGAGCTTTTTATACGCGCCGTACACAGCCACGTAAATACGCCGGCTCAATGAATAATTGAGACATCCTCGTCGGTACGTTCCTGACGCTCGTGTGCCACGTTGACGGGCCACCCGCGGAGAAATTCAAAGCGGGATCTGTCTTAAGGACCTTCGGCTAATGGATAAATTGGGGTTAACTTCAGAGGCGCTAACCTTTTTGCATTGGCGCGCACGGTACGAGACCTTCCGATTAACCGTAAAGCTCTGTCGTCATGGCGGTAGTCTGCTTTTTATGCCGCTGTGTTGCGCGTTTTGCATTGATGCTCATTTCCGGCTCGCCTGTTTGAGACAAATAGATGTTGTGTTTTTAATGCTGATGGACGTGCACGTGTGAGCGATTATAGTTGGTGACGGAGGGAGATAACTGTTACGGTGATGTTGACAATAATTACACTCATCTTAGTCTCACATTCATCAGTTTTAAGATTAAACATCGTCGGGAAGGCCGTTTTTTGTTATCGCGTCTACTGTCCCGTTTGCATTACACGCCCATGCGGTGCGAGGCACTCAATTCAATTTTACGATCAGACAGACTCACTATATCGTGCAAGGCCTTCGAGGGAAGATGCAATTAGCGGTTGGGCAATATGCTTTCAATCCAATGCAGGAAGCATTTCATTTTCAAGTAGAAGCAATTTCACATCTTTTAATATCAGTCACTACTACTTAATGAGTGCATTTGGACGACGCGATTGTTTATATTTTTTTCACCAGTTTCTCTTCCTGTGAGGGAAATTAAGCATTTTAATTTGGAGCTATTCGCACAATATTTTGGCAATACAGGGAGTCCTTGAGTTACGACGCACTCGACCTACGACGTTTTGTCTCTCCTCCGCCATTTTGTCCCCAGTGTTTCTGCTTAGCTAGTGCTCGCGCTTGTCTGTGTTTGTGCACCAGGAGTATCTTTGGCTATTCCATCCACCTCTAAGCAGTAATGGTAAAATTACAGCATCTTATTATTTTATTTTAATGTATTTTTTTTTATACTAAGTGTTTTGATGTAATATTTCGACTTTAACTCATTCACTCCCAGCCATTTTCACTGAAGCAATCCCCTTCGCTCCTTTTACTGGATTTTGACTGATTTCGCAAGGCCCACCGAATATTCTGTTCTATTGCTATAAAAAATATGGAACCTACCAAAAGATTAGAGTCTCTTCTTTCATCAGGGAAAAAGGATATTTGTATCTGTGTACGTTTTGCAGCAATTAGTTTCATCATTATTCACAAATCTGTTGAAAACACTGGGGAAAAGAGCTCTTGTTGCATCATGGTTGATCTCTTATACTCTGCTGCCACCAGCACAGCTGGTTGTTTTTTGAAATAACTACCATTGCTTTAAGCTTTCTGTATGCTCTAGCATTAAAAACACATAAAAAAACGTAATTATGCGGCAATATTTAAAATAGAACATTGTGAGTTGATATTAATGATGGTTTATAAATAGCGACTGCCACGAGATGCAACGGAAATTTAGTTTTATTGTTGGTGCTCCAATTGCACCCAGTTAGGAGTATTGCCACCTTTCAAAATTGGCAACTTTCATCAGTAAAAAAAAAAGAGGAAAAAAAAAGTATATTTGTATCTGTCTCCGTTTTGTAGCAATTAGCATTAGAATACAGCTAAGTTTCATCATTATTCACAAACCTGTTTAAAACAGTGGGGGAAAGAGCTTGTTGCAACATGACCCTGGTTGATCTCTTATACTCTGCTGCCACCTGCTGACTGTATTTTTTTGTAATACCACCATTGCTTTAAGCGACCTCTTCAAGTCAGAGGCCGCCTTCTGTATACTCTAACATATAAAATTGGGACCACGGCAATATTTAAAATATAACGTTTTTATACGTTTTTTGGGAGCAGACGAGTTAACGGTAAAATCCGGCTTACGCTGAAATGCGGGTTACACCTCCAGTGTAGGAACCGGAACTCGTTCACTAGGAAACTTTTACGTTTCAGAGATGATTTTATTTTAGATTTTTTTTTTTTTTTTTCAGCAATAAGGAGTCATAACTTCAGATAATCAACGACAGATCAAGATCAATACTTTGACTTTGTTGCCCTGTAGTGGGCTGTAGCTCCCACACCCCTGCTCTGATTGACCTATAATTGAGATGTTAGAGTTGTGGCGTCACTATCAACAAGTACGCCAAGTTTCATTCAAATTAAATCTGCCTGTTTAAACCCACAGGGCGATTTGGCGTAGAATGATCCTGCTATAGTTTAAAGTTGTCAGTCTACACTTTATGAATGAACCGTCTCTTTGAAATAACACACAGAAATTGTCTAAACAATTAGGAGACCTTTAAGTGAAAATGCCCAAATTGTGCCCTTGAATTTTCCATACGTTTGCAAACTACCTCTAACGATTTGCTCATGCAACCACCGCACTTAAGTCTATGCGTCACCTGGATTTGAACCCTCTCCAAAAAAGAACGCCAGGGCGCCCACTTTATCACGTCATCAGTGAGCCAGCCGTGCAAAAAGCTCTTCATCGGTGTGTCATTGGCAGCTGAATGTGACGTGTGTGAGAGGTAGGATGGGAATTTGGCCTACTGAATCTCCCTCGTCCCAATTTGGCGGGTGACAAGAGTGCGGCGATTTTAGCCTCCAACGTGCCCGATGAGCCCTTGAGCTGAAGTGTAATTTGTCAATCAGCCTGCGCACCCTCTTTGTTCCTTTCCCCTCGTTACTGTCAATTTGTAGTTATGCATTCTGTCTGGGGCCCTTAATTGTCTGCCTTTACCTCGCGTGTTTAATCTTCTCATCAGTCAGCTTCACCATTCCACGCTCCTTCCTGTCTTTTTTTTTTTTGTCTAATTCGTCTCGTCTTTACATCGCGCCCTCCGCGGCGCACTTAATGTCGGTTTGCTTTCCTTAAGATGGCTAATCCGCGGGACTTGTTAGGGCTCGGCGTGTACAAAGACCGAGCTTTCAATCGCAAGGTAAGGAGGATAGAAGGAGTCAACTGGCAAAGGGGCCGGGAAGATGATGGCAATAATGGAGGCAATTGTGGTAGAAGATGAAGATAAAAGCTTTGTCCTCCTTTTTCCTGCTGGGGCAGGAGAGGATTTTCCAAGGTAGTCTTCTACTTACATAGGTGGTGACCACCCACTGGTCTTCAAAAACTTAAGTGATAAAAAGCCTGGTGTCTGATGTATTGATGGCTGTTCTTTATGAAGGGAGAGGTACTGAGAGAGAGAAAATAAAATATTTTTCATTTTCTCCTCTGGTGTTGGAAGCTATATTTCTCAATGTTCCATTTTGATTGCACTTACTCTCCCATTGCTTTGTATTTGAAGAGCATTTTTGTCACCACTCTTCAGTCCGCACTGTATTCGGTGTATTTGTCCCCAACCAAGAATGAACGTGGGCACAAATTAAAGACTTGTAGAGTAGTACTTCCTTCTGAGTTTTCACTGTAATTTGTTGACACGACAGCATTACATATAGTGACTTGGTAGCATCTGTTGTCTAGGAAGTATTTGGCATACTTAAGCTACTCATATGCTAAAAATTAATTTCTAACGTATGCCCCTTCTTTATATTTAAATAAGGTCAATAGTGTTGGCTATAGGTTTCATATTTCCATGTTTGTTGTAAATGTTCTCCTATGGAGCAATAAAGTTTCTCTTTCACTATTTTCTATCACCGGAGAGATCTAGCTCTAGTTTACGACGGCGTATTAGGGCCACGTATAAATATATATATTTTTTAGAGGGTGGTGGCAATATTCAGAGAAAAAAAACTCGCAGCTTTTCCACTTTATAGTCGCAAATTTGCCACTTTATTAAGTGGCAAATTTGCAAGAAAAAAATTCTGAAGCTTATGAGAAATACACATAGCGTATACCCGGATGTTTGTGGCAATTCTTAACAGTCGGGCTTATAAATTTATAAACTTTGTAAAGTCACAAATTTGCCACATTTGCGAGTTTTTTCTCTCTCAGAATATTATCCCCCCCATCCCCCACGGAAAAAAAATATACATGGCCCTGATATGCTGTCATACTAGTTCACTGCCATGAGATGTGGAAATGGCTTTAAAATGGTGTCCACAATATTTGAAATTTAAAGGGCCGGCTCCATTTTGGCATTGCCTCTTCACTGCTTCCCAAAATTAAACATGGGCCAAAGAGTGCGGTCATCAAAAAAATATACTGTCTTAACCTGCCAAATCATTTCTCTCACACAGCTGAGTCAATCAACCCGCTCGAACATTCAGTCATTCCTTTTTGATTTGGGGAAAAAGCAAAGGGCATCGTTCAGTAAGTGTGAGTTATCACGATTACGTGTCAAAAGAGGCTTTCAAGATTCACATGAGATGCAAATTCATTGAACATTTTCACGATAAGCAAGGACAAATGAATAACAGAGTTGCCGTGATTCCGAGAGGGAAATGGCCAGTCCCTTCCAAGCAAACCATCAAAATAAATAACCGAATATTTTATGCACGCATCCTTTCCGTAAATGTTAAGTCCAGAGTAAACAAATTCTCCCAGCGTCCTCTTTTAGTTTCAGGTGCTGCATTTTAATGGGATTGGAAACAGCAGCTTGACAACAACAACAGCAGCTGCTTCCGTGTTTCACATTTTACAGACTAATGGAAGCAAAACACAGACGGTCTGTTTATGCGCCGGGCTCGTGCAACGTTCCCAGTGGAGAATGTTGGGGAAGCCACTTGGAAAATGTGAGATAAATAAGAGTCACTCTGCATTAAATAACGCTCTAATTTATGGAAACGCAACGTAGCGAGAACATTTGAAATATCTTGTTTGTCTTGGTGTTTTGCTATGATGTGATACAGTATGTTGTTGATATTTGCCCTCAAAGATGATAATACTCTAACCCTTTCAACTATATTTTCGTGATACCTTAACATTTGTCTAGACGGGTCTGTCTCCTTTGCTGATGCTTTAACGAGACATTTCCGGTGGCTCGCAAAAAAAACCTGTCAGATGCCTTTTAATGTCAGATATGTCATTTTCGCATTTGGTGCTTTGTAGCGGAATGCACACGCTGACAATAACATCAGTGAGAAAAGTACGTCTCCTCACAACAACAAATGAAGCCCTTCTCCTATGTCAGTAAAAAAGAAAAAGAAAAAAAAAAGTTGGATAACATGAACACAGAATGCGCTGAGAATTCTGCAACGCTTTTGAAAAGAGCATGAAAGGAAGCGTGCTTCAGTTAGTTAGCTGCACATTTAGTCTTCTAACAGGCCCACGAAAATGTGCAATACCAATTCGCATGTATAACGGAACGCGTGGTGTTCCACAAGGTTCAGTTCTGGGTAAATGGGTTTCAGACACTTCAATTTCAGACGCTCCACTAAATGCAGTTGTTTCTTACATCTCAGCGGGATGGACTGTTGTGTCGTTCCAATTGTGCAGCCTTGCATTTACAGGGTTAATGCACAGTCAACTTCATGTGACCTCAAGCAACATTCAAGAGTACATACAGTATGTGTATGTTACGCTGCTCATGTTTTCTCCCAGCTGGGCTGTGGAATACAATAATTGTGATATCATATGTATGTCACATCTGGGCATTATTAATCCTGAATTTAAATATACTGGATGTTGCATGTTATAGACAGCCATTTAAATTATGCTAATATATCGTGTGCAGCTTCTAAATCATTTGGGCTCATATCACTAGCCTGACATGAGGACAATAACATTCACCTCGTTTTGATGGCAACCCCTTAACGTCTACTTTAGTCTGTCTTCATATGTTGGATGAGCCAAGCAACAAGGGTGACATTTAGCTAAATTGCCTTGAGGGAACGGTCAACTGATTGACTTATTTTTTTTAATTAAGTGTTTTATAATGCAATTGGTGAATTCATCGTTTATGCCGTTTTCATGCCAATGTTGAATGAGGCCAATGTGAATGTAGCTCAACTTCCGTCAGTTCCCTCTTTAGACTGCATAATAGGAATGTAACGATATCCGAACGCCATAATGTGATATTAGCATGATATGAAACGACAATTAGGGAGGTTGGCGAAATAAAAAAAGAGGTCATGACACTGTAAAGCTCACGATATTGTAAAAAAAAACGACCTACAATCACGAGTAACACTTTACTCAATCACTGCCATTGACGTCTATAGACGTCAAAAATTCGTTTGAACTATTTATATTAGTTTAACATTTTTCCCCACTTTTGTTAACAAGAGTATTTTTTGTAATAGTATTAGAACAGATATAAAATCTGTGATTAATCGTGAGTTAACTAGTAAAGTCATGCGATTAAAAATTTTAATCGCCTGACGCCCCTAATTTTTAATAATCTTTTCCTTATAAAAAAAAGATCATTACAAATTAAAAAAAAATATATATAAGAAAAAGAAAAGACTATTTAAAAATTAGAGGCATCAGGCAATAAAAATGTGTAATCGTAATTAATCGCATGACTTCACTAGTTAACTCACGATTAAATTACAAATTTTATATCTGTTCTAAATGTACAAAAAAACAACTAGGTTTTCATTCTCTTGTTAACAAAAATGGAAAAATATGTTAAACTAATAAGAAATAGTTCAAATGAATTTTTGACCTCTATAGCTGTCAATGGCAGTGGATGAGTTCATATTGAGGCACTTACTAACTCACACACACATTTGTGAATTGAGTCAATTTAGGGAGGATCTCAAACGTGTTATGTTCGACTTCATCTGGCAATTAACGTGGGTCGTAAACGTAGGTGGCCAAAACATGCCTAATTAAAATTAAAGTGCACTAATCAACTGACCACCAGAGGGCGCTGGTACTGCACACCAAAAAAAAAAAAAGCCCAATCCAAGGTAACACTTTGCAGTCTTTTTCCCCATTTCTAATACAATAATGCATCTCTCTTGTTTTATGTCGTATTTATCTTCTGGACATGTCTTGCCATCAAGCTTTTCCCTCAACATCTTAGATGCAAACTCTACATCACAGCAACGGCAGGAGCCCGGGAGCATAACTTAATGACGGTCCATGTACCAGTGTAGTCTAAAATGACCCCCTTTGGAATGATACTAATAAATGCAAAGTGCCATAGAAGCACATAACAAACACACCAGGTTTGATTGCATGTAAACCCTCAAGTGTGTTCCCGTCATTGCTTGATGAAGCTCTTGTAATATCTCTGGCACATCGGGGGGTGATCAGGGAGTGACACACGAACACTCAGTCATCCCACAGGTGTCTTATCTGAGCACATTGTTGACATGTAAAACAGGGTCAAAAGGGACGCTTGCTGGCTTATTACATCAGCATCGGGGTTATATCAAAGATTTACACAGACATAGAGTGAAATGAAGTCACTGTTGGTGTAACGCTTCACCCGCCGGACTCCCACGCGGGAAGTTATGGGGTCGGGGGCTGTGTGAATGTTAGCGTGAATGGTTGACTGCCAATGAGTTCGATGTGTAGTCTGCCTTAAGGGGATGAATGCAGATTGAAATGAAATAAACAGTCATCCCTCAAAATGCAGTTGATATCTCCGTATCGGAATCCGATTTATTGGCCAAGTATGTTAAAACACACAATTTGCCTTCACAGTCACGCCCCGTCCAAGAAACATGGAAAGTAATGACCAACAGAGACAGAACAGGGAGCCTGGAGGTTCGCTAATTAGCGCCCTGAGTTTCATAGATGGGAAAAAAAGAAGGAAAAAACAACCCCCTTTCCATATTTTCTGTGATCTGACCGCTTATATCCTTAATTCATTTGCTCCCAAAAACATATAAATATGTTCTCCTTTAAATGTTATAAGTGTCCCAAAGACGTAATTATACGTTTTTAAACGTTTATTTTTATTTTTATGCTAGAGCATACAGAAGGCTTTGATGCACCCTTTCAACTGCAGAGAATGGTTGAAAAAATGGTAGTTATTACACAAACGTTATTACATGTGGTAGCAGAGCAAAAGAGATCAATCAGGGCCATTTAGAAAAAAAGCTGTTTTACTCACATTTCTAAATAGAATTGTGAATAATGATGAAACTTAGCTATATTCTAATGCTAATTACGGCAAAATGAAAAGAGATAGAAATTTACTTTTTTTTCCTGATGAAAGAAGAGACTCTAAACTTTCTTTTGGTAGGTTTCATGTTTTTTTAGCAATAGAACACAATATTCTGTGGGCCTTGCAAAATCAATCAAAATCCAGTAAAACATCTGGGAGCGAAGGGGGGTTACTTCAGTAAAAATGTCTGGGAGCGAATGAGTTAAAAGTCATACAGAAATTACATGATTTTTCTCACCTAACTGGCTACTATTTGTCACGATCCATGCTTCAGCACCACTGTCCAGAACTTTTGTATTAACTCCTGTTTTGAAATTGAATAAAAAAAATAAAAAAAAAGCATTTCATCTCTCATCCTGGTTTTCATCCCTGAAAACAGAAGTCCATCTCCTTCTCTTTTTCTTTGTAATAGGCTCATTTTGTCTCCTCTCTGCGCTCCCCCTCTCTTTTGTGAGTGTGAATAAAGCAGCTAATGGCGCGTGGAAATGGTGGCAGAGCTGTCACGTCTAAAGACAGACTCTATCTCTGCGTGGCATTATGTTAGCGAGACGATGAGAGAACATTTGCAACCTCTGATTCCCGCAAGGCTATTTGAAACATTAACGACAAGTTTATCAAATGCAAGATTTTAATTTGCATTAGTTTTAAATCTATCTATTAATTGATCTTTATCCGTGTATTCCTCAGGTCTACATCCGCATCCTGGACAATGAGTGGAACGTGTACAGGCGCTATACTGAGTTTAGGGAGCTGCACAACCGCCTGAGGTCCCAGTTTCCACAGGTGGACGCGTTCAACTTTCCGCCAAAGAAAGCCATCGGGAACAAGGTGAGCTCACGTGTTGCATGGCCAAAGTGTGAGTGAATGGTATACATATATATTAGGGCTGTCAAAATTAAAGCATTAACTGGAGATTAATTTAAAATCTTTGAAGTGTTTTAAAAAAATAACTCAGTTAACTCAGTACATTTGATAATGCATACATTTGTGGCGACTGGAGTCAAGTTGTATTTGACCATTTAAAAAATGCGCAGAATTTCACAAGTTGCTTCATGTTAAAGATTAGATAGCTCTTAATATGAATAGAAAAATGCACTGAGCTGTCACGGTCTTACAAATGCAATGATGCCATCTAGTGGCGGGAAAATTACTTCAACACAAATCAATATCACACTTGTTTTTTTTAAAGTACAGTACATCTTTTTAATTTGAACTCAATTTTATGATTATGAAATGACTATCAATGACTAAAATATGCCATATTTCTATTAGTTTAATATTTTCCCCCCACTTTTATGTTTTTTTTAATGAAATTTTATTGTACATTTATGGAATAGATATACAATTTGCGATTAATCATGAATTAACTATTGAAGTCATGCGATTAATTACGATTTACATTTTTTTATCGTCTGACACCCCTATTCATTTTATTTGTTTCTTTGAGAAGAATATAATTAAGATGCCTGTCAAGCTATTAGAACGGTCTTTTAATCTAAATACAATTTCTATTGAATAATTATACACAATTTCCAAGATTTTACTCAAGCTTTGTAGGGAATAGGAGTGAGTAGTAGAACCGCGATTAATTATGGAATATTGTGCGATTAATTAGTTAACAATGGATAGAAGTGGATATACTCTATGCTGATTGAAAAATAAGTGGCATACCTGCATACCCAACCCAGCACCAAAAAATGACCAAACAGGTGAGTTTTGCACAGCAGCACGTTTTAGTTTCTGCGTATGTACATGAAATTTGCTCTATCGAGTGGATTGATGAAGTATTGCTGGATGTTCAGTTTATCTTAACTGCGCACAGTCGGTATAATAAATGACTAGCTTTTGTGTAGCCAGTCATTCACATTGAGATGCTACATGCACAAATTGACACTTTGAGCGATGATGTGTCTGTTGCGAGTTGGGATCATTAAACAATAGCAGCCTATAAAAGGTGTACACACTGCAGTAGAAAGTAAGTGGTAATGAAATGGGGTTAACTACCAAATAGTTGCAAGAAATACATTGCTCATTTTCTGCATCTGTTCCGTACATTCTTCACGGGTTCCCGTTCCAGCCTGAGGTCCACATGGTCCTCCTTGTCAGCAGCCTTTTTTTCACGCCGTCCTCCCTTGTCCAACCTTAATTTGGTTCTGACCTGGATGCTCTGCTTGGTCGGATTTGAAGCCGCCATGGCCAAAAGCTGCGGTCAAGCTCGCCACCTTCAAAGACTCTCCACTTTCATGGCTGGAAACCGAAAGGAAGCGAGATAAGCACACATGCGCGCCGCGTGTGGCATGTGTGTGCTTTTTGGTACATGACCGCATGTGGCAGTGACCGCCGCTATCATTGTGTCCTTGAAAGCCCGCCCCTAAGGCGCATTTCACAGGTGGTTTGTGCGAATTATTGGTTTGCAACATCTGGAAGTCAGCAGTCAGGCCGCGTCTCGAAGTCGGAGAGGAGATTTGGCCACGCGTTTTTAGTGGACAGAAATATTCCCAAGCATGATTGAGGCAATGCTTTTTTTTTTTTCTAGGTAGATCTTCCTCCTCCTTCTCCTGCAGTCCACATGCTGTGTAAATCACCTCTCCCTTTGTATGCCACCGCCTTTGATTTTCTTTTATTTTGATGTGAGACGATCTTACATTGTTTCCTCACCGACACAGTTTGCTCTCCTTTTTAAAAACGCTTCAATGTCTTTACAAATACGCCCCCCCCCCCCCCCCACCGCCACTGCAACTATTTGTCCCACCTCCTCATCCCCCGCGTATCAAACAGCAGTTTATTTCCCAGAAGGCTGAAATCTTTCAACGCGGACTGTTATTATAACCCTCATTTTGGGCCACTCCTTGTTGCGGAACAAATTAGCTTCCGGCCAAAGGATGGGGTACACCATGGACCGATCGCCAGTTGATGTCAGGGCACCTACCATATAGACAACCATTCACACTCACATTCACATCAACTCATTTGCTCCCAAAAACGTATAAATACGTTCAAATGTAAATATTACCAGTGTCCCAAAGACGTATTTATACATTTTTTAATCCTAGAGCATACTTTGATGCAGCCTCTGAACTGAAGAGAATGCTTAAAGCAATGGTAGTCTTTACAAAAAAATGGCCAGCAGGTGGCAGCAGAGTATAAGAGATCAGCCAGGGCCATGTTGCAAAAAGCTTTGTGAATCATGATGAAACTTAGCTATAGTCCAATGCTAATTGCTGCAAAACAGAAACAGATAGAAATTTACTCTTTTTTTTTTTGATGAAAGAAGAGACTCAAATTTTTCTTTTGATAGGTTCATGTTTTTAGAGCAATAGAGCAGAATATTCTGCGGGCCTTGCAAAATCAGTCAAAATCCAGTAAAACAGCCGGGAGCGAAGGGGGTTGCTTCAGTGAAAATGGCTGGGAGTGAATGAGTTAATCATTATTATCCAAGGTAGCCTAAAATTGCTTTACATATGAAATGAGACCCCAAAGTAGGAGGGTTGTCTTTTTGCTAAACTGGAGTTTTTATTTATCTTATTAAATTTGCATTTCTAAAGACAATTAAATGATCCTACTAAAGCCTTTTAAGCAATTCTGAGCATGATTTTCTGAAAGTATGCTTTATCTGAAGATCACTTGGGCAATTATTTAATCACGAGCACTACTAATGACACTTTTCAAAGTAAATACCCTGTAGAAGCCGATTACTCACAGTCTAAAGATTTCAAATATTAATCACACAGTCACTTTTTTCCAAACTCCAGCAAAGTGCCTTTTTGGTGTCGCTACAGGTTTTTTTTTTTAATTCTCTTTGTAGCATGACACGTTTGTCCTCAGACTTCATTCCCTCACTTTTTTTTCCTTTTGATCACCATTGACCTTCCATGACACCTTTCAACAAAACATTCTGTGCAAAACTCACATTAAAAAAAAGAAGTCAGTGTTGTGTTTTTATGGAAGCATGTTGCGCTTACTTGCAGTACTCCTGTTTTTCTGATTAATTTGTTGAGATTATTTTTCTGCTTGTCAGACTTTTTTTCTTTCTTTCTTTTTTTTAAAGTTATTTCTTTCTGGGATTTTTTTTTTAAGTATTCAAAAAAACAATTAAAAAACAGAAATAAATTATTCAGAAAAACTGCAAAAAAAAGAAAAAAAAGAAAATAATTGTTTTTATGGAAGCATATTGCATTTACTTACGGTACACCTGTATTTCGGGCTAATTTGAGTATTGTTTTTTTTCCTTTGTTTTATTGAATTGTTTTTTCTGTATTTCAGATCTTGTAGATATTCGTTTCTGGGATTAAAAAAATTATTCTGAAAACAAATTCAGAAAAACAGAAGAAGAAAAAACTGAAATACATACTCAGAAAAACAGCAAAAATGTTTAAAAAACAGAAAATAATTGTTTTTATGGAAGCATATTGCATTTACTTACATTTGTTTACGTATGTTTTTCTGACTAATTTGAGTATTTTTATTTTGTTTTATTGAATTGTTTTTTCTGTATTTCAGATTTTTTTCTTTTCTTTTAAAAAAAAAATATTCAGAAAAAAATACTCAGAAAAACTGAAAAAATATTTTAAAAACAGAAAAAAATATTCAATAAATCACACATAAAAATCCTCAAAAAATACTCGGAAAAAAATTGAGATTTTGAAGTGAATGCAATACACTTAAAATATTGTTTTAGAAAAAACAAAACACTCACAGGTTACCAATTATAGTCGAGTTTGAGTCTGGCAAATTGAAAAACCAAGTAAATAGTTCCAGGGTTTATAAGCCTTTATAAACTTGGCGGTTAAGCATCAATGAGTTGGTCAAATGGTAGCTAACTTTTTAGCATTTTTTTTAAAAATCCGTTATTTTCTTATAATAACGTGCATTACACTTACTTTTGGCCTTTCTGCTTATTTCTAGTGCTTACTCACTTTCACAACATTTCTTAAGTGTTGCATATGCACTCCATCTAATAACTCAAAAATGTAACGTCAGGCTAGCGAGAGGGAAAAGCTCCCCAAGTTCTTTTATCTGCACTTTGAATATCTGCTCTTTGCTTTGCCCCGTGTTGAGGATACAGTACGCGCACGTCAACGCGGATCAGGCCGCCGTCTTCATCATGCCTGTTATAACGCACACACTTCTCAAGATGACTGACAGCATAGAGCGACAAAGCTAAAGTCGTCGAGGATGAAGTGGCACGGAATACTATGGAAACGGGTCGTGCACCTGACGCATACGAAATCTGACCTATAAATGCGCACGCACACATTTCCGAGCTTATCTGCGCTAACGCCTTCTCAGGCGTCTTGCGCGCGGCCATCCGGCTCTTCCGTTAATCTGCCGTCTTGTGCTGTGTCGGGACTCATCAGGAACTTGTTGGGAAGGTGGGGAATCGTTGAGGGGATCATGAAGTGGTTGAGGGTTTAATTGTAGGGCAATCATTTTCAACACTTGGTGAAAATTGCTCAAAATGTAGTATAGTATAATAGTATAGATTTGTGCAAAAAAATATTTATTCATATATTCTGCACAGTACCATTTACAGGCCTTTAGCCAATAATATTTGTACCATAATTTTACTTATTATTCTATAAATCCAATTCAAACTTGTGGGGGTTGTTATTTTTTTCCCCACTAAATCATCCATTTAATTCTCATTTGTTCATTATGACAATTTAGAATAGTGCTTCATAATGTGTCACCATTTTCTAGTAATATTTCAGGAAAAAATCTTTCGCTCACTATGTGTTTATTTAAAAAAAAAAAAAAATCCATGTTGCATTATTTGGAATATGTTTTTCTTTTTCTTTCGATCAGCAGTCTTGTCGAATTATTATTGAGAGGCTGAAATCAGAGGATTTGGGTGATTTGAAGTTAAACATTGGCTCTAAGTGATGACTTAAGTAGTCGTCGATTAATGTAGTAATCGATTACTTGTCGATTAATTTGGACTCCTCTCGCTGTTTGTGCTGAGTCTGTCATTCACGACAATAAAAATGATAGGGAGAAGAGTTTGCCACTGCAGTGTTTGTAAGTTACCAGACTAGCCAACCGTTAGCATTAGCATAGCCCCTTCTAGTTCTTCTTCTACTATTATTCGTTCTTCTCGGTCAGTCTTGGTGTACTGGTTTGGGGCGGGAGACTCACGATGGTGCTAAGGGCTGCTCGATTATGAAAAAAATGATTAATCATGTTTATTTTGGTAATAATTATTTTTTGGTACAAAACAAGAAAATGTGCACAAAAAAAAAAATTAAAGACAAATACATTTGATTGAAACACTATATTTATGTATGTTGCTTTTGGACCAAACACAATTTTATAAAATTACTTATTTTAAAATTAAAAAAATAAGTGCAAAGGAATAAACTCAAGTATGCGTTCCTATAAACAAACATGCTATACACTTTTTTCTGAATTGCCCTAGAATAAATAACAATTTCAATAGATCGCTTAAGTGCAAATTTTTAACTCAAGTATGCTCACTATAGAATTTGACATTGCAACATGAGTATTATTTAAAAAAAATATTGACAAATTTGCAACAAAAAAACCGGTATCATCATAGAATTTTTTTTTTTTTTTTTACAATTATACAAATTTTGTAATTGCGGAGTGTAATAATTGCAATCATAATTGAATTTTGATCAATTGCACAGCCCTAGCCACCGCTTTCTTTTTTCCCCCTTTATTTGGTCTCTCACATTTTAAAAATTGTTTAAGATGTTTAAAATCGATATGGTTGTGAAAGTGGTCATCATCTTCTTTTGCTTCTTGGAGGTTTGCCCGGTGTAATTAATACAGACCCAGTTTAATAATGTAAGATGATTCCTTTTGCTCCACTGGGGTTGCAGCCACGATAAGTGCTTTTCCACACAAGCTTTTGTTTTGTGATTATTATTATTTTTTAAACGTTAAATACACACTAAGAGTTATATTTTGTAATCAGTGTTGTTGTCGTATCGATCTGCGCTGTTTGCTTAAGTCCTCCTGCATAAAACATATTGTTTATGCCTCCAGCCTTCGTTTCCGAACCGGCTTTACGGTCCGACCCCCCCCCCCCCCCCCCAAATGGCCTTCACTTAAACACTTCCATTATTTAGAGCAGTTCTCCACGTCTGCACTATTCTGCGTGCGTAATTGAGGGAAATGAATTGTCTCACCGGTGGCCGAATTGACCTGTTTGCCCATGTATGAGTGGCCCCGGTGCAATTTGTTACCTTTTGCCTCATTTGTGCATCTCTATTGCTGATAATGAGCTTAATAACGTTCTAGCCTCGAACCTCCTGGTGCTTGAGGCCAAACTGTCCAGCTGTGAAAGTTGAACTATGCAGTTGCTTTATCTCACAAACGCTGCTGCTGCTGCACAAACTTCTTTGACTACACTTAACGAGCGAATATGTTTCCAGACTTGGATGACACTGGCCATCAATGTTTGGCCAAAGATATTTCAATTTATTTGAATTGGCTCTTAGTTTTTGAGATATCGAATTTTTTTTTTTGCAATTAATTGAGTGATAATGAATGTGTTTTGACAGTTTATAAAATGTCCTTAATGGCTACAAAAAGTCATTTTTTGGTGCTATTTTGCATAATTTTTGTTTGATTTTCACATGGAACACAATTTCGGCGATGAGTCCAAAAGTTGCTACATTTCCATATACCAATTGCTCTGAATTAGAAAAGACTGTTCCTGTCACCAACATCCAACATGAAACACTAATGCCGCTTAGTGGCTGAAAAATACATTACCACAACACAAATCTGACTAAATTTTTGACAAATTCACACTCCTTTTGACTGTTCAGTATATGTTTTCAACTTGATTTCCGGGTAATTCTGGGCTGCTGAGTCAAAAAATGACATCAACTTATTTCAATTGGCTCTAGTTTTTTAGACGTATATATATATATTTCGCAATTAATTGAGTGATAATGAATGTGTTTTGACAGTTTACAAAATGTCCTTAATGGCTATTAAAAGTTGTTTTTGTGCTAATTTTGCACAAAAAAAAAAGTTTTGTTTGATTTTCACATGGAACACGATTTACATATATAGGGCTATCGGCGATGAATCCAAGAGTTGCTACATTTTCATATACCAATTCATAAACCAAAAATAAAAATGTACTGTTCCTGTCACCAACATCCAACATGAAACACTAATGTCACTTAGTGGCAGAAAAGACATTACCACAACACAAATCTGACTCAATGTTTCACAAATTCACACTCCTTTTGATTGTTCAGTATATCTTTTCAACTTGATATCATACTTACTATAAAATTACTATATCAACTAGTTACAACCATATTTGTCCACTTTTATGTTAATTAACAAATGTATAAAATGTATCAAATCAAATGATTCATAAGAATCGCGATTCTCATTTAGTACGATTCAGAATCTATTTTATTGAAATTATTTTAGACTGCCTTGCCCTTGTTTGTGTGTGCCTCTATTGGGAGCGCTGTTCATGTTGTAAACGATTTGGTCACTTAGGGGCAGCTGACCGTTTTTGTAATAACTAACTTCTTCAAGTGCCCTTTTCAGTTCAGAGGCTGCATCAAAGCCTCTAGCATAAAAACAACAACAACAAAAACGTTTAAATACGTCTTTGGGAGCAGGGTAATATTTAAAATAGAACGTATTTATACGTTTTAGGGAGCAAATGAGTTACAGGAGAAATATTATGCATTTTTATTCACATCCAAGTGTTGGATATGTTTGTAAATATAAACATAATGGTTCAAATCAAGTAAACAAATAACATATTTTAGCCTTGACTTGTCTGAAAATTCAAACGTCTGATCGGCACCGATTTCACATAATCGGATCGTTACAACTATCTAACAAACAAAGTACTTTCATTTTAAAAATGTGACAGATGGCAGTTTTGGGGTTTGACATCCAAGTGTAAGATATGTTTGAAAATATAAAACTCCAAATCACATTTTGCTGTTTGTTTGTTTTGGTTGATCCCGTTTATAGAAGCATACTGAAGTGATCAGTCAATCACGCTCCTCGCTGATGATTCAATAATGAAATCTTGGCAGAAAGGCGTGTTTAAACAGGATAACTGTACGCCTGGCGGGATATTGAGGCAGAGTGGTGATTGCAATTACTGATGCTTATTGACAAAATAATGAAGTTGATGACTTAAGTATGCAACGTGTCTACGAATGAAAATCATTGTTTATCTTTTGATGGCTTCAATTCAAGCGATATTATGTCAAAGTCCCTGAAATGAATACGTTCTTGCACAAGTCTCATTTGTGGTCTGATTAACTCATCAGAAACTACAAAGTGAATTATTAACCAATCTTAGCATGTCGTCTCCATTTGTTACGTAACTCGCGTGTTCTCACGTTTTTTTAAAGGCAACATTGTGAAGGTCTTGTATGAGCGTTTCCCAATTGCTTGTGATGTGTTATGCATGGCCGAAAACCTGCGCGCTGGCGAGTGTTTACATACGGCGTGGACAGAGCAGAAAGTTCAGCCCCGCTACCCGCTCTCATTTTGATCTCGGGTCCAAATCATGGCTGGTGTTGATGTTCCAGTTTGAAGAGATGAATCCCCCCCACATGACATCCACAACAAAGAACGAAAAAACTGCAGAA
This sequence comes from Leptonotus elevatus, assembly GCF_054856555.1. Classification (NCBI taxonomy): domain Eukaryota; kingdom Metazoa; phylum Chordata; class Actinopteri; order Syngnathiformes; family Syngnathidae; genus Leptonotus; species Leptonotus elevatus. The sequence goes on along the minus strand of NC_141258.1, from coordinate 9,860,657 downwards.
TAGGCGCTTCAAAGTTTCCGACTCCATCAAAAGTCCACTCATTTCCTGAACTACTTTTCCCGCCTAAAACGTCTTGTTGCCGGGCAACATTAAGTTCTTCAGATGAGCTATCAGGAGTGTTTTTCCTTGAATGGCGTAAAGCTGCCAGGAAATCCACTGAGCATATGCGACGACGTCGGAGCGTCTTCTCCATCGACGGCGTCCCTTTTCTGCTTATCTGTGCTTATCTTTCCTCGCTCCGAAGTGACATCCAGCATTCTGTGTTTGTGTGCGCTTTTACGGGTGGGAATGTGCTCTCTTTCCTGCCGCATGGCCATTTCAAGGCCCCCGTATATTGGTGCGAGTCTTTTATGAGTCAACATCCGCTCTCCATCTTTATGAATGACTCGCTGGACCCTTTGTGATCTTTTCTGCTGTTGCCGTGGCGACGCGCTGTTTACGACGACGGGTCTAAAAGTGGGGCAAACATTCAGATACGTTATTGTGCACGTTCTTAACTCATTCACTGCCATTGACAGCTATAGACGTCAAAAATTCATTTGAACAATTTCTATTAGTTTCACATTTTTTTCCACTTTTGTTAACAAGAGTATGAAAAGCTAGAATTTTTTTAATTGTACATTTAGAACATATATAAAATTTGTGATTAATCGTGAGTTAACTAGTGAAGTCATGTGATTAATTACAATTTTAAAAAAATGAATCGCCTGATGCCCCTAATTTAAAAAAAAGAAGAAAAGATTATTAAAAATTAGGGGCGTCAGACAATTAACCACAAATTTGATATCTGTTCTAAATGTACAATACATTTTTTCTAGGTTTTCATACTCTTGTTAACAAATGTGGAAAAAACTAACTAACTAATAGAAATAGTTCAAATGAATTTTTGACGTCTATAGCCGTCAATGGCAGTGAATGAGTTAAAAATGGCTCAGTTTCTGCCCCTTATAATTTTTTACCAAGTACCCCTGGTTGAACCTATGTAAAAAAATAAAATTAAAATTAAAGTATTTCATAGTCATATGCTAAACCTAATGAACCTTAATGAACTCCTCCCACAGAATTGAGCCAATCGTCTTCACACAAGGGGAAAAGATTGCCAGGTTAGGAAAAACTATTGTTGAGAGCGTTTTATTTCGTTTCACGCTGTTGCTATGGCGATGCGCTGTTTGCGAAGACAAAAGATGCGGTTTTCATTGGTCTCAACCTGGGCAAATACTTAGCACTCACATAAGGCCTGCCGGAGACATTTATATTTTACAGAGTTCTTGTCGGATGTGTCAGTACCCCAACGTGGCCAGGGTTGCGAGAGTGCTCGCAGCTCTAGTTATTACTCTTGGTATTGTAGCAGATGATTTATTATTGAAAGTGTGTTGGCAACTCCTTGCATTACTGGATTGCGTGCATGCTTGTAAATTGTCAAGTAGAGATGCAACGATTAATCGATAACTAGGCGATTATCAACTGAATCGATAATTTTTTGATATTCGATGAATCGTTTCAACATCTTTTTTATTTGAAGTTGACCTCGACAGTAAATGCTCTCTGATTTCTGCCATCCTCCATGAAAAATGAATAATTCATGTATATTGTGTGCACTGTCGATTGTTCTGTTTTTGAAAAAAAAGTATGGCAATTCAAACGTATTTTTTAAATCCGATTCATGGAAGAAAAACGCACGGAAAATGTGCATCACAAAGTGTACAGTGAAAGTATCTAACCATGTTAGCAGTGCCTTTTAGAGGTTGAGAGCAACATACATGACAAGCTGTCCTCTCACATACGTGATTTGACTATCACATGTATGACGAACGGTGTTGCGGGCGTACGCTGACAGAATTAGGCCCTCAGATGTTTTCCTTAAGCTCTGCTCCGCCTACATGTTTAACATGTGCTGGCACCTACACTTGAAATGATGGACTGATTCGGGCTGCGTCATACGAGGATGGGAGGAGCCGAGGGATGAGTAGCGCTTAGCATTGCTGTTTGATGGAAGCGGATAGGTTGAGTTGAACCCGCGCCACATTGATTTGTGCCTGGCCCTCTCCGCAAGCAAGCACCTGGTTTCTACAGCGCTCGCTCTCCACGAGAGGATGAATCTGTCACAATGTCCATTAGGGTTATTACTCCTCTGACATCCATGAAAGCAGTCAGGGTGTCCCGTCATGTGTTGGTAGAGCATGAAACCCACACTGGCATGCGCGGCCTAATCTGACACATCAGATTTGCACGACTCGCGTGCTTGCTCTTCCCCTGGCTCCATCCTCTCTTACTTGTGTTGACAGTGAACCGAAAGCAATTCTCAAACTTCTTCACTGTCTTTTTGACCAGTGCGGTGAAAGCTTCCTGAAGAGTTTGATGGACATCTGCGTATAAAGATCAAGGTTATAAGACATTTTTCATTTTTAGTTTTAGTACTACAATTCTCAAACAACTGACCTTCCTTTTTCTGTAACTATGATATTAACTCATTCACTGCCATTAACGGTTATAAACGTCAAATATTATTTAACTATTTCTATTAGTTTAACATTCCCCCCCACACTTTTGTTAATACGAGTATGAAAACCGAGATTTTTTTTATTGTACACTTAGAACAGATATAAAATTAGTGATTAATCCTGAGTTAACTCATAAAGTCATGCAATTAATTACAATAAAAAATGTTTTTATAATCTTTTCTTTCTTTTTTTAAATCGCGTCAGGTGATAAAAATTTTGAAAAAAATGAAAAGATTATAAAAAAAAAAAATCATAATTAATCACATGACTTCACTAGTTAACTCACAATTAATCACAAATTTTATATATGTTCTAAATGTACAATATTTTTTTTTCTAGTTTTTCATAATCTTGTTAACAAAAGTGAAAAAAATGTTAAACTAAAATAAATAGTTCAAATGAATTTTTGACATCAATAGCCGTCAATGGCAGTGAATGAGTTCATTGAAAAAAAATTAAACCTTTTTGCTTAAACTCGACATTTGTCATTTCTGGAGAAATTGTGTTTAACTGGTTTTAATTGGTTAATATTAGGGATGCACCCAAATGAAATTTTTTGGCCGAAAACCGAAACGCCGAAAAAAGTAATCAAGTCAAGTATTAATTGGAATGAATGGGTAATTTTTAGGTGAAAAATGTTAAATTATGGGAAAACCGTATATTTTGGAATAAAAAAAAAAACTTGGTGTGAATTTTTGGAGTATGTGGAAATTGGAATGAGATGAATCGGAGGAAGGATTAGAAGCGTGTCAAAAAGTGGGAGGAATAAAAAAAAAATGTCAGTAGCGTGTGTGAAGGCCTTCAGCTTTCAATTGTAGTTGTAAGATGTTCGTTTCTGTTTTGTAGAAGCATTTTTAATTAATTTTGTTGATGAAAATATTTGTTCAATTTTAATTTTAGTTATTTTCGTGAACTATAATAACCTTGATATTGACACGAAACATGGTGATATAAGCAACATTAATTGGATTATTTCTTGATTTGTTTCTTTACAACGAAGACCTGAGGTGAAGCTAGCGAGCTAGCTTGTGAAGCTTGGAAACTGGACTTGAGCATTTGTGTTCTACTCGAGGAATCCGAGCCATGTGGAATTAAAAACAAGCACTCGCAAAGAAGATAAAAGCATTTTCACTCGAGGAGGTGCAAGTTCGTCTGCGTTGCGTTTATATGGCGAATTCACTGTGCAGTACTGGTTGACAGAAGCTAAAGCTGTTAGCTAAAGCTAATCCGTAGCATCTGAGTATTTTTCAGTTTTGTGTTTTTAGTCAAAATGGAACCAATAGTTAAAAAAAAAGAGGTGCAAATCAGTCCTCTCGTGTCATCGTGTGTTTAAGACAAATGATTCTATTACCTAGTTAAACCACGAGCTAGCTTAACTTTTAGCCTAACGAGACTGCTATTCTAGTATTGTCCATCCATTTCATATACCTCATATTTTGTCCTCATTGGAGGGCTATTCTAGTTTTACTTTTGTTCCTTCAAATGTGTTTATCCGCTTGAGGAAGAACGGGGTGAGTCGTCGACTTCATTGTGAAGCGGTGATAACCACATTCCTGTTGTCGGAATGTTTATGAATATGTTTAAATTGCAACTTTGTCTCAAAGCTTAAACACCTGCAAGTTTAACGAAGTCTCCCGGTCCTTTCGGTTGAGCATTTCTTCACGTTCCACATCCCCAGCACAACAAACGCTTCTTTGAAGAGCGTCTTTTGAGTCGGCCCAATGAAGAAGTGTCCTTGGGATTTGGATTGGAGATCAAAAGAAAAGCAGTAGTTTCAATTTCAATTCAGCTGGCGAGGGCTGTTTGTCCCAGTAAAACAGAGCCTTGCCCGGGCTTTGTTCTGAGCCTTTGCTGGACTACGATTAGCCATGCTAGCTCGGGCCATGTGGCTCCATGCCGCCGCCTGCAGTGCTTCTCACCATGAAGGACTTCTGGATGCGCTCGTTTCCTTTCTGCATCAGCAAGCAAATGGCAAAATAACCATAAATGTTTTATTTATTGTCTTAATAGGGAATTCCGGTCAGCACGGTTTGTCTTCGCATACTGTCTTTGAATTATTAATTTTTTTAATCAACACGGGTTTTAATGAAACTGCTTTGGTGTGAAATGATGTGTAACATTTAATAATCATTATTTTTTTTGCAGCTTCTTGGAGAGAAATAATATTAATTACATTGCCTTTAGATATACTGTACATGCATCACAATGCATTTGGGGATGTTCGATACAGTAGTCAACAATACCAATTACTGATGCCACTACTACTTTTGATGCATAAAATTGGTTGATCTCTTATATTCTGCTGCCACCTGCTGGCCGTTTTTGTAATAACTACCATTGCTTCAAGCATTTTCTTCAGTTCAGAGGCTGCATCAAAGGCTTCTGTATGCTCTAGCAAAAAAAAGGAAAACATAAAAAACGTATAAATACGTCTTTGAGAACATGGTAATATTTGGAATCGAACTTACATGTTTTCAGTTATATCACCTTTTTTTTGTTGTTTTTTTGTTTAAAGGAACCCTGAAAGTTTGCTCTATATTATTGATTTGGTTGTTACTAACATAACTGTGAGATTCATTAAAAAAAAACATTTCCAGTTTAATACATTTTGTAGAAACTTTATTTGGACATACGCCGCCATTGTTATTTACTCCATGCGTAGTGACGTAAAATGGCGGCGGCTCTCTGCCGAACAATGCGAAACGCTTATAAAGACAGCAAGGTAAGTGTAGCGTTCCTAAAGAAACAACATGCGATGGAGAGATTCACCCTCCCCCACGCATTTTGACAAGTTCTGACTTTGTCCAAATGCTCAGGATTTCAACTTCTCATTTGTAAAAATTATCAGATTTTTGTAGTCCTCCATGAAAGTAGACAAAAAACACACACACATTGCTTTCCTGTCAATTTTGGATTCATCTATAAAATAATCGACAGAGACTTGTCCAAATGCATCCTTATCACTTTGTCTTTTGTGTACGCATTGTCAGATGTAAATGCGTCTTCCCACATGCCCATTTTTTACAGTCCACTTCCCCGAACTGTGTGTGTCTAAAGGATGCCAAGTTTGTGGAGGAGAGGCGGAAGCAGCTGCAGTGCTACCTTCGTATGGTCATGAACAAAGTGATCCAGACGCTGCCAGACTTCACGGCGCGTCCCACCAAGGAGACCCTGCTGTCTCTGCTGCCTTTCTGTCTGTGAGTGGACACACACACACGACACGTGCTCTTTGATTTGTGGGTAAAACTTTGAAGATCATATGAACGGTGACCAACCTCCAGAACTCCAGTGCTCCTTTTTTTGGTCTCTATTATTTCTCATTTTTCTTCCAATGGCAATGCCGCATGTTTATACAACCACTTGTTGCTAGGCGAAATTCACAAGCTCACCGTGCTGCCCAAGATATAAATTGGTGTGGGGAAGAAAGAGCAGTAGGTTGTTCATTAAAATCAATATATCATTGTAAAATATTCAAACTAAAATGAGAGCTTGCTATTAAAGCAGAAGCATTACAATATTATTATCTAGTGGAATGGAAATGGAGCCAGAGGCCCCGCTAAACAGTCAAAGCACACAAGTCTCATTAGCTTATCCCATCGAGAGGCTCTGTAATTATATCTCTTTCATATCTTCAAGTGGAAATAGAAATGTTTCCGGATTGCAAACGGGGCATGTGTAAAATGAGGTATCAGTCATGTTCTCGACAAGGTCAGTTTTTTTTTTTATAAACAAGTAGAAAATTGGCATTAAGTTCATGTCGTTCTAAGGAAGAATGTTAAACATTTAGAGGACCAAAAGGTGAGTTATTTTTTGAAAATATATTTTTTGTTTTTTTTATCGCTCATTTACAGTGTAAAACTACAGTAAAACTCAAAGTCTTCCCATCCCTGCCCAAACTAAACGAAAATTTACATCAGATAATCTAAGATTAAACAAAAATTACAAAGTATGTACTACTACGGAAGCATATTTATTGCGTTCATTTGCAAAATAACAAACAAAAAAACGACATGTTTTTCTGAGTAATTTTTAGGGGGGCTTTGATTTTGTGTGTGTATTTTTTTATGTTTATTGAATTTTTTTTAAGGTTTTTCTCCCCCCCCCCCCCCTGCACACACACATTTAAAAAAAAAAAAAAAAAAAACAGGCAAAAATAATTTAGAAAAACAAGGGGGGAAAATCTGAAAAACTTTGGGGAAATACAAAAAAAAACCAGGGGGGAAAAATTGAAAAAAAAAAATCAGAAAAACAGAGTATTATTACAGAAGCAGATTTATTATTATTTTTTTTATATATATATTTGTTTTTCCTGTCATTAAAAAAAAATCTGAAAAGCTGAAAAAATACTAAGAAAAGTACTCACAAAAATATTCAAAAAACATATTTTTCCCAAGTGAATTCAATATGCTTCCGTAGCTTATACATCCACATAAACATCATATATGCACAAATGTACCATTTCCAATATAAAACAAAGTTATTTTATACATTATATATATTTTAAATGAATCGGCAAATTAATCTGTAATCTTTTTTTTTTTTTTTTTTTTCTGCCAAATATCGACACGGGCATCAACCTAAAAACAAATCAATGTCGGGCCTTAGGCATAGTAGTGAATAATGAAGTTAAGATCATGCCATCTAGAATGTGCACAACATCTCGAGACGTAAATATGTATTGAACTCCACCTCATTTGAATCATATTTGATGACATAATAATTTTACTGTAAAAGCCACCAGTTTGTCAAACACACAAGTTAGGAATTTTTCAAAATTTCTCTTCCATAAATTTTTGTCTTTGGTCTGCTAATGAGAGACTTCAAGTCTGCCGGCTTCTCTTATCGAATAGGCTTCATTTAAATGACCACCTCAAAAATAGATTGATTCTAACTTTCAAAAATAAAACGAGAAGCCACAGTTAGTCCATCCATCCATTTAGTGTTATCGCTTAATCTTTAATGTGAGGTATAGTAGAAGCAGAACTCAGATTGTTATACCTAATTGTAAAGTTATCTAGTTTCCAAAATGCAAATCGGTACCGGTGGAGGGAATCAGTGTGTGTGTGTGTGTGTGTGTGTGTGTGTGTGTGTGTGTGTGTGTGTGTGTGTGTGTGTGTGTGAAGTAAATTGGCCGAGAATTGCAACCATCCAAACACTATTAAGCAGTCCTGGCACTTTTGAGTTTAATCAAAGAAGAGTTTAAGGAGCGGTGGTGAGTGAAAAAAGGCAGGAAGCTGTGAAGAAAAGACGGAAAGAAAGCTTCAGAGGAGAAGCTTTTTATGAGAGACGTAAAGTTCTTCGCCTCGGACCTCCTGCTGAAGAAGTCGTCGCGCCACCTGCACATGTCGGCTTCAAAACCAGTTTTTTTAGCATCTTCACTGTGCGTGTTGTTAATACTTATCCGGTGACAGTGAGTTTGATTCAACTGTGCGGCGCTGAGATTCGACTGCGGTTCATCTGACGCAGATGCGAGATGAAGATATGCAAAAAATCTTTTGACTTTTAAGAGGAGTGAAGACACGGCTGATGTGCAAATTGTGTTAAGTCAGATTACCCAGACGGCATTGCGTTTGATGTTTCAAAGCTTATGATAAACAACATATACGGGGTTTCCGCGGGTTTAATAACAATTAAAAGTCATTAACTCATTTGTTCCCAAAAAACTTAAAATATATATTTTTTAATATTGCCGTATAAATCTGTTTATGCTTTTTAATGCTAGAGCATACAGAAGGCTTTAATGCAGCCTATGACCTGAAGATGTCGCTAAAAGCAATTATAGTTATTACAAAAAACGGCCAGCAGGTGGCAGCCGAGTATAAGAGATCAACCATGATGCAACAAGCTCGTTTCCTCAGTGTTTTGAACAGGTTTGTGAATAATGATGAAACTTAGCTATATTCTAAATGCTAATTTCTGCAAAACGGAAACAGATAGCAATATACTTTACACAGAATATTCTGTGGGCCTTGCAAAATCAGTCAAAATCCAGTAAAACAGCCGGGAGTGAAGGGGGTTGCTTCAGTGAAAATTGCTCGGAGTGAATGAGTTAAATGGGTTTTGCTAAAATTAAGGCCTTAATTAGCATTAAAAACATTGAATACAATGTCAAGAGGCATTAAAATGTAAATACAATTGATGTAAGAACATTGTTGTTTATGCTTTATTTCACATGCAATGTTGTGCAAAGGAGTCACGATAACACAATTTAGCGATAATGAATGAGATGAGAAAAATTGTATTGTGGAAATCGGTGACTAGTTGTAATTTACAATGAACAAAATGTCCTGGAGTCCACGAGTTGCTTCATGTTCCAAATACCAATTGCTCTGAATTTGAAAAGAAAAATGTACTGTCCCTGTTACCAACGTCCAACATGAAACACAAATGCCACCTAGTGGCAGAAAAATGACCACAACACAAATCTAAATGTTCACACTTTTTTAAAACTGTTTAGTATATGTTTTTAACTTCAAATTACTTACTATAAAATTACTCTAAATGGACTAAAATATGCAACCATATTTGTCCACTTTTATGTTCATTAACGAGCGTGGAAAATCCTTGAAAAAGTATTTTACTTAGATTTTTACTATTTACATTTAGATATGTGAGATATATAATTAAATATCTATATTTAGAACAGCGTTTACCTCATAGTTTTGGTTTATTCAAAAACACAAAACACACATTGACTCAGTCTTTCTGACCTGCTGCCTTGGGAAAACAAACATAACAAAAAAGACCTTTGTTTTGCTGTCAAGAGCCGTTTGTGGCCGTTCGACTTAAGAGTGAGGATGCAACCTTTAAATGTGCAAGATTAGGCAAGTGTGTGTTTGCGCATGCAAGACAGCGAAAACGTGGGAATAGGGAATAGTTTATCTGACATATACTATTTGCTATGCCCCGCCTCTTCCTGTCAATTGGATTGCAGCTCGTGTGTGCATGTGTACCTGCTTGCTGTAATTATGTTCCCCTGCAGTCAAATGAATAACATTTCGACGAGGGCGCGCAAAGCTGGTAATCCTGCTCAATATTCGGGTCAATACAGTGACAACAAGCTCAAGAGAAAAATAAGGCTAAAATCGGATTCAAAAGTTGATATACATATTTAGATACTTAATCCAATGTAACATAAAGAAGTGTCATTTGCAGGTCCGATTTACGTTTGTATGGTTTGTGCAGGTGTTTACAGTGTTTAATTGGCAATGTGATTTTCAGTGCTTAATGTGAACTCATTCACTCCCAGCCATTTTCACTGAAGCAACCCTCTTCGCTCCCGGCTGTTTTACTGGGTTTGACCGATTTTGCAAGGCCCACAGAATATTGTGTTCTATTGCTATAAAAACATGGAACCGAACAAAAGTCTCTTCTTTCATCAGGACAAAAAAAAAGTATATTTCTGTTTCCGTTTTGCAGCAATTAGCATTAGAATATAGCTACGTTTCATCATCATTCACATTACTGGTGAAAGACCTAGTTGCAACAAGGCCCTGGCTGATCTCTTATACTCTGCTGCCACCCGCGGGCCGTTTTTTGTAATAACTACCATTGTTTTAAGCGACTTATGCTCTAGCACAAAAAACATAATAAAACGTAAAAATACGTTTTTGGGACGATGGTAACATTTAAAATAGATTTTTTTTTTTGAATACATTTTAGGGAGCAAATGAGCGCACCCGCTTTTGAGAGTAAGTTTTTTGTTGTTGTTTTTTGCAGTTTCTCAAAACAAGTCTTACCTTTATTTAACCAGATTAAAAGAAAAAACATTGAGATCAAGATCTGGCCAAGAGGTCAACAGCAAGTCATTAAAACTGAGACTACACATACAGTAAATTTCAATAAATTAGATTAACTCGTTCACTCCCAGCCATCTCCTTTGAAGCAACCCCCTTCGCTCCCGGCTGTTTTACTGGATTGTGACTGATTTTGATTTTGCAAAGTCCACAGAATATTGCGTTTTTTTTGCTATAAAAACATGGAACCTACCAAAAGTCTCTTCTTTCATCAGGGAAAAAAAACCCGTCTTTGGGAGCATGGTAATATTTAAAATAGAACGTATTTATACGTTTTCGGGAGCAAATTAGTTAATTAATTAATTTGAGTTATTACTTACTTACTTACTTAATTAATTAATTAATTAAATGTAAAGGTTCTTCAATGAGAATGACTGTCAGTTTAACATTCACAGCAGGTCCGTTTGTCAAAGCAGCACTTTGCACTTCTGTTTTTGTGCACAAGGTGAAGGGTGACTGCAGAGCGACGGCCCTTCCTTACAAGATGCTTCACTAATTCACCGTCCTGTCTTTTCATTGCCGTCTTTCATCCCGATAGTCATCTGATGCCAGTTCAGGACACAACAACAACGATGGCGCTGATATATTCATTGCAGAGGGGTTATAGTTATGAAAGAGAAATTGGCAGTGTTAAGATCGCAGATATCTGTTGTGTCACTGACAGGCAAGTTATTTGAAGATTTACCTCAAGTGCCTTCACTTGGAAAAAAGCCAGCAACAGGGAATGGAGGCAGTAAACTCAGATGGCACCGTCTCCTCTTTTCCTGCGAACATGTCCAAAAACTCATGTTGGTCTAATTGACACAACTTGCCATCTAATTTTTTACTTATAGCCAGCGTTGCCACTGTTATCTTGAAAAAGTAACTTATTACTTTACTTATTACTTGCTTTAAAAAGTGACTTAGTTACTTTACTGATTACTTGCTTTAAAAAGTGACTTAGTTACTTTACTGATTACTTACTTTAAAAAGACACTTAGTTAAGTTACTAATTACTTGCTATAAAAAATAATTTAGTTACTTTACTGATTACTTTATTTAAAAAGTGACTTAGTCACTTTACTGATTACTTGCTACTGACTACTTGCTTTGATAAGTAACTTTGTGACTTTCCTGATTACTTGCTTTAAAAAGACACTTAGTTAAGTTACTAATTACTTGCTATAAAAAATAATTTAGTTACTTTACTTATTACTTGCTTTAAAAAGTGACTTAGTTACTTTACTGATTACTTGCTACTGACTACTTGCTTTGATAAGTAACTTTGTGACTTTCCTGATTACTTGCTTTAAAAAGAACCTTGGTTACTTTACTGATTACGTGATTTAAAAAGTAACTTACCGTAATTATTTTACTAATTACTTGCTTTAAAAAAACAACACTTTACTGATTACGTTCTTTCATTTTCTTTCTTTTAATAGCTACATTTAACACCTACCGACCACCCTGCTTAACATAAAAATGGCACCTGGTTTTGCCACTTAATTGGATGTGTGTTTTTAACCATGAAGTTAAAGAACAAAAGTTTGTTTTTATCCCGCTGAATATAAATTTGCTTCTGTTTAATAAAAAAAAATTAAGAAGACAGTCTTTCTACAGAATTTTCAAAACAAAGACAGTTTTTTTACTTGACATATTAACTATTATAACTATTAACTAACTATTATATATATATGCAAAACTCAACATTTACAAACATCAACAAAAAAATCCATATTAGAAGGCGGCCATTTTGCAACTTGCTGTCGAGTGAAAATGACATCGCAGTTGCTCAGGTAGCAACCAATCACAGCTCAGCTTCAGAAAACAGGTGAGCTGTGATTGGTCGTTGCCTGATCCCTGAGCAACTGGTCGTTGCCTGATCCCTGAGCAACTGTGATGTCAAAATGGCCGCCACCTGAGATGGATAAAAACGGCTGGATTTTGCTGAATAACTTTAAAAGAGCATTGTCCTTTTAATTAAGCAATTGTTGAATCAGATCTCAAATGGAAAGTTGACAGATTATTAATGGAAATTACACTTTGGAAATAAAAGTTGTTGAGTCAGGTACTTATGCTGATTCAAACTCAAATTGGCATGCTGGTTCCAAAATTGCTGACTTTTTTTTTCTAGTACGTCAAATTTTTTTCTCCACAGCTTACCCACCAGATAAACAAAATTCCACTTATTAGCTGTAGAAAGACTGTAGTAAAAGTAAGTGATCACAATTGGACTCATCTAGAGCTGCGTGGCAACTTGTTTGTTCAGTTACAACTGAGACAGTCTGGTGAGAGATTTGTGCAGTTCCCAGTTAGGTCAGTACGATCAATATATTTTTCTCTTAAGTTCTATTTAGTTTCATGCAGTTTTTTTTTACATTTTCAACGCTAACTATTCCATCTTAGTGTTTTATTTGCATACATTCACATTGATTTCATGTTTTTCAAGAACGATCTATATGTCAAAAACATTGTTTTGACTCAAGTCTAAATAAATAAATAAATAAATAAAGTGTCCCGGCAGGACAGGCGAATGATTCGGTCCAGCAGATGCGGCGTCAGATGTTCATTTGAATCCTCTTTTCTAGGGATGCACCCCAGACCAACGACGGCGGCGGCCCCAAGACGCCCCGCTCCAAAACGTCATCCCGCTTCCCGAGATTGGGTCGCGGCCACCACCAGGAATCCAGACCCGAACCCCAGAGTGGCGACCTCTAACGCCCAAGACTTTGAAATCATTTTCATGATGCCGGGGGCGGGGACGGAAGACTTTGCGGGGCATCTGACATGACTTTCTGGCCAAGTCTCAGCCAAGGCGATGGGAGCGTATATTTCAATCTATGCGACGCCTCATGGGAAGGATAAATAACATCCAGGAGGCTTGGACCAAATCACACAGCACCTCTGACCTCACTAAGAGACAAACGGAACTGCCACTATGATGAGATGCTGGCTTTTATTTCTTACTATGCTCATTTTTGTAGTGTCAAAGTGTGTGTAGTCACAGTGCCTACAGTGTATATTACAGCTGTGTTGATAGCTGATATATAGCAAGCGATTCAGTGTGCTTACTCGGTCTGCTTTACGGTGCCATTACATTTGAGCTAATCGTGATTCACAGTCGGGCAGATTCGTTCTGGCTTTCCCTGTGTGGAGTTTGTCTGCTTGTTTTGGGCATTATGCATCAGGATCTACACCACTGACTCAACAAATACACGTGATCAGACCCAAGAATAGTCACCTAATTAACCATGCCGTTGATTTGCAGGTTTACGCCACTACAAAAATCCCTGGTTTAAGGATTAGGGCTAATGTTTCCTAGCCGGATTTAACATAGCGGTGCGTCGCAAAAGAATGTCATAATGAAAACGAAACACTCGAAGTGAAGCGGAGATGCTCGTTAGGAGTGCATGGAGAGCACCCGTGACCCTACAAGTGTGTATAAAAGCGGCTCATACATATGCAGAGCTCTTGCAAGACGAGGACCCGAAGCTGAGGAAAACAACGAAATTAGATTGATCTTTGACGCAAATTGTCACATTTTGTTTCGAGAGACTTCGCTTGGCGTTAGCTGATCAATAAAGACGAATCAGATTGGAAAGAATGTTGCTTTTTGTGTGTTTGTTATTATACTCTTATATCATTTGTCTTGTGCTATAAGAGCACTATTATATTATATTACATCTTATAATATTACATATTGTCACTGCTATGTGAAAAACACTTATGTACTTTTTATTTTATTTTATTTTTTACATTTTTGGAATGTCTGCATTCAGTTTCATCCCAAAAATTTAAAAATAATTAAATTGAAAAAAATTGACATACGTGTTTTTCACATAGATCATCATTGATTCAACAATTATACACTCTAAAACAGTTGGGTCAAAACTAACCCAACTATGGGTCAAAAATGGACCGATCCTCTATTTGGGTCGATTTGACCCAACTTTGAGTCAAAAAATGGGACTTTCAGTGTTAAACAATTCATTAATATTGGTCGGGGGGGGGCATTTTGTATTAAACAACTCAGAAAGTTGGGTCAAATTCACCCATAAAGTGGATCGGTCCATTTTTGATCTATAATTGGGTTACTTTTGACCCAACTGTTTTTAGAGTGTACCTTATGGAAAGTAGAAAATACATTATGTTTTAGGTAGTGCTCTTTTAGCACAAGACAAATATACAGTACAAAAAAAAAAGAAGTCATTTGACATGACTCCTTCTTGTGACTGTCTCAGATCATTCAACATTTCTAAAATTATATTGATTTTCTTTCTTTCATTTTTGTTTCTGGCATTTCAAACTTATGAGCACATCCTCAGTGATATTGTAAACTTTGATATGATTTACTGCCCAATTCCTATGGACATAAGTTGTCACTTAACGTTGTTGATTCCACCATTTCACTGTATGGAAAGTAGAAAATACATCATATTGTCGTTACTATGTGAAAAACATTTATGTATTTATGAGTTCCTTTACGCTGAAAGACCCATGTCTTGACTCAAAGTTAGGTTAAATCAACCCAAGTAGAGGATCGGTCCATTTTTGACCCATACTGTTTTTAGAGTGTATAACTGTTGAATCAATGATGTTCAATGGCAACGAATTTCCGTAAGAATTTGGTAGTAAATCATACGAAATGTTACACGGTATCACTGAGGAAGTGCTCACAACTCTGTAATGCCAGAAATAATAATGAAGAAAAAAATCAGCTATTCAATTTTCAAGCTTCTGAATGAACTGGGCTGACTTGCAGACAGTCACAAGAAGGAGTCATGCCAACTCAATATTGACAGAACGACTTTTCAGGTGAGCTGTCCCAAGTTTTTAACAGGATTGGCACAACCATTACAAAGGCGACGACAAACCAGGCTGCGGTCTTCTTGGCCTGTAATTCCCTACTAAAAGGTTCCTTAGGAATACAAACTGCTCAGCCATTGCAGAAAAGCCGCTTGTCTAATGTGCTATATATACACTTGAACTCACCAAGAAAGAAGGATAGAGTCGGAGTGAGTAAACATGATGAATAGTCATCGGAGTCACGTTACTGTGTGTTATGTGCTTTTGTGGACTTTACATTAGTCAGCTTTGCAATATTGGCGCGTACCATACACCTGTGTTACTATTAATGTTCATCCTGTACCCACATGCTGCTCTGCTGCGCGTGAACATGTGTATTGTCTACTATACGTCACTTTGTGCATTCACCCATGTTCAGGCATCGCTATAGTAGTAGGTACGTACGTTAAATGCAGAAAGCAAGCGCCGCGTCTTAACCGTGTTGGCGTCGGTGCATTTGAACTCTATGCATAAATCTATAAAAATGTATGGATTCTGTAAATGACATCTCTGCCGCATCTGAGGCCCAGCATGCATCTGCTTGCATCTTCACTCATTATTCATCCTTCACTGCCTCACAAAGCTTTCATTTAAACCACGCTGCCTTTATGTTAGGTTTCTGTTGGACTTGCAGGCCGAGACGATGGAAGTGTGAAGGCAAAATGATCAGCGGCTGCTGACCAGAAAAATTGTGTTACAAGCTGGATTCAGGATGTTGATGGCCATTCCGGCACTAAAAGCAACACACTGACAGAGAGCTGAGCTGTATGGAAGTCATTCAATGAGTCTGACTTGTTGTTACACATTTCCAGATGAATGATGTGGCTTTATGTTTGTTTTTTTCCGGGTTCACATTGTGCCCCCCTTTAACTCATTTTGTGCCATTGACGGCTATCAACGTCAAAAATCCGAGTTAAAATGGGCAGAGCTTGAGCCTTGATTCCACCCTAAACTCTCACCTTTTATGTTTTTCTTTGTTGTTTTTCCACCTAAGAAACTGGGGGCGCTGAAAGGTGAACTGTCAGGCTTCCCGCATTGTCTCCCCCTGTTGGCCAGTCTCGTTTCTTGGACATGTTGTTGTAGGAATCAATAAAGTAATCTGAACATATGAGAGGTATGAAAATGACTTGTCATTTTTAAGGATATTCTAGGCCTCAATTGGGAAAGGACTCATCAAGTGGTAATAAAAATATTAAAAATATTATTAATTCATTGTGTAATTGAAGATAATAGCAATTGCAGAGTCTGGAGGCTTTTTTAATCAGGGTTTAAAAATGTCTAAGCTCAATAGGGCGTCGTGCTGATTAACTGTTAAAGAAGAATTAAATGTAAAACTGTGTCAAGAAAAGGTGGAACGTGCACACAGTCTATTTGTGCTTCTTTTCTATTTGACTTCAAACATGATCGACTTAAGATTTTGAACCATCACCGTGCTTGCGGCAACAGATTTGCAATCTTGGATCGTTCTTGTCCACTCTTGTAGCACTTTTTTTTCCTTCTCCTCGGGCACATAGAGCTTTATCTTGGCTCTTTTATTTTATTTCTTTTTTTCTTTTTTTGCACAAAACTGAACGTAACGACCGAGCTCTTAGCGTCGCACGGGTGAACATCAAGAGGACAGCGGCTCCTAGTTTAAACAAGGTCATTGTATAAGCAGCTTTGCTATCTGAACAACACACAAAGCTGGCCTGCATTTTTAAAGCATTTTCAGATAAAAAGCCAAGTGATGTCTCAGATAGCCAATAAGCACCGCTGTACAGTATTGGACATCGAAGTGAAAAGCTAATGTTCCTAAACTAGCTAAATGCGTTTTCCTTTTTTGCATTTTCCTTTTACATGTTTAAATTTAGGATGTGACATTGGCCTTATTTTATGGTATCCAGTACTCAAGGAGGCTAACAATACCAGCCACCAATACTTACTTAGCTCCCCCCCCAAAAATGACATTAAGTCCTCCTCAGCACTAGGTGGCGACAGTTTGACACATAGGAAAATCATCATCTGCGTATTTGTTTTCAATAATTTTTTCAAAACAAAATTTATATTTGTAGAATAAATATTTAAAATTGCATAGGGTTAGCGCGCGGCACAATATGGTTTCCCCCAGGGGGATGTTATAACTGTGAAACCATAAATGTATAATAGCTTCATTATCATACATATACGCAGCAAATTAATATAACCTGTTTTGAAATCAGAATTAAATCATTGTTTTGTTTGGTAACGAAATTAGAATGTTCACGATATCAAGTGGAGACAAATTGTAATAATAATGGAATTGTGTTTGACATCTAAAAACGGGATAAGCGTTATAGAAGATAGATCGTGGATGGATACATTTTCTCTCCGAGAAAATTTTTTTTTTCAACCATCCCTATCGTCGTCTGCATTATTTGTATCCCAGATTGCTCTTGATCCCCCTGCTGCGGTGTGAGCCGCACCTGCAGGTGTTCTCATCACGCTTGCGGTTTGATCAAAAGCGCGCGCCTTGGGCAACTGTGAGCGCCCGTGATAGTTTTGTGATGACACGCGCGGCGGGAACACTTCAGTCGCTGACCTGCAGGAAGCGATAAGTAAACAAAGTCAAATGAAAGGACAAAAACAAAGCACACTCGATAAACAAGGGAAAAAAAAGCTTAGCCTCTGAATTGTCTTGGAACGAAAAGGCACTTTGCTGTACATGTTTACCGTTATCAATTCATGAGAAATTAGCATCTCCCCTAGCTAATTAAGTATGGCGCTGCAACATATTGTAATTATTTAAGGAATAAAGCATACTGTTTACAGCATTTCTCTATGTTCTTCTAAACTGACAGCGGATTAATTAACAACGTAAGGTACTTAAACTCAATCAGTGAGCATCGTTGAGCATTATGGGCCAGGTTTGTTCCGCACTATCAACACGAGTCAGTCGTCGCTAGGCAAGCTGATGTTTCACCTTCACGGAGTGCTGGACTTCTTACCTCTTAAGTGTGGAAGAATAAAGATGGCTATAGATATATAGTAAGCGAATGGAAGAATGTTTTTTTGATTTACGCAAATGGGAGCATGTAGCTAGCTAGCTGCTATGCTAACTGGTCAAGAGCAACCTTAGGTAAATAATAAGAAAATACCATGAGAAACAGGGCTGTGTTGTTTTGGGTGACACACTCCATTATGATTCAAAACATTTAAAAAATATTTTTTTGAAAAAACAGAAGAGAAGACTTCATTTCTGCTGAGTCATGTAGCTTACTTTTGTCTCTTTTTTTGAGGTGCTACAAGTTTTTGTTTATATGAATGCTCAGAGAAAAAAAATGGAGTATAAATCAGTATGATATGAACATAGGTCTGATAAAAAATAAAATTAAATAAAAAAAAACGATAAGGAAGACATTAACAAAATCATACCAAAAGAACTGACAAGTTATCAAGAGGGAGAAAAGAGCAAAAAACTAAACATTTTTTGGGGTGCTCAAGTGCTATTTGGTATTTTAAATAATACTGTATTTAGGAATTAATTTTACTACATTTTGTTTCAGGACACCTATTTCTGTATTTGTGTATGAAAACTGAAAATATCCTCCAATTCCAAAATGTCTCATATTGCAATACGAAATCTTAGTCTGGCACCCCCTGTTCAGAACCTAAGAAGATCCATTCTTGCAGTCCACACATCATTTTGCTCTTTTTAACCACAGGTGATGTGAACTTTACTTGACGCAACAGGAAGGCGCCGCCGATCAATCTGGAGTAAATTGAAAAAAGATGAAAGGGCTGGCTTAAAAACTCTGAAGTAATCAATTTTCCAGTGAGGCGTTCAAAGATTCCACGGCAGGCGAGCCGGTTCGCTTTGTGTCTCCGTCTTCGTTGGCAAAAAGGAAACATATGTGCCATTTTTGTTCCATCTTTTGAACAGTTGTCTTAATTCTCTTAATAAATTCATCAATCATGATCGGGGGTTATAAAAAAAAAAAAATCCTCAAAAAGTGATAGACCTCAACCTGGTCCAGCTCAAGGATCTCGACTGGTTAGCACTTCAACACATTTTACTCTGCAATGTGAAATAGACAATGACGCATGGACCGGCCCCCTAAAAAAAGTGCGGGATCAGCAACATGTCAAGGGCGCAATAGAAGAATAGACTATTTGTGCTGCAGAATTTATGTCCCCAGCATGAGATGTCCGGTTTAAATTTGAGAGCGGCTAACATCAGAGTGAGCAAAAGATTAGTCTGTAAATGTGAGAAGGCTAAGCAGGATTTCTCGAGGTGAGGTGAGGTCAGTGTTGAGATTCCTCCACATGACTCGACCCTGGACCTTTGTCGTCGTCCGCTTCCAGGAAACGTTGCAAAATGTCTTGTTGTTGAACTCCTCAAGGTTGCCTATTGTCCTCCTCTGCCTCTTATTCCTTGTGAATTCAACTGAAGGGTTCGATGTGCTGCGCGTTGGAGTGCTTCTTCAGAAAGGGGGAAAAGGCCAAATGATTAGACAGAAGAATGGATCCTAGTTTCCAAGAATGAAAAAGTCCGCCTTCAAATATTGTTTTATCGCTACGGTTGAAAACAGGTAAGCCGTGACGTTCGCAATGCGAGCCCGAAGGCACTTAAGCATCAATTTTACAGGACAGCAGAGGGCGGTAGAGGACAAAATGGCGGTGGCCTAAGATACAGTAAAATTGATTAGTGGAGGCATATAGAAGACACCGGGTTGTCTTCTCCTTTCCCATTACTCCAAGACTGGACTGGCTTATAATTAATGGTGACTTTTATTTTTAATTTGTGTGGTTTCGATCATAGCACTCGATTCACTGGTCCTTAATGCAGAGTAGCCACTGCTCAGTATGAAGAAGAAAAGTAATACCCGAGGCAGGTGTCACAGAAAAACAGAGGAAGACCGTCTGCGACTTGTAGCGTGCGATCATAGCACATTGTTAACCGCGTCTGACACAGACCCATTTGATCCGGAGCGTGTCAGCTGATACCTGCCGCGCGATGCAGTCAAAAGCTACGGAACAATCCGGCAAAGGGAGCTCGGATGCTTTTGTCAAAAGCTCTTTTCCACTTGTTGCCTTCAAGTCCGAAAAGAAAAGCCTTTCAACGTTCAGTCTTTTCCCGCCAGTTAGGGTAACGTTAGCAGTGGCTCGGACTCGTCTGGACAGCGTGATTTGAACCCGTGCAGTGATTAAGAGGAGGCGCGGGAGGCGGAATGGGATTGTAATTGGACTCTAAATCATGGCAAGAGATGTTTTACAGGCAAAACTAATGACCCTTTAATAGATGTGATGGTGTGCAGTGCAGTGAAAAAAAATAGGATGGCAGGACTTGTAGACTGTTTGTTGGAACCAAATAGTTTGGACTATAGAGTGCAAAGTTGTCTTATTGTCTTCGTCTTCTTTTTAACCCCTTTTTGATGCTTGTCTTCTTTTGCTGCAAGCAAAGTACAAACAGTTCATACTATTGAATCACTAGTCAATCTGGTTGCGTTATTTGCTTTAGCTAATGCTAAATGCTATGTTGGTTGACAATTCAACAGCGCTAAACAAACCAATGCACTCTCCATTATGCAACCTTTTTTTGCTCGATCACGGCAGCTATCGGAAGCTAGCTGTGCTATTTACCTCACGACGATCCCGCATTGTAATAGTGGAAATGTGTCTGCAGAAAAGTTAAGCTTGCGTTGCTTCTAACTAGTAGTAGGACTGCAGTCACATGATTCTTAAACACAGAAACAGGAAGTAGTTCTCGTTGCGGTAAGACAAAAACGCCCCTGTCCGCGATTAGTCGAATGAAACGCTGTGACATCTGCGTGATTGATGGCCCAAATAATCGGTTTGCTGACTCGCCAAAAAATCGGGACAGGACCGGAAACGGCACATTTAAACCACGATTGGATCATTTGTTAGGTATTTCAGGCACCTTGATGACATGAACTCCAATGTTTTGATAGACAATTTTTGATCTGTTTCTACATTGTATGAACTCTGGACAAGAGGACGAAAGAAACTAAAAGTTGAAAAACTGGAGATGAAGTGGAGTGAGTAAGTAAGATTACAAAGCGACCATCACGCAATACGTCCAAGTGGATCCATCTTGTATGCTTCCAGTCAAGGTTGCCTTCATCTGTTTGTTTTTTCTTTCTTTCAAGCTAGTCCTTGATGTGACGTGACGAGAGATGGCGGAAGTTGAAGGGGACTGATTGCGGAGGACGGGCGATAAAGCGGCGTGTGGTCGCGAACATGAAGGTTGACGCCATCCCAGGCAGACCGCATACATATTACTGTCAAACAGGTGCATTCCATGAATGTATAATGCCGCGTTGCTGCATATGCGAAAAGATGCCCTTCATTTGTCAAACATGAACATTTGATGGGATTGCACAAAGTCCTGGCTGAAATTATTTTGTGGATGAAGGGCAGCACAATTGCAAAGTTGAACCAAAGGAGTGATTATGGCTTCTTAAGGGAACTGCTTGCTTGCGTGGTCTTTCCAAATGCCAGCAAATTGTAGGTGCCTTATTGACTGGCCCAATGTCTGATGCAGAGGTGGCAAATCCAAGTACCAAAAACAAAAAACCCTACCACAGTTTTAGCTTTAGCCACAGGTGGCCCCCGTTACTATTGTTACTGGATTGACAAGTTGAACCCTCCCAGCCCTCCACTCCCACCCGCTGCTACTTTAAAATCACTGTACTACTTGTGCGATGCAAGAAGGTGACAGAATCGCTGAGTCATAGGTGCAATCCTCGTGATTGGGTGCCCGGAAAGATGCTATGCTAAGCTGTTGATTATCACACCCTTTAGAACTGTAGATTCCTTCCTCGCCAACGCACGGCTTCCCTTGCGTGCGGCAGGCGTCTGCGCTTCTGTGCGTTTTTGTTTCTATGTATTATTTAAGTTCCAGGCGAAAAGGTGTGAATTTTATTGTCTGTTCATGTGAACAAATGGTACGTGTGAACGTGCGCATGTTCTTGCTAATTACCTTTCTTCACAGTGGCGCCTGCTGCTATTTGAGAGGTGGAACATCACGCTTTCTCAGGTCGGTCCTCGACGCGGCACCTAGTCGCCACAGGCTTTCCACACGTTTTCAATTTGGACGACGTCTGCTTGTTGGGTTCCATTTTGAGCAGGTTGCGACTGTTTTGCATAACAAGTGACATTCTCGCAAGTACCGCGCAGGTGGCAAATATTTCTTGGATGCTCCAAATGAAATATGACTAGCGACAGCTATTGGAAAAAAGTAGAATCAGTGAATGCTTGGTTGTCTTGGTTTTTAGAGCTGCCACACTTGTTTTGGATTGAATGTGTGTATTAGCCAATAGCTATTAACTCTTCAAAAGCGCTACTATTGAGACCCAGACAGCTAGACAGCTACCCCAGAGAGTCTCTCAGTCCAGGAAGAAAACAACACTTCACATTTTTTTATAGTTCTGCTTAATCAATTTTAACTCATTCACTGCCATTGACGACTATAGACGTCAAAGATCCATTTTTAATGGCTTGGCAGTGAATGAGATAAAACATGAGCAAGGAGAATATCTTCCTATGGTGTATATATATATATATATATATGTATATCCTAATAAGATAATGCAAAAACAGATGTGGTGCCCCCTAAAGATGCTTGAGGGTAGTGCAGCCATTAAACCATTAAACTCTCGTCACCTTCAATTATTTAAATAATTAATTGATTGATTGACCTATATTGATGTTTTCAAAACACTAAAGTGTCCGCCAAAAAGTGCAAGCTTCAGGTTGCGTCTTTCGTTCCCAAGTTCATGGATGAGCTAAACTCGATGTTGACCACATAAGGATTTGCTATTGTAATTTTTTTTTTTAAATTGGTCCCGCCCATTTTCCAAGCAATTATCTGTCTAATCTTTCTGGGACATTCGATAGGACTGTTCAAAAATTGAGTCTGATTATCTTACTCATGCTTTAGACTACAAGAAGCAGAAGACTGAAAGCTTTTCCAAAAAAAAAATCTAGATTCAAGCAAATTTTCTGACAAACACAAAGAAGCTATACCTGAAATGACTGTATGTTGAAACAAAAACACCAGTGCATGTTTCTAAACCAAACATCTGATTCGTGAGCTCAACAAAGGCACAAAGGTAAGCCCATGTTAGATTTATTTATGATTGATTTCTCATTTCATACTCGCGCCACCACAGCAAAATGCCCCCACATCTTGTTTCTGCACTGGAACAAAAAAGGGCCTGACCCACAAAGTTGGAAGCATATGGTTGTCCAAAATGCGAGATTCATGGCAAACTAGGGGCTCTTGCTAAAACCCTGGTTGATTGATTGTTGTTTAAGTGTGTGACTCCACACTCAAGTAATATACATTTTTTCCCAGGACTTGGGGTTGCTTCAGGCCATGCCAGTGAATTATTGTTTCCCCCAAACGCTCCCGTGATTCCCTCTGGCTTGGCTCGTGTTGTAGCGCGACTGCGCGATTGTGTGTTTGTGTACAGAGAAAATAAAAGATGGAATGAAGTGCGACTGAGAGAGCGACAGGGAATAAGTGATTTTGTTACTAATGATCCTGGCAGCTTCCACGCCTCCGCTGAGTTGCGGCGCATTTTGTAGCGGGAGCAATTAAAATGAGCTGAGGTGCCGAGGGTATCTCCTGTTTGTGTGATCTGGATGATAGGCGTTGCTCCGTCTTGTCTGTACTGCAACATGCCGCATTTCCGAGTAGCAGACGCATGCGGTCAAAGACGATTCGTTAGCGGACATGTCAACAGGGACAAAGCCGTTTAGTAGACACTGAGAAAATTTCCAGGAAAAGAAAGCATTCTGAGAAAGTCCTGAACCGGTGGGAGGATTCAATTCCAAGAGTGGGTTTTTGGATGCGAGAGGGAGGTCTACAGTATTCGTGTTGGTGTCTCGAGGCCGAGTGATAGAACAATGCAGTCCAAGATGGTGGAGAGGTGTTCAGTGACTGCTGAAAGACTGCTTTTATTAATTTTTTTGTTACATTTCACAATTTCTTCAATTAGTTTAGATTACTTTAGTGAATTATTGTTCACATCAATTTGATATCGATTATAATTGACGGCAGTCTACGGTACGTATGGTCTTTCCCGGAGCAGCCAATGCAGTAATGAAATGGCTGCTGGAAAAGATGTAGTGGAAATGAGTAATTACATTTTGGAGCCACGTTTGCAAGTGGATAGCGATGCTGCCTAATTTGAAGTCAGGATTGCGCCAGATTGGGCTGTATCTACGATGCCAGCGCCGATTTAGCGATTCTGTCGGTTTTCCAGCAGGCTGTCGCAGTTGTGTGGATTTTTTTTTGTTTTTTTACGGTAGTTGAGTTTTTGGATTGATTGTGTTAGAAATGGTCTGTGACTGAAGTCGTTACGCAGACGTTGTTTGAGGTCTTCCCGGGGGATATTGTGACTTTCACAGTGGGAAAATAGAGAGTGTTGCTCTCTTATTTTCACTAAAACCTCACTTCCAGACTTCTTGAGTGCTCCGTTCAGCTCGACTGCTGTATCCAAAAGAAAGAGGGAGGTGTGACTGAAGTCTACCATTTCAGTTCAACTTTCACACAACAACCTTGTTGCCTTCTTGGAGTAATCAATTGTATCCTAAGAGAGAATACAGAACGCTGGATATCGTCCGTTGCTGTGCTTTGTTTGCAGTGTCACCTTCCTTTTCGTTGTTGAATTCATTAGCGGGTCAAACTGTGTCCCACCTGTATCGTAGCACACTGTTTATGAGGTGCGTATGTCTCCATCACTGAGGATGATGTCATGCATATAAACACACTGTCGACAATACAAACAATACAGTATTTGGAATACTCCAGAATTGAAGACAGTTAAGTCACCAAAAAATGTTTTAATGCTCAATTTATTTTACAATTTATACCTCGCTATAAAAAACGGGTAATAAACAAGCACGTGATTCATCCAACACAACCAATAGTATTACAACAATTACAGTAACATTACAAAGGAGAAGCATTGCGAATCAATGCTAGTGTTAGAGTTTTTGTGCTAGAATACATGCTAGCTGTGTTGGCCGCTAAGCTAACTGGTCAAGAGAAAGTTAGCTAACACAATAAGTACTATTGCAGTGGCAGATTACAAAGGTGAAGTGGCGCGAATCAATGCTAGTGTTCGATTTGTTTATCTCGAGTACATGCTAGCCGTGTTAGTTGCTAAGCTAATTGGTCAAGAAAAAGTTAGCTATATATAAACTTTGATATTGTCTTTTTGAGAAAATGTGAGTAATAAAGTTGAGTGACACACTAATGGCTTAAATCATTGAAAAAAATATGAACAATTGAAGCAGAATATTAGCTTTTGTCTACCCATGGTTAGCGCAACAAGCTTATTGAGTTCATGTGTGATTTAGCTAATGTTTTTTTTTTTTTCGTGTAGATGGCTGAAAGGATTTTAGAAATAAGATTGTGTGTGTGTGTTGAATGGGCAGTTCTCCTGATTATGTAGCTTTGTGTTAAGACAGCTGGGAGATGTTTTGACAACAAGAATGAGCAATGCAACAAAGAAAGAGATTTTTTTTTTTTTGAAATGATGCGTTGCAATTCCACATCAATTTATTATTTTTTTTCATCTGTGTTGCAATTATTTCTATTTGGTTCCTCACATCTTAGAAAAGTATGAGGAAGCACCGATTTTATCCCCGTTTATTTTCCCCATCATAACTATTTATGTCGCGTGTTGAGTTATCACCACCCAGCTAACACACCGGGATCATTGTTCCAAATCATACCATGGTGGGCATTTTAGCTGGTCTTGTGCATAATCATTAGTTTGATCTGCCTTTTGCTTTGGTTTTCAATCAGCCGGACGCGTCTAAAGAATCCAAGCTTCAAGGGAAATCATGAACAGGAGCGCCATAAAAACAAGCTGCATTTAAAAGTAGTTTACGGTTATGACTGAAGGGAATGACGCTTTGCAGCCACTATGCGAGAAGCGCTTGGTAGAATGTGAAGTGTGAGCAGTAACTTTTTAAATAACACCGTTTTATTCAAGAAGGCGCCCACTGATTGAAATTGAAGGAGACATTCATAATCACTAAGAGTCTTTTGGAGCCATTTTTGCTTGTCCCTTCGGATTGTTTGTGAGTTTGTGTTACACGTTTTTAGAGCATTTCACCCAGTAATAGCTCCCCGAGTTAAACGACCTTTTGTAATGTGGACAAACTGTGGGTTGTCAAGATTTAGCTGCCGTTTTTTTCTCTCTCGAGCTGCGACAGCCTCCAGGAGGTTTGTGTTCACATTTATTTTCCTTAAACATCTGGGAGCAGTAGTTGGGGAGCAGACAGAGGCAATTGGAGTGATTCAAAATGTCTGTTTATAACTGTGTTTTACAAGAAACTGTTGACCTCTCAGGAATCGTGTTTAGAAATTGTTACAATTTACATCGATGTTGATTGCTTCTTGAAAGATCAAAAGATGATTACATTTTGATGATGTTCTCACAAAATTTGACAGTGGAGGCAAAGGAAATCATTAGCGCCATCTGTTTGCCAATCTTGTATGAGGCTAATTGTCCTTCTGCGGGAATAATTCGATCCATTCATAAAACTGAAAATAGAATTTTATTGAGCATATGCTGGAGATTGAGCCCACTCACCCTTATGACTATAAAGCTCTGTATGCTAAGAACACTTTCAAGAAAATCATATATTGATAAATTCTGAAATTGACATTATCTTCTGTCACAAATTCACGCCATGTGTGTGTCTACGTGTGAGATGCGTTCCCCCCCCCACCATAGCAAACCACCTTTAAAGAAAAACTGCATCATGTTAAATTTGATAACTTATTTACAATTATCAAATCTGCAGCTATCCATAGTTGTTAAAACTGGTTTTAAAATAAATAATATGCAGTCCATAAGGAGCTGTGCATGAGGTGACTTCACATACTGTAGGTTTCATGCTTGGTTTTCCCAGAGTGGCACAATTTAATGCACATGGATGCACAAGTCAGCCGCAAGAACTTTATGGTCAAACAGCCTAAAGGCCTACTGAGACCTCTCCTGGGAAACACGGCCGTCCTTACATCTGAGTGTGTCTGTGTGTATATGTGTGTTTCACAAGAATTGCATTAGCGTCAGACAGATGTGTTTATGTGGCGGTTGGAGGGTGGACCCAAAATGCAGGGAAGCAACACAGCAAGGCGGGTAAATACAGGTAAAAGAATGAAGTTGAATCAACAAAAACAAGGCGGTGAACAAAGTACTGGCAACTAAAACAAAAGCAACTAAATCCAAAAACTAAATACACACACTCACTAATTGACACAAGGAACACCTGGGCAAGACACATGTGGCTGAGGGCACTGATTGGTTGACACAAGGGGGAGGGAAGACAAAGACAGGTGGACGTGATAACACTTGACGAGACAAAGGGAGACACAAGGAAAACAAAACAAAACAGATCATGACCGAAAAAGTGAAAAGTTAACCAAAAATGACACATTAGACTCGCTTTTGTTGTATTTATTTTTGGGGAATAACCTTAAGATTTAAAAATTCTACATGCGTTAAATTCTCTCAAATTTGGTTAATTCTTTTTTCTTTCTTTTTTTTAGCCTTACTGTATTACTGACCACCATACTACCTGTATGTCTATATATGTTTGCCAAACAAGTTGATTCATACATCTACGAACCGGTATTTTCTGCCAGCCTAGTTATCATATATAATAGCTATTTTCTATTTTCCGAATGATGTATTTGCTGCGTTTCTTCCAGTGAAACCTAATCACATGCCAAATAACCACGTGGGTTTCACCATGCAGATTTGGATTTTAATGAAACTTGGTGTACTTGTTGATAGTTGCGGGACAACACTAAATCTCAAATTTTAGCCCGATCAGGTTTGGGAGCTACGGCCCGCCGAATTTTGACATTTTCTGGCTCAATCTACACAAAACAGGTATTGTTAGAAAGGGAATTCAACAAGGATTCCAAATCTGCATTTCCAAATCTCTCATTTAGAAGATTAGGGCATATTTTAGTAACATTTTGACTTTCTGTTTTAGTTGACTTGTAAATTGACCTTGTGGATGACAAATTACCTAAACAAAAAATGTCATGACATTTACAGTCATCTTTTAAATGATTGCAGATTTCAAATCCTTGTTGAATTCCCTTTCCAACAATACTGGTTTTGTGAAGACTGACTCAGTAGTTCCTGAGATACAAGGGTTCAAGTGAAAGTAGCCACGCCCCTCTTTGCCCAAAATGTCACAATTCAATGGGCCGTAGCTCCTTAACCCTTGCTCCAATTGACCTAAAATTTGACATTTAGTGTTGTACCGTCACGATCAACAAATACACCAAGTTTTAATAAAATCTGAATCGGCTTGGTTCAAAAATTATTTTGGGTGATTTAACATGGAACAACCCCACGTTTTTTTCATTTAAATCTGGACTCTTTCCTTTCGTTTACTTTGTTTTTATGCTCTCTGTAACGCCTCAGATGCTGCGCTTTGGCTTTAATTTGCCAGCCGTCATGTTGTTTGTCTTTACGAATGCAAATTTCACCAAATTGTGAGAGATTAAAACCCTTTGCTTGCATAAAGGACAAACAATAAGTGTAGATGAACGTACATGAGTGGAGCCATCGGATCAGTGTCAAGTACAAAAACAGTACATAAACACTCCCCGTGACGACACTCCTCAAACTCCACTCGTGCAGTTTGAAGGGCCAGCTGCACCTACACGGGGCTCGACCCACGCCATCCCCACCGTAGGCGCTGAGCTGGAGCTTGTACGCTGGGCTCCGTCAGCCCTCCACGCCTCATTACAGCCAAGCCACGGTGCGCACTGCTGCCAAGGACCTCGGGAAGCTGTGTTTATCTCCAGAAGATTGAGACAGATTGAATATGTAAAGCAAGCAGCAAGTGGAATCCCATCACACTGATTGCTTTAGACCAGCAGAGAGTCTGAGATTGATTCTAACAGTTGTTGTAGAGGGACAGCAGTGCCTGTGTGTGTGTGTGTGTGTGTGTGGCTCCAATTCTTATGCATTACATCCACTATTATCATGGCCGCCTAATGCAGACCATTACAATGCAGGTCTGCGAGGGTTTTTGCAGGTGCAGTTGGTAATGGTTGTTGCAGCAAAAATAACTCTTCATTTTTAATGATGCTTCTCAAGGTGACCAATTGTTATTGGGCATAGTTGTTATATCCCTTGTTTCAAACTTCAGGGGATCAAGGCTGATTTTGAAAGGTTAAAGACTTTTGTTAGAGGAAGAACCTTGTCATTTTTTAAATACTACTTAGATGCAAGTTGCTTGAAGAAGTTTGGCTTGTTAAATAAATGGTTCATATTTAACTCATTCACTCCCAGTCATTTTCACTGAAGCAACCCCCTTCGCTCTCGGCTGTTTTACTGGATTTTGACTGCTTTTGCAAGGCCCACAGAATATTGTGTTCTATTGCTATAAAAACATGGAAGCTAGCAAAGAAAGATTATAGTCTCTTCTTTCATCAGGAAAAAAAATCGATCGGTTTCCGTTTTTCAGCAATTAGCGTTAGAATATAGCTAAGTTTTATCATTATTAACAAATCTGTTTAGAACTGTGGGTAAATGAGCTTGTTTGCAACATTGCCCTGGTTGATCTCTTATACTTTTCTGCTGGCCGTTTTTGTAATAACTACCATTGCTTCAAGCATTCTCTTCAATTCGGAGGCTGCTTCTGTATACGCTAGCATAAAAAAACATATAAATACATTTTTGGGACACTTAAAACATTTGAAATAGAACGTAGTTTTGGGGAGCAAATGAGTTAACTACTATAGCGCGGACTCACACCCACCATCTGCTATTTGTATTCACAATAACAAGGTAGTGCAGAATAAACTTGAATTGGTTATTTATTGTACTTTTCCAGAAAAAAAACGTTTCAACAAAAAACACTTCCAACAAATGAAAAATCCAATTTGATCAAAATGGCAATTAATTAATTAATTAACTTTTCTATACCTCACACTATAGGCTCAAGATGGCGGATTCTGCCCGTGCGGGTGCGCCTCGTGCTTTCAGCCGCCCTCGTTTAAAACCAGATGTATACACAACTGTGGACGGCAAAGTCATTGTTGAGGATACGTTTAACTTTTTTGGTGTTAAAACGAAGACAATGAGTCAAGATGAGATCGTGTTGCTTGCTGCAAACACCTTTGACTCTGATTGGATAGAATCATCCCAAAATGTTTTTGGGGCATCTCTTTACGCAGCGCAACGTCTCCCATAAAGGATCGCAGAAGGATGTAAACAACAACATAAAAAGCTGCCTCAAAGTTTTGAATGAGTGAAAACACACCCAGATTTGTCTCTAACTACCCGGAAGCGCAACCCCGGTAACTTTTCCCAACATGGACGTCTCGTATCTACTTGGGAGAATGGAGCAGCTGGCCATGAAACACGTCACGCAGCTGCGGGAAGTTACAACGGGTATGACCCGCCGAATGTGTGCCTTGGAAGCACCTGACCGGGTCCCAAATGATTGGCCAGCGATGTCCGAGGCCGGGGGTGGTGTAGTCGCCGGCCTGGAGGACTCTCAACGGGGGGGAACAGCGGTGCGCGCCGGAGTGGAAGCCGCGCCAGGAGATCCCGCTATCGGCCCCGACGGGGCTCCTTCCATCGGGAATCCGGGTGTCTCCTTTGCTCCATCCGGGTCGCCCAAGTGGAGTCGTATCGTTAAAAGGGGACGACATCATGGCTCTGCGTATGCTGATGTCAAAACCCGGGCGCGCACAGCTACTTCGGGGGCAAAGAAGAAATCCGGCACGGCTATCGTTGGCACTGGATGGAGTTTTTGGCAACATCAGAACTATCAAGACCAAACTGGTGAGTGTTTTTGCTTCCAAGTTCTCACCCGATCTGGACGCGGAAGTTCTCTCTGCCTATCTCAGTGACAAACTTGGCCGGGCGGTTTCGTGTAACCGGGTCGGCAATGAAAATGGCAGATACAGCACTTTTAAAATGTCTGCTGAGTGCCACGAGGTTGGAGAAATGTTCAATACAATGATTTCTGTCTTGCTAGTTCCGGTGATTAAGGATAAAGCGGGAAAAGTTGGCTGTTCTGATAACTACAGACCAATAGCCCTGGCCAGCGTCTTGTCTCAAGTTTTTGAGAGCATCTTGCTGGACAGAATACCGATAATCAATCAAATAGTTTACTTCATATTACAAAATCCCTCTCCGTACCCTTGCTAATGGTAGAAGCCAGGGAGCTTTTGCTTGATTTGGTCCAGTAAATCCAACTATATTGTGTTATATCAGCTGGCTAGCGCTAAGCTAACATGTCGTCTCCAGTCCGGCGTCCAAATGCCAAACTGGCTTCGTAGACATGTCACTCATATGAAGACGTTCGCGCCGTGATCCAAACATTTCTCTCTGAAGTGGCAACTTATGCTATGACCCTCTCTAATGCGAATGAAAAATTCCAGATTCGGCTTTCGTTTTCAATGGGCAGTTTATAAATCCATTTGAGTCACCGCCGAGTAGTAGCTACATATAATAATTAACAGTAATTCATTAAATAAATACATTGATTTATAACAAATGTCCACTTTTTTGCGTCCTGTCCAGTCGTCTTTTTTTTTCTTCTTTTTTTTTAATAACATACATTCATGAATTTCATTTGAGGCGGAGTGCACTGTGTTACCGCCATGAGGGATTTATGGAAAAAAGAAAGGCATGTTTTGTGTGTGCATGTTACTACTGTTACATATTTTTTAAAGTCTTTTATTCTTTAAAAGAAAAAGTAGGTCAGCGTTTTATATACCTAACTTCCTAAGCATTCAAATAAGGTCCTGAGCCATATAAATGGCCCTGAACTTTAGCTCACCGAACTTTAGCTCACTGGTAGCGCTCTGCAATGCTAAACCGCAGGGCATGGGTTCGATCCCAGCTCACCCCATTAAAAGGAAAGGTCAATCATGGCAACAAAAAAGGTTTGACTTTCAACATCATGCCATTATTTATTCATTTGTCAAGTAAGATTTCAAAAGAGAGTTGTGTTTTTTATTTTATTTTCTACCTATACAGAGGAGGCATACAGTATGTTAAAACTTTGAGTACCTTTTAAGTACATCGAGGCTGGGCCGAGTGTCCTCCTTTTTGGAAATCAGAATACGGTCCCCCTACTATATACTGTAGTTCTCACTCTTCTGTCAAAGCTCATGAGAAAACTTCCTCAAAAGTGCCTCAAAGTTTTTCGCATCAAAGACAAACTCAAGGAGACAAAAATGCCCTCAGAGAGTAAATTGTCTGCATTCTCTTCCGTGCGCGCCGACTGAAACCTTTAGAGTCGGCTGTTGGGGAATTCCAAGAAAAATAAACTGACATTGATTCCATATTTTTATGGTGTCATTTGAATTTCTGTAACAGTCAGACAGCGTAGGAAATATCTCGTTCTCACACACACACACAACGGAGGCCAGTCGGTCTAACGATTGCTCGTTTTTTTTTCCTGGCTATGCAAAGACTGAATAGAAGATAACATCCAATGGCAAAAACAACAGAGCACTGATTATAATTGTTGCTATTTTTAATAAGATAGATAGATATGTAGATGGATAGATTCTTCATCCACAAGGGCAGTTCCCTACTTGTCCTACTTCTTGAATGAGGAATCATAAGATTCCCTCAACCGTTCAAATACAGTCAACAGCAACAGCACAGCGATTAATTAGAAATTTGTCTCAATGAGAGGAGGTTTGGGAGGCAGGCAGAGCTGCTGGCCTAATTAGAGGAATTTCATTTCTCACAGCCTCACGTGACGCAAACCTTGATCATGCTTTTTGAGAAGGAAGGGGAGACGAACGAGTGAGAAAAAGAAACAAAGACAGAATGAGAGGAAAGGAAGGGGGAGGCTATCGTGCCCAATTGCCGATATTACATGCATTGGCATTATAATCGAAATAATACAACAACAAACCGGTAACATTTCGTGTTTAGCAGCTTTTCAATGTGAATACGTTATAGCCTTGGCTAATGCTGGTTTGTGAAGGAGTAAAATGAGGCTAGTATTGCTCGATCTAGCAAATTTTCTGTGATTACATCATCATTTTCACCTGTATTTCATTCCATTTTACGCTCTTCTCAAGTGTGAACCTTATAAGGCATTCTAACTGTTCAGTGCTAGTAGACCAATGTTCTACTAGTTAAATTAGATTTTACAGAACCTAAACCTAAAGATACCCATTTCTTGAAATTAAACCACATTTCCCTTTGTTTTTGACTCTGGAATAAACTGCCTTCAGCATTAAAATGTCAATTTCTCAAACTTTAAATTGAAGTGAATTAGGCTTGGGTAAAAGCCAGGGAGGCAAAGATGCTTATTAGCGCAAAAACAAAAAGCTTGTTTATTGAATCAGCTCCGTTGGACAGCGGTGACAAATATTTGTATTGTTTGGTTGAGGTAATTGAGGAGCGCGAGTTTGTATTAAAATGTCAACAGGAGTTGCAGTCTGTCGAACGCAACAAAATAGCAGCTAGGAGTAAATGGCTCGTACGACATGTACAGTAAATACTGTAATTAGTGCCTGTCCGCCAACAAACCTGACCCTTGGCACATGCGGTGCGCGTGTGAGAATGAGCCATGCTGAGTGTGATGCAATCTGTCCAAATACTTTACACTAATAAGACTGAGAGGACTGCTTAGGAGAATAAAGTAGCGGTTACTAGTATTCTCATTTGAAAAGGCCATAGGTTTGTAAAATTGACCCAATACTGGGACAAAGTTTTGTGGTCTGATGAGACAAAGAAAGTTTTGCATCTTCATTTGTTTATATATTTTTCATTTTGTTTCATTATTGATGCAAGTCTGCACTCTATTTGGTGCCATTTTGTGCCCAATATGATATTGCACATGCAATGGTGGCCCCCAGACTTTTGCAACAGCACTACGTGGAGCCCGGTGTGTTCTTGCATTAGTGCCAATCCAAAGATAAATGGCTTCAATAAGAAGCCCAAATCTGTCTGTCTGTTTGAGTTTATGCACTCTGACCAAGAGGCAAGAAATGGCTTTGGCAAAGTACAACTTAATAACCTCACTCAAACGGCCAATGTTACGAGGCTGGATGTTAAGATGCTGTGACGGGGGATATTGACAAACGCATTGTGGAGCATTAGGGAACAAAATTGTGCATTTTCCAATTTACGAGGGCAGTGAGCATAGGGTAATGTGTGGTAACTATGAATGTGAAGTAACATGAGATTGACTTGCTTCTGAGTATTAAACAGCGGGACTGGAAATCCTCCGTGCCACGGCATTAACGCATTTGGACACCAAATGAGGACAGTTATGAAGAATTAGGCTGGCATTCAACCAGCGTTGTAGCATTGTGAGGATAATACATCTGTTTGTCTCGCCAAATTAGAGTTGATATGCAAGTGGTCATTTTCCTACGTTTGCATATTTGTTAATCATTTAACCACAATTTTAGGCCAAGTAAATAACAGAAAATCTGTCTAGAGCCACAAAACATTTGAAGATTGTGATGAAGGAAACAGTGTTTTGGTGTTAGTCTAATGTAC
Source organism: Leptonotus elevatus (assembly GCF_054856555.1). Taxonomy (NCBI): domain Eukaryota; kingdom Metazoa; phylum Chordata; class Actinopteri; order Syngnathiformes; family Syngnathidae; genus Leptonotus; species Leptonotus elevatus. The sequence continues at coordinate 9,826,019 of NC_141258.1, read as the reverse complement.
TGAGGGCTCATGAGCTAACTTGAGCTGCACCACAAAACAAAAATAGGAGAGCAGCATCCGATATGTAGACATCCATTTTCGTCTATATTTCCTCTTTTGTGTTTTTGTTGTTGTTTTTTTGTAATTTTTTAGGTTTCGTTTTTTCCTACATTTGAGACTTTTCTGCCTTTCTGTCAATTTCTGACATTTTTTTATGGATCTATTGTAAATTTTATGTTATGGTAATTTTCTGCCTTTTTCTGCACATTTTTTGGCTATTTAAAAAAAAAAATTCTGCCTTTTTTACTATAAATTTTCTGACAATTTTGTGGACATTTTATGGTCATTTTCGGCATTTCTTCTTTTGTTTTCGGACATTTTATAAATGCTTTTTAAAGTATTTCCATTTCTGCGTTTATTTCTAATATTTTTTTCCTGACTTTTTTGGGGCAATTTTGTGGACATTTTATGGTAATTTTCAGGATTTCTCTTTTTTTTTTTTTTTGACATTTTATGGTTATTATTTAAATGTTTTATTTTTTTGCCCGTTTAAAAAAAAAATTCTGTCAATTTTTCTGGCTTTTTGGGGGGGGGGGGGGGGCAATTCCAAAGACATTTTATGGTAATTTTCTGCCTTTCTTCTTTTGTTTTTGTACAATTTATGGTTATTTATTTATTTATTTATTCATTCATTCATTTATTAAAATGTTCTTTACTCCTTTTTTTTTAAATTATATTCTGTGACATTTTTAGCAATTTCATGCACTTTCATGGTAATTTTCTGTTTTTCCTTTTCCCTTTTGGGCATTTTTAGGTAATTTTTAAACACTTTTTCATCTACCTTTCGTCTCTTAAAACTGTGGACTCTGACTTTAAAAAAAATAATTTTTAAATCATTAATTTATTTAAATAATATTTTAATATATTATATTTTAAAAATAAATATGGAAAAATATTAATTTCTACTAATTTTTCTCACTAGCATAATCTCTCACTTCTCTCTCTCTCTCTCTCTCTCTCTCGCTTTCTCTCATCAGCTAAAAGTGATCAATTTGTAGAGATGTTTTAGGCATTAATGTCTCTATTCATTACATGTATTGTGTGTCGGTGATGTGTGTGAGGTAGAGCACTTATTCAAATCATATTCCAAATGTAGTAGAGCACTGGTCTGATACACATCCATGAACTCGAAGGATCTCTAATTGAGTTGGTAATTGTAGTTTTCAAGAAGTGTACTGTTTGAACAAAAGGGTCAGATCTCTCTTGCTAATTTGTTTGCTTACCAGAGCGGAGAAAATGTTCTGTACGACAGCAGCCAATTCAATCGCTGGATTAGCGTTTGAGTAATGTTGGCTAGTTCTGATTTAGGTGTGTGTGTGTGGGTTAGATGGTGGATGGCAGTGTGGGTGGGGTATGATTGGTGTGTGGGTGATGCAGGCAGTGGCAGGGGCTGTCTGTCTAAAATAAAACTATGGTGTCTGAAAGAGGGAAAAAAAGTAGCACTCACTCTTAACTGGAAGAGTGAACAGTTTCTCCATTTCTGCTTATGTGGCAGGACACAAACAGAGGGATTTGGTTCGAATTAGTCAAGGATTACACATCTATTTTAGCATCTTTTGTCCAGTCAAATGTGTTGCATGCAAAAATGAGGTAGGCCCAAGTGTGGTGCAGCATACTTGGTGAAAAGCTCGAAAAGAAATATTCAAACAAAAAATGGAGACGCAAACGGCTTCCGCAGAGATAATACAGACAAATGTGTTCATGAATCTTGATTTCACTGTTATATAAAAAAATAAAAATAAATCTACAGCAATGTTCAAACCGCTCAGAGCACCTGTTTTGCATCCTTCAAACCCCCTTTGGGGTTGGTTTCCATAGAAACAAGGACTGGGAGTGTGTATAGTCATGGAAAAAAATGGTTGCTATCCCTCCCTTGTACAAAGAAAAACCTGCAATGGTCATAGAAATAAGTTGAAATTGGCAAAAGTAACAATGTTACAATTGAACCAAAATGAACTAATGAAAATAGACATTGCTATTTTTATAGTCCAACAAGACTATATATAACAAGATATATATATATATAATAACAAGACACTTCATCTGGTAACGGCTTGAGAATCACCATTATTTATTTACTTGACTAGCAGACACATTTTGCATCCTTGCTTACTTTGTGTCCTTGAGAAACTCCCTCAAAACGTTCTCCCTCCCTAACTTAGGTCTCTTCCCTCCGTTGACCACATCCTCACTGTTTGGCTCCCTCTTCCACCCACTTCCTGTCCCTTCCGCCGTCATTTTTCACTTGTGTCTCCCACTCATGATAACATCTGTCTGCACATTGATGAATCAGTCCACCTGCCACGGATCAAAGTGCACAAAGCTCTGAGATACAAGTCGCAATCGTTGTCATTTGTCCACCTGTCAGTGTGAGCGCTCCCACCGTATCCTCCCACTTTTCTGCTCTCCTCTGCCGCCCTTCATGACAAACAACAATCAGAAGGAGAGGCAAACGTGGATGTTAAACAACATGCTGGTCTGGCCGGCGTCGGCATGCATTCACTGGACAATTCGGAGTCTTCAGTCAACCGAGCATGCCATGATTCGGGTTCTCTCTGTGTGCTGCTTTTTTTGTTTCCTGGAAGAATATGCAAACTCCATACATAAAGGCTTGAGTCTAGACTCGAACCCAGTTTTTGCACGGTCGATTGCGGTATCCTTCGTCATGGGGGAATGGGCTGCTGAGTCCTGCAGTTTTAAATGCGTACAATATATCTCCTACCTTTTTGTTATGTATTGCCAGGTTCAGTTGTATTCACCCTAGTTTTATTACACTGTAAAAACAGTTGGGTCAAACATGCCCTATATTGGGTCAAGAATGGACCGACACATCTTTTTGAGTTATTTGACTCAAAATGTTGGGTCGAATTAAATTAATAAGCAACAAAGCAACCCAATTTTCGAGGGGTTGTTTTGTGGGTTATTCATTTGACCCAATGTTTTGGGTTAATTGAATAAATCAATTGAATTGGATCCAAAAAAGAACTGACCGACTGCAACTTATTTAACCTAAACAGTTAAATAACAAAAATATTTATTTAACCCCCCTAAAAGTCAAATTATATTAATAACTCACACAGCATATAACCCAATTATGTGGGTTATTCAATTGACCCAGTTTTTTGGGTTAATTGAATAAGCCAATTGAATTGGGTAAAAAAAAAAGAACTGACCGACCCCGAGTTATTTAACCCAAAAAGTTCATTAACAAAAAGATTTATTTAACCCCAAAAATTATATTCACAAAGCAACCCAATTATGGGGGTTGTTTTGTGGGGGTATTCATTTGAGCCAACTTTTTGGTTAATTTAATAACACAATTGAACAGGGTCAAACAGGAGCTGACCCAACTTTTTGAGTTATTTAAGTCAAAAAGTTGGCTCAAATTAAATCAATAACCCACAAACAAACATTTATATGGAGTAAATGGAATAACCTAAAAATCTGGGTTAGTCCTTTTTTGATCCATTTGGGTTATTTTTGACCTAACTGTTTTTTGTTGTTGTTTTTTTTTTTAAAGGGATGGATGCCCTTGATTATTTACTATCTATATAAATGTCATATCGGCCATTTTGAATGACTAGAACTTTGTATGCAACATACCATTCGCTTTTTTAAATTTTGATAATGAATTTATTACTAATTATAATAATTACATGCAATATCTATTCACAGCTTGAGGAGTAAATGAGTCTATCTTAATCAGATAATGTCTTAATGAGCTGTTATGTGTGACTATGTGCATAATTGCAATTTCGATCATGACAATCAGAGTCATCATGTGAAACACGAGAAGGACTCTTGTCTGAAAAGTTTTCAATCTGTCAAGGTTGGTTCCAGAAGTGTTTTTAAGCCACCATGCTCGAGTAGCAAAGTGAAACAATACGGCTTCGTGGCTGGCACGGAGCCACAAGTGAATATTTATTATTTTCGACCATTTGACCTTAGCAAAGCTCTATCGCAATCTTCTCCCGGATATTATTCAACATGAATTGGGCTCCACCATCTACAGCAGGTCATTTTTACATACTGTACATTTGACATGTATCTTTTGTGAGAGCAGTCCTTGAACTTTTCTGACCGTATACATTGACATAACGGCGACTGGCCACAGGCTTTGCGCTTTATCAGGTGCAGTGGCGTGAAACTCTTTTGGATGAGACTAGCATTTGGCACTCAGGTGGACAAGCCCCACCATTTGGCAGTGGGATGGCAGTCATGCAGTGTGACGATTAGATAAATGACAGTGGCGAATGGGCTCAATGGGTTGGAAAGTTGTGGAATTTCAGAGAAGGTGAGTCATGGTGACAATGGCCGGGATTGGAAGGCTGCTCGTCGGTTTGCTGTAAAGAGCCCCGTCCCTCGTCAGGTGTGCCAAACGGAGCGGAACAGTTGGCCCAGCCGTTTTTGAGCCTGGATCAGCACAGCTTGGTGCTATGCTGATGTAACCTGCTGCCACTTCTACCAGTGCGAGACGGGATATTGGAGAGATTGCATCAAGGGATTGTTTATGCGAAGGAAACGATGCCAGGAGATGCTTGGACGAAGCCTTTTGTTGACATTTTTGGTGCACCATTATGTGTTTGTCTCACAGGAACTTTTGTCTATATTTACTCGCCGGGTAACTCCTGTTGGGCAAAAGAAAACCCTGCTAGGGGGCTAGAGGTCCAGGAATCATTGGGACATGGTCCACAGCACTAAACTTATAGTTACAAGAAAGACACGTACTACAAAGTAGGGCTGGGTATCGATTCTAATTTCCTCAATTTATTCCATTTCTATTCACGAGTTCAGTTCGATTAAATTTAGATTTTTTTCCAAATTTGTTTATATACTGTATATATATATATATATAATTATGGCACATCAATTCTTCTTAAATGTCAAGGACATGATAAAAAACCCACAAATATTAAATTCCAATGTAAATTTTGCAGAGGCAGTAACTGGTTCATTTATTTACTTTATTAATGAAAGTAACACATCACTTAAGTTTTACACAAAGATTCGCATCAGCAAGGAAGTGATCAAAATATTTTCATAATCTAATTCAATAATTGTGAATATAAATTAAAAAGATTCTAAATTGTCTTAAAGTTAAATAAGTCAGGTCTTTCATAAATGTAAGAAAATACTAATTCATGTGAACCGTAAATTTCAACAAAACATTAAGATACAAATGAAGGTGGCCTTCTTAAGAATTTAGGGGGAAAAAATATACAAAATAATCGATTCATAGTTTTATGAATTGATATTGGGCTTGAAGAGGAAGACCAATTCATAATCGATTATTCGATTTTTTTTTAAACCCAGCTCTACTACAATTTAATCCATTTAATTTGCCTGAGAGTTTTGGGTCAAATAATTCAAATTATTTTGTATCCGGGTCATGGCACCAATTGAAATGTTTTGCACGGTCCTTTTATCTTTAATGCTCGCGATGCTAATAGTAACTACCAGAAGACTATATTCTCAGTTGAACGATTTACTAGATGCCAGAAAGAATACACAGCTTTGGAGGCTTTTTCTTTTCATGCGGAAGAAGGTCTAATTTGTCCAAAATGGTTTCTACTCTTTTACATTCCCGTTTGAAACAAAACACCTCAGTCACGAACGTAGCGATTTCCGTCCAGTTGTAAGTCCGTTTCTTGCACCAGAAATTCTTGGCAGCGATGTCTTACGACGCTAACGGTGGTAGCCGACTAGTGTCATTATGAAACCTGAGACTTGAGAAGCCACGCACATGGGGGACAGTCTCAAATTGATTCAACTAGATGTGCCAGAGTGCAGATAGACAGGAAGTAGGGCTGGAACAGTTTTTGAAAACCGTTAAACCCGACCAGTTAAATAGCTTCGGTTCGGTCCATGTGTGCTCCGTTCGGTCCTTCTACGCAAGTCCCCCCAGATATTTTTATTGAACCTGTTGAAAAAAAAAAACTCCCTAGTGAAATTGCCAGTTAACCATCAGGGTCAAATGCTACTGTTTATTCATACAGGACGCATCATTAGCTGTGCAGCGACTGCGTGTCTTCCAGGCAAGCCAATAACAGATGCAGGTGTTCAAACTAACTGCGTTGAGTGAACAATTTATCCAAACATCGCCACTGTTGGTTTTTACGCGGCCTAAACCAACGCGGTTAGTTTTTGTTCTCAAGCCATGTGGCAAATAGACCATTTTGTACTATTAATGTGCAATTTGAAGCTCCTCTAATCATCCCCCAAAAGACCTTCAAAACACAATCCAATGCTTTTAATGAGATAATGATCTCCGAACGTGTAAATCATCTAATCAGCTTGAATGAGCTGCCCAACGCACTTTAGTCAGATCTGTAAACAAATTGCAAACGACCTTCTTGCATTCTTATTGGCTGCGAGCATTGGAGCAGGAGTTTTTCAGATTCATGTGGATAAGACTCTGCAAACTGATGTCCTCATCGTAGGAAATGTGTGTATATGTGTGTGTCTGGTCGGTGCTGGATTTCACTTTTCTTTGGTCCTTCCTCGGGTCTCCTGACGGCGGTGTTCTCTTTGGGTGAACAGTGTGGGATTTTTTAGTGGGTTTTTGGTGAACTAATGAATACACACACAGTCATACGCACACACGCACATGCACGTGCTCACCCACACACACAAAAAAAAAAAAGAGCAATGATGATGACATGTCAAATCGGTAAAATTACAGAATGAACAATACTGAGCTCTTGGGAAAAAAAATAAATAAATACAAAAATAAAATAAAAAAGGGAATGTGTGTGTGCAACGTGGTAAGGAAAATATCCTTGCTGCTGTATTTTCAACTTAGCGCTACTCAAGAGAGTTTTTAGTCATAGCGTTGCCTATTCAATGGCTCCCAACAGTAAAAAGAAAAAGAGCCAAAGAGAGAGAAGATCCTATAAATCTTAACAGAAGTTTCTTACGGCGAGAACTTTCTTTGTCCAGCTCTTGAAATATTGAAAAAGAAAACTTGCTGCACATTTTTTTGGGAGTTATGGTAGTGGAGAATTAGGAGAAAGAGACAACTGGAAAAAAAAACCCCACTTACGCACAGTAAGTGTGTTTTTTTTCCCCCTCAGTATTGCCACAAGCTGGGAAGAAGTGCCCGGAGCTTAGCATCCAAATGAAGGTAGCAGATCTCGCCTCAGCCAAACTCTGCTCTGCTCTAAAATCAACACTTTTCTATTGCCCTGTTCTCGCCTGCTTATTATGAAGAAGCAAGAAAGAGATATTAGGTCGCGTTGATGGTCACTTCACAGTTTGTTTAAATGGGCTACCTGTGGACCATTAGTAATAGCTCTATTTTGTTTGAGTGTAGGTTGGATGTGTTGCCCATGACAAGGCGGAGCAATGCTGGTACAAATAACAGATATTAAAGCAGCGCTTTGTAGCAATTTTACACTATCAAAATGATTTGTATTGTACACTAGAATTGTTATGAGAATCGAATCTCTGTCATTGCCATGACTATTCCAGATGAGCTATTTGATGCATTGCGCATTACTGTATATACTCGTATGAGGAGACTGAGCACGGAAAGCTGCAGTGTGCAAAACCACATAGCAAAACAAAACAAAACAAGCTGACAAAAGTCAGGGCCAGTGTTGGGAATGTTACTTTATAAAAGTAATTAGTTATATTTACTGATTACTTGCTCAAAAAATAACCAAGTTAGTAATTGAATGACTTCATAATACTGTAAAAGTAACTCATTACCAGGCAAAGTAACTATTTTGATGACTTTTTACAAAATTGTTTGGATAAAAAAAACAACGTATTTATTTATTTTATACACAAGGAATTCAAATGATGTCCAGGCTATACAGGGTGTCTTCATTGATTTTTGAGAATATTTATGTCACAAAAATGTCTCTCTCCATTATGACAGATATCATAATGTTCTGGTCAGGGCTTTCTTTTGCATTTATGAACGATACATCTTGTTAAAGTGCTGTATAACCAGCGGCCAAATCTCCGTTTCTACTTTGTTGTGGGCTGCTATGTCAGCACTTCAAATATGGGTATGCTGGAAAATGGTAATTAGTGTTGCCACTCGACTCTTTCACACTGCACTCAGTGGGGCTAACAGGTTCAGACACTAAAATATTTCAGAAATATTACCAGTTTCCATTTTAATGACATGGCATTTTTCCTCTTTCTTAATGTCTCTTGTTTTTTTGTTTTTTTTGTGGTAGCGACAAAGTATTTTAACATTATCCCTTATCCCTTACTACTGCGATTCTTACTGTAGAGGACAAAAGTTTTACTCGTGCGCGGTTTACGTCGGCTGCCTTTTGAAAAAGTATGCGGCGTTGACTGATATGAATAGAAATGCAATAAGATGAGCCGCCGAGTAGCGTAAATGCTTCTAGCGGAACAGGAAGCGACTGATGACAAATGATACAGTAGTTTGATTAGAAGCCGTTATTTGTTGCCAGAACGTTTCCATCACAATTATTCTTGGCCAGTGACCAATGCAATACTTTCTGTTGCAGACCCGTTACTGAAGACTTTGATTCATTTTCTTGCACCTCCACATTAACGTCCTCCGCATTATTAAAGCATCCTAGCATAGACCTGTTCACGACTAATAGCACGGAGTGATGTTGCCGTGTTGCTGACTCCTTCGGTGGCTCATTTTGGCTCCATGCAGCCCATTCCCTCACCCAATTATCCACTTGTGACTACCCTAATTGGCTTAGTACACCGGTTCAATCAGCGAGAGTGCCGTGATTAAGAGCGCCGCTACGAAGTTAAGACAATGACAGCAAGAGTAAGGACGACTCACTACGTCGTCAGTTCATCGCTTTAGTAAATGACAACAAAGTACTTGTGACATTTTAAGCCACCTCCTGCACATGTGATCGCTTAATGATGCGCATTAAAGCACTTTTTTTTTTTTATGAAGGAATGTGTGGAAAGTTCTCTGTGCCTCTGATTTATTCATTGGGGACGGAAGCTGCACAATAAATATGGAAATAACTCCTGGCCTTTTCAGACCACTGCTCAGGGGATCGCTCGACCAGAATATGAATTTGGATCCGGAGGGTGTTGATGTCTTGTTTGAAAGTGGGAACATGATAGCTTGTTAGAAGGTTCTCTCCATGCGGAAATGATCACTGATAGCATATATCGGGAATTAATTATTTGCTGCATTCCATTTCACATACATGCATAGAATTAATTTAGGCCTTCCCTTATTTATATGTAGCGTGAAAATATTAAATGTATAATTTTTTCTTGCCTTTTTCTTTCTGCGTATCCTTCGCACTTCTAATTGATGCTTTCTTTTTAGACTCCGCCTCCTCACTGGCATGTCTCAGGATTAGGTTGTTGGGCCATTCAAACCCTCATAACTCATTTTTTTAAGACTATGTTTTTTATGTTTTGTTTATGCAAGAGCATACAGCAGGCTTTGATACAGCTTCTGACATGAATAGGTCGCTTAAAGCAATGGTGGTTATTACATTAAACGGCCAGCAGGTGGCAGCAGAGTATAAAAGATCAAGCAGGGCCATGTTGCAACAAGCTCTTTTTGCCAGTGTTTTCAAAAGATTTGTAAATAATGATGAAACGTAGCTATATTCTAATTCTAAAAATGTTTCAGTTATAAATGGTCAAATAACAAGGCGATTGTAAAGATTTGTTTGGGCCAATTGTTACAAAGTGCAGCTTTGAGAAATATTGTGAAGAAAAAACACAACTTTTACTTTGTTACATGAAGCTATATTCCGCTTCCTATTTTTGTATGTTTTGGTTTGTCAGAGAGACTACAGCCTCAGGCATGTGTCACATGACTAAATTTCACCAATCAAAAGGATGCAGGCAGACACATGACCGCACACAAAGTCCCTTTCGGCGCCGCACAGAAGCAGTTTTCAAAGTGTGATATTTACATGATGCGTGGCTGAAACGACGACGGCAAGAAAAGCGTGCGATTTGCAGTCACAAGAGGCACAACACCCCGGGCCTCACATTCAATCCATGTTTACCTTACGCGCTATGAAGAACAACATCGACGCCATGCGCTTAGATGCTTTGTACTTGTTTTGAAATTGCTGCCTGGTGAACCTAATGTGCGGCTTCACGAGTGTAAACAAAAAACGTTAATTCAAGATTTGTTGGAGCCGAATGTGCCTTCATTTATGCTATGTCATGTTGGCCATGAGACTGTCCGTGATGGGCTATGGCAATGGAGATTCCTATCAATCAAACAAATCACTCCTTTGTTTTTGAATATTTACTTTGCAAGTCAGTTAACAGTGTGTGCCCCTCAATCTTCTACTTGAGCCCTTAAAATTTTGGGTTAGGGGCCACTGTGCTGAGACGTGCCAAAAACTTTTTGGTCTCCTCTTGGATATAAGCAAACAGTAGGGAGGGGGCATAGTTCAAGTGGTTGTGTGGCTCCCAAGCTAAAGGTCGTTAGTTAGTTCCTCAAACCCTGTGACTTTTTTTCTTTCAATTATTTATTTTACTCTCTCCCAAGTGTAAATATTACTCTAAAACTGAGTCTAGTTGGTCCCAGTCAAATGAACTCTATAGAATTAGCTGTGTTAGTACTGCAAACGTAAAATGTAGTTTGATAGTTTTAATTTTTTTGAAAAATCCGTTTTGTTTTTATTTTATTTCGTTAACGAAAATGCTTGTTGAATTTTAGTTTTAGTTACGTTGTTAGTTTTCCTTAACTAAAATAACCGTACTTCCCACAAAAACGAAACAAAGCCCAAAAAATATATGTACATTTATTTATTTATTTTAAAATCACGATTAGGTGAATCTGCGGGTGTCGATCCGCAAGGATTTGGGTGTCCACTGTAGTAGAGAAAGCATGTCAAATAATAATAAAGATTTTTTTTTCGGTGGCCCAAAATGAGGGCGGGGTCCGCATGTGACCCGCAGGCCGCGAGTTGCCCACCCCTGTTTTAACGTCACACATTACAGTACTACAGTATAGACAATAATTATACTTCATAGCAGTAGCTCAGAAAATGGCTGAATGGTTAGAAAACCAGTTTTACATTCTCTTTTATACATTTTTGCAACAGTGTTATTTTTCTTCATTAAAAAAACACAACAAAAAAATTGTGACTTTGAGGAAGCAATTTGTCATGCAAGTGCCATATCGCACCCCGTCTTGTCGTACTAACAGCGAATTCTTTCTGGCCGTGCTCTAGCGAGATCCCCGCATAACCTCACTGAACTTTTTCCCCAGCGCCTCTCTTCAAGTCATCTTTCAAGACGCTTTGAAGCATTTCCATCTGTGTCTTATTCTTCTCATGAATCATGTTGCATCACGGCAGCCCTCTCCACGGCACGTCTCATCCCAGACTCTCCACCATCCCGTGTTTATCTTCCTTAGCTACACTTGTCTTTGCATTAATCCCACGGAAAGTGCGTTCCCCGCAGTCATTTGCATGACACGCACGGGGATTGTCTCATGCTAACGTAGCCTGTCGAGGATTGCCGTGCTTTCTTCTCCCAACACACATGTCTGTGAATGAATTAGTTTAGCTCTTACTACATAAACCTCAGGCAAGTACACACCCACTTTCTTCCTCTCTTGCCTCGGAGGTAATCGAAAAATTAATTCTGTGTGTAATAATGCCAGTAATGCCAATCGGAGCTGGAGTGAGTGTGGAGTGTCCTGCGGGAGCGCCGCCTCGCATGTGCTGCACATCAAAGCTGCCATGCACATATTGGCATCCAGGCGGGCTGCTGTGTTCTATATGCAGTCTGTGGAAACAACAAATTCCCATGTGAGCGTCCTGCGTGATGTAAAACTATGGAATTAGATGAAGTGCGCGATTTGATGAGTTTCTTGGCTTTCTTGGTTGAAGTTATGCTCGGAGATGTGTGCTTTGATTGAGATCGCATGATCCTATCTGACAAAGCCAGCATTGAAGCCACTTTTTAAACCAGGTTTTGTTGAGATTTTATTGACAAAACTAAAGTTTATTTGAAAGAGTGGAGTCAGACATCCATCGATTGGGTGGAGTTTTATTTTCGTATTAAAATGTTCTCGTCAATACTTTGTATTATACAAATAATACTAAATCTTAGGCTGGGCTAAACGGATGAAGGCAGGAAATGTGAGCTTATTTACAAAGCGCTCCCAACGTCTCTCAGGCAGATAGCAGATGGAATTCAGCTACCTGCATGGCACAGGAATGAAGCATGTTTAGATCTCTTCCAAAGCTCCCCATCTCCCGAAATGGGAACGAATCCAAACGTTGCCCCCAGCTATAGAGTAACGTCTGTGTAGGATCATGCTATATGAGCTGTACCTATCTCTGCATCACTTGTGATCTTCTCACTAATACCAAGTCCCCTCGTGCACTAAGAAGGGGCTTTAAATAAGTACAACGGATAATAAAATCCATCACTTCAGTTTTTCACATTAAGAGTTGGATGGCTCCTTTACAGTATGAGTGTCAAAGGACTAACTAAGGACCCCACATGATAGATTGAACATGATGAATGATATATATATATGGAAATAAAAACATTATATATATATATATATATATATATATATATATATATATATATATATATATATATATATATATATATATATATATATATATATATATATATATATATATATATATATATATATATATATATATATATATAATGTTTTTATTTCCATTTGTTTGTTTTTTTTGATTTTCGAATTATGTATTTTTATATCAGTTTTAATTTTCACTTTTAGTCATTTATTTATTTAGTCATTTATTTATTTTGAATTTTAGCAGTTTTGGTCCTCCCTATTAGTCATCTTGAAAATGTTAATAACATTTACATAGGCAATAAAAGGGGATTTCTTTTTTTTATCATGGAAAAAAAAATCATTGCCAATTTAATTGACAATTTTCACGTGGTGACTTAATTAGTTTACTAATAGCTCTGAACAAATAATTAAGACCTCCGTCACTTATTGCATCTCACGGCAGAAAATATTGGGCTTATAGTCTGCAGAACTCGTCACAATCATACTTTTTGGTATGTATACAAATGCACCAAAGAGCAGGAATTACACTTTTTTTTAACACCCTATTTCTTATTGTCAGGTTCAGTCAACCTAGAACATTTAATAAACAACAGACAAGGAAGGAAGACAAGAGACTTAGATAATTTTTTCGCTTGCGAGGGGAACAGACAGAGATGTGCACAGTTACAATCTCCTACCACTCTGAAGCACATTCTGTCAAGCCCTCTCTTTTTAGTTATTTTAGGGCGGTCACGAGTTACATAGTCATTGCTGTTCTAAAGGTTGGGGGAAACATAGCAGCAACCATCACGGATATGAGTCATTGAGCAGATAATAATACAGACGTGTCTTTCTTCGGCGCTAAAGGTTTCAACAGTCAAAGTTCAACAGTTCATCCGCAAAGTGTTTCAGCCGCTTTTACGATTACTTACATGATTCAAACAAGGTTATACCACTAAATAAATGCTTTGCAATGCTATAAAAATGGGGTAACTTATGTACATTTATTCTTACACTTATTTTGTTATGAGACACTATAATGTATCACCAAACTTCAAACCACATTTTATTCTTATCGTACTTTTCATACATTTAAAATGCAACACAGAGCTGTCCATGTGATTCATTTTATTTTATTTAACCTGTCTGAAGATGAAAAAAAGAAGAAGAAAAAAAGACCAACAGAGGAAGACAGAACAAGAAGCCTGGTGGTTTGCTAGTTAGTGCGATTAGTTTCTTAAATGGAAAAAAAGGAGACATGAGGAAGGAGGGAGGGGAAAAAAAAAAGGTCTAGTCTGTGCTCCTTTATAGGGGAGCACAGTATGGACCTGGAGGGGGGAAAACCCCTGCACATAGCAACACAATGATGACATAGATAAAACAAATTTCAAAGACTTGTGAAAGGGGAGGGATATACTGTAAATGTTGTTGGGGGGGGGGGGGGGTGCGTTTCATTAGCGGATATCGCTAATAGTTGCTAAACCCATTGAAACTCGTTTGTGATTAACGGCTAAACGAATAAATTTGACTTGATTTAGCAAAAGGCCAATGCTTTGGCCCTTAGGACTAAATAGTTTTGTGTAACAGTTTATGTGGAATAATGTATGGAAGATGATCTCCCGTTTAATATAATTTTAGGGACTTTTGGTTGGCCACCAGCACAGAATGTAGTCAAACCTATTTCTCTATTCTTCTTATGATGTCATCATACTGTTTCTGATCTTCTATTCTATAATCCTCATTACTTTACCTCTGTCTAGCGCCATCACAAATGCACGTAATGCACATCTATATCTTAATCTTGTCATCAAGCAGCAGTTGCGCACAAATTCCCCTTTATCCCTCAGATCAAAGCTGCCATCGGTGACTAAAGAGCGCTGACGGATTTCTGTGGCCAAGTTGCGGCGACACATCGCGCCCCAGCCATTGCGCCGCATTTCATCATGTTGGTGTCAGTTGCAGTCGACTAGCAGATAGATCTTTAGCGGCCCCAATTGGAATTGTTGACTGATTGGTCACGGGTGCATTGTTGATCCCCGAGCTGTCAATGAAGTGAGCGTGACAAGCAGCTCGGGATGCGGGAGTCAGTGAGGAGAGCCTCATCGCACTTTGTCGATTGACGGCTATGGGGAGCCCTTGTTGGGGTGGTTTTATTTAACTATGCATGCACAAATTTGACTGTGAAGGGCCAGGCATTTACTTTTGTCTCTACAGCAAATTCATGCTTTTCAAATTCTGTGTCTCCAGCCAAATTTCTAAAGCCCTGCTCTCAAGATTGTATTGTTGCTGTGTTTTGAACATATCTGTTCCTTGGCTCTGAATGTCAAGCCCATAATTACTTTGGCCGGGATCAGTTTCTCCTCTATTGTTAGCAATGTTGATATTAACAGCACCAAGATGTAAACAGGAGAAATAAAGCAGCAACCGAGCATGTGGCGGTTCCTTAAACAGGCATGATAACACAGTCAAACATGCTAATAGTAGCTATAGCGAAGCATTGCTAGCAAACGCCTCCTACGAACACATTACAATCTCTTTATTAATGGCGCAACATGAAGCAGTGCTGACACACAAACTACAAAGCCCATAATAGAGCTCAACAGCTGTTTTATTAAAAAGCAACCCATAAGCGTTTCCGGAGCTCTGTTCACATGCAATTTTGGTAGCACATACCTGTGTGAACAGCTGTTCTCTGTGATGAATATTGTAGCGCTGGAAGGAGTTGACGCTGGGCTTCCGAGCTCGCAATTGAAAAGGTTACTACTAATTATAATTTTGCCCAAAAAATGAAAAATACAATTTGGTCCTAATGGTAAATGGAGTGCTTTATGTTGTCCAAAGCCCTTTACCAAGCCTCATATTCAGTTTTTGGAAAACATATGCGGCCAACACACTAACATAGCCGCATCAACCTACAGAAAGGTTTTCATTTCCAGTTTAAAATAACTACTTTAACCTCCAGGATCCCTCACCATAAACTGGCCAACGACAGAACGCAGTGTGTTTTTTCACTTTTATTAAGCTTCAAATCCATCTGTGTCATGTCTCTTGTAGCAGCTAGCTAACACTAACCCAGGGGTCTGCAGCCTGCAGCTCTGGAGCCACGTGTCCTCGTCCTAATCCTTGTCCTGTGGCTCCCTGTGTGTGGGTGGCTCTGTAAAAGAAGAAAAAGAAGACTTTTTTTTTACATATTTTATTTTTTTTAGAGAAAATATTATATAAATGAATTAATGATTTAGATTTTAAAAAATGAATACATAAATATTCATCAGAGTCCAAATTTGTAAATTGTCAGAAAAAGAGAGATGAAAGGTAGATGAAAAAGTTCTTAAAAATACCTAAACATGTCCTAAAAGTGACCAGAAAATGAGAAAAAAAGAGGAAAAGCAGTAAATAACCATATAATGTACACAAAATCTTAATTCCCAAAAGTCAGAAAATAATTTTTTAAAGGCAAAAAAGAAAATGTTCAAAAAGTAAATAAATAAATAAAATAAAATAAAATGTCCATAAATCAAAGAGAACCCCCCAATAATTACCCTAAAATGTCCACAAAATTGCCCCAAAAAAGTCAGAAAAAAATATTAGAAATAAACGCAGAAATGAAAATATTTGATAGCAAAAAAGGCAAAATCAAATCAAAGAAAAGAGGCAGAAAATGACAAGAATATGTCCATAAAATTGCCCCAAATGTCAGAAATTTGACAGAAAAGCAGAAAAGTCTAAACATGTATGTAAGATGAAAGGTAGAAGAAAATGAATGTCAAAGTATTGGATGCTGTATATTTTTTGTTATGGTGCAACTCTAATTAACTCTGCACTAAGGGGGGGGGGGGGGTAATTACCTTAGTGCAGGGTTCATCTCCAAGTTTCCGAACTCCCTTTATGCTAGCAAGTGAAATAATGGCAAAGGTGTTGATACTCTGCCAAGAAGGACTTTATTGACTCATTGTACTAATGTTGAAAAACATTCAGTGTGGTTGACATTGACTCTCATGGTTATGCCACGACTGATCTTTACGCTGTGAAAATACCTCAGCTGAAGATGATTGTGCATCTCTTAGCCTCCAGACTTTGCTACATGTGTGCTTTAAGTGTTGCAGTCTAGTCAGGTGTCAGGTGGGTTACAACTCACAGGTTAACCCGATAACCCGCCAACAACCCTCCCAGGACTTGCTGTCACAATCAATTACGCCGCCCGAGGCTATGTGTTTGTACGTGGAGGCAAGGGAGAGAATGTGCAAAGTGCTGTGACATAGATATTGTGCTGGAAGGGAAGACTCTGATGAAGGTCGGCGCGGAATATTATCTGTGCCTGTTGCCGTCTGTGAGCGCGGATGAAACACACGGGGGACACGTCTCAGTGGAGCATGAGGGAAAATACGCTGTAAGAAAGTTAATGTGATTTCCTCTGGTGCTTTTGAAGTCACATCATCCCGCTACGTGTTTGACCTGCAAAGAGTTATATGCTGAGCAACGTTTATGTGTCACATCTATCCTATCAAGAGGTTATGTGCTGATAAGGAGCACTTCAGATAGCCTTTGATGGCGTGAATAAGCCCATGCGAACCACCAACCTCAGATCTGCTGCTTTGTGTGCATACTGAAAGCTCGTAATGTTCTGATGCGTTAAGTTTGCTGTAGTCAACACGGTGGTGATTGGCGTCACATATTCACCACTTTTGACATGAGTCAGAAGTCACTGGTAGCATATTGGAGCTTGTTCAGATGGGCTGTCATTGTCAGGTTTCTGGCCGTGTGACAATTTGCACGTGTTCCAGTGTGTAAAATACGCTGAGCAGAGTCAAAGCACTTCACACTGAGTTTTGAATAATATATTTGGTCTTTATTATTTATTATTATGCAATTTGCAAGGGTATTCACGCTAAAAACAGTTGGTTAAAAAATAACCCAACTATGGGTCAAAAATGGACCGATCTTTGAGTCAAGAAATGGGTCTTTTAGTGTAAAACAACTCATATATATTGATCAGATCCTTTACTTGGGTCCAAAAATGGGTCATTTTGAATAAAACAACCCAGAAGTTGGGTCAAATTGACCCATAAAGTGGATCGGTCCATTTTTTATCCATAATTGGGTTACTTTTGACGCTACTGTTTTTAGAGTGTTTATTTTAACCCCCACTCTACTCTGAAGGACAAAATCTAAACATCTAACCATCCATTTTATGTAATGCTTGTCCTCCTTAGGGTCATGGGTAACTGAAGCTTTGGTGAGTGAGAGGCGGGGCATACCCTGGAAATGTGTAAAAAAAAATTCTTAATAGGCAACTCCTGGCAAATTTACTTTG
This sequence comes from Leptonotus elevatus, assembly GCF_054856555.1. Lineage (NCBI taxonomy): Eukaryota > Metazoa > Chordata > Actinopteri > Syngnathiformes > Syngnathidae > Leptonotus > Leptonotus elevatus. Next base: position 9,808,182 of record NC_141258.1, on the reverse strand, counting down.
TCTTGTTCAGAATTGGAATCGTTCCATGCCAGATCTCCAGTGACTTTGATTTTCATGAAACTTGGTGTACTTGTTGATAGTGATGGTATAACACTAAATCTCAAATTTTAGGTTAATCGGAGCGTAGCTTTGGGAGCTACGGCCCGCCAAATTGTGACATTTTTGACAAAAAGGGGCGTGGCCATCTTCCTCTGAAACTATAGATGTCAGGAACTACTGAGTCAATCGTCACAAAACTGGCATTGTTGGAAAGGGAATTCAGCAACGATTCCAAATCCGCAATTATTTAGAAGATTGGTGCATATTTTAGTAACCTTTTGACCTTGTGGATCACGTAAACAAAAAAAATTACATCTGATACTATTATAATAGAGAACATGTGAGAGATTAAATTTCCTGAAAAAAACATAATGAAGGTTACAAATTTGAGATTTAGGGTTGCCCCATCACTATCAACAAGTAAAATCCGTCTGGTTAAAATTTTCAGAAAAAAAAAAGAAGAAGGGATTTAACATGGGATGACCCATTAATAGGCTTGTTGGGTTGGGTTGAATGTTCTGTACTCAAGTATTTGAATAAAAGCAAATAATCAGTTTTTGAAAATATGCCGCATTTCCAACACCTGGCAGTTCACAACCTTTCCTGTAAAATATTCGCGACTTTATAAGATATGATTTCTGCTGTGTTTTTCTCACTGGTCCGCATCTTTGGACCGTGTAGTGAGAAGTCTCGGTTGGTTTCCGCTGAAACAAGTGAAAAAAGTGAAAGACCTTTCAATCTATATTTCTATCTGGAAATACTGATGAGGTTTTTTTCTCAGAAATTGCCAATGTCTTTCCTTGCTGTCATTGGTGATCACCTGACATGAATGACAGGCTATTATATGCGATAGTTTTCTTGTTTTAAAGTGGAATTTCAGAGCACTATTATCATCTCAGCACCCTGTTTAAATAAAGGTTTAATGAACCTTAAGATGATGCATCGCAATTTCATTTAATTTGCGTCACCTATTTATGTTAGCGCTTAAGAGTTAATGATGCTGGTTTGGATTTTTCAATCTGAAGTTACATTCTTGTTTCTTTGGTCTTATTTATCCTTTAATTAAAGGCTACAGTGTGCTAAAGAAAGGCGATAATCCTCTTCTGTTGTGTATGTGCATTTGATTTTGTGCGTGTCTGCCAGTCTGCATTAGCACATGCGCACACTTGGCAGGAATTTGCAACATCCCCTACGAGTCTGTCAGTAGGTGGTTTAGCAGAACCATGACAACACAAAACAAATGCTTTCGCCTCCTTTTTTCCCACAGCCGGAGAATTACAAAATGACACATATTTTGCTGTGTTTTCAGCAGTTGAGAAACGGGGCTTTCGTCGTTAATCAAAGCATTATCAGATTTGTATTTCATAACTTTGTTTTATATAAAAAAAATGGTAATGTCACAGTCAAACCCACATACGCCAATTTTTAGAGGCATAAATGTATGTGTGTCTGGAATATTGCCTTTAATTATTGTGAGTGAAAATTGGAAAAAGATTCATTGTAATCTCAAATTGAATAATAGTTGTGAATATTTATCGAGTCGTGCTCATGTGCAAAATGATGAGAGCATAAAATCAGCTTGCTTATAGACTTTTATGTATAGCCAATAAGGAGCATATATAATCGGTAGCATCCATATAATAAAATTATACACAGTTGTCGCATTGCAGTGTCTTGTGTAGTGATTTTTATTTTGGAGGTGCCGCTGGAAGCTGTCAGGTTCAGTCAACCTAAGAGCTATTAATAAACAACAGACCAGGAAGGAAGGCAACAGACTTAGATTGTTTTTGCTCGCGAGGAGAACGGAACAATGATGTGCCCAGATTACAATCTTCTACTCGTTCTGAAGCACATTGCGCCAAATCTCTTTTTATTGGGTAGGCCTGGTTACATAGCCTATTGCTGCGCTAAAGGGTTTGGGGATACACATAGCAACAACGTGACAATCATCCCGGATATGACTTTTTGCGTAGACGATAATGCAAACGTTTAGTAGAGATCTGTCGATAAACGGCCGCCATGAGGAGCGATTTGTTGACAATTCTGTTCCACCAAGAACCATTACGGGACATCGCGACTTCAGAAGCACCATGACAGCGATATAGTCATAGCGACACACTCAACTAGTGGAATTAATAGCAGCGACAATTGTATTTCTCTTAACCGTCTGTGCTACGACTGTCCACAAATTACCTATAAGTGACATATGTGCCACAAATCACCATATATCCTGTATTTTGTATTTATTTATTTATTTTTATTATTTATTTATATTATTATTATGATTGTTGTAGTAATTGGCAGTGGTAGAACATACTGTATATGATATCTGTCATTATGGAGTGAGGCATTTGTGTGACATGGATAACCACAAAAATGTATTACAACATCCTATGTAGCCTGGACATAATTTGAATTCCTTATACAGAAAATTTTAAATATATATAATAATAATAATAATAATTAAAGAAAAATAAAAAATATTTAATATAGACTACTTTTTTTAAAAAAAGTAGTATAAATCATTACTTTGCCTGGCAACGAGTTACTTTTATTATGAAGTAATTAAACTACTAACTAAGTAATTTTTTTTTTAGCAAGTAATGAGTAACTATACTTTTTTAAAGTAACGTGTTGGGTGGTTTACAAAGACATGTTTACAATAGCTACCAACTACTACATTGTGGCAATGAAGCACAAACTATGAGTGTTAAGTTTATGTTAAAACTGATTTAGAATCAGCATACATTATTGTCGTCTGAACATTTTGCACAGGAATTATTTTTGAATAAATGAAACCTTTAAATAAACATTTGTTGAGTTTATTACATTAAAATTGATAAAAATCGTAATCGAACTGAATGACTGAAAAAGATGGAGATTTTTTTGTGTTGTTGCCATATCACCCAGCCCCACTACTAGTGTAACACCAGGCTTCATTAGGAATTTCAACAACAAAATTCGTTTTTAAATGTCCTTTTTTTCTTTTTGGGGATTACGATGTTTTTCTGCAAAAGAACAATTAGCAACCCATTCGAATACATTCAGGATTTGGTGGTTAATGGTAAATGAATGTGCAAACGCACATTTGGTGTATGAGTCCAGGCTGTAGTAAATAGTAAATGTGTAATAGATCATCCAGATTTATTATTAGATTAAGGGTCCGTGTATAGAAATGTATAGAAATCCCTTTTCTGAACTAGAGAATGCAGACTGCGTGGAGCCATTTTAAGGCACAAAATAGTGGATAATCTCTTTAATTCAGAAAATGGTCACTCCATTCCAGTAGCAAAAAGTCATCTCGCCCAAATGTGGCGCAGACTCGGGATCAATAAGAATCCCGACACAGACCAACACATCATGCTGCTCCCCCCCGTACCGCAACAGGTTTAATATTAGACTTTTCTCATAAACGTAGGGGGCTTTCAAATAAGCGGACCGATTGAGAATGACTAATCTAATCAGAAGTTCACTTTGAGTGTGTGCGTGTGATATAAAGAGAGCGAGGAAGAGCAAGAGACCCATCTGCATTGTTATTACAGCATTCCAATCCAGAATGGCTTTAGCCAACCTAAAATCATAAGTATGCGTGTGTTGCCATGGCGACAGATGTGTGTGTGTGTGTGTGTGTGTGTGTGTGTGTGTGTGTGTGTGTGTGTGTGTGTGTGTGTGTGTGTGTGTGTGTGTGTGTCACGGAGCAAAAGCAGAAATGATGCAGTCTGCATCTTTACATTCCTAAGCGAACTGGCTTGTGTCGTTGGCGATCGATGAGCTGTATTGTGAACGTCTCCGTAACGGTACATAAAAATCATCATTAGCTATTCAGTCGAGACGCTCGTTACGAAACTTCAAACGAGAATTGTTGAAGCAGTGAATGTCTTAACAAGAAAAACTAAATCACTTAGTTACCTAAAGAAGATAATCCTGTGTTAGTCCCACAGTGTGAGAATTCACAATGACAGAATGCAGGAGCTACTCGGGGTTCGGAATCTTCCTTAGTGATACACTGTAACAAAAATCATAAAAAAAAAGAAGGTAATTTTCTGGCAGCTGGGGCACCAGAAAAATACTGTAAAATAACAGAAAATTACTTTCTCGTAAAAACACAGTAATTAAATAATTAAAGCAACACTAAGGAACTTTCAGTTTACATTGATTATGGCGCCGCCATATGGACAAAGTTGGTAACGTTATGCCTGAAGGAAGACCACGTTTCTCATGAGGACAAGCACATTGCGTCATTTTTTAGCTCACGATATTCAAATTGACTTCTGTAGTTTTTTGTGTGACATTGTTCCTACCATCCTCCTCAAAGTGGTTCTCAACCTGTGGGTCTGTATTCAAAAGTGGGACCCATTGTGGGTGGGTCGTGGACTGGTGGAACTGATCTTCAGCTCGTCCTTTGTTTTATTTGTGCTTTTTCTCTAAGATACCACAAGATGGCGCCAAATCTCTGACTAGTAGGAAATTTAATATTGCAACTTATACACATTTCCAGGTCAATTACTTGCAGTTTTCCCGTGATGTGGACTGTATTGTACTTTCAAATATTTCCCCCCCCCCCAATTTTTTTTTTTTATAAAAGTGGGTCACGACTAAGAAACAAATGTAAAACGCAGTATTGAGAAGACCTTTGATCAAATTGAAGATGAACAAGGCCTGTCTTAGTTTCTCAACAATGTTGAGTGGAAGTTTGCGAAAGATTGGTGAGTGCTGCTATAGAACACTGACAAGAAACCTCTGCAGACCCAGGCCAAATCCTATTATGTTTTCCCGCTGCTTCTCAGGGACTACAACTAGCGAACTCCAAGACATAGTTTTGCTCCTCAAAATTCAAAGTGCCCGACTTTCAGTGGCGACGAGGATTGCGAACGATTTTGCCTGGGGACGGCTGCGAAGAAAGACAAGCACGTTCTCCAAATGAGACGCAAATACCACATAACCCTGTTGTGATGGCTCTTGTTGCAATACTCTAAAGTCTCATTTCAAATCACACTCGCCATCCGGTTCTATATTAAGGGCGAGCATATGGAGGCAGCGGGAGCGGAATGAAGCCTCTCATTATCACTGGATCTGACTGCACTTTTACCCCGGCTACTGGCAAAGCTCATTAAAAGTGGCCAACAATAAAAGCGTGTTCTGCCCCCTTTACACCGAACCTGAACTCAAACATTCCTCTGAGGAGGGGGAACAAAATTGGAAAAAAATGCATACAATATTTGCCAAGACATACTTCTCAGCATTGCAAAAGCCAATAAGAAATAATATATTTTACTCGCAAACCTACAGAGCTGCCATTATTCAGTACGAATAATAGACCTTGAATAGTCCATACACCAGTCAGCAATAAAGCACATTTTCAAAAATGGAATATGGATACAAATTCTTGAGAATGAACATTGCAAGCAAGCGTATGAGTTGCTTGACCCGCTCAAAGTTGCGTAGAAGTTTTAGTCGAAGTTATTTGCTGGGAGGGTCACTGACTGGCAGAAGTTCTTCCCTCTGCGAATGGGAAGCTGTAAATTGATTCTTCATCTCGTCGTGTTTTGTTTCTCATAACTTGTAATGACTGACTAAAATTGAATGCATCAAACAAAACTAATACAAACACAAGATTAAAAAAAGAAGATATTTAATAGTAAAATTTTAAGTAATTTATATCATGATGCCGAGAATGTGCCAGTACGACCTGCCTTTGGTGTGAGAGGTTTATTTTTTATTTTTTTAGGGGACGGATTCTTGCCTGATTGAGATAATAAGCGCACCAAGAGGAAGCCAATTTGATGTTAGCTGGAGGTTGATGCATGTTATTTTCTGTGTAACTACCTCCATCGGGCCACAGCCATATTGATTAGACATAGAGATCCGTCTTTGTAGCGTAGACTAAACAGGCAGCTGGAGACCTTGCTGAGCAAATAGAAATCACTCACCATCCCCTTCCCTCCTGGAAAGCAGAATTGAAAGCAAATAGAATAGAAAAGCATTACATACTGTATGTTATATTTTGGGTCAGATGTGACCCGTATTAACGTTTGACCGAAATGAAAAAGAAATCACCCCGAGTTTGATGAATGATCCTAAAGACAACTGATGTACTGTATATTAGGGGTGGGAATCTTTGAATGTCTCACGATTCGATTCAATTCCGATTTTTGGGTGCACGATTCGATTCAGCATCGATTTTCGATTAAGATCGATTTTTTTAATTCAAAATGATTTGATTGACAATAATTTTTTCTTCAATCTATAGATGTGCAAGGAATCGTAATGATCTACTACAGTCTGACTCGCTAATGCTAATTAGAGCGCTACTAGTGGCACTTTTATCACTTAAAAGGATGGCTCCACACTGCAAAAAAAAACTTATTGGAATAACTTGATCGTGACTTTTTCCTTCTACTCTCTAATGTGGCTACAACTTAACAGTCTATTAGACTGCGTGGAACCACACTGCCCCTAAGTGGCCAAATTGGGATGAACAGCGCTCCAAATAAAGGCGCACACAGACAAAGGCAAGACAGAATAAAATAATTTAAATCAAATCGATTTTGGGACATTTAAAATCGATTCAGAATCGTACTAAATGAGAATCGCAATTGTTATGAGAATCTTTTTTTTTTTTTTTTAAGGGGGTGCTTGACCAATACATACAGTGGACAGGCTGAGAAAATAATTTAGCCTCGAATAGATACACGGACTGAGCACCGACTGAAGCAGGTTTACGTCCATCGATCTGGGTCAGTATAGATTGTCCTTCTCAGTCCGCATTTTTTTTTCTTTCTGAGGCTTCATGTCATAAAGCACTCGCTGAAAATCGGAAGCACTCGCAAGAAGGTGGGCATCCGTCAATGACGGCCTACCGAAAAATGCTGGAGGTACTTAACTTGGGCTACCCATATTTCTGACCTGGGCTATAGCAACCCCTAGTCCCATTTGTAGCGCTATCCGTGCTATAAGAACAGACAATTTAATAGATTAGACCTTCTTCTGCATCTAGCAGAAAATATTCCTCAGCTTTGTAGTCAGTCTTACTGCATTAAAGTTAACTGGACCAGCGAAAGATCCCTCCAAACCTTTTAATTGGTTCCCTATCACATATGTGTAAACCATTGGAATACTGCCACAACTGTGGGCCATTGAGATTGCTAACAAGATTTGTTGATTAGCAGACAAAAAAAAAATAGTTTTCTTAACAAATTTATTGAAGAACATTTTGCACAAATAAGTAGACACCGAGAAAAACGACTTATTAATTCTAGGCCTAACAGACATGTTGCTATCCATAAAAGTAATGGAGGTCATAGAAAATACTAGATGTAGTGTTTTTTGTTGTGGGATGCATACATTTTTGGCATTACTTAGATTTTGTAATCTATGTATCTATCTATTATCAATCCTACCTTCATGTTGTGAATTAAGCGCATATTCTACAGAAAACATTTTGCCAAAATTTGGGAAATTGTTCTTAAGTTCATTGATATATTCAATAGAATCTTAACATTTTTCGATGGGGGTGTACTCATATATGCTAAGCACGAAATCTAACTCAGCACACCTAAAAACTGCTCTGGAGTTCGCAGCACCACACAACTGTGACCCAGACGTGAGAAAATTTGAGATGAGAGGAGTTTTGTCATGGGCAATGCAGCATGACTCCTTCTTGTGATTGGCTGTGACTTCGTGGCAGTTTGGCAGACGCAATCCTGGCTACCCGTTTGAGGCATCGATCAAATTTGCTCTTGTTTTTGCACGTGCAAATCTTCATTACCTAAAACCCTATCTATGGATGGAAAATGATGAAAGAGTCCTTATCTTACGTTTCTGTTGCTCATGAATGTGCAAACTTCTGTTTGTTTGTATTTACATTTGAGGAGTTTTAGCAAAGAGATATCCCCCCGGCGCCCCTCTTCCACCTATCCCCTAATCTCTGCCGACTCTCCTGAGATAACGGAGTTTACTGACATTTAAATATCCCGACTCCTCGCCTGGAATATCAATTCGGGCCGAGGCGCGACGCTCTTAGCTTTCTCCCCCGCTGCGCTCGTCACTCCAGCGGCCTGATTGTGTCACACTTGGTGTGACCCAAGTTTTCGTCGGCTTGAAGACTTGAGGTGATCCGTTATTGTTCTCCGTGAGCGGTACCTTGCCTTTTCAATGGGCGTATGGAGGTGGCAATCTCATCCCGCCGCTTGCACGTGAAAATAAGTTGAGACGCACGGCAAGAGTCGAATTTGAGGGGAATATAATGAGAAATTTCCTTTTGCTTTGAGTCACGAGCAGTCTGAAAAAGCGAGCGTTGCATAAATCTGCATACATAAGCGAATGGAACCACGAGCTTGCCGCCATAAAGCCATTCATCCTCTCTTTGTCAAGACACACTGTCAACTCACCGTTCTCCGGCCTGGCGCGAAAGTAAAATTATTACATTATTCATTATATTTATTATGGTGTAGATTGAACCGCGATGGAGCCACTTTGTGTTTTTCATCTTGCACACACTGAGACACTCTCTCATATGCTAATTCCCAGAAAGAAACACTTCAACAGAGTTATTCTTCCCTCTGCTAGATTTATGCAGTCAATTCAAACACAGTGGGAATTAGTGGAGCCCCGCAGCAAAGCAGTTCAAAAGTTATCAAAATGACTACAATACATGTTTGGAAATTCCACTTGGGGACTCCAGAACCTTTGGACTTGGTTGTGAGCATCACTGGAGAGAGGCGTGGGGAAAGACCAGAAAGTAGCAAAAAAGGACAAAGGAATGCTCAGGAGTAATGAGAGACATACAATCGGCAACTCCTCTTGGATGAGAACGGCAGATGACTGGAACATAAAGTGACCTTGTCATTGGCCAGCAGTTATAGTTAAAGACAAAAAAACTACAACAAATGTGCTAATGGGTTTCGATTACTACTTCCGAAACTGAATACCACTCCTTTGCTTTTACTGTCTGTCATGAATTTGATTAATCCAGGTGTGTCTGACCTCAGTAACCACGACGACAATGGCCAGACACACCTGAAATCATCAGTTTGACCACTCATGAAAGACAGGAAACAAAAGAGTGGTATTAAGTTCAGGAAGTACTCGAGCTGTGCCCATCCCTCGTACCAGAACATGCAAAACAGCCTGTTATTCACATACACACTGCACACTGGGCATTGCCAAAAAATGGTGTCTATCTCTCTCTCTCTCTCTCTTTTACGCACAACCACTGTATCTCTCTCTCAAACACTCTGTTTCTCACTCTCTTTCTCTCTCTCTCTGCACTCTCTTTCTCTCTCTCTCCCACTCACTTTCTTTCTCTCCATTTCTCTCTGTCTCTCGCTCTCACTCTCTCTCACCCACTGTTTCGCTCTCTCTCTCTTGGTCTCTAACCCAATTTTTCTCTCACTCTCTCTTTCTCTCCCTCCTTCCCCATCTCCTTCTCTCTCTCTCCTTCAGTCTCACTCACTCTCTCCCTTGCTCTCTCTCCCCCTCTTTCTCATCTCCACACTCTCACTTCTCTCTCGTCTCCCCACTCTCTTCTCTCTCTCCCTCCCTCCTTTGCCGTCTCTCCCTTCTTCCCACTCTCTCTTCTCTCCTCTCTCTCCCTTCTTCCCACTCTCTCTTCTCTCTCTCAACCCTCCTTTCCCGCTTCTTTCTCTCTCTCTCTCTCTTAGTCTCTCACCCACTCTTTATCTCACTTTCTTTCTCTCCCTCTTTTCCCCATCTCTTGCTCTCTCTCTCTCTCTCTCTCCCTCCTCCTCCTCTCTCTCTCTGTCTCACTTATTCTCTCCGTCTTCCCACTCTCTCCCTCCCTACTCCCCGTCTCTCTCTATTGCTCTGTCCATCTCTCTCTCTACCTCTCTCTCTCCCTCACTTTCATTGAGGGCGGCGAGTGTGAGTTGTCGGTAAGTCCCATTATGGTCCGCCTCCATGTTTTGTTTCATTGGCCATATAGACATGCTGTCACGTTTTCAGGTTTATTTGTCTGCCCCCAGTTTAACTACGGCCAACTCGGTTTCTCATCTCGCCCGAGCCTTCCGCGGCTGATGTTTTTCGAAATGAAAAATCTCGCACAGGCATCCACAGCAATCACACCATCATAATATAATATGAGTGTCGTCGTGGAACAGATTGTGCTTATTTTTCTGTATTGCGTGTTTTTTGTTTCATATGTTGCAATGGAGTCTGTGAATGTGCTCAGTATGTTTATTTTTGATGACTTTGCTTCCAGCTGAAATGTCTCCACACTACGGTTAACCAGCATACAAACAAGGCAGATACAGACAGAATAACAAAGCATGAACTCAAATCTTTTGTGTTTCATGCAATTCACCATCCAGCTCCTCATGTTGTTCCCCCCCCCCCCATCCTTCCTTCCTCTTCTCACATTCCTTTTCACTCCTCACCAAGTCACCTCTCCCTCATCCATCCATCCTCCCCTCCCCTCCCCTCCCTCGCCCTCCTATCTACAGTAGTTGCCTTGGTAACAATACAAAGAGATTTTCTTCACAGCGCTGTCACCGTGGCAACGGTTGGCTTTCCTCCAGGCGTTTTTTGGAAGTGCGCCGCCCTTCAGTCCACTCTAGGCTGCTTGTAGTGACCGTCGTGCGATCAAGGCCATCCATTAGTTGGATGTCACTCTTAAGTACAGCGGCTTCACACAGGATGCAGACACTTCACACTGATTGGTCCATAGTTCTCAAACGGCATCTTAACTCAAAAGCTACATTGCATTGTTTCAAGCTTGGCTGCAGTGGTTATCAAAGAGTCTACTGGCACGCTTTTGTCATCTGTTTTTTTTTTGCTGTTTCACTCTGCACAAAACTCACTGATGCAATTTGAAGGGAAAAAAACTCAGAGTCAAAAGTCTGCATAGTAGGTGTTCTTTTTTCATATCTTCCCACGCTTTCTGATGATTTTGATCTGCTTTAGTAAAAAGATAAAATTTTAACTCACAATTTTAATCTTAGATGTTGGTTAAAAGTAAATATCCCATCACACTTTAAATTATCATGTTAAATCAACATACATATAGTGTGTAATAGCAGCATATATTCTAAATCAAGGGGTCAACAACGATTTTGAAGCTGAGTGCTACTTCTTCTATGCAATTCATATTTTTATTGATGTAAGTATTAAATAAGCTATTTTATTCATGAGATTTTTTTAAATTAATCCGCTGATTACTGTAATTGGTTATTGGAATTTTATTCTTCCAAATACGTATTCGATTCAACATCAGACTCAAAAAATCAATTTGGGCCATGCCTTAGTTATCATAATAATAATAATAATAATAATATAATAATAATTATTATTATTATTATTATTATATATAATTATTATTATGATTATTCATAATAATTAGGAAACATAGATAATATAATTAGGAAATTAGGATAAATATCACTATTGCAACATTTTGGCTCAAAAAAGATATGCCAGTGCTCACATTTTCAAATGATTACTACTAAAACATTCGTGGGAAAATCATCATTTTCCCAACATTGGTAAGCTTCATTGTTTTTATTTTTATTTTTTTATTTTTTTAAGAATAGGTCGGCGGGCTACTAATGTGGTCTTTGGGGGCTACCTGTTGGTGACCCCTCTAATGTATTTTAGACTTGCAATGGTACTGTGGTTAGTGAATTTTATTTAAAAACAAAACAAACAAAAAAAACTACCTTTTTAATCACAACAAATATATAGGGTATATTGGTATATTGATAGGGTAAAGGTCATGATGGTGTTGATAAGGGTCTCAGACCCCATTAAGAGATCCCATAATTGCTTGTCACACCCCTGCTGGTGGAACACTGATATTGGGGAGAGATCACAGCAGCAACATGGGATGTGACATTTTCATTCATGATGACAGCGTGTGAAATTCACTTGAATTAGTGGGATTGTATTTTGTCTTTTGGCAGGCTTCAGCAAAGCTTTGGATTTTGTGGGTATACAAGGCCAAATTTTGGCACCAGATCATTATTTTCTATTTGTTTAATTTTGCATCTAATACTGCAGTACTTGCTACCGAAGTTTTTGCTACTGTTTGTGTCATTTGAGCCTGAAGTCACACTGGCTTTTCACCATGAAATACTTCCTCTCCGAGGAATGTTTTCTCTTCTGTCTTCATCAAGTGACCTTTTCCACCGATTTGCCTTGTTACTCAGCAACAGGTGGCCGACTGTTGACTGACCACAGATGATGAAGGCCACGTTATTTGGATCAGGAGGCATCGCTGAGAGTAATATCCGTCAACGTCACATTGTTCCTTTCCTGATATTTTGCTGAAGCTTTTCAGTACATTAAGTTAAACACGGTCAGTAAGCACATTTGTTCCACTCTGTTCACAGAGTCTCCATCCATTGTGACAGAGGATGCAACCAACATTGTTAAGTCTAATATTTGTCAGTTATTTATATTCATATTAGCATGAGAGAGTGAAGCTGTGAGTGTGTATAATGCAAGGGAAGCACTCACTGTGGGTGAGAGAATTTTAGTGTTTATTGTGAGAGTGAGGAAAAAAACTGGTTGCCCCCTATCCACTCTTGAGAACTTGCATTCTGCAAGAACCAAGACAAGGTCAGGCCAAATTTTCTCAGACCCTCCACATCCGGGTCACCACCTCTTTCAGCTCCTTCCCTCAGATAGGCGCGATTCCAGTAGCTTTTTCCTCGTGCCGTCAAGTCAGTTTGACAGTTCTATTATTTGCGGGAATGCTGAAGCAACTCTTTAGTACAAATGCAATAATGAATACTAATCATTGTCAAATTATTTCACTATCAATACTTTGTAATTTTCACATATCTTTCAATTTACTTTCAGCATTCGCATGCAATTTCTGCAGAAATCTAGTTTATTATCATACTGCTGGAGACAAATTCCTTGTGTGTGTTTACATACTTTAGATGAAAGATCATTCTGATTCTGAGAGTGAGTTAACTCATTTAGTGTCATTGACGGCTATAAACGTCAAAAATCCATCTGAACTGGGCTGGCAGTGAATGAGTTAATATGGGAGAGAATTTGTGAGAGTCCGTGGATGCTGTCAGAATGCGTGCTGGGCATGCTGGTACAGTGAGAATAAAGAGCCGACAGAGATTCAGAACGTGCGCGGTCCTTATAATATGAGTTTGGCCTTCAGTGATCCATTCCTGCCCGAGAGGACGAAAGGGAGCCCCGCTGATGAACCATCTGGCATCCGAGTGGATCTCAGCTTTAGTTTCTGTGTTTGCATGTCTGTGTTTATCCGTCTGCGTGTACAAGTCTTATTATGTTAGTCTTCACTCTTGCCCCAAGGCAGCTTCCCGAGCCCTGAAGGTAACACACGCGTCTACCCTCATACATATCAGCCTGTTCAGAGGGAAGCATTAAAGCTCTGTTTTGTCATTGGCCATCACTCGTCTGTGAATGGGGGTCCCCAACCACTGGGCCATGGCCACAAAGCACCTCATACATGTCTATTTTTTTTATGGTCTGGAAAATCCACAAAGTAGCACGGAGGTTGCCTTAGTGGTTAGTTACCTTGTCTTGAGCCCTTTTCATACTGCACTTGCTCATTGTGGAAGAGTTTCTTGCAGTTTTTTTTTGCAAACCTAGTTACATACGGAATCAACAGCATCTGTTTTGTTCCGTTGTTTGTTGTTCTGGTCTCACCATCCGTCAGTCTGCTGTCAGGTTTTGTCCCATTACACTGATGAAAAATGCACAAGGACTATGATGTCCAGACTTCAAAGACGACGCAATGAGAAAACCCCACAGCGCTCTCCAGTCAAACACCTTAATGGTGAGACCCAAAGAAAAGTAAACTGTATGCAAATAAAAACATTTTGTGGAGGGTTTCAAACGCAGCATTTCCTGCTTTGCATTTGACTCATACGACACATGCGCTTTAAATCCACGACAATATGCGCCGCTCGCAGTAAAAGGCTAAAAGCTGGGGAGCTGCTCACGCTTCATGGAATGTTTTTTGATAGAGACATGCCTAAAAAGGGGCATAAGTGCTGAGGGGAAAAGGTAAAGACAGATTATTATGCCAAATAAAGGCATGATGCGAAACTGAGGCCATGAAATGTGATTTGCTTACAAGGGTGCCAGTGGGTGTGTATCAGATATCGCAGTCATGAAGCCTATGCTCTTGTACAATGGGAAGCAGGTCCAGACCAATACAATCAACCAACCTATGGTATCTACTATTATTGGTACAGGGAGTCCTCCAGTTGCAAACGTACTCGACCTACGACTTTACGATACCCGTGCCTCGTCTGTTGCTCCTTCTTTTTCGTTAACATTTGTCACAGTAATCACGCCATTTTAAAATGGTGTTTCTAAGCTCCGCTTTGCCGTAAGTCAGCAATAAATATCCGCGCGGAAACACAATTTGGGAAATTCGGGCTATGTCTCCAACATAGGAACGGAACTCGTTCCTAACTCGAGGACTCCCTGTATTGTGCAAAAGTCATAACAACTCCAAATGGTATTTAAAGATGGAATCAAGTGTGTACTTATCACTTATTGTATCAATAGTCAGGGGAATTTTTAAGCGAATTTACTGAAAATGTGCGAAACGGACATGCGACCTATGCCCGTTTCCATCTGTTCTTCTTTTGCGAATATTGAGAGGGGACTCTGCCGCTGTAGAGCCATAGAGATGTGATCCACCAGTAATTTACAAGAAGAAGAACAGAAAGCGACTGCGCCGTGCGATGACGTCGTATGAGTTTGCTTTTGTAATTCTTGATAAAGCATAGCGTTTCTTTGCTGTTTTCCATTTAAAATAGGATTAATATTAGCTTTTTTTTTTTATTTATTCCCAAAAGATTTCGGTTTCGTCGTCCGCCCAAACATACCTTACTCTATCGTCTGACATTGTTTTGGGACTACAAACGTACTTGTGACGTAATACGTGCAACGTGTATCCGGTCTTGCCAGCGGTTATTCGCAAAACCTGTTTCCCTAGCCAAAATTAGCATTTTCCTCTTTTCGATACACTTCAAAATCCACCCCCTCTAAGCGTTAAAAAACTTTTTTTGCTAATTTTGGGCCCCTTTTTCAATTTCTAGTGTTTCCATTCAGTTTTATTTTCACATTTCTTGAAAATTCAAATTAAAATGGTTAGATGGAAACCCACCCAATGTCAAAAGTATTCTTGTCTTTTCTTCAAGAGCAAGTCCATTGTCAGTATTAAAAGTTGCCATCCTTTTATTCAAGATTCGGTCTCCAAAACTGTAATGTAGGCTAAAATGTAAACTAGTAGAACTTGCAAATAAAAAGAAATTTCTCGGTGGAATACATCAAGTGGAATCCAAGCAGGATGAAGAATGATACAGTATATCCTGACTGTTAGGAGGCAGCACTCCTTTGGATGTGCAGTTCAAACAAACAGTGGTACGAGACGACAAAGTGAGTCCCCGCGTCACTGTCAGGGTTTCCCTCTAGGCTGTACATCACTTTCTCTTCACAGATAAGAAGAGCCTGACTCTTGCGCTACTGAGGAAGTGGTTCATTTTCGCAAATGCTGATTTGGGGGCCCTGGGCCATGAAAATATCATGTGGTTTTCTCAAAAGCCGTCTTGACTTTCAAATTCATGTGCGGCGCTGTAAAACGTAATTCCTCAGCAGTCATGGAAATAGTTTTGTATTTTATAAATATGGATGGGAATGATTAACTCTGAGGGGAGGAGAATGACATACACTCACGGCCACAATGTTAGAACTACTTGCAGAATATCATGAGATTCAGTACGAGTGTTGCAGCCTGTATGTCACAATACGCGTTGTCAGCCAATATTAGGGCTCATTTAGACAAAAAGCTATACCACCCCAAGAAACCCGCCTTGCCGAGAAATGTTGAGAAAATGCATTGATTATGATGAAGTTACTGGTTTGGTTCGTAACATGCCATAATAGGCAAAAGAAAACAAAAGAAAAGATAATTATTTTCCAATGTAAAAGCAGTTTTAGTTAGGGTTGCTCGATTATGAAGAAAAAATTGATCACAATTATTTTGGTAATAATTGTAATTGTATTTTTTTTGTACAAAAGAAGAAAATGTTTAAACGTAAAAAAATATTAAGACAAATACAATTCTTTGAAACACGATAATTATGCAAGTTCCTTCTGGATGAAACAAAATTAAATAAAAAAGGTGCAAATTGCTTTGTGGGTTATTCATTTAATGTGACTACTTTTTGGGTTAAATAATTCAAAAAGTTGGGCTGGTTCTTTTTTATTTATTTATTTTTTTACTCAATTTAATTGGATTATTCAATTAACCCATAAAGTTGGGTTTAATTAATAACGTACAAAGCAACAAAAAATGTTGAGCCAACTTCTTGGGTTAAATAACTCAAAAAGTTTTTGTGTAACTTGTTGGGTCGGTTCATTTTCAAACCAATTCATTTGGGTTATTCAATTGACCCAAACTGTTGGGCCAATTGAATAACCTACAGAACAACCCCAATAATTGGGTTAAAAATGTAATTTCACTTAACTTTTTGGGTTAAATAACTGAAAAGGTTGGGTCGGTCCATTCCTGACCCAATTTGGGTTATTTTTGACCCAATTGTTTTTAGTGTATCTCAGCTATTCATCATTTTGTTTTTTATTTGTCTTTTAAGGCATTATTTTGAATTGCAAATTGTATAACTTTATGGAGATTAAACTTTGGAATTTCCTAGACACCTGCAAAGTTTTAATCACACCTTGACGTTGCGTTGTTGTGCTTCTGCTGCTTATATATAGATGACGATGAAAGTAGAGGAACAGCTCCATGTAAAGTTTTTTTTTTTTGAAGTTAGAACAGACAGGACTACAAAAGGGAGGAAGCTTTACCTTAAGTTCACTTCTGCGGACTGTTTTTTTCTCTTTGCCAAAAGTACTGGCAATGTGTGTAATTAGCATGAATTAGCATAAATGCGTAATGTGCACCTGCATGTGTCCACTGTGACTTGGCCCTGAAGGCACCATTGGAGTACAGTTAAAAGACAGCTTTTAGTATTTCCCTCCTGTCTTTCTTTCTTTTTATACCTTGCATGGTTCACTTCAAGGTAAAACAATTTACAACCAAAACAGTGGGTGTGATTGAGTGTGGCGGGGATGTTCTCCGTTCGGTTCAACGATAGTTCAATTTCCATTTGCTTGCATGGTGTAAAGCAGAACGGGAAACAGGAGAGGACCTGCACTTCAAATATTGTAACACTTCCAATGTAGTATTAAACGTTATGCTTGTCGTGAACAATTTAGGAATAGCGTGCACAATGCCTTCTGTCAAAGGATTTACCTGAAACAAATACAGCAAGATTTGCAAATATCATTATTTATATATATATATATATATATATATCTATATCTATATCTATATCTATATCTATATATACACCTGAGCATAACGTAACTCTGGCTTCAACACCAAAACATCATGAGTTACCTTATTTCTCTAGATATTATGCTAAATTTACTCAAGATATTCTGTTTAACCCATCCTCACATATTTCAAGGTATTGGTACTCGCGATGGATATCGATACTGTTATTGGAGACTGCTTTTTGTGGCTCTTTTTCGGTCAGGAACTAAAGTCTGAATTGGTTATTTTGCATTTATTGACAGCCACAGGGGACGTCAGTAAGAGAGGATGAATCTTCATTTGGACTAAAACATTTAGTAAGCTCTTAAGTGCAGAAATATCTTTGTATATAGTATATCGTCATTGACTACTGCACTGCGAGATGAATGACGAACGGAGAATGTGAAACAGGATTCAGTTAATTCCAAATTAACAGCATGGATTAAAAAAAGAAGAAGATATTATTAAACATCACACACTAAACAGCTTGAGGAATTCTTAACATGGTAGACATTACTGAATTACTTGAATCACTATTTTATTGAATTTACTGTATTCCTTAAAAATAAATTGTACAAGCACATAATTTGATTGGGACTTTTTTTTTCTGGCCACTGGATTATATGTTTCATTTTATTCATAATTTTTTTTAAATTCATTTTATTGTGTGCTCAATGCAAAAATGAGTTTTATGAGTAAATTGAAAAAAATTATTGCCATTAATTTCATGCAATTTTAAGGAAATTTGCTATAATTGCAGAGGTAATTTTTTTTAAATCATTATTTTGAGGGGAATTTTATGTATCAGAAGTACTAATGGTATCGGCACTTGGTATTGGTATCAGTAAGTACTACTGAAGGTCTCAAAAACAGTTGTATCGAACATCCTTAAAACAATAATAATAATAATAATTTGAACCAAAAACAATAGGGACCTCGCAGCGCTCGCTGCTCGGGCCCTAATAATACGTTTAATGAATTGATTTCTGCCATTCAATTGAATTGAATTCAGAGGCCTTGATATCCGCTGTTCACATATTTATGAAAGAAATATGTCATGTTAGTCAAGCTGCTTACCCTGTGCTAACACTTAGACATGGTCTAAGCAGGACTAAGTTCAGAAAAGGGAAAACCAGGTCAAGAAAGTAAAAACCCCTGCCAGAGTTTGGCTTTAGCCACAGGTATTTCTCGTAATGAACCTCGTTTACCTGACAGTTGAGTACAAGCACCTGTAGCTAAAGCCAAACTGTGGCAGGATTTTTTGTTTCTGGACGTAGATTTCTCATCTCTGACTAACTTTAGGTCAAATCTCTGCCACCAAATTGACATATCTTTGTCACTCCTAGAAAAGAGTGGTCTGGCAAATGTGCAGCAAGTCTTGCACTCATCCGAAAATCGGGATCTGCCGGCATTTGCGCCCTGCTGCCCACAGTTGACCTAATTAAGTGGCCGGTGAAGGTTAAAGGGCCCAAGAAGAAAAAAATGGTACAAATACAAATGTTTTTTTGTTTTTTTTGCAGAAGTCATCTTTTTATTGCCACGTAAGAAAGTCGTATATAGAACAATAGTAATATATTGTTAGATGGCAAATCACCAACAAAAAGAACCAAAAATATCCCCTTGAACCCTCCCCCTGTAAAAAGGAAAAGAAAAAAAAAGTTCCATCTTAGCAACACTATGGTAATATATTTTGGGACAAAACATCTGCTATGTTTTTTTCTAACAATAGTCGAGTAGTACCAAAATACATCTTCCCCATAACTTCATTTCACAGAATTCAAAGTCAGTAAAAGGTTAAAGGACAACGGGGCATCACGGTGCATATTATAAGCTACTGTGCAAACAATAGTGGGAGATGGGCTTCTACCATAGAAAATATGCTTTTACTAGCAACATGTAAATGCAGTGTCAGGGCCATATGTATTCATATACACATATGCATAAATACCACAAACTGCTCTGGACATAAAAAATAGAAAACTGAATCTCGTATATCTTTGCAAGTTGTACGCGGTGAACACACAAAATGAGCCAATCAGTTGGTTCTTATGAAAAGATCAGCTTGCTAGTGGATAATCATCGTCCCACAAATAGCTTATCGATTCTGCTGCAGTTATGGGAAATCCCTTGGCTCTGGCTGGACATTGCAGGGGTCAATAAATGCTGCTTTTTTTTTTTTTCACCAGCTAGCTTCCTGCTTCTGCTTACAGAAATTATACATAGCATTAGCGTTTGTTTGACAATACATATGAAGAACAGCATAGGAGCAAACATAAAAAAACAAAAACATATTTTCTGTTTTTTTGTCATGTGCTGAAGCCAAAAGTGAAAACAATGCGCATACTGTACAGACGGAGGCTATACAAACTTGTAAACATTGTATGTGGTTCCAAAAATCAATCTTCTAATTAAAGTTGTTTGAGCCCTTAAGAGTCACCAACCGTACATATACTTTTGCGTTCCCATCAAAAAATGCAGCTGATTTTTTTATTTAAATGACAAGTATGGGTGATTAAGGAAATTAATATATGCAGACAACAATTATATGAAATTATAAAAACAAAACATATACTATGTTTGTATAAATAAGGTTTTATTTTCACAAAATTTACTTTGAACTTGTATAATTTTGCTAAGTTTTTTTGTGTTCAATGTGGCCCTTATTTATACTCCTTGGTCAAACGTATCATATTAAAGACAAGACATTTTGAGCATGAGTATAATATTCTTCTCCCATTAAAAACCTGATGTATATGATCTGACACATGCATTGCATGGATAATCCATTAGAGAGCAGTATCGCCTAGCTGACGGCTTTGACGACCTTGCAAGATCGCCCCAATTGAGAAAGGAGAGACACCTATACTTAATAATAATACAGGGAGTCCTCAAGTTACGACGGAGTTCCGTTCCTACGCTGGCGATGTAACCCGAATTCCGACTTAAGTCGAAATTCCCTGTTAAAGTTGATATTTACATTAAAATACTTTGTACAGTAATTCAAATAAATAATTGTGCGACCCGGAAGACGCCGGAACCAATATTTTGTGTTATGTGACATGCATTGCTGACGAACGGCGGCGCGGAGCTAATTCAAGCTTAAACACGGAAATGTGACGCGCCTGATGGCGAGTCGACCGGCTGATGGACGATCGTTGCTGGAGGTAACAACAACGTTACATAACTTTAAAATGGTGTGATTACTGTGGGAAATTAACGAAAAAGAAGGTGCTACGGTAGAGGCACGGGCGCCATAAAGACGTAGCTCGAAGACTCCCTGTAGTGGGAAATGTTCTTGGAAATACTAATATGTTTGATATGTTTATTATTCTATTTTGGGCAGCTATAAATGTACGAATTTAAAGCATTGTGACCGGATGTATCAAATATGACACAAATCAAAACTCATATGTGGAAGTTGATAAAAAAAAAAAATGTTTGTTTGTTCAAAAGGACCAATAAATACTCTCCAAATTTTCTCTCACATATTTCATGGTTCAGGCTTTATAGGGTTAATTGTGTCTATGATTTATTGTCAAACAGTCATGTCAGATTCCCAACTTCCCATGTGGAGCCGAGTGTCTTCGCACCTCCAGCACTATCAATTATTCAACGCTTCCTCCCAAACGAGGGTTGACACTGAGTCCCTTGTCAGTCGTGTGTTGCCACTGTGGAGTTTCAGCACAGCCTCATGCCAGTATTTCTTAAGGTCTTGGTGATTAAAGATCACAATGAGAGCTCCTAATCCCCTCCGGCCACAAGTCCCTTTTCCGCTCGATTTATTGAAAATCCCTGGTGGATGTTTCGCAGTGTGGTTTTCTCAACAATGAAGCTCGATTTCAGCGTGACATGTCTAATGGGAATGGTGTTTTGTGTGTTTTAATAGAGCTCATCAAGCTAGAAGCAAATCGGACCACAAGACCAGTTTTGTATTCTCTGAATAAGGCAAGACGCACACCAGGCGAAACGGCCGAAAGCACAAAATAAATAAAACATTTCTCTGTGTTTCTGGTGTGTGCTCTAGGTGCAAGGAAAAGTGAGCATGTTTGCCAGGTGTTTGCTTCTGAGCTTTTCCTTAATCGCTACCTCTCACTCCCTCATTCGTGCTGTTTGCTTTTGCACGCGCTTTGTTATTGATTTGACACAACGCGCAGTGCACAGGCTCGGCGAAGAACTTGCCACGGTTGTCGACTCGTCTGTTTATTCAGTCCAGACTGAATCAAGAATGAAAGCTATTGCGGCCAAAATGAGCATTATTATCAATAATGCTGCACTCCAAACCTGTAATGACCAATGACTAAATTCCTCACGTCATTGTGAGAATACTGAAGTATTCCCGCTTATGTTATTGTGATTTTTATTCCCCACACTGTTTCTGTGTAACAACTCCCACATAATACTTCCGATTTACACCGTTCAAATTTCAACTTGCTTAAAAAATTCACGCCTCCCGGGGTATATATCGTCTGATTCCACATTACTTACAATATTCGCACAATTTAACGGTAAATATAAACTTTTCCTCATTCATTTTCAATGGGACAGACATTGAACTTTTTCTAAGTATCACTTTCCACGCCCACTTCCACACATACAACTTATCATCATTACCAGGTGTCTGATACTGCTCGGTGGCACAGTTGGTAAAGTGCATTGTCCAGTATCCAGGGGGTCATAATTTCATCATTTATCTCTCAATTTACTTCTTAAGCAGTCCACATGCATTCAAATCTTAGCATTCAGCTATTAGCATTTAGCTTTCAGCATTCCCATGCAATTTCTCCTTTGTGAATTCAGGTGATGATAGGACCTGGTGATTATGGGATGTAAAAGAGGCCTAAAATATCACCTTAATATGTACGTCGGCCAACCTCAACATTATGACCACTCACACAGCATAATGATATCTAATAAAAGAGCTGCATCAAATAGTCTACCTTCATAACGGTAATGATGTTCAGTTTTGATTGACACCGAAAAACGATGACAGTTTCAATCAAAATCTTTGTAAAAGCAGAATATTTGATATGTATTAGATATGCTATTTTCAAATATTAATTAAAGCCATGTTGACGCCTTCTTAATATAATCACCTAAGTAATTTTTTCAGAGTTTTTCAGGAAACAAAAAAAATTACCACTTGCATCATGAGGAGATGATACAGGAAAAAAAAAAAAGAAGACTTTGGCAATTATTTTAAGATGGTTCCGATGTGTTAGATTGTGATACTGAGGATGGACAGTCTTCAATAATTTTTCTTCCACAATTTACTAGCCACAGTATTACTGACCAAGGCTCGTAAGGTCGAGTTTTTAGCTGCCAAAATGATTGACATGATGATTTATAAGAGGGAGAAGGCACAGAAAAGAAACAGAAAAAATAAACCGCTGATCGTGTCAAAAATCAAAATGGAATCTCTAACGGAGAAGTTCGTGTTTCAGTATTATCGAGGAAGTTCATGATTTGAGATATTGAAAGAACTACACTAAAAATTATTGGTTTGTAATATACTGTACTGTAACTCTCATTTGTTGAAATGTGCCCTTAACTGTCACATCATAATTACCGCGAATGTTTGTAAGAGAAACACTTTTCAACCCTAAATATGACAATCAAATGAAAAACATAAATATGGTGAGAACATATGACGGTACCGTTTAAACCGAGAACCCTTTATATTAATAACGCCCGCAATTTGTGTGCCAAATCCTGTCTGTCTGTGCTGCTAATTAAAGCTGCTCTGTGGTCCATTCAATCTTCACATCTGGATTGAATTCCTCTAATTGGATCAATCGCAACTCTGCCGTCTACTCAGCTATTGTACCCAAACTAATTGTTATAAAAAGCAACAGGAGGCAGCGATACGTATTCCTGTGTTTGTTCCAATGTATATGATCACATAACCCATCCATGCCTCCATATTATTGTCACTATGCCAGCTGACTTCAGGCAAGAGACGATTTGACTCCCACAATTGCACCGTGTCACCCAAAACTCATCTAAATATAAATGTTAAATGAGCTAAAAATCCCCCCATATAAAGAGCAAGTCAATGTCAAATTAAAGGTCAAAATAAATGGGAATGTTTGTATTTTGATCTTTGTCTTAAAAGTGAATGTCTCTTCATTATAGTCCGTGTGGCCATTCGAAATGAGTCGCTCATGGTTAGCACATTGCGTCATAAACCTTTATGACTTTTTTTTTGTCTGGCTGGCTGCCTGATGGGAGAATTTCCAACATGACTGCCTCCTGAACCCACTCATCTACCCACCGTGACCCGTCAGCGCAACCAATTCCAGCTGTCCTGCTTGGTTTTGAGGTTTTTGCTTTTTTTGATCATGGTTACGGATGCATGTTTGTTTTTAATATAATTCCAGTGGTTGTGTCTGTAAAACTGGATGACGCAGTAACCACTAATAAGCAATCATTTAAAACACCTTTCTTAATAACCTCTTCTAAGTGGCCCATACAAGCAGCTCAAATCCGCAAAGGCTTTCCATTCAAGGGGATAAATGGAAAAAAAACTAATCACGTGTGATAGTAAACCATGCACATAACTGCATGTCCACTACCAGCACATCCTTAATTCCACTAATGGAGTTTCACTGTCCTCCCTTCAAATGCAAGTGAAAAGGGGTCTTATAGGTTGAAGCGTTTTGATTACGAGGTCAAGATGATAACGGTGGATGATGAAACCTAATAGGGCTTCCATCATTACAAAAAAAAAAAAAAAAGCAAATGGGCTGAGAGAGGCGCTCAAATGATCTGACCTATTTGTTTTCCCCACAGACATGGAATTTATATTTGTGTTTGAGTCAAATAACCCAGATAGGAGTTTTCCCCCCAGCAGGATGGATGTTTTATGTGGAGTACAAGTGGTCTTATCAAGCCTTGTTGCCATCTGTCAATACTTAAAAAAAAATAAAAAAAGTAAACACTAATTGAGTTTACTCTTTGTCCAACTAAATTACAGTTATGGATATTTGATTAAATATTTTTTAAAGCAATTGTCAAGTGTCTCTTGATATTGTACAGTGTTCCCTCACTTTTCGCAGTCTTTCTGCCTCCTTCAGCACACGAGGACAACGGAACATTCGCTTTAGGCGAATAACCTTAACCTGAATTTTGATGTGCCTTGCAAATCTTTGTGGAAACCATTTCCACAAGGATTTACTTTACTTTCTTCCGGCGTAAGTTGCTTGTTCTTTGCCTTCTTCTTCACAGTTATTAAGTGGACGCTTCGTCGTCCTCGCGGAATGTCTGAGACAGAGCGCGCTCCTTTCCAATTTCTGGTCTCCGTGTGTTTGGGGCACTCTGAATAACTGGCAACGGCAAATTGGAGCAATGGTCTCAGTAAAGCAACGCGCTCAGAGCCTATTTTCGAAAGCACCTTTGATGAGAGAACAAGACAAGACAAGCTCCAATGTTCATGGTCTCGGTTTATGTTACACAAATTTCCACTCGAAATATCTACATTTTTTGATTGATCTGACTCAAAAAGGAAGACAAATAGCAAGAAAACCTTACTTACTATATTTTTATTAACACCCCAAAGTTACGTCCAGTCCCAGTTTAGTGAAGGCCCCATTCTGACCACTTTTAATCTGTATTTCTGATTGGATTGAGTCAAAAGAGAGTGATTTAACTCTAATATATATCAGGTAGCTTTAAAATAAAATTTCATATTTCGTTCCACTTGCGATTTAATTCAATATGAAACAAAGATGCACAGATCACATAAGCAAACAAACGAAACAAAGCAGTAAATGAGTTCTAAAATCCAGCTGACTGACATTTCTACAGTTTGCTCTGGGTTGGCCCCAATCTTATGCCCGCATGTGTATGTGAATATGTGCACTTGAGTGTGATTATGGAAGAAAGATGATACAGCAGCATCCGGATACCGCCTCTCTGCCCCACCTCTGGGCCAGCTGTCAGCATGCAGATGAGGGCTGAACAGCAGCAATCCTACTCCTCAGCCCAACATTATCTTTGCCGGAGCTTTGTTTGAGAAGGGTGACCTTCAGCTGTGAAGCTTATGAAGAGACTTCGGAATGGTCTCAATACAAAACCTGCTATGCCTGCAATCCAAAGCCCAGAGCCCTTGTCATATGTCGGTTGTGAACCAATCAAAGGGATTCTGGTGGTGAGACATACTGGAATGTTGTTTAATTCAACCACGCTTGTTAAGCAGATGCTGTGACACTTCCTGTGACTTGGCAATGCCCGGGTTCTGTCATCGGATCCCTTATATTGCTTCTTGGGCTTGCTTCCCATTCATTTCTTTGTCAGCAGGTTCCCATTTACTTTGGAATGCTTTTGTAGCTGTAAGATACGACTTTGACAACTTGAAAGTTACGCTTCATTGTTATTGTTATGGTTGCTGATGTCACCAACTTAACCACCAACGTCCGACAGAAATCAGCAGTCCGTTCTGTGATCTTAGTGATGGACTCTCTATGGGTAAAGATTGACCGACCAGACGTTACGTCACTATCGCATCACAAATGTGTAGAAATCCTTTACCAAGTACCAACAAGCTTTAGCTTCTTCGCACAAACAAACAGACCTGCACCTTTTGGCCAACTCTGGTGTTGGTATCTCCACTTGGAATTTACTTGTGTCACCATTTCACATGCATTCTTTACACTTGGTCCTCATATCCTGGCTCACACAGTCACCTCTGTCTTGCTGTTGGTCACAAAGTAGGGCTGTGTGGGGAGGAAGTGTTGGCTGTGGCTGTGGCCTCTGGTGCCATGGAGCTGGTCGGGCTCCAGCACCGTACACTGAGGCCTCTTGTGCCCGTAGGTCTTCCTCCGGCCTACTGTCTCTGTCCCATCCCAGCCCCTTAACCCCATACCCACTGTATGCCCAGACGAGATGGTATTAGAACTGTACGCCAATGGTCGACCCATTGTTGCAAAGGTGGAGCCAATGGGGGTTTCGGCGACCCTGGATATTCCTAGGGATGTGCCCCCTGGCATAGTACCCCCCATGTGTGCCAAGGAGGTAGTCCCCATTCCTGGCGGCTTGCTACTGTGGCTGTGAAGGTGAGTGAGGGCACTGTGGGAGCCGTGTGTGGCGTGGCCGTGGTTGCTTTTAGGTTTCTGGCCGTTTGGCTTTAACGACGTGACTCCAGTGCCGCGTCGGTCTGTTGGGAGAGTCGACATGGAGGTGATTCTGGGCATCTCTGTAACATAGGTTGCCACTGGCTCTGGGGTCAGTGGCCCCAATGAGGTCATTGGAGTCATAGAAGTCATTGGAGCAAGGGAGGTCATAGCAGTCATGGGCGTCATAGCAGTCATGGGTGTCATTGACGTCATAGGAGTCATGGAGGTCATCTGGTTCATGGAGTGGGACGCCATGGAGTTCGAAGCAATCGGGATGGTGGTCATCGAAGACATGTTGGCCATGGAGGGTCGGGAGTTGCCCATGGGTTGGAGCGGAAGACCACCTTTTGTCGGTAGCTCCACCATCAGCCTGCGCTTGTTGTACAGATCACCGTTGTATTTGGCAGCTGTCAGAATATAGAGACAAAACAATAGGACAAATTAGAGACACTTTGCAACGCTATCATAAAATATCAAAAGTCGAAACGGTTATTTTTGGTAGCATTCCTATATAATGTAATATAATTTATTGTATGAATTTCATCAGTATCTTCAAGTCTTGTTCCCGAATGAGGGAAGAATAGAGCGGGAGATCGACAGGCGGATCATTGCAGAGTCTGCTCTGATGTGGATTGTATCGTTTTCTCATGGTAAAGGAGCTGAGCCCAAAGGCGAAGCTCTCAATTTACCAGTCAATCTACATTCCTACTCTCACCTATGGTCACGAGCTGTGGGTCGTGGCTGAAAGAAAATGATCCTGGATACAAGTGGGCGAAATGAGTTTCCTCCGTTAGGTGTCCAGGCTCTCCCTTAGAGATAAGGTTAGAAGCTTGATCATCCAGGAGGTGGCTCGAGCATCTGGGTAGGATGCTTCCTGGACCGCCTCTCTTGTGAGGTGTGCCGGTGATTGACCCAGGAGAGACTGTCTCCCAGCTGGCCTGGGAACAGCTTGGGATACCCCCGGGAGAGTTTCAAGAATTTGCTCGGGAGAGAGAAGTCTGGGCTTCCCTACTAAAGCTGCTGCCCCCGTGACCCGACCCCGGCGGTAGAAATTGGATGGAAGGGTGTACAGTATACTGCACTCGTGATAGACTAAAGTGCATTCTGACTTGATTACACATTTGGGTATGGTTACTACCGTAGGAACAGAACTCGGTTGTAAAGGGAGTGGTGTGGCAACTGGCAACCAGGTAGCCATTACATTTTAGTTTATCTCTAGATAAAACTGCAGCTGCAGAAGTTCACTTTTGTGAACAATACAAGCGAGGGCATTTTCACTCTTAATTTTTGTCAGTGAATAATGCATGAGACTTAATGAGAACAATCAGGCAAATGCAGGAGGTGGGTAGGTTGAAGGCATAACGTTTGGTGCTGATCCAAATGCGGATTATGTCTGTCTTGGTATTATGAAGTTCCGTTTACAGCTCTTGGTTTAATGCCCCACGTTAACGCCTCTCTGTCAGTCACCGCCGCTGAGCCAGTGTGTCTTATCAGTATGAAATGTTTTCTATCGTATCCATGTTCACAGTCCAGTCATTACTCTTATGCCCTTGTTGCCTCTGTATCCTTGGAGATAAAGTTAACACACTCAGCGAGTTTTCTTTACTATTGCAGCTATAAATCTACTTTATCACAGTGAGAGCAGAGGAGAGACAAGCGAGCGGCCCTGTCAAGCGATAGAGAGGTTGGCGGGTGAGAATCAGGAAATAAGGGGGGGGGGGGGGGGGGCAGCATCTCACCCGCTGGGACGCTGCTCGAATGGCTGCCCGCGGGGGGATCGAACTTGCTCAGGCGACAGGTGAATCAATTGGGCGGCAGTCAGCGCAACGGTACACACATCCAGGGGTGTACGTGACAGGAAACAGAAAATGTCGCTGTTACGCACAGTGGGCTCTGCATGCTCTGTCCATGAAAAGGCCAGCATCGTGCTGAGACTCAAGCAATATGCATAAGGAGAGTAAAAATAATCCCACTGTAGCCATCAGTGTCGATAACATTAAAAATTCAAGATGCAAGCAGAGATAAACAGGAATTCGCACACCTTTTTTTTATGGCCTATTCCCGAAGAGATCACGCAACTCAGATGCCATGCTCCGCCAAATGTAAGCTTGGCAATGTAACGTCATCCATCTGTAAAGGATACCTTCTTCTGAATGGGACTCCTTTTAGGCGAGCTCTAGAATTTCCTGTTCAACTTCCGTTGTAGGGTCTTGAGACTTTTTCATGCATCCTGTGACAAAAGACATGCACACCCAATTTCGTGTTGATTGGTTAAACTGACTATTTCTCATAACAAATTTTCTAGGGAGCACTACTTAGTCAGCTTTGGGGAAATATGTTAGGGACATATTAGTAATAGCTATAGATGAATCATAAGGAAATACAGATGGGTTAGAGCAATGCGATGCCGGTTTCTGACCCCAGAGAACGTTTTTACTTTAATAAAGTGTAATTGCACATCCGCTACAGTAGGTGTCAGTGGCGCTCTGCAGAGGTGCACTTACAACCATTTTATCGACAAATGATGATATAGTCGTGACGGAGAGTTGGGGGGGGGGGCGCAAAATATTTTCTTCTTTCGCGAGGCGTGATAAAAAATATTTGAGAAGTACTGGGTTAGAGGTAAATACATTTCTACTTCTTCCTACTCCTTTTTGCACGTGTAATTTACCAGATTTCCATTTTATTATATTTTCTTTTCTTTTTTTACATTGTTGTTTTGATTCACTGTTCACACGATCAGAATAAATATTTTAATGAGTTAATCAATCAAACCAGTGAACTCCTTGGGCACACCAGTTTTTTTTTTTTTCCAGAGATGGCAATTGTAACGAGTCACAACAAGGTCCTAGAATTTCTGTAAGTCATTTACCTGCTTTTAATGATGGACATTATACATTTTACAGATAATTCATAATCACAAGGGGTCGGCAGTTTGCAATGTGTCTCTCATGAGAAGACCAAATGGAAAAAAACAGTAGGGCAGTAACTGAGCAAGAGTCTGTGTTGGCGTATTCATATATAACCTCAAACCGGCAGACGACGGGACCATAAACTGAGGACATTGGGTAATATTTTGTTGTGTTCCTGTCTATCTGAATTGCATTCCTCATTAAGTAATGTTTGTTAATTGTCATCCTATCATGAACCCTCTAAGCTCCTGCCATTTAAATATCTGACTTGGGCCGTGGAACAGCTATGGTTTTCTTGTAGTCTAGTAATTAGCCCCACGGGAAACATTAGCGGACATTATATCTGCTATTTGTGACAGTTTGTTAATCCTATTTTCATTAGTAAAAAGCCAAGGAGAGTTGTAGTGCATCTGGAGTAAACAAACGCCTTTACTTTTAATTACAGTCGCTTTGCTCTATGGATTATGTAATATATATATATATATATATATATATATATATCAGATCTTACGAGCAGGAGTTTGATGAGCTTTAAAGCAGCTGTTCTATCAGACACACAGGATTTGACAATACATAATTGGCGATTTGTTCTAACAAATATAGACACACAACTCAGGCACCTTTATTAGTTCATTTGTGTGTGTGCATGTCTACGCGTGTGTGTTTTTACCTCGCCTGATGCTGTTAAACATTCGATGAAGCGGCCTTATATAGATGCACAGAGGGAGGATGTGAGATGGATATTGATTGACAAGAGTGCTGCTTATCAGCTGTACAATTGGCAAAGTGGCAGAGGCAATTAAAGAAACAGAGGCTGCTTTGGAGTGTTGTGGGCGAAGTGTTGATTTTAGACATTGATGTATTTCTTCAGGAGAGAACAAGCATTGACAATGCCAGAGGTAAAGAACAGTCATTCATTTTGCTCACGATTAGCTCAGCCAATGACATCTTCTGCCCCCTTTCTCCCTGCCTGCTCCTCATTCAGTTTGCTTAGTCAAATGAGCTTCCCAGTCAACCTCTTCTAACTCCACTTGTCGAAATCTGTCACGCAAATGTAACTCAGGTGGTTTTAGACAAGCATCGTGCTACCACTGCAGTAGTAGAACCCGATATGAACCACTATAAGGAAGCAAGGCTGGAGATTAGCAGCCCGATGATTCTTCAAGCAGTGATACGGATCATGATGGATTGAAGGGGGATCAGCAGTGGATTGATGAGATGGTGGGCGTAGCGGAAAATGAGAGAGATACAGAAGCAGGGGGAAAAAAAAAGATTAGGTAAGAGTAGAATCGGGGGGAGATGGTGTGATGCAGATGATAATGGCAATATAGAGGAGAAGAAGGAACGGTGGGTGGTAGGGCTGTGCAATTAATCGAAATTCAATTACGATTTTGATTATTACCCTCCACGATTACAAGATGGGCATAATCGTACAAAAACGATTATTAATACTAGGGCTGCAACGAGTCCTCATCATTTCTGCCTCAGATATCCGCTGGGATAGTCGTAGTCAAGCTAACGGCACTATGCATGACAGTACATGGGGCTAACGCTGAGAGAAACCCAATTTTAAAATAAACCTTACCTTACCAAGTATATGTAAATCAATGCATTAAATCACTTTTATTTTGAAATTGTTTCCGGAAGCGTGTCCTCGCGGTATAAGGGCTGACAACGTGCTCGTGACGAGTTTGTGAACAACGGCAATAGAAATGCCCCAAACTGTTGCGACAGACGTCAGTAAGACAAAGTCCTGAAGTCACGTTCAAGCTCCAGTTAAGGGCGCTAAGACATCATTATGCTGACATGGTATTGTACCACACCTGCTGTCAGCGTTTAGCGGCGACTGCTAGCTAACAGCGAGCTACCAGCACCAAGCAGCAAGCTCGCCGCGCTAGCTAGCAGCGGTAAAGTGCTCCAGTTGTCTGATTACTTTTCAAAGGCTGGGGTAGGCTCCAGTACGAGAGAGCGCCCGCGACCCTCGTGAGGATTAGCGGTTCAGAAAATGGATTGATGGACTGTGCACACTTTGATGCTGACAGCCTGAATAATTTGTCGTTCCTACTGATCACTTATTAACAAACTAGGCTTACTCAAATGTGCTATTTATTTAGCCAACAAAATCGCTATTGTGGGTCTGACATCACTAGTTCCATTGACCAAAATCTATGGGGGGAGAGCAAAAAGGTGGGATAATTGTGAGTGTATTGACTTGTTAGTGCTGTTGAACTGTCAACCAAGATGGCATTAAGCGTTAGCTCAAGTACAAAAAAAAAAAAGTTCTCCCACCCCACCCCTTGACGAAGATTGACTAGCAATTAAATTTTGCAGAAATTGTAGCATCTTGGTTTTTAATTTGGAAAATCTGGTCACCCTAATATAAGTACAAATATCATTGTTCTACCAGTATTCCATTAAAAATAAAAATAAAAAATTGTTCAAAGGGTGTAGGATGAAGTAAAATGACTTATCTAGTTTCACTCCTTATTCCTAGTCAAAAATGTACCACTTAAATTCACCCTGAAACCCTGTTCATGTTATAACAGCAAAATCAGGCAAATAACAACATAAAACACAAAATTTAAGCAAAAATAAAGAAATTGACATTGGCTGCAAAACACTCATGATGTTGTCAATTGTGTTTTTCTATTCTTTTTCTGCTCTTTTTTTTTTTTTTTTTTACATGATTTCAGTTCATCACTGCAGCTGTTGCATAGTGTAACTCATCTCAATGAGACACAGTGAAGCTTCATAGTAGTTCTAACTGGTTGTTTTTTAAACACTGAGATTATGTTTGCTTTCTCTCAGTTGAAAAAAACATTGGATGCTATTTAGTAACTGCTGATTTTTTACTTTATACAAAACCTGGATTGTTTTATGGTCAACCAGCTCCTTAAATTTTGATATATTATTTTTGATGAAGAGTTGGTTTGTTGGTTCCCTGTAGGTGGATTTATTTATAATTCTTATTGCTCTTTTCTGCAGGATAAATATAGGCTCTGTATTTGTTTTGTATGTATTCCCACACACTTCCACACAGTAATTCATGTATGGGAGTATGAAAGCGCAGTACATGAGGTATAATGAAGATGTATTTAGAAAATATTTGACTTTATGTAAAATTGACACTGACTTTGCTATTTTTCCTTTGATGTAGTTAATGTGAGATTTCCATCCCAGTTTCTCATCTATTAAAACACCAAGAAATTTAATTTCAGATACTCTTTCGATCTCAATATCATTTATCATAAGCTTTTTAGTTGAACAAGTCGGACGGTTTCCAAATATTTTAAGTTTTGTTTTGGCTACGTTAAGTGTTATTTGATCCAAACCAACTATTTTTTTTCCTTTTTTACCCCCCCCCCCACAACAACAGAGCAAATTAATGTCATATGCAAATAATGTAAATTTTAATGAACCAGAAACTTCACAAATATTATTAATATATAAAATAAACAACAATGGCCCCAACACTGATCCCTGAGGAACCTCACACTTAACACCTAAAAGTTGTGATTTTCCCAAGCCTATTTGTACATTTTTTTTTTCTTTTACTCAAATAACTAGTAAGCCATGCAAGTGCTACCCCTCGTATCCCATATTTCTGTCGTCTCATTACTAATAAGTTGTGATCAACGATGTCAAAAGATTTTTTAAAAATCTAACAACACTCCCACTGCATATTTTCTTTTTTCTATAATATAATAGTAATATATGTTCCCCCCAAATCATAAATGTATACAATTGTAATATGCTGTACTGCCCAAATAACCTTGGAAATGTCTCTGGATATCTGTGAGAACAAGTAAAGCAGTGATGAAAGTAGATTGAAAGATTCCGAGCCAGAACGTCCTTGTACAGAAAAGGACAACTTGAATATAAATGTGCAGACATCATACTTTAAAATCATTTCGTAATTTCAAACACGTCTTAAGACTCTGCAAGACTTGCCTTCTGTTAGACAGTCTCACAATACTAACTCAAAAGATTGGGAAAACGGAAAACGGAGAACGTTGTGTGTGTTAACTGTTCAGTGAAGTCATGCATGAATGTTGCAATTTATGGAGAACCGTTAGAGCTGGTTTTAGAATTTTGTTGTTGTTTAAAATTAAAACTCACACTGTATCAGTTGATTGCCTGCAATAAAAAGTCGTATCAGTGACGCGGTTTCAAACATTTGACGAGTGTCAAAGCAAATCAAGGGGGGAGATGCACTCAGAAGGCTAATGCTAAAAGCTAATCACAAGTATGATACATTTGTCCAGCAATTGTTGTTTTTAAAGTGCTCCTTAAATAAAGTTGATCGACCATGACAGTCTATGTCCATGTCAAGTTCAACCCTCTGAAATATGGACGGGCGGGGATGTTGAATGTTGCAAACTAGCTTGTAGCTACACATGGGACAACAGAAAGCTTTTTTGTCTGTTTGTTGTTGGTTGTGCCTGACAGTAATTTGTTGTTGTTCCCAAATAAATCAGTGCTACAGTATTTATTTATTTCCTCCTGCTACTGCTATGTTTGATCATCGGCAGACAACCCAGAATACAGAGGGGGATAATAAACAAAAGCGACATTGCGCATAAGTGTTTATGAAAGTAACCACATATGTTATGCATAATGAATTAAAGCAGCATTAGATGTATTATTCTTGATAACGGCTTCATTATATTGTGCAGTGTGTATTTATTTTCAGATCTCAGGTTGCGCGCCGCAGTGTGGGTAGAGTAAAGTTGCCAGGCGGATGCGGTTTCGAATAGAGCTGAGTCAGAGCAGCCTTCACATTTCTCCATCAAAGTGTGCATTTACTACACAACTACTGCAAGACCTTTACTCTTTTTTTTCATAAGCTCTTACTGTCAGCAAGATATTTGTTGTAATTTATATCATCCTAGCAGGTACCAAAAGTAAAGCCATATTGTTTAATGAACTTCAAATCGAGTGAATCGTACTAAATCCAAACATTTCCAGCAATGTCACATAATACAGTCTACAACATCATAATGTCTAATAAAATAAAGGCTAAGGCCTCTTAAGGCTACTAAAAACCAGTGCCTTACTTTAGAGTTTAAGTGATTAGAATAAGAATAGGATGGAAAGTGGTCAAAGCAGGTGAGAGGATGAGAGTGGGGGGGGGGGGGGTAAAAGGGAGCAGACGTAGGAAGGTGAAGAAAGTCAGGAGGAGGAGAGACAAAAAGGTGAAGAGAAGATTTGAATGTAAAACAGGATCAAGATCTGTATGACAGCATATGAAGACTGTAAATTAGTTTTGTATCGGATTTACATAAGGTTGGAGTCAAACTTTGATGTCTCCATGAATCCATTTCAGCTGAGCTCTGTCCCAATTACATCAATGCACTGCACTATTATTTTACATTTTGGAACATATGTCTTTTCTAGAAGCTAGTAGAGGTAAGACCAGATTTTCAAAATTACAAACCAGGACACTACAATTTTGCTGAAAATTTAACAATTATTACATAATTACTGTAATTGCTCGTCAATCTGGTGACCGATGGTTGTGTTATAGCTAATGCTAAATGCAATCTTGGTTGACAGTTCAAAAGCGCTAAACAACCAGTGCACTCAAGCCTGGAAACAAGACTCATCGCTGTACCAGCATATAACATTTTTATTTGCAAACCCTTGTTCATAAAACTGAAAATCAAACACAAAACAGTGTTCTGCGCCTCCAGAAACGCTCATCTCGTATTCGGTCTGACTACATTTCCCATGATTCTTACGCACAAAAGCAGGAAGTACCGGTAGTTATAGTTTGGTATGATACAAGCGTGAATGTGAAAGTAGAAAAAAATTAACTGTTAAATTCCTTTTTTGGGGGTTTATTGTATGAATCGCTATGACAACGGTGTGATTGACACACACAGGGGCTAAACAATTGGATTGCTGTCTGGACAAAAAAATGGTTTGACAAAACAATGGGGCTGGCGAAATACTGTACGCCAGGACTCGGGACACAAGGCTCAAATGGGATTGTCCCGATGGTCACTCTACTTTGACAGTACATGTTAACCCGTTTGCTCCCAAAAACTTATAAATATGTTCTATTTTAAATGTTTAAGTGTCCCAAAGACGTATTTATACGTTTTTGTTGTTTTTTATGCTAGAGCATACAGAAGGCTTTGGTGCAGCCTCTCAACTGCAAAGAACGGTTGAAGAAATGGTAGTTATTACACAAATGGCCAGCAGAGCAAAATAGATCAACCAGGGCCATGTTAAAACAAAGCTCATTTACTCACAGTTCTAAATAGATTTGTGAATAATGATGAAACTTTGATATATTCTAATGCTAATTACGGCAAAAATGGAAACAGATAGAAATATACTTTTTTCCTGATGAAAGAAGAGACTCTAATCTTTCTTTTGGTAGGTTCCATGTTTTTATAGCAATAGAACACAATATTCTGTGGGTTTTGCAAAATCAGTCAAAATCCAGTAAAACAGCCGGGAGTGAAGGGGATTGCTTCAGTGAAAATGGCTGGGAGTGAATGAGTTAAAAGAGAAGTGTTCTTACAAAGTTACTGTTAATAGTTAAATTCTTAGTGTATGTGATGTAAAATAACAAATTGTGTTGGAACATTTGCTTACTTGATCGCTAAATCGCTAGCTAAACAATTTTCACAGAGTTGGAGCCATTGTGCTATTGCCATTTACATTGAAACTGGAAATATACCCAACAAGTTCCAAGTATAGCATTGCCGAGGTAGACCTTGTTTATCAAATGCAATAGATATTATCTGTATGAGCTGAATAAAGTGGGGCCAGTGTTCCCATGTAGCATAAA
This sequence comes from Leptonotus elevatus, assembly GCF_054856555.1. Lineage (NCBI taxonomy): Eukaryota > Metazoa > Chordata > Actinopteri > Syngnathiformes > Syngnathidae > Leptonotus > Leptonotus elevatus. Next base: position 9,771,984 of record NC_141258.1, on the reverse strand, counting down.
CAAGCTTTCAAACAACGACAAATCTGGTTGTGACACAAGGCAGCCTCCGCCAATAACACATGTGCCGGGCAAACGGAATTCAAATCAGCTAAAAATTGGTATGCGGGCTCCGTGAATTTGGTGGTGATAAACAGCCTCTTTCTGTTTTACAGCGTGTCAGCTTTGGTGCCACAATCAATAACATCTGTCAAATCTGCGCGCAAATCTGCTACATCTTGTTCACGTTGTTTCCGCACGCCCACCCCTGACCGTCGGGCTCGGGGTCAGGAAGTGGATCGGAATCTTGAGTGGGGGAAAAAAAAACAAGATACCACGAGCAATTTGTATTTAAAAGAGAACATCTGTGGTCCGTGATATAAAGAATTGCCAGCAGTGTGACAGTGATGCCTCTCCTAGCAAACAACAGCTTGCAGTGCTGTAACACTGCAGCAATGTTGCCTGATAAAACTATGACAAACCAAACTGTTTTTGTTGTTGTTGTTGTTGTTTTTAATGTAAAAGGTGTTACAATGATCGACACTCACCCACAGCCTTCAATGAGGCATATTTGTTGAACTCCTTGTTTTGCTGCTGCAAGTGCAGTTGCTGTTGCTGTTGCTGTAGCTGTTGGTGATGCTGTTGTTGCTGTTGTTGTTGTTGCTGCTGCTGCTGCTGCTGCTGTTGTTGTTGTTGCTGTTGCTGCTGCTGCTGCTGCTGCTGCTGCTGCTGCTGCTGCTGCTGCTGATGTTCATACACATGAGACAACTGGCCGAGGGCAGGATACGGGTGCTGTTGGACCATGTTTGACACAAGCCCCACGTTGTTGTTGATCTGAGCACCCTCTGTGGACAAGGGCACAAACATTAGCTTGTTTAGCAACTAGCTTGTTTGCTAGTTGAGTACACGTAAAATTATATAATAATATAATATACAGTATACAGTGGTCCCTCATTTATCACGCGGTTAAGTTCCAAATATTATCCGCAATAGGAGAAAGCCGCGAAGTAGAGGATTTAAATAGAAAATAATAAACATTAGCTTAATTGGCAAGTAGCATCTAGCTTGTTGCTAGTTAAGTAAACATAAAATGTGATTGCTTTGGCATTTACCAAAAATACATGAAAATGACCTAAATTGGAAAATAAATAAATAATTGTTTTAGCGGATCGCTGCGCTCGCATGAGTGTAATTTCTATGTGGGTGATGGGCAGCACAAATGATATATACAGCAAAGTGTAGATTAAACACTCAAATTCACACCTCTTGACAATCTTCAATCTCTACCTACCTTGCATGTTTTGATATGTAAGCATACACACACAAGCGTACTCCACACAGGAAGAACAGTGATTTAAATCCTGAACCTTAGAACTGTGAGGCAGCGTATCAACCACTATAGCACCGTTTATTTCTATTATTTAAGGTACCAGTTACCATGAATGGCTGAAAGCTAAACATACTTTTTATTTTTAATGATAAATAATCGATGTCAAGTTGTTAAACTCTGAAAAATATGACAGAGTCAAATCTTTTGTCAATACTGTGTCTTTAATGGCGCTGATGTTCTAAAATGTTGCATCTTAGCAACAAAATCTTTCCTATCGTGACCCTGGCCAGTTTTCTGCACTCCACCACATTGTTAAGAACTCAAACCATGCTCATAATTGATCAGCCTTCCTCCACACTTTAGTTATGCAACACAGTCATGCCAAAAGCTCGGGCCGAGCCTCTACTGGATGTTGCCAAAAACAAGTTGGTAAGATAACACACTTTACAAATATGAAGTGCACTAAGCTGTTATTGTAGTGAGGCACGGATGGAAAATCTTGTAAAGAACAGCCAAATGTCACAAGTAATGTGGGAAATTTTCACTTCGGCTTTGTTCCTCTGTCCACGCTGACAGATAATTGCGAAGTTCTGTTACTGATGGCAAATGTATCCTTGATATATAATTACACTGTGTTAAACGCATCCTAACTTTGCTGCTTGACCATTTTAGAAGCAAGTAAAAGAGAAAGACAGAGATACATGCGAGCTAAGCGCAGAATGGTGGCAGAATGACAAAAAGTCTTAAAGCATGAGAATGAACCGTCCTATAACAATATTTTCAATTCCTTTGCAAGCGTACATCAATAGATGTGACAATTTACAGCATGCAAGCCAACAATATTGATCGTCTCCACCGTTTTCATGTGCTGCTCAAGACAATGCATCATTGAGCCACGAGAAAACGTCTTCAACACAAATCGCACACACGTTCGCCCACAATATGTTGTGAGTTTCTGTAATGATGTGAATGAAAATTTAAGCTTTGAGTTTTCTGGATGTGATCAAACACAAGCTACGCCTAAGAACATGTGCCAATTTGTGGCGTGTGTGTGTGTGTGTGGGGGGGGGGGGGGAAGGGAGCTTGAAGCCCTTCAAAAGACAGCATTTACTACAGCCTGGATGGGGTCAAGCAACTGGACAGCGGCGGCTAACCCATTTTCTTAGCGCATAAAAGATCTCATCCAGCTTAAGAGCACCATACTAAAATAAAATTCTATCAAAGCACAAGTGCACCTCCGTTCTTAGCCTTATTTTCAGGCTCTCCGCCATCAACTGATTTCAATCCGTGGACATAAATGGAATGGCAGCAAAGAATTGCAAAGCCTTTCAAAACTCAATTATAAAGAAATGGGACACATACTAAATCGGCCATGAATATGGAAGCGGTCTGATTACGTTTGAATAGTCACAGACTAATGAATTGGACGTTTTTTTTGTTTGTTTTTAAGCCAAATTGGCAAGGTGCACATGACAATTGGTGAATGAAATTATAGCTTCAGTGAGTGTCATATGATCTGGTTACAACTTTGTGTTTTGGCAGAAACAATAGTTTTTGTGTCGTTTTTTTTTTTATTAGATGTTGCAGAGTCTGCTTTTTAATTTAAATCAAATAAAATAGAATGCGTGTCCATTTTTAAGCAGCAACAACAAATGTCCGAACAAGATTTTGAAATCATCCATGATTCTACTACTCGAGTTGTAGTGTAGTGATAAGAGATGAATCTGGTCAATGCCTACGTTTATTGCTGTTTATTTAACTAATTCAAAGCCCAAAACGTATAAATACGTTTTTAATATGTTGCCCTTCACTCCCAAAAACGTTTTTTTTTTAAAATGTTTTTTTATGCTAGAGCATACAGAAGGCTTTGATGCAGCTTCTGACCTGAAGAGGTCGCTTAAAGCAATGGTAGTTGTTACAAAAAAATGGCCAGCAGGTGGCAGCCGAGTATAAGAGATCAACCAGGGCCATGTTGCAACAAGCTCTTTTTCACAGTGTTTTTAACAGGTTGATAAAACCTAGCTATATTATAATGCTAATTGCTGCAAAATGGAAACGGATATAATTTTTGCCTTGTTTAAAGAAGAGACTGTGATCTTTCTTTTGGTATGTTCCATGTTTTTATAGCAATGGAACACTATATTCTGGGGCCTTGCAAAATCTGTCAAAATCCAGTAAAATTGCCGGGAGTGAAGAGGGTTGCTTCAGTGAAAATGGCTGGGAGTGAATGAGTTAAGAGCCATATAATTGCTTATTAAATAAAACCTACTTTACTGAACACTGCAGAAATGTTTTGCAGAAATGTTTTACAGAAATGTCATACAGAGCTCTGTTTTTCCATTTTAACAATCCCCCCGGAAACAAGAGTAAATCATGAACCTGATATCATCATCTCTTGGTCTCGCTTTGAACCGAAATGTTAGTGTGTGCCTTGTGGCAGTGGACTAATTTGCATAAAGTCCAGAGCAAGCCAACATTAAGCAGGTCACAGAGTTCATAACAGTCCGGATAGCCTTATACCTACCATGAATAATCAGCATGTCGCAGAGAGCTGCCTAATAATCTCGGATTTTATTTGGAACCATATTATCTCATAATGCCTCGTTGGATATTTTTGTTCTATGACCTTTTGCCTTTAATATGTTCCAGACAAATTAAAATTATACAGCAGCGCAAATAAAGGATCTCCACTCTTTTTCCTTGTGCTGACGTCATTAAGGGCAGTTTTTGAGTTATGTGGTAGCCGATAAGAATTTAATAAGCCCAAATATATTTAACAAAAGCATTAAAAAAAAGTCGGCCTCCTACGGTGCGTGAAATAAAGAACATTAGCTTTAAAAATTCCCTGTCATGTTCATTGTTTTCCAACTGATCATTTGTGTGGGTCCTAGCTACTCTCGAACCGTGTCTGTGCCTGAAAATGAGGCTAACGAAGGCAGTGCATAGCAAACCAATCAAATTCAGTGTAGTTTATAGGCGCTAAATGTCACACACTGAGGACAGTTTACTCCATGGTTAATAGCTTACCATCTTATTTGTATCATCCAAAAACGTCTACAGCAAAAAAAATAAGTAAAATTGTACAGTTTCTAGAAAATGTGTGCTCCCTACGCTTTGTAAAAGTGCCGCTTGAGGAAGAGGAAAGATTTATTAACTGAACCTCAGAGGCTGCCGTCACAATTTATTTCCACAAAAGCTTATAGAGGCCTGGTGCATGGGCTAAGGGAGAACCTATTAAAGTGGTGATGTTGGTGAATTTGCCAGTGAATGATGCATGATGAAATTCAGGCATTTGTACGATTTGCTGATTTATGAGAGGACTGATACACATGGCATTTTAGCCCCTAGCTAGCTGCATGCTAGCTGACTTGCTAGCTGCCATATACTTTTACTAAAAAGTTGTTTTTTAATGGGTGTATTTGTGTTATGTTTTAATATTTTACATCACATTAGTTGATGATTAGATGTTTATACTTCGCTGACAGTTTGAATCTTAAAGGTACATGACTAGCTGAAGAATTCAGCTAGCTAGTGGCTAGAATGGAATGTGTCCATCTTCACTCACACTTTACAGTAAAGTTGGTCAGACCAATGTCAATGGAAGCAAACCAGGAAGGATACCGCTAACAAAAGAGACTCAATAAAAGAACACAAATATTTTATTTCTGCTCAGTCATGCTCAGGTTATTGGTAATCATCTTCGACAACTGTACAGTACTTGGGCTTCATGTAAACTTGCGGTTAGCATGTCTGTTTGCTAACATATATTCCCAACAAACAAAGTTTGGGGGCAGGGGGGGTTGTTTTGGTTGTTGTTGTTTTCTGTCTGTGGGGTCAAGTACGGAATGGACGAGACAAGATAAGACAAAGAATATTCACTGGAAGTTACCTGGAGTGGACTACGGCAAATAGATTTTATTTATTTTTTTACTTACAGTGGTACTAATGCGCATTATAATTGTCCGAAGACTGCAGTTCTCTGACCTCTTCAGATAGGCTGGGTGAAGTTCTATTAAGTAAACTTACACTGTCTGGAACGTTATGTCAAAGGCAAACAATAGGGAGAGCTGTATTGAGTAATGTGGGCTACACATATTAGCATTAGCATAACATTGTCTTGAACGGATGCTCACTTTGTGCCAAACCGGTCGTCATGGTAATGAAATCTGTACTCGTCATTGGCCCATAGTTTCATCATGGTGACAGTTGGGCACCAAAATTGCTTAATTCTACTGATTTATAATAATTCCATTCTTATATATGACTATATTTCTGTTATGTGACTTGGAACGTATTGTGTTTGACCTTGGAGGTTGCACTATATTCTACTGAAGAAATGGATAGACTTGCATCCCTTCAAATATTGTGTTGTGTGTGGAGACATAAAGAGAAAGCACATATACAGTATATGTAGGAGGGCTCCTGTCTCATATTTGGCCTGGCTCCATTGCTACTGGCGGTACAGTGTAATTCCTCCGTTTATTTTGTAATTTTTTATTCTGCACTGAAAAATTGCAAGCAGCCGACTCATCTATTATTCCCTCTTTTTCTGCACTCGGCAAATGCATAAAACCGCTTCTTTTCTTCATCTGCAAAACTGCTTCTCTGTCATTACTCGAGCCTCTTCATCTCTCGGCTCTTCTCTTTTGTCATGGCAACAATATTTTTTCCTCGTGTAGTAGTTCGCATTGTCGTGCAGTCACCCACGCCCACATATCAACAGGCAGGCAGGCAGGCTGGCCTGTACTGTACTGAGAAAGTCAGTGTTATGCAACCTATGTTTGTTGGGTTGTCAGTTTGGCCGCCCCCCCCCCCCCACACCTCTGCTTTACATATCTACCTGTACATGCTACCTGTTAGCATATTCAAGGTCAAATTCTGCCAAGCTTTGTCAGGCATTGTCCAAAAAAGTTGCATTGAAAACCTGCTGTTGTTCTTCTAGAAAAACAATTTTACGAGCTATCTAACCGAGCAGAATATTTTGAGGATGAATAGATGTTGACATAAAAGACTGCACAGATGATGAAAACCTGTGTAAATAGTGCATCGAAAGGCTTTTTTTTACAGTTGTCCTAATCTGCTGCTTGTATTGAAGGCAAGAACTGAGAATAAATAGCTTGTCGACCCTGATTTTCCCCCCCCCCCTCAAATCATTCACTCCGGGTTGCAGGGTGCACAGTGTACACCCTTGTGCTGAGGAGGGTGTGTGGTCCCTTCTGTGTCTCTGCATAAGCATCTTTAGTCACACGTAAACGGTAAGCAGGTTATGTGAGCGGCGGGAGTCAAGTGCTTCTTATTTGGCCCTGTCTGTTTATCTGTCGGGTACACGAGATGCGTTGCATCTTTCTGTCTGTTGCTCTAGTGGTCCTCATCCTTTCGGTCCATATCTCCCCTCTGCAGCATGAGCACGTTTAAGGATCACAGAAGAGTAAAGAGAGGCCTCGCTATGAGACACTCGCAGGGGTTTTCATGCGTGGCTTAGTGGCTATTGGAGAAAAAATGATTCGGATTCCCTGTGATAAAAAAATAATAGATGCTAGAATGGAGCCATTAGACGTATAGTATTGTATAGAATAGGATATGGTCAGGGGTGCACAGAAATGAGCACCAGAGGTTCTCATTTTTTCCCGACCCACCAACCTTATGGATGAATTTACCCCCGTGCCCCCTTACAATAAATGGCTTCACACAAACACTTACCACGAGTGAAGAAAGGGCATTTCCGTTATCATTAATATCCTCTGTAAAATAATGAGCACAACTGTAGTTTCCATAAGGGCATATAAGCTAAGCTAGCTACGACGTAGCCTTGCCGTCACTATCAACACATTGACGTTCACAGCTGGTTGATTACCTCCATTCATTGCCTTTAGTTGTTCAAAGGTTTATGCACTCTTCGCATTCGTAGTTTATGGTGTCCATGTACGTAACCGGTGGCAGGCGTGATCTTCCTTCTTCAATGTATAGGGATCCCGGCGATCAGTCCGATTTTTGCATCGTACCGCTGCCGTTCTTTTGCCTGAAGGCTTTCCCGTTTTAATACGCGTCTTTTATACTATTGTGTAAGCTTCGCTTTGAGCCGTGACGGGGACGATCTAGACAATATGGTGGAAGGGAGCTGGACATGCCCACCGGCTGACTTGGGAACTAGCTATAGGCCCCTAAACCAAGCCAAGCCAGAGGGTAGCCATCTTATGTTGCCACTTTTACTGACAACTTCTGTTATTTTTCCCCACTGAAAACTGCCTGTTTTATGCTAGGATCCCGATATGCGGTAACGAGAGCCTCTCAAATAACAAACTTCACAGTTTGCATCGACCATTCAGATTTTATTATCTCAGTATCGTGCATTGTGAATGTTAAGTCCGAACTTAAATTGGAGAACGCTGTACACAAAAAATGTATACAGTAGTCAATAGAATTCATGAAATTGGGTTGGCTGGATATATTGAAGGAGATTAAATCACTCACGTAAGTAACCGTATATTTTACTAAAATTCCATTTGCAATCTCTTCTTCTTGTCATTTTTATTGTCGTGAATGACTTAAGAAACACGTTATACAACCACAGCTCCTCTATATGAGTCTAGTAACAGTGTGTGGACAAACATCCTGTTGACAACTCACAAGGATATGCTTTCAGGAATGTTGCACAGCTTTATTAATGAGGGAGGGGGTACACAGGGTAATCAATTACGATACTCAGATTAATCCAACAGTCTTTTGCTGCCTATGATTGGATAGGGGCGTTGGATGCTGGAGTTTAATTATCATTATGCTTTACCCCATTTTAGATGAAAGGTTTTTACTTTCTAGTAACATCATTTGAGAACCAAATAGTACTTCCAGAATGATCCTCTCATATCAAAGGCATGTCATTGGCACAAGCTTTCATTTGTGCCCAGAAACAACGCCTCGAGAACTTGAGGATCCAGGACCCTGAATAATAGATGATATGCAGCTTCGCCCAAGGGCTGCTGTTCTTAAATTCATTGGACAACGCTGTCTGTTCCACGGAACATGCCAGATTCTGCACCTAATATACGGCCTTGTTTTTAAAACACTGCTTATCTCATTATCATCACCATATGTCACTAGCTTTGGTTTCACTCATTAGCGTGCCACTGCGCTCCCATTTAGGGAAATGCAAGCGATACATTGAAACGTGCTTGAAAGGAGCCAACAATACCAGGTCTTTTTCTAATCCTCCCGAGTCTGCCATTAAACACATAGGACTGAGATGAGAAAGAAGGAATATTGAAAAGTCTGTCATGGGAAATGGCTTGGGGACGTGATAACAGAGAAAGCGGCTTTTAAACACCTAATTGTTCCTTCCTGAGCATTTCAAAGCACAATGGCCTCGGGTGCATACTTTTGCGATAAGATCCAGATGTCATACCGTTCTCATTTTGAAATTCTATTGATTACTATTGTACCCGTCCCTGATTGTTTCTATTATCTTGCCGCAATCCAATGCATTGACTTGAGTCTCAAAGGACGTTGTTAAGCCCGGCAGCAGAATGAACGGTAAGAAAACTCCCTGACATTTATAAAACCTGAAAGCTGTGTAAGGCAGAAAATAAATAAGCAAAATCACTAATCGAGATGAAAAATGTTGCGATAGGAACTTTTGCTGTCCTGTGAGACACTAATATCCCTTAAACATAACCTCGTTTTTTTAGCATATTCCACAGTTTCCCTTTTCACACAGCACTTAGTTTTTTTAATTTGTATCCCCCTCCTAAGCTACAACAGATGGGGGCAACCATTTGTAGCGAAATTATAATGTGTCATTTCAACTCATTTCACACTCATGTTAAATGCAAAATGAAATAAAATCGGTTGCATCTATCGTGCTTGAGTGATTGGAAATCACTCACGTGTGAAGGGCAGGCGAGCGATTGAAACAGGCTAAGGAACGTATAGTGTGTAATAACTGTCATTTCATATTGAAACGACATCATCAACCGCATCATATTTCAGCGTTAAGCAGTAGTGGAATGTGCTCACGTTGATAAATAGGCAGTGTGACACATACTTCAGATTGGCAGTTATTGTTACATATATTCAGACAAGCTGGGCTGCACTCTATCTACTAAGGTGACAGCGTTTATCATTCAGAGTCACCAAGAGGTACGAACACAGCAAAAATAATACCTGCTCCACTAAAGCACAACTGACAAAAGGATCCCTATTTATCATGGTGATGGATAGCCACAAAATGAAAGACAAAGTCGCAATGACATCATCGAGGTCTATTGTGCGTCTCAACGAACTTCTGTCTCATTCGCACAAAGGCGACTTAATTAACTTTAACTTTAACTGAAATATTGCACTGCTTTTTAAACATGTAAGAAAAAAGCAGCACGCCATATTTCTTCCTTCTCCTCCATTCTTCATCCCCACTCCCACAAGTGCTGCTCCGAGTAAATATTTCTGATTGGCAGGATGCTAACACGGCAGCATGCTGTCATTCACTAGTACCTTCGCCCAATGGGCCGTTCGGGCTTCCCCATCCGACGTTATGAGTCAGCAGCGGGAGCGCTGCTGCTCCGTCAACTGAGGACGACATTCTGCTCGAGACAAAGCGACACAGACGAAGAGTGGCAGGTAGGAAGGAAGGCATGGGAAGATGGCCCTGCTAAATGTGTGTCTCCACAGGAAGCTGACAAGACGTCAGTTGTTGTGACCCAGTTATCACTAGCAGACAAGGCCTTCACTCTTGTCCGCTTGACTGGCACTTATGTTATTAGCACAAATATGTTAGGATAGGATTGGAAACAAGCACGGAGACGGCCGTAGTGGTTAGCATGTCTGTTTGCTAATGTATATTCCCAACAAAAAAGTTGGGGTTGTGGTAGTTTTTATTTTGGGGTTAAGTACGGAATGAACGAATTGTTTTGGACCACTGGTATATGGTGTATATCAAGACTCGAAATAAGCAGTTTCACATCGCCGTTTGCGGGTCAAAATTAGCATTTTGTTTATCATCAAAACACACTGATACACACACACTGACTGAGAATCACAGATTTTTCCAACAACTGAACTGAAAAGCTTCATGGACACACTCACATCACCTCTGTGTGAGTAGTTGGAAGTAGAGGTAAGGTCGATGATATTTGCGCCACACCAGCTAGCTAGCAACTAGCTTCGGCTGGCTACGAGTGTGTCTAAGCATGTTGTGGACTTGATATCAATAAGGAGACCAGATTTTCAAAATTAAAAATAGGGATACTCAAATTTAACTAAAAATCAAATATAGAATAAATCCTCACCAGGAACTATTTATAAACAAATTTAATAGCTCGTCAATCTGGTGACCAGTGATTGTGTTATTGCTTCAGCTAATGCTAAATGCTATCATGGTTAACAGTTCAACAGCTCTAAATAAGCCAATGCACCCAGCATTATCCAACCCTTTTTGCTTGGTCCCGGCAGCTTTTAAAAGCTGTGCCTTTTACCTCTCACATAACATTGGAAATATGTCGCCCCCCCCAAAAAAAAAGCTAGGTTTGCGTTGGGTCTGACCGACGACTACAGCATTACGCTAGTGCAACTACATTTCCCATGATTGTTAGACCAAGAAGCAAGAAGTAATTCTAATTCTGATATGATGAAAAGACGCCTGTTAGTGATTAGTTGCGGATGAGAATGAGAAAGCAAACGTTAATGTGTAAGTCAATAGGAAGGAATTTAACATGTAAATTCCTTTTTAATTGGTTTGTCTTGTGAATCGCTATGACAAGTGTGTGATTGACATACACATTAGCCAAAAGTGAGATGCCGGGACGCGACCTGCGTAAAAAATGGGACAAAACAATGGTTCTGGCGAGATCTGCTGGGATTCGGGACACAAGGCTCAAAACCTGCTACTGTCTTGGTTATGGTCATTGCTAAGATAACGTTATAGGATTGTATCATTCATCCATCCGTTTTCTATAGTGTGATCAGATCATATGAATTTATGTCGAAATTTTACATTCATTTAGTCCGATTATGGTACTTATCCCTATGATTTTGTCCATTGCCAGTACAGTGGCTGCCATCTCTCTTCCATTGGCACTAGTGTTGCAAATTCTTCAATGGATGGCACCGAGTCAGCAGTCCAGACCAGAGTTCCCTGTTCCAAGCCTTTTTGTATTGTTTCATTTAGAAAAGGCAAAACGCTTGCCATTCACCAGCGACTGTCTTGTTTTTTGTAAAAATTTCAATTAGTTTACTGCCTTCTGCGTCCCATCTTGTGTTTACCTGCTTTTGATTGTGCTCGTCTCATTCTGTCCTGTTGACAGTTCATTGGACCTCATTTCTTGTCATGACATTCACTCACATTAGCTCTGACCCTGTTATTTTATTGACATTGCCTTTTTGCTGCACATGCATAATAATAATAATAATAATAATAATAATAATAGACAGGATAGACGAACAACCACATCCACACCCATTGGCTTAGAGCTGGCCTTAATGCATGTAGATATCCAATTTTATATTCCTGGAAAAACTGTCACCATATCCAAGTATTTTTCTTTTCTGATTTAAGCTAAACTGATATATTTGTCCCTGCTTCACATTTAATCCAGCTTCCTCCATAGTAACAAAGCAGACAGACTGAAGGCAGACTGCTGATAGTATTTAATTACCTGCAGCCATCCCACTGCAGTATTTTATAATCTGCTCCTCTGGCTCTGCTGAAGTGATGTTTTGTCTATAAGCTCTAGTCTGCTGCACCTGGTCTTCACGCTGAATGCTTGGCAGGTGTGTGTATGTTAGAACACAGCTGTGAGGGGCTTTTCCCAGCCTCCGAAGACAAAGACGGGGGTAGAAGCCAGAGTCCCCCCAACCATACACATACACGCACAGTCTGCCAAGTAAAAGCAGCAGCAGTGACTGCAAGTGGATAAGAAATGCATTGTGCTAATTAGTGAATTTAGGCAGCAACTGTTGTACGCCATTCAAACAGCATTAAATCAATCAAATTAATCCTAAACTGCAATTAACAGTTTGGTGAACAAAGAAAAGTTTGTCTCGAGGTACGAATAGAACTCAATAAAACAGAACTGTTTGATAGTAGTAGATGTAGTAGGCTAGTATTTGCATAATCTATAATAATAGATAATAATGTAATAGTAACAGAATAAAATTTTGTTTAGGATTTTTTTTGAATATGTATATGTATATATATGTATATGTGTATATATATATATATATATATATATATATATATTTATATTGCCGCCCTCAATCTTGGCTGATCTTTCATTTATTTCCGTAATTCAACATAAAATAATAAACACTTCCCCCACCCCCCGAAATAGTAGTCAGAAATCCAGTTCCTATAAAATCATTTGAATTGTTACTACTTAATATACTTTATTTTTCTTTTAATATGGTGAATTTTGATTCTTAGTTAACTGTAAAATATAATCCTCAAAATTACAGAACTGAAATCGAGAAATATTTCTCTCTGAGTTCAACTTTTTAAATTGCATTACTGGAAGGAATTAAGTTTTCCACAGTATTGTGGTTTATTGTTTATTATTAGTATAGGCTGGGAAAGCCTTTCCTCCCAGACTCGTCCACTCTTGTGACATGGGAAGTTTCATCAATAACATTCAAGCCAAGTCAGAATCACTATGTATGTTATGATGGTCTCCCGCTACTATATGGACTTGTAGTTCTGATGGCATGAGAACAGCACATTTACTTTTACCCTCAATTGGTTGATGGGTTCATCATTTCATTATCATGTCCACCCCAACACCAAGTTTCTGAGCCATTGATCAGAGTTTACTTTCCAGAGTGAAAGAACAAGCGGAGCTGAAAGTAGCATTAGCACAGGTTAGCTAACAATGTTACCAGGTTCGGTTGTTGTCATTGTAGGGTTGGGAGATATTCATGTTTGGTTAGGTCATGCACCACACCGCTATGCTAATTGATGAGTGTATTTCGGTAAAAACGCTGCATTACTTTTTGTTCTCCTAGACTGTGGAAACAAAGACGTCCTGCAGGTTGTTTCTAACTGCCCTTTTTTGTCCTCGCTGAGCTAATCCACAGTTTTGAAACATTTTTATCAAGGTGATAAGAGGTGCAAAATAAGGGCTTCATTGATAAGCTTAATGTTTGGAGTGATCTCTATATTCTGCCTCTCTTATGCATTCCTGCAATATGCTTTTCTCATATCAGCACATGGCAGGCACCCGGCTCCTATCTATATGGCTATTTATTTGCATGCAGGTTTATCCTGCGTGGCACTTTAATCGTCATCCTCAGTATGTATCTCCCTGCCTTGTTGTCCAGCTTGAAAAAGAAGGTCATTGCAGCACACGTCAGCTTATTGGATACCTTTTCCCCAGCTCTTGAATGATGTACAATTTGGAGGAATGGAATATTATTTCAGGAACCTCGCAGAGGCCCACAGGGACTCCTCCTCACTAAGAGATACAGATTAGCCCCTTGGTGAATACCACACTCCACTGCGCACGCCTGTCTATTACGGCCGCAAACACACCTCGGTGACATTCTATTATGAGGGATGTAAACTAAACATGGCACGTATTGATGGCCCTTGATGCAGTAATCGTCTTGGGCAAGACATCCATACTCCCTTGCACAGATGAGGCTACAATGGAGAGGGGAGAGGCAAAAACTAGGTTACGGAAATAAGGAAGGCTGCCTCGCCTCATTTGTGGGCAGGAGAACACAAGCACTGGCAGGAGGTAGAGTGTGTGTGTTGCATTGTGTTCCACGTGGAAATGTCTTTGTGGGAAAGACCATGACTGAAAGTATCAACAGTACAAACATGGCACCATCTACTTTACTCTAGCTGTTTTGTTTTGTTATGTTTTTGTTTTTTTTGTTCACTGGTTTAGTGCAGCTTTCTGTGTGAATACCTGTTACACATTTGTATTCTAATTCTTACAAGGCAAATGGTCCTTCAGAGCGCCACACATATTTTCACTAAATGGTACAGTTCAGATGAGCTCACCACAGTGATTGATTAGGATAGAAAATAAAGGATAGCTAGAGATAGCCATGTAGCTAATGGATGGATTATTTACCATTATCTTGATACCCGTAATTCAAGTTTGAAATTTGGAAGTTTGTAAATTTGAAGCGCACAAATTGACGCACTAACAAGCTGAACAAAGGTGTAGTGCTTGACGGAAACGGCAACATTCGTGTCATGGCAACAAGGAGTGCGAACGGACAAAGATGCCCCCCTCGGCTTGATGAATACTGCAGTGCAGCAAGGCAGACAGGCAGGAGATGGCTCCTCTGCAACAACGGGGGGGTAAGAAGTGGGTCACTCGGAAATCCCATACGGGTAACCCCTAAACCACTCCGTCCAATCATCCATCCTTTCATTGCCACTGGGCCTGAATGCACTGCCACAAAAAAAAAAAACTCCAAAGCTAGCCCAGAGCCTTGAGCGAGAGAAGCACACTTACGAAAAAGTGCAAATGGTACTTGGTAAACTTGCTTGCTTATGAATGGGACATCTTTTATGGTAATAGAACTGTTAGTTCTACTGCTTCCAACAATAGTAAACTGAAGAAAAGAAGGCTTGCATGCTTATATAGTGTAGACTTTTTCTTATGTGCCATTAGTATGCCTAAATGTGTTTGATGCACTCGTCTTTGAGTCCAATTTCCTGAGAGATGCTAAGCTGAAGCTAGGGTAACGGGATTTGCAAGTTCTCACAAGGGTTTACAGTATCTGCATATTTAGATTACAACAATATATGCACACTTAGTTTGCTACACAAGCAGTGTATACAATATAAATAATACATGCTCTCGATGCCCGTGCGCAAATTCTAATAATAATTCTACACCCACGCATGTCTTTCCTAATAAACTTCATTAAAAAAGTATCTAATTATGAGATTCGTTTTAGTCCGCACCTTTTAGGTAATAATTACTAACAGCTGCCTTCTGGAGAAGATAAGTATCCTTTATAAAAACACAAGTTAGCGCACCTCACTCCCTTTAGTCTCTTTTGTTACTCCCTGGTTCTTTCACTTTTGAGTTTTTTGCTAGAATTCAATGCGTATTTTGAACTAGCAAGAGTTGAATGTTGGTTTTAATCACCTTATTCACCTTGTGAAATAATGTTACAAGTTGCTTCACATTAAAATCAGTCAATTGGCATAATAAAAGTCTGGAATAATCTAAACAAACATGTTTGACATGGGTCTCCGATCAAGCTAATGTGAGAGGAAGATGGAGTACTCAAAGAAAACCCACACAAACGCGGGAGAAAAAGCAAAATCCACGCAGGAATGCTCAAGCTCATATTCAAACCCCAAAACCTCAGAACTGTGAGGCAGACGTGCTAACCAATACTCGACTTTGTTGCCCTTAAGGCTAATTTGAGGATTAAATTGCCAATATGTTCTGCCCGTCAAATGATGACTATTTGATACAATACGGTCATTCTGTGACATGCATCTACTTCCACATAACTCATCCAATTCACATCATTCCAATAACAAAAAAATCCACAAAATCACGCCATGTGGGCTAGTATTTTTTTTTCCATTACAAATATTTAGTTTTGCCATAATTCAAAAATGTTCACCCAAAATGGTCCAGGTGGAGTTTTCCCCCAAAGGTTGTTTATCCAATAGCACATTCAACATTTTACACATTTATATCATTCCCATTTGAAATTTAAATCATTCAGCTTATCCAATTCACCTTGGGAATGATTTTCAATTAAAAAGAAAAAAACAAATCCTACATTTTCACCATTACAATACCTCAACAATGTCCCTACTTATTCCCAATGACATCAACGGAACAGATTGACATTTTATATTGAAAACGTTCATTCTAGCTCATTTTAGCTCATTCAATTCCCATGCCAAAAATTCTGATTTACCAAAAGTTCATAATTTTCCCAAATAAAGTTTCCACAAAAAAAGTCGTTATTCATTCCCAATGACCGAATTCAATTAAACAGATTTACATCGTTCCCATTCAATTTACCTTGGAAGTGATCTTAAAATTGTTGTGCCCAAAAATTCCAAATTAATTCCCAATGGCACATTCGAAAATACATCCATTACATTCAATATTATTATGATATATTTTAATATCATTTTGAAATTGCAAAAGCATTTAGGACCAGCGGTTCAGATGATGGATGGATGGTTTCGTTTATGAAGCCACTTCACCAAATTCCAGATCACACTTTATGCATGCTAACTTCCAGATCGAGATCCAGATAGTTTACGTATCGGACAAAACTATCAAACTGTGTGCTTTTTCCTCAGCAGAAGAAGATAACTGTGTTGTTTTTACATTGGAAATGCAGTCTTGAAATGGCTTGAATGCATTTGAATTTAGGCACGAGCAGATAGATATTGTGGGTCAGAGGAGGCAGTCATACATAAATCAAATCTGTTGCAGTGCTGGCAGTGCTGTGCGCAATGAATTATGTATCATTTATAACTTTTAACTGTTGATCTTGGGATGGAGCAGAGCTGGTGGAACAATTTACACAACATGAAAAGAGGACAGGATGACAAAGACGGCAGAATATATTGGAATTGTTGAGAAGAAATCTCGGCTTGTTTGGGGGCACTGAAGATTAAAATCAATACAAACATGCAGCCCGACTAAATGGCTGGCACAGCCAAATAAAATCCAATTTGTTGCTGGTATAACATGAGGAGACGGGCAGAGTCATTAATCTTTGAGCATGATTACTCTCGCATGTATGCAAAATGTTCAGATTCAGCTCCTTCTACTGAGGTTTGTGAATATTCACTCAAATTTTCCAAGCATATTAATATTGATATTCGAAAATGATTTGCACCACAGCACACCTGCCCATTTACATTTTCAATGCATGCATGCATGCATGCACCACGGGCTGTGAGTGGACAAAACCACTGCAGGGTGGCATACAGATCGGCCGGTTAATATGAAACAGCTGTGACCATGTTTGGAGAGGATGCTGTGCAGACTGGGAGACTGGGGGTCATGTATTGTTCAAGGCAGCATGCTGAGTTGGAGATGAGCACGTCTGCCTCACAGTTCTGATTTTCAAGGTTTGAATCTCGGCTTTGGCCTTCCTGTGTGGCATTGGCATGTTCTCCCCATGCATGCTTCCACATTCTAGATGCATGTTGTGTGCTTTATTTGAAACATAATTTTCGTTAACGGGAAAAAACCTGAAATTGCCTTTAAAAAACGAAAACTAGTTGAAACGACTTCTTATGTTTAGAAAACATATAAACTATAATAGCAAACATTAATTTTATTTTCATCTTTGTCAATTAAAAATCATACATGAGATTTCGGAGTTCATTTCAGATGTATTTGTTTTGGTATTGCTGTATGTTTGAACAGAAGAAGGAAGGTCAAACAGTTGTTTGAGACCTGTCGTCTACTTTTTTTATTTTTTTTATCTGGTACTCAGAGCTGGGCACTTCCGTTAATCGGCAATTCCCGTCTTTGACGACGCCCACCTTGCGGCAAGTGCACAATGACACAAAGCCTCAGATAATTATATGGACTGAGCACGGACTGAAGCATAGTTAAGTCCATGGATTGCGGTGAGTACATCCCTCTCATGCCGTGTATTTTTGAAAGTCTTCGCATCATAAAGCGTTTGTCCTAAAATGCGAAAGCATGCGCCGAAAGGTGGGCATCGTCATCGATGGGAATTGACGATTAACGGAAATGCCCATCTCTGCTTGTACTTAGTTAGTACTCTATATATTTTAAAAATAAATAAAACTAATACTAAAACTAAAAAAAAAAGATCATAATTAATGAACCTACTCTAAAAACTAATTAAAACTCGCTGAATAAAAAAAGAAAGAAGAGAAAACACATTTTAAAATACTATAATTAAAAATCCAAAACTAGAAGGTAAAAAAGGTTAAAAAATAAATAAAAATAATAGGTAAAATGTTTGTCTCCAATACCCTCTATAACTATGCTGCCCGTGCATAAGTGAATTTTAAAAGCTCTAATGTAGATGTGCTTATGAGTTGTAAATTAGAAGAATTTGATTGAATCTGTTTCAGAATTTATGTTGAGCAATAATGATATTTGTTTGAATCACTAACCGTCTTTTAAGAATCATACGTGTAAGCGCTAACTGACATATGATGTCAACCTACTGTACATACAGAAAATATCTGAACTGCCATACAATGTCAAATGAAAAACCACTATTAACATTAAAATGTGAAAACTGGATCAAGTTTAGACGCTGACTGATCTGAAGTCTCTTGAAATGAACGTGCTGTCTGCAAGATATGACATATTGTAATTAGCAGACAGATACTTTGAATTCTGAGAGGACATTTCCTGACCCATTTGAACTTTTTGCTCGCCATTACTGTGTACAGAGGGGCAGAATCATTCTTCTTTTCTGAGCTTTATGTTCAGTTTGATTTATTTCCAGCTCTCTGCTTTTTTCTCTCCCACCTGTTCAACTGCCTTCTGTCAAGCCGTATAGCATATTAATACAGTAGTGGAGAAAATCGTAAAGGTGATGGAGAAGGATCAGATTATCTCTTCATTCATTCCCCAAGATTCCTGAGGGAGTGTGATTCAATCGCATCTTGCTGGTAAGGTTGACAGTGACATCTAAGGGTACCTCTCTCTTGTGACGCCTTTCATGCTTCTCTCGAATTCGTGTTTCTGCTCTTAGTGCTGCACTTTTATTGCCTCGTATTTTTCTATGCAATCATTGCAGGATAACGCTTGTAGGCATCTGTATGCATGCAGACTTGTGATAATATGGCTCGCATAGCGACGACACAGTCTCCACTCCGAGACCAGACCTTCAACAGGTAAGGTCATTTGCATCATACCGAGGTTTTTTTTCTAATTATTGACATTATTAAAACTATGGTGGAGGCCCAAAGCATTATACTGTATGATGCAACGCGGTTCTACGCCACTGCAATGTTATACTATGCAGATTTTTGATTCAGTCTTTGTATTGAATTTATTAGATGTACAGGTGCACTTAATGTTGTGAGCAGTAAATGCATATTAATGTGGGATCTTCTAATAATCGTCATCTAATAATGTAAACTGAATAAGTACGCTGAAGAAGAAAAAAATCCCCAGGGATGGAATTTTGAGTCAACTATTTAGAGAATTGATGACAAGAGTAGTTTTTGGAATGACTGCAAGTTTTAGTGTGCATAGTTGGATAGTAACTAACTGAGGGGAGGAGCCGGAAGAGGTAGTGACCCGGGTTTCGAGGGTCTTAAAGGATTTTAGCTGCCCTGGTCTTGGTTCTTGCAGCGTAAGTCTCAATGAGTGGGTACCAATGAATTTTTTCAGCAGGACCTAACTGTTCGTTGCAGTTGGATTTGGCCCTTTCTTGTGCTAGTGCCAAACCGGACTGTGGTGGAGGAACACAGGACTGATTCAATGACTGCTGAACAGAACTATCTCAACAGCTCCTGTGATAGGCTGTGCTTCCTCATCAGCAACAGGAAGTACATCCTCTGCTGGGCCTTTTTCAAAATGGATTTGATGTTGGTCTCCCACACCAGAGACTGTAATCCCCAGAAACTTGAAAGTCACAATGGTCGACACAGGGCAGTTGGACAGTGTGAGTGCCAGCTGTTGGTGTTTCTTGAAGTCTACCATTATCTCTACAGTCTTGAGTGTGTTCAGCTCCAAGTTATCTTAGCCGCACCAGAGCACCAGCCACTCCTGTCGATATGCAGACTCGTCGTCACCGTCGTTGATGACTGTGGTGTCATCAGCAAACTGGACTTTGGCAACTGGGTGCGTTGAGGGGACGTTCGTGTAGATCAAGAAGAGCCGCGGATAGAGGACGCATCCTTGGGGCGCTCCGGTGCTGATGGTGCACATTGATGATAGTGTCCCTCCCACCCTCACCGTCTCTGTCCTGCCTGTCAGGAAGCTGTAAATCCACTGGCAGGTGGCAAGACACTCTAACCTGGAGGAGCTTAGAGGGGAGGAGTCCTGGGATGATGGTGTTGAACGCAGCGCTGAAGTTCACAAACAGTTTCCATAATGAAATGCATCCCTATGATGACTGTCATCATCCACTGACCTGTTTGCTTGGTAGAAGAACAGCATGGAGTCCAGCAGGGCTTCAGTGATGCCCTTTAGGTGGTCCAGCACGAGGCGTTCAAAGGACTTCATGACCACAGATGTCAGAGTGATAGGGCTGTAGTCTTTCAGTCCCGATATTGAAAGTTTCTTGGGGACTGGGATGAGGGTGGCGTGTTTGAAGCACGATGGGACCTCACACAGCTCCAAGGATCTGTCAAAGATCTGTGAAGACTGGAGCCATCATGGACACACCGTGGAGTCACGGTGTGACTGAGGTTGTTGGTGGTCAGGGTGGGCAGATGTGGGTGTAAAATTGTCTTTTTGAAATTCGCAATTGAACAGATGCAGGTTGTCAGCCAGTCCCTTATTTTTATCCCCTTGGAGGGATAGTTTCCTGTAGTTTGTAACTGATTTGAGGCTATTCCACATGGATTTAGAGCCGTTCGCAGTAAACTATTTATCCAGCCATTCTGCATAGCTTCTCTTTGCGATGTTGACTTCCTTTGCCAGCTGGTTTCGGGCCCGTTTGTACAGTATTCTACCCGCGTTGAAACATGTCCTCTTTTGGCCTTCTTGAGTTGTCTTGAGTTTGGCAGTAAACCATAGCTTGTTGTTGAATGAGCGAAACATTTTTGTTTTGAGATTAATGTCGGATCTCACTGTGTCCGTATGTTCGTCCAAGCTGCGAGCGGAAGTTTCAAAGACACTGCAGTCAACGCAGTCCAAACATCCCTGTCATGGTCCTGTATTTGTTCCTTGTGATTAGAATGTCAGTTGCAATGTAGTTACTATGCTCCTGTGTTTGCCACTCTTATTGTTTATTGTGGTCATGATGCTGTCAGTTGCAGTTGCTATGGTCCTGTATTTGTCACCCTTAGGTCCTTTATTAGGTCCTCTATTTGTCACTCTTATTTGGCCATAAAGGCTTTTATTCCTTTTATTTATTCATGTACAATTGAGTATAGTTGAGGTTTCTCTGCATCCAGGCTGCTCACGGTTCTTAGTCAAGGTTACTCCCTCAAGTGTTTTCTACAAGGCCATCTGAATCCAGGCCTGCTCTCTGTTGTTACTTTGTATTTTTGTCTATAAAGACTCTCTGTTTTTCAACTTTTGTGTCTTGTCTGCTTTTAGGTCCAAATTCCACACCTCGCGTGACAATTTAAACATGTATATTATTAATAGATTCAATTCAATCAAGCTCATTAGGTTTTGACTGACCATTTTACATACTATAAAAATGGTGGTTCAGCCTCAATATGTATTCAGGGGGCATTTTTCTTTTTGGGCCCTTTCTCATGATACTGAGGTAGTTCTGGCTGTGTACAAGCTGTGTAACAGGTAGACAAAATAAAGTACAAGATGTGACTTCCAGTGAAAGTAAGGCTCTCAAAGCAAGCTATTAAATATCCTGGTGCAAATCCCCCAACAGCATTTTGTTTCTCCTATCAGGCTTTTGTTGTGTTCATAGCTTGGAAACCTCAATGCATTCTAAGCTTCTTGCATTTATTCATATAACTCATTTATTTCTTAGTGCAAATGGGGGATATATAATCTAGAAGCAATAACACAAGCTAAAAAGCTGATTTTGATGCTTGTGAGCAATATATCCCAAGAAAAAACAGAAACAGCAGTTGGACGCTAAAGGAGAGCTGAAGCAGAATGAGCGCTGCAATCAGAGCAATAAAAAGCAAAACTGCTGTTTTTGTGAGGTGTTCCAGGCTGGTAATCTGCAGACAGGAACAAGATCTATCAGAGCAAAAAGCCCAGCATCATGACGCATTTCGACCAGCCACATGTCCTCTAGCCGTAGGCCAGCACCCAGCAGGATTGGGGGTGGTGGGTGTGGTGTCCTTATGTATGCAAGAGCGCAGCAGGGCAAGCTTGAGCAGGGCGCCAACGTGGCCCTTCCTCCTCCGGGCAGGTGGCGTATGAGCCAGGCCATACTGATGCCTGTGGGCAAGAGGGATTGGCGGCGCCTCCTCTCCAAAGACTGGGGTGCAATGAACTCGGCATGCAGATAGGGAGAAGGTTCGCGAAGGCGCCCCCAGCGTGAGCTTTCCCAGCCTGTGAGTTTTACATCGCTGGTGGCAACAAGCAGCTTTCCAGGCAAATCTGCTGCCTGCCCCCGGGCTGCAGGCCCAGAAAATAAATGTGTTCTTGTTGCTGTGGCACATGACTGCTTGTTGGTGTCCTTGCGCATGTGTGAAATTATTCTCATAATTGTCACAGATACAATGTAAAACAAACTCTCTTGCCTTCTTCGTTTGTATCGTATCGCATTTTAATTGGAGTGCATCACACTGCGAGTAGTTTCATACATTTAATAGGGCCATATTAGGGAAAACTGACTTTTTAATTGTTTGCATACAAATAATTGGGGCTCTGGTGTGCCTGTATGGCCATAAAATGTGGAATTATACAACCAATTAAATGTGAGCAGCCTATTTTCTTTGAGCAAACCGCTGAATCTCACGGTTGAACTATTTTTCATAGTACTGCCATGACTTAGTCAGTCCAGGCCTTTTGTTTGTGTTAGATTAGGGCATGGGTGTCCAAAGCTTGGTCCTGGAGGGCCTGCAGTGCGTCGGAGCAGGGAAACTTCAAAAACTTGCAGGACCAGTACCTGTTCCAATCAACAGGATCGTTATCACGCTTATGCAGAGCTTGCTGATGAGCGTCAGCTGTGTTGGAAAAGAGAAACATCCAAAACCTGCAGGACTACTGGCCCTCGAGGGCCGAGTTTGGACACCACTGGATTAGGGTGACCAGATGTCCCGTTTTAAACGGCACCGTCAAAAATTTTGAGCCTTGTGTCCCGAGTCCTGCCGTATTTTGACAGCCCCACATTTACGCAGGTCTTGTCCCGTAAATCCAGTCAGCAAGGCAATTGTTTGGGCCATGTGTATGTCGCTTACACAGTTGTCATAGCGATTCATACAATAAACCAATTATAAAGGAATTTAACTGTTAAATTATTTCTTATTTACTTTCACATTCACGTTTTCATTCTCATTCTAATCTTCATCTAAATCGCTAGAGGTGTGTTTTAATCATAATCAACTACTTCCTGCTTCCGCGTCTAAGAATAGTAGTCCTACTAGTAGTGCCAGGGGTGGGCAAACTCGAGGTCCGGAGTCCTGCAAGTTTTGGATGTTTCCCTTCTCCAACACAACTGATATAAGATCAGCTCATCATCAAGCTTTGCATAAACCTGATGACGATCCTGTTGATTAGAAGCAGGGAAACCTGCAGGACTCCGGCCCTCGAGGACCGAGTTGCCCACCACTGTACTAGCCTAATGCTGTGGTCGCTGGTCAGATCCAACGCTTGCTGAGCTTTTCTGGTGGCATATTTCCAACGTTACAATGTTTAACCGGGCAAGGTAGGTGAGTGCATTGCTTGTTTAGTGCTCTTGATCTGACAACCAAGATAGCATTAAGCAATAAATAATGACACAATCACCGGTCACCAGATTGACTAGCGATTGGATTTTTTCTCAATGGCTCATTGTGAGAATTTTGTCATGTTTGGGTTCTGTGGGGGTTGGGTTTTTGTCTCTTATTGGTATTCTTGTCTGTGGTTGGTGTTTTTGTCATGTGTTCCTGGTTTCTTCAATTTTCTCGTTATGTCTAACCACGTCCACCTGTGTGTGTCTTCCCTTCCCCAGGTGTGTCTCATTAGTGTTAGTGTATTTAGTCCAGTCGGTGTGGGTGCATTGTCTACATTATGTATGGAAGTTCGTGTGTCAAGTCATTGTCACAGTCAAGTCGTCTTAGTCACAGCCAAGTCATCTTCGTCACAGCCAAGCCATAGCCCCAGCCAAGTTATAGCCACTCTACAGCCTAGTCACAAAGTCAAGTCAAGTCAAGGCAAATCAGGTCACGTCATGCTCGTTCCAGTCATGGCGACCAGTCTAGTCACGTCCTGTCCAGTCATGACGACCAATTCAACCCCGTCCAGTCATGGCGATCAGTCCAGTCACGTCCCATCAAGTCATGGTTGTCTGCTCACCTTTTTCCCTGTTTCATCAAAGTACCACGTATTACACTTGATTCCTGTTTCACTGCATCTGGGTCCGCCATCCCTCAATCACTCACGTCCCACATGACAAATGTATTGTTTATTTAAATTTCAACTAAATTGTGGTGTCCCAGTTTTTAATACTGAAAATCTAGTCATCCTAGCACAGATGAGAAGTGATATTTTGCTTTTGGCCAATTCATCCAAAACAAGGCTGTTTTGAAAAACGCGTACAAATGCACAGTTTTGCCCTAACTCACCTAATACACACTCCAGGATGATGAGTTCTAGTCTATTGTTATTCTACAACATGCAATTGTTGCAATGATAATGTATTATATTACAGGCAACACAGAATAACAGGGCTGTAATAGAAGCAGATTACACAGGATTTAACACGGCACAACACAGCCACATGCTAGATAGCCCATGTGGACTAACAATGCAATATGAGCTTTGCCTACACTGCATGTTCAACAGTCAGAAGTATTATTGTTCACAGGAACGTAGCAGTTTCAATAATAAAGATGCCTGCATTCAACTGAGCAAACGCATTCAAGCATCACAAATAAAACCCACAACTCCAAGCTGTGTTTTTTTTTAGCTACTATGTATTGGTTAATAATTAGGTTTGCGCTTGACTTACTGTGACAGAAAAGTGTCAAAATATTTGTAACTCTCTTATTATATCAAACGATTAAAAAGAGTCAGCGTAGCAGTTAATTACAATCCAGTGGTGATAACCACCTGTTTAAACATACAGATGGGAGCTCTTTCAGCCGATTCTGTGACATTCTGTGAGCCTGGCACCGCTGCATACAGTAGATAGTCCTATGGCGCTACA
This sequence comes from Leptonotus elevatus, assembly GCF_054856555.1. Classification (NCBI taxonomy): domain Eukaryota; kingdom Metazoa; phylum Chordata; class Actinopteri; order Syngnathiformes; family Syngnathidae; genus Leptonotus; species Leptonotus elevatus. Next base: position 9,746,747 of record NC_141258.1, on the reverse strand, counting down.
ATATATGTAAATGAGGAAACAGATAAAAAGAGATGGATGCAATTTATCTCTGTGCACTCAAGATTTGACTGAAGTGCACCACGGGGTCATGCAGCTGCCATTTGCCTGCACGAGCGTACGCTCAAAAACTACTAAACACATTAGTGTACATACTTGGACACATGAAAACGCTCCCCTACATAATTACCTGTCCAATGCAGTGGAATATGAGACTTTCTCACAGTAAATTACATAATTAATATTCATACTGAAAAAGATGGGGGTGCTTGGAGCGGGTGCAATATATTCACTTTCATTACTTGGATACAAGGGGCAGAAGCGCTGTTGTCTCAGTATGAACAACGAGACAGCTACAGGAAGTTGAGCAAAATTCAAGCAGACATTCGTGGTATTTTGACTTCATTAAAACATAGTTAGGCTATAGCAAAACTGAGAATCACAGATTTGTACGTTTTTCCAATAACTAAACCGCTGAGACTGTCCGAAAAACCACCTACACATAGTGCTATTCATGGCACACCAACTAGCTAGCAACCAGCATTAGCTGGCTAGCTTGTTTGGCTAAACATGCTGCGGAGTCAGTAATCATCACCTCCATGTTGATAAATAAGCTGCACTCCTTACAAGAATCTTTCTCACCTAGGCATGATGAGTAGTAATTAATAGAAGATGAATGCTAATTGCTAAGCTAACCTAAGATTGACTTAAAAATCGTGAATAAATTAAGTGCTTGGGTGATCAAGTACACTTTTTTTTTTTTTTTTTTACATAAGTCTTGCTGGAACAGTGATAAAGTGAAGCGTATCCAACTTTAACAGAAATTTAGCAAGCAGTTTAACGTCTTGACAGGATATTATACACATGTACACTAATAATGCTATACACACAGCTAAACAGGACAGAAAACCAGTGGCATACTGGGAGGAGTGGCCTAGAAAAGTATGCATATAGCATATCGTACATTCGAAATACTAAGTGTAACCAGAAATGTAAATTTGTGTTTGAAATTGACTCATTGAAAATGTGTCAAGACAATAAACTACAGTTGGCTGCTATTCCCAATGGGGCATATTCTCCTGTTCGTGCTTAAGTCAGTTTCTTACGCATCTTTCCAGCGCACTTTCAAGGTGCGGTGATTCTCCCATCTAGGCTTCTAGAAAACGCGTGGAGTGTTACAAGTGGCTTTCAACATCAACACACAACTCAATTGTTTTTAAATAGTTCCTTGTATAGGTCTATAACTATACTTGTTTTCAACTGTCAGTTCAGGTCATTTGCATTAACAATGCAATATATTTTTTACAGACACCATGTATATTATCACAACACATCATTGGTTTGTGTTTTCCACGTACTCTAAACCCGCTTCTTGGGTTGGCCTGATACATTACACTGCCGCTCACTCAAATCAAGTGAATCACACCTTAGGGGCTAGTTGACTGCAAACCTCGGTCTTCACGTAAAAGGCTTTTCAGGAAAAAAAGAATCCACCTATCTACTAGACTTATTTCCCATCTGCTAAAACTGCAATTCCTTATCTTCTCATAACTTCCCAGTCACAATCTCTCTATGTTGGCAGCGTCCTGTCCATGTCCCCTCTGTGCCTAAACGGAGTGGATTTCTGTCAAGTTGATGGTGGCCTTGCGGCACCTAGGTCCTCATAAACAGGCATATAATGGGGTCTTGTGGATGCTGAGGGGCCTCACATTAAGATAATTAGGCAGGGAGAGGGTGCATGAAGGAGGGCCTGGAGAGAAAGAAGAGGCACTGCTGAACATTGCCTTGTGGCTTGCCTTTGTCAATTGGTCATATACTATACTATACCATACTATACTATACTAATTATATACTATTAATTATACTACCTTGTTTACTATAATACTATGCTATATTATATTATTATTCTATACTATACTGCACTATACCATACAATGATAGTATACTACCGTGTATACTATAATGGTATTCTATGATATACTATAATAGTATACTACTTTGTATAAATAATACTATGCTATGCTATACTATACTATAATAATAAACCATATAACACTATACTACAGCTATACTATACTATAATAAATTCTATACTATATAATAATATACTATACTCTACTATGCTATACTATAGCCTACCACACAATACTATACTATACCATAACATACTATACTACTTTGTATACTATATTATACTATTGTTCTATACTATACTGTACTATATTATACTATAATAGTATACTACCGTGTATACTGTATACTATAATGGTATTCTATGATATACTATAATAGTATACTACTTTGTATACAATAATACTATACAATATTATTTTGTTGTCTCACACTCACCTAATGTGCGAGCATGGGAGTTAGGAAAAAAAGCTTTGAAATCTGACTCTTTGTGTTGTGTTGTTTGTGTATGTGAGTGAGCAGTTCTGCACTTCTGCTGTGTTACGTAACAGTGGGGCTAATTTGCATAGTCACCACTCCGACACCAGGTTTCTCGACTGAAAGGGGATGTAATTCTTGATCTTTTAGTTATTTCGATAGAAGCATATCAGAGGCATGTTTTAAGACAATTTGCAACTGTTTTAATTGTAAAAAAATAAATAATAATTATAATAATTAAATACTTAATACATCAGATTTTAGATTTCCCAGCTTTGGCCATCAAACTGAGATTGAAGCAGGCAACATTACAGTGCAGACACAACCCAGATAGCTCGGTCCCGCAGTCATGTTCCCTTTCACAGTCTCTCTTTGCCTATGTATTTTCAGCCTGCCCTGTGAGTCGGATCTGTAACTGAGGCTCTCGCTTCCGCTCTGACACTCTGCAATCTGATGTGAAACAGTGAAGGCGCCAGTGACAGCGGGGAGACAAAGGTCACAGTACTTTTTTCCGCCTTTTTTTTTCTTTTTTGTTGGATACACCAAGCTTCTTTTTGACAGGTCTGCACTGTGCATTAAAAGAAAAAGGTAGAGCACAGCACCCATGTGGCGCAGATGAAGTATTTTGCAGACAAGGCCTTTCCTCATGCCTGTGAAATCTCACAAGCAATTACCTATTAAAATTTTTATCTTTCCCATCTCGGAATGTTTAGGAAAAGATTATAACTGCTGGGGGAAGATAATTAAGACTGCAAATGGGGAATTGCATTGTGAATACAGCGCACACTGTGTGCATGCAGCAATCTCTTTTGTCTTATTAAAGCGAACCGTGCACCTGAAGCTCTAATGTGAGACCCCCAATGTCAGATATATTACTGTCAATATTGATTAAAGTGCGAGAAATCAGAGTAACGACTCATTCATACTAATATCAAATTACCCTGTTAATTAAATTCGACTGGAGTGCGTTGCTGTTATAACTGTTCTGTAGTCAAAGCATCCGTTGCTGAAAATATATTTTAGGTGTGCGTACAGCAGTGCTTCTCAATTATTTCCTGTTAGTTGTACCCCCCCCCCCCCAACCCAAGGATGAAGAAACTATTTCACACCCCCACAACTCTACACCTCTGCATAACATTTTATCCTTATTAACAGTAAAGAAAACAAAAATATATATAAATCCGCTGAAAAACTTTAATAACATTGTTTATGCTTCTTGTGCACACTCTGACAATGAGAGCGCCACTGCCACCTATTGTAGTGGATGTGCAATTACACTTTATTCTAGTATGGCAAAAAAAAAAAAAAAAAAAGCATGTTTCCTAGGGTCCATGGCATCGCACTGTGCCATTATTTGAGAATGGCTCGAGAGTAAAGCACGTTGCAGTATTATTTTTAACATGTAAACATTATGGGTTTACCACCATACTGAGGAACTGTATATTATCCATAGAGATGTGCATGTGAGTCTTTAAATGTTCCATTCTACTGGCCTTTCTCTTTGAGATGAGTCGTGATTTTTGTTTGTAGTGCCAAAAAAAATAATATTTGAAATGTATCCCGAATTAAGTTTAAATTCCCCAAGGAGTTTTCTGTGTATACACTCCTTAGTCCTCAATTCCAAAAGGAAAGCCTTCAGAGCTTCATAGATGGCTGCTGCCATCAGTGTGGGTGTTTGCCACTAAGATCTTTTTTACTCCGCACATTATGCTGTTCCCGTTCCCACTTCCGCTCTTTCCCCGAGCCTCCCTTTTTTGTCTCTTCAGCTCTTTGACGCTGAAAGTGAAGCGCTGCAGGATTTTGAGCCTTTGAGGATTCAAACTGACGCTGTTGGGTATTGAGACAAAGTCAGCCCAGCCAGTCAGTCCAGCTGGGGATATAAAAAAACAAGAAACTTGTCCATTTTTAGTAGACTGCCAGGGCCCCTGAAAATGCATGAAATTCTCTAACATTACAAATTTCTCAGGCAATTGTCTTATTAATTAATATTGTATTATAATACAATATTTTTTTTCCAGGTCCATACTGTGCTCTCCTTTAAAGGGATACTAGACTCATTGAGCAATTTTCAGTAAAAAAAAGGTAATGTTTTGTCCAAAATGAATTTGATAACTTCATTATTTTTGTTGTACAATTAATAACTTTAAAAGCAATTTTTTCCACTTGCTGTCGTCTGAAGATGACATCACCTGTGCTGAGGAAGTGGGTAACCACAAATCATGCCTCACCTGTTTTCTGGGTTAGGTCAGCAAACTGAGCCATGATTGGTCGCTAACTACTTCCTCAATACAGGTGATGTCATCTTCAGTCGACAGCAAGTAGAAAAAATTGTATTTAAAGATATTAATTGTACATGAAAAATAATGAAGTTACCAAATTCATTCTGGACCAAATATTAACTTTATGCTGCTGAAAATGGCCCAATGAGTCAAGTAACCCTTCTTCCTCATGTCTCCTTTTGTCACCTAAGAATAGCGGGGCGCTAACTAGCGAACCGCCAGGCTTCCCGTTCCGTCTCTGTTGGTCATTGTTATTTAAGACAAATTCATTGTGTCTTACATACTTGACCAATCAACCTGATTGTGTGTTGCTCTCTTATTGTGAACATGCAATAGTAGTTCAACGTAATCACAGACACTGTCGATGGGAATACATACATGACAAAGCAGCAGCCCTCATCAGAGATCTATTCACAGAAAAATAGTATGCGTTGATTGACATGCACAAAAGACTTAAAGGAACGATTTTCCCCGACAAGGGCAGCAAAGACTTGCCACGGGTCCATTGATGCCAGTAATAAGGTAATCATGCCATAAGCTTTAATCAATATGTGCGCTAAGAATAGATTTTCCAGCACAAACCTGTGCTACATGGGAACAAATCCACTTTGTGCCGCACAAGCGTGTGGTCCATTTAACCTTAGCACTTATCTTTACATTGCAATTACCATCCATCCATTATCCTCTTCCCTTCTCTCTGCTTTCACACTGACACTGTAATGCCCTTTTCGGTCTGCGCATCATCTGATAAACATTAAAAACAAGAACAACATGCCTATATCCAGCAAATCCATACCTAATTCCTCTCCTAGCCAACTTCCCCTCTCTGCCCCCCGTAATGAATAGTCACCCGTGCCAGCGGAAGAAGCCCTGAACCAATCAAGGCCGGCTGTCTCATACAGAGGTTTTTTTCCCCCCGATCTCAGAGGTTAATAACAGTCCACATGATTACCCACAAGCTCGAGGATTAGTAGATTCCGCACCGCAAATAGTAATCGCCATTTCACAGCAGCGTCCACTCAGGTGATAGGCCACCCCACTATCTCATCTCTCCCACTGCGAGGACAGAAAAAGATGCCCACTCACAAAGAGCAAAAGACTTCAAGTGTTATTTTTTTTTGTCCTTTCATGACAATTTGAAATAACAGCAACTTATGTTTTGTTGCCGTGTGTTGTTCTCACAAAAGTTGTAATGCAGCTATTTCTCACGCTGAAAGGAATTTGATGTCCTCAGGTACTCAAAGCGCTTTAACGCCGTTTCCTCATTTTCTACTGATGACGCATCATCAGGAGCAACTGGGAATTCAGTATCTTGGTCAAGGACACTTCAACATGGTCACAGAGGTTGAGGATCGAACCTACAACCTCTTGGTTGAGACGAGCACTTTACCACTGAGCCACAACACCCCGCCTAATCTATTTCATATTTTTAGGGATGTTCCATAACACTTTTTTTTCACACCGATGTCAGTACGAGTACTCAATTCTTGAGTAGTCACCGATACCAAGTACAGATACTACTAGTACATTTGATACATAAAATTAAAAAGGAAAAAAACAATGACAGGTAATTTGAAAGAAAGAAAGACAGAAAATAGATACAAATAATAATCTAGTGGCCAAAAACTCAATCAAAATATGTGGTCTTACATCTTAACTCATTCACTGCCATTGACGGCTATAGACGTCAAAAATTAATTTCAACTATTTATATTAGTTTAACATTTTTTTCCTTTTTTGTTAAAAAGGGTATGAAAACCTAGACTTTTTAAAAATTGTATTACAACAGAAATGTGTAATTAATCATGAATTAACTAGTGACTAATTACAATTAAAAACAATTATTGCCTGACGCCCCTACTTTTTAATAATCTATTCTTTATAAAAAAAAAAGAGTACAACAATTATTTTTTATTTATTTTTTTACAAAAAAAAAGATTATTAAAAATTAGGGGCGTCAGGCGATTAAAATTTTTAATCATAATTAATCACATGACTTCACTAGTTAACTCACGATTAATCACACATTTTAGTATATATATATATATATATATATATATATGTATATGTATTTTTTTCCAGGTTTTCATACGCTTGTTAAAAGAAGTGGAAAAAATGTTAAACTAATAAAAATAGTTCAAATGAATTTTTGACGTTTAGCCGTCAATGGCAATGAATGAGTTTATGGGCAGACATGTATGCCTTTAGTTTCTGATCGTAAAACGGCCACAAGATACCAGTATCGGATACCAGTATCAGTCATCTTTGCGACTACTGAGACCTTGAATTTGTGATACCGATACCTGGTATTGGTGCTCAGCTGTTCCTAGCTATTGTAAATAATATTAAAAATATACATTTTATGATATTATCAATGTCATGGACAGACTGCACAAGATTTGGCGCATTAAATTATTCGTCAATTCATTCATTACTATTCGTCATTATTCGGCGTGGGGAAGGGAGTGCACATGGCGGCCAGTAACGTGGCGATTGATTAATATTCAGTAATACTAATCTACCAGTGGGGGGGCGCGTGGCCCGAAAATGGACCGCTCATTGAAATTCCTGATGGCCAGTCCACTGTACACAGCACACTGGTGAGTGGCGCCAAGGAAATGCACACAGCATATTGAACATTAATTGTATAACTAATCAGAAGTGCGGAAGTCGTCAGTCAAACATGTCTTAATGACTTATAACTACTTTGAAGTGGTTGGACTGCTGCATACTAACAGTGCATCGTCAGGTCCGCGCATATTTACGCCTTCATTTAGTTTGATCTCGGATCTGAAAAAAACAACGAGGCTCGGTTGTATAGTAACCCACGGGATTCCACATAAATGGATGGCATTCAGATGCCTTGAAACCCTTGAAACTCGCAGCCTCACGCACTCGCGCACACTCCTTCCACTCCATCCCACACACCCACTTCCCTTATTCCAGAAGCACAGGTTTTGTCCAAATGGATGTATAATCTGGTCAGTATGCTCTGTCCACATTCAACCAACTTACGCAGGTTCGCCGCCCTGGAAACATAGTGCTTGGAATGCATGCTTAGGGCCTCCTCCCCCCGGTACTGCTCACCTGGACACCCGCCTTGCAGCACATTGGCCACCGCCCTGTAAAACATTGGGAGAAGGAGATAAAGAAAATGACTTTGGACACCTGACTTTGGGGTTTCTGGTCACGCCATTTGTTGTTAGCAGTATGTGGATACTGCAACATACAGTCACACTTGTTTAGTGTACTATATGTGCTCAACCCCCCCCCCCCATATTTTCCACAATGAAGTAACACGTGCGTTTGTGTGTGTGATTTGATTATTCAGCTGAACTGCACTATAGGCTCCTACGACGCGGCAATATTTCTATGTGATTGGTCGCGTGGCCCGATGCAAGATTGACACAACAACTACTTGTTCACATTAGTTTACGCTGTTTTCCTTGATCATTGCACATGCTACAGTTAAGCCCCTATTGAGAGCATTTGCAGAAATGGAGCGCGATGCCTCTCTTTCTACTCGGGTGAAAGAAACCGCCCCCGCCTGTTGAGAGGAGCGTGGCTCACGTAATGTTATGCCACAGCACAGAAGCTGAGAGAGGGAGAACAGTAGCTAACTCACACACACACACACACATATATATATATATATATATATATATATATATATATATATATATATATACACACACACACACACACGAAGCATTTAGCATTCAACAATTACCTGTACATGTTCTCTCTCTGAGGACGGTGAGCCTTTTCAAGCCCCAATTTGGTGAAAATCCCCACGAGAGCCATAATAGCCACAACTCCACATATGATGTAAACAATTAAGTTCGTCTTGTCTTTGGTGGTGTCTTGCAGCTTGTTCGTTTTCTTATACGGGGTCTGGCCAGTCTTCATCCACAGCGGGGTGTCATAGTTTTTACAGGTGCTCTGATCCAGCCGAGAGTGTTTGTAGGAGCAGCAAAAGCGGAAGCCACAGGTGCCGCAGCAGTACAAATAATTGCCCGTTTTGCAAGTAAACGGCGGGTCCCACTGGCCCATCACGTCGTAGTAGCCCCGGCATTTGTCCTCGGTGTGCGGGGTCTCCTCCGACACGCTCTCCTGGTCCTCCCTGGAGCCGTTGGAGGTGGCGATCATCACGAAGCCCCCGAGCAAGCCCGGCTCCCCGTCAGCCTCGCACACCAGAGCGGTAACTTTGAGCAGCAAGAAGCCGAGGAGAAAGGAGTCGCCTCTCATGGTCGCGTCCTCCGCCGTTCAACTTCACGCTGAAACGCCGACACTCGGAGAAGGGAGGCGGTCATGCCACGCTGAAAAGTCCAGAAACATGCATCCAAACAGCAACGCGCCTTCGTCCGAGCTGATGAACATCTTAACTAACATCATCTAAAAAGCACGCGAGATTCAAAAGCGCTAGTTTCTCTGTGTGTCTTATCAGTAAGGCGTTGTTGTTGTTTTTCTTCCCCCCCTTTCCTCCTGGAGAGTGTTGCGCTTTACGCATCCGTCGGCGCGCTCTTACGCACCAGACTTGCAGCACTGAGGAGGAGAGCGCAGTGAGAAATGTGCTGGGAGAGCCTGGTGCGCTAAAGAGAGGAGGAGGGAAAACAGGCGGAAGGGGGAGGACGAGAGGGAGAGAGAGGGAGAAGGGAGGCTACGACGAGGACGAGCACAGGTCCAACGTTATGAAATCATGTGATTCAAAAAAAAGAAGAAGCCATTTACTGCCTTGCTCACAATAATAAAATTATCCTGACTTGATCATCTTGGGCAGTTGTAGTTATTACTGGTAACACAAGCAGCCTGATGAATGTAGCCTGAAACATATTTCTCATGAGACTAATATATACAGTATAAATAATTATTATAAAACAATATTTACATTGTAAAGAATTGACTGTAGAGTTGACAGTAAATAACTGGCAAAAACGTTGCCAGCTAATTATTGTAAAATCTCAGTTAATATCTGCAAAATTATATTATATTATGCAGTATATTTGCATATTATACTGTTTTTTATTTTTTTATTTTTTAAATTGCTGATAATGATTTTATTCTTTGTGAAAATTTTACCAAAAAAATGTGAAAAACAGTCACTATAGACCTCAATATTGTTTTAAGCCAAGTATTTGTCCCTATTCTTGTGTTTTCAAAGGATTACATTTATCGCATTTGGTTAATCACGATTAATTGCTTACTAAAAAGGCTTTTTATCAACATTTTTTGCCCACCAAATTTGAAGAGCACCTGTTATGTGTTCATTCTTTCGACATTTAATGTTATGAGGATCTCTTCAACATTTTTTGATAAACTGCTCACGCTCATCCTCCTCTTTTTGCAATCAAATAATTACTTGCATAATTTTAAATGAAAAAAAAAAAGACCACTAGTTTGACATGAACAAATATTCTGTTTTTAGAGTGTACACTCTAAAAACTGTTGGATACACTCTAAAAACAGTTAGGTCAAAAATAACCTAATTATGGATAAAAAATTGACCACTTTATGGGTCAACTTGACTCAAAATTGGGTCAAATCGACCCTAGTAGAGGACCTGTCCATTTTTGACTCATTTGGGTTATTTTTGACCCAACTGTTTTTAGAGTGTATATTATGTGCAGCCTCACTAGTGTAAAAATGGCATTATGCTTAAAATGGCGTTTGTGGAAAATGAATAAAGCAATAAAATTCACCTATTTGTATCCACCTCAGGTGGCAGACATTTTGCTACTTGCTGTCAACTGAAAATGACATCCCAGTTGCTCAGGTAACTAGTCGACCAATCACGGCTCACCTGTTTTCTGAGTTTGGTCGTGACGTTCACAAGTTGAGCTGTTGACATTCTATGGACTCTACCTGAATCTTTACAGACAAGGAAGAGGAAACTAATCACTCAAGCATGATCATTTTCACCACTTTTTAAGACTTACCACTGGTTTAAAAAAACAAACAGAAAAAAATCCAACAGCAATTGGTTCCCAAATTATCATCCAAACACCTTGTCGGCCACATTTGAGCAAACCTTTGCGCTTTGTCGAACCGGGGCAGCTTTTGCGTGGCACAATGATCTCAGCACTTTGCAAATGCAGCCTGTGAAGGGCGCAGCCCCTGAATTGAGACACAACCACCGAGACAGACAACCATTCACACTCTCCGTGAGTGGGAACTGCACTCACGCTGTCAACCATGACACTATCAGTGACTTGCCACTGTATCTATTTTAATCTTCCACAGGAAAGGACCCAAATTTGGTAACTTAAAGGACCTATAAACATTTAATAGAGTACATTTTGCACACAAACCGACCATTTTCTATTGCGCTTGTGCTCATTATGGTCAGAGGTGAGAACACATTCACATGTACAGTATGGACAATTTAGAGACAGGCACTATATAGAAAATGGATGGAAGAATTACTGTCTCCGTTATAGCCTCATGACTGACAGTTGCTATAAACAGTCAGCTGCGGTCCCCAGATGACCCGAACAGAATGAGCAGTATAGAAAATGGATGGATTGATCACTTTACTATAAAGTGGGATCTACTGGTTTAGAACAAGCCCTATCCATGGTGCTGAAACTCCCTAAACACTGTCCAAAGTGCTTGCATGAGAACTTTGAGTGGTCACAATTTAGTTAGTCGTTATGTTCGTATACAGGAAATTGCAGATGAACCAAATACAAGATGGCCATTACCACAAACGAATGAGAACTAAGTACATAAATTCTCCCCTTACAAATTAAGGTAATCATAATTAGGTACTAATTTGGTTGCTTCATTTAGTTATCCAAGCGGGCACAATTATTAGAAATCACAATCAACTGTATTAGTCTATGTAAAAACGTACAGGGAATTTATCTTTGCTAGTTTGAACCACTCTAGTATTACAGTAACAATCAATTACAACAACAAAAACATTTAGGACATTTTAGTGTGGTAGATACGGAACAATGACAGCTATGCAAATGATGCAGAGAGTTGATGGGGAAAATGATGTGACAAGTGAAGTAACTACGATACGATAATTGTGCAAGTTACCCCCCCCCCCCCCCCAATTAATCTATTAAGCATGTTTTTGAAATGTGGGAGATTCCCTATAACTCCAACCACAAAACAATGACTTTTTATTGTTTACTGGAAATAAAGAATAGAAACAGAAACAGAAACTGGTTGGCACTATTGCACAAGCAAGGGCAATAAAATCAAGTACGAGCTGCACGCGAACGCCACACAGCAAAGACACTTGCAGACAAAACAGGCATTGTAATCGATCACCGATAGTGTACCCCGGTTAGCTTCTGCAGCAGCCGGACATTCAGCCACCGTGACAGGAGGCTGGCTCGGCAAACCACACAGGCTTGGAGGTTGGACAACTCTAACCTGTGAATCCAATGGCTGGGACGGAGGATATCTTTCTCAGGGCAAAACATCGGACATTCACCGGACTCAGTGAAGGTACTCGCGCATAGCATCTGTTACGAAACTTGTAGGCTAACGATTTAGCTCCCCAGCCGTTGTAATAAGTTGAGGTCGCCGGTTGTGTAAAGTCGCTACGTAACTTGTGTTTTAGTTGTGGTAACAATATATCCGCGTATCCCTTTAAAGCCAAGTTAAGTTGCTATTTTGCTAACTTGTTTTTAAATGATTGTTTGTGCTATACTTGTGTTTTACTAACCACAGTACAGATAATCGAATTTTATCTCCATAGTGTGTATCATTATATATTTCGATGGTCGCTTAATTTGTGTTAAATGCAATTTGAGTATCTTTTAAACGAAGACATTAGTCACAACTTATTAGAAAAGGGAACTAAAACGTGTCATTTGTTACTAGCATATGTTTCACTTTCACAGCCCTATTTTTCTGATTCACCTTTTTAAATGAACAAGCAAACAAGACATAATAGTTGTCTAACCGAATTGTATGTTGAATCTGACATGTAATTGACGCAGTTGAGTTTGTTCAGTGACTACTGCCATACATCTTTTAAATGAACTTGCTGGCAGAAGGACATGCAAAGTGATGTCTTGTATATGTTTACTTATGCTTCCAATTTGTCAAATAAAGAATTGTTGGGGGGGGGGGGGGGCAGACAGAATGCTCCAAATACTAATACCTAATAAAAGAAAATAAATCTGCACAAGAAAAGAAAAAAAAAAGAGTCATGTATTGAATAATTTACCAATGCTCAGGTTTTGTGTTTCAATCTCAAATGAAGGTAAATTCTGTTCCAAGTTCAGCGTCTGTCACATAAGAGATTCTATGATTTGTGTTTGAAGATGTGTACAGCCTGTCAGGGGAACGTTACAGGCGTCATGGAGTCCTTGTATTGTGTTTGTGTGTTTTTAATCTTCCTCTTTGTCGTTAAAATAGTTCATATATCTGACTACAGAAAGAGCCGTTGTTCTATAAATTGCGCTCGGCGCAACAAAAAAGCATGCAGGATTAATTTGAGATCTCCATGCAGCTCTTTGAAAGGAGTGTGCACAAAAGGAAAGCAGAAATGCTTCTTTATATGCTTCACTGCGATTTAAATATGCGGCTGTGGGAAGGTAAATGTTTTCAAATCAAAATGGGCTTGTGAAGTACAAGGAAACCTACATACAATGCAAACTTAAATACAAGTTTGAATACAATGCAGTCGGGACGTAGGTCCGTTTGTTCTTTTCCCCCCACACATTTATTTATTTCAACCCCAAACCAACTCATTAATTGCCAAGCATGTACTGTATATTTTTTTCCAGAGTCTGGATATTAAGTCCCAGATAGTTATTTTACATTAGGGGTGTGCCCAAAAAATAGATTCTCATAAGAATCGCGATTCTCATTTAGTATGATTCAGGATAGGTTTTAAATGTCCACAAATCGATTTTATTAAAATAGTTTTATACTGTCTGTGTGTGCCTTTTTATTTGGAACGCTGTTCATGTTGTACCCGGTTTGGCCACTGAGGGGCAGTGTGGTTCCACACGGTCTAATACACTGTTAAGTTGTAGACACATTAGAGAGTAGAAGGAAAAAGTCACAATCAAGTTATTCCAAAAAATAAACCAGCGTGGAGCCGTTCTTTTGAGTGATAAAAGTGCCGCGAGTAGCTCGCTAATTAGCATTAGCGAGTCAGACTGGAGTAGAGCATTACGATTGCTTGCGCATCTGTAGATTGAAGCAAAAATCATTGTCAATCAAAAATCGATTCTAAATCGAACCGCAGACCCAAAAATCGGAATCGAATCGTGAGACATTCAAAGATTCCCACCCCTATTTTACAGTATGTATTTGATTATTATTTTCAAGTGTTAGGCTAACGAAGGGTCAGGAAATATCTGGTACTGATTTGAATTTAACATTAAGGTACTTTTTAACCTTCATAACATATTTTCATAACTCTTCTGATGAAACGTCGACTGACAACTAGTTGAATGGTACCTTTGTCACGGCCTAAGGGGCTCTGTATCATTTTTACTGGCACTAAGCAACTTTGAGGAGGGCGGTAGGAACCCTGCCACACAAAAACTACAATGTGCTGTCTAACTGAAAACTTTTGTCTGAGGAAACAAAAAAAAAGAAAAAGGGAGGCCTGGCTGGCTACCCGGATAAAAGAACCTTCAAGGATCAACATTGGCCCAGCTTTCACTCGCTGGCTCAGAGACGTCGCTGATCCTCATGGGAAATGTGGTCTTCCTTCAGCCAAAACATTACAACTTTTGTCCATATGGCGCCACCGTTATCAACGAAAACGGAAAGTTCCTTAGTGTTGCTTTAAAGGCAACATATCAGGGAAAATGTACATTGTAATTATATTAAACGCTGTATGGTAGTTGTGGCTTGACACAAGTCGTGCCACTCATTTGCAGTCTGGATGATGTGCGGTGTACATTTGCTCTGGAGGGAGTCTCCATTAGTCTTCAATAACAGCCTCGCTTAAAAAAAAAAGAAGCTTTTAAAGAGTTGGAAAAGTTGCTAAATATAGTGAAAAATGTGTTAAATTGGCAGCACTGAGTAACGACTCACTTAGTCGCATGCCCTAGCGCTCTCCGTGGTCGTCATGGTAACTAAAGCTGGGGGGGGGGGGGTCTGCCACCCAAAATCGAGTGAGTTAAATTTAAAGTGTGGAAATTAAATTGTAATTCCTCTCGATCAGATTATTAATCCTTACTTTGACTGAAGAATGTCAGCGACATGGTAACTTTTTGAAATTTTGTGGCTGCGGGGGAGTACAATTTCTCTTTTTGAATATGCCCAACATGACGTCATCCATCATTACCATCAGCGACTGAGTGTTTGCTTTGCACAATTTGCTCTTGTTAATGAATATTATCAATATTGAGAGTGATTCGATTTTAGAGCCCTCCTGTTATATAATATCTGGATTATGCAAACTACTCACCTTTGCCTTTCAATCACTCCAACATAAGAGCTTTCTGTTAATCGTTTTTTGCAAGGGTTGTTTGTGTGAAGTGGCTCAACAAGTCCGACATAACTTTGCCTGCAATTTTGGTGTCTATGCTAGGGGTGTGCCAAAAAATCGATTCTCATAAGAATCGCAATTCTCATTTAGTACGATTCAGAATAGATTTTATTCAAATTATTTTATACTGTCTTCCCTTTGTTTGTGTTTGCCTTTATTGGGAGCGCTGTTCATGTTGTACCTGATTTGGCCACTTAGGGGCAGTGTTTTTCCACGCGGTCTAATAAACTGTTAAGTTGTAGCCACATTAGAGAGTAGAAGGAAAAAGTCACAATCAAGTTATTCCAATAAAAGTAGTTTTTTTGCAGCCTGGAGCTCGTTCTTTTGAGTGATAAAAGTGCCGCGAGTAGTGTACTAATTAGCATTAGTGAATCAGACTGGAGTAAATCATTACGATTCCTTGAACATCTATAAATTGAAGCAAAAATCATTGTCAATCTAATCATTTTGAATCAAAAATCGTTCTTAATCGATTCTGAATCGGATCGCACACCCAAAAATCGGAATCTAATTGAATCGTGAGACATTCAAAGATTCCCACCCCTACCTACTGCATGCTGGTTTGTACAATTTTCTTTGGAAGTGGACTGTGGCCTAAGCATATTAAATAATTGTTCCCTTACAGGAAAATCTGACATTTATTTATTGAATTATTGACATGCCACAAACGATGGAATATTTTGCTCCTCTGCAGATATTGAACATGAGTGGAAAGGACCATTCTACTTCATCCAGGGTGCAGACCCCCAGCTTGGTCTGATGAAGGCATGGCGAGAGGGCGACTCCAAAAGTGGAGGAGATGAATGGGCAGAGGAAGTTGAGCTCACCAAACAAGCGGTGGAAGCCATGAACCAGTTGCGTCCTCGGCCGAGATTTATGGTGCTGTGTGGCGACCTGGTCCATGCCATGCCAGGTAGTACGGATTCATTATCACTATTTTTGATGATTCAAATTGTGTTGAACATATTTTTTTACAGTTGAGTGACAATAGACTCTGTTCACGTAGCACTTCCGCATCTGATGTAAGTTGGCGTGTTAACTTCCGTTCAACATGCAAATGCATAGTTACAGCATCAGACACGTTTTAAAACTCAGAAACTGAACTTCCTGTTTAGACAGCAAGGCTTTGGCGGCATCTTGTGGTGTCTTAAGCCATTTCCGGGTGTTTTTCAGCGTATAGCTGGGAAAAAGTTCCACAGAAAAAAATATTAATTGGCGAATTTGTGAATGAAAAAAAAATCTTGACAATAATATGTGACCTTACTAGTCTAAACATGACATTCTGATAAATGTCACATTTTTGGAATATGAGTTATGCAGCAAAATCCAGCTGTTTTTATCCATCTCAGGGGGCGGCCATTTTGCCACTTACTGTCGACTGAAGATGACATCACATGGCCGCCTTCTGATATTGATAAAAACTGCTGGATTTTGCTGCTCAACTCCGATTCCACTCACAATATTAAAACCAGAATACCGTTTTTAGACTAGTGGGGCTGCATAGAACATATTATTGACAAGAAATGTTTAAGGTTGACTTCCACTTTAATGGACATTGGCTAATAGTATATTTTGTACATGGAAATACAGTAATTTGGCCTTTTTGTTGATGATTGATTTTTTTTTTTTGCTGGTAGCAAATCTCTCTTGTGACCTTGTAGGAATAGTGACATGTCGCTTATTTACAGTAGGTGAGATTGGACATGACGAGTATTCTTAAGAAAGCTGAAAAGTACATACTTAAGACCGTCAGCAATCCGCAACGGCGATAAAGTCTTCCCAGTGGCTCTGAAGGCGTATGGGCAGTAAAGACAAGATGGTGCTGTCACTAAAGGAGCTGGCAATTATTTGCCTCACGTTAGAAGGCGTCATGTCAACTCACAGATGCCAGCTGTGTGAGTTTTAACACGGTGTGGTCCTTTAAGTCCAACCAAATGATACTCAGGTGGCCCCTAACGCATCATTCGGGACTTCAGACTGCCTCACAAAATGCAGCACCTATTTCATAGCGCTTGAAGTGACGCCCCCAAATTGCCGATAGCGGTTAACCGTTTCGAAACACAAGCTGTGCTCTGACTGATCCGCGCTCCATTTCGCCATTCAACATGCTGACATGTATACTGTACAAAAGTAATAAACAATCAAAAGAAAGTGGCAATAATTTGCAAAAAAAGGTCAACCAGTGAATTTTAAATATGAGATGTGAATGTATCAGTCTTTCATACAAGTGATGATAAACAAGCAAGACATTTCGAGGGGTTGGATGCAGAGCGTGAAGGCCTCCTGGGGCTGATTAAAAGATATACTGTACATACATGCACTGCATGTGCAGTATTAGCACATGGATTCTTGTTCATGCAAGGTTCCCTGGCTTGCATTGTTCTGATCAAATTAACTGATTTGCGTTTAGGCGATGGGGTGCTTCAAAGATGTAAAATATTCCATGCCAAGGAAGGTTTGCGCCTGTGCCTACTCTGTTTCCCAGCCAGTCTGTAAACAACATCCTCCCTCATGACAGCAGCTGATATTTATCTATGAAAAAGCACAGCCCTCCTAGCTATTCTCTGGAAGCTTTAGTTTCTATTCTGAAGGAGATTTCGGCTTTTGATCAGGCCAGATTAGCTGTGCTTTTTTCTTTGGTTACCGTTGGGGGAAACAAAAAAACAAAACAAAGTAAGTTCCCTCCCTTGTTTTTTTTAATATCATCCTCTCAGACAAGAGCAGTGTGCATTGTTTTTAACCTTCTAGTACATATTGTTCTCAGCACATTAGTCATCAATTCATGTCGCCAGTCTGGTTGAAGGCCAAAGTCGAAATGCATTGTTGGAAATAACCACTATGTATTCCCCACTGAACATCCAATTGATGTGTGTTTCAACCACCTTTGTCACCCTGCTGCTGTAAGTCTCTCTTTCTGCCACCCAATAACATAGTCATAAAAATGGTTAAAAGTATTTATGAACCGTGTGTTTAACAAACAAAACAAAACAAAAAAGCCGCAAGCCCTCCACCACTGCAAACTACCTTCGCATGATAATGAGGGAGCGAGCGCAAGGTGCCTGTCTGGCCCTGAGCAGTGCACACATAAAGTGAGTCAAGAGGCGGATCCGTCTGTCTCTCGCTCTCTCTACTTGTTCAGTACTCTCGTTACTTTCATTATGATCTGAAAATGAGCAGAGCTCTTCACATTTTCAACTCATTATGTTGTTTTTTTTATGCTAGAGCATACAGAAGGCTTTGATGCAGCCTCTGAACTGAAGAGAACACTTGAAGCAATGGTAGTTATTACAAAAAATGGCCAGCAGGTGGCTGCAGAGTATAAGAAATCAACCAGGGCCATTTGGCAAAAAGTGCTTTTCCCCACTATTTTAAACAGATTTGTGAATAATGATGAAACTTAGCTATATTCTAATGCTAATTTCTGCAAAAACAGAAACCGATAAAAAAATACTTTTTCCTGATGAAAGAAGAGACTCTAATCTTTCTTTTGGTAGGTTCCATGTTTTTAAAGCATTAGAACAGAATATTCTGTGTGCCTTGCAAAATCAGTCAAAATCCAGTAAAACAGCCGGGAGCAAAGGGGGTTGCTTCGGTGAAAATGGCTGGGAGTTAATTAGTGTATGCATTAAATCATTTTCTCGTAGTCCCCTTTCGCATTATACGAATAGTTAGTTAGTTACTTAGTAGTTAGCGCTTCTTTACTAAGGGCCCTGCCTTAGTCCTCCCAAACTATTTACATTGGCGAATGAATAGGTGTTGCTGGGGGGGGGGGGGAGCTGTCAACCACCGTTGTCAATGATGCTTGCCTGTTGGTGACAGGAAATTGGCAACTGTATTTCAGTTCTCACACATTTCTCTCTCTCTATATCTCCTTCGGCTCAGTCTGACATCTTCTCTTGACTTATTCGCTCAATCTTGAGTAAACAGCTGCTGTTTGCTATCTCATACCTTATTTTGACATCTGTCGTTTAATGACACAAACATACCCTTGGGATCCTGCTTCTCATCTGTCTTGTCAATGCGTCCAAAGGATTGAATTGAGGCAAAACAATGATGGCATTTTCTGGGAAGGAAACAGAAGGCAGACTGATGACCTTTGTTCACAAGCTACAATGTCATTGACCCAACCGAAACTTGAATGTCACTCGTATAATTTAACTGTTAACGCAAATGGAAAGTGTGGAGGATTGTATTGTCCACAGACCATAGTTTATAAGAACGAGGCAGTAATGTAGGAAACTTTAATTAAAATTGAGAAGGATCCGGTTGTAAGATTTCTCAGGGCAACGGTTCAGACCTCAATATTTTTTGAAAAGCTGTTTTAGATTACCTTTCTTTCAGTTTGCATTTTTGCTGTGTTTTTGCGGTGATCTATCATCAGATCGCCTAAATGACACAATTTTGGTATGCATTTTCAGTCCCATGTAGGGATAGACCGATTATCAGCGCCGATATTTGGCATTTTGACGAATATCTGTATCTTCCTTTTTTTTTCTTTCTGATTGCCGATAATAGAGCCATATAGAACTGTGTTGACCTTGCAGGAAACAACTTATTTAGATTTTCAGTTAGCTTTAGAAGAGATGCTGCTGACCCTCGGAACTCTCTGCATCTTTTGTTTTTGTTTGAAAGATATCTGAAAGTTTAACATTTGAGACATTTTGGAAAAAAATATTTATTGTAGAAAACTATAGGGAGCTATAAACATTTTTAGGTTTTCATTTAGTTTTTAAGACATACTTATGACCCTGGGAGCTCCCTGAAGTTTTTTGTTAGAATTTAAAAACATATGACAATTGTCTAAAATAAAAAATAAACATTTTACAAATCTGAAAGGTTGTTCAATAAACATATGCTTTAAAGCATTCCAACAAAGTTACGAGTTGTAATTTATATTTTCACATTTTTTTACGCCCAAAGTGCAGCCTTTCGAGTCAAATTTGCCAATAGCAAAAACATCACATCAACGTGGGACAGCCATAACACGAGCTCTTGTTATGGCTGTCCCGTGTTGATGTGATGTTTTTGCTACCGAGTTAACTCACCAATTGTCTTCATCTTTGTGATATGTGCAGTACATAGAGCAGTGATGTACCAGTGTAGTTGTGAATAATGTACCCGACCTAATAGGTAAAAGGGTAATGGGAAAAATGGTAAATGCCACGCCGCCCCTCATCAAATAGTAATAATAATAATAATAATAAACCTACCTGTGTGCCACTTTTTCACTTAATTTCAAAGCTGCCAAATGAAAAAGCTGAAGTTTAAAAGGGGTTGTTGCGTGTCGTAGTTAAAGATGGTGAGCTGATTAAATTAGCGAAACACGCTGGACTTAACAGCCTCCTAATGAGTACTACAAAAGGATTCAAGGCAAGCAGCGTCTCTGGGGATGTGTGAGGCATTCTCCTCGCGGTACAGTGCGAGAAGCATTGCTGTCTGTTGTTGCAGACGTGTGTGTAAAACTCATGAATGCAAAGTACAGCTTACCTTGGGTCCGACTCGCTTAAACACAGATTGTAAAGAATAAATGCAGTTGAAGGCTGATGAATATGATATACAAAAGTACTGTGAGATAATAATAGAATAGAATAGAATACATGGTCTTTATTAGTCTCGGATTGGGGAAAATGTTTTGAATTGAATGGATGAATTGAACCCATGTACAAATTTAAGAGCTCATGTTTAAGTAGAATTGACCCTACCTCCCCGCCCACTAAATGCGACGAGCAGCCCCCTCCGACATTTAACCGCTCAAGATGAGCTTTAAGTGCATACACAAGTTGTCAGATCTTTCTTGTGATTTCTCGGTCAGGTATTTTCAGGACGCCGATATTTCTCTTCGACGCAAGCAGAGGGGGCTTTAATTTTTGTGTGTGAAGGGTATCGTCACTCCCTCACCATGCAGTTTTGCGCAAAAACCGAAGGAACATCACTGTCCGCTGCTGCAGAAGTCAGAAAAAGACACACTGATTGTCAGCAAAACCGACGTTTTTGGACATTGTTCCTGTCAAGTGGGGTAAGAATGTATTTATATGACCTCATTGTTTCAATGTTTTGTTGGCGTTAATAGTATGCCAACAAACGCGTGGACGGTTAGCTTACCTGGAGCACATTAGCTGAGTGCAGACATTTTCTGGTCATTTTGGAGGGATTCAAGTGGTCGTGTGGTCTTCCACAAAGTTTGATACGGCGCAGACATTCTTCGTAGTTGTTTTAGGCTTTAAGGAAGGGAATAAACCGGACACGGTTATGCCTCTTACACAAGCCGTGACCGTGATTTGTTCTTGCTTTGGGATAACCACGCAATACATCACCGGGAGCTGGATTGCTTTGTTTGTCCACAGCAAAGCTCGCATGCCGACGCAGACATGAAGTCTTGCGTCTTGATTGGTTTGCTCGGCCATGCGGGCGTGGTTTACGGTAAGGTCAATTGAGAGCCTGTAAGGAAACAATAATAAATGAGGCAATCGGGTTATCAAATCAAAATGTTTTGGCTTATTCACACCATTGTACAAGAATAGCAATGTTTGTCAGCTGCAACAGACACCCCGACTCAACTTTTGTCTTCTGAACTGTGAAAGGAACTCACTCCGTCCGCCTGTACGTGCGTATTCGATTTTTTTTCCCCAGTCTTCAAAGCAGCATGGGTGAAGATGGGGAATGTTGATCGACTCGTAGATCAAAAGCTTCACCTACAGGCTTAGATCCCTCTTCATCCTTACAGTCCAGTGAAGCCTTTGCATTACTGCTGATATCACACAAGTTTGATCCGGCTCACTCTGTTCTCACATCAATTTGACGCCACTTGCAAAAACTCACACTAGGAAAACGTGTCTTTGCTTTCCCAACATGTGCTATTTGACAGCTCGAAATGAATTTATGATAGCAAATAGTAGGATTTTGCTATTGTGATGACTTTTTAGAGTCTCTATATCAAAGATGTTCACCTATTGCTGTTACCCCCGTGATCAACGGCGGTTGACTATAAACTACTCATGCAACAAATCATGAATAAAAACTATAGATTTTATAATATTTTGTAGATCTAAAGGACTTCGACCGTTATCTGTTTTTGTTCTTGCTCATCCTTATTGCCAGGTAAATCAAGGTGTCTCAAATGGAGATTAATGGACTCCTGAATGAGGGTGACTCATAGAGAGACATGTTATTTAACTGCTGTAGTTGCGGCAGACAGCTGGAGGTGTGAGGCAACAGAAGGCACCACAGCTTCCTAAAACCCCCATCTGGTATATAGCTTTAACTGATGTTTATTCACATTCAGTCTTCCAGAGAACCTTGAGGGTGGCTTCATGTCACTGTCAAAAACACATGTTTTTTTTTGTTTGTTTTTTACAACTTAGCTGCTCTATTTGAGAACATGCACTATGGTCAATGTCTCTGGGCAGAGGTCAGAGGTCTGTCTTGCCCAGATATTTTTTTCCCCCTGTGCAAAACTTTCCAATTTACTGCTGGATCTTGTGAATTCATTACAAAAAAAAAAAAAAAGAGGCATAAACTGGAGCACTATCTGAAGAAAGAATTAAACTCGTGGATTTTACTATCTCTGAATGTGAGCTAGATACTTTCCAATAATTACAGGGTACATTGGAAAAAATATGATTCCGCTGTGGAGTCAATACATCAACATGTTATGCTGACTCGAGTGAATATGCCGAATTGCTCTATTTAAAATCCAAATGTGTATAACAGTGGGGTTATTACAGAGCGAGCAGGTCCAACACTCGCCTCAGCATTTCAAATGACAACCTGTGCATTCCACCCTATCTTCCATTCCAGCTTCAGGAGTGTCACAACCTCTGCTCTGTGGCTGGAATTATAGCAGTGGCCAGATAGTGTGATGGTGA
Source organism: Leptonotus elevatus (assembly GCF_054856555.1). Lineage (NCBI taxonomy): Eukaryota > Metazoa > Chordata > Actinopteri > Syngnathiformes > Syngnathidae > Leptonotus > Leptonotus elevatus. Next base: position 9,723,744 of record NC_141258.1, on the reverse strand, counting down.
AATGATAAATCTATGAGGTTAGGACTGTAGCCAATGGCTTCTGGCTAGAATCTTCATCACATTACCACCTCAACCAACTCTTAATTTGAAGAAGCAGAGGATCATTTGTCTGTGTTGGACCACATGGCTAGAAATAAATACAGGAGATCTTATTCTCCTCCATCCTTGTTTATTAGCATTTGAAAGCCAACTGTCCAAAATATGCTAAATGCTACTTCATTTATATAGCGCTTTCCCGCCCTCAAAGCGCTTTACGTTCGACTACTGATGACGCAGCATCAGGAGCAAATGGGGGTTCAGTATCTTGCTCAAGGATACTTTGACGCGCTCACAATGGCATGGGGTCGAACCCACAACCTCTGGGTTGGGAGACGACCACTCTACCACTGAGCCACGCTGCCCGAAATATGCCAATCAAAGCTGGCATTGAGCAGTGGACAATGATTACAATGGTATACCTGAATGTAAAGCACCTGGTTGGGTCAGCTTGAAGATCTTGATTTCCTTCCTTACCCCGTATAAGCCATCTGGCCTGGCCATCATAATAGGTCACAGTGGAATGAAACACAAACAAACCCCGTCATCTGCGAAGAGCACAGTTGCAGCTCTCCAACTGAAAACTTCTGCGAATTGCCTGCATTGAGCACTTTGGCCCTGTTCAGCTCTGTCATTAACATCTATTCAGAATTTCCGTACCGATGTAAATAACATAATCGATGTGAGCAGATGTACATGGAGCATGGAAATGAGATCCGCTCGCGAGTGGTCACTTGAGCCATGAGTGGGGACAATTTCCAACATTTGGTGTAATCACACAGTCTGTCGCATTCTGGTCAGATCACACATGTTAATGCTGTGTCTAAACAGAGCTTTGTGTCAGCAATTCATCAAAAACGACCTCCATCCATCATCGACTTAACAGCCATTTAAAAATAATCGCTTTTACTTAGAGGGGGGCATCCGTCATTTTGCTGACAAATGACGAGAAAAAATCAATAAATCTGCACGAACGTATGTGTGTGTTTCATCCGCCAGTGTAATTAATCATCAATAACTGGGTTAAGTACCGACGGAACTCTCAGCCCGTCCCTGACAAACGCCCATTTTGCTGACGAATGATGGACTGACGGACAGGCCGTCATCAGTGACGGAATGCTCACCTCTGTCTGTCGGTCCTAAAGCAAGTGATGAAGCGTGGTTAAAATAACATGACGGACAAATGACAGACCGGCAAAATTAGGTAAATTGACCACCTCTGCCTTTTCTATTATATGTTAAGGGCAACATGGTGACCTCGTGGTTAGCACTTGTGCCCTCACAGTTATGCATCTTCGAGGTACGCTGGCTTCATCCCACATTCCAAAAATATATATCTTAGTTTGATTCAAAAGTGAGAGTATGAATGTGTGTGTGGTTGTTTGTATTGACTGTTCACTCTAAAAACAATGGGTCAAAAATGGACCAATCCTCTACTTGGGTCTATTTGACCCAACTTTGAGTCAAGAAATTGGTCTTTTAGTGTAAAACAACTCGTAAAAATTGGTCAGATCCTTGACTTGGGTACAAAAAAATTTAACCCATAAAGTGGACTGTGGATCGGTCCATTTTTGATCCATAATTGGCCCAACTGTTTTTAGAGTGTTGTGCCTTGTGATTGGCTGGTGAGCAGTCCAGATTGTATGCTTCCTTTTCCTCCGCCATGATTGGCTAGTGGCTACAGCTCACCTGCGACCCTTATGAGGACAAGTGAGGCAATATGGATAAAAGATGAATATTGATTCCAATTTGATGGATAATATTCAGTGACTTCCACTTCCTACAACCCATTTTCCTTAAGCTATCACTGTTTTTTTTTGTAAGTCTAATGGCAACATGGGGAGAAAAACATTCTTTGTGTAGCAAGCTTCTTTTTTTTCTTTTTTTTTACACGAACAAAAAGCGACACTGCACTGCGCTCATCTCAGAAAACCTATTATACACCTCTACCTCGGCAACAGACCTTCTGCTGTTATACATATTGAAGTTAATGCATAGAGATTGGATTTTATTTGGTAATGTAGGTAGCTCACAAAAAAAGTCAAGATCTCCTTCCAAGGTTTACTTTCAGTTGAGTGCATTAAGTTATTTAAATAGCCTTGTCTGTCGTATACATTGGAAAAATGAACATAGCTACAGGCTCCATTCAGCCCAATGAGAATGGGTCGACCAAGCTTCCCATAGAAATCTTCCATATAGTAATTAGTAACCATGATGAGATATAATTGTATACAGTACAGGTATCATTCATTAAGCTTCCATCATCATCGTGGTATAGTCATTTTCAGTCAACTCTTACTTGTACCCTTCACATTTCTAATGGGAAGTTTAGAACTTTTGTATGGCTTGATGTCGCATATTAGTTGAACTAAAATAGCAGCATCAAGATTTAGCCTTCAATTCCATGTTTTATGATTATATATGACGAGGACATTATGAATTGAGCAAAGGTGCCCTTTTTTTTTTTAATCTGCAGGTCACCCTCTCAGAGGGGATCAAGAGCGAGACCTAAAGACGGCGTTGAAGGGGACAGACCCTACTATCCCACTAGTGTTCGTCAGTGGCAATCATGACCTTGGAAACACCCCTACCCCTAGAACAGTGGAACAGTACTGCACTTCATGGGGGGATGACTACTTCAGTTTCTGGGTAAGCAACAACAGATCATATTTTGTATATTTTGTACTACTACATTTGATATAAGTACAGTTACAGTCAGAATTATTCAACACCCATTTTAAATCACAGTACAGTATTAGCATTACATAATAGATGGTCAATTTCAATAGTGACCACTTTAAAATTAATTGTGGTCTAGAAAAGGCGCTGAATAATTTCGACTGAAACCATGTAACAATTACGGTGTCAGTGTTTCTTAATCTTCAGATTTCTTCAGTACCTCCAACAAGGTTAAGAACCCCTGGTCTCGATACAACTACAGTTGAACCTCAAAAGTTGAATCCTGAGGTTGTGAATATTGCAATTTGACCCGACATAAAAATGCCAACAAAGTCTCACCAAATTTAGATTCTGTTGTCATACATGCAGCCGTCCAGCACGTCAACGCATCATGCCCAAAAATCCCTTACTCGTCCTTAGTTCAAGTACAGATATCGTTATCATAAAAGTTTTAGTCAACGCATCTATGGAAAAAAAAATTCTAAAAGTGAAAAAAAATGAAGGTTGACCAGCATTCTGCAGCAAATTGTGCTTGCTATTAGATATTCCATTATTTGATAATTATGATGCTATCACTTTAACTCACTGTACTATTTTTTTTAGACTAATGTACAGTGCTTGCAGCATGTAGCATGCAACTGCCACCTGTTTCTGTTTTCAGATTATAATTTGTGCTATTTGTGCTCATCTGGGGTTAATGAAGTTTTAATTTTGGTTTGACACTCATTTGAAATTGTTAATTGTGCTTGTGCAGGAATGTAATGAGTTGTCTGCACTTTTACCTCTCCACTGACTGTTGAGCTATCAAAATGCAGATTAGCCGACGTCATCAACGTGACATTTAAATGTGTATCAATTTGTTCCTCCATTACTAACCATCGGGTCGAACTAATGGTTTTGACAGGATTGTATGAGTGATGGTTATCAAGAAAATTAATTGTTGCTTTGAATGAGAATTTGGTCTTTTCGTTTGTGCTGCAATGTTATGAAATGTTTGTAGAAATTTTGAGAAGCCTCACTGTGTTCTGGTGTTATTCATGCATTTTTTTCTTTTTCTTTTTTTTAAACCGGCAGAGGCGTTGTTGATTCAGTCTCAGCTATAGTTTGTGGTCTAAAGAAACACAAACAACAGTTAATCCATGAATTGAGCATATTTTTGTTGTTTCTGTTGTCTCAGGTGAGTGGAGTCCTCTTCCTGGTTCTGAACTCCCAGTTGTTCTATGATGCTTCTGCATGCCCTCAGTTGAAGGAGGCTCAGGAAACATGGCTGGATGAGCAACTGAACAAAGTCTCATCTTCCTCTGTAAATTTTGTCCTCCGTTGCTTAATTAAGATTCAGATATTAATTGACAGTAGAATCATCATGAGTTTGTCCTTCCTTGTTCAGGCACCCAAACACATCCTGGTGTTCCAGCACATTCCGCTCTACATAAAGAAGCCCGATGAGGATGATAACTACTTTAACCTACAGAAGGAAGTCAGACAAAACCTGCTGGATCGATTTAAGAAAGCTGGTAGGACTTCTGTTATTCTGCTCAGTCTCACTAGGGCTAAATGATAAATCAATTTTATTGACGTTGACAACTTTGTGATTTGGTCAACTCATTCACTACCATAATTTTTTATATATTTTTTAAGATTATTAAAAACTTTTAATTGTAATTAATCGCATGACTTCACTAGTTAACTCACGATTAATCACCTATTTTTATATCTGTTCTAAATGTACAATAAAAAAAATTATAGGTTTTCATACTCTCAACAAAAGTGAAAAAAAAAATTAACTAATAGAAATAGTTAAAATAAATGTTGGACGTTAAAAGCCCTCAATGGCAGTGAATGAGTTAAAAAAAGAAAAGATTACAAAAAATTTGGGGCATCAGGCGCTAAAAATTTGTAATCGCATGACTTTACTAGTTAACTCACAATTTATAAAAAAAAATCTGTTCTAAATGTACAATAACAACAATCTAGGTATTCATACTCTTGTTAACAAAAGTGGAAAAAAATGTTAAACTAATACAAACAGTTAAAATGAATTGTTGACGTTTATAGCCGTCAATGGCGGTGAATGAGTTAAGCAACTTTTCAGCATTTCTTTTTTTTTTTACGCACTTTTCCTATTCAGCAATTTGCAGTAGGATGGATCTCTATGCCTTTTTATGGGGGAACAGTTTAGCTGTGAAAAGACAGCAGTAACGTCTCTGCATTTGGGGCAAGTGGGGCCTGGCCCCAACAGATGGCGCTGTTGAGCACTATGCAGGCTCATAATTGGTCTTCTTTAAAGCTAATAATTTATAAATGTTATTTTATCAAGAAGAAGAATATTCAAATAATTACCAATTATGTTTTTAAGGTATTTTCGTTATAAACATGTATGTATAATACAAAGCTAAGTTCAATGGTCTAACTTTCTAAACAGGACTGAAATAGGGCCGCCCCATGAGCGCCTGTTTAAGTGGATGAGCCACTGAAATCATTGGGCGCATGTCCAAAGCTGCTCTCAATAGACAGCCATGGGGCCACATTAACTGGGCCCATCATCCAATTAAAATACAGGACTGATGTCACGGGGACAAACACTGCTGTAAGTTCCTTTTGGAGCAAAAAAAGATTGATTAAATTTGTCATTTCAAAATAAAAAGGTGCAAATATTTAACTCGAAATGAGTATTAATAATCTTTTATTTTGTAATTGTGGAGTGCAATAATTGAAATTATAATTGGATTTCGATTAATTGCACAGCCTTATTTTGAACCATTCGCAGGTTTTATTCTTAGCCTTAATTTGTAAGGCTGTGAATAAATGGTAGGCTACTTCATTTCTATAGCGCTTTTCCACCAGATTGTGATCTCGAATTGAATTAGAATTTATTGTGTCGGCTTTGCCGCTTGTGGATGTAAAGTGCCCACTGTTGTGACCCACTCAACTTTTCATGCCGGAGACGCCACTGAGAGTCCGTGTTTATAAATTCGATTTTGAGGCCGTATTGCCCAGCCCTGCATCTCGCAGTGACGTCAGGAAACTTGATTGAGAATGATTTTATTGTTTTGTTCTTTGGCTGGTGGCTACCAGGTTCTTGCCAAAATGAAAGAGCTAAGTCTTGTTGTAAACCACTGTCACATCCAGTACTATAAAATATAATACTTTAAGATGATTTTAGACATCTGTAAAGTGGTTTCAAATATATTGTCTTAATACTTTGTAGCTTCTTAGCGTTCTGTCGGCGCTCTTCATTGCCAGCATATCTAAAGCGCACTTCAGATCCTTTGCCCAGGAGGAATCGTACGCAGCTAAAACCGCAGGAGGGGATTACTTCTCGCGCACAGGACAGCCACAATTGATTTAAATAATGGCTTCCTAAAAGTCTTCAAATTCCATTATTATGGACTTCATAACAGTCAAGGACGGTAAGTCTTTCCTTGACGCACATGCACACACTTGCTCGTCACACTATCGGTCCAATTTCACACAACTGATTGACAGGGCCTCTTACACGGACATACACACTTTCTTCTCAATCATTCATCAAGGTGATTGTTGGGGGAGATAATTCATGAAATTAGCCATCCATTATGTCTGCATGTTTTTAACCAAATTGACCTGTTTTGGTCTGATGACCGTTTTTTACATGATCGATTCCTCCTTCAAGCAAACAATAGTTCATGGTTAGAAGGTGCAACCTTCATTTTATATGCAAAAACAAGTGTTCTTTGTCATCCATGCATGTCCTGACAGCAGCCATACATTCATGCTGCATATGGGGCATATGCTGTAGGACATGTAATGCACACAGTACATATGGTGATAAATATTGATGACATCATGCTACTGCTGACTTTGAAAACCATGTATCATATGTCTTGCTCATGCCTGTCCTTGTATTGTACGTGCATACACCTACAATATGAATGCGTATCCAAATATGCTATTTTCAATTCATGTCTAAGATACAAAAATGGATATTTTCACAACTTATGAACACTAAGTCCTTTGATAGTTTTTCTTGAGCAGCACCACATGGTTAACAAGTGTAAGTCAAATATATTTCTTAAAATACGTGATGATAGCTTTTGTTTAATTACTGCACAAAAGTAATATAATTATTTTACATTACAATACTGGAATTATCATGTACGGTTTGATATGGCACAGAATTATGCGCTTGCTGGCCACAATGAATGTCCAGCAGGTGCTGAACTTCATATTTCATCTTTCCAGTTCTGCCAGCATTACATTATTCAGTGGTTGTATTCATGAATTCATTTAGAATGGTTAACATCTGCGTAGCGATGCGTCCAAGAATTTCTCTAATGACTAATACATAAATTCCACATTTCCCACCATAATTAATCAGATCGGTTTCCACCGGTGTCATAACCTGTAACCGTTTTCAGACAACAATAATGTAAAAGTCATTACGCCAGAATTGCTGCGTTGTTAAATGTAAGGGGAAAAAGTGTGTTTGTTCTGGTCTCATCCATGCTAAATCATATCTCTAGACATATAATGGTTATGATAATTTACCTCTCGTCTTACCTCCCCTTGTGTTGAGTTATACACGCATCATGCCCCCACCCACCCCACCACCCTCCAATGTGTGTGTTCTCACCACTGCACCCTATGATCTGAAGCCTCCAGATGTGCTCTTGTACTCTGGTAATCAGTACTGTCAATGCGGTAAAGGGCAGCATCATTAACCTCACATGTATGCATACGCGCACACACCTTTAGCCACTCAGGAGGATTCAAGTACAGTGCGGAACAATTGCCTTTCCTTTTGTAATACTTGATGTGTTTTCTTTTTCAACTTTTAATCAACCCGTATGTATCAGACTTAGGGTTCCAGTTGGTGTCAACCCCCGTCAGTATTGTTTCTTACCACCATTTCCACACTGATCTAATGACCCCAAAGGAAGTTTTCCATTGTGCCTGAGGGTGCTTTCATTCCGCTTCATCGCTATCATACCTGTAATCATTAATAAATAAAATAAGGCTCCCTTCGGCTTTGCACTAAACTTCTCAGTGCACAGTGTGCAGTTTACAGCATTTTTGTTGCTGCAAGCAGAAGTAGTAAGAAGACGCGCACAAAGTTTACTGTCATATTTGTCGAGTACGTTTGATACACTTCTCTTTGATGAATAGTGAAACCCCGCGGCTGGGGGACCGGTGTGTCCTATTCAAGAGGCAATTGGAGTAGCAGGAATCCCACTAGTGCTCTCAGCCTCTCATCTCGCCCTACAGTAGAGTAGATGGAGGACTGTAATTAGATTCATATGCCCTCCACTACTCTACCTTCACTTCCTCCTCTGAGAGTTCTACTCATCCAGAATATTTTCATCATACAAGCACAAATAAATTGGTTTATATGCGGGAAGACTGACAGCGTATTCTTCTTTTCCATGAGTAAAAACTCAAGTCATCGGGATTCCCAATATTGCTAGTGGCTATTGAGCAGGACATATATTAGCCAATTAGTGGCCAAGATAAGCTCTGCCGAGTCTGTATCTCTTCCTTTGTCGCTCACTCTCTTCTCATTGGGCCTTTTTTTTTTTTTTTTTTTTATCAGCAAGTGTCTTCCACTTTTCAAAAGGGAAGGCACATTTATCACCCAGCAAGGATTTGATAAGAGGCCACAGCTAAGCGTTTAACACCGTTGTTTTAATGATGACGTTGAGCAATGCTTTTGTTTTTTGCTATAGGTTATCTCAGAGAGTATCAAGGAAGCGTATGTGTTGTGTTCGCAAGCTTCCAGCAAGGATTGAGATTAGCGATGATAAAGTACTGAGCCTATAACATCCGGCCCGCAGGCCAAAATTGGCCCACCACAAATTATATTTGGCCCACAAGATGACGTTGATGAAAGACAACTAATAATTTGGGATAACACAATATAGTCAAGGTATTAAAGGTTACTTTCTATCGTGGTCTCGTTTCGCTGCGAGAATAATAAACTGTTCTGCTTAAAATATAATTTTGTTCGACGTGTCACATTCAAAGACCCCCATACGCCCTTGTCACAAACTGTGGTCAATCGGGTGCCTGTATTTAACCCATTAAGGCCTAAAGCGCCTGGCAAAACATGTCTCTAAAACCTATGGTGACCCCCCAAAACCGGAAATGTTCCTGGAAATTCAACAATATTAAAAACTAATTGGTATCTCAGCTCCTGAAGCAGAAACATAATTCAACAAATATTTCAGAGCTTACACCTGTGGCGTTCACACAAACCTAAGTTTATTATTATAAACCTTCAATATTAATGTTTTTATATCAACAAACAACTGTGTCGTATCTGCGTGTATATTTACCTTCAACACTGGAGTGCAGTTGTAAGAACCGCTCGAGGAATCGAGTGGTATATATTCATCGTCCATTCCGTTACAAAGCCGTTGAAATTTTCACCATCCTTTATATTTAATTTCTTAACAAAATACCACCGTCGACTGTTTGCGCTGATCCGAAGTCCTCCCGCGCCGTCGTCAATCGCGTCATTTGTTTCATAACTCCCGCGAATCTGCGTAAGCCATAAATGCTCGAATAAAAATCCAGAACATGCTACGAGGCCCACGTCACCATCGCCTGCATATTCCGATGCATTTCATCGGCTAAGAGACCAAGAATTGGTCAAAACAGCAGGAGCGCTCCCGCCTGTAACGGTAGAAACGAGTTGGGTTAATACAGGTACCCGATTGGCTTGGCTGCATAACACGTGATGATGTCACATGTCCGAGGAAGTACAATGATGATTGGCTGACTGGCACGTGACTTTACTCCCGCGAGCTATGTAAACTACACAAAGGCAATTGTTTATGCTAGGAGCTACATTAATCTTTTTTGATTATGGACACTTTCAGCACAATTTGAACGAAATTTGCAATACTCTTATTATTATTATTTTAGTTGTTTTTTCAGGTCGTACCACATGATGTCCAAATATGACCCCTGCATACCAGTTGCTAAAAATAAAAAATGGTAAATGTGGACTGTTTTTTTAAATAGCGCTTCAGCACTTTCTTGCTCAAGGACACTTCAACAAGGTCACCAGGGGTGAGGATCCAACCCACAGACGGCCACTCTACCACTGAGCCATGCCGCCCCAATGCTTGGGTTGAACCTGTTTTACATAATTGTGAGACAGGACAGACCTGATAGCTGCTCCAAAGGGTTCCTGACTTTCTTGTGGATGATACAAACCCCTGTCTTGACATTATTAAAATATTGAAATTATTTCAAAATAAAAGTGCCAAATTGATTATTTCTCTTTGGTCGCACCACATGATAATTCATAAAATGAGCATCATCGGACAAAGTTATCCGTCAATGACCCATATATAATCCAAAATGTTGTGGACTTCATTATAATATTGCTTTGGTTTGCCAAAATTTCAGTTCAGTCTTGGGACAAATTGTTTGCTACCCGACGTTTCACTGTACAGTAATCACCTCGGATTAATTTTTGTTTTGCATATGTTAAATCTTATTATGTAAAAGGCGGCGTCAAGATTAAGACAAATTTAAATAAATAAATGAATGAATAATTGCATGATGTTAATGTTAATGATGTCTTTAAGAGGCTCCAAAATTCATCTTGTTAAGAGACACGTGTATCACTTAGTAAATTGAGGAGGATTCACTCCCATGTTCCAAATGGCCCAAAGTCATGTACGCCATACAGACTTTTTTTTTAATTTCTTAAGCCCCTTTTGTGTCAGTGTGGGTGTTTGTGCGTAACCGGAGGACATACAGTAGGAAAGGGATGCTTGGTGATGACTGATTGGTCGTAGAGATTTATGGGAGGCTGTGGCTGGGAGATGTCTCGGCACGCTACATCATTTTGCTTCCCTCTGTCATGCAAATTACCAGAACCATTTCAGATTTGTAATCATTTCGCTGCACTTTGATGACAATGTCGCCTCTGTACAAGGCGTACACTTTGCATAGGATAGGACGGCGTTGAAGGTAAATGGCTTCTTCAGTTATAATTCAAAAGGCGGGTTGTTTGGTTGCAAGAAAATCAATGCGCAATTAGTAAATCCCATTTTGTAGCTGGCAAATCAGTGACCAACAGATGAAAGGGAGATGATTTAAAAGGGCCGCGTGGAAGAAAGGGTTGTAGATATCAAACATAATAAGATGCATGAAGGTTGTTTTTTATTTTTTGTATTCCTTTAATCTATCTCATCGTTTGGTAGTCATTGTCAGCAAGGGACGGTACAGCAGAGAGTGATTCCGATTATTAAACAGTCTCAGCAATTGTGTAATACATGGCTGCAATCAGCCTTGTACATAACAGTGAAAACAAATACATTTTAATATTTTGAATGTACTTTGCTCTCATTTATGTCAAATTTCTCACCCATCCGAGAATTCAATTTGACTGCATGTAACGCCTCCCCTCTCCCTTCGCATTCTGTATGTTTTCATTACTGTGGCTGCTTACTCTGGACTTTTTTTTTTTTCTGAATGCACAAACAGATCTCTCCCTCCATCGCCCTCCCTCTTACTAGTTAAAGCAAAGGCCAGTCCCCACGTGGGAGTCTTTATCATAAAAGCAAAGCACAAAAGAAGCGGGACTGTTTTGTGACTTACAGGTAAATAGCCTTTCCACAGAGACCCAGACAAGACCAGGAATTATCAGCATATAGCGTGTGCATGTTTTCATTCGGGTAGCTACCCACTCAGCAAGAAAAGTGTTCTGGAGACACATAAACTGTACTTGCATCGCCCTGTAGCAAGAACCGATGGTTGTATGGTGTATTTCACAGCACTTAATTGGTTTTTTTTCTTCCATGGTATCGTCAGTAAACGAGAACAATTTTTATCCTTGATGTAGCTTGGTTGACTACAGCAGCGACTCGAGCGTTTAAAGGGTTGAAATCCCAGAGGGCCACCCACACCAACTGCACTGCAAGGCACTTTGAGAACAATGCACAGAAAGTGATGTATGCCGGGAAGATGTGGAATGAGTTGTTTCATATTTTGTCTTTTGTCAAATCAAGGCTGTTTTCCCAGTTCCCCCGGGGCCAGCTGTCATTAACCTTAAGGCAGAGGTAACCTATAGCAAAGCATCAAAGGCTACTTACTCACTGTGAGGCTTTTCAACCCTGCAATGAATTATAGTTGTACCTGATTGATGGACTGTTTTTATTGATATGAATTGCTTGATTTGATATGAGTATGCTATTTATACAGAAAAGGCTGTTTGCACCGATTGCACTTTCCCCGTCATGTATGGCCGTTGCTACGGTCGTGTTGATTCTTGTGCCAGTATACACTGAGCCTTCTATGCTCTTAGTTCTTTATGTTTTGTTTGTCTTATATGTTTTTCACTGCTTGCTGCAACAATAATTGCCCCACGGGGACACAAATAAACTTGAACTTGAGATAATGAATGTTTAATGTTTGCTCCCTTTATTCTTACCTGTCACACAATTGTAAAAAGTTAACCATTGTAAAGTACCGTAATTTCTCGAGAATAGCACGTACCCGGTTATATTAACCCCCTCTTCCCAAAATCGGCCACTCTTGTATTATGCGCACCCCTGATATGCTATTATCCATGCTCAAATATTAAAATAGTTTCACTTGTACCCTTGCATAACACCCTCCTTCGATTTTGGATGCATTAATTTTTTTTACAAAAAAAAAATATTCTCAAGAAATTAGTATCTTATTCCAGTACTATACAGTAAATCTTATTCTTCTCAAGTTGTTGTTTTTAATATTCCTTGTTGGGTAAACCAAAAAGACAAAGAAAAAGCAAAAACACAATCTAATAAACAACTGACCTTCCATAGAAAAATAACAGCACAATCGCCATGCTTTGACTCCTGTTACTGAAAAAAACTTTTCCAAAGATATTTTATTTCTGTCTGTCTTCAACTTAATTTCTGAGAGTATTTTTTTTTTTTTTTTAATGAATATGCTTAAAGTGGATTAGTATTCCTGTCATCTGCAAGTCCACAGCACTCGAGTAACCTGCCTGCAGGCGTTTTGGAACAATAATAACATTTCCATAATATTTAGTTTTCAAATTTGATAAACAAATGCTAGTCACATGCAAGACGACGGGTGTCTACAGTGAGTATAACATCTTATGGAGAGAGGCTTACTGATCTCTCGAATTTTGAGCAGACATGGACGCAGGTGGAAAATATGGAACTATCTAAGGCATCATGTGCACTGACTTGGCTGAGGGGGAACATGCGCTATTGAATTCAGCTCAGTCTCACCAATACTGGGTTAGTTCGCTGTTATGTTTCTTCCAATGAATACCCCAACAGAGCGTAGTGATTTTTGAATCGTCTGTTGGTTCAGTTCACTTGACTTCTCAGCTGTACCTTGAGAGAAAGCCTGTCGTGTATCATGATAAGCTCGCAGCGATCCAATTCTGCTGGGTGGACAATTAGATAGATTAGTCAGGCACAACCTTCCCAGTTCTTGTGTACCCCGAAGGAGAAATCGAGTGGGGAAAATCACTCAATAAATCATTATTCTGTACTGAAAAAACCCAAAAACAAATTCTGTATCAGTGAGATTTTATTAGTATAAGTTCTCTTATACTCTGCTGCCACTTGCTGGCCGTTTTTGTAATAACTACCATTGCTTCAAGCATTCTCTTCAGTTCAGAGGCTGCATTAAAGCCTTCTGTACATTTTTGGGAGCAAATGAGTTAACCACTCGTCCCCCGTTGCAATATTTTATAATGGACTTAATCATTTATTTAGCAAAAAGCTACATTCTTATGTTCACTACCTTCACCTCATTGCAGGCAAATCAGAGCTCACCTAATTCATTCTTGACACATCAATCATTCCCCTTCAATGCACAGCTTCAATATTAATAAAATGTACGAGCTTGTCCCAACACAACTCCGGAGAAGAATTACGCAGATAAACAATAATTTCTCAGCCCTTGTTCAAAGTAAAGTTTGTTCCGCACATAATTCCGCATGGCCAATGATTACGCCACAGTGACACGGCGGCGCAGCTGCAGGGCTAAGCCAACCTGCACCGCTCTGATGAGAATGTAGTTTGTAATTGAAAATAAATTGAAAATCCTGACTCCCTAATGCGTGTCCCTGTTTTGTTAGAATATTTAAGTGGAAGGCTGAGAGATCTTTCATTGGAACTTTTTTTCCCTCCCACTTTCTTTCTTGTCTATACCATTACTGTCTTAGTCGATATTAATAATTGCACTAATGCTAAGTGAGCGTCAAGTCAACATCACTATCCAGAGAAATAAAGCAGCAGGGAGTCGTTCTAAGCACACTCTGTACTTGTAAGTGAGCGATTTAAATCCACATCTCCACAATGTAGCATTGAGTCACCCAGTGTTGGCCTATTTTGGTCATAGTGCTTTGAGGTGTTAATCATTTCTTTTTTCCATTGTCATTTGGATGACATCAAGGTCAGACGTGGTGTGAATCGAATGGCGCTGTAAAAAAAAACATAGTAGCCTATCTTAGTCATATTTCTCTGCAGATATGGAACATAAGCACACATACATATAAAAAGAAAAAAGAAAAAAAGAGTTTGTCATACCTGTTTGCACCTCTCCCACTCCAGGGGTGAAGGCGGTCTTCTCCGGCCACTACCACCGGAACGCAGGCGGTTGCCACGGCGGCCTCGACATGGTCGTGAGTTCGGCCATCGGCTGCCAACTGGGCGAGGACACCCACGGCGTCAGGGTGGTGGTGGTGACGGCCGACAGCGTGGTCCACCGCTACCACAGCCTGGAGCAGATGCGAACGGGGGGGATGGACGAGGACCTCAGGAAACTTCTGCAAGCATGATGGTCTACCAAATCACCTTTTTTTTTTTTTCAATTGAAATGTAAGAACATGAATCTTTCATGGCCCTCCTGGTGTTACCGTATCAACGGATTTTTATTATATTGCAGTGGAACCTCTATATACATTGACACAAATGATAAAACTCTAAACTGCAGCTCTCCTTACCTTTTGGCATAGACTTAGTAGTGTTTCAGTCACCCTTCAAAGTGGCTCTTTCTTACACTGTAGAACTTTATACAAGCTAATTCAAGCTAATTGCTAAAAACGTATAACAGTAAATTGTACACGCTCAATCAACAGTTTGTCAGGGTATATGATACAGACCCACATGCAATGGGTAAAAATCAGCTCAAGGGCCTGACAGATTTCATTGGCTAATATTAGCTTTTACAAAATTGTCAAAAAGCTGACCATTTTTTGACTATAACATAGTGAACATGGAGCAGCAACACATACAGACAGCTCACATAACAATTTTCAGTCAAATATTCCCTTTACTCTGTGGAAACAACTGTTAATAGAGTTTACAAAGTCGGGGACTTTCTCGGAAATGCAAAACGTGAATATGCTGGAGTCTTGCTTGGTGACAGTTGGAACCATTGAATTTTCAATGCACCTGTTAAGGCTCTGTTTTGTTTCCAAATTATACAACTGTAGGGCCTTACCAATTTTGAGGTTCCACCTAACTGAATTCTCCATCCAAGGAGTCACTGCCTACAAAATGCGTCGCATTGGTGCAAGAAGCTGTGTCGTCATAAGTCATGCTAAATATTGGTGCTGTTTATGTCATGGCATTGTACAATGTTTTGGCAACGTGACGTGCAGCTACAAATAACACGGTTTTGCATGTGAGGCATAGCGCAATAATTGTAATTACAAACAAGAGATTAAAAGTTAGCATGTTAACAAATGAGATTGAGCTGTACCAAATACATGGATTTATCTATGCAATGATGCCCCCTAGGGGTTATGAGCAGCATTAAGCTGATGATGACGATGATGATGAACCATTGTTGCTTTATTATTAGTAGTATTATTTTTGTCCATGATTGTGATAACTTGAAATGGTATGACACATGATTCTAATGTTTAGCATTTATCGATACATGTATGGTTGAAGTGGACTCATACAAACAAGCAGGAAAGATTTGGTAAGCTTTTCATCCTCTTTTTTTGAAAAATCATTTTTATCTATTGCACAGGCAAATGTTTTCTTATAATAGTTTGTGTCTCACTGATCTGTACTAATCTTTCACGTCTTGTTCACATTCTGAGCAAATAATCCCTTCTGAGTTAATTTGTTTTCTGTGGTGAGGATTACAATGCAATTTCTCATATTTTAAGGCTTGATAATGAAAACACAGTCAGATGTGTTTTTTTTTTGTATCCCTATGATAGGATTTTCCGCCTGTATCTTGCAACACTTCTCAAATCATTTGAAGTGTCTTTGGAAAACAGCATTAAGTGCGATCACGTTATTAAAAGTATAATTAAAAGAGCTGAGTTCCAGTCTCGAACCACTTCTGCTCGCTCTGTATAATTGACGGTATTTGAAACAGTTGAAACCATCTTGTCGTGTTGCAGACCACCTATATGAAAATGCTGAAACAAATGTGCTTTATTTTCCAGTCCCAAATGTTTCAGTTCAATTACGCGCACAGAGACTCGCACAATCACCCAGACGTGCTGAGATAGAGTTGTCATGGCAACCTTTTAGCAACACATCTGTGTGTCTTGGAGAAACTGCCGGAAAGCGTGTACATCGGTTTGTGTTTGTGTCCATCCGCTGTCTGCTTGGTTTCATAGGTGATTTTCCATCAGCATCACTATCGCTGACCTCATTTCACACTGACAGTTTCTGTCTCTTCCCTTCCAAAAATGTCAGCAGGTGATGGGCGGGTGAAGGGGGGGGAGGAATGGCTAATGAGCATGATGTGTGGTAGACCATCTCCTTCATTTCCTGCCTGAGAAAGAACCGTACATGCTTCTTCTTTTTTTATGCTTTGCTCATAGCCGAGCACAAATAACACTTATAGCTTCACCCGGTTTTGTAGTGGGTGTCACACTATTGAAACGTCGAATTGTAATGAATGACCATGCAAACCGTGTGTCCTGATTGGTGATATTTTTATAATAAATGTTGGTTTCAATGTGATTGCTACTGCACATTTTTTCCTCTCTATAAGGGAGCAGTTAGAGTTGATGGCAATCTTTGTTCAGGGTTTCCGCGGGTCATTGAAAAGCATTAAAAGTCATTGAATGGATTTGTGCAAAGGAGTCACTGTAGCACAATTAAGCAATAATACATGTGGTAAAAAAATATATTTACTGTATTTGTGGGGACTAGTTGTAATTTACAATGAACAGACTGGCTGGGAGTCCACGAGTTGCCTCATGTTCCAAATACCAATTGCTCTGAATTTGAAAAGAAAAATGTACTGTTCATGTCACCAACGTCCAACATGAAGCACTAATGCCACCTAGTGGCAGAAAATGAACTCAACATAAATCTATGACTCAATGTTTCACACTCTTTTTAAATGAGCTGTTTAGTGTATCTTTTTAACTTCAAATAACTTATGATTTACTTACTACAAAATCACTGTATCGATGAACTAAAAGATACAACCATATTTGTATTTGGTAAGCATATTTGTCTACTTAAGTGTATGAAAAACTTGGGAACAAATTTATTTTGCATTTACGACAGATACAAAATGTGCAATTTCCAATTAATCGCAAGTTAACTGTGGAAACCATGCTATTAATTACAATTAATAATTGCAATTGACTGACAGCCCTAATATATATATATATATCACACTAGTAGAATGGCATGAATCGAATGATTGTGTCTTAGGCCTTGTAGCACTCTATAATGTAATCATTTCCTGAAAATGTAATAACGCCCAAAAAAGTTATAAAATTTGCACTTAACGCGATCAAAAATGTAATAAAACCCAATAATGTAATACATTGTAATTTCACCAATAATGTATTATTTCACAAATAATGTATCATCCGCTTCTTCCTTCAAGTAGACCTGGACGCAGAGTGCAGTTTGAGGCGTGCCTCCACGTCGGGTGGACTTAATCGTTTGACTCCGCCCACATGGATTTTTTTAAGCGCATTATGGAGCATCAAAATTTACAAACACTCAACCCTCAGTCAGCCAGGGCAGCAGAAGGCGCAATCCCTGGAGGCTTGAGGTTAGTATTTGGGTTTCGATCAGTTTTTAATTTTCGTTGTTGAATAAAGTGTTCAAACAATACTGAAATCGTGATTTGGTAGAGTTAGTATTATAAAATGGCACACAAAGCCGCCAGGGCAATAGTTTAACAACAAAGAAAGAAAGAAGAAGGTGCCTCGAGGTCGAAAATCCTTGTGGGCGGAGTCAAATGTTTACGTCCACGCCTCGAACTGCACTCTGCATCCAGGGCTTACTCTCTTCCTTGACAATCCCACCATGTTTTTGTGGTTCAATAAAAAATAATACAGTGCTGTTTATTGTATGTGAAACGCCTCACCCTTGGTTTTCAACCAATAGTTGCCAACTAATTTTTCATGATGGCCACTGTATCACATTCCTGTACACTCGTAGTACTTGGCACACACGCCATTTAAACACTTGCTGTTTGGTTTGTTAAAGGAAAACAGCACGCAGTCCGAATTTGATGTTTACAATGTCCAACCAAACCAATTGAAGTCGTCAGAGAGACCGATTTTTTTTATGATGCCCAGACAACGGCACAGTTTATTTTAGAATTCCTGTGACAGTTTGTCTGTGGCCTTTTCAGAATGCACAAACATGGATGGCTCCAAAAGTGTCGCCTCCTCAATTCTGTTCACTAAATGGTGAGAAATGTGGCAACGTGTCCATGTTCCTAAAATCCCTTCATCTATTTTTGTGGCTTTTCTAGACAGTTGCAAGTCGCAGCCATTAATTTGTTATTAAGACTGCCAGTTAAATGGCTTTAAAAAAAAAAAAAAGTGACTGCTTTTGGTACATGGCCTTTATGCTCCGCTCCAGTCTACATTTATTCGTCTTCTGTAGCTGTTGAGAGCTAGGAGGTAGTTATCGATCCCGATGCCATGTTTCCTGCCGCTTGAACACAGACGAACACGCAGGACACTTACCGGCACTTCACTTAAGGAAACGACACGAGAGCTTTCACCTGCTGCCAGAGTGTACAAGTCGCAACATTTCCCCCGTCGCGAGAGCGCACAATTCAAGTGGAAGTAGTGAACTTGAGGGCGTAGGACACTTTCAAGTCATCACGTGCACAAAAGCCATAGTAGTTGGTGGTATTAATGAAAGCCGAGACATGGCGCTTATGAAGTGATAAGTAACGACTGGGTGCCAGATATATTCGCGGCTGCGTGCGGCTGAGCCAAGCTTACAGGGCAAGAATTCATCAAAGGTTCATCGCTTTTTCCTCAAAGGCTGTTCAATTACATGCTCCGTGACACTCCTTTTTGTTTGAATAGAGAATATTTCACAACACAAATCTTCTGCTAAAGCTTAGATAGGGACTACAATCCCTTTAAATCCCTACCTGGAGTCTAAATTACTGGTATTTAATTTGAGGGAGTTTGCCGTAAAGCATTTTATACCTGAACGCCTTCTCACTTGGAGTACATCTCTGTGGTTATTGTGTATTTCCTTGTCATTTGCATGTGATTGTCATTTTCAGTACCAACGGGAGCGCTTGATTCAAGTAACTAACAAACAGATCAATGGCTATATCCATACCTCCAGAACATAAATCAGATAAAACCCCAATGGTCTAGTCAGGACCAAATCTTATCTTATACACTAACGTCGTCAAACCGCGCCCTTAATGGGAACTGACTTGACAAGCAGGGGCACAGATTGGCCGGCCCCTCGGATCACCGCCTAGTCATTTATCCCCGCAGGTGTTCAGAGTGGGTATGAATGCAAGTTGTGCATCCAAATGATCGTGGTGGCACTTGGCCGGATGACAGAGTGAGCCATCTGGGCAACAGATAGCTGCTGACGGCCCACATTTATCGCTGTGGCCTGCCCTCTCGGCTTGCAGCCAGCTGGACAAACTGGGTGAAGGGGTGGAGGATTAACTCCTAAGTGGCCCGTTAAGCTACAGTACGTTTTGATGAGTTGGACATTTGTTGGGGTTAACCATTTACATCGTAGGTGTCAACCTCCGGACCTGGAGGGCTCGCAGTCCTGCAGGTTTTTGGATGTTTCCGTTCTCCAACACAGCTGATATATGATCAGCTCATCGGCAAGCTCTGCATAAGCCTGATAACGATCCTGCTGATTGGAATCGGCTTGTGTTGGAAGAGGGAAACCTCCAATACCTGCAGGACTGCGGCCCTCGAGGACCGGAGTTTGACACCTATGATTTACATGATTTGATGTAGCTGATAGTCACTGTGTAATCCTCAAGTATTTCTTCGGGGTCTGCATTTCTCTAATAAAGGACGATTCGATATGCATCTATGATACAATTCAAGAACGGTTCATTTTCAAGGGGAACGATTGGACTCGGCTTGATTCATTGGGCTTACAATTTTGATTGGATATGGTTAACCTTTACATGTAAAAGCTCCCCAAAGTCCAAACTATTCAACAGAGGTCAGCACTTTTCTCATTTCGTCGGCCCGTCATTGATAGATAACCACCTTTCGGTGAGTGCTTCCGCATTTTTGGCGAGTGCTTTATGACACGAAGCCTCGAATCAATACACCGACGGAAGCAGATTTACATTAGACCAGGGATGGCGAGATCCGGCCCTCGATAGCCGGAGTCCTGCAGGTCTTGGATTTTTCCCTTCTTCAACACAGCTGATTCATGATTAGCTCATCAGCAAGCTCTGCGTAAGCCCAATAACGATCCTGTTAATTGGAATCAGTTGCAGTTGTGGTAGGGAAACCTCTAAAACCTGCAGGACTCCGGCCTTCGAGGACCGCAGTTTGCCATCCCTGCATTAGATGATCTGGGTCATTACAGACGTTCGTCTCAGTCCGTGTATTTATATATATATATTTTTAGGTTTCACATCATAAAGCACTCGCCAAAAGATGGGCATACATCAATGATGGGCTTGCGTAACAACGGAAGTGCCCACCTTTGTTATTGAAATGAAGGCAATTCAACGAAACAACAAACTGGTTTGTATCTGATCTGCATCAGACATAAAAGACTATTCGGAATGGATGTCGGTACATTGGGTACGATACGATTCAGGGGCGGTACATTTTAAAATGTAGAAATTTGATTCGGTTTGGTTGAATCCAAACTGATTTTCTGTTTCAAATTGTTTTTTGTTACACCCCTAGATTTTCACATAAAATAGAGATTCAATAGCCAAATGGTTAAGATGATCCGATTCTGCTTTTTGAGTAACTTACCATGTCTGTCTGGCTGACTGAGTACAGTGCTGCCAATCCCTTTGTTTGCCATCAAAACAGCCGAGCAGGCATGGCTAGTATATTAATGATCCAAATTGAGTGCATTAGTTTCGTTTTGAAATCAAATCTCAATCTAATCGAATCTCAAATAAAGTTCTTGCAGTCCCCTAGTGCGCACCTGTGTGTGTTGTATCAGGTCTAGCCTTCCTGTCATAAAGTTCCTGCTGGCTTAAGTTTCTGTTATCCAGCAGATCGCTTTCCTCGATGGCAATGCAGCAATTCCCGCTGTCCATCACAGCACTCTCCCTTCAATGCTGCGAAGACCCCCAGGAGCCACTAAAGTGTTGCAGCTGAGTGGAAATGTCGGCGTCGCGAAACCACCTGCCATACTCGAGAGAGTGACAACATATACACAGCTGTGTTGTCTTTGCGTATAAGCCTACTCTACGCACAGAGTATCTCAAACTCATCCTGTAAACATCGCAAATAAGGCAAAAATAAGTTTCTTCTTTGCTTGCCAAGATATTTTTCCAGTGGATTGAATCACATTATTTAACTCAAGTCAGACTCAAGTTGCTGATTTTAGTGCTTGAAACGTGCTTGTCTAAAATGTATACTCAACTTGATTTTGACTTTGATTTTTGCCACAATCCTTAGGGTTAAAGACTCGAGACTTTGGCCCAATCCCTTACCCCTCATCTCGTCCCTCCCCCGTTCACACGGACAAAGGAGTTTCCCAATTCTCCGTAAAATGTAGGGGAGGGGGGGCGGGGTTGTGTTAAGATGAGGGCTGCAGGTCTCTTTTCACAAAGATAGATCTCGACCTCTCTAGGTTCTCCCATACTACAGTCACGCACGCCCCCTCGGCAACACAGGCGGAAGTAATGGCGACACCAGGAAATAACAAACCGCAGGAGACACGTAAATGTAAGCATGGCAATCCTCATTGAATGTCATAGTAATGATAGTGGTTTTATCGAATGTTCTAACTTTGGCAGAAATTGGCACAATTGTGTGTTTTAGTAAACGCTCGCTGTTGTCGCATCCGTGACGTCACAACCAGCATGCAGCTGCGGCAGCTCAAGGTGACGACGTAGCGGATTGGATAGCGATAGTACGTTCCCAATTCTTAGAGGGATTTTTTTTTTTGTCTTTGCCTCCCCAAAGAAGTCGAAGGGCGAGGGGAGAGATAAACGAGACAAAGGGTGCAGAGTGAAGAGGAAGTATTGAGATTGGGCCTTATTCTTACCTCTGTTTTTAAGACATGGCTATGACAATAGATAAGCCTTTGTAGCTCTATATTTACTTGTATAAAAAAAAAACTAGCCAAGTCAAATTTTCCAGTTCTACTAGCAAACAATATTTTTAAAATTAAGTAATATATTCCTCATTCAATACTGTTTCACCCTTGACACTAGTGAGTATACGCAGACCAGAAATGGATGGCTGGATGGAAATTTAAGCACAGTATTTGCAGTGCAGGCAGACAAACAAATGATTGGCAAACGTTTCAATCATGCCTGCAGCCAACACTAACTCTCAGCAACCTCGCACGGGGGCACATCTGCATGTCTTCTCTACAGCCATCCATTCACTAATGGGGCCATTTCGCCAAGCAATAAACGGAGTGGATCATCATCACAGGAGATGCAAGCTAATGATACATTAAACTGTCAGGTGCTGCGTGTCGCTGAAAAGAGCCTGCGGGGTGAAGTGGCGTTCCTTCATCAAAATTTTAATATCCCTTCTCAAGAATTGGAAGACTACAAACTGTGTGCATTCTGGACTCTTATCTGTTAATCCTACGCTACATGGACAAAAGTATCACATTTCTTTATCAATTCATCACTCAATTAGGAGTTGCACTGGTCCTCTTATTTCCTGCTTCTTAAAATCCTTTTTGGTCAATTGTACATCCAATGTTGTGGGAACATTCTGGGGAAGGCCCTTTTCTGATTCATTTGCGCAGAGCAAGAACCATACTAGTTCTTCAGTTCTTCTAATATAATAACTCATTCACTCCCAGCCATCAGGAAGTCAGAGGAAACTTGTTTTCTATATCAGTTTAACAGAGGTGGCAAATCCAGGTCCAGAAAGTAGAAACCCTGCCACAGTTTGGCTTTAGCTGAGCTAGCTAGCTAGCATCAGGGGCTAAAGTCAAACTGTGGCATTTAGCCCCAAGTGCTAGCTAGCTAGCTCCATTGGTGCTTGTTTACCTGCTAAGGGGCTAGCTAGCTAGCATCAGGGGCTAAAGCCAAATTGTGGTAGGGTTTTTACTTTCTGGACCTGGATTTGCCACCTCTGCACCTTTAAGCAGAGCAAAGACCCAATCCAGATTTCAGCTAACATTCAAGTTAACGTGTCCCTTTGTTCTTCCACCTTTGGTTGCAGTCACAGCAGCCAATAACCAGGCCCGGCCTTAGCAACCCACACTCAGACTCGGCGATATTACACTACAGTCGCTCCCTTTCTTTAATTTTCAAGGTTTTAAGTCACGGTTGTCAAACTAATTTTTGTCATGGGCCACATCGTAGTTAGTACTTTCTCCCATGCTTAAGCATATTTGGGTGTCTTGAGAGGTGTTACTGTTTATAAATCCAGGTGTTTTTTTTTATATGTAAAGAAAACAGACCCGGTGCAGGCAAAAATAAAGGTAAGACGTTCATTTCCTCATTCGTTCTGTTATTTTCACAGGCTGAAGTGAGCATCCGTTTGATCAGTTTTCTGACATAATGGTGGGCATTTGTGGCCTGCCAACCATTTTTATTTTTTTTTTATAATAAAAACTACAAAGCCTTTCCAGATATGAATAGATACTATTTATAAGTAACATGACAACATTCCTCTTACTAACACTGTAGTTTCAAGTAACTACGTTAAAAATAGCTCGATTAATACTCTTGTGGCCCTCAAGGGAAAAAAGGTTGGACATCTCTGGGTTAGAGGGTACGGGTAGGGGGAATTAGACTACTAATTCACTCACCTTCTTTCGCTCACGTCACGCCAAGATATGGGGACGTAAAGGTTTTGGCAATGTAGAAGGGGCGTCCATGGGGCAATTCATCAGTTACAGTATCGCACTTTAATATGCAGCAGAAATTTCTGTTTCATTCGTTTTTCCAATGCATTTGTCTAATCCACTTTTTCCCTCCAGCGTGAGTGTATTGCCATACACATTGGCCAAGCAGGCGTCCAGATGGGCAATGCATGCTGGGACTTGTTTTGTCTGAAGCACGGCATCCAACCCGACGGCTGCATGCTCAGCGACAAGACCCCTGGAGCAGGGGACAACTCCTCCAACACATTATTCTTCGAGACCGAAGCTGGCAAACGTGTTCCTCGGGCCATCTTTGTTGATTTGGAGCCAACGGTCAAAGGTAAAAAGACAAAAATTACACAATATGGAGTGAACTAACTATTTTATTCTGAAGTTGGGGGTGGCGTATCGTTGCTAGGTCTGAGACTTTTCTGAAGTTGATGGTTTAGCTGCGCTGCCATAATAGTCACTGTAGCAAATGGTTACAGTGCTTTCGCAAGCCATAACACCATCACCACACGATTACAAGTCAAGTTAAGGTGTCAAGAGAATTTCCGAAAGCACGGCTTAAACCATAAAGGCCTAAAGCGCCTGCCAAAACATGCCTCTACAAACCTATCCTACCTTCTAAAACCTACCTAACTTTAGAGTCACCCACCAAAACCTGAATTTTTCCTGGAAAAATTCGGCACCTGCAAATTTGGGTATTTTTTGTCTTAACCAGGATTATTCAGGATTAAAAAAACATGTTTGTCAGAATTTTCAGAAGAATTTTCTGGGTATATAAAAAACAACAAATTATTATTATTATTATTATTATCAAGAGGCAACTATTGTTTAGCACTTCTCATACGAATGCACTTAAAATGCTGTATATTATAAAAGATCCATGTGACAACAAAAAAATAAAACCTGTCCCCTGACCACAACATCCTCACAAGAAGGGCCGCGCTTACACACACACAACCTGAAGAACTATGTTTAAAAAGACATGGTGGGGCACAGAGAAACCATGCGAGGAAAAACACCCAAGGGGACACGGAGAGGGACAATAAAATCCTCTAAGCCTTTTTATGGTTAAATCTAGTATTGAGAGGTTGTTATGCTGTTTATCGATGGAAAATAGGGTTCCATTTAATTTCAGCTCATTTTCAGAAGAATACATCTCCCGAATGGAACTTAATGTAAGTACCAACTCTCGAAGGAAATAAAAAAACTAAACAAGAAACACATTTGTCAATTTGAAATGCTGCCTCTAGATTGCCCTCTGTGTGTTTATGACCATGATTGGATGCCTGTAACATGTTGACATTCAATTTTAATCCGTCTCTGTAATTAGCCAGGCGTCACAAAAATAGAGGCAGAGTGATTATAAGAGGAAAATCCAATCAAACATGCTTCTTATGACACGTGCGCTGACGGAGTGGACGCCGAGCGCATAGAAACAATTACCTTTCACACACCCTCAAGTACACCAACACACATCCAAGCACGTACTGGGTCACACACGCACACACATATGCTACCATCACTATGCTAATTAACCCACATATCCGTTCCCACACATCCTTGGCTTTCATCCCATCCTCAATTAGATTGAATTTCCAACTGCTGTTAGTGTTTGGATTAGGCGGAATTATGAAGGAATTCAAGTGTTTGAAATTCTTCCTTGCCTTTGACCTACTGCATCAAGCGTTTGACAGCTATCTGGCTTGAAGAAGGAGAAGTGTGCCTTTGCGTACTTTTGTGCACAGGAGCTCGTGTGTGTCGGCTAAACCTTTCTTATGTGCGCAGTTACTGCACTGTATGTGCCGTCATGACCTTACTCGTCACACCCCTTAACTCTTCTTCTTTTTCTACTCTGCTGAGCGTGGTGTGGGTCAAAGCAAGAGCAGAAAAGCTCTTCAAATGTTTCTAACCTTTAGAGCTTTTTGAAACTGACAGCAAAGAATGTGAATAATCACACTAACGCTCTCGCCATGATCTGGTTTTGCGACAAATACATTTAAAAATACACACGCACACACATACAGTTGTTAAATGAAAAACAACAAAATGTTGTACATGAAAAACAGGAGACTAAGCTAGCATGCTAACGTACGCGAGCTAACGCTCTCATCGCTATCTTAGATATCTTACACGCAAATCGTAAGTCAACATATTTCTCTGATACAACTCCGCTGATGGCCTCGTGTCTCTCATAATGAACCTGAAACGAATTGTATATAGTACATTTTTGAATATGTGTATAATAAATTAATTGATCGACTCTATTATCAACACGCTGAATTTCAACATTGGCAATAGCCCGTGCTGTTTTAGGCAAAAGTTTGGAATTTCTAGCTAGACCATTTGTCATTTTAATTGAATAATAAGAAATATCCTTTCATATTTTTCCTGCCATTTTTGACGGAAATTGTGGAATTTCAATGAAATTTAGATGGTACTGCTACTATTTGCACATTTAGTGTTTGTGGCTATTTCTTTTGGACTGAAGTGATGTTTAGGGGCTCCTTTTCATATTCAAATTATTATAAGTTATTGAATTTTCTTGCTAATTGGGATTTTTTTGAAAATCGCAGCATTTCAACGGTAGATATTTGGAGGCTGGTGGTATATACCATTGAAATACCTTCAAGAAATTCAAAATGGCGGCACAGTCAAAATTGGCAGGAAAATTCAGCCCTTAGATTACAATTATTATTTTTTTGCAAGTTGTAGGCCTACTGAATAATACAGAAAATTCACACAAGATTTTACAGTAGATCCCATCTTCCAGGTAAAACGGGATTTTTTTTTTTAATTCAACATGAGCAAGCCCCCCTCACTGTGAACCAACACTTCTCCAGGATCAAAATCTGCCATCTTCTCACTTCAAGTTTGGCATTATGTGTTTGTTTGTCTGTCAATTGGATTGATTCAAGTACAGTGCGTTGCTTTATGTAGCAAAGTCGTTCTGTGTGCAACATCCACGAAAACATGCTGCTCTTGAGACACTGAAACTAAAACTATGCATGTGAGTCCCAGCGCAGTGTACAGGTGCGCACACACATGCAGTACACTCGGGCCTGCCATCATGTCTCCCCTGTCACATACTGATGCCATCCTCCAAACCTCCATCCAATCTGTCTTGATTTATTCCGCTAATACTGAATAAGCCGCAACGTCAACAAACATAACAGACATGGAATGTGTTTTGTCATATTTGAAAATGTTGTCGTCGTAAAAAGCACATATTTTCTTTTTATCATTGTGTTTTTTGGAGTTCACATTGTCGTGCAGGTTTTTTTTTTTTTTTATTCATGACTTCTTCACTGGTGCTGCTTGACCCATGCAGTCACCCAGCTTGGGGTGACTAAAATGTGCTCCTTGTCCTCGTTGATACTTAAGAGGGTGCTGTAATAATAATTAGCCGCAGCAGGGCCATTTCTACCATAATAATAAAAAACGTTCTTCCCATTCTCTGAAGGTGTCGGCGTATATAAGGGCTGAAAAGCTGAAATCGAACACATGTAGCGTCTGCAGAGCGGTATCTGTGCAGCAGTGGAGTACTTACCCACCCCTGCTCTTAACACTAAAAGGCTTTCAGTGAGTCATATTGGGTGGTTGATACAATCGGTGATGTGGTCAGTGGTGATGTTATTTGAAAAATAATACTGGATTTGAATGAATGTGAATGTGAATGTGTACTCATTCCCACAAGTGTATTTATGAACCATTTGTTTTCATGTACAGTACCATAAAACGCTACTGGGGGGGGGGGGTACAGTTTTCCTGTCACATCAACGTTTGACTTGATGCTTTCATTCTGACATCGAACTGCTGCTGATCATCTTACAAAGGAACACGCACACAATACACACACCATTCCAGAAACGCTTGTGTATGAGCTACGTTTGAAAATCAAAGTGCTTCACTGCTCCCTACAGGCCGGATGTGGAAAGTGCATGATAGCAATCATCTTAAACCAAGCGGTGTTTTGTTTTTGTTTTTTTAACCCTGAAAATTTGCCTCAACAGCGACGGTATTTAACAGATTTGCCACCTAGTAGGCTACATTCCTTTATGGTCTGTTTTGGTAATTGGATATTCGGTATGGAAACAGATATTTAAAAGAGAAAAATGACTCGTTGGTTGCCCGCCCGTCCGTGCAGGTGCTCAGACTTCTAATTAATTAATTAAAACGTTATTAATAAAAGTATTTAAATTAAAAACATGTGGTGGTAAATAAAGTACAGAAGTGGTAGGAGTAACAATATTGTAGGCTATTCTTTTTTCATTGGGTCTATGGAAAATGAAAAGGGGATCAAATATAGTCCAAGTACAAAGAATGCAAGGACATCACAAAATCAGCACATGTAGTCATATGCTGTTCATTTGAGACACTTTGTTATGGATCATGTGTGCTGTTTTTTATTTATTTAGCCCTTGCAAAATATTTTCAGTACCAAAAAAGAAATGTCATTGTCATTGCAGCATCACACCAGCAGATGCCGCCCGTACGTTTCATCACGATCGCATGGGTTGTTTTTTTGCGTCACGTGACCGGAAGTTTAGCGCGTCAACACAATCGACGACAGCGCGAGCTAGCGGTCGCATTTTCCAATGATTCTTACTGCTTTTAGCTGACATTGGAACACGAAACGGGGTTTGTTGTTTTCTCCTGCTTTGGGGTAGGCTTCCATCATGGCTGGCCCGCTGCTGGAGTTTGAGACCGAAATGTTTCTGAGCCTGTTCAGTTGCGACGGGCTGCTCGTGGTGGCGGAGGGGATGGGGATAGACCGCATTCTGCTGCAGTTCATGCGGGTCTACTCGGAACAAGGCAGCCTGGTTCTACTACTGAACACTACCACCCCCGAACAGGTCAGAACCACCACGTTGTTAACCCAATAGCACAATTACAATTAGTTATTTTCGGGCGTTTTCAGAAAAAAACTAAAATCACCCTAAACAAATTAATGGACAGGAATTGTCTATTTGACAGTGGTTCAACATTCACAGATTTCCATTACAAGGAAGACTGACCCCCCAAAAAATGTTTTTTAAGCAAGCACATTGATATTCTGTAAATAGTACTAAGCAATGTACTGAAGTAAAAGTACAGACTATTAAATGTATACGTAATGTAAACATGCAGTTGATGTGTATGCATTTTCACCATTTAGGAGTATTTCACGGAGCAGTTGCAAGTGGAGGGTGTGACCCACTTGCCGAGGACGGTGACCAGCGAGGTCCAAGGCACCGAGCGATACGACGTGTACACCAAGGGAGGGGTCCTGTTTGTCACCAGCAGAATCCTGGTGGTGGACTTCCTCACCGATCGCATACCTGCCCATCTTATTTCAGGTAACTGTGCACACAAGCTACTTAATAGGATTTCGATGTACCTGCGGAGTGGAACGCGCATACCTTTTTCTCTTTCCGATACGTCCTGTCAGGCATCCTGGTGTACCGCGCTCACAAAATCATCGAATCGTGTCAGGAAGCGTTCATCCTGCGACTGTTTCGGCAGAAGAACAAGACGGGCTTCATCAAGGCCTTCACCGACAAAGCCACAGCCTTTTCCTCAGGGTTCTGCCAGGTGGAGCGTGTGATGAGGAACCTCTTTGTCAAGAAACTCTACATTTGGCCCAGGTATGCAGTGTAGCTGATCACGACACAGCAGTCACCCCAAAAATTGGGAAACGCAAGCAAATTCCAAACAAATGGAAATTTGAACAGCCTCTTGTAACAGCTCTACTAAAATCTGTGTTCTGTTCTGTTCTGATGTTGAACAGGTTCCAAGCGTCAGTAAACACGGCCTTAGAAAGGCACAAGCCGGATGTGGTGGAGCTCCACGTGTCCCTGACGCCTTTCATGAGGGCCATCCAGAGCTCCATCCTGGACATCATGGGCGCCTGTCTGAAGGAACTGAAACGTTACAATCCCGCCTTGGAAGCGGAGGATCTCTCCTTGGAGAACACGCTTAGCAATGCCTTCGATAAGGTTGCTATGTTTTGTAAATCTACCGTTCACACATTGTCGGATCCCAAAGTGCATTTTATTAGTTCTAATTTGTCCCCCAGACCATCCGCCATTACCTGGACCCCTTGTGGCACCAGCTGGGATCAAAGACAAAGGCGCTGGTCCAGGACCTGAAGGTGCTGAGGGTTCTGCTGCTGTACCTGACCCAATACGACTGTGTCACGTTCCTCAATCTGCTGGAGTCCCTCCGTTCCAGCCAAAAGAACTTTGGCTCCAACGCAGGTGACATGCTGGCCTCATCGTTTCAATTGTATTACCTGCAGCCAATGTGTTTCATTTACACTCAATGTTGAATCATAAGCTAATTATTGACAGGCCATAAATCAATTTCTTCTATTTGATAGCAATTATATTTAGGCAAAGTCAACCCCCCCAAAAATATATTTGCAATATGTTGTATGTGCCCCCACTGTCTAAACACGACATTCTGATAAATGTCATGTTTGAGTTGAGCAGCAAAGGCCACCTGTTTTTATCCTACTCAGGAGGCGGCCATGTTGTCACTTGCTGTTGACTTCAAATGACATCATAGTGGTGCAGGCTCTGGTAACGACCAATCACGCCGCAGCTTCAGAAAACAGGTGAGCCGTGATTGGTCGTTAGAGCAACTGCGATGTCATTTCGAGCAGGGCTGCTCGATTATGAAGAAAATATTCATCACAATTATTTTGGTAATAATTGAAATCACGATTAGGACGATTTATTTTTTGGTATAAACGTAAATATTTAAGACTAATACAATTCTTTGAAACACTATAATTATACAAGTTCCTTATGAATTAAACAAAATGTATTAAATGTGTTATTTTTAAATTTAAAAAGGTGCAAATGTATGAATTTAAACAACTCAAAATTAGTATTAATCTTCTCTTCTTTTTTTTTACGGCTATGCTGATTTTGTAATTGTGGAGTTTAATAATTGAAATTGGAATTTAATTTCGATTTATTGCACACCCCTAATTTCTATTCGACAGCAAAGTAGCAAAATGGCCGCCTGGATTTTGCTGCTTAACTCATTGTACAAACACAGGGTTGGGAGGGATACTTTTAAAATGTATTCCCTTAGTTACAAGTTACCTGCAAAAAATATATATATATATATATAGTTAGTAATGTAATCCAAATACCATAATTTTAAATTAATGTAACTTGATTATTTGTATGTATATATTATGTATAGTGTGTACGATGTTTAAATTGGGGAGAACAAGATTTATTTGGAAGGTGTAACTCACATTATGGTTGTTGTTCCGTTATTCCCCAAGCCTGTACAAATACTATATTATCATAATTAGACCAGTGAGGCTGCGTAGAATGTAAAGAAACTTTTTGGGTTGACTTCATAATGGTTGATTTCAGGGTGGCTCTTCCTGGACTCCAGCACATCCATGTTTGTGAACGCCCGGTCCAGAGTGTACCAAATCCCGGAAAACAAGAAGAGACTTAAAGTTGGAGCTGAAGCTGAGAAAAAACGGATACCTGCGGTTTCAGGTGACACTGAAGAAATCCCAGAAAACGCTAACAAATGAACAGTTTTGAATTGCTACGATGTGTTTCAGAGGTGAAGCGAGTATTGGTGCTGGAGAAGAGCCCAAAGTGGGAAGCTCTGACTGAGGTCCTGCAGGAGATTGAGAAGGAGAACAAGAACTCCCAGAATGAACCAGGTTCGAACTGCCATCCTTTGGAAGCTTCATGAACAATTAGGGTCCGACCGATATGCTTTTTTTTTTTGCAACTGATGCCGATACCAATTTTTGTCAGAAAAAAAACACAGATTACCGATGAATCTGCCGATTATTTAAAAATATATATAATACGTAAAATTACCCCCCTCCCCAATTCCTTTTCAATTCAAGTCCATCGTATGACCAACACATTTCATGAAGTATCCAAAGTTATTGTATGGATTCATGTGTCAATAATAAAACCATTCTTACTTGTTTACAACTGCTGGGGTTGTATTTCTATATTGTGCCATGTCTTGTGGAAATGTGTGACCAAAAAAACAAATCCTTGGATGCAGAAAAAAAGTCTTTGAATCCTTGAAATATCAACTGTAAATATAACTTGAAACGACAATAACAAAATAAAACGATAAGAAATAGAATAAACTAAAATAATAGCAACTGACAAAACATTAAGAACAAATACTGACTGTTCCTGTGCATTTTGGCCTCTTGGGGGCAGTGTGGTGTCGGGCATCCATGGCGTACACACTTAAAGTGAGTACAATTCTATTAGAATAAGTTGTTTTTGTTACAGATTAGGAATCATTTGTGCCATTGCATGGTGTTTTCTCACTTGTGGGTATGTGTTCCCACAGCATTTGGAAAGGAAAGGAAAAAGTCGATGCTAACTTCCTGTTAGCATTTGAATGGGATCCTCCCTTCACTAGTTTTAGCATTAGCGCTAGCGATGTTTTAAAAACCAAGCATGTTTTGTATTTAAATATACAGTGGCTGTGATTCTTTACGTTGTGTTTAGTTTTACAGTTAACTCCAACTCGGATGTCATTAAACAACTGAAAGGACGCTTAGGGACAAGAGAATAACCAGAATAACATTTGCTACTTGCTAGTTGCTAATGCTTATGCTACGCAAGCAAAATGGTGCATTCAGGGTCCTTTCACAGCGTCGGGAACGTCGGTTTTCTTAGATAACGTTTTATGGGGAGAAAATTGGTTGATTGTTTTGGCCGATATTTGAAGGCCTATAATCGGCGGTCAATTAATCGGTCGGGCCCTAATCTCAATCTCAGGGGGCAGGACAAGTGATCAGTTCTGAAGTTGGGACTTTTTGTTTTGTTTTGTTTTGAACCTTTAGGTCGCGTCCTGATCTGCGCCAGCGATGACAGGACTTGCGCTCAACTGCAGCAGTACATCAGGCACGGTGCAGAGCGGCTCCTGGACAGACTGTACAACCGCACCGTCGCCAAACAAGACCCGTCGGGCGCCCCTGCTTTTCCATTGGTCAAACATCAAAAAGACAAGGGCCTTGTCAAAGGCGGCCCCAAGGGAAAAGGCCGAGGGAGCTGGAAAAGGAAAGAGCAGAAAAAAGCCACGTCAAAGTCTAAAAGCAGACCCTCGCTGACCTTGACGCAGATGGTTGCCGGCGAGCAACCCGTCGAAACGGCGGCGATGGGCAGCAGCGAGGACGAGGATGACTTCGGCCATGAAGACGAAATGGCGGCGGAAGACGCCCCGAAGCTGGATTTGTCATCTGACGCTTACTACGCAGTTGTGAAGGAGCCCCTGATGGTCATTCACCCCCTGAGGGGCTGCACGGACCCCCACGGCCTGACGCGGGTGCTACATGAAGTGGAGCCCACGTTCGTGGTGCTTTACGACGCCGAGCTCAGCTTCGTGCGCCAGCTGGAGCTCTACAAAGCCTGTCGAGCTGGCAAGCCACTCAGGTGTGTGAGCAGCTTATTACCTCCGCCAAGGAAGACGTCTTCCTTTGGTAACGTGCAACTTGTTTACAATTATTATCGTATCCCAGTCCTGCTACTTGCGTCTCCTCTAACCTCGTGATCCACAAGTGAGTGACGGCGAACTAATGTTACATGCCGTATATCTGGTCGCGAGTCGCAACATGTTTTTTTTTTTTGGGGGGGGGGGGGGGGGGTTATTTTGTTTTACGCTTTCTCGAAATCTCCTTGGTGGCCAGTTTACTTGGGCGGCCCGCCCAAGTATTAACATGGTGTGGGAAACACTGATATTCTAATGATCGACTAACGGTGATCGGATTTTTCAAAGTCACTGATTGGAAGAAAAATCCTGATCGTGTAAAGCCTACATAATGTGATAAATCATTATTTCATATTTAGCGCCTTTATACTGTATTTTAGAATATTTGTGGGGTTTTTTTGTATGTTATTATTATTATTTTCAGTTTAATCAAATATATTTTCTGGGCTTTATATCTTGTTTAAGCCATTCATTATGGCAGGCTTTAACCTGGCATGCAAAAAATGTGCGATTGTTCATCTTAAGTGGATCAAACTGAAAATATGAAATATTAATCGTAAATAATAAATATATATTAAATATGAACTGTGCAGACTGCACATTTGTTTATTGTAACTCATTTGAAATGTTCACTATGTGTCAAAGCTCATCGATTCATATTAAGATTCTAGATGACCGATTTGCCTCAAAATTAATTTCTCATGAGAATTTCCCTCTACAGGGTGTACTTCCTCATCTATGGCGGCTCAACGGAGGAACAGAAATACTTGACCGGGATGTCGAAGGAGAAGAAAGCTTTTGAGCATCTCATCAGGTCAGCGTCTTCACTTTTGTTTAGCATCGTTCACATTTAGTTCATTTGTCATTGCGCAATTTGGTGTAAAATAGCAAATTGCTTCAATCATGACTGTGCAGGGAAAAGGCGACTATGGTCATCCCAGAGGAGAGGGAGGGCCGAGAAGATACCAATTTGGACCTTGCTAGGAATTTAGGGCCTGCCAATGCCACCACCAACACTCGCAAAGCTGGCAAGTTTATTTATTTTTATTTGATTTAAGTTTGCAACAACCTAGAAATGCAAAATCAGTATTTTAAAATGTATGAAGCTTACTGATGGCATTTAACTCATTCACTTCCAGCCATTTTCACTGAAGCAACCCCCTTCGCTCGCGGTTTTATCTGTTTTTGACTGGTTTTGCAAGAATATTTGGTTCTATTGCTATAAAAACATGGAACCTACCAAATGAAAGATTACACACTCTTCTTTCCTCAGGAAAAAAAAAATGTTTTTTTTTTCAGCAATTAGCGTTAGAATAATAGCTAAGTTTCATCATTATTCACAAATCTGTTGAAAACACTGTCAAAAAGAGCTTGTTGCAACATGGCCCTGCAGGTTGATCTCTTATACCCTGCTGCCACCTGCTGGCCGTTTTTGTAATAACTACCATTGCTTCATCAAAGCCTTCTGTATGCTGTAGCATATAAAATAACACAAGAAAAACGTATAAATACATTTTTGGGAGTGAAGGACAAAGTATAAAAAAACCAAAACATTTTGGGGTTTTGTGCGAGTTAACAAATCCGATTTGAGTCTGTCATGATGGCGATCCGTTTCCGTTTAAACAGGAGGCCAAGAGCAGCCCCAAGAGCCCTCGCGGGTCATCGTAGACATGCGCGAGTTCCGCAGCGAGCTTCCCTCTCTGCTCCACCGCCGCGGCCTCGACATCGAGCCCGTCACTTTGGAAGTGGGCGACTACATCCTCACGCCGGATATTTGTGTGGAGCGCAAGAGCGTCAGCGATCTGATCGGCTCGCTGCAGAGCGGTCGCCTCTACACCCAGTGCCTCTCCATGAACCGCTATTACAGGAAGCCCGTGTTGCTCATCGAATTTGACCCGGCGAAACCGTTTTCCCTCATGGCCCGCTCCGACTTCCGCCACGAGATATCATCCAACGACGTTTCCTCAAAACTCACCTTGCTCACGTTGCATTTCCCACGTCTCCGCATCCTCTGGTGTCCCTCGCCGCACGCCACGGGCGAGCTCTTTCTCGAGCTGAAGAAAGGTCGCAAAGAACCGGACGCCGCCGCCGCTCAAGCCGTCACGGCCGAATCGGACGCGGTGGCAGAATCGACAGAGCTCTACAACGCCGGGCCGTATGACTTCTTGCTCAAGATGCCGGGCGTCAACACGAAAAATGTCCGAGCTCTCGTAAGAAATGCTGACAGCGTGGCCGATTTAGCCAAACTGAGCCAAGACAAGCTGGCGGCAATACTTGAGAATGCCAATAGCGCCAGGTTGCTCTATGAGTTCTTGCATAATGTTGCAAATGTTCAAACTGCAGCGCAGAAGAGCAAATAAACGCTTAGTATGGATTTTTAATACATTTTTCATAAATCAGTGTAAAGTATTTTTTGTGAGTATACAGAATAAACGGAAGTATTTAACTGTTGAATTTTTAAACCTTTTTAAAACATATAACAAATGTTTTTACATTAGTTGTGTTGCATCTTTTATCGTGACATCAGTCTTACAGCCAGTGCAAAATATTATTTTGCCGTAATGTTTGGTAAAAAATGCCATCCATTTCCTTTCTTTATGGCTTATACTGGCCTATCCCAGCTGATATTATCCAATGTTTTACTGCTACATATTTATTATGGTGTTTGTATTTCTTCCTCCATATTCAAATAGATTGTAATGACTACACGTTTGTCTTATGTCACATATTTCGCAATTCCACATTATTTTTTGCAAAATTATACAAATGGAAAATTCCGATATTTACGCAATGCAACACACCTCACAAAGTGAGAACAAATGGGAGTACTGTATTGCCTGTGACTACTAGCTTACAAACCAGGCATATGTTTATAGTAGTCAATAGTCAATCAACATTTCATCACATTTTGAAATCAAAACAATCCTCACAAATCACATTTAAACCATCCAAAGTCCAATACTTTTCAATGAGCGGAGAGCTTCCTTTCACCTAGTAAGCCATTTTGACTGACAAACTCGGAATTGTCCATACAAAGAAAATATTGTGAGAGTGTGATCTAACACCGTGGTTGTATAGTAAACAACTCGGTCTATAATTATTTAATGCGGGCCTGTCATTTAATCGCAGAGTAAATGCAAATGAGCTCGTTCAGTTTGCACTTTGTGTACACGTGAGTCACTATTACGTAACACGACAACACTGCCGTTATCACCTCGAGACGAGACTAATCTTCACGCGTGTCCAGTGTCGGTGTTACGACACTGATTTGACACCAACTTAACGTGTCCGGTTCCGAATGTTGACCCACAAAAGAAGAGTTGGCGCCCCCCGATTACTGGCAACCTCATGCTTTCTTGCGACCACGCCCCCTCCACCCCCTTCCCTTCCCTTCCCTTCCCTTGCTGTCCCGTCCGGCTGCGTCATGACGTCACTCTGCATCAGCACCCAACGGACTCTGAACAGTCGCAGCCATTTTACTCCGCCAAATAAACTTCAATCTCATTGCCGGATGAGAGCAAAACATCACAGAGGACTACCTTGTTGTCACCAACGAATATATCACCATGAACGTCAAGTCGGACGCTTTGGGCTTTCCGGTGTTGCCCAGTTGGTAAGTTCCGCTCACCATGGCGGCGTCTTGTTTTTAGCATGTTAGCTCGTTGGAACGCGCTAACTAGCCCAACATGTAAAGCGAGCGAGATATGCTCTTGGAGACAGCGGTAATAACTGTCGAGACATGAAAGAAAAGGTGCACCGCGAGCATTCAGTAGTTATATTTATTTGAGTGTTCGAAACGAGTAAATAATGGTGGAGTGTTTAGTGTTTGATTAGTGTGGAGAACTCACTCACCTGTCAGATTGTTAGTGGCTGCCTGCGCCCCACACCCACCGGCCTTCTCCTTGACTCAAAAAGCAATGTCAGTCACAATTTCACATGAATATCACGTAGTTGTAGCCCTCAGTCTAATCATGTGTTTGTTTTTGGCTTTTTTTTTGGTGCGTTTTTTTCTTAAACGAATTTATTAAACGTGTGTTTAGCGCAGTGCTTCCCAATTAAGCAAAATGGCCACAAAAAGTGCACGCACGTTTTTGTACCTGCTGCCACCTTTCTGCCTGCTAGTGCCACCGCGTGTCGTTTTCATAGATGGATGTTGACAGCCTCATTTATTTATATCATTCCTGTACAAAAGCACAAGTTATATCATTAGGTACACTTACACGACCAAAGTCTGTACACAGAAATATGCTCTTCCACATTTTACTTTATATTCGTCATGATTGGTGTTAGTTAAGTCTTTCTAAAACACCTGGGCTACTAGAAACAACCATCAGTCATATGTTGCAATACTTTTGTTCACTTGTAGGTGGCTTAACACATTGAGATATAAATACCATGAAATCAAATTTTTAATTATTTTATGTCATGTTCATGTTTTGATCTGAAACTCAAATGCCATTAGTGTACAACAAAAACAAAGGAATTGACGTTCCAATACTTTTGGAAGGGACTGAATGCTCCATCTTGTGATAGTTTGGTTTTTTTTAAGGTAATATTAAAGCTTGTTCTACATCATACATGCGCCACCAACGCCCAGATGAGTACAAAGAGCCCTGACTGTTTTACTCTGACTGCACCTATAAGCTTTTATCTTCCCTTGGACCCCACACACTCCACAGTTTCTTTGGTGAGGGGAGGGGTGGAGTGGTGGAGGGTGACGTCATGCGCGCCCCCGCGGATTAGCCGACATGTGGCGTACGAACCTGCACGTATGAGCTGCTAACGTTCCACAGTTGGAATGCTGTAGTTACGCTTTGGGTCAAGGGTGGCTGTCGCAAGTAAAACAAAGTGACGAACTGCACAAAGATCCTTTAACTCGCCGATCAGTCCTGAAAATCCTCATTGTGTTGTGTGTGGAGTTGGCACTCCATCTGGTTTTGGGGGAGGAGACTCGTGATTGAGTCACTGATGTTGTAATGGTTCGCTTGGTTGACTTGGCTCCCACTAATTGATGGTATGAATGTGAATTGGAAAGGTTGTCATTTGTCACTCAATAAGTTCTCTGTGGTTGATTGGTGACCATACACGTCCATTGTGAAGTCCACTTTTTGCTGGAAGTCAGCTCGGATAGTTTGAATAGGATACGTTGTTTTGTTTTTACTCACCACGCGTCTCACCGAAATCCTGACAAGATGTTAAAAAATGAGTACGCGTGACCCATCGAGATTTGTGCTTTGTGCCTAATAAAGTGGCAAGTGACTTATGTGACAAAACAAGGCCGGACCGTGAGTCGTTCGTGCCGGCGGGATGTGGCAGCCACATGTTGAAAAGTGTGCATGAACTTCTTAAACATCATGCGTATGTATGGCTGGATGGCAAAGTCATCATCCCTGCCTGAGTCTGAGGGGGTCCGAGTCCCCCGAGCATCATTGACAATTTGACATTGCCGCTGCTTGGACAGCAATTTGGACTCTTCCTGCTTGATACTGTCCGAGCTAAGTCCGGTGTGTGTGACGTGGTTCCCAAAACGCTTTGTGAAATCGGGTCGTGTTTTTGGGCCCTTTGTCCCGTTTCTTAGCTACCATTTTGAGTACACGAAAGGCAGCCAGGAAGGAAGCGGTGGTGCGCGTGCGACTAAGTCTGCGAGCGGGCCTCGGCTCCATGAGTCCAACTTCCAAGTGATGACATCACCGCTCGTCTTATCTCGGGATAAAAGCAGACGTTTTTCTTGGACCAGATCTCGTCTATTTAGGGCTCCCACACTGCAAACTCTTAACGGAATCTTGGCACAGAAGGATTAGCACGCTTGTGTGCAACGTGTGTGTGTGTGTGTGTGTGTGTGTGTGTGTGTGCGCTTATAAATATACTATAGAATACGTATGTTTACAATAGGATCTGTTATCGTGGTTTGTTTATAAAACATGTTCAACACGCAGCATTTAGCAGGACTTCTTCCTACCTCCTTTTCAGGCACAATGTTTCGGGACGGGCTAACACTGATATTATTAATGTTTTATTTTCTTTGATGTTTAAAATAAACTTTCAATCAATTACTATCGGCAATTAAATTTTACTTATTAACTCATTC
Organism: Leptonotus elevatus; assembly: GCF_054856555.1. Taxonomy (NCBI): domain Eukaryota; kingdom Metazoa; phylum Chordata; class Actinopteri; order Syngnathiformes; family Syngnathidae; genus Leptonotus; species Leptonotus elevatus. The sequence continues at coordinate 9,684,225 of NC_141258.1, read as the reverse complement.
ACTGCCATAAATTCATTTAAAAAAAAGATGATTAAAAATTAAGCGCGAAAGGCAATTACATTTTTTAATTGTAATTAATTGCATTACTTCACAAGGTAACTCACGATTAATCGCAAATTTTATATCTGTTCTAAATGTACAATGAAAAAAAATACTAGCTTTTCATACTCTTGTTAACAACAGAGGGGGGGAAATGTTAAACTAATAGAAATAGTTCAAATTAATTTTTGACGTTTTTAGCCGTCAATGGCAGTGAATGAATAAAAATAAAATAAAAAAAATTATAAAAAATCTGGGGCGTAAGGTGATTACATTTTTTATTCATAATTAATCGCATGACTTCACTAGTTAACTCACGATTAATCACAAATTTCATATGTTCTAAATGTGCAATTAAAAAAATCTAGCTTTTCATACTCTTGTTAACAAAAGAGGGGGGGAAAGTAAAACTAATAGAAATAGTTCAAATTAATTTTTGACGTTTTTAGCAGTCAATGGCAGTGAAGGAATTAACAAAATGTAATTTGCTGTTTGTTTATTTCTAGCAAACTTTCCGTCTTTTCTTATGGGAACCACGTAACTAAGATTCCTGTTAACTACTTCTGTTCCTTTTTGTATCTGTGTGTCACACGTATTTTAGTACTTTATCAGGAGAAGTTGACAAAGTCATGGTTATTTGTTTAGCCCACCCTTTTGACCTCTTCATGTTGTTGCAGCAAGACTGTGGGACACTGAACTTTCTATTCCCTGCATGATGGTAAAGCAACTCATTTGTTTGCTTTTTTTTTTTTTTTTTTTCAAAATAGACTAAAGAATTTGGAGTGTTTTGTTGGTCGATGTTCAAAACATTGCTACATACGAGATGGTGGTGTTTTCATTTAGGGTGGAAAATCACTCGTATTGTGTGCAACTGTTCATGAGGTGCTCGTTTCCTGGCCAGACTCTCTCAAGCCATGTTTACATTTGGGATGCCAATATCAATTGTTGAATTAATTATTTATGAATCAAAAGAACAACGTGAGTTGTGCTACATCCACACTATGTCACAACCCCTCTGGGCAGTTTTGTCACTTTCGGCCGCGCCGCTCGAAAAACATTTAACTCTGCTTGTGCAGTTACAATGTTTACTCTTCACTCGCACGTGTCGGCCATGACAGCTATGTGTCCCTTCCACTTGAATGCATTCTCTCACGTACTTGTTTTTCAGAGCCATTTTTCCATTTCTAACACCAAAACCATTTCGGTTTTTTAACGATCTCGGGCCGAATGACATTTTATAGTTACAGTTCCGCACGAAGCTGCGGTCCCGGCGGGGAACAACTACCACAACAAATAAACATCTGTTTATAAAAGGCCTTAAACGACTTTCATTTGTGAATCCAACCCAAATGTTTTGTAACCTAGGCACATTTACTGGAAAGCACTTGAGTCGCGAGTGTGTGTACAGATGATCGATTTAGTATTCTGAGAGTCTCCCCCTTCGGACTGCAGCGTGGCTTTCGGTTCGGTTCCATTTAGCCACTGCCTTTGTCCCGAGCAATCTGCCAGCTTCTCTTTTTCATTGCCTGCGTCCTTGAACTTCACCTAGCTTCATTCAGGCTTCTTGAAGTGGTACTCATCCGCCGTTGTATTGTTGCGGTTTCAACAGAGGTGATCATGAATCCGTTTGTCAAAATCGTACATTTCATGTCTGGTATCTGTCATAACAAGCGGCTGATTTTGTCCCCTCTCAGGTATGACTCGGCGGCCTAACATTGCTGTCGAGGGAAAGAAGCCAAAGACTTCTCAAGTCTCCTTCCCTTGCTGTCCTCTTCTACTTAAGGTGGGCACTTACAATCACAACAGCAATCATATGCTTATGACAAATGAAAGATCATCATTAAAACTCATTCACGGCTATAGACGTCAAAAATTCATTCACATTTTTTTTCCGCTTTTGTTAACTAGAGTATGAAAACCTAAGAGAGAAAAAATATTGTACATTTAGAACAGATATCAAATTTGTGATTAAGCGAGAGTTAACTAGTGAAATCATGCGATATCAATTACGATAAAAACATTTTTATAATCTTTTATTTCATTTTATTTATTTATTTTAGAAGAAAAAAGATTATTAAAAAATTAGGGGCATTAGGCGATTACCATTTTTAATTGTAGTCAATCGCATGACTTCACTAGTTAATTTCTATTTTTTTAAAGAAAATATTTAAAAAAGAAAACATTTTTTTTAAATTAGGGGCGTCAGGCAATTAAATTTTTTAATTGTAATTAATTGCACGACTTCACTAGTTAACTCACGATTAATCACAAATTGTATATGTGTTCTAAATGTACAATAAAAAAATCTAGGTTTTCATTCTCTTGGTAACAAAAGTGGAAACAAATTTAAACTAATAGAAATAATTGAATGAATTTATGGCAGTGAATGAGTTAAGATGGGGGGGTAGTGCAAATTATTGATTTGTATTCATATTCTTTTGTTGCCAACTCACCTACCAGAGAGCTTTAATCGTAAAATCTTGTGATGTTGTCTACCCAGAAGAAACATGAGCTTCCAATTAAGGTTGATAACTTGAGACTTTATTTGACGTTGAGCAAAGTCTGTCAAGCTGACACCACAAGCAAATAAACATGACTTTTAGAAATACGTTTATTACTTGTTGGCTGTAAATAGGACAACAACCTTTTGCTGGTCCCCTTGAGGGGAAATAGAATGTTATATTGAGCATGCTACTCTAATAGCCACACATGCACATGATGTCAGCAAGGGGGGGGGGGGCACAAAAAAAAAAAGCAAACCAAGTCATTAGGGGGGATAGACGGAACACAAGTAATGCATGGGAACGGAGCTGGAACCTCCCGAGTCAACTGCCCAGCCAAGTCATTACGCAGCGAGCTTCTGCTGCCAAAATCTGCAAAATGTTCGAACCTCTCACTGTTGTCGTGTTATCTTTCATTGCTTTCACAATAGATATGTTGCTTTAATGTGAATGAGTGCTCGTATCCTGGAGCCAATTCAGAGTCCAAGTCACCGGATTTTGATCCGATACCTTGGCAATGTATATAAAGGAGAAAAAAGTGCATCCAACTTGTCTAAGCGAATTAGACAGAGGTTAGGGTTCCAAACATGTTGCATTTTCATCAGATCAAGAAGTCAACCGATCTAGTATTTTTCGGAACATGCTCTGTAAACTACGGCATTAAGAAAAAGATTAAACTATTGCCGAAATATTTAGACAGACCATCCTACCTGACCCAAGCAACCATGTCACATTCAAAGCTTACATGACCTTTTTCATTGTAGGAAACCAATGGTATTAACTTTTTAGAGCGGTATGGCGTGGACTGTGGAGTGGTTTGGAGGTATTCCTTAGCAGCAACCTTCAGTTTCAAGAAAGAACACACGTATTCGGTTTCTTTCCTGTACTGTATTCTCGTTGTACTTTTGGACGGAGCTAAAGGGAGAAATGACAGCTTCCATGCCACCGTAGCCAACAGTAACATCAGTAAGAGGTCGTGGAGGTCCTGGAACGGAGAGATGTTGGTAATGGCGCTGCTGGATAGTGATAAATGGCATTCATGTTTGAACCTAGCAGGCTCTCATCTACTTAAATGGTTTGTTTTGCTCCCTGAAATGTTTCCGTCCCCCTCCCCCATTTGAAACCACCGCTATTATGTCATATTCCAGATTGTGAAGCATGTCTGAATGTAGACATTCATGCGCAAACGGACGTTGTTTCCCATGGGCAATTGGGTATTCAGTATAATGGCCTTCTAGGCTCTCTAGAATGAATAATTTGGATTGAGCTCTTCCAGATGGCTGAAATGAGATGCCACCCTTAGAATTTTGCCAGTTGGGTGAAGTAGTCATACCAACAGGATGATGATGATGATGATGATGATGATTCTGATTCTCAAGTTGCAAAATGCCTTAGCTCTTGCAAGTATTTCTTAGCAAGACCGTTTATTCTTTCTTCTTCTGCTTGGTTTCTACCAGATATCACTCAATCTACAGGACGGTGATCTTTGCATACTTGCCGCTCGCCTTGGGACAGCTCGAAGTTCTCTGCTGAAGCAGTATGGAGCCCCAGGCTTCCCAGGGGCTCCTCGGGCCAGAAGGGATGCTGCGTCTGCTGGTGTCCAGTCCCCAGAGTGAAGCCGTGACGCATGAGATGGAGGAGTTGTCACTGCAGCCCACCCAGAACCTGCCGCCACTCAATGAACGCAAAAACGGTGAGCCTACGAACTGACTTACTTCTGTGTGCATGGACGGAATCATTACGTGGGCCAATATGTTGAAAGAGTGCTGACAAAAGTTTGAGTCGTAGTCCACAATTTACTTGTGACATGAGTCTTTTTCTTTCACTCTGTCCAAAGATATTTGCCGCCATTCTTGGAATAAATACATGCTAGCGTTTTGTAAAGTTTGTTGCCTGCTTCATTAATTACACAGTTGGTAATCGCTCGCTTGCCACCACGTCTCAATCAATAATCTCAGTCATCATCATCCGAGTGTGTCTGCGAGAGAGCCCAGTCAAATGTCTTAACGGTGGAAACGTTTCTGTGGAACGTCAACTGTAGTAATGCCCACTCATCATCTGGGCTTTTGTCATTTCCCCTCAAGTGAGAACACACACACATACACGCACACACTTCATACTTTCCAGCCTATGATCCGTCTCTAGCACTTAGACAACCGCAAGAGGCCCTTTACAAATATTGGCTTCAACGTTAAGATGTAAATCAGCCAGCCGACGTCCCTGTGTCGGTATAGTAGTAAACAGTCGCTGGGAGTTTGTTTTGGCAAAGAATGAGGCTGTGTTATATTAGTCCAGTGGTTCTTACCCTTGTTTGAGGTGCTGATCCACCAGTTTTGTACGCACGTTTACCGAACCCTTTTTTTGTTGAAAAATAAAATCAGATTTTTGAAGTTATTATTTTATTTTATTTGTGTTGTCAGACAAACTTTTTAATAACAAAAAAAAAAAAAAAAAAAAAACAGACACACACTTAAGCGTCAATGTGACGCAAGTGTTGGCTAACTGTGGCGGTAGGACACAAACGGCTCGATTCCAACGGGGCCAGTTCTCGCTGCGGCACACCCTGTAAAGCCGCTCACTACCGCTCTGTTGTATTCTGCTAAAAATACACGCCCCATCTATTTTTGAAAGAGGACTCATTACTGCACAGAGCAAAGCAGATCAAGTCGGGCAGGAAGTCTTCCATTTCACTCTGAAAATTGGGCACAAAAATCAGTCACGTAATCGTTTATGCCATCATTACAAGTGCCAAATGTAATCATTTCTCTCGATTAGGGATCACCAACCTTTTTGAAGCTGAAAGCTCGTTCTTGCCTACTGATGGGTGTGAAAAGATACCAATTTGATATACCTTTCTTGAATAACAATTTTGCTCAAGGGTGGAGCTCCTCATCCACACAAATGAAAGCGTGTGGACAGACACAGTAAGAGAGACAATGTGGCTTTAATGGTGACTCAGTTCCAATTAACAAGCATCGATAAATCACTCAGTCCTCCTGATATTGTCTATTACAGTCCTATTATCTTCCTTCATTACTAATGTCGCCGTGTAGGAGGAGCACACTGTTGTAACTGCCACCAATATTGCCACCAACGGACTCAATCAATCCCCTTAGCTGTCCAACAACATGGCTGATGTAAAATACACGAACGAAGACTAATGCTTGCATACAATCGTCAGCGAAACCAGAGTTTCTTTGTCCCGTTTTTAAATCCATCTGTGCCGTGTGTAGCTTCGTCCTCGCTAATGCTATGCTAGTGGCTTCGTGCTCGCTAATGCTGAGCTCGCTAATGTTATGCTGGGTAGCATTGTCCTGGCGAATGCTACGCTAGTAGCTTCATCCTTGCTAATGCTAAGCTAGTTCGTCTAAGCTAAGAAGGCGCGAGAGGCGGCCAGCGTTCACGTTTGCAAAGTGCCTTCCGTTTGTTACATAAGAGGCCGACAACGAGACGTTAAAGCAGCCAATTATTCCACTGCTAAGACGGTGTCAAATGTACACACACAACCTACTTCCGGGTTATGCAACGTGTGCCGCTACTTAAATTTAGTCAGTTATTCGTGCACAGTCCTAGTGAATAACAATATGCAACACTTTATTTCTATTCACTATATGGCTTCCATTCTCAAATGATCACTTACGTAACGTTGCTAGAAAATCACAGCGCGCAAATAGTTGCCCTTTATTTGCGATCTTGTGTCTCTGTGCCCTTGATGGTACAGACAAAGGGACAAAGAAACATCTTAGATGAAAGAACAGGGTGCACATTTAAGCTTGAACATTGGTTCAAGTGAGTCACTCGGCATGTGGTGTGACAAGGCAGGCGTGCGTTGTGACCGATCGCAGCTCTTGGATGTGCGCTGCATCCTGTTACCAAAAAGCGACTGAAGAACAGACATTCAACTACATGCGAGGGCATAACAATATGTCAATTGTAATCCTACACTTGGCTTAATCTATCGATTGACACTTGACTGCCCGCCCCCCGTCTTAAATCCTCAACACCAATGACCGTCAAGCACCAATGGAATGAACTTGAATGGCTCTTGTAAGCACTTTTGATTTCAAATCATTTGCATCCATGTTGTTTGACTTCTAATGCTACAAATACTTTTGTGGGTCCTAATCTTGTCATTTTATCTTCCCAGTGCTGCAGTTGAGACTTCAGCAAAGACGAACTCGGGAGCAGTTGGTGGATCAGGGCATCATGCCACGTGAGTAACGCCACTTGCCAGTTGCGCATCACGCTATGGCGTGTGTGTTTGTGTGGGAGCTTACCTACTACTGACAACTGATGATTTGCATTTTAGCCTAATCTTTTAGTGGGGGTTCATTTTATAGGCAGAAAGTTGCACTAAAATGTCTTCTTTTTAGCGCTGAAGAGCCCGGCTGCATTCCATGGGCAAATTCGCAGCTTGGAAAGAGCCAGGGTAAGCTACACAGTATGAAAATATTTTTGGACAAAAATAAATTGTGTGAAGTCTTTCAAAATCATGTTGTTGTCTCTTTTGTAACTCTCCTTAGACTGAGAATTTTCTTAAGCATAAGATCCGTAGTCGTCCAGAGAGAGCAGAACTGGTCAGGATGCACATCTTGCAAGGCGAGTATGGTTTACATTTTAGATCCAAGTTCGGTGGTTTCTGCCCCCCTCCCCTGTTTTGCGATAACATTGTTCCCCTGATCTCCACAACTAGACACTTGATGGTAAATCCGTTTCCCCAACCCCTACCTTTCTGTATGTATACTTAACGTGTGATGTTTTTCTTCAGAGACTGGAGCCGAGCCGTCACTGCAGGCCACCCAGATGAGGCTGAAAAGGGCCCGGCTGGCTGACGACCTGAACGAGAAAATAGCCCAGAGACCCGGTCCCATGGAGCTGGTTGAGAAGAACATCTTGCCTGTGGATTCCAACCTGAAAGAGGCCATAATCGGTGAGAGAGAGGAAATGGTGGCAAATAAATGGAACTACGCTGCCCAGTGACACTTCTTCGTGGCGCCTTGGCAACAGGGCAGGTGAACTATCCGAAGGTCGTGGATGAGGACAGCAGTGATGCCTTGTCCCCGGAGCAGCCTGCCAGCCAAGAGTCTCAGAGCTCTCTGCCCTCACCCGGGGACAGCAAATGCCCAGAAACTCCCTCGCCAGCATTACCTCCTTCAGGGCCCGTGTTGAAGGTCAGATCGAGAAAGATGACAAATGTCGCCGTTTGTCCACAAAAAGTTGAAAATGAGTCTGTGTTTGTATCGAATTCATCAGTTCCCCCCAGCTGCTACGCTGACCACTACAGACTCGGTGAGGGCGATCACTACTCATGAGCCGCCGACGAGCCGCCCAGCCGTTTCTCACGCTCAACCAGTCACTACAAGCGCTCCCTCCAAGCCAGGCCCGACATTGGTGAAAGTACGTTGAAATCCGTTTTCTTCACCACACTTTTTGACATTGTGGTATCTCCCTCCGACAGCAAAGCCAGCACAAACTGCCTTCCGAGAGGATGCGCAGTAAGAAAAGCAAAGACGCCAAGTCGAGGGTGAAAAAGCTCAAGTACCACCAGTATGTTCCGCCAGACCAGAAGCAGGAGCTCAGTGAGGCCCAGATGGACTCCTCCTATGCCCGACTTCTGCAGCAACAGCAGCTGTTCCTCCAGCTGCAGATCCTCAGCCAGCAACAGCAACACTACAACTATCAAACCATATTACCAGCCCCACTCAAGTATGTTAACTTCATGTCACACAGGCCAGACCCCAAGCCTTCCAGTTTCTACGGTTGCACATAATTGTCCTTTGACAAGTCTTTTAAACATCAATTTTTGTAGCAGGGATATTTGCAACTGTAAAATCATGTCTGCTTTTAGCATTAACGTGTTTTTTTTTGTATTGCTCCCTTTTTCTCTTTCACCCCCATCTCAGTGTTACACGTCTTAATGTTTTCAATGATAACGATAACTGATATTTTTTCCATCTGTGTAGGCCAGTGGCAGAAGGCCAAAGCAGCAACGCCAGCAGCCTACCAGCCTCCATTATGGTTTCTTTACCCACTGCACCCCCGCTGCCTTTGGCCCGGCAGAACAACTCATTATCGAACCGCAGGCCCGGAGTCTTGCCCACCAACCTGGAGGAAATGAAGGTACTTGGATGGATTCTGAACGGTGTGAAGCAATTGTACGACTGCGACACCTCGAAAACATGCCCGGTAGTGTAGTTCCGATATAAATTTTTGTCCCCCGATACCGATTCCGAATTTTGCAGTATCAGCCGATGCCGATACCGTACTTTTTATTTTATTTTTCTCAACATGAAAAAAGCTGCCCTGCCATTGGCTCAGAGCATTCAAGGGCCAATAGGGTATTTTGGCTCGGCATGCAGTGAACACGTCACTCATCAGTGAATGTCGCGCACAAGCAAGACACAAGATGCTGCATTCAAAGTCCTATATTAGCATCGGAAATAATGGTATCGGCATGTTACTTGTTAGTACTTGCCGATATGAGTACTGTTTAAATGCAGTATCGGGGACTCTCCCGATACCGGTATCGGTATCAGAACAACACTAATGCAAGGACATTTGAAATCCTAACCCTGATAAAAATAAAATGTGTGGGTTACGTCAGGAAAGGCATCCGGGGTCAAAACTGTGCCAAACATACAATTGCCGCCCTACATTGAGCAGACATTGTCAACCTTCCACTAACTATCCACCTACATACAGTCTTGGCATGCTTGTTTAAGAAAATTGTACCATTAGTTTGGATTATTTTTATGGGTATCCATAGAAAGATGGGAAATAACCAATAAATGAGTTAAGAACATCTTTAGCTAAACATGATTTCTCTTCTAGGTAGCGGAGCTAAAACTGGAGCTAAAACTGCGTGGCCTCCCCGTGTCAGGAACTAAAACGGATCTGATTGAAAAGCTGAAGCCCTTCCAGGATCTTCCCGTCTCCTTAGCTCCCACCACTATTCCCGCCCCTGTTACCACCACGTTCACTGCCATCCCCATGGAGACGACCACTACCGGCCCTACCGTTGTCCATCCACTCCTGCAGGGAGCTTGTGAGAACATGAGCGCCACACCTACAGTCTCACCTGTTCCTAACGGTCCATTCAGCCTCCACCAGGATGCCAGCATGTCAGAAGTTCAGCATGAAATGCAGATGGCGTGCTTCGGCTCCGGCTCCGGCTCCTCACCTCTCCCGAACTTGCCCGCGCCGGAGAAGGACAGACGGCTCCATGAGAAGGAGCGGCAGATCGAAGAGTTGATGAGGAAGCTGGAGCAGGAGCAGAAGTTGGTGGAGGAGCTCAAGATGCAGCTGGAGGTCGAGAAGAGGAGTCAGAGCGGCTGTACTGCCGATTCTCCCTCCGCATTCTCCAAGCTTACCGCCGTTTCCTGTTCCATGAGCCCCGTTTCAACGGTCCACAACGCAAACACTGTAAAAGCAGAGAAAACGGTCTTGGCAAACTGCTCTCCAACTTCTCTTCCTAACTCAATCCTGACCTCTCAGACTCGCACGACCCCGCTGCAAACTGCCGTCAAGTTGGAGGATGTGACCGTTTCGTCCGGGAAACCAATCCAGATGCAGCCCCAAACTCCAATGATCACCCAAACCCAGGCTCACGTCAGCGCCAATCTTCTCTGCCATTCTCAGAGAAGTCCCAAATTCAAGACTCAGCCCCAAGCCGCCGCCCCCAGCCTGCAGCAGTTCTTCATCAGCCATCCCGGCGGGGTGTCCCAGGTGCTAGGTCAACCGCAGACCTTGTTGACCACATCTGGACAACCTCAGACGCTGCTGACTACAAGTGGCCAGACCGGAACGCAGATCTTGCTTCCTGTGTCACTACCCAACAACGCCACCGTCAACCTGCAGGTAAGGGGAGAGCGCAATGGCTTGAATACAACTTGGGTTCAATCGAACCCCAGGGTTCCAGAATCACTACACTAAGGTTTTCTCTTCATCTCAGCCCGTCCTTCAGGCCATTCCTCAGCTGCAGAGCACCAAAATGGAGACGCCGCCTAATCGGCATTTGGCCAACCACAACTTATTGTTGCAGGTTAGCCACACCCAACAACGAGATGCAAGACAAGTATTGCTGCGACATTTTTTATCATCTCGCGTTAGTTGCAATTCCATATGAAATGTTGTTCTTGACAATACTTCCAGACTTTGACAATGGGCAATAATACAACTGACATGGAGAAGAAGCATACTAGGCCTGAGGTAAATCCTCAGTGTTTCCTCGGGAGCTCCCCAGACAGAAGGACCTCTCCTCGGTGTTCACCCAACCACGTCGCCAACGGGCCACTCAATAAGGTATCGACAGTTGTCTTACTTTTGTTTGCTCTCTGGCAGCCCTTTTTATTATTTCAATCAGGGACGAGCAACTTAAATGCTGGAGGGGGCCACCATTTTACATCAGACTTACTCGGGGGGTCCAAAGAGGACCACGTACTTCCTAACCAGATGTATGACAAAGATGGCATTTTAAATATCGACCAAATGTGCATACATGAAAATTGTGCTCTTAATTGGTTTCATTTCATTAAAACATCCGCTGTTGTAACCCAACAAAGGTTTTGAAGCATACAACAAAATAACCAATATCTGTAATTTTTTTCCCCAGTGCTCTGTTAAATGGAAAAAAATAAATACCGTTCAAGGACAGCACAAAACTGTTGAACAGCAAACCAACATTAAGTGAAAAAAATTCATTCTGTGCTTTTTTCCCCCACAAAAATCAATTCACACAAAATGTTCATGTTAATTGCATTGTAACTATGTTTGTCCTACTTCTCTTTCCAAATCCACAAAAAAAGTATTAGTGGTGAATGGTGATAAAACTTAAAACTTCAGTTGATGCATATTCGCAGTTTGGCACCCACTAATTTGCATTCTCTTGATATTTTCTTTATTCATTTTTTTTCATTATTTTTTTTTTAATTATGGCTGTTTTTCCGCATCTATTTACGCTCAGTTTTAAAGTTAAAACTTAATTTGATGCATATTCAGTTTGGCACCCACTAATTGGCATATGCGCTGATATTTTTCTTCTTGTTGGAAAAAATTCGACCTTTTCAACACTGCTTTCACCGATCAACACAACATTTTGTCAACATGTTGACCATAACAGGACACTAGAAAAAGTCTCAATGACCTGTGCGCAACAATGAACAGGAAGTCGGCCATTTTGGGTCTATTAAGGTTTTCACACTTCTTGGATATTAACATCTATGGCTGACAATAAGTTAAGGCTTTTTATTTTTTGCCTACATCATCTAAATTAAGAGGAGCATTTTTGTGAATATGAATGTGACTGTTCATTGCTAGCGTGGCTTTAGTAATTATTAATATTATTGGGATATACTGACCATTGAATAAATGTTCTTTTGTCAAATCGTCCTCTTCACAGCCGACCTTCATCCTCCAGCCTGCGTCTCTTCTTTCTCCGCCTCACAAGACGCGAGAGCCTCCGCGCTATGAGGACGCTGTCAAACAGAGCCGCAACCTGCATGTTAACAATGTGTCACAGGTTCGATGCCCCTCCAAACACACACACGTTGGGTTTACATTTCTATTGGGGTCATCTCGTGGACATAATGCATTTCCGAGACCCTTACCCTAACCTTAACCATCACAACTGACTGCCTTAGCTTAAACCCAACCAAAACTCAATTCAAACCTAAACTCTTTTCAAAAAGAGGTTTGGACTCATGGGGACCACCAAAATGTCCCCACAAAGACACCTGGTCCCCACAATGAATACTAAAAACCCAGAAAACGCTCCCCACGCACACACATGCCTCGGAGAGTAAACCAGTGACATCTCCCCCAACCCACAAAAATAAACATATCTTTCTTTGCAGGTTGCCACAGCAACCAGTCAGCAGATGGATGACTTGTTTGACATTCTCATACAGAGTGGAGGTAAGCAGGCTCTTAGTGAGTTATTCATTTACCCTTAATAAACTTAATGGGCATAACTGTAATGTCGTGCACAAATCGGAATATTATTATATGTTTTAGATACTTTTTTATTCAAAATTACCCCGTTGCGGGACTATTTAAAAAAATCACTGAACTGAGCGGAGCTGAAAATTTCACCCAGATTGTCCAAACATGTTGAAGTTCAAATTGGCACCATCCATCATTTTTTAATTATTATATTTAACAACATATGTGGGAGCCAAATATTTATAGTGCGCAAGAGGTAATTGTACAACTTTGGGATCCATAGACTCCCATTATACATCATAATTGTTCATGTTTTTGGATGCACTGTACACCTGATGTGTTGTAGTGCATTTCCCATGATTACTCAACGGCATGGTCGGGATTGATAGAACAGGTCCGTGTGTGTTTGTGGACGTAGTATCATTCACGTGCACACGCGTACGTGTCAAAGGGACAATTTTGGACAAAATGTATTTGATATACATAATAGTTAGTTTTGCTAATTGCACACTACTGCTTTAATTGTCCGTGGAGGGCATCAAAAATAAATAAATTAATGTATGTCTATGTCTGATGCCACTGAACATTTTGAGGGGCCTTAAGTAAGAAAAAAAATATATATTTTTTTGAAAAATGACGTAGTTATCACCCTTGAAAGAGTGTGCCAAATTTTGTACCAAATACTCTACGTGGGGTAAAAGTATTCATGATGTTGTTTTCTGCTTTGTATCCGTGTGGCCCATTTGACCGCCCTCTAGAAATCACTCCATTTCTCCAGCATGAGGCTCCAGTGTCTCTCAACAAGACTCACCCGGTCACAGCCAGCATCACCACCCTTCCGGTCAACACCGTCCTCTCCAGGCACCCTCCCCCCATCCAGGTGGCTCCTCCTCCAACCTTGAGCACGGCCGTCGACCCCAGCCTGTCCAGCCTATCCTCGCTGGCCAGCGATAACCAGCTCGAGGCCTTCCTGGAGAGGACGCTGGCCGAGACGCCGGCGGCGTCCGACCCTCGCACCCGGGGCCTGATGGAGGAGCTGCAGGCGCAGCTGATGGACCATCAGCCCTACTCACCCATGGACACGTCCGACCTGTCCTTCTGCGACTCCTCCTCGCCCCCTTCCTCGCTCAATATGGGTTTGTCGGACCCGACGCTGGACAACATGGATTGGGACTTCCTGGACACGCATGACCTGCAATTGCACTGGGACTGAGCGAATACGAGAGCGAGCTGGACTGGAAGATGGAGGCATGCGTAGAAGAAGAGCACTAAAGGAAACCAGTAATATTCCCACCACACCACTGTACAGGCAGTTGCACTGATTCACGTCGAACAAGCAGGAGATTGCACAGCTTTAAATGATGTCAAATATGGGATTGTCTCGGCGTCTGATGTCGGTAAAAAGGAAGTGAAACCAAAGGAATTCTGCTAGCAAGGACCTTTTGTACAGAACACGTTCTCCAGGACCTCCAAACCTGGCTCATATCCAGCGGTAACAATAACTGCTGTATAAAAATGAGGTCATTTTCACACAATGACAGTGTGACCTTGGCAGAAAAAAAAAAAAAAAAACATCAGGTGATACTGACCACTCCCTGACTCCGTCACTGCGGGGAGGATAAGCCTGAGCCATCCTGCATGTTTGCCGTCTTATTAAATGTGATTTGTTACACTGTCATGACATTTTTTTTTTTACCAGTGAATGCTCAAAAGTACGGAAGCGAGGAACTGCCCATGTCGAGTGAGCATTTTTGACTGGCAAATATGTTAAAATGTATTTCTATTCATTGAAACGTGCTTAAATATGTTTGACGTCTATAGCCGTCTATGGCAGTGAATGAGTTACAACGTATTTGCAAATATGTCGTCCAAAATGTTTACTCCACATTGGCAGTTCCTCACTTGCGTCGAAAAGGCTTTCCATAGGAAGCTCCTCTGACCACGCGGGAAGCTCTGCACTAATGAGGCATGTTGTCGGTCGCCTCGAAACTACGCTAATGTGAACTCCGGTCAACATCGATTGTGATCAGTGCCGCTCGGGATCACCAGAGATCTTTAGAGATTTGTCATCGGGTCTCTTAGTTTTGAATGTATTCTGTAAAATTGACTACAACAAAAAAGTGGATTTTGCTCATAATGCCGGCAGCTTTTTGACGAACAAATACGAGGGCAAGGGAACAAAACGCGCTTTTTAGTCCGTGTCGCTTAAGACGTATCGATGTATTTGCAGATGTTGACATCGATATCAACTGTCCTGTCGTATCACTACACTGTACTCTACAAGGAGACCTGGCTGGTCAGGAAACCAAACGGTTGTAAAATGGAGCTGCATGTGCTCCGTGCTCCGTGCGTCGTGGTCCCGTCTTTCTGCATGTGCGTCGTCTTCCTGTCTCCGTGTGCATGACCGTCCTCGACTCCCGTCGCGTGGACATGTGCTGCCGTGATCAAATCGTTGACCAATTATTAACGGAAGGCTTCTTTCTGACGACTGTTTTCTTAGCTGGCTGCGGTCCAGACAAAAAGAGGGCGGTTCTGCTTTTTAGACCTCGTCTGCGTCATCTCAATATTCTCTCGTCTTCAGTTTGGCGCTGTATCCTTTACTTATCTCGCCACCACTCGTTCGGTTTTTACATCCATGACCACTAGAGGGCGTCACACACTTTGTTTACAACTGCGGTTTTGAGAAGGATATTCGTTGTTTTAGGCAATCTCCATTTATGTACATATCTGATCAACATAACATCCCATTTATGAAAAACAAATTACATTTGATTTCTGTTGTCGCTGCCACGATGCATAAAAAAAAAATGGTGCCACTTCAGACAAAAATCTGAATTCGTCATCTTATTGCCTAAAGACATAATCAGAGCAGAGAACTTCTCGTCAGTACTGTAGCTGCACAGGGACGTACACAAATGATAGCCGTGTAGATTCTGTCCGTGCACGAAAGCCAACAAAACCTGAGCCAAACTCAACTTTCAACTTTGTTAGTTGCTCTTCCGTGCACCAACAAACACCAGTCGGAGATCTACTTGCGTTAGGTCTGTATTGTCAGGCCAAATTTTCGCTTTTGTGTCTTTTTCAGATTTGATTGCTGTTTGCATTAAAGGGTGTTAAATATGAATGCTCTGTGGCCAAAAAAAGGCGTTGGGATATATTATCACTTCTTTTTTTATATTCATCACTTGCTTTCAGGTTGACAAAAATTTATAATCCTTTTTTTTTTTTCATTTGTTAAGCTAGTTTGGTTTGCCTTTAAAAAAAAAAAAGTATGTTTTGTCATCGGACATGTCGGCTGCAGTCGTGCAGGGGATTTGACTCTCATAGGCCAGTTAAGGGCAGCTCATCCTATGGTGATGACAGCGGATCCTTTTCTTGATGTACTGTACTTGAATGCAGACTCGCACATGAATCACCTTCATATCAAAACTCCGTTGAACCTCCCACTTACACACTGCATGGTTATCACCATGGTAACATTCTGAAAATATTTTGGGGTGGTCAAATTAAGCACAAGTGAGCTCCTTGGCCCTTCTGCAGCCGATCTCCCTTCTCCCATTGTCTCTTCGTATGCCATACGTTTTGCACATTATGTACATATTTATATAAATGTAATGCATATTTTTTATACGTGTGACATCCACGGACTCTCTATTTTGTAAATACTGAAAATGTATGCCTTTTATGTGACAATAAAAATTTGGTGTACTATGAATGGTTCATTATCTTGTGGGGAGGTTACTGTTGCCTCTGACACACCTCAAAAAAACAAGTCCAAAAGTCAACTGTTAACCACCGAGGAGCCGTCGAGCCACCAAAGTAGCTCCTCTTATTAGGAAAACAATACTTTTACAACTAAAACATCACAGCACTGAGACTGCTTTGATCTGAAATTGGTTACTGCGTCTCCGATTAAATGGCTACAACCTGTGGGATTCCCCAGGGATCAATCCCGAGAACACTATTATTCACTCTTTCACTTC
Source organism: Leptonotus elevatus (assembly GCF_054856555.1). Taxonomy (NCBI): domain Eukaryota; kingdom Metazoa; phylum Chordata; class Actinopteri; order Syngnathiformes; family Syngnathidae; genus Leptonotus; species Leptonotus elevatus. Next base: position 9,667,763 of record NC_141258.1, on the reverse strand, counting down.
GTCGAACAGATAAGTCTGTCGATTAAAAACAAAAAAACAAACTTCTCTTGCTAAACTTAAACAAAGCTAAAATCCTTTTCATGGCTCAGAGGATCAAGAAAAAGTGATTTCAACATCGACAGTGAGTCAGACTATTCTTAGTCTTAAAAGGAACCCTGACTGTCATGACAAGTTTGCTCTATATTATTGATTTGGCTCTTACTAATATTACTATGAGATTAATTTTTTAAAAATCATTTCCAGTTGAATACATTTTGTAGAAACTTTATTTGAACGTACGCCGCCATTGTTATTTACGTCGCAGCACATTTCGTGCGTCGTGACGTAGAATGGCGGCTGGCTCTCTGCCGAGCAATGTGAAACGCCAATAAAGAAAGAAAGGTAAGCCTCGTAGCTTTCCTAAAGAAACATGATGAGATCGGGAGAGTCACCCTCCCCCGCGCCGTGCTCTCGTCATTCACCAGACGCGTTCAACACTTATGATTGTCCCTTTAGGAACGCTACGGACACTGACTTATGTATTAAACTGGAAATTATTTTTGAAAAATGAATCTCATAGTTATGTTAGGAACAACTAAATCAATAATAAAAGGCAAACTTATCATTACAGTCGGGGTTCCTTTTAAGCATAATTCAATGTAATGTGACAATCTTCCAAGTAGGTTGATAAACCTACTAAATAAGACTGTGACTTTATTCAAAAATCAAGAAAAGAGTCCTCGGGAAGTCTTTAAAACCGATGTCGTCCTTCAAACTCAAGAACAAAGTGCCCATGAACTTAACCAAGTGCATGCTTTCCTATAATTTGCTAACAACTTCCTAAAGACCACAATGACCTCATCGGATCCTCGTCACGGTGACTTCATCGCAACGTACTCTCCTGTTTCCAATGTTTTCCTAAGAAACTCTGCTCGCATTTAAAAAAAATAATAATATATATATATATACATATAACTATTTATGGTAAACACTGCTTAAAAATGATGCTGTTGTGTTGGGTGTTGTTAAGTGTATTTGTTAAGTGTATTTTTTTTTATCTCGCTTTTAATCTTACATTTTTAATTCAGATATAATTTGACCACAATTCTTCCATTTACAATAATGGTCTTTTTTCTTTTCACATAATAAAAAACTTTACATGACAATACATTATCAGTTTTTGATAAAAAAAATAATAAAAAAAAGGCTAACTATATATACATGGCCATTTTTTTGATAGAAAAAAAAAAAGCGTTACTATGCATCAGGGTTCACCAATTCCGGTCCTCGAGGTCCAGAGTCCTGCAGGTTTTTGATATTTCCGCCCACTAGCACACCTGATTCATAGAATCAGCTCATCAGCATGCCTGATAATGATCCTGATCTTTAGTGTCAGGTGTGTTGGTAGGCGGAAACATCTAAAACCTGCAGGACTCCAGACCGCGAGGACCGGAATTGGTGAACCCTGCTATACATGGTCATTTTTTGATAGAAAAAAAAGCTTACATGGTTTAATTTATTTATTTTTTCATAATAAAAGCTTTAAAAAGGCTTTACTATATAGTAAGGTTAAAAAAGAAAAAAAATTGTCCATGTATAGTAACTTTCTTTTTTTTTGAACAGCCATGTAAGGCGTTTTTTTTTTTTAATAACCATGTATAGCAAGGTGTTTTATTTTAACGACCATGTATAGTAAAGTGTTTTGTTTAACAAGCATGTATAGTAATTTAAAAAAAAAAAAATTATGACCATGTATATGTAAAGCAAGGCATATTTTCTTTTCTTTTTTTAAACAACCATGTAGTAAGGCTTTCTCTTTTTTTTACGGCCCTGCCATTAGTTATTTTATTTTCCTGTTTTCTGTCTCACTTCTTGCTAAAGTTAAACAAAACAAGCCACTTATGAACTGAAAGCCTGACGTCAATCGACCAATCAAATTATTCCACTTGTTGCACACAAGCGCCACCCGCTGGCCTGTCATCAGGACTGCATATGTTTTGCCTTTCCCAACTAGCGCCACCCGGTGGCCAGTCACTTTCATGACGACTGCTTCGACTTCCCGTGGAAATTGTTGCTTTTCAGTCACGCCACAAAAATGAAAGTGATTCGCAACAACAAAAGGTCTTGCATTGCACTTATTAGTTCATATATGCACCGCGCTTTACACTTGGATTAACATTAACGGAAAGAAGAAAAAAGAAATAAAGAGCAATTTACAACTGAAGAATAACTAAGATAGCAAATGTCTTTCCACCTTTGTTTTCATTGTTGTTAAATATTTTCCCAAGTTGCCTCTTATGTATCTGCCTGTTTTGGAAAACAATCCCCAATTATTATTATTATTTTTTTTTTAATACCACAACAACTGTCAAAAAAAACATTTTATTATTATTATTATTGCAGATTTTCATTCATTGTTGGTATGCTCGGCAAACTGCACACTGAAGAGTCCTCTCACAGCTTCCTAGCGCCCTCTGGTGGTAGGGGAAAATATGATTATTTTTTTCTTTAGTACACTCACTCGCACAAACACACACATACAAACATAAGTCTCTCAGGTGGGGAACCCACGGTGGTCGGAAAGTAGTGACAAAAAAGTTGCCAGAAGTGTGTGCATTGTTTGTAGTTGCACTGCATGTACACAAAGTGCAATGTTGCCTCATAGTGCAACATAGAACTTAGTCTTATTGCAACACAGAATATAAATCTGTATTTTTTACAACCTGTGGAATGATTTTAAATCTGTTATCAAACTGCATTCATTTAACATAAAACGGCAACGATTCATCTGTCACCATTCACATTTTCCAATTTTCAGTTGACGTTGACATCATAATACAAGACTTGGTGGGTGGTCTGTTTACCACCCAAACCGGCAAATTTAAACACAATTCTGGCATCTATTCAAGCTGTATCTTGATTTAAATGTCACACATCTTTCTATTTTATTACTAAAAAGCCTTCCGGTCACTCCCAGTCACATTTATGCTCTGTCGCCAACCAACCACCGCAGGATTTCCATTACAAATCAGAAGCAAAAAAATAATAAAAAATGTAAACACGTCACCCAGCGGCCAGCATGCCGAGTTGATTTTCGCATGACATTACTGGACTGCAGGTTGCACCGCCACCATCACTTATGTTAAAGGTCATGCATACATATGCATGTAAAAAAAGACTCACGGCTATTTCAATAAAGCTCATTAGCTGGCGGCACATAATGATTTCATTCTCTATAGAAAGCAGTTTGCGTATATATTCAATATCTTTAATGCATTCCGTCCTTTTTTTTTTCTTTTACCCCACTACTAGTGCTCACGGGCTACGGATAGAATAGGAAAATAAACATGAACAAACACGAAACTGCTGTGCTGTTCTAATAACATCATACTTGGGCTGTTTTCAAAACAAAACAAAACAGAAAACCGTGACAGGCAGCAATCTGACCAGACTAAGTGCCACGCTATCGCCATCTCCTGGTCAGTGTGAGAAATGCTGTCAGTGACAACTTCTGGAGCGCGTTAGTGGGGGGGATACGGAAACACGCCATAGCATCTAAATAAGAGCGGAGCGCCCTGCAACGTCCCGTCCGTCGAGGGAGGGGCAAAGAACGAGCGAGACGAATACGGCGGTTGGCTTGAGAGCCAGACAAAACTTTTGGGGAAGGAGGCCGCGAGGCGAAGGCATCCTACAGACTTGCCATCCACAGCAACATGGCGGGCCGAAATGGCCGCCACGTAAACCTTGAACGTAGAAGGGGTACGCCCCTCATCCAAAACGGATTGAAGGAATTCTAAAACAGCAGGAATTGGGCACACGTCGGGATCCACCCCGCAGCCGTAACATCACTCAACAAACACATTCCACCTGTTAGCATAAGTCAAAGGAGCTCTGGCATCAAAGATGCCTCACCGTTGCATCAGCTTGATATTCTGTCTTCCGATAGGCAGGGGCAGCAGGATAAGCGGACCTGCGCTTTGATCGGCCCCCGCGAGGATAGGGGGGTGGAACCCGTTGCCCCACCGACGATAACCACCCCTGGCCAGCAGCTACGACCCTGTCAACACACCCATGTGGGTTGGATATGGGCTGGTGAATGGGTCCCTTCTGGGCTTCCCACCTGGGTCCCAGCTAATTTTGGCCAGGGATTTCATGGTGGCCCCATGTGGGCAAGCCCAGATGGGCACAAGGTCTCAATGGGCCTCATATGGGCCCCAGCTAAAACCCACATGGGTTTCGAATGGGCCCCATCTGGGCTGCCCTGCTGGGTCCCAGTTAAAAGTTAACTCCTAAAAATAACTTGACTGGGAGTTAAACCAGGGTAGCATGGAACCAAAGTCAGACATCCTTAACCACTGAGCTATACAGATACATGACAAAATTGAAGTTTTTGACAAATTTAATGCAACATCAGCCTATCAATGATTTTAACAGTCCAGTTTTGAGGGAAGTTTTCCAGTGCCCAAATTCCTTGTCCGAATGTCAGTGTTTCCTGTGACGAGTGAGGAGAAGGAAAATGGCGCCAATTTATCTGAAAAACTAAGAACTGCTGGTGTGAAGGTGGAGCTTAATTACATCTCTAATCTGCAACTCTGTAAAATAACATCTAATTTGGGCACCATTTTCTGAAAATATTAAAATTACACTTCAGGAGTTGAAATCTGCTTCCAAAAACGTCATCCTGAAATTTTAACTTACAGGGTGATTTAAAAGTAATTTGCCAAAATCATCACGCAAAAATCCAAAACAATAGAAAACTCGCTTGGACAGGTTTTATTTCACGTTTTACAAATGGCCACTTGGCTGATGATGGTGTTCCCGATTGTACTCGTAAGGGCTCCTTTCATACTCATGCCACACAGTTATTTTGTTACAAGATTTAATAACCGGGAGACCAATAATGCGATCAATTACTTTTTTATTATTATTAAATGCCAAATAACAACAAATGGTCAGTGTTCCATCACTGTCAAACAGAATTATTCATTTTCCAACTCAAATGAACCTGGAGCCGGAAGTATCTGTTGAGGTGGCAAAATGTCGCTCGTTAGCAGACTTCCGCTAACTCATTCACTGCCATTGACGGCTACAGAAGTCAAAAATTCATTTGAACTATTTCTATTAGTTTAGTAATTTATAGGTCTAAATACGGAACGATTCCGTATTTCAAGGGACGGTTGGCAATCCTACGCTGCGTCGGGTAGCTCGGAGAGGGTCCGAAACACGATACCATCACGAGCCGAAACGAGTCAAAGCAACCGCCGTGCAACTATCCCCATTTGGTTCCCCCGTAGCGCCTTATGATGGAAACATTCTCATCATACCAAACGCAAATAATTGTCAAATATTTATCCATTCCCGTGCCGACACAGCCTCATTATAATCACCTGAAACTAAACGACCCATTTGTGTTTATGATTTTATTAACGTCTCACATCAGCGACTTTCTCATTGCAATCCGACCTGCAACACTACGGAGCCTCTCGCCCAAAGCTGCTCATTGTACACATTTATTGAAGTGATCAACGTCTAATTTAAAACGGGAAAGGTGGTCGGCGTCAGCAATTACGAACCGCTGGCTCAAGATACCGCAAGATGTGAAGGGACTGTTGTTATTTCATAGCCCAGTAGCTCCACGTCCTCACAATCTCTCCCAGCACGATGTGTCGAGTGGCTTTTCAGGCCTTGGCTTTTCTCGTTGGCCCGGTAGCCTCGGAGCACTTTATGCTAAGTTAATTTACCCAAATATATCCACGGCGTGGCCCGCTATTCGACATCAACAACTTTCTTAATGGAAACTTGCTGATCCATAAACGCTGGCGCTGCTGCAGACGTTTGCTGGGGGGCACCTCGCGCAAAAAAAACAAAACAAAAAAAAAATCCCACAGATCGATGAGGGGCATTTGCAAAGGAGTGTGTTTAATTAGAATAGCATCAGGGGTTTGTTGGTGTGTGGATGAAGGAAGTGGGGAGGGGGGGCGTTGTTAAAGCTCAGCCGCAACCCCCCCACCCTCACTATTTAAATAGGGTCACATCTGGGCCTCACCTTGCAAGTGTTATGCTATATTAAATGCCACTCATGTTAAGTGTGTTCTCTGATGTAGTCAACACATTCTATAAAGGTTAAATTGAAAAATGTCCCTTCAGCAGCATACAAGTATGATTGATCTCCCTCACGTCGGAAATATGTGTTTGCCAGACCTGGTTTTTGTTTTCTTTTTTTTCATTAGCAAAAAAAAAAGGTGCATATAATGTGTTATAATAAGGAGCGAGTGGATTAGAATTTAAGTGTCAGTCAATCGGGATTTCCAAAGGTCAACGACAAAGAAAGAATTTGGGCAGGCAGGAGGCGGGGCGGGGAGGGGCGGGGCGGCGTTGCCACTGAGCTCACTCGCAACAGGCCGCCGTCATTTGCGCCTGTGCGCTAAATGCTAACGGAGCTGCTGTTCTGCATTTTACGGCATCTTGCGCCAGGGTTATTATTATAGTTGTGGAATTTTGCATTTTAGTCAGTTTTGCTTTTTAAATTTACTTTGTTTTAATTTATATTCAAGGTGGTTTTGTTATTTTGTATTAGTTTTTGTTATTTCATAAATGCTTAGTTTTAGTTTAGTTTCAGTATTAATTTTAGTTTTAGAAAAAAATGTGTATTACTTGTGCGCAATATTTAGAAAACACCATAGGGAGCGACATCATCTGAAGGTGCTTTTCTATTGGCTGCTGCTAGATGACATCACTTTTGTGTGACACACTTTCAAACGTCCTCATTCCGGTTAACATCCAAATAAATCTACTTTAAATCACATTTAAAATCATCCCCAAAGGCTCAAGCATTAAATTAATTACCAAAGACTAAAACGAAGGACATTGTTACTATGATTATAGTTAGTTTCAGTTAGTTTTCTTTGTATAAAAAGCATTTTTGTTTTTATTTTATTTCGTTAACTGAATTGTTTTGGGGAATTGTTGTTTTTTCGTTAGTTTTAGTTAACTAAAATAACCGTGTTCTGCGCTTCTTTAAAAAAGAAGAAGCTTGAAGCAGTTTATTCTCAAACTAAACATAAAGAGGTGTATTAAACAAATACATAACCACATAGGTTAGCCTTTCAGTGGGCTAGTCTAATGCTAATGCTAAATAGCATCTATTTTTGAGGCGCTATAACCTTTTAAGCAACGGATTGAACATAAACAATGCAGCATCAGATGCAGATGGACAATTTAGGGGTACTCTCAATCATGTATTCTTTAACCTCTGAGAAGAATGATTAATATGTGTGCCATAATGATGATGATGAGGAGACATCTTGAAGAAGAGCGCGTCTGTCTGTCTGTCTGTCTGTCTGTTTTATAGTGCACACAGGTGCAGTGACTAGAGTTGCCACCCGTCCAGTTTTCCCCAGAATTATTCTCTGTTTCTGACTAGCTGTCCTGGGTAAATAAAAATCTCTCCCAGGACACAATTTGTCCTGTGTTTTATTTATTAATTTATTTTTTTAAGAAAAATGCCAAAAGCGAATTTGATTAATTAATTCTGTAGTCTAAAAAATGTCCCCATGTACTACTGTGGAACGCTTTGTTACTGAGCGTGCAAATTTCCGTAGGTGCACTTTGGATTACCGTAACGAAAAATCCCAATGGTGTCTGAAAGCTAAGCCCTTGTGCTTTACAGAAAAAGTACTGCCATTACGGTAATTACAGTCCTCTCACAATACACGTTGCCGCGTCGTGTTTGTATCTTATTGTTGTTGTTTTTTTTTAGGGTGTATGCCTTGTTTGTAGTTTACAGTGTGTGTGACAAGCTGAATAAAGAACATTACTCTTAAGTTTAGTTTGTTGCATTACAGTCTATCTGTGGGGGAAAAAAAATCTCAGCTTTTATATACATTTGAACAAAAAGTGGCGCGTCCATAATTATTCATAACTTACTCCTCAAAAATCAATAGAAAAGCCTTTATTGGCTATTACAGCAAATAAAAAAAAATAAAAAAACATGACTCTCTTTTGAAGTCTTACTTTTTTTTTTGCTCGGCAATCTCGCAAAATCGTCTCAGGTGCGGCAGCTCAACACTTGCCACTCAGCTAAAGTTCTGCCTCCCATTTGCCGCACAACGAAAAACGGACAATTTCAAACCCGCCCGGACGGAATGTAACAAAGTGAATATCTCCCTGTAAAACAGCCTAATTCCTCACAAAATCAAGCTAGCAATAGCAATAGCAATAGCAATGCCAAACACCATGTAAAGCGAAACAGCCAGTTAATAGAAGCACATCCACAAAGCCAATCATTCCTTTTGCACATTTCTTTGTGAAAAGTACGTATAATTCTTTGGATCTTACTTTGCTGAAGATACGGTAGCTATTCTTCAAAAGGTGGCGTTTTCCCTCAAAAGAAAGGCGTGAAAATAGTTTTATATTCTCCAGCTTTGCTATGCAATGTGTACAGGCTGCGTAGCGATCTGCCAATTTGCGTAAAGGACTTTTCTACTGGGAAACTGACTACGCATGCGCGAACATACATCGCAAGCGGTGTGCCTTCAGGAGGATAATTTTTGCAGTATTTTTGCCTGCAGGCCAGACGAGGTATGAAAATCACCAAATGTTGTCACTTTTAAAAGTATAGGTAGTGTAGGCTTTCTGAAATGATAGAAATAATTAAAACAAATAGAAAAAGGCAAACGGTTTCAACTTTCATTTCCGCCTGGGGTAAACAGTGCCTACCTTGCCTATCCTGACCGCACTTCAGTGCACAGGTGGGTACACCAGAATTTAATTCCATTTAATTTGCCTACTGTATGTTTTTATAAAATAATACAGTATTATGGAATGCTATTTTTACCATTGAAATACATATTAAATTTTTAATTGTTAAATAAAAAATAAAAAATGTCACTACTAAACAAGGTATTCTAATTAATATTGTGTTTGTGGAATTTTAATTAAGCAGCAAAATACCACCTCAGGGAGCGGCCATTTTGTCACTTGCTTAAGAAGTGTGATGTCATTTTCAGTTGACAGCAAGTGACAAAATCCATCCTGAGATGGATAAAAATTGGTGGATTTTGCTGCTTAATTCATATTCCACAAACATAATATTAATCAGAATATTATTGTAAACAAAATGTTTGACTTCACTTTCCTTATAAGCTTGTTTGGAAATAAATAATATGAATATTCGATGCAGATTCTGGAAAATAGTGGATTTGAAGATAAAACGAGGCTCAACTTGTTTGTGTGATTTCATAGGTTTTAATTTGTCCCAACACATTGAAATCTCATAACTGTTAACTAATGTTACCTATTATTTCAGTTGTAAGCTGATGGGTTAGCATCTTGTTTATACTGCTAATAATTAAATCAGGTGTATATTTTATGTGTGAATGTAAGGCAAACATCTCATCCATTGACCTTGGCATAAACATTTTTCAGCAGCAATTTTTTTATCCGGTCCGTTTAACTTAGTGTCGACATCAGACAAAATATGCAAAATCTTCATTAAAGCTATATAGCTCATGTAGGCTACGTGAAACACTATTGTCTATTTTTACACTACACTGCATTATATTTGAATCCGATATTTTAGTTTCTGTGATGCAAGTCAACACATTTTACTGTACCTTTATAGTTTGTTTCTCATTTAATTACAGTTTAAAGTCAATAAAATGACTATTGTCTGTCAAAAAATCCTCACAGTTTGCTCCAGTGTGTGAGTGGCCCCGGCCCCGGCCCCCACCCTCACAGGGTCCAAAAGTGCAGGTTCAGATGATGGGGCTCCAGAACATGAATGGGTGGTCCTGCCGGGCCTGTGTGGGAGGATCTGAACCCAGACACGGGCGGGTCCGGGGTAGACAGGATGTAGTCAATGCTGAACTTGATCTCCGACTCGGGTTTCGGGGCGAGGGGGTTGGGCGTGGGGCACGGCCGAGGCCTGTGGGGGTTCAAAGGGCAAAGGTCGGAGTCCGCCTGGGGGTGGCGGACGGCGGGCGCGCGCTGCTTGCCGGGGCTGCCGGCGGGCCGGAGCGGAGCCTCTCCCGTGTCGCGGAGGCCAATTTTCATGTTCCGCCTGCGCCTGCGACGCCGGAAGTTTCCGTTTTCAAAGAGGTCAAGCATGGATTCGCATCCTGTGGCAAAAGTCCAAAAGTTGCCTTTTCCTTTCTCGTTTCCCTCCGTCCTGGGGACCTGCGAGGCAACAATAAGACGCTTTAAACCTCCAAAATACTGCGTGAACAAAATCGTATGTGTCCACCTTGATGAAGCAGCTGTTGAGCGACAGGTTATGCCTGATGGAGTTCTGCCAGGCTCTCTGATTGGAGCGGTAGTAAGGGAACCTCCTCATGATGAACTCATAAATGCCTGATAGCGTGACGCGCTGTTCGGGGCTCTGTTGGATCGCCATGGCGATCAGGGCGATGTAGCTGACACAAACACGCACACATTATTTATTAAGATTCTGCATGTATAATGTAAAGAGTACTGGAACCTTGAAATAAGCAAATAAATAAATAATATTTACCCTTTATTTTTTAATAATTAAAATGTTTAAAATGTATTTATAAGTAAATGAATGAATGAGTAAATAAATAAACAGTATTTATTTATTTATGTATTTGTAGTTATTTAGTATTTACTTTAGCATTTTGTATTTTCCATGAATTCTTCAATATTCAGATTTTAATTCAAGTGACCCTGAAATATATCGAATTCATTTTGCTTTTGGATGTTAATGAAATATTATGTGATTATGTGTATTACATTAATTGTACATTCTTAGCTATATAACAATCAAAGAATGTACACGTGACCATATCTTGAACCAAAAAAAAGTGAAAATACTGTAATTAGTCGAGTCAAATAGAAAATAAGTGGAAGTAAAAATGTCAAGTATTTTTTTAATCGCTATATAAAGCTATCAAAATGTAAAATAATCTGTTCAAATCGTTCTATGTTCATATTTGTTCATATATTTCTTCAAAGGCAGTACTGCATAAGAAAAAAAAATCTTATTTAAAAGTAATTCTAAAAAAAAAAAAAACTAATTTCTAGTATTCTTAATACATCTCTTTATTAATGCACATAACATGCTAACCTACAAATATGAGACTTTGCCTACATTATGGCATTAATATTGTGTGTGTCATATATTTTTTATATAATTTGGACTATATTGTTTAATAATTGATTAACAATTTCAAGCCTATTATGTGACAATTTTAGTCAATAATAAAACCGGCCAATGGTACATCTTCATTCAAAAAAGGCCTTGAGATAACTTTTGTTCTTCTAAAGCGAACCAAACTGAAAAGTGAAGTTTCACTCTTTCCTACCTGTAGGCGGGCCGACACATCTTCTTCTCCTGGTCCGTGCTGCAAGAAGCGTACGCGTCTCCATCATAATTGAAACAGTTGAACGGATAGTGAGAAGTGTCAAACATGTCTACGCTTCACTTGTTGTGTGATTTCCCCCCCACCCCAAAAAAAAAAGTGTCTCCAGCAGCAACACCTTCTCCTTCTTCTCCTTCTGCTCTGCTCAACCAGCCGACGTCCACTGGGAGCTCTCCTGCTGATGGCCTCCTCCTCCTCCTCCAGACCCCCCCCCCCCACCCTCAACATCCTCCTCACCCACCCACCCCCCTCCCTCCTCTCTGTCTTGCCCCGGATGGTCTCCACGAATGGTTACTGCTCCACCTCCATCTCATCCCCCCCCCCCCAATGAAATCAAATGGCCAATTATTTAATGAAATAATTAAATAACAGCTAAATTAATGCAAAAAATAGCATTTTATATTTTACAAGCTTCTTAACGTACCCCACCGTCATCTCATTTTCTTTATTTTTTTAAGTTTTCCCCCCCGTTGAAGTAAAAAGCCAATTATTTAATTAAATAATTAAATAACAGCTAAATTAATGCAAAAAATGTATTGCAGTACAATGTACATGTTCAAAAACATTTTGTATTTTACAAACTTCTAAACGTACCCCACCGTCATCTCCTTTTCTATTTTTTGGGGATTTCCAGTGAAATCAAATCTTATTTGATGAAATAATTAAATAACAACTAAATTAATAGGGGGGGGGGGTGTATCCAGTACAATGCAAATGCTCAATAGCATTTTGTATTTTACAAGCTTCCAAATGTACCCCACCTTCATATCTTTTTTTTTTCTTACAAAATCAAATAGTCAATTATTTAATGAAATAATGTAAATAATAGCTAAATTAATGCAAAAAGTATTTCAGTACAATGTAAATGCTCAATAGAATTTTGTATTTTACAAAACTTTTAAACATAGGGAACACTTTTCCAACATCCATTAAATCCCGCTTTGATAAGATTAGTGTTGAAAAAGTTGACCGAGCATTGACCTCAACCCCTTTCCACATATTGGGATGAAAAACAAAACAAACAGAAAAAAACAACCCCATCCATCATCATTTCTTAATTTTTTTTCTAGTCGACATCGATCATGTTATTTGGGCCTTGTTATTTGTTCCCCATGTTTCCATTTATTCCAGCTAAGAATCTTGGGACGCTAATTAGAGGGACCTCCAGTCTTCCCCTTCTATCTCCCTCTGTTGGTCGTTTTTCTCTTTCGTTTTTCTCATACATGATGACATACGACATACTTGTCCAATAAATCCGATTCTGATACATGCGGTACTGAGTCGTGATTGTCTCACAGTAGCAGCCTGCTTATCTGAAAGGAAAGAAAAACACTCACATCCAAGAAGGTTGTGGGTGGTCCACTGTTCTTGCAAACTGCTTTTATGTTTTATTTTTGCTTCTTTTTATAGTCTAATCTCTGCCGCTGTAGTTAAACCTGCTAAGCCCAAACCAACAAACAAACCCTTTGCATCTTTGTTTTCCTTTTCCTCCTCTTTAACTCTTTTGACTGTACAGTGTGTGTGTTTGCGTGTGTGTGTGTGTGTGTGTGTGTCTACTCTGGCAGACATTTAGTCAACAACGGGAAGTTTTGGAGATACTATCTGTAATGATCTGTAATGACCGTAAATTGTTTCCGTGTCTATAAAATAGTGGGGGTGGGTATTTTTGAGGGACTCTGAACGGAGCAATTGTACGGGTCCCGTGAGGCGGTCGAGGCGGGGAAAACACCCCGAGGTCTGCGAGGGCCTCCGTGTGTGGGCCCGTTGGTGCAGGACACGAGTACTCGTGGATTATTTTGGACAGTGACTGTAATACTGGGATGAAAAGCTTTGCACGTTGTAGACCTTTGTAGGCATCTGGTTAAGTTCATTTATAGTTAAGGAGCAAAAAAAAATAAAGTCATACATTCTTTAATCTCAGCGAACTAACGTTATATATATATACGTATAATATCAACAAGCGGAAGCATGCAGATGTTAAAACAAGAGAGGGCCAAGTAATGACCCCTGCGGGACGCCACATTTAACATTACAAAGCTCAGAAGTCGCATTGCCATTGATTACACGGTGTATCCTTTCTGGTAATACTGCATATGAATAATAATAATAATAATAACTTTTTATATGAGGCAACGACAACCACGATAAAGAAAATGTAATACAAAGTTTAGCACCAGCAAATGTTGCTACAGTACTTTAATAAGCTTTTAACACTAACACATTTTTTTTTAATACATATTACATGATGCAGTTTGCAAGTCATAAAGATGGATAAGGGCCTGCTCTTCCAGCCAGTAAGAAAATAAATATTTATTTTCAGTAAATGGAAATTAAGATCTTTTTTTCTTCTTAGAAAGGAGCTGAATATTCACATGAAGTCACTAGTTGGAAAGTTTAAAATAAAAAATGACTAGATATTTGGAACTATACCTCAAAACTGAAAATTACATTTAAAAAAATAATGTACATGTAGAGTTTATTTTATAAGCAGATTTTTTTTTTTTTATAAAGCAGCTGTTGTTATGACAGTGTTGTATCAATGGTTATATGGTTGCATCTTAACTATTATAATATGATAAGTAGTCAAATAAATACATAAATAAATAAATAAGAAGAAAGTAGAAACAAATGCATATAAACTTCTGTCTGAACCTTACAGACGAGATCAATTTAAAAAATGAAAAAAGAAGAAATAATAAATGTATTTAGCGGATAGCTAAATGTGACCACCAGCATTGCAACAAGTGCGGTGTCTTATGGGTAATGTAGGAATCGTCCTTTACGCCACCATTTCAGCCTCTCTCGTTTGGGCTAATCATTAGGTTGAATCGAGTGGGTTGGAGGTGAGAGCTGATAAGCATCTTCATGACTCGTTCCCATGACGATGCTTCCTGGTGGCTTGTCTGCGGCTCGATGCGGACAGTAGTTGTCCGGCTCCGCCTCCTCCATTCATGACTCAATTTGTGCGTGTTGGGGTCTTAACTATTATAAAGTTTTCTTGATAAAAACTAAAAAGTTATCACAACATAATTCCGTGTCTGAAGGCCATTTTCCTGTGAACTCTCGTTTACCAGCATAACTTTTTATATTACTCAGATTTTTGGCTCACTTTGAGTTTATCTTTATGTTGTTGAGATGATACTTTAGCCAGGGCACATATTTCCATTAACAAAAACGTTACGAAACGTACACAACAGTGAACCCTCACGTAACAGTCCTTTGCCGCCATCTTGTGGCATGACCAGGCAATTCAATAGCGAGGGTGTCGATTAATGGTAGATTTTCGCATTATTTCATTATTGTATATCTTTTTAAACAAATAATCATGCGGGGGGGAAAAAAAGAAGACTTTGGTTTCTGTTTATTTTTGTTTTATTGCACTTTAACCATGATGCAAAGAAATGAACAAAAATTCCACAGAAACAATGTCCTGTTGATGAAAATAAAAAAAACATTTCGCCATGGATCCCCTCACAAACACCCACACACAATGCATTGACACAGGACTGTAGAAAAGCTTTTGTACAACAGACGGAATGAGCACACACTCAACTCACACATCTTAGCCGTACTCGTCTCCGGGCGGAACTGAAACCGTATGAAACCAGACATTCAAGTTTCTATCATTGCACAGGCACTAGATTTTCCTATGGTATATATTAAATTTGAGCCAATGGCGGAACCGCCGGCTCGACCAACAGCTCAGCCGTCAAAGCTGTTGTTGATGAAAGAAATGTACACCCCCGAAAAATAATCTCCCCGCGATAGCAACACCTGGACATCAATTATAGTACAAAAACAAACAAACAAACAAACAAACAAACCCAATTAACATTTGGCTTTTTGGTACCATGTACACTCACTGGCCACAATATTAGGTACACCCGCAAGCAATATAACATCAAATATAAGATCATATTTGACAAAGCCCTTGTATTGGGAGTTAATTACATGGCGCAAGCGTACCTAATGTTGTGACTGGTGATAGAAATAAGACAGCAGTTGAGAGTTAAATGACACAAACTCAATTTCTTGTTACGTTTCCTGACCTACCTGCTTGTTTTGCGCACAGCAATAGCGCCCTCTTGTGGGGAAAACAAGAAAGTACACCACTATGATGTTATTTTTGAGGCTGAGTTTGTACCTATTTGTGTTCAAACAATAAATAGGGGTTTCAATAAATACTCTCACCAAGACATTTATGGGCAATATTCATGGGCAAATTCACGAGTTAACCTGCACTCCAATTAAAATGGTTTAAATCCCAAAGAGCTTTGATAGGAAATAAAATAGCAGATCAATTCCTCTACTTTACACAAGTTACTTTTTGTATTGTTTTTCAGATGACAAAAACAATCAGCTCCTCCTCCAGGGCAACTCAATTGAACATTTGTGATGTCATCGGTACGTAGAAACACATTTGTCAGCTTGAAGAATATCGACAAGTCCCTCAGAATTCACTGAATTCAAAAAAAGGTCCACAAGGAGACAAGTCTTGCTGCAACATCATTTTAGAGGTGACGCGGGGAGATCCGACTCAAGTTAACGGTCCCATCCCAGATCAGCCGCGGATCCGCGTTGAGTTCTGTTGCGTACGCTCGGTTCTGACCTTCAGGAAATTTGGCTTGAAAGCGCTCACATGGCATCAGGAGGAAATTGAAACCCTCCGAGCTCAAGTTCTATCCAACGTGGACGCCACCTCGCGCCAGCTACCTCATCCTCGGCCCGCTCTCCTCTGTCCATTGGCTCCTTTGGAGGTCGTCCTCCACCACATAACTGTAGCCCTCCTTTTCAATGCATTCCACTAGAACCTGCAGAACCTGAAAAAACAGCAGAACAATCTTGTCCTAATTGTATGGTATCATATCGTAAATAGTAAAAACGGACCAATCATATAAACTGATAGCACAGTGGAAAATTTAAAAATAATAACAGGGCAACAGCTCTCAGTAAATACCGATATTGAGAAGTGCCTGTGATTGGCTGCCGATAGATACTGATCAATATGACATTGGCGGATGAGTTACTTTTCAGTTAGTTTAACAAAGTTCAACTTTATGAGGGATTACAATTTTAAAATTACACAATATGCACAGACAAATAATAAGAAAATATGAAATATTGTGCTGCTAAATTTCTGATATCAGTATCATCAATAAAAAATAAAAAAGTCCCACTATAATGGGGAATATTAAAAAATAGTAATGTAGTAGACTTACCTTTAAGTGTTCATCAAAAATGAGGTGGTGATTTTATTCCGAAAAAAAAGTAGAGCTACCGATATTTATGATTGAAAGTCACTGCACATATATAAACCCCCCCCCCCCCAAAAAAAAGCAAAAAACAAAAACTGAAATAATGGGCACATAAAAATGTATTGCACATAAAAGTAAAAGTTTAGATTTCATGCAAATTTACAGTACACAAAAAGTGAAAAAAATGAAAAAGCACTGTACTTGATATTAGGAAATGTTTTAACAGACTGTATGCATGCTGGAAAAAAAGCTATCCTGATATCTTTCATTGTATTATTTCGTGCATTTAATGTCTTTTTTTTTGTGATTCTTTGACATGCCACTAGAGGGAGCCAGCATATCAGTGATTCTCTTTGAGAACCTCACTGAATTATAATATCAGATGAGAAATAAGCAGAATAGTTCAATCCAAAAAGTGAAACCCGTTATATAAGTTCGCACAGAGTGAAATTTCACAAGTAATATTTTATTTTGATTATAGCTTACACAAGCCCCCAAATTCACCATCAAGAAATTAGACTACTAAGTAGGAAACAATAGAAAATTATTTTAATGTAGGTAAAGAGTATTTAATGTGTGTAGGTTGTTGAGTTTCATTTGAGTTGAACTTCAAGGACAAACTTTTCCATGATATTTCCATGTATTTAAAAGTAGCTGCACTAGCGCTAATGGCGTGATACATAAAGTGAGTGCAAAAGTGCTGACCTGGCGTAGTCGGCGGTCCATGGCGTCCAGGTGCGGCTGGATGAGGATGGGACGGAGATGATCCCTCAGCAGGGATTCTGCCACCAGGGTGGACAGCTTGTACTCCTCCTTAGCCAGCAGCTGCAGACGCAAGTGGGTCGACTTGCGGACCCTGCACAAAATCCAGATCATTAGCTCAAGCGCACACTCCGACACACACGGGCAACATAAGCATCATTTTACCGGCAGCACTGTGCCAGTGGCACCAGAATGGACTTCTCGTCGTGGGAGTGCTTTCCAAACCTGCAGAGGGGGAAACAAGAATGGAGGGTTCATTTTGAACTTTTTGTTTGTGGTCAGCCATTACAAATGGAGTATGATTGACGCTCCCCAAAAGATTCATAAAGATATCACAATATGGCGGCAAAGCACTACTTTTCTATTAGAGAGGGCTGTGGCCTGAACATTGTCCAAAACATCATGCGTGAAGTGTTCTCACCCCCTGCCGTTGTCCAAGTGGATGATGAACGTCTCGTTTCCAAACTTTTCAAACGTCTCATAATGATGCCGGTCCATGTTTCCTGTCCAGAAACAGGAAAGAGCATTTATGACGAATGTGTATGAATATATATGACCAATTTCAGATTTTTTTTTTTTTGTTTCCTTGCTTCTTGATTTTAATTTGTGTGTGTGTGTGTGTATATATATATATATATATATATATATATATATACACAAATTAGAATCAAATTAGAATCAAAAAGCAAGGAAACAAAAAACTATTATTCATCTGAAGAAATAAGTAATCAGTAAGTAATCAAAGAAATCAAAATGATTCTTGATGCAGAAATGACATCGTAAATTATGTAATCTAAACAAAACATATCCAACTGACCCATGAGGAAGTCAAAGATGGTCATGTCCATTATGTCCAGAAGTCTTGTCCCACTGTCATAGGGCGGAGTCTGTTTGACCTCCTCACAGTAGTCCGGGTCAACTTCCCATCTGAGTATCACATCATCGAAACATATTTTTCCACACGCGTGTCTTCTCTCATTCGGATGACCAAAGTGTCCATTTTCTTACTCTGCCTTCTTGCGTTTGTGGTAGGAGCGTCTCCACGGGTTCCTCCAGGTTTTGCGCTTGGCGAGGGTCAGGTCCGGGAGGAAGGCGGCCAGGGATCCTTCTATTTGGTCGGGCTTACCGCACAGGGCGTGCTCCGTCGAGCAATAGTACGAACATTCTCCGTAGAAACACACATTGTTGGCTAAGGACAGATTGAAACAAATGGACGTACATTTATAAAGTGTACATACATACACACATAGTTATGACTGTGTTTTGCGTTGGCTCATGGGGTCATTGTGCTGTTATGGTTCTAATTTGTCCCTTGTGATGATGTCAGTTGTTATGCAGTTGCTATGTCCCTTAGGATTTTCCTAGTGACGATGACATTGTCAGCTGCTAGGCAGTGTTTATGTCCCTTATGATGTTATGGTCCTTATTTGGCCCTTGTGATGATAATGATGATGATGAAAATGATGATGATATTGTTTGTGGTTATGCAGTTTATGTCCCTAGTGAAGATTACATCATGTCAGTTGCCATGCAGTTCTATGTCACTTATGTTATGGTCCTTGTTTATCGCTTGTGATGATGATAATGACGATATCAGTTGTTATGCAGTTGCTATGTCCCTTATGATTTTCCTAGTGACTGTGACATTGTCAGATGCTATGCGGTTTCTATGTCCCTTATGACGTTATGGTCCTTGTTTATCGCTTGTGATGATGATAATGATGATGTTGTCAGTTGTTATGTTGTAGATGACATTATGTCAATTGCTATGCAGTTCCATGTCGCTTATGTTATGGTCCTTGTTTATCGTTTGTGATGATGCTAATGATGATGTCAGTTGTTATGCAGTTGCTATGTCCCTTATGATTTTCCTCGTGACGATGGCACTGTCAGTTGCTATGCGGTTTCCATGTCCCTTATGATATTATGGTCCTTGTTTGTAGCTTGTGATGATGATGATGTTGCTAGTTGCTATGCAGTTGCTATGTCTCTTATGATGATGATCTTGCTAGTTGCTATGCATTTGTTATGGTCCTGTATTAGTCATTCTCATTTTGTCTAGTCATTCTTTGTCATGTAGGCCTTTATTCGACCAGTGAGTGAATATATATGAAGATCCACAATATATACAAATATAGTGTGTCTCATTTCTTTGTGAGTGATGTTAATGAGAAAACTAATTACATTTATAGTTGTAGTCAAATTCAGTTCTTCATGCCCGCACTCTCTTTTTGCTCTTTAAGAATTCACGCCACACATATTTTGGAAGGACGTTCAGACAAGATTAATGACCCCTGGAGGGATTCAGTGACTTGTATTAATTGCTGAGACTGTGAGTAAATTCGGTCCCGTGAGACGCCCCCACTTGCACGTGACCCAAAAGTTGCATAGCTCATTAACTGCTGTGCTTTGATGCAAGCCCGCTTGCAGTTACCCTCCATTATAATAAACGTTGCCAGTATTCTTTCACAATTAGCTTTATATGAATGATTTACATTTGTTTTTGCTTTCTTTAAGTCGAGGTGTCCGCTACCTGGCGATATGAAGAATGTCCGCCAGAGCTTCTTATCCCGTGTGACATCTCGGATCTCCTTGGTCATGTTGACAAGTCTGCCGGCTACTGGAGGGACGCGGCGGAAGTCCAAAATCCTACAGCAAGCCAAGACAGACACAAGATGATTAAGGTATCAACATAGTGGGTGAATGACAATTAAAACAACCCCATTTAAAATTTGGACTAAATACTTCACACCCCAGATGGGACTCGAACCCACAATCCCTGGCTTAGGAGGCCAGTGCCTTATCCATTAGGCCACTGGGGCACATATGCCGTTTAAATACGTCTCTCATCATGATGGATGTCGCCGCCAGGGGGCACCATGACCACACTGCATCAGCGGTCCTTGTGTGGCCACCATTCCACACCAGACGTCTTTTAACCTCCACTCACACAACACACATACATCATCCTGATGTCAAAGCGAGGCAAGATAGAACTTCACCATCCGTTCCGGGAAATTGTATTTATGCACCAAGCGTTAAGGCTTTTGTGGTTCATGCGCCATGAGCTAGCACACTTTAAGTGGAAAGCCAGGTTGTGGGATTGTTGTGATAGGAAGAGAAGAGAGGTCCTCCTTGGCGGATGTGTGCGTGCCAAATGTCGATTTTATGCATCTGTGGTCTTCAGTACGACATCAGCACTGACTCTTTAACAATTGATAGCCCCTGACAACTGCTAATGGACAGGCCTGGGGGCAGAAGAAGAACCGGACAGACCAAAATAAAAGAGTGGAAAACGGCGAGGAAAGATTTAGAGGAATAGAGAAAATGTATTCCTGTTTAGGCACACACGCGTTGCTAGGCAGAATTCATAGATTTTGGCGACACATTATGAAGGTCGCAATGAAAATAAAAGTTGAAGTCGCAATCTTACAAGATTGAACTATTGAGATTAAGAATAATAAATTAACAAATAAATAACTGAAAAGTACGGTGTGTGGAATTATTCACCCCCTTTTCTCTCAGTGCAGCCAATTGTCTCCAAAATGGATAGGACTGAATAATGCCCAGTTTCTAGTAGCAGCCACTAAACCCAATTGAATATCTGCATTAAATAAAAAGTAAAGAAAGCGCCATCTGCTGGTTGTGACATGGCACTGCCCACTTGGCCATAATGTCAAATAGAGCAAAGTAACAGACTAAGTCAGTCACGTTTATTTAAGCCACCCAGATGGCTGCACAGCAGTGTTTGTTTGGCACGGTCTGCATACAAGCTAATGCCAACAGCATCACTTTATTTATTTCTTTATTTCACATCATTCACATACTCCACATATAAGGATGTATGACCCCGTTTAAGAATTTTCTATTTATTTATCATTTACCATTTTTCTCAACTTAAAATTAGTTAATCATGTTTCTTTTCTTAATATCATTAAATAATTACCTAATAATCAACAAAAACACTTAACAATTGTAACAGTATACGTTTAACCTGATTAGAATAAATTTGCGAAAATAAAAATAATAATAATGATGAGGAATATAAAAATAAAAACTAACCATGAATAAAATAAAAAATTGTAATTAAATAAGTTTTCATCCAGATATTTTTATATACAGTGGATATAAAAAGTCTACACACCCATGGTAAAATGCCATACGATGTCACATAAGCCTACCATTAGTCTGACCTTTAACCTCAACATTTCAAACATTTTTTTTAATTAAAATGTTTTTGTGAGGGGAAGCAAAACCAAAGAACTAAAATAATGTGGTTGCGTGGCTTTTTTTTAATTTTATTGTATTTTTTTAAAATTTGTATTAAAAATAAATGATATTTCAAACTGCTCACAATTCCTTCCACATTGTGATTATAATAAATTAGTAAAAATAAAAATAATAATGATTCATAAAAAAATAAAAACTAAGCATGAATAATAAAATAAAAACAAATAGTACATACAGTGGATATTAAAAAGTCTACACACCCCTGGTAAAATGACAAACAATGTCACGTACCATTAGTCTGACCTATAATTAACCAACAATTCAAACGATTTTTTGAATTAAAAACTTTTTGCGAGGGGAAGCAAAACCAAACAACTAAAATAATGTGGTTGCACAAGTGTACACACCCTCTTATAACTAGAATGTGGCAATGTTCAAAATTAACCACATATTCACTAATAATTAAAAAATCACATTCAGAGTCATGTGCCTCTGCTTACCTCCAAATAAAGCTCTGATGTTCTAGGAAGCTTTTCCTGACATTTTTATTTTTTCCTTTCTAGCATAAGACTTCGTGGCTTTTTTTGTTTTTGTATTGTATTGCATTAAAACTGAATGCTATTTCAAACTGCTCATAATTCACTCCACATTGTGGAAAGCCACAAAAACAGCCCCAAGCATAATGCTTCAATGTTGTGTTTGCACCTTTTAGACATTGTTTTGGGAGGTTTTGTTATGGTCCAGTTTTAAAAATAAAATGCGGTCTTTGTGCCTACCATTTTGCCCACCCCTGTGCTTGAATAAATGGCTCCGTCCAAGCACAGTATTTGATCTCATATGTTTTGCTAGCTGCTCTTTTCTGGCTTAGTTTTTCCCAGCTGAAGCAAATCCAATCAACACAATGAAGTGTGTTAATGGCAGCGTAGCCCATAAGAGAAGCGGCGTTGGCTGTTAGTGCTGCTTTTAAAAGGAGGCTCTGTGCGGCGACGGGCCCCCTGGGAGGCAGTGTAGCCTCACTCTGCAACACCAGCAGCCGCCGCTCCGCAGCCCTGGTCTAATTTAGAACAGACAAAATAAGAGGGAGGAAGAAAAAAAAAAGAGTCAAGTGCTGCTTTTGGCAAAGCTTGCCTGGCTTATATTTAGAACGGGCACAGGGCCTTTCCTGCTTTTGGTTTCCTCCTCTTCCCTTCCCCTTAACCCACACACACATATGCTGCCAGTATGTGTGTGTGTGTTCGAGAAGAGCAGCAGATGCGAAGCAGACTGTTGACAAAGGCTGCTGCTAATGCAATTTACGGAGAAGTGTGTCATTGCGCCTGGAGGAAGGAAGCGAGCGGCTTCATGCCATGATGGCGCACATGTGAACGGACAAGTGTTGTAACCTCACTCTCGTCTTGTGCCGGGATGAACAAAAAACAACAAAAACGCACACCAGCATTCCTTTTTTGTAGCCTTTTCATGAAGCTTCCCCCGAGCGTGCTTCTTAGCTAAGTAAGGAGGATGCAGTCATTGTTGGGTGGGATGCTTGCTTGTGGGAGGGCCGCATTCATTGGCGCTGACAAACGGCCTTTGGGGCTCGCGGCTGCACTGTACGAGCTCCGCCTTTTGAGAGAAGTGAAATTGATGGAGGCGGTGAAAGGGGAGAGAATATAAAAGCAGTAAAAGATGAAAACGTCGAATGTCTTCAGACGCCAACTAGAATAAGATCGCAAGATGGGAGGGAGACCTTGACCTTCTGCTCGGTGTCTTCTTTTCACCGCGTTACATAAGGAAGGTTTTTGCACCCATTGTTGGTATTTGACCTGTCAAGACTTGGAACGGATCTGCAAACATAACCTCGGATGGGCCACTTTCGAGGTTTCGGCAATTTCCCTAACAAAAAAATAAAATGAAAAATAAATAAAAAATACATGTCCCTGCTAACATGCATCGTTTATACAGTGAACCCTAAACTAAATCAAATAGACAAAGTGCAATTTCGGCAGATTTGAATGCTTGTGCTTAAATCATTTCAGTGAAATGAACTCATTCACTGCCATAAATTAATTTAAAAAAATATAAAAAAATTTGGGGTGTCAGGTGATTAAAATGTAAATCGTAATTAATCGCATGACGATTAATCACAAATTTCATATCTGTTCTAAATGTACAATTAAAAAGTTTTAGCTTTTCATACTCTTGTTAACAAAAGAGGGGGAAAGAATTTTAAACTAATGAATTTTTGACGTTTTTAGCCGTCAATGGCAGTGAATGAGTTAAAATCCATTTCCTGATATAAATTGGTCTCCATGTATATCACTTAGCATAACGGCCATGGAATTGTTTGCAAAGTACAGTTGGAGGTGGGATTCAAACCTGCAACCTCCTGGTTACTGGACAATGCACTTTACCAACTGCGCCACCGAGCAGTATCAGACACCTGGTAATGATGATCAGTTGTATGCACGGAAGTGGGCGTGGGAAGTGGGACTTTGAGAACATTTGTCAGTCCCGTTGAAAATGAATGGGGAAAATTTGCTATTTAACGTAACTGTAAGTAATGTGGAATCAGATGATATATACCCCGGGAGGCGGGAATTTTTTGAAGCAAGTTGAAATGTGAATGTGTAAATCGCAAGTATTACGTGGGAGTTGCTTCACGGCAAAAAAAAAAGAAGAAAAAAAGTGTGGAGCATAAAAATCACAATAATTTAAGTGGGAATGCTTCACAATTATCAAAAATAATACTGATAAATAATTCTTTTTGAGAGTTGATTAATCATTTATAGACCCATGCAAAAGTCATTTTGACTCCAATTACTTGTAGATTTTCACTTTTCACAGCAGGGTTCTGTCTCGAGTCCCCAAAAATAGCTGGCTGCAAATAGAGAGGACCTCGTTTAAAAAAAGCACTCAGTGTTTTGTTTCTCTATTTTTCATGACTTTCCCAAACCCTCGAGTGTAGTGATTATAGTATTTTGTAGCGTTCACGTTTTTGATGTCATTAATTTACTGTTGAACTTTCTTGTTGTCTTATTGCATGACAATTTTTTGCTCCATGAACAGCACTTTGTATGTAGCGGTGGTTGTTTTAAAGTTGAGTAAATTTTTCAATCAAATCGTTAGTAAAGTAAATTTTTCCCTCATAAAACCCACATCAAATAAAAAAATAAAAATAAAATAAATAAATAAAGGCCCACTAGGCTATTACATTTTAATTTCATCATAATGGTGACACTTGGAAATTAATTATATTTTTAAGGAGGTAAAAATTCTAGAATCACTGCTCGAGTAAATATTTCCCCCAAAAGCAACAAGCGCATTTAATTCCCACTCATCATTCTCGCATTGTTTTCCATCTTCCCGAGAGGAAGCACTTATTTTCACATTATCTGCGAATAAACAATATTTATTTCTTATCATTTCTGTGGAAGTTAATGTGGTGGGTTGAAAAAAGTTTCAAAGCTCGTTTGGTGTCAGGAGAAATGAATAAATACCCGGGGGTGGGTGATTGGGGGGGCAAAACAACAAACTAGATTTGAATAATGTCACTGTCATTTGATTTTTCTACAAGCAAAAGGTAAAACACTGATTAGATCTGGAAATGGGATTTTTGTAAAAAAGAAAAAGAAAAAAAGAATTGATGTATTATTTTAAGGCGGTATTGCCCAACCAACGATAGCCTGCGTTACATAAAGGAATGTACAGGTCACCATGACGCCATAGTTATACAATGGTTGGCGCCTTGCTCGATGGCACCTGAGCAGTGATATTCCCTATATAATGTCTCGCAATTCTCCAATCATAGTTCTAATCATTTTATGCTAATTGACGCGCCTTGATGTAAAACAGCTGAAAAACATAATTCCCACATTAGTATTCTGGTCTTCATGAAAAATAATGGCTCATAATCCAAAGGCAAAGGTGCCCTTCACATCAAGTGTTGTGCATCTTTTGCAGTCTTCCCTGCCAGGTGCTTAATGAGCTGACATGACGAGGTGCAGATTAGCAATCGGGGCCCAAAAAAAAAATCAGCACGACATCAAGCGGGACCTTGTCTCTCCATGTTCACAAAGCGGCAAAGATTTGACCTGACCTTCTTGTCACCAACATCCGATGGACATTTTTCGTCTTCCCAAGGCCACTGACAGGATTGTCCCTTTGATATGTCTAATTTCATTCCAAAAATGGATTTGTGTGTGTGTGTGAGATTAGGCCTATTAATGATTAGACCCAACCATCAAAAATGATTATCTACCCCCATTCCTTACCCTAACCTCAACCATAACCCAATTCAAACCTAAACTCTAAAATCAAGTCTTGACCCTCTAAACTTGTGGGGCCCAGCAAAATGGCCCCACAAGGATGGGTGGGCCCCGAAATATTGGCCCCACCATGTAACAAAAGGTAGACCACACACACGCACGCACCCCAAAAAACAAAACAAAAAAAGAGCGACGATGATGACATGCTGACTCGGGAAGGCTGCCAAATAAACAATACTGAGCTCTGGGAAAAAAAAAGTGACTTGACCTGTCCTGGATTGGCGTCTTTCTATATATCTGCACTCTGGCACACTTATCCACAGTTGAAACCAGTTAAGACCACCAGGTTACACATTTTCATATGGGGTAAGCTGAGCCCCAAGACAGTACAAGAGTAGAGACCATTTTGAATAGATCAGACCTTCTTCCGCGTTGAGCAGAAAAGGCTCCGCAGCTGTGTACTCGACCTTTCTGGCATCCAGTAAATAGTTCAACTGAGAATATGATAAGATAAAGAAGGAAATTTCCCAATCCGAACTTTACATTCGTGAGAGGCTGGACTTACTTGTCGAGATGGAAGGCAGCAATCTCGGCATTGTGTCTCTCAAAGTCGGAGAAATAGAAGAAATCCGGGGGCGTCTCCTGTTCACGAGTCTGCCTGACGGGACACAAAGAAAAACACAAATTAGAACGTCAATAATGCAATACTTGACGGTACGTATGATTCTGTCCAGCTTCGCACCCGCGTACCAACGTTCGGCAAATTCATCTCAAACCACCACCAAATCTCAATCAACACCCTCGAGGGAGTGAGCGCTGAAGGACAATTCAAGGTCAAAGCAATCCCCGCGAAGCGTCCTTTCCAGTTCCCGCAGTGTATTTATTCACTCTGATCCTGGAGAAAAAATGGCTTCCGGTACAAAACTCGGCTTTTAAAAGCCCTTGCAAGAAACACAAGAACCTCTTTAAGACTTGAAAAGCCAGCGTTGACGTAACGGGGCAGGACAGATGTGTATAAATTGAACAAGACAGCGCAGTATTTGAGTTACTTTCCCTTTATGAGCTCCACTTTGCTTTTTCTATTTTCTTTTTTTTATTGACCAAAACGCCTCACACAGAAGCAACAATTGCAAAGATTTGGCTGACAGCCTCTGCCATTTTTTTCTTCGACTTGCTGGAGGAAGATGAGAAGACTCGGAAATATCTGGGCATCGTCTCTCTCTCTCTCTGTTCCTTCTTTATTCCCTGCCTGCTTACTCCACTTGCGTACGCACAGCTTAATACCTCATATCGGTCCAGTTCTCCCCTTTCCCCCCTCCATTGCATCTCTCTCGCTCACTCCTCATCTCCTCTTCCCTCTCCACTCACTCCTCAGCTGGCTGGCTCGCTCCTACCACAGCTGTGTAACTGACATACGCACCAGTCATTAACTATCCCAACATGGTGCCCAGAAGCACGGCCGTCCGCTGAATAGTGCCCAATTTCTTCCTCTACTCTGCATTTAGCTACTCCTGCACAACGAATCATTCACGCGTTGCAACATCTAAAAACTTTACAGCTGAAATCAATAACATTATAGCTCATATTTTGTCCTGGCCACTTGTTGCTAGGCAGAGTTCATAGGGTTCAAGTGTAAAAAATTGCAAACACATGCGAGCCACGCCCAAGAGGGGCCGATAGTGCTGGGTCTATACACAACACGAGTATGAGACATTTACATATGCACGGTTGTTTCACAGTTAAGACTGCTCTGTATGAAATAGAAAAAGAAAACAGTTCCAATCTGTTGGAACGCTGCTGCCCCTTGCCCATTATGCGGCTACAATACCAGCAGATTTTAAGACATGTGCAGTGCATGTATGTACTACACATTACAAATTACATGTAATACATTATTATGTTATTAAATTATTATTACACTTTTATTACAACTTTTGGCTCAGCACATATAAATTAATTTATATGTATAAAATAAACAACCCATTTGCATTGGGATAGACCAGAGCATATTAACTCTTTCAATTCTAGCCATTTCATTTATTTATTTATTTATATTTACTAATCAGCAGTAGAACATCGGCTGGTTTCACCCAAATCACCAATTTTAGACCCAAAAATGCAGCAAACAAGCTATTTGTGAAAAGTGACTTTTATGCGAATAAAACGCCTCAAACACATGAATTTTCTATGAAATACCAACAACAACAATGTAAATGTGCTTTTGATGGCAAACTATTGTATTTAAAAAATATCCACCAGTTCAACAATTTTGCACTTTACAAACTTTAGAAACTATTTAGCAGTGGTAGCATTTAAGTGTGCAACAGTCTTTTTGAAAAAAATTGATCAATCACAAGCTGCTTGTAACGGTAACATTTCTTGAGGTACGCCATATTCACAAGCGTCAATGATTGTTTTGATACCCGACGATCTCCTCCAAAAGGGACCCAATGCTGCCACCTGTTGGCCATAGTTAGTATTTTTCTTACTTCCGCAGCTTAAAAGATCAAACCAAAGTTGGTCAAGACTTTTTTTTTTGTCTGTTCCCATAAAAAAACAAAAAAAAACAGTTGACGACATTTGCACTCTTCGTTAGGATTCCTCAATCACAATCATTGAGTAAAAAAATAATATTTTTTTTACTAAAACACACTTTTCATTGTAGACGTATTTGAACATTAATGCCTCCCCTTTGCTCCGCCCTCATTCCAACATGTTCACTATGTCAACAGCATCTTTCGATGGACTCACTCTATCTTGCTCTGGATTACTTTGCTCAACACTGAAGACAAATGATACTGATGGATAGTGAGGGCAGGGTCCACTTACAGACACATAACTGGAAAATAACATTTAGCAAACACTATGGAGCCTTGACAGCTTCAAAGAACACAACAACAATCACAAAGCTGGCTGGATGTCGGGTTTGTGTGTTTGACCAATTGCGTGCCAGGGGCGCGAGGCCAACGCTTCTACGATGAGCAGCGGCTCGAGACGCACTGAGAAGAGAAGCTGTTCTAAACTGTGGCTGGTGAGCCACGTTCAATTTGAATCAATAAAGTTATTTAGAGCACGGCGCAACAACTCACACCCAAACACTTGGAAAGAACAGCTGAGGTAAGAATATGAGGAAAATGGTATTTTTGGAAAAGAATGGGCAGCCGGGATGAGCACAAATTCGAAAACAGCAGCGCCTATGTTCAGGCGTGTTATGATGGCGGGGAAACGTACATAAATGCACGACCACATAGTAAAGTCTTGGCTCCATAAATGTTTGAGTATGCGACAAGCTGGGGGAAAACAGAGATGCCTTTCTCAGATTGGACCCACTTAATATAGCGGCGCCTTGACTTACAAGCCCTACTCCTAAGTCAAGGTTTCATCCCTCGTTATGAGCACAGCCAAACAACAACAATCCCATATTTTCAAGTCGCTATCAGAGCTGTGATGACTGACAGCAGGTGAGACGTACTGGACCCGGCATGCCCAGGCCGACCCCCGGGGGCCGACAGTAAACACATAGTTGACACCGGTTGGACAGACGCTTTCTTGGCTGCGCTTGCAAGGTCCGAGGGGCCCCACAGCAGCCAGTGGGGGGGTTTGGAGGTCTAACAAGCAAACACACCACAGCGTGAGAATTTCAAAGGTGAATGAAAGTGCAGCATGTGGAGAAATCTACCTGCACATATAGTTCAGTACATATGGTGCTGAAAAGAAAACCGCAGGGAGGAGAAAACGTGAGGTGTTTCTTTTTGGTCTCTCTTATTCATTTTCAATGTTCTTTTTGCGCACGAATCGATACAATATCCATTTTTTTTTTATTTACAATAAGACACTTCATTAGGTACATCATTTGAATGGAAAATCTGCTAGCTCGCTAGCTAGCTCGCTAGCTAGCTCGCTAGTAGCTGTAAATATTTCCACTTCTGGTAGAAGTTCTTCTGCTTGGTCATTCATTTAGAAGAAGAAGAAAGAAGGAGAAAAAAAGAAGAAAAAGAAAAAAGAAAGAAGAAAGATTTTGATTTTTTGATTTTGAAAAATGACATTTATTTACCGCTCTTATTTACATTCTTTTCATAACACACAGCTCGGCAAGAGCAATTAAAGAAGAAGAAGAAAAAGAAGAAGAAAGAAGAAAAAAAGAAAAAGAAGGAAGAAGGAAGGAGAAGAAGAAAAAGGAAGAAGGAAGAAAAAAGAACGTAGAGGAAGGAAGAAGAGCCATTTTAAACTAAAAAGAAAAACGAATGTGCTTCAGGAGACACTTTTTGAACAAAGCGTATAATCAGCAGCTCGTGGTTCAACTTTTTACTTTGTACTACCTGACACATTGGGCGCCGGTACTACATATTTTTTTTGGAGCACTCTGATTAACCGAACTGCACATTTCATCAAAAATAAATAAATAAATAGATAAATAAATAAATACAATTTTTGGACTGGAATAGCAAGAAAATCTGCAAAATAGCACGGCAAACCCACAAAATAGCGAGGTAACACAAAATAACCCCGCAATTAGACTTAAGACGCAGTAACCACATCACAAAGCAGCGAGGAAACACTACAATATTTAATATATGTTAACCACTGAAAACTACAAGCATAATAATAAACATCGTTAAACTGATGATATTGTGCACAGATACTCATTATTGCCACCTATAGGACTGGAGGGCAACGGCATCAACCACAATTTATCTCCACATCAGAGGTGGCAAATCCAGGTCCAGAAAGTAAAAACCCTCCCACAGTTTGGCTTGAGCCCCTAATGCTAGCTAGCTAGCTAGTAAACGAGCACCAAAGGAGCAAGCGAGCTAGCTAGCACTTGGGGCTAAAGCCAAACTGTGGCACGGTTCCTACTTTCTGGACCTCTGTTCCGCAAAGTGTTCACAAATGAGCCAGCAATTTTTCTCCTTGTTTTGTTTATTTTACACACTCCTACAAACATTGTCCGCTAAGCTAGTTCCAATGTCAATCTGCCGATCAATCAGACTCGAAGTCCAAAACTCGATATGACCGGAGGCTCTTTCTCCTGCATCGTTTGAAACTCACACACGAATCCGCGAGGACGAAGGGTGCGCTTGAAAATGCATGGGGGGCTAAGATAGCGCGGCATCGTCACCGCGGCGACGAGAGGAGGCGGAGCATTGTTTTATCTGTGTGAAGGCTGACCTTTCAAGCAATGACATTTGATAAAGTGACTAAATGCCTCTCAGCGAGCGCGCGAGACAGGATGTGCCTCCGCGTCGGACCGTACGCGCGGCTATTTATCGGCGCCGCCGCGCTGTAATTTTATGTGTGCGGTGTGGATTTGGTGCCCAAATGGGGAGGCGTGACAGGTTATTGTGTTTTGAGTAAGTGCTCTGCACACGGTCGGGATGACATTTGGTTTATGCGAGCGGAGGTGGAAGCGATGGGCGGGAGAAGGGAAAGGAAACAAGGAGAGAAGGACGAGAATGATGGAAAGGATCGTTGACAGCGAGGGAAAGGTACTGGATCATGCTGCAGAAAAGGGAAACGTCAATATTATACATGAAAGAATAAGGTGAGACAAATGGAGGGAAAAAAGGAAATCGAAGCCTCACGTTGCGTTGCAAAGCTTGATGCATGTTGGAAGTAAAAGCTCATTTGATCAGCAAATTACAAACAGACCGATGTGTGGGTTTTTTCAGTGCCGATACCGATGCCGATTATTAGTAGTCATAACCGATATTTGGAAAATATTCATTTCATTCAGTCAAAATAAAAAAAAATACAAACGCCAATCTAGACTTTGTAATGTCTTATAGAACATTTTTTCAGACTTTTAAAAATGTAGAAGTTTGTTTTTTTTATCTTAGAAAATAGAAAATCCTTTTTAATTTCTAACAAAATGCTCCCAAGGTCATCAGTAAGTCTTAAAAAGTTAAATGGAAACTTAAACAAGTAAATACCGTAGCCCCCCCCCCCCCCCCCCCGCCCCAAAATTTCAAAATACCTGAAATCTTAAACTTTCACATTCCTTTGTTTTAATGTTGAACAAAAACAAAAGGTTCAGAATATTTCCAGGGTCAGCAGCATCTCCTATAAAGTTAACAGAAACATTTAGAGATAGACTGATAAGATATTAAGATATAATATAAGATATACCATTATTTAGAGATAGACCCAATATCGGCACAGATTTTGACGAATATCGGTATCGGCCTTTTAAAAAAAAAATCTGACGGCCGATATAAGGAAAATCTAAAACCATTTTAATCTCAGGGTGCTATTTATTTACATTTTCAGTTAACTTTATAAGAGATGCTGCTGACCCTGGGAATATTCTGAACCTTTTGTTTTTGTTCGACATTATAACAAAGAAATGTGAAAGTTTAAGATTTCAGGTATTTCGAAATTTTGGGAACAAAATATTTACTGTAGAAAACGATCAAGAGCGATAGTATTGACTTGCTTAAGTTTCCATGTAACTTTTTAAGACAACTGTTGTCAATTGTCTAAGATTTTTAAAAAATCGACATTTTGAAAAGTCTGAAAAATTGTTCAATGAACATGCTTTGAGACATTACAACAGAGTGAAGATTGGCATTTGTAGTTAAAAAAATGTTGACACCAATATTCCCCCATTTTTACTGAAAATGAATATCGGCCTCATTGACTACCCTGAAAAAAACATATTGGTCTATCTCAAGAAATTTGAAATAAATAGTACCCTAAGATTAAAATGGTTTTAGATTGACCTTTTATCGGCCATCAGATAAAAAATAAATAAAAAAAGGCCGATACCGATATTCGTCAAAATGTCCAATATCGCCGCCTGGCCGATTATCGGTCTAACCCTATGACAAACACAATGGATGATTCACTAAATAGGATTATTATGGGCCTGCTAAGCGGAGCAAGCAGCAGCGAAGCTGCTGCTTGCGGAGCAAGCAGGCACATATTACTATCCACCCTAGAAAAGGGTTTATTATTATGGGCCTGCTAAGCGGAGCAAGCAGCAGCGAAGCTGCTGCTTGCGGAGCAAGCAGGCACATATTACTATCCACCCTAGAAAAGGGTTTATTTTTATTATGGGCCTGCTAAGCGGAGCAAGCAGCAGCGAAGCTGCTGCTTGCGGAGCAAGCAGGCACATATTACTATCCTAGAAAAGGGGTTTATTATTTTTCAACTTATTATATTATCTTCCACGGGTTTTTCCGCAAGAATGCGGCCCGTACCGTACATCGCACCGGGACAAATGAGGTATCAAACGATGCGGCTCGATCTGACTCGATGCGGCATTATTTTTATAAGAATTCCCAGTTACCATGGCGATGCTATTCCCAAAAAACTCCCAAATAAAAGTCCCATAGGAATGAATGGGAAAAGGAAAGACAAAATCACACATCAAGCACCTTTTTCAAAGAGACGCTGCACGCGCATACGTTAACCGATTGATATGAATTTTAGCTCATTTTGTTGGAATTTTTCCCATCTTTAGCTCAGTGTCAAAAAAAATATTAAGGAATGAAAGCTCTTCCCCCTGTGCGGGTTCAAAGACAGTGAGTGTAATCGCCACTCTGATATGCAATTAAGGCTTCAGTGACGGGAACCAAAAAATCTTATTTCCAAAAGTTTCACTTCAACTCGTCACCATGGCCACAATCTTTGCTCACTAGACCTCAAATTCGCACATTTTGTAGCCACAAGCCTCTGCTTTCTGAAAAACTAAGTTTTATTTGGCTAAGGTGTCATTTAGTACCTTTATTTTCACTTTAAGCGAGGAGAAGTCGGACTTTGGCGCCTATCTCCTCCATGTTAATTTCGCCGTTTTTTCCCTCTTCATTTTCGATCAATCATAAGTTTTCAACCTGCTCTCATTTGGTCATTTTTCATCCGATTAAAAAACTGAGAACATGCTCGCGTTCCCCAAACCCTTGCCGTTCTAACCAGCCATTTCTGGAATCTGCATCTTCAACCGTTAAGTCGCGAGAGGCTTTTGTTTGAGGTGAGCGTAATCCTATACAAATCAATGGAGTGTTGGTGCGTGACGTCTCCTCACAACTTAAAATCAAATGTGTGTGCGTGAATGTGCATGTTTTGTAAAGGGGCAGTGAGATACTGTTAATTATGGTAGATTCCACATTTCTTGACCGATTTCAATGGTTTGAATTTTAAACTGTTCAGCTCATTGAAATGTTACTTAAAATCAAATGTGTGTGCGTGAATGTGCATGTTTCTTAAAGGGGCAGTAACATACTGTTGATTATGGTTAACTTGCACATTTCTTGAGCGATTTCAATGGTTTAAATTTTAAACTGTTCAGCTCATTGAAATGTTGGTTAAAATCAAATGTGTGTGCGTGAATGTGCATATTTCTTAAAGGGACAGTAAGATACTTTATTTGATCTTGATTATGGTTAACTTGCACATTTCTTGACCGATTTCAATGGTTTAAATGTTATTTTTATTGCGTGTTTCCACGCGAGTTAGCAGGCCCATTCAAAATTTCCGCGGGAATTTTTCTAGTTTTTTTTATATTTTATTCCACCGACTTTTCCGCAAAAATGCGGCCCGAACCGTAGATCGCACCGGGACAAATGAGGTATCAAACGATGCGGCTCGATCTGACTCGGTGCGGCATTATTTTTCTAAGAATTCCCAGTTACCATGGCGACGCTATTCCCAAAAAACTCCCAAATAAAGTCCCATAGGAATGAATGGGAATCCGAAAGAGATCAACTCCAATCAAGCACCTTTTTCAAAGACACGCTGCGCGCGCATACGTTAACCGACCGATATGAAAATTAGCTCATTTTGTTGGAATTTTTGTCATCTTTAGCTCAGTGTCAAAAAAAAAATTAAGGAATGAAAGCTCTCCCCCCTGTGCGGGTTCAAAGACAGTGAGCAAAGGGGTAAAAGTCGCCTTTCTTGCATCAGTTAGAGTGTGACTAATTAAGGTCTGAGTGCTGGGAACCAAAAAATATATTTCCAAAAGTTTCACTTCAACTCGTCACCATGGCCACAATCTTTGCTCACTAGACATCAAATTCGCACATTTTGTAGCCACAAGCCTCTGCTTTCTGACAAACTAAGTTTTATTTGGCTAAGGTGTCATTTAGTACCTTTATTTTCACTTTAAGCGAGGAGAAGTCGCACTATTTTGATCTCTTTTCAATGTAATTTTCGCCGTTTTTCCCTCTTCATTTTCGATCAATCATAAGTTTTCAACCTGCTCTCATTTGGTCATTTTTCATCCGATTAAAAAACTGAGAACATGCTCGCGTTCCCCAAACCCTTGCCGTTCTAACGAGCCATTTCTGGAATCTGCATCTTCAACCGTTAAGTCGCGAGAGGCTTTTGTTTGAGGTGAGCGTAATCCTATACAAATCAATGGAGTGTTGGTGCGTGACGTCTCCTCACAACTTAAAATCAAATGTGTGTGCGTGAATGTGCATGTTTTGTAAAGGGGCAGTGAGATACTGTTAATTATGGTAGATTCCACATTTCTTGACCGATTTCAATGGTTTGAATTTTAAACTGTTCAGCTCATTGAAATGTTACTTAAAATCAAATGTGTGTGCGTGAATGTGCATGTTTCTTAAAGGGGCAGTAACATATTGTTGATTATGGTTAACTTTTACATTTCTTGAGCGATTTCAATGGTTTAAATTTTAAACTGTTCAGCTCATTGAAATGTTGGTTAAAATCAAATGTGTGTGCGTGAATGTGCATATTTCTTAAAGGGACAGTAAGATACTTTATTTGATCTTGATTATGGTTAACTTGCACATTTCTTGAGCGATTTCAATGGTTGAATTTTTAAACTGTTCAGCTCATTGAAATGTTAGTTAAAATCAAATGTATGTGCGTGAATGTGCATGTTTCTTAAAGGGGCAGTAACATACTGTTGATTTTGGTTAACTTGCACATTTCTTGACCGATTTCAATGGTTGAAAGTTTAAACTGTTCAGCTCATTGAAAAGAGTTAGCAGGCCCATTCAAAATTTCCGCGGGAATTTTTCTAGTTTTTTTTCTTTTTTATTCTTCCACCGACTTTTCCGCAAAAATGCGGCCCGAACCGTAGATCGCACCGGGACAAAAGAGGTATCAAACGATGCGGCTCGCTCTGACTCGCTGCGCTATTATTTTTATAAGAATTCCCAGTTACCATGGCGACGCTATTCCCAAAAAACTCCCAAATAAAGTCCCATAGGAATGAATGGGAATCCGAAAGAGATCAACTCCAATCAAGCACCTTTTTCAAAGACACGCTGCGCGCGCATACGTTAACCGACCGATATGAATTTTAGCTCATTTTGTTGGAATTTTTGTCATCTTTAGCTCAGTGTCAAAAAAAAAATTAAGGAATGAAAGCTCTCCCCCCTGTGCGGGTTCAAAGACAGTGAGTGTAATCGCCACTCTGATATGCAATTAAGGCTTCAGTGACGGGAACCAAAAAATCTATTTCCAAAAGTTTCACTTCAACTCGTCACCATGGCCACAATCTTTGCTCACTAGACATCAAATTCACACATTTTGTAGCCACAAGCCTCTGCTTTCTGAAAAACTAAGTTTTATTTGGCTAAGGTGTCATTTAGTACCTTTATTTTCACTTTAAGCGAGGAGAAGTCGGACTTTCTCGCCTATCTCCTCCATGTTAATTTTCGCCCTTTTTTCCCTCTTCATTTTCGATCAATCATAAGTTTTCAACCTGCTCTCATTTGGTCATTTTTCATCCGATTAAAAAACTGAGAACATGCTCGCGTTCCCCAAACCCTTGCCGTTCTAACGAGCCATTTCTGGAATCTGCATCTTCAACCGTTAAGTCGCGAGAGGCTTTTGTTTGAGGTGAGCGTAATCCTATACAAATCAATGGAGTGTTGGTGCGTGACGTCTCCTCACAACTTAAAATCAAATGTGTGTGCGTGAATGTGCATGTTTTGTAAAGGGGCAGTGAGATACTGTTAATTATGGTAGATTCCACATTTCTTGACCGATTTCAATGGTTTGAATTTTAAACTGTTCAGCTCATTGAAATGTTACTTAAAATCAAATGTGTGTGCGTGAATGTGCATGTTTCTTAAAGGGGCAGTAACATAGTGTTGATTATGGTTAACTTCCACATTTCTTGACCCATTTCAATGGTTGAAAGTTCAAACTGTTCAGCTCATTGAAATGTTACTTAAAATCAAATGTGTGTGCGTGAATGTGCATGTTTCTTAAAGGGGCAGTAACATACTGTTGATTATGGTAGATTCCACATTTCTTGACCGATTTCAATAGTTTAAATTTTAAACTGTTCAGCTCATTGAAATGTTACTTAAAATCAAATGTGTGTGCGTGAATGTGCATGTTTCTTAAAGGGGCAGTAATACTTTTAGTAGATTATGGTTAACTTGCACATTTCTTGAGCGATTTCAATGGTTGAAAGTTTAAACTGTTCAGCTCATTGAAAAGAGTTAGCAGGCCCATTCAAAATTTCCGCGGGAATTTTTCTAGTTATTTTTTATTATTCCACGACTTTTCCGCAAAAATGCGGCCCGAACCGTAGATCGCACCGGGACAAATGAGGTATCAAACGATGCGGCTCGCTCTGACTCGCTGCGCTATTATTTTTATAAGAATTCCCAGTTACCATGGCGACGCTATTCCCAAAAAACTCCCCCAAAAAATCCCATAGGAATGAATGGGAAACCGGAAGACATCAACTCCAATCAAGCACCTTTTTCCAAGACACGCTGCGCGCGCATACGTTAACCGACCGATATGAATTTTAGCTCATTTTGTTGGAATTTTTGTCATCTTTAGCTCTGTGTCAAAAAAAAAATTAAGGAATGAAAGCTCTCCCCCCTGTGCGGGTTCAAAGACAGTGAGTGAAATATCCTTTATCCCATGTGTGTGTATTGCATGAGCTAGAGCGGACCAATTAAGAACTAGAAAAATTCCCGCGGAAATTTTGAATGGGCCTGCTAACTCGCGTGGAAACACGCAATAAAAATAACATTTAAACCATTGAAATCGCTCAAGAAATGTGCAAGTTAACCATAATCAAGATCAAATAAAGTATCTTACTGTCCCTTTAAGAAATATGCACATTCACGCACACACATTTGATTTTAACCAACATTTCAATGAGCTGAACAGTTTAAAATTTAAACCATTGAAATCGGTCAAGAAATGTGGAAGTTAACCAAAATCAACAGTATGTTACTGCCCCTTTAAGAAACATGCACATTCACGCACACACATTTGATTTTAAGTAACATTTCAATGAGCTGAACAGTTTAAAATTCAAACCATTGAAATCGGTCAAGAAATGTGGAATCTACCATAATTAACAGTATCTCACTGCCCCTTTACAAAACATGCACATTCACGCACACACATTTGATTTTAAGTTGTGAGGAGACGTCACGCACCAACACTCCATTGATTTGTATAGGATTACGCTCACCTCAAACAAAAGCCTCTCGCGACTTAACGGTTGAAGATGCAGATTCCAGAAATGGCTCGTTAGAACGGCAAGGGTTTGGGGAACGCGAGCATGTTCTCAGATTTTTAATCGGATGAAAAATGACCAAATGAGAGCAGGTTGAAAACTTATGATTGATCGAAAATGAAGAGGCAAAAACGGCGAAAATTACATTGAAAAGAGATCAAAAATGTGCGACTTCTCCTCGCTTAAAGTGAAAATAAAGGTACTAAATGACACCTTAGCCAAATAAAACTTAGTTCTTCAGAAAGCAGAGGCTTGTGGCTACAAAATGTGCGAATTTGATGTCTAGTGAGCAAAGATTGTGGCCATGGTGACGAGTTGAAGTGAAACTTTTGGAAATAGATTTTTTGGTTCCCGTCACTGAAGCCTTAATTGGGTATCAGAGTGGCGATTACACTCACTGTCTTTGAACCCGCACAGGGGGAAGAGCTTTCATTCCTTAATTTTTTTTTTGACACTGAGTTAAAGATGACAAAAATTCCAACAAAATGAGCTAATTTTCATATCAATCGGTTAACGTATGCGCGCGCAGCGTCTCTTTGAAAAAGGTGCTTGATGTGTGATTTTGTCTTTCCTTTTCCCATTCATTCCTATGGGACTTTTATTTGGGAGTTTTTTGGGAATAGCATCGGCATGGTAACTGGGAATTCTTATAAAAATAATGCCGCACCGAGTCAGATCGAGCCGCATCGTTTGATACCTCATTCGTGCCGGTGCGATCTACGGTACGGGCCGCATTTTAGCAGAAAAAATCGTGGAATAAAATATAAAAAAAATAATAAAAACTAGAAAAATTCCCGCGGAAATTTTGAATGGGCCTGCTAACTCTTGCAACTCTTTTCAATGAGCAGTTTAAAATTTCAACCGTTGAAATCGCTCAAGAAATGTGGAAGTTATAATCAACTAAAAGTATTACTGCCCCTTTAAGAAACATGCACATTCACGCACATACATTTGATTTTAACTAACATTTCAATGAGCTGAACAGTTTAAAATTTCAACCATTGAAATCGCTCAAGAAATGTGCAAGTTAACTAAAATCAACAGTATGTTACTGCCCCTTTAAGAAACATGCACATTCACGCACACACATTTGATTTTAAGTAACATTTCAATGAGCTGAACAGTTTAAAATTCAAACCATTGAAATCGGTCAAGAAATGTGGAATCTACCATAATTAACAGTATCTTACTGCCCCTTTACAAAACATGCACATTCACGCACACACATTTGATTTTAAGTTGTGAGGAGACGTCACGCACCAACACTCCATTGATTTGTATAGGATTACGCTCACCTCAAACAAAAGCCTCTCGCGACTTAACGGTTGAAGATGCAGATTCCAGAAATGGCTCGTTAGAACGGCAAGGGTTTGGGGAACGCGAGCATGTTCTCAGATTTTTAATCGGATGAAAAATGACCAAATGAGAGCAGGTTGAAAACTTATGATTGATCGAAAATGAAGAGGGAAAAACGGCGAAAATTACATTGAAAAGAGATCAAAATAGTGCGACTTCTCCTCGCTTAAAGTGAAAATAAAGGTACTAAATGACACCTTAGCCAAATAAAACTTAGTTTGTCAGAAAGCAGAGGCTTGTGGCTACAAAATGTGCGAATTTGATGTCTAGTGAGCAAAGATTGTGGCCATGGTGACGAGTTGAAGTGAAACTTTTGGAAATATATTTTTTGGTTCCCAGCACTCAGACCTTAATTAGTCACGCTCTAACTGATGCAAGAAAGGCGACTTTCACCCCTTTGCTCACTGTCTTTGAACCCGCACAGGGGGGAGAGCTTTCATTCCTTAAATTTTTTTTTGACACTGAGCTAAAGATGACAAAAATTCCAACAAAATGAGCTAATTTTCATATCGGTCGGTTAACGTATGCGCGCGCAGCGTGTCTTTGAAAAAGGTGCTTGATTGGAGTTGATCTCTTTCGGATTCCCATTCATTCCTATGGGACTTTATTTGGGAGTTTTTTGGGAATAGCGTCGCCATGGTAACTGGGAATTCTTAGAAAAATAATGCCGCACCGAGTCAGATCGAGCCGCATCGTTTGATACCTCATTTGTCCCGGTGCGATCTACGGTTCGGGCCGCATTTTTGCGGAAAAGTCGGTGGAATAAAATATAAAAAAAATAAAAATAAACCCTTTTCTAGGGTGGATAGTAATATGTGCCTGCTTGCTCCGCAAGCAGCAGCTTCGCTGCTGCTTGCTCCGCTTAGCAGGCCCATAATAAACCCTTTTCTAGGGTGGATAGTAATATGTGCCTGCTTGCTCCGCAAGCAGCAGCTTCGCTGCTGCTTGCTCCGCTTAGCAGGCCCATAATCAGAGTGTAGACAGAGAAAAAATAGATTTCAAGTTTCACTTCAACTCGTCACCATGGCCACAATCTTTGCTCACTAGACATCAAATTCGCACATTTTGTAGCCACAAGCCTC
Source organism: Leptonotus elevatus (assembly GCF_054856555.1). Classification (NCBI taxonomy): domain Eukaryota; kingdom Metazoa; phylum Chordata; class Actinopteri; order Syngnathiformes; family Syngnathidae; genus Leptonotus; species Leptonotus elevatus. The sequence continues at coordinate 9,627,014 of NC_141258.1, read as the reverse complement.
TGCTTTCTGAAGAACTAAGTTTTATTTGGCTAAGGTGTCATTTAGTACCTTTATTTTCACTTTAAGCGAGGAGAAGTCGCACATTTTTGATCTCTTTTCAATGTAATTTTCGCCCTTTTTGCCTCTTCATTTTCGATCAATCATAAGTTTTCAACCTGCTCTCATTTGGTCATTTTTCATCCGATTAAAAAACTGAGAACATGCTCGCGTTCCCCAAACCCTTGCCGTTCTAACGAGCCATTTCTGGAATCTGCATCTTCAACCGTTAAGTCGCGAGAGGCTTTTGTTTGAGGTGAGCGTAATCCTATACAAATCAATGGAGTGTTGGTGCGTGACGTCTCCTCACAACTTAAAATCAAATGTGTGTGCGTGAATGTGCATGTTTTGTAAAGGGGCAGTGAGATACTGTTAATTATGGTAGATTCCACATTTCTTGACCGATTTCAATGGTTTGAATTTTAAACTGTTCAGCTCATTGAAATGTTACTTAAAATCAAATGTGTGTGCGTGAATGTGCATGTTTCTTAAAGGGGCAGTAACATAGTGTTGATTATGGTTAACTTCCACATTTCTTGACCCATTTCAATGGTTGAAAGTTTAAACTGTTCAGCTCATTGAAATGTTACTTAAAATCAAATGTGTGTGCGTGAATGTGCATGTTTCTTAAAGGGGCAGTAACATTCTGTTGATTATGGTAGATTCCACATTTCTTGACCGATTTCAATGGTTTAAATTTTAAACTGTTCAGCTCATTGAAATGTTACTTAAAATCAAATGTGTGTGCGTGAATGTGCATGTTTTGTAAAGGGGCAGTAAGATACTTTTAGTTGATGTTGATTATGGTGAACTTCCACATTTCTTGACTGATTTCAATGGTTTAAATTTTAAACTGTTCAGCTCATTGAAATGTTAGTTAAAATCAAATGTGTGTGCGTGAATGTGCATGTTTCTTAAAGGGGCAGTAACATACTGTTGATTTTGGTTAACTTCCACATTTCTTGACCGATTTCAATGGTTGAAAGTTTAAACTGTTCAGCTCATTGAAAAGAGTTAGCAGGCCCATTCAAAATTTCCGCGGGAATTTTTCTAGTTTATTTTTTCAAATCCATAAATTCACTTTCAAACAAGACTGTAAAGTGAAGGGAAAAAAAGCACTCCCAGTTTTGAAAAAGCACAACACAAAAGCTCCGGGGCTCTGTAAATAACCTTCAGAGTGTGATCCAGGTGTGTGTGTTTGTCATAGATTTTCAGTGTCAGGCTGTCATAGCTCCCCAGGCGCTACAGCGCTCTTCCTCCTCCTTCTCGTTACTCTATTAGCCCTTCAGAACCCGGGCCTGCTATGCACAGAGACAGCTGTTTCCTCCCAGGGAGCTCACTCGCTCACGCTCAGGAAGTAAGAGCGAGCCCAACCAAGTCAGGTGCAAAAAGATACGGACGGCGACGGGAGCTCTTGTGATCGGATTTGAAAGAAAACAATATGTTCATCGAGATTACTCAACGACAAACTATCGTCTATAAACTACCGTCTCCCAAACTCGTTGACTGCCAATGACGGCCATAGACGTCAAAGATAATTTTTAATTTGCTCGCTTCATGTTGCAGTACATTCCGCATCCTGCTCAAAAGCCAGCTTGACAAGAAGCCGGAATAAACGCAGTATCAATATGATGAATAATGCAGTAGCGACGACATCCTGTTTAAGTTTAGCATTTGTCTCCTGAGGGGCCAACCGCATGCATAAATACAGACATCCTGACTAAACACCCAAAACACAACCCCCAAAAGAAAAAGAAAAAGAAAAAGAAAAAGAAAAGCACCTTTATCATTCCAGCACTTCAAAGAAGTGAATGAAAATCAGCACTTCGATTAGAGCTTCAGCATGTGGCAAGACAACCATAAAGAGGGAGGAGGCGGACGACGCTCCAGTGGAGGCTTTTTAGATGACGGCGGAGATGGGCGGCAGGAAGGCGCGCGCCATTAATCTACGTCTAAATGGATTTGTATTGTCATTCTGCGCATGAATCCCTGACGGGGGAGGCGTGCGCGCGTAAAGCCCGGCACAAACGCATCAGGAGCTGTTGGTCACGCGATCCTGTAAATACGCAGCGTGGATAAACGGGCCTTAAAGATGAAGCCATCATCTCAACATTATCTGATCAAGATACGACGACAGCCGCTGTCTTCTTATCGGCGCGTTACAGCGCACCGGCTCGTACGCCGTCTTCCGTCTTTACTGCCTCGCGTCGGCTATTTCCGCGTATGCAAAGCTCTTTTGTTTCAAAAACGGATTCATTCACATTTAGGGCTAGGCCAAGATGTCATTGTAGGCTGCCACATGCATGCCAGACCAACAGGGGGTGCTATAATCTCCAACCATGAGGACGGTAGTCATTTTGAGGAAAACACAACCGCCAGTGACCAGATTGGCTGGCGATTAGATTAGTTACGAATAATTCTTGGTGAGAATGTATTTATTTTTTTATTAATTAATTAATTAATTAACTCATTCACTGCCATTGACGACTATAGGCGTCAAAAATTCATTTGAACTATTTCTATTAGTTTAACATATTTTCCACTTTTGTTAACAAGAGTATGAAAACCTAGAATTGTACATTTAGGACAGATATTACATTTGTGGTTAATCGTGAGTCTATTGAAGTCATGCGATTAATTACAATTAAAAAAAAATAATCACCAGACGCAATAAAAAAAGAAAGATAAGATTATTAAAAATTAGGGGCGTCAGGCGATTATTATTTTTTTTATCGTAATCAATCGCATGACTTTACTAGTTAACTCACGATTAATCACAAATTTTATATCGGTATTTTTTTCCTAGGTTTTCATACTCTTGTTAACAAAAGTGGGAAAAAAATTTAAACTAATAGAAATAGTTCAAATTAATTTTTGACATCTATAGCCGTCAATGACAGTGAATGAGTTAATTAATTAATTAATTTTGTTTTTAATGTGTTTATTTATTTATTGAGGGGTGTCAAAATTAGTGTGTTAATTTTTTGTTAATTTAAAGTTCCTTTAACGCCACTAATTGTTTTTAACACGTGATTAATGACTGCCACGTGAAATGCTTGTACAAATCAATATCACACTCGTTTTTTACAGTACAGTACATCTTTTTAATTTTAACTCAATTTGATGAATTATTACGAAATCACTATTACCAAACTAAAAGTGCAGCCATATTTCTATTAGTTTAACATTTTTCTACTTTTATGAGTATGAGATGTAGAAAAAAATATTGCACATTTTATTGTACATTTAGAAGATATAAAATTTGCGATAAATCAAGAGTTAACTATTAAAGTAATGTGATTAATTACGATTACAAATTTTAATCATCTGACACCTCTGACCCCCCAAATGAATGAATTTATTTATAATGGATTTATTTATTTATTTAGTTATAGCTAAATAGTTATTGGTAAGAAAATTAAAAAGAAAAAAGTATTTACTTGTTGATTTTGTTTTAAGCAAAATTGTAGTTCCAATTTTTTATTTTGAAAATCCGGCCACCCTATTCTACATATATTTTTTGAATATACACATTTTTGGAGAGTTTTTACCCCAAAGAGTCTGCCCCAAATGTTGTCACTAAAAGCCAAAACACATGCCCTGGTCTAAATTTATTATAAGAGTCTATTTTTAGAAGCTTCTTTGCTTTGGTAGCACATCAAGAGCACTGTGACGGGGGCAGCTTTGAATGCGGCGAGCTGGGATCCGATGGCTTTTATTTGCTTTCAAATGCATCAAAGCCAGATGGAAATCGGGAAGAGTTCTGTGGTAATTAAACTGCCTATTTGATTAAAATTGAGGTTTGGAATCCATCCAAGCGTTGCAAAGTCGCAAGGAACAGTGAGATGAGACAGGTAGACGTTAAAGACGTGTGGAGCGGAGAGAAATGGTTGAAAAGGAGGGTTTAAACGCACACACCGAGTCACAACATGACAAACACGGAAAATCGATTGAAATTGAATCTCTTAAGAGAAATGTAAACATGAATCACTGAATTCCCAGAATGAGCCATAAAAGAGGCCTCAGCGCTTTCTAATCTCCCATTTCCAAAGCAGAGGTGGATTACACGTGCGTGTGCCACTTGGAGTGGGTGGCGAGATGATGAATTTTGCCGTATGGCATAAAAGATGAACCCTAATCGTCGCCGTTCATTCAGCTTTCAAAACCAATCCCGTCAATGATGCACCGCCTGCCGCCGCCGGTTGGTCGGCTCGCACGGCGCAGCACGCGGCCCGCATCTCCACCAATGAGTCATGTTATGCTACGCAATTGCGTAAACTGCACTGAGAAGAGAATGCGAGTGGTGCTTTTGAAACATGATGCACACGAGTCTGTACAAGATCTCCATTTTCTGCGCTTGCAAGAGGACAGCGTTCATCATTTATATTCAATATTGGATTAGAACACAAATCGTAGTTAGTCGTGATTTGAGTTTGTGGGTCAAAGATACATAAATGCAACCAGCTAGAAATGCATTTTCTTTCAAAGGCAACCTTGTATTTGATGCTAATTGGGGTTCGCTAAGGTGGTCAGCCTGCTGCGAACATTTAATCAAGTTGCCACCACAGTACCAAGCACAAATATACCAACTTCAACACAAGAGGGGTTGTGACTATGTTTTGAGTTATAGTCCGGTATTTGTTCCTTTCGATGATGATGTTGTCAGTTGCTATAGTCCAGTATTTATCCCTTGTGATGATGATAATGTCAGTTGTTATGGTCCAGTATGTATTCCTTATGATGATGATGTTTTCAGTTGCTATGCAGCTACTGTGGTCCGGCATTTGTCCCTTGGAATGAATTTGTCAGTTGCTATGGTCCGGTATTTGTCCCTTGTGATGATGATGTTGTCAGTTGCTATGGTCCAGTATTTGTCCCTTGTGATGATGATGTTGTCAGTTGCTATGGTCTAGTATTTGTCCCTTATGATGATAATGTTTTTAGTTGTTATGCAGCTGCCATGGTCTGGTATTGTCCCCTGTGATGATGATGTTGTCATTTGCTATGCCATTGCTATGGTCCAGTATTTGTCCCTTGCGATGATGATTTTGTCAGTTGTTATGCAGTTGTTATGGTTCTTGTGATGATGTTGTCAGTTGCTATGCAGTTTATTTGTCCCTTATGATGATGATGTTGTCAGTTGTTATGCAGTTGATTTTTCCCTTATGATGATGATGTTGTCAGTTGTTATGCAGTTGATTTGTCCCTTATGATGATGTTAGTTGCTCTGGTCCAGTATACGTCCCTTGTGATGATGATGTTGTTGTCAGTTGCTATGGCCCTGTATTTGTCACCCTTCTTTTGTCATATAGGCCTTTATTCTGTCATATACAATTGAGCATGGCCCGAGCTGCAGTTGCTGAGTGACGCTTTTGGCAGGATATCGAGGTTCTGTTGTTTAAGTTCTATTTTTTGGTATGCGAAGACTCTTTTTCCAACTTCCATGCCCTGTCAGCTTTTAGGTCAAAATTCCGCACCTCATGAGACAAGGTGGAGTTTAAAAAAGCCATCTACTCATATTTACATGAGCTTTTGACATTTTGTTCTTGCGTCAATTACTGGAGGCCAGAGTTCAAAGCAAACATGGTGAAGCGACATTTAGCGGTTATGCTGTACACCAATGGAATAAGCTGCCAACAGAAGTGAAATCTGCCGCGAGTGTAAATGCTTTCAAATCCAAGTTAACAATTTCTTTGAAACATTTAAAATCATATTTCACAGTCCTTTACGGTCTTTTAGTAATTTTAGAACCCTACTTTTTCCCTTATGAATGTTGTTAATGTGTTTAAGTTCTGAATGTTTCCAATTAGCTACATTCATTTTCAGTTTTGCTTCTGAATGCCGTTTGCAGTTGTGTTTGCAAATGTTAGGTGTTGTGTTTTTGCAGATCGATTACCTTTAAAGAACAAAGCGAATATATGCGCCAACTAGCATTAGAACCACGACTGAAATAAAAACATTTGAAAGGATTTGAGTTGTCTTTTCTCCGAGGCACAAACAAAAGTCATTGGTTCAGTTCAACCTTGATGGTGAAGACGGTCGATATTAGCAAGCGCCATCGTGGTGACGAATGCCAGCCATTCTTGATGAAGGCATTTTATTTTCCATTCAAAGACACCAGCCAGCAATCCGTGCTTTTGGCTCAACCCGCATACTGTAAGGTTGAAGTCTTGCCATGAGACAAGAAGCAGTCTTCCTCTTCCTACATATAAAATGTTATTTTAAGACAGACCCGCTGCTGGGTTTCGAAGCAAACAATAACAAAAAAAGAAAAAACAAAATCAGACAATGATTGCATCATTACGCTCATTCATCCGAGTCTCTAATTGCCGCATATTGAAAGTGTCTCCAGTGCCAGTTTGTAAAAATAGCCTCTGTTCAGAGTTGCAATCTTTACGGGGTGATTATGGGACGTGCTTGGCTAAGACCGATCGCTGTGGCCTTTCCAGAGCTATTCTGGCTCTGCTGAGTGTGTGTCTTCCACTCCGCATCGATCTATCGACCGCAGTCCACTAGAACCCCGCTTGGACCAAAAGGTGCATCTCATTTCTGCGTGTCACATGCACACACTCACACAAGCGTCCGTATTCAGTCACAGATAAACAACGAGCATGTTGATTTTTGAGGGGAAGATTGATGAAGCCTCTCCCCCCGTTGTCGTGTCAACAATGGCCGCTCTACGCCTCGGGCGCGCCATTAAACAGCGTTTGCAGGCTGCGATGCTTTCGCTACTGTTGGATAATTGGATGCGCACAAATGATCTGTGTGTAGTTAAGCAGGTCGGGTTAAGAAAACCATTGTCGCTATCACTTGGGGGTAAGCAAGTCGTACGTCAAGTTATACGATTTTGCTCAGGCAAGAGGAAGGTGATAAAATAATCAAATGCATTTTCACAGATCATAGCAAATTAACAACGGGTATTATGAAATACAATGTAAATATACGGTTTGCACTTTGTTGTATTGAATATCGTATAGTGTTTACAGTATGTATACAGTTTATTGCAGGGGACACTTTCAACCGCAAGAGGTGAAAAACTACTATATAAACAGAGGGATGTGGTAAAGCATGCTTGCTTCAAGCTGTTTATTTGTCGCACCTTGTTCAAGTTTACTGTAAAACTGAAAATTTGAAAAAAAAAAAAGGGAAGAAAACATACATATTTAAAGACTAAAATGTTCAACCAAGCCATATAACTGTCTAAATAAAGTCGGCTAACTTAATGCTAATACATATTGCGAAACACCTTAGATGTGCTAATGTACACTAGCATAGATGTTAGTTACCAACTTTCAAACTTTAAATCTTGTTTCCTTTGCATTATCTGTTAGCGTTAAGCTAGCAGCATTTAGTTTGCTAGGAAGGCTATGCTAAAAAAAAACACATCTTCCCTGAAGTGTTGTGTGTTTTTGTGTTCTTTGGACTGCAGCAACCGACCGAGCTAGCCACAAGATAGTGAGCTAGCTTCCACTAGCGCGCTTGCTAGATCATGGATCGGCGGCAGGGCGGTCGATTTTGCTTACGCTGTGCGCGAGTCCACAAATCAGGAACACTTCAGGAAAAATGTGTTATGCTAGTTGGTGGCTATCTGCCACGGACTAATGACGGGGTTGTTAGTGGACATGCTAACAGTATCTCAAAGCTGACAGCGAGTTTTGGGCTGTGTCCGAATGTGCACCCTACCCCCTATAATGCCCTACTGAGGGGTCATGCCATTTTGTAGTGGTGTCCGAATGTTGGGCACTTAAAATTACCCACAATACACTCAATGCATTGTGGGTATGAAAAAAAAACATGGCGCGGAGCGACAGCGCAAGCAAGAGAATGAAAGCGATGCATTCATATATACTACGGGAAATCATTTGTTTTAGTTGAAAAAATGCACAACAAAGGAACTAAAGTAGTTTTAAAACATTTTCATTCACAATAAATAGTCTGAGATTTATGCGCCGGTGTGTCGTAACAGTTACGGTGGTCACATGATATATCCGACGTAGAGAAGCCTGATTTTACACTATACACTTGGCAATTTTTAAATGTTTTATTTTTGTTCATTTAAGTCTGGCGGGCTGGTTAACTTGTTCACTTTACTTGATCTTTAATGCTACGTGACCTTACGTAACCCTCTAACTAAACGCGTACAGCAATTTCTACTAAACTAGCCTGTATATGGTCAAATCAGTCAAATTGCAGTGGTGCAAATGACCAACTGTGGAGGAACACTGTATTCACACATCCGTTTACAATCTATTTTCCCCTCAAGAAAATAAAATGCTTATAATGTTCCGCATACATTACGATGCTTAAACACTCTTAAGATTAATAATTAAGGCAGGATTGATTAGGAGCACACGAATCGGCCTCTTGAGTCTTACTAAAAGGCGGCTGCAACTTCTCACATCGCGCCTGTAAGCCTGTTCACCTCCGAGCGGCTTGCGTCTCTGCGCCGTGCTGCAACAGAAGCGTATGAGCGCGGCCGGCGTGTAACTAAATACAGAGCTGCTGCTTTACAGCTCTGTCATGGCCCATCTTTCTTTCACTCGATGCCTGCAGCCCCCGCGGGCGCTCCAGTGCAGTGGGAAGGCTGCCAGTGCGGCTCTTGTATTGACTACACGCGGGACCTTTTGCCGGTCAGCTCGCATTATTTCCTCACTGGAAAGGCCGTGTGACGTACATACGCGCTACGCTACGTTTGGCGCACCTGCAGCGTATGGAAAGTATACTGTCTGGGTATATTCACGTCGACAGACGTTCCCGCTCAGATGATGATGAGCAGTACACTTCTCACATTTCCGCAAATATTGAATGATATCTTTTCATGGGAAAACAATGACGAACTGACAGCTTGACACAATGCGAAGTAGTCATTGTGCAGCTTAAGCTGCCATTAACAGCTAAACCCCTGGCAACAAAAGTGAGTGCACCCCTAAGTGAAACTGTCCAAATTGATCCCAGTGTCATGTGACTCCTTAGGTGTTACAAGGTCGCAGGTGTGAATAGGGAGCAGGTGTGTTGTATTTGGTACAGTTCTCACATTGTCTAATATTGGTCACCGAAAGTTCAACATGGCTCAGTTACAAAAAAAAGGAAAGTAAAGTAAAAAAAAAAAACAACGTTATTTATTTATTTACTTTTTATATATATCTGTACGGCCCAGTACCAAGGGACATGCTGACCAGTACTGGGCCATGAACTAGTGATTGGGAACCACTGCTATACAGTATCATGGTTGTTATAGTTGCTAAAACTAAAACTAAACTAAAACTAAAATTCCGGGGGGAAAATTAACAAAATAAAATATAACTAAGGTGTTTATAAAATTAACTAAAATTAACTATAATCACTGCAAAAAATTATTTTATTTTTGTCTTTGCCAATTAATTTAATAGATAAGCTTTCAAGAGTTTACTAGGGCTGGGTTTAAAAAAATAAATAATCAAATAATCGATATCAAATCGACTTTCCTTTTCCAGCGTGATATCGATTCATAAAATCATGAATGGATTATTTTAATATCTCTTTTTTCACCATTAATTAACAAGAAAATATAATTTTAAAGCCCCATTTTTTTTGGTATGTTACTTTTTTCTTGAAATTTACTGTTTAAAATTATTTTCTTACATTTATAAAACACCTTGACTTAGTGCACTTTATGACAATTCAAATTATTTTTAATTTATGTTTACAATTACTGAATTGGAATTAGGAAACATTTTCATCTCATCCAAACTGATGTCAATGTTTGTGTAACACGTATTATTTTCATTAAAAACTGAATCATTTAACCAGTTACTGCCTCTGCAAAATTTAATTTGGAATTTAATGTTTGTGGATTTTTTATCATGTCCTTGATATTTAAGAAGAATTGATGTTCCATAATTAATCAATATCTAATTGAATCTGGAAAACCCCCGAAATTGAATCGAACTGAACTCGAGGAAATGTGAATGGATACCCAGCCCTTGAACTTACATATATTAAATTTGGTATTCCTTTAGCACCCTCTAGAAGAAACTCCACATATAAACTAAAACTACCAAATTAATAAAAGCTCAACCAAAACGATTTTTTTTTTTGAAAAATAAAATGTAACAAAAAAGAACAAGCTCACTCTAAAAACTAATTAAAACTAACCAAATTTGAAAAGCAAAAGTCAAAACAAAATAAAAAACTTACTTATAATGGAAAAAATAATAATTTATGCAGGATGAAACGAAATGCTTTTAAAACAACGACGGAAGAAAAACATAAACAGCAAAGTTCCTCGGCTGAAAAACAAAACCTAATTGGCTTTTTCCTCTCACTCTGTGAACAACAATTACTGCTAATTATCAAGCTCTCTCCACATCTCCCTCAGTTAGCTCTCCGAGCACGTCCTTCTCATCCATTGGCTCACTTGTCGGGCCATTTCTCTGCAGTTCTATCTGCCTCTCCCGCTGCGCAAGTGGCCTTCATCTGCTTGTAACCACAATGGCGCAGGAGGATGCTGGGCTGCCGCCGAGCCTGATGGGAAACTTCCGGCGCCTTCCATTATTCATGACCATGCGACTCAAACGCGGGTTTCCATCTTCCTTGCCTCAAATCGCTCTCGTTCGCACTTTTGCTCACGCGAGGAGTGATGGATTTGTGAGCAGGCCAGGTATTAGCGAGAAGGTCTCGCATTTGCGTGCTGGCATCCTGATTGGTGCAGAGCAGGAAGGAGGGGGGAAAGGACGTGAAGGACCATCAAGGAAGTGCGATAAGTGTTCATTAGCGGGGTCTTCATACTAGAGCTGTAAAAATTAATTGTTTAAGCAACAATTAATCAATGATCAAATTAATCGACAACTATTTTAACTCATTTTCACTGAAGCAACCCCCTTCGCTCTCGGCTGTTTTACTGGATTTTGACAGATTTCGCAAGGTCCACAGAATATTGTGTTCTGTTGCTATAAAAACATTGAACCTACCCAAAAGCAAGATTAGAGTCTCATCTTTCATCAGGAAAAAAAGTATATTTCTATCTGTTTCCGTTTTGCAGTTAGCATGAGAATTTCATCATTATTCACAAATCTGTTAAAAACACTTTTGCAACATGGCCCTGGTTGATCTCTTATACTCTGCTGCCACCCACTGGCCGTTTTTGTAATAACTACCATTGCTTCAACTGTTGCATCAAAGCCTTCTGTATGCCCTAGCATAAAAAAACAACAACGTATACATACAAGGCAATATTTAGAATAGAACGTTTTTATATGTTTTTGGGAGCAAAAGAGTTAATTAGGTACACAGTCATTTATGTCTATAAATGCTTAAAAAAAGGGGTGGGAAAAAAAGCAAACATACTAAAAACTGGCATAATCATTTCTTTCATTGTTTTGGTGTTTCGGCTAAACGTTTCTCATTTCGCATTTTGGCCAAACATTTTTATTTGAGTGCATTCCTATTGAACATGCAACAAATTTACATATGCATGACTCATTTTTGCCTTTTAATGTGTGTGCATTAGTGAAATACAATCACACACTTTTTGTCAAAAAATGAGGGAAAAAAAACAACTCAGGCTGGTCGGTCCTTAGTAACATAGCAGTCTAGTTGCCATCCATTCCATTCAAATTCAATTGTAGTAATGGAAACGGAGCATGAAAGAAAATATATGTAGAAATAATATTTGAAACGGCATCGCCGGCTCCGCCCAGTGCCATCCAAACCCCAGAAGAACCGCTCCAGTGTGGCCCTCCTTGGCGACTTATCGGAGCACTCTTGAACAGTCGTCGCTAATAGAATTAGAAGGATTTCATGAGGAGGAGAAGAAAATGGCAGCCAAGATTTATTCCCACGCCCAAAGTGGCCGCCTTGTGAGCACGCTGCCGCCATTGTGCGGGCTCAGTCAGCGAGGCCTTGCTTCACATCAAATGAACCGAGTCACACTAAGGGCACCCCGAGGAACTCGGATCCACTTCTGGGATGGCAAAGCAGGCAGGCGGAAGAGGAAGCGGGAGACAGGTCATTTCTTGAGAGAGGACGGAGGATGTGTGGCCTGTCAGACTCCCAACCGGGGTCAGTGGAAGCTCATGATGCAAAAGCGGGCCCGCCTCAGGTTCTTAACCGCCATCAAGCCATCACAGTCATTTAGAACGCATCTGCAAAACCTTATCTAGTTTAAAGAATGCTTCATGGTGGAAAATGCGCATGATGAAATTGTATTACAAGAATGTAATCAAGTAATCACGCAGCGTAAGTGGCAATTATGTTACTTAATGCTAGCATGATGTAATTTATAGTGAAAGACGAGACTTCATAAATACGGGCTCACTAAATGGCAAGCAGGGGTGGAAATTGGACCAACTGAGACTTGCTGGCTCGCCGCTATTGAGAAGAACAGTCTGGTTTTTCCACTCATCCAGTGATATTGCGTGCACGGTGCGATTGCGCCAAAAAGAAAATGACAGCATCTCAATTAAGAGGGAGCACCCTGTTCCTCTCCTTTCGAAGCATGGCTTCACTCCCCCATGAAAAAGTGCCATTTTCTCAAAGTATGCTCTGGATTTTACTAAAAGGATCAAAGAATTCATCTAAGATGGTCATTTTTTTCCTTTTTTGTTTTTTTAAGTGAGCCAGTCATTAGTTGCCAAGCTGCTCTCATATTGTTCAGGTTGACACCCTAAGTTGCTTCATGTGAGTCAAAGCTGAGTCAATAGGTCGCACTTCAATATAAACATTGGCTTATTCATACTTTATACTGAAAGGGTTTTACTAAACGAGGTCAGCTCAGTGGCGGTCTTCAAAAGTTGATTTGGGATCAAAATGGCACACAAAAATAATTAAGCATACAAAGACAAGAAATCCGTCATTTGGGCGGATTTGTCGCCTGCTGTTGCCGGAATTACCTTCGGGGGGGCCAATAAAGTTTCTCGCTACATCCTGAGAGAAACACTGTGACTATCTCTAACCATACAACTCAAGGAAAATGTTGATGAATGCCCTCTTACAATAACAAACATTCCTCAACATGCACCCAAAACGGACTTCTTCTCTGGTCCATGTGATCCAACCACAAGATGAAATGACGCCCGTATTAGCTGGGAGGTTTGCGGCAGCGGATGGAACGGCGCACATACCGTAGATGCCTTCAGAATGCCTTTGATACGAGCCCAGAAGTCATCCCTCTGCTCGTTTTCCTCTTTTCATGTTAGCCACATTAGTGACAGGAGAGTAATCAAAGCCCGCCCGTTAATAGCCGGCCATTTCCGCTGCCCTTGCCATATAAAGGCCCACAGGGCAGGACGAGGCCTCCGTCCACGGGAGCGTTGAGTGGAGGAACGCAGCTAATGGATTTTCCTAATTTCCTGTGGCTTTGGACTTGAAAGGAAGCAAGAAATCACCGAGATGCCGATGATGGTAAATGGATTTGGGAATTTGTTAATAGGGCATCATTAGAGTCAAAAAGGGGGCTTTCTGTTAATAAGCAGAAAGTCTGCGATGTTTATTTCCGCAAACTAGTCCACGCCGGCGGGCTGCTTCCTAATGGGGGGTGCTCAAATTCAGATAAAGGAAGATGTGTGCTGCTTTTTGGGGGCTGTTCCATATTCAAGACTTATCTTCCTGCATAACTAGTTCAATTCTGCGTGGCGGCAAAGGTTAAAAAAAAAAGAAAGAAGTGTTTTTTCTTCTTTTTAATTCAACTTGAGATGTATTTGGAATTCTGCTGACTTCTTAAAAAAATAAAAATAAATTGAATTGGGAAGCTATTCCACTCTTCCTTGAGCACTCACTGTTCTCGACACAAACATGAGAAACCGCAACACCTTTTAGAAATGACGCGCCGTCTCAAGGTCGATATGTCAAACATGGCGGCTTAAGACATCACAGCATATCATAGTAATCCTTTGATAGCAGGCAAACATGCCCCCTGGGACCCTGCGCGCACGATAAAAAGGAAATCGTGGATCGGATGCTCAATACCTTGACATCATTGCAGCATTATTGCATCATTCGTTCTTGAAATACATCAACATTTTGAACATAGCTGAGAGGAATAAAAGATCACCTATGAGACACATTTTGTACTTTTACTTTTTGACAGCTGACAAAGCGACATGCGAAGGGATATCTATTAAGCACAACCTGGCCACATTATTATTAGCCCTCCTATTCACTTTAACTCATTAAAAACCCAAACAACGTATAAATACGTTTTTATTTTTATTTTATTTTTTATGCGAGAGCATACAGAAGGCTTTGATGCAGCTTCTGACCTAAATAGGTCGCTTAAAGCAATGGAAGTTATTACAAAAAAACAGCCAGCAGGTGGCAGCCGACTATAAGAGATCAACCAGGGCTATGTTTCCAAAAAGCTCTTTTCCCCAGTGTTTTCAACAGGTTTGTGAATCATGATGAAATTTAGCTATAATCTAATGCTAATTGCTGCAAAATATTTTCTCCTGATGAAAGAAAATAATCCAATCTTTCTTTTGGTAGGTTCCATGTTTTTATAGCAATAGAATACAATATTCTGTGGGCCTTGCAATCAGTCAAAATCCAGTACAACAGCCGGGAGCGAAGGGGGTTGCTTCAGTGAAAATGGCTGGGAGTGAATGAGTTAAGTGTCTTGCAAAATGGCGGACAACGAGAACAAAGTGAACAAAGGGAGAAAAGCATTCAAACATCAGTTAGTTATGTCCCATTACATCCAGATTAGGTGGCTCATTCTGCAGGCAGAGTTTCAGCCCCTCCCCCTCCCCACCCCCGGGAGTCAATCAGCGTGACACCAGCTAGCAAAGGGCCTTGTTTTTGAACTTGTGACTTTTGTGCACTTGCCGCTATTTGTCTCAGCTTGTGTATTTTTACTTGAATCAATCACAAGGCGTGCAATCGACAGCCACGGCATCTGCGTGATTCGTGTCGCAAGCGCCTTTCACGTCTGGAAGGAAATTTATCGCTACAAAACCTAATCGGTGTTAAGTAGGAAGCTGGAGGCATGCTACTGGGACAGGATCAAACCTTTTTTTTGTTTGTTTCTATAAAAAGCACTTGTTCATCTTCCTATGCCAGTGCATAATAGTGACAGGTACAAGGTTACCATTCACACTAATCATGACAAGATTTCACTTTCAGTACATTTATGAGTCAATTGAAATAAAAGCATCATCATTTCGCAAAATGACGTAAACGTGCAACTGCATATGTGGAGTACAGTTTTGACTGCATGGGCTTTGTTGTTCCAACATACTGCAATGTCATTTGAACCTTTTGATAAAGTCATTCAAATGTTTTGGTAAACTTAAGCTAAATGCTAAAACATTTCGTTTTTTACCCCATTATGGCATTTGGTAATGCGTTGTACTTTAATAGTTAACTCACGATTAATTGCTAATTTTAAATCTGTTCTAAATGTACACTAAAAATACTCTTGTTAAAAAAATGTTAAACTAATAGAAATATGGCTGCATCTTATAGTCATTGATACAGTCATTTCATAATAATTCATAAAATTGAGTTAAAAATTAAAATGTACTGGACTGTAAAAAAACGAGTGTGATGTTGATTTGTGTTAAGGTCATTTATCTGCCACTAGATGGCATAATTGAATTTTAAAGATGTTGGTGACAGCTCAGTGCATTTTTCTTTTCATATTAACTAATCTTTAACATGAAGTAACTCATGAAATTCTTCACATTTTTTTAAATTGTAAAATACAACTTGAACCTAGTCTCCACAAATATATGCATTACTATTATTACATTTACTACTGCTAAATTTTGACCTGGACGCGTCTGCTGCGTTGTGACTGGAATTCCCCCAGTACAGAGTTTCCAAGTAAGGGGCGGTCATTAATCGCGTGTTAACAAAATTTGTGGCGTTAAAGGATATTTAAATTAACCCAAAATTAACACACTATTTTTGAGTGTTTTTCACAGGACAGCGGCGATATGCAATTGCCCCTGAGGCATTATGGGGGGAAAAATGCTACATTAGATATGTTAGCATTTGGCCTACATTTTACCAATACGCTACGGCTTCAGACGTTCGAACGACTTTTGCAGTACGTTCGAATGACTTTATCAAGACATTCGAATGACTTTATCAAGACATTCGAATGACTTTATCAAGACATTCGAACGACTATCAATACCTTCGACCAACTGGAACGACTTTACCAATACATCCGAATGAAATGTTTAAATTATTTCATCAAGATGGTCGAACGACTTTATCAATATAATCCCAAAAAATTACCAATACGCTTGAACGATGTAGCCCAGTCAAAACGTTTCATTCCACAATAGCAGTTCCACGCTTCTGTACAAAATACTGCATACTTTTTGTGACCTTTTCGTTTGGTATGCATGATGAGATTTGTTTATCTGTAAAATAAGTACTATTTCACGGACGTATTATAACATTTTTGGCGCACATCGAATTACTATCATTAAGACAGAAAAGATTTGCAGGTTAAAATAAGAAAGAGGGTAAAATGTTAAATTGAAAACATTTTCTAATGTTATGTCTGGTCCTATAGAGTCAAACAGTCTTATTGAACGGGCCTCAAATGTTAAGAGCAAAAGTGGCCCCATAAGAAGAAGCACTCATGCAGAAGGGCATTTTCAACGTTTTGATAAAGGGATGGCGTAAGTGAGGGGGGAGGACATGCGTCAAGGTGTGGTCAATTGTGAGCGACTTCAGCCAACGCCTGTGGTGACGCCTGTGTTTGGCAAATTGTTAGGTGGGGTGTGACAAGCGTCGCACCCAGAGGGAGTGCTGCAGAATGACAGAAATAAACGGTCCAGAAACCACAAAAAATAAAAAATAATCACATCAGGAAGGAGTGTATCAAGTATATCCAGTATTAAAAAATAATCGGTTGTTCTGTTACGTAAAACAGCTCACTCCCTCTTTTTGTTTTTTATTGCATTTTAAATGTCCCAAGTGCAAGAGAAAGCTACGTGGATGGGCCGGCCTGTAAAGCACAATGCAAAGCTGACCTTGTTAAAACATTTATAAGGACTGTCTGGAAGGCTTTTACGAGCAGAGAAAACACATTTTGCGAGAGGAGCAACGATTTACGACAGATTAGAACATTTTCCAGGGAATGCGAGAGCTGCGAGAGAGGCTGATGTAGAAGAAGCGAAGTGCGGCCTCAGCCCCGAAGATGAAAGTGGCGTTGCGGGATATTGGCGATTTGCATTTTGTCAACATAAGAACAGGCTGGAGGACAAAACAAGTGGAATGATACGAAGGGAAGTGAGCGATAAAAACGAGAAAAAGTAAATGCACATCCATCCGTCCATTTTATTTTGCACTTGACCCCTTTGACCTAAGGTCATGAGAATGAGGAAGCCTAACCTCGGAGATATGAACACTTCTACAGGTTAGCTTAGCGTTAGCTAGCTGGCTGCTACGACAGACACGACAGATGATTTTAGATTCCTTTCAAAATCTGTTACAAGCGGTGTAGAAAAAAGTAGAAAAAATGCGATTAATCACGATTAATTACGGAAAATGTGCGATTCATTCATTTTTTTAATAAAAAAAATATTGCTTGACTACTAACTTATATTAGGGGTGTCAGGCGATTAAGTTTTTTAATCGTAATTGATTGCATGACTTCAATAGTTAAATCACAATTAATCACAAATTTTATATCTGTTCTAAATGTACAATAAAATGTAAAATTAATTTGTTTTCTAAGTTTTCATTTTCTTGTTAGAGATAAAAGTGGAAAAAACGTTTAATAGAAATATGGCTGCATCTTTTAGTCATTGATACAGTAATTTCATAATTCATAAAATTGAGTTAAAATTAAAAATATACTGTACTATAAATAGTGTGATATTGATTTGTGTTGAGGTCATTTTTCCACCACTCGATGGCTTCATTGCATTTGTAAGAAGGTGACAGTTTAGTGCATTTTTTTCTTTTCATATTACAGAGCTATTTAATCTTTAACACGGAGTAACTTAATCCTGCACATTTTTTTAAATTATAAAATACAATTTGACCCCAATCTCCACAAATAAGATAAAAAGCATTATTATTACATTTATTATATATGGAGTATTATTTTTCCACTAGTATGATTCACTCTGAAGTTCTCCTTGCATGCTTGCATGTGCGTGATCTGGTGTGGTGTGCAACACAAATAACGCAGAATGCGAGTTGAATTTCCCCATGAGGGATTATCATGTGTGCATTTAAAATAAATAAACATTTTAAATAAATAAATAAATCAGCAGATTGCAGACCTCTCGAAAAGCCAAATAATCCTCATTAGGAACTGCACCGAATAGAACAAAGTCATACATCTGCTCTTCGGGCTAATCTTTTTGGAATCAATTATCCTATCGATTATTGATTACTCGGAGAAATCGCTGTAAAATGGACTGATGGCTGTGTTGCACTATAGTCACGTAAAAAGAAAAAAAAAAAAAAAGTTGCTTCATTTTTCAACATGTACAAAAACTCAATTTAAACCCCCTTAAAATATACAAATCCCTCTGGATTCTTGTGCGAAGAGACTTGGAGCGCCGACATGTGAGTGAGACATGCCTGAAATATTATGAACAACAAGAGGGAAAAGAGAAGCATGCCGCAGAAAGTTGCCGGGGAGTGTGACTGCCAACTGGCCCAGCAGACAACAGGCAACAACAACTTGTGTGCAGTCACGCATCTCCCCGCTGAAAGAAAGCCGCATAATCCTCATCTAACATGCGAGTGTTTTCAGGCTTGCCGCAAAGCCACTTGAAATGGAGATTGTGCACTTCATGACAAATGCACGGACTTCTTAAAGTCGAACTTTCGAGCTTTTTTTCTCTTCACTCGTTTTGACATTTCACAAGAAGCCGCAGAGCACTTAACAACTGTTTGAATGTTTGCTAACTTGACAGAATTGACAAGCTATTTTCAGGCTGATTAATAAATTAAAAGTTCAGCACACGGAGAGTTTTCTACGGCAGGATAAAGTTGCTACAGAAGTGATCAAACTATTGAAAAGGCTGTCGTCCATGTTGTTGCTATAATCATTACGATGCTTCACACGGAGCAAGCAGTGCCTTGCCATTAAAAAAAAACAAGGTGCATATTTTGTCGTCTTGTACAGTTGACAGGTTCCAAGATGGCCGATGATGAATCGTCGCCATTTGTGGCAATACAACACAACACTGCGGGAAATTAGTTGTCGTTCATCTTGATGAAGATACAGCGTGTGAGATATGGATAAAAAAAAAAGCTGGAAAAAAACAGGGGAAAGTGCAACAAGCATCGTTTTTTTGTTTTGTTTTTATGAAATAGTGGCTATCGTTACTATATAACTTTCTTGTTGTAGCCATTTCCATTAACTCTTAACACTGGCTGTCATCAATAATCGTCTCTTTTGAGGGGATGTCGATGCAGGCCACAACACAATTGGCTGCTTACAGAGTAAACAAACCGTTTTCTTCTTCTACGGTGATCAGAGAGGGGAGGGGCGAGCAGTTACGCACAGAGGAAGAAAAGGGGAAGTCCACCTTAAACATTTCTTGACAACAATATGTTGTAGGTGACCTCACTAGTCTTGACATTTTGATTCATATTATATTTGTGGAATATGAGTTATGAAGCAAAAGCCAGCTATTTTTAGCCATCTCAGGGGGCGGCCATTTTGCCACTTGCTGTCGACTGAAGATGACATCACAGTTGCTCAGGGCTCAGGTAACAACCAATCACAGTGCAACAGGTGAGCTGTGATTGCTCGTTGCCTGAGCCCTGAGCAACTTCGATGTCGTTTTCAGTGGCAAAATGGCCGCTGGATAAAAATGGCTGGATTTTGCTTCATAACGCATATTCCACAAATTTTGTATTAATCAGAATGTCATATTTCGACTAGTGAAGTAACATATTACGGTCAAGAAATGTTTAAGGTGGACTTTAATATGTATTGTTCTAAAAATAAAATAAAACGGTGCCACTGGGTCCTAGTTAGCCCCCAACATGGATGAGTAGCCCACGGGTCAGTTCTAAAAATAGCTCGTCAATGATGGGACAACGTGACTTATTAGTCAGAAGAATTAAAACAGAAGAAGAATGTTAACATTTATTTACTTAAACTGGTGCACGTTTAGTCTGTACAAAACATTCTACATTTTGTTTAAATCTAAAATATATTTTGTTCAATGGGGAAAAAATATTTGTATTTAGCCAAATATTTCAAGAGCTGCATTATTATATATTTTTTTTAAAGCTGCAATTTTATTACTGGGATACTTTTGCTTGTGGTTATCCTACCGTCAGAATCTACTGTAATATGCATGGACCACCATTTTGAAACACACAATAAAGTACTTCAAAAATTTATATCAGGTGTCTCACAACACTTCTTCATATATTATTCATATTTTTGCCCATTTATGTTTTCTACATTCTCTGTACTACGACCTCTAGGGAGCCTGTGTCATGAGAACGGAAGGAGAATAGCAAACAAATCTCGTGTATACACAACTGATAACATCCCCACTGGTCCAAGGAAGGCGGCCATGGAATAAAAGGTGAACGTCCTCAACTGTTGCAGATGTTTGACTTTTTTTTTGGGGCCAGAGCTTGTGTTTCGGCTCCAAAGCTCATATTTGAATAAGCGCCGGACAAACATCATCCCCCCGCGGCGAGTTAACCGGACACGCGGCGCAGCGTCACATTCGGAACGGGGATGCGCTAACTTGCCGCCCGCTAATCCGCGCCACTTTGCCAAGCCGCTTTCTCCTCGGCAGGCCGAACAATGCTGAAGTCACTTTTCCTCTCTGACTCTCGCGTTCCCTCTCTCTCCCTCATTTTTGTGAACAACAACAAACCATAATCCTTTGGTGAGTCCTAACATATGGTCTTTTCTTTATCCTTTCTTTATCCACGCTGCACTGACATTAATAATCACAGGCACTGCAGGGATCGTATAGGGATGCTATAGGCCACTTCCTTTTTTTTTTTTTATTACGTGGACATTTAGATGACAATATGGTAATAATAAAAATGCAAAAGCGTCAATAATAAAAATGCAAAAGCGTCAATAATAAAAATGCAAAAGCGTCAATAATAAAAATGCTAAACTGTCACTCTGAAACTGTGAGTCATGAGGAAATCTCCAGGCAACGTTTCCTGTTGATGAGCTTTTTTAGAATCTCATTTCGAGTATCATTTAGGTTGATGCACAATCAGCTGTTTTTTATGTAGCTGTAAGCAATGACATTAGGTACACCCGTACAATGTAAAATGCTCAGATTTTATGACTTTATCGCTTGCATATATGTACTGTTTGTCAAATTTGACCCACTTTCACTAGCTGATTCAAAATTGACAAAACCGATTTTTTTTTTAGAATGTCATTCTTTTGTAGAGATGTTATTTTTGAGATCTGCCTCTACCAAAAAAAACATTTTAAAATCTAAACTCCGCAACTGTAAATGCCATAACATTTTATGGGACTGAAATAACAGTGTTCAAGCGGGAACTTGAACGAATCCTGTGTTAAGTTTCCTGCAGAAATATACACCACATGTATTTTTTTTATCTAAAAAAGCAGCTGTTTGTTAAGTGAAAAAAAAAAAAAAAGACAAATTAAAAAATTACTTATATTTATTCAAAATTTTAATTAGGAAAGAAAATTATTCTTAAATGCCACAAAAATTTACTTTCAACTAAGTAATGTTAACTAATAAAGTAACTTGTACGCATTACGGGTTATTTGATTTTAACTAAGTTACTTCAAAGGTCAATTAATCAGTAAAAAAACAAAGTTACTTTTGAGGTTAAGTAATCAGTAAAGTAACTAAATTACTTTTAAAGTCTCTTCTTTCATCAGGAATAAAAAGTATATTTCTATCTGTTTCAGTTTTGCAGCAATTAGCATTAGAATATAGCTAAGTTTCATTTTTCACAAACCTATTTCGAATTCTGAGTAATTGAGTGTTTTTTCGACATGGTCCGGGTTCATTTCCTAGGCTCCGCTGCTGGCCATTTGTGTAATAACTACCATTTCTTCAATCGATCTTTGCAATCGAGAGGCTGCATCAAAGCCTTCTGTATGCGCTAGCATAAAAAAACATATAAAACGTATAAACACGTCTTTGGGACACTTAAAACCTTAAAAATAGAACTTATTTATACGTTTTGGGGAGCAAATGAGTTAAGGTCAAGTAGTCAGTAAAGTAACTAAGTTACTTTTAAGATCAAGTAATAAGAAACGTAACAAAATTACTTTTAAGGTCAAGTAAACAGAAAGTAATTAAGTTACTTTTTGTAAGTAATGTACTACAATGTTTGCTTTGAAACATTGGATTAATCATCCTATTATTAATGTCGGAGAGGAGATTAATATACAGTATTAAAATATTTGTAGTTCTATGGAATATACTATCTGTGCATGGAAAACGACGCGTGAGCAGAACCCGACAAATAACAAAATAGACCGAAAATAAAGTGGCCGTACTCCCATGCGATTCCTGATGCGAGCCACCCGTTCGTGTTGAGACTTGTGTATCACGGGTCTTCTCATCTGAGCTTGTTTTGACTGCTCAAGCCTTTTCTTCTTTCTGCCTTTGCAGGACAGCGTGAAGCAGACATGAGTAAAGTGCTCTACTTCAATCAAGTCCAGGCAGAACGCAGCGGCATGGAACAGATGCCGTTGACACGTAGTGGGAAGTCTAATTAGGCCGAGTGTCCAGATGCTAAGAGGTGAAGCTAAAGGAATGAGATAAATGAAAAAAATATAATAAAAAAAAAAAAGCCAAATGATGTCTAATTAATGCTGACAATCAGGAAGACTCGACATGCTAAATCACCCCTGCATCATTCCTTGCCAATTACACCCCACAATGAGAAAAGGTGCTTTCCCTGACACATATAAAAGGGACAGGTTCCATTGTGCAGTTATACAAGAGCATGAAGAATGAAGATCACGTGATAAACCTTGGAGCGCTGCGCACCAGACTGCACCACACTATAAAACGCTGCATACTTCTGTAAAACTAAAGCGGCCTGGCCCCGTGGTATAAGATAAAAGATATTGTCTGTTTTTATATGAGCTGTGGCTGTTCCTCCATCTGCTCTCAGAAGCCTCGTCACAAAGAAACCAACAACATAAAAACACTATTTCAACGCTAAATCTGTCTTGTTGGTTCATTTGACGAATCGCACTTTTGCGGTGGAAACATTCACGCCTATGTTAGCCTAGCAAAATATACAGGCTCTCCTTCTCTTTTTGGGCGTACGCGTCTTCCTCGACAATCGCACCATGATTTTGTGGTTCAATAAAAAATTATTATTATGAAAAAGTACAGTATCGTGTATGTAGAGCCTCAAAACACAGATTTCCATTACCACACATCAGTGGAAATGTGGTGTTCAATTGTTTGCTGTACGGTGAAGAGTCTTCAATTGCTCAAAAAACTTTATTTATATAGCGTTTTTCAGGGGTGTCCACATTTTTTCATTTCAGGGCCACATACAGAAAATGGAAGGATGCAAGGGCTGCTATTTGATTTTAATTTATAAAACACACTGAAATCAATTAAGCAATTACTTATCGTTTGTATTTTTTAGTTATTTCTGAAAAACTGCTTTTTGTTATTGATGAGGCATAATTATTAAATTATTATTTTAGTCCTAAATAAGCTGACTTATCTAGAAAAGTTGTACAATATATAAACCAATTTATTTACACCGTCTCTTCTAACTCTGGCCACCGCCACTCTCTCTCTCTCTTTTTTTAAATTTAAACTAGCCTTGCGAGCCATGTCAAATGTCAATTTTAGTATATGCCGCGGACCTCTAAAAAAAATTGATGGTGGGCCACAAATTAGCCCTGGGCCATAGTTTCAACACACTTTCCCCCCATTAATTAATTTATTAATTCATTTTTATTTATTTATTTTTATCTAGCCTTGCGAGGCGTTGAATTGCTTCCAAAATACTGACCACGTGCAAGGCACAGTTTCCCTTAACATGACATGTCCATGTCACAATTTGTTAATTTTTTTTAACCTGATGAATATCCAGTTTGGCATCTGTGCAGTAAATCCATCACTTAACAGACTACACAACAACATGTGACTCTAAGCCAGCTGCCATTTGTTGATTGAATTTGGGAGGACAAAAAAAAAAAAAAAAGAGAGAGAGAGAGAGAGAGAGAGAGCATCTCTTTAGTCAGGGAAAACAGTGAGCTACTGCGTGTCGGGTCGGGCCAAATGAATCAATGCGAACGGCTGGCGCATCAACTGCTGAAGTGCGCCGCGTCCAGACAGCCGGTAAAAGCCGCCTTTGACTGACAGCTCGCCCAAAGCCAAGAGACAAGCTGACAGACGTTCCAAAAAGCAAACTCTACCCACACAGACACACAAGATGAATTGGGTTTTTAGAACATGCATGTAATTAAGACGTTTTGTTTTGTTTGTTTGTTTTCAGCAAGTCAGAATATGCTCTTATAAGCAGGGGTGGCAAATCCGGGTCCAGAAAGTTAAAAAAACTGACACAGTTTGGCTTTAGTCCCTGATGCTATCAAGCTAGCTAGCTCGCTCGCTCGCTCCCTTGCAGGTAAACGAGAACCAATGGAGCTAGCTAGCTAGCTAGCACCTGAGGCTAAATGCCACCATTTTTTTCCTTTATTAATTAAAACTCCAACATCCAATTCAAATCTAAATGCCACAATTTGGCTTTAGCCCCTGATGCTAGCTGGCTAGCTAGCTCCCTAGCAGGTAAAGGAGCACCAATGGAGTTAGCTCGCACCTGGAGCTAAATAATGCTAGGTAGCTAGCTAGCTCCCTAGCAGGTAAACGAGCACCAATGGAGCTAGCTAGCACCTGGGGCTAGGTAGCTAGCTAGCTCCCTTCATAATAATATTTTTTTATTGAACCACAAAATCATGGTGCGATTGTCGAGGAAGCTAGCTAGCTCCCTAGCAGGTAAACGAGCACCAATGGAACTAGCTAGCACCTGGAGCTAAATAATGCTAGGTAGCTAGCTAGCTCCCTAGCAGGTAAACGAGCACCAATGGAGCTAGCTAGCACCTGGGGCTAAAGCCAAACGGTGGCAGGGTTTCTACTTTATGGACCTGGAAATTTCACAAGGACTAGTGGTATCGATACTTGATATCGGTATCGACTAACTCACGAGTTAAGTACTAGTACTGGTATCATGTCTGAAAAAAGTGTGTATCGAACATCCCTAATATAAATATATGTACACATATACTGTATATAGATATACATAAATATTAGGGATGTTCAATAGCACTTTTTTCAGCCCCAATACAGTATGAATACTTGAGTTGTCACTAATACCAAATACCAATACCCACTAGTACATAAAATAGTCAATTAAACAATGACAGATAATTTTAAAGAAAGACCTATATATCCCAATACATTTTTCTTTAAAATTGCTTGAAATGAATGGCAATTTTCTATTCCACAAGAAGATGGCCAATACTGGTATCTGCCACCATCGCCAGTATCGATACCGAGTGATTGTGGTGGCTAACAACCTAATAGATCTTTACTGATGCCCGTTTTCCATTTTGGAGTTTCAAGTTAAAATGAGAAAAATCTGCTTTTTTTTTTTGTGTTGGATGACAAATAAACTAAAAAAAAAAATCTATTGAAAATGTTAAGAACAAATGATACACAGATTTCAAAAGAGTCATTGTGAAAAGACGTCAGCCTGGGAATTTCTTCAAGTAAATCAAGACAAAAAATGCTCTTGATTTTCCCAAAACGCAAGCAGTAATTACAGTACTTGTTCCGCCACATACTTAAACGCATGCCAACAAAAGAATGACGTTTCAAATCAAGTCGGTCGTTTTATACAACCCGGTAAACGTGTTCACGCCTTTACTGGGTTCGTCGTCGTACGAATGTCACCTCAGAACGCGCATGCTTGCGCACAGATGGCGAAGGAATCTCGCCAAGGCTTTGATATGCAAATAAGTCGCCGGCTTGTCATTTCTGCCGGCTGCAGCAGCGTCTTATCGTTCATCCGACGGAAGAATTAACGCTGATAACAATTACCTGAAGGGGGCATCGGAGTGATAACATCGTTAAGGCATTCCCGCTTGAGGACGGCAGAATTAGGTTTTACTTTGAGACACACCATAAATACAAAGATACGTTTCCTTGGTAACAGAACAAAGAATAGCAAGAGCGTTTGGAATCATCATGGATGCAGATGATGCACATAACTTTAAAATTGTCAAAAGTCGAGCTTTTTGCATATATACTCATGATAGATCCGATTATCGGTTTGGCCATCGGCCTTGCTACGAATCTGAAAGCCGATAACACTGGTGTCTCACTGAGTGGTAGCGTAGCGAATTTAGGTCTCCGCATCAGGATTTGTAAAATGTACTTGTCACAAAAACATTTCAAACATATTCAGACAATTTTTCACTTTTTTTACAAACCCTGACGAAAACCCCAAATTAGCTATATTCACATGCATTTGCCGCTCAGTGAGATACAGGGAACTTTCATCTGTGGATTTATTTAAATATTCACTTTATTAAAAAAAAAAAAAAAAGATGCTGACACTGAGAAATCCCTACACTTTTATAAAAAAAAAAATAGAAAAAAATTAAGAAATTTTGTTGACATTTTGGAAAACTGAATTTACAGTAGTACTTACTTTAGGGAACAATTTTCTTACATTTTTGTTAAAATCTTTAAACAAAGCTCTCAATTCTTTATATGTTTAAAATTAAAAGAAAAAGTTTATTTTTATTTTTTATTTTGACGCTAATATTTTCTCTTTTACTGCAAATGAATATCGGCTTGAAATATTGGTTATCGGTCTCCTTGACTACTAATAATCGGAATCTGCCTTTTAAAAAAACATATCAATCTATCACTAATATGTACGATAAATACAATGTAAATATGCCAAGCATGTCTTCACCTAAATGAAACAAAAATTGTTCAGGTCCTGCTTGAAGGGCACTTTGTGACCCTTGGAAGTTTTGAATCTGATCAAATGTGGAGTCCCTCGAGGGTCCGTCCTTGAACCTTTTTTTGTTCATTCTGTATATCTTACCTTTGAGTCTAACGCATCACAATGCTAATGTTTGTTATCATGGTTATGCTAATGACACCCAACTAAATGTATTAACATCGCCAAGTGACATCAGTTCAAGTAACGTATTTCTTTTTGGAGTGTGAAACGGAATCAGAGAAGTGGACTTGTGTCAAAGTTAATGATTGAGCTTATAAGGAGCACTGATTGAAGCTGACGCTGTGCGTCGGAATGCATTAGTGGGTAAAAGCTCGCAGACTTACTGTTATCTACATAAATCACTATGGCTGCTGAATACTGTGGCTGGCCTCACGCCAGCAGAACATTAACAGATTATTACCGCTGACTTGTTTGTGCACAAGCTGTCCTATCCGTACTAGACTGTAGATTACTTGTACTGTACTCTATA
The DNA here is from genome assembly GCF_054856555.1 of Leptonotus elevatus. Taxonomy (NCBI): domain Eukaryota; kingdom Metazoa; phylum Chordata; class Actinopteri; order Syngnathiformes; family Syngnathidae; genus Leptonotus; species Leptonotus elevatus. The sequence goes on along the minus strand of NC_141258.1, from coordinate 9,599,566 downwards.
AGCTTCTTGAGTGAATTTACAGAACGGCAGTTGACCACTATTGTCCTTTGCCATCACGCTCGCCTCAATGTAAGAACGATTATCGGGGTTAATTACGAGAATTTTAGTCGGAATTCAGGTGAATTTCTTTTATTTGTTTTTATTTGTTGTTGTTGTTTTTTTGTAATTGGAATTCAGGTGCATTTCAATAGATGAAAAATATGCAAGAAAAACTCATTTGAGTGACCATTCAGTGACGTGTACATTTTCTAGCTGCCCGACTATACTGCCCTCCCCCCCCTCTGTGAAGTTCTAACCGGAGTGACCGTCATCTACACTCTGAATGACTTGTCTCCAGGCGGTTCATCCTTTTATTTCCTGACTCAAAGTCAAAGCGTAGGCACAGAGGACCTTGCGAAGACGTGATTACGCAGTAAATAAGTCTTCGTGATGGCCAGCAGTCAGCAAACTAAATTGTATACAAGCGGCCGGGGAATGAAAAAGGGTCAAACTCATTTAAAAACAATTTCAGTGACAGTTGGACATTTGACCATTTTCGGTTTATGGGCTTCTGAGCTTAATTTCCTTCTGTCCAATAAAGATGATTCGATATGTATCTTGATAAAATATATTTCAAAGTGGAGTGATTTAGTTTCATTTTATGCTCTCGCATCTTAAAAAAGAAAAAAAGAAAAAAGAAAAAGATTTTCTGGTTCAAGCTGGTTTTTAATTCCTTATATATACACATATTTATGTTACATGTTTTTTTTTCAAGTTTTTAACACGCTTGTTAAATAATTTAAGTGGACAATATGTTTAACCTAATACAAATATGATTGCATCTTTTGGTTCATTGCTACAGTAATTTTATAGTAATTTATAGTTATTTTAAGCAAAAAAGATTTTTATACAAGTTGAATTGAGTGTAAAGCATTGAGTCAGATTTGAAATAAGGTCATTTTTTCTGTCACTAGGTAGCATTAGTGTTTCATGTTAGATGGTAAGAGGAGCAGTAATTTTTTTCTTTTCAAATTAAAAGCAGATTATTAAAACATTAAGAAAGAAAGAAAGAAAAAAGAGAAAGAGAGGGAAAGAGAAAGAAAGAATGAACAAAAAAATGAACGAAAGAAAGAAAGAACAAAAAATTAACGAAAGAAAGAGAAAGAAAGAAAAAAAAGAAGGAAAGAAAGAGAGGGAGAGAAAGAAAGAACGAACAAATGAAAGAAAAAGAAAGATAGAGAGAAAGAAAGAAAGAAAGAAAGAAGGAAAGAAAGAGAGAGAAAGAGAAAGACAAAGAATGAACGAAAAAGAAAGAAAGAAAAAGAAAGAAAGAGATAGAAAGAAAAAAAAAGAAAAAAGAAAGGAAAGACAGAAAGAAAAAGAAAGAAAGAGAGAAAGAAAAAGAAAGAGAGATTTTTTGATTTTGAAAAAATGACATTTATTTGCCGCACTTATTTACATTATTTTCATAACACACAGCTCGGCAAAAGCAATTAAATAAATAGATAAAAAAATACAAATAAAATGCTTTTACATCAGAACATCACTAAAACATAGCGCCTCCTCATTCACGTCGCACAGTGCCCCGTTAAAGAAAGAGCGAGAGAGAAGAGCAGCAAGTTGTGGGTGAATGCCCCCCCACCTTCCCGTCCCTAACGACCGCAACGTCTCCATGAGCAAAGCGCCTATACGTCCAAACGGATTGGAACGCCTCCCACAGAGGACGCAGCATCACTTCCTGTACGCTACAATACTACTCACTGATGTCCCACATTTAACACAGCCATTTCCTCCATGCTATTGTTTACGCCTTTGTCGATACATTATTGACACAAACTAGGCGACATTATGTAGCCCCGCCTCCCATCTCCCCACAGCGTCAATCAAAGATGACTCACGCACCCCACCCCCGATTCAGCACAATTATGGATGGCGCCCATTGGGAGATCCAGCCGGCGGCGGGTCTGGTAAGAATACTCCCATTGATTGGGATGAGACCGAGACGGCCGGCTGATTGGCAAGCACTACAATTAAGCGGGAGCAGGAAGCGGCGCAAGACCATCATTACATCAATCATCGGCCGTTCCCCCGCCTCCTTTCCGCTATCATCTGCACTCATCATCCATTGGGCTTTGTGTGCTCCCACGCTAATTTCACTGTAAATATTACAATCATCTCGCCTGAAATAACTTGGGCACAAAGCCATAATGGTGCAAATTAAAGACAGAGGCCAGGAAGACCTGAAAAGAAAATGCAACTGCAAATAAAGTTAACGCTCAGAACAGAAGTACAATCTCAATTCAATTCTCACTGAAGCAGCCTCCTTCGCTCCGTTAACAAAAGTGGAAAAAAATGTTAACCTAATAGCAATAGTTCAAATGAATTTTTGACGTCTATAGCCGTCAATGGCAGTGGATGAGTTAAAAAGTCACTCCTGTGCAATTGGGTCATTGGTTAATGGTGTCTTAAAGCACTTGCGGCAAAGTGTACTGCGCTACCACTCTTGTTGTTGATTCTAGTTTGCAGAACATGACATCAGCTTTGGGATGTTGAGCTCCATTCATGCCGACTTTCTCGATGGCAAATCCGCCCCAATTTCTGCCCGCGTGAGTTTCTGTTACCCAAAAGTTGTTTACTCGCACGTTAGGCTTCCGTGCGCGTGTTGTTTCAGGTGTTCATGATCTATGGTATCACTTTTGGATTCAAATGTTCTGTTTTGGGTGGAGGAGGAAGAGACATTCTCGCAGATGATGCCAAAGAGGACTCCACCCAATGACATTGCGTCTGCAGTGGGGGTTTCTTACAATTCAACTCATCTGGTGACATACCAGATGAGGTTTGGCAACATTTCACACCGCCAGCAGCTTGATGAAGTGACTCCACATCCCCATGTGACAAAATGCAACAAGATGCGAAAATTGGGTCATTTGAACAAAGAAGAGGTACAATCAATTACTAATCGAGTAGTCAATTTGTAATTGATAACTCAAATAAATAATCGATGATCAAATTACGTCTTTTTAAAAAATTAATTCATCTTTTCGGCACCTTGCTCAACTTAAAATCCTCCAAATGCTTAAAATTTCAGACTTTGAGAGTAAATCGACTTATTGTCTTTGTATTGGATCAAAATTAAAAATGTAAATATCAGATTTTTCTTCAGAGAGCCATGATCAATATTCTTGCTGATTTTCTGATATATGTTACAGATCATAATCAATTTATGTTTGTACATTTCCAGCATTGCCTTTTTTTTAAGCAATAAAAAAAAATCTGATTCATCAAAAATAATCGACAGATTAAACGATTATTAAAATAATTGTTCGTTGTAGCCCTAATCCAGCCTTGAAAATAATCTTTCAACATGACCAAATAATGAAAAATGAACAAATTCCTATTTAGCTTCCGCCATCCTATTGTAGTAAACAAACAGTAATAAAAAACACAGCGTGCCCAGACACACAAAGGAACCTTTCCAGAGGAAAAGCAGTTCCTGCAGCTGTTTGAAAAGCAAAGCAGAGAAAATAAAATACAGCCAGTGTCAATATACACAGTCTCCGTATTGATTCCTGCATGTGTGTCTTCGAGCCAAAATGTGCAAGACAGAAATCCTAGAGCAAGACAGCGGATGGTGGCGAATACTAAAGTCGGGGCTGTTTTCCACCGATTCGGATGGCCGGATCAATATGATCAGCCAGACACGCCGCGCACGCCCCGGTCGACTTCCTGGCTGACGGGCACGCGTGACGCCGCCGTCTCTGTGACGCGCCTAATCAAAGAGGACGTGACGTGGGCGCGTGGATGTGACGTCCCTGATGTAAATGGCGGGATTCAGATATCTGGAGCTTACAAGCTGGCATGGCATCATTAGAGAGCCTCATTGTCACAAAATGTATTCTATAAGCAAGTATTTTCATAGTTCAAACATCTCGATATGTGTAGGCATAGGAAATGATAAATGTAGTACAATCCATTTTTCAATCATTCATTTTTCCCATCATATTTTTGACACTTGTTGATTGCAAAGCCGTATTTTATTTACATAAGACATTAATTTTCATTAAAGGTGTTTAATCAATCCTTATAGCATAGACTTTTTTGTGCCAGCGTGTACTTGTTAGTCCCAAGGATAACATGAGTAGCCCGTGGGTCTGCTCTAAAAATACCTCTGTGATGGGACACTGACTTACTAAGAAGAATTAAAACAGAAGAACAATGCTATTTTTTTTTTTTCAAATATGTACTTAAACTTAACATGGTAGGTGTTTATTAAAGTACTCATTCACTCGCAGCCATTTTAACTGAAGCAACCCCCTTTGCTCCCGGCTGTTTTACTGGATTTTGACTGATTTTGCAAGGCCCACAGAATATTGTGTTCTATTGCTATAAAAACATGGAACCTACCAAAAGAAAAATTTGAGTCTCCTCTTTCATCATATTTCTATCTGTTTCCGTTTTGCAGCAATTAGCATTCGAATATAGCTAAGTTTCATCATCATTCACAAACCTGTTGAAAACACTGGCAAAAAGAGCTTTTTTGCAACATGGCCCTGGCTGATCTCTTATACTCTGCTGCCACCTGCTGGCCGTTTTTTGTAATAACTACCAATGCAACCTCTTCAAAGCCTACTGTATGCTCTAGCATAAAAAAAACGTTTAAAAAACGTTTTTGGGACCAGGGCAATATTTAAAATAGAACATTTTTATATGTTTTTGGGAGCAATTGAGTTCAATTCCAAAGTAAATTTGAACACGTGTTATTATCACTTAAGTGTTACACAAACATTGAAATAATAATAAAAAAAAAAATAATAATTTAAAAAAAAAAGCCGTAGAACAATGTGGATACTTTTTCCACTTCTACACTTTTGTGTTCAAATTCAAGGCAATGCTTAGCACTAATCTCAGGATTTGAACTCCACACCACAATCCACTTGAATCGTCTCACCTCACGTACCCCCCCCCCCCCCCCCCCACCTGCTTCACATCTCTCGTCTTCTCGGCCCGTCAGTATGATTTCAGGCTCGTTGCGCCCGGGCCTGACTTAGTGTCATACGACAGAAGCGGTAATTACAATCGTCTCGGAACGGCCCCCGCTACATATCAAGCGCGGGCTTAACCTCGCTTCGTATGCTGACGAGCCGGGGCCAAACACGAGGAGGCCGCGTAGAGGACGCCGTTAACTCGCAATTAAATTACAATCAGCGTAACAAAAGACGGGCGACATTTTAAATCCACAAATTGAGGAAGGATTAGGAGCAAAGAGTACTTCTCTCGGGATGTGTTATCATCCAAATGCGACACCGTGGAGAAAGGCAATGTGAATGAATCCAACTTTTCACTGTATCCAGCTGCGGGTGGGCTTTACTTATCTCAACAAGTTAAGCCGAGCGGCTGCGCGGGGAAACAAAAGTGTTCATTTCATTCCTGATCACCTCGTTAAGGGTCAATCACCCGCCTGACTTTTGTCATGGCAAGAGGAGGAGGAGCAACCAAAACACTAAAGCGCTGAGCAGATCACGCCTGGTTTTCAAAACAGAATGATAAATAAAATGCAAAACGGCCGCACGTACTGCATGGAGAGAGAGAGAGAGAGAGAGAGAGAGAGAGAGAGAGAGAGAGAGAGAGAGAGAGAGAGAGGAGAGAGAGAGAGAGAGAGAGAGAGAGAGAGAGAGAGAGAGAGAGAGAGAGAGAGAGAGAGAGACGTCTGAAAGGCGTCGGCTTTCAACTCCGACTGGGCGCTAAGCCAAAAAGTACTTATTATATGGTATTAGCGCTAAAAAGCAGCTGTTAAATTGTCCATCACAGGCGGCGTGCGAGATCACATTAAGTCATTTTCTTTCAGCAGCCTTTTCATTCACTTTATGAGTCAATCCATGGCGACTTACGAGCAGCTCTTTAAGGCATCGCGGAGACGCATCAAGCCACCTTTACAGCCACCGTCTTCATCATCTTAATTGTGCTTCGTCTGTTTTTTTTAAGAACAGTCGTTCATAGGACCAATTACTTAAAGGAAGTCATAAGTTTGAAGCATATTTTCTTTTGAAGTAAAATGCCGGGATGATCCGAGCTAAGGCCGCTATGCGCCCAAACTTAAAAGTCCAATTTTAACGTAAAAGTGAATAGTCAATTTTATACACAGACTAGACAGAGTGCAATTTCTGCAGAAATTGCGTGGGAATGCTGAAATGCTGACTGCTAAGATGAAGAAAGTACCACTGATTGTCACACACGAAATCCCTGAGGGAGCGGTGAGCAGCAGCAGGACTCGCGCTCGGGAATCATTTGGTGATCTAACCCCCTCATTTCCAACCCTTAACGCTAAGTGTCAAGCAGGAACACTGATTACCAGACCTTATTATTGTGCTTTCTGCATTCCCACAATAATCCACATTATTAAAGAACAAGTCATAAAAAGCAGTGTTTCCTCCAGTGCTTCATAAGAGTGGCGGGTGAGCAAGTTTTCAGAGGGGAAATTCTGGAAAATGTATACAAAATTAATAGCTGCCTTACTTCATGGGCTTGAAGAGAGCCTGGCCGTAGTTCTGGAAGGTCAGAATGAGCTTGAGTTGGGTGCCACCAGATTTCATCGCTGTTGGAGTAAAGCACAAACAAATTGAATGCAAGATTGACTTTCTTAAGAATAAAAAACAAACTAGAATGCAAGATTATATTCTTAATTTAAAAACAAGAAAAAATAGATATTATTTTCTTAAGAATGAAAAACAGAAAAAAATAGAATGCAAGATTATTTTTGAAAATAATAAAAACAGAACAAATAGAACGCAAGATTATATTCTTAAGAATAAAAACCAGAAAAAAATAGAATGTAAGATTATTTTCTTTAGAATAAAAACCAGAAAAAAATTCAATATTTCCTAAGAATTAAAAACCAGAAAAAAATAAAATGCAAGATTATTTTAAAAACATGATTATATTCAAATTATAGTGACTAAAAAATTCTCATCACGCTGTTAATTATGCTTTAATGAACATATCCCACACACACACAAAAATCCCCTTGTTCAATTTAATCCAATGAGTTAATCATTTTTTGTTTTACAAAACAGGTAAACAAAACGATGCCCGACTTAAACTCCGTTAAGCTCCGTATCATCCAAAGCCTCTGTTTCAGCCGTTTTCTAAAAAGCTTTCCTCATAAAGCTGCAAAAAAATTAAACAAGGCTTAATAAACCTATTAAGTATGATAAGAAGAACTCTGCATTTTTGCCCGCCGGGCTCCACTGATGTTTGACGCATTCACAAAGCAGGAGCAAAGCCTGTTTGCATCAATAATGGAACCAAAGAAGCATCGCAATACATGAGTCAATGTACAAACATATTTCTATTGCTATAACGCCAACTATTAGATATTAAAGTCGATATTTTAGAAGAGAAAGGTAAATATGAAAGCTAAATGTCCTCAAATCTAATCGAATCCTCTGCCGTGTGTGGTCGGAGTCTCTCTAATGTTCACTGCGGCCATAAAAGCCAGCGTCCTCTTTTGCTCTTGCTCTCTGTGTTCCTAATCGTCCTCCTCGGAACATGACACTGCATTACAAACGGCACCCGTGGGTCCGGCCTACCAGCACCAGGACTTTGCGATTTGCTAAATAAGCAAAGTGGCTTTCCTTTCTTGTTTTTCTCCAGACACTGATCGATTTGCAACGCTTGGTTCGGAGGCCTTGGGCCAAGGAACAACCTTGACAATCAATGTTTTCATTTGGTTGTTACATACTTTGAATCGAGAGCAGTAGCGATCCAACATTCCAAAAACACCCCCCAAAAAAACAATGACAGATCATTTGGAAGAAAGATCTATCGCATTTTTCCACTGAAAAAATGAGGTACTCGTCGCGAGTATCCGTACCTTGAAGAAGGCTAGGTATCGGTATCAGAACTCATCCAGCCCTATAGTTTTTACATATACAGTGGTCACTTGACTATTGAGTTTAATTCATACAAAAAGAAAAGGAAAAAAAAGTGTTGATGCCCACTATAAATGAACTAAAAATATAATTAAATATAAATAAATAAATAAAACTCCTTTTTGGCCACATAAATTCTTGAAAATATGAAGGTAAGCCTTCCATAGACATTATTTTCGTTTAGGAAAAAAATTAGGGCTGCCCACCCGAGCAAATAAATAAATAAGAATATGGGGGGGGGGGGGGGGGGGTCTGCCACAAATACACTGCATGTGGGGGTCTCTGCATATCAAATCATTTTTTTCCCATTGAAATAAATGGAAATGTCTGCAATCTGCCATCTGTGAGCAAAAATGGTGGGTCTGGAGCATATTAGGGATGTCCCGATCTTGATCATGTGATCGGAAATCGGGTCATATTCAGCTTATCATAATCGAGGAAAAAGATTGGGTTGAAATAAAAATTTTGAGTATTTTTTCCCCATTTAATTTTATAAGGACTACAAAGTAACAAAATAATCCAATGCTTCACAGATACTGCCAAAAGAAAGAAAATGTGATGAGACCTCAGTTGAGCATGCATCAAATGATTTGCTTTTTCTTTCTTTGGCTTAGGGTTAAGGGTTAAGTTAAATTTCACCAGGAAGTGACCTGGAAGTGGCCTAAAATCAACAGGAAGGGACCTGATTTTAACAGGAAGTGGCCCGGAAGTGGCCTGAAATCAACAGGAAGTGACCCAGAAGTGACCTGATTTCAACAGGAAGTGGCCTAATAACTACTACCATCCATCTCTCCATAGATGAGAGATCGTGGTTGTAAACAGTCTACACACCTCTGCTCAAATGCCAAGTTTCTGTGGTATAAACTGAGACATTTTAAATGGTGATCATTTCATTCTGACTCCCATTTAACATTAGATTGAATGTTGTTGGTTAATTCTGAACACAGCCACATCCAAATTACAAGACAATTTTCTCAATTGTTTATATATATGAATAATAAAATCATGGTTATTAAACACTATGATGGTGACACGTGGACAAATTATTTATATTTCCATTTCGACTTAAAAGGAAAAAAATATATCCCAATTTCCCTATATTTGCTGTCTTTGCTAATGAAAAAGAACTTGTTGGTATATAATACATGCAAGCACTGCTATCCTTAAGTTGAGATAATAACACAGTGCTGCTGGCTTATGTTGGTGTTGTGCCCCGGGCCTGTGTCACGGCTCTGTAATTACCCAGTCACCATGTATTTAACTGGCTAGAGTGCGCCTTCCTCAATCCACCCAGGCGGAGAGTTAGAAAGTAAGAGGGAGAGGAAATCACGCAACAGCGAGCCAGAAATTGGAGCAGAAAGGAAAAATTGCAAAGAAATCCAGAAATGTTTCTTTTTGTAACACTTCATGCAAACTCCCAGGTAAGTTCTTCGTCTTCGCTAAAGGCCACTTGGAGCGTTCTCAAAGGCGGAATCCTGCAATCCCCTTTAAGAGTTACTGCAACATGAGCGACCCTGAGGCAAGAAGCACTCCTGGAATTTGGGAACTGGACTGAGCCAAACAGGAAGACAATCCCTCCTGAGTTTGAAAAAATAAAATAAAAAATACACCAGCTCTGTCAGGTGTCTACTTTCTCAGTCGGAGACTTTTCAGCTCTCTGCGGAATGCCTGATTTACATCACGCTTGTCGATCAAAAAGCATTTGATTTGAAATCAAACTGCAGACGAGCTGTGGGAAAGTTTGCAGGTGTTTTTCGGGGCTTGATGCATTCTGCTACTGTGCTTTGAGACCGCACGAGAGAAGATTTGGCCGTCGGCTGATCAGACCCGGATTGCGTTGTTTGACAAGCCTGCGGGCGGCTTCCGTCTTTATGCATCCTTGCATGTGTGCTTGAGTGTGTTCGTAATGTCGGTGCTTGAGCACCACATTTGTCACTTAGCAGCCTCCTTCTGCTCCTCCCACTCCTTGACCTCAATATATAATATAATATATAGATATATATATATAATATATATATATCTATATATAATATTATATATCTATATATATATATATATAATATTGTATAATATTATATATCTATATATATATATATCTATATATATAATATTATATATCTATATATATATATATATATAATATTATATATCTATATATATATATATATATATATATATATATAATATTATATATATATATATATATAATATTATATATATATATATATAATATTATATATATATATATATATATATATATATATATAATATTATATATAATATTATATATATATATATATATATATATATATATATACATACATATATATACATATATATAATTTTAAACTTAGTACACGTTTATTCATTAGCCAAATATGCATTCTTTTTTTAAATGTAATAGATTGTGTTGAATGAAAGACAGAGCTGTTTTTATTTACTCAAATATTACCCCCCAAAAAAGGACAAAAATAGCAGCATAAATGAGCCCAAATAAAAATCTGCAATACTGAACCGCGAAGTATCACTGTATAACGGAATGGATGGTGCTCCACAGGGTTCAATTGTGGGGCCTCTGCTGTTTTCATTGGATCTTCTGCCCTTGTGTTCCATCTTAAGAAAACAGTGGCACTATATAAATATAGTTGAGTTGAGTGATGAGAGTCAGCATCCTAACTGCACGATTTGCAATGGCAAATTGAGCAAGTCTAGCAATTCAAAAGCTCATATGAAGAAGGGACAATAGAAACAATTGGAACGTAAACCAAACCAGCAAAAAGGCTGATTGAGGTTAAAAGTGCATTTGGCCGGAGACCTGTTGTGTGTTCACATTTCCGCCAAGTGCTGCACTTAATTTTAGAATTTTGTAAATCCTATCTGCAAAATGGTCATGACGTCACACATTAGCAGTGCGATATGGTGGAACCTGCCAATGAATTCAACCAAGGAGTGAAAACAAAACGACGACAATGGAGAGAACCATTGACCAAACAGCAGTTGATGGTACCCCAGATGCAAGCGCAGGTGCCAATAACAACTGTCCAATGTGAAACTCTAAATGACACGAAACGCCAAAGCAAAGAATGGAACCTTGCGACTCACCCACGCTGGTGATCCTCTGGTGGACCAGATCCTTCAGCAGAGCGTCGATGACAGGGCTGTGCATGGAGTAGAGCTCGTAACGATTAATTCCAATGTGGAAGCGCAGCCAGTTGGGATAAGAGTCGGCCGTCAGTTCTCCAGCCGGGCTGAACTCCTCGGGATTGCCTTCGCCATTCCTGCGTGAGAGGATTGTCGGTTATTTTTTTAGACAGGTGTCGTACTCTACTCAAGTACAGTATAATCTTGTCGGTATGGCATCGGTCGCAAATGAGATGGACCCCATTCTTGATCCCAGATGACCTTGGACAAGAGTTCGGGATACATCTTGGACTAGTTGTCAAACAGTGACAGGGAATTAATATGGAGCTCAGACCCCCCCAAAAAAAATGAAAGTCAGAAATACGTTTTAGAGTTTTACTGGGGTCACACCACGCTCCCGTCATCCAGGTCGTTTTGTGTAAGGTGGTAATCTCAGCTGTTTTAGACCAGTTTGTTTCCTAGACTAGGCCAAACCTGTTTGATGTAATCACAACATCTTTCCGTTTTACGGTGATGTGGCACAACCAACAACCAATAGATGAGCTCTAACAAAACTGACAGTGCAAAATTCTGTCTTTGAAAAAAAAATCTCAGTCTAAGACTGAGGGCGGTGACTAAAAACTCTACAACTGGTCTTTAAATGTGAGCAGGTGTGAGATGACAGTTTCCCTAGGGTATTTTTCCCAAATCTTCTCAAATTCTTCTGATGTAAAGGAATAACTGTAGACCAGAATTCAGCAACTCCAGTCTTCGAGAACCAGAATTGGGGAAGCCTGCCTGTCAGCGGTCCTCGAGTACCCCTATCCAGCCTGTTTTCCATTTCTCCCTCAGCCGACACAGGTGTTTCAAACAATCATCTAATCAGCCAGCACTGCATGAAGCCTGATAACAGTCCTCAGCTATGTTGGCTGAGGGAGACATGGAAAACGGGCTGGATAGGGGTACTCCAGAACCCGGGGTTGAGAACCACTGCATCATTCACAGCGATGTGAAGTTGAGCACAGGTGGCAAACATGAGGCCCGTGGGCCACATGACGGCCATCACATCACTTTGTCTGGTCCTCTAAAGCGAATAAAAATGGTCGATTTCATATTTCTTGAGAAATTTATTTATTCTTTTCATTTTAGCCTAAATTCTGAACCCGTTTTTCTTGGCTTTTTACAGATATTACACACGTTTATGGAATCTGGGAAGAACCCAGAGAGAACATGCAAAATTCACACAAAGATTAGAGTTGAGAATCAAACCACAGACCACTTTCTTGATTCATGATAATAAATAAAAGAAATACTTAACCACTCCTGTTCAGCTGCTTTGGGGTCAAATCGAATGTCTGTGTTGACGTTGAACAGCGTGTCCTCATCCGTGAGGGTAGGCAAGGACCTCTTATACAAAGGGTGCTCATAGAGGGCGGCCAGCCTCGAACCTTTGGCCGGCGTGGTCTTGCCGACTGCCGCCTCGTGGATGAACTGCCTCTTCCTGACCTCCGGCCTCCTGAAGCCCGGAGACTTGTCTCCGGCAGCGGGTCCCTTCTCCAGCGAATGTGACGAGACGTTGGAGGCGCTGGGCTCGTTGCTGAAGTCCTGCAGGATGCGCAGCGTGTGCTTGTTGGGCCAGCCTTGCTTGGTCCAGCTGCGAGGCTCCTCGCTGGGCGTGTGCGAGCAGGAGCAGCCTCCCACGCCTTGCATCTCCAGCTTGGGCAGCAAGTCTATCATGATGTGCATGGAGCACGCCACCAGGAACACCAAGAGGATTAAAATGCGGAATTTACGCAGGTGGATCATCTTCATGGTCTCCCTTTTGAGCAGATGTGAGTATTTACTGCAGATGATGAGCACGCATATGCACAGGCTGACTACATCACTGATGATGTTAATCAGACTGGACGCCAGTCGAATGAAATATACATTAAACACCAATGACCCATCTTCACTTGCCGTCTTGAGTAGAGGATTCAGTGTTCAAGCGTTTTGGTTTCAGCATCAGAATCCTACTGGGGGTTTGTTTTCTTACAAAGCTTTGTGTTTGATTATTCAAAGGTTCATCAGCCAGCGTCCAGGTGGACCGGGTTCAAACCAACGGTCGATTTGCGCAAGCCACATCGTCGTCACGCGGCTCTCCAAACACATCAGGCCGAACACTAAACCTAATATGGATCCGTTCAACTGGAAAGTCCGGATCGGTCCAACGTCCGTGTATAAAAACACAAGCTCCGCTCTTCACTATCAAGCGCTCTTTTTTTTTTTTTTTACGGCAAAGTCCCCGCAAGTGTTCGACGCGCGCTTCTCCGGAAAATCAGCTCTCATCCCGGTTAACACTTCTCAACGTAGGCGGCTCTGTTTGCACAGGTAACAAGACGGGGGAGGGAGCGGAACACCTTCAGGGCTTGCAGCTGGATCGCAGAGGGGAACGAAGTACGCCTTGTAGCAAGTGAGCATCTGGGTGGGTGTGTTAAATATGATGGCGAAGTCGAGGCGAGACCCTGCCTCTCTCTCTGCGTCACTGCGCGCAGATTGGCTGAACTCGGATACATCCAGCGGGAGGGAAAAAGAGAGAGAGAGAGACATAAACGATTCTCTGTGCGCCTCTTGGAATAACCTGCACATCCCGGCTGTGCAAGAAGGGGGCGTCTTTTTACTGGCCAATATTTAGCCAGGCTCATACAGTGCAGCTTGTTTTTTTGTTTTTTTTTCCTCGCCGTGAAATTCATCTGCCGGAATCCTTCTGAAATGCCTCCATGGAGACAAGTCAGTCCATCAATGAAACATTAGGCAGGCCTATTAGGGGGCTCATCAGTCACCGCAGCTGCTCCCTTTCTGGCCCTCGATCTGCTTCAGTATGTTTCAAAGACGTTGCGGGCTTCTTTGCTTGCTCGGAAACCGAAAGATAGATATTCATTGACGTGACCAACCAAGAACTGAGAGTCAATTTCAGTGCAAATAATAATAGCGTGTTTTATTTACCAGCTGAGATTGACTGACCGAACGCCTGGTTTGATTGAACCCAGGTTACATCATTAAAATATGTAAAAACCGTTGTGGTTTTAAAATTGTGAACACAAACGAATGGTAATTAAGTTCTTGCGCACTTTGACCTCGGCCCACAAGAAATCAAAAATTAATAGCACAATTATGCCACTACAGTTTTCGCCACGTATTAACGAAATTAGTATACGCACTATACAGATTTTGCATTTTAATCCATATTCATACATTTCAACTTGCACTCAATATTCAAATATGACGGCAGAATGTGACTATGATTTGCACATTTTTTACATTTCATTATTTTAATGTCTATCATTTATTTATTTTTTTACACTGTACAGTATATATTGTGCATTAAATTACATCATTACATTATTGAATATTGCTGCCATTTTTACATTTTCCACTTTGCACTAATTGTACAACTGTTGACGTAAGACTCTCATATAGTAGACAACAGCCTAAACTTGTTTTCTTTGTTTAGTTTAGATTTCATCGATTTTTATTTCATCCTCAATTCTGCTTATTGTACTTGTTTTGAAGTAGAACAATTCTTAAGTCTACAAAACCATTTTGTTTGTCAATTTACAGACAAATGCAACTAAACTAATCATTAAATAATTCATCATGCAACAAAACAATGGCACAAAAAACGATGCCAGCACAACAAAGGACTTTTATGGGGGTGAAAAATTGCACAAGTTTAACTTTTGATTTGAAACCAAATTATCTTTGGTATACAACAAAAAACAAAGGAATTGACCTTGTCATTCCAAGACGTTTGGAAGGGACTTCTATTGGGGGCTTCGGTTTTTACTTGGGGCCCACTTCACTTCTGTTGGCATCTTATTCCATTTGCGTGCAGCATGACAGCTAAATGCAGATTCACCATGTTTGCTTTCAACTCTGGGCAGGAAGCAGGTAACAGACAATGTGGCGTACATGCACAGGTGAGCCATCATTCCGTTTGTGATTACGTCTTAGATGATCTTCTAATTGAAGGAGGCCTAAGAGAGTGGAGGTTGTGTATTGCTTAAGTAGTCGGTGAAAGGAAAGAGTCATAAGGGGGGGGGGGGGCAGAGATGATTTAAGAGCAAAACACCGGTTGGGAATGCTAATGAGGCTGACGGAGATGCTCAATGAAACAAGCGGAAACTGAACATAGCTGCACCCAGCTGGACTGCTTAATAGTGCAGAGGGAAGCGCGGAGTGTCACGGGATTGTTTATTGTGCGAGACACAGAGGGAAGACTGTTGGACTGCCTATGAGCGCACATAACTGGTGGGTTCAACTGAAGGCGATGACTGTAATCTGATATGAACAGACATTGAGATACCTGGAATAAAACAAATTGGGTACACCTTGCATTTGTGTGCAGCATAACAGCTAAATGGGCATTCACCATGTTTGCTTCAAACTCTACAAGGAAGTTGATAACTGAAAGTAACATTTTTAGAAGTGTCTTTTACCAGTATTGATTAAATGATATGAAAATGACTCTTATACATGATTACGTGTGTAATAATCTATTACCTAAATCTGGTTATATTTACAAAAAGCTCCATAGTCTATTCATTTCTGTCTAAGTG
This sequence comes from Leptonotus elevatus, assembly GCF_054856555.1. Lineage (NCBI taxonomy): Eukaryota > Metazoa > Chordata > Actinopteri > Syngnathiformes > Syngnathidae > Leptonotus > Leptonotus elevatus. Next base: position 9,583,941 of record NC_141258.1, on the reverse strand, counting down.
AAGGTAACCAGTGTCTAATTTCCAAACGGGTTCCAATGGACTGATTCCCCGATCATGGTGTTTGGTGTCAGAGTAGAGGACAAAGTGATGCTTGTTGCCTGTCCTCGCGTCATGGCAGCCAAAACGATCCCTGATGAATGTGTATTGATGTCAGTCAGCCATGGATCACAGCGGTCGATGGGTCAGTGGTTACTCACAAGGCCCCGTCTGATGTGATTGCCGCCCGGCCTTTCGGCGGGAAAAAATCCAGACGAGCCGCTCGGTTCCGGCTCAGCCACCGTTTTGGACGCGTGGCTGTGATGAAAAAAAAAAAGTCTAATTTCATTGGCTGTCAAATGATATTCGAGGCTTACATGTGGTAAGAGGAGAGGATTGTTGTGGGATAACTGTTGGCAAGATAACTAAATAAATAATTCTCTCTCTGTTATTGGGAAGTTGTACAAACAGCGATGATCCTGAATTAGGGGCAGTTGGAGGTAGTTCCCAACAAATGATGTTTCTTTTCATCGTCTTTCTTTCAGCTAATTAGGTCCAATTTAGACATTTGCACCTACGAGTTTGTTCACTATTGTTGCCAGTGTTTTTCATCATTATTTCAGCTAATTGGGCCCAGTTAGGACATTTTCACTTAAAGGTTTGCTCACTTCTGCTGCCAGTGTTTTTATTTGTCTTTATTTTGGTAAGTGGGCCCTGTTATAATATTTTTGCTTAGGGGGGATTTGCTCACTTTTGTTGCCCGCGTTTTTTTAAAATATTTCGATTAATTGGGCCCAAAGTAACATTTTCACTTAAAGGTTTGCTCACTTTTGTTGCCAGCGTTTTTCATTTTTATATCGGCTAATTAGGCCCAATCTTGACATTTTCGCTTAGGGGTTTGCTCACTTTTGCTGCCATCTTTTTTTTTTTTTGTCTCTCGGCTAATTGGGTCCAATTCTGAATTGTGACATTTTCACTTAGGGGTTTGTTCACTTTTGTTGCCAGCTTTTTTTTGTCTTTCTTTCAGCTGATTGGACCAAGTGCTTACATTTTCACTCACTTTTGTTGCGAGTGATTTAAAAATGAATGAGTGTTCAGTAGTTCACAATTATATATATATATATATATATATATATGTACACTATTTAATTTTGTCATTTTTCAAGTGTCAGATGAAAAGATAGAATAAAATACTTACCAAAAAAATGCAAATTTTCCCCTCAGAGGTCCTTATCACAGAGAATGCTATACAGTAACAGAGTGACAGAGCAAACAACATCCGCTGATATGTGGTGTGACAACAGTATTAAAGGCGACCAGGCTTTACACAGACAAGATCAGGAGGAGGTGGAGGGCATCGGAACAGATAGCTGACTGCAGCACAGGTTGTAAATTCACAAGATTTATATCCTGGATGTTCCACAACGGATCCTGGTGAGATAGCAAAGAGGAGAGCGCAAGATTCACGGCTTCGTGGTCACACGGAATTCTTACTGGTGTGTTACTGGATCAAGACTGACAAGGAGACAAGATGGTTGCAGTCAACATGAAGGTTTTCAGGTTGACTGGATGCTGATTACATGGCAGAACTTTTGACTCTTTTGAAAACAGATTTCCTTCCACCAGGGATATTATTTTTTCATAGGAGTGGGTACAGATGTCAAATTCAAGGTCAGGGGGCCACATCTGGCCCACCACATCATTTTATATGACCCACACAAGCAAATGATGTGCATCAACTTTATGCTTCTGGCTAAAATACTTAAATTTCAAATACAATACATTTGAAGTACATCTAAAATATTTAATATTTTTATGATGTCATTAGATTCAATTTACTGTAGTTGTATTTCAATATATATGTATTAGGGGTGTCATAATTAGTGCGTTAATTTTGATTTAATTTAAAGTTCCTTTAACGGCACAATTTTTTTTAACACGCGATTAATGACCACCCCTTACTTGGAAAGCCTGTACTGGGGGAATTCCATGTCAAAATATAGCAGTAATACATGTAATAATAATGCATATATTTGTGGAGCCTGCGGTCAAGTTGTATTTTACAATTTGAAAAATGTGCAGAATTTCACAAGTTACTTCATGTTAAAGATTATGAAGAAAAAAAATGCACTGAGCTGTTACCAACGTCTATCAAATGCAATTATGCCATCTAGTGGCAAACAAATTGACCTAAACACAAATCAATATTACGCAGTTTTTTTTTTATTACAGTACGTCTTTTTAAATTTAATTCAGTTTTATGAATTATTATGAAACTACTGTATCACTGACTAAAATATGCAGCCATATTTCTATTAGTTTAACATGTTTCTACTTTTATGTTAAGAGTAAGAAAACCATACATTTTATCACAGATTTAGAACAGATAAGAAAATTGTGATTAATTGTGAGTTAACTATATAAGTGATGTGATTAATTACGATTGCATGAACACTTATTACTAAGTTACAATATGGTTCTAATAAAGGATTCAACCATGGTAGAGGTCTGTACTTTGAGTGCTGCTGTTGATTTTATGCTATTATGCTGACAAGTGAAATAGAAATAAAGTAATGTTACTAAGATGGCATATTTCAAGGCCACTTTCTTTTTATATATATGTATATTTTAAAAAAACTTGAAGTTTAATGGTTTTTTTTCCAGAATAGAATTGCAAACCACAGCTCAAATGATTTATCACAAGCTTATAGTTGACGTTCTAATGAAAACATGAAATAAAATGCATGGAAATAAAATGTTCACCACGTGTTTATTAGCATTGGAGGAGGAGGAGGTTGGAAAGCGAAATGAGGCGTCATCTTTGGCGCTGCTCCTCTGTGTCGACCATCAGAATCGCAAGCGCCACCATATTGCCTGCGCCTATTCATTTGTGTGAATGTGCCCTTGGCGTGACCAGGATTTAGCGAGGAACAAGTCTCATTTCCATCGTTGAGCGGCTGCATCTGATACAGAACGTTTGAATTGATATTACAGATAACAATGGCCTCTGTTGGCCTCAATAAGCCTCACGCTGCCCTTGGCTCCCTCTCTCCTCATCCCTCCTCTGCTCAGCCGCTCCTTCACAAAACACACCGAGCGCACACACATTTAAACTGTCATACTAATCACTTCGGAAAAGCGCACGCCTCTCATGAGGCTTTGCTGCAAATTGCTCTGAGACACCCCCAGAGGCTCTTCCCTTAATTCTTTGTCATCCACTTCCTTAAAACATTGGAATGAATCGACGTCTGCTTTTGTTTACTCAATCATCAGTTGTGCAGCAATTGCAATATTCACAGACAAATTAGCGCTCTTTAAGATGATCCCGGAGGATTTCAAAATAATCAGAGTGGTTTTCTTCAGAATCCTTCAGTAGGACGTCAAGGTAATTATACTTCAGTTTTGTGCACAGTGCGACCATCTGTTTGATTGCTGCTGTCCTGTGTTTACTCTCACAAGACATAACGATCTGCCGTCTACATTTAGCATCAATATAAAAACATCCGTTGTCAGGGATTTAGCAGGAAAACTGTATATGGTTAAGTGGGGAAGCTAAATATATATATATATATATATATTTTAATATATTCGCATAATAGTCAACTTTTCAAAACAACCCCATTGGGTCCTTTTGGACAAAACAACTAAATAAATTGGGTCGTTTCGTACAATACAACCCAGAAAGTTGGGTCAAATTGACCCCAAAATAAATGGATCCATAATTAGGTTACCTTTGACACCAACTGCGTACAACTACAAGTTACTAGAGAGGCAAAACTGTGCACTAATTGACATTTGCATGCTACTAGTACTATCAATGAAGCACCAGACTAAGTAATAGAATTATATAATGTCACTAGTAGTTCTAGTAGCACAGGTTTGCCTCACCAGTAACATATTGTAATTCGTATTAGATTACATAGAACTTGAACTTGATATCAAAGATATTGAATACATAGTGAATAAAACAGTTTTTGTAATCTTGATCTATTCAGTAGTCAAGTAGCTTTCCAAAGTATACACAAATAGAATAAATTAATATTCCAAATGCAAGACTCGCACATAATGGCAGAGTAATTATTTTTGCTCAGCTTAAAGAATGGACGGCAGCGCTGGGAAGTAAACAAAAAATAATTCTTTGTATGGTGATATTATTGAAGTGTTTGCCCCCGTGAGTTAGCCTAATCTTATCTGCTATCAGACTGTGGAAATAACACAACAACCTTGGGCTTATTTGTGGGAGTGTTTGCGGGACCATCGGTCAAGACTGCGCTCGCCCAGGTGATGTCTCGCTTGCCTCCTGTGACTTCCTTCCAAAACTTGGAATTGTGTACAGCTGCCTGCCTAGAGGGGGGAAAGATGTTGAAATGAGGATTTGGAGCACGTGTGAGCGCATGTGTGTGCGTACTTCAGCAAGTTGCACCCAAGCACCCAGGCTTTGCTTGTTCAAGTGACTGCACTTAAATCCTATAATTAAAGTTTAGGGTAGACCACTTTAATGAAGGCTGGTCAGATTGATGAGTGTTCATATTTGGGTGGCTCTTGAAGGAGTTTATTTTAGCGTGTGGTTCTGTTAACCATCAGACTGCCCCATCACTGTGCTCACAGTTTAGGTCCAGATTAAGAAGTGACCCTGGCCTCAACACTCTCATTATCATCCAGCACTTACAGTTGGTGTAATAATTATCACGTGAGGTGCAGAATTTGGATCCAAAAGCAGACAAGACTCGGACTCAGACAAAAATACAAAGTAACAACAGAGAGCAGGGCTGGATTCAGATGGCCTCGAAGAAAACACTTGACAGGGAAACCTTTACCAAGAACCCTGAGTGGGCTGGACAAAGCTACTGCATAGCAACTGACAACATCACAAGATGACAACTGACATCATCACAAAGGACTAATCAACTGCATGGCAACTAACATCATCACAAAGGACAAAGCAACTGCATAAGGACTGACAACCTAATCACGAGGGACAAAGCAACTGCATAGCAACTGACAACATAATCACAAGGACCATAGCAACTGCATAGCAATTTACATAATCACAAGAGACAAAGCAACTGCATAGGAACTGACAACATAATCACGAGGACTACAGCAACTGCATAGCAACTGACAACATCATCACAAGGGACAAAGCAACTGCATAGCCACTGACATCATCACAATGACTATAGCAACTGCATAGCAACAGACATCATCACAAAAGACAAAGCAACTGCATAGCAACTGACTACATAATCACGAGGGCCATAGCAACTGCATAGCAACAGACAGCATCACAAGGGACAAAGCAACTGCATAGCAACTGACTACATAATCACGAGGACTATAGCAACTGCATAGCAACCAACATCATCATCATCATCACAAGGGAAAAAACAACTACATAGCAACTGACAACAATCACAGGGACCATAGCAACTACATAGGAACTGACATCATCATCATTACAAGGGACACATACAGGACCATAACACAATGACCCAACCCAAAACAGTCACATCGATAAATTTGTTACCTTTTAGTCTGACTACCCCAAAATATATATTAGTGCAAATCTAGTGCTGTTATTTATTTATTATTTATTTTTATTTTTAATGGGCCACAATGTACGGGTGATGAGAATCCAGGCCTGCCACAAATAATGGAAATTCAATAATCTGAATCCAGAGTAAGTAATGCCACCCCAAAGGTGTCCAATTGCCTACAGATGCCAAAGCACTAAATTAAGTTCCTCAATAACTTCAACATCGGGCACCAAGATGCAACAAAATGGTGCCAATTTCCTATCTCTGAATAAGTGAAGTTTTTACAGTAATTTATCCCTAGCAATCCGACTCTTCTACTCCCTTTATTATTTACCGTAACCTCCATTTGACTATTATGAAATAGCCTCATATCCTGTGACATCTTCTTCCACTTCCATGCTTTTATCTCACTGAAATCACCATTTATGCATAGATGATAAGGATTTTATGAGGAAAAGTCTCACAGGGACGAGTTGGATGGCGTTAAACGCCCTGCAGAGGCACGGTTGCATTGCCAAATGCAGTAGGAGTGGAGCACTAAATCTCACAGTTGAGACAGCATGCAGAGCTTAAAGTAGACACATCCAGGAGTCATTAAGTCATAATGATAGAGAAAGACCCATATCTCCAAAAATTTGACTCTGGGCCAACACCATTAGCAGATGATAGATGAAGCTATTCCATCGGGGATCCTTAGTCAATGTGGACAATATACACTGTGTACACACACTCCTACCTTATCACCGCTGACTTTGCAACTATTTCATCCTTCGAGTTGGTAAATGTGCCCTAACTTGTCTTATTTCTTTATGATACATTCTTAACTGCCTCTGTAGTTAGTCAAATGGAACATTCATTGTACATTATTTTTAAACAGCCACTGTATACGCTGTGTCCATGTTGTTCCATTTCGCAATATTAAATAAGCTTTAAGATTTCTGGGATATATAGGTTATATCAGTCATTTTAGTTCTAACATTTATATCTTACGTCATGCTGTTAAAAAATAAGTACTGTCGTGTTCTTGCTTTGTCCAAGACAAACAATTGCTCAAAGATTGATGATCTGTGAACATTGCTTAAGGGTCAAATTCAATTACTTGTCTGGACTACAAATTGGAAAAAGTGATACACTCTCTCTTACACGTTGCATTAATAAACACTTTGATAAAATATACGCTATAATTTTCAGTCAGATCGTAGCAGGCGAAGCACTTTGCCAAGCGCAGGTGCCTGCACGTCCTACATAATTTAACTATTATCAAGGTTCAGTTGCTCGGCGTTAATGACACAATAACCTGGCACCCCAATGTGCACGGAGGTGATAAAGGCCGCTTGCAGCCTCGACGCTTCCCTTTCCGCCCGTATCGCTTCATCCTCGCCTCACCTCTTTTCCTCGCCGCCGTAGCGCGTCAACAACGTCCCGTCAATGTCAGCCGGAGACGCGCAGTGTAAACTTGCCGTGGGTAACAGAGACTCCATATTCACTCACACTTACATCACATTGAAAAAGTCTACACACCCCTTTTAAAAAAAATTATATATATAAATAATTTCACAATTCTATTGACAAAGCTCCATTCAAACCAATAGCGGGGGCTACCAAAGGGCCTAAACCCCATTTAAACCAATGTCCAGGCTACTAGGGGCCCGAGTCCCCAATCAAGCCAATGGCCGGGCTACCAGAGGCCCAAAACCTCATTCCACCACTGGCAGGGGTAGCAGGCACTTTTTCTTTTCTTTTTTATGAATTGTATCACTTGATGCATGAAAACTCCAATTGACCCATTTATTTTGTTTTTATTTATTTTGCTTTTATTTATTTTGTTTTTATTTATGTATTATTGTTTTATTATTATTATTTATTAAAATTATTATTTTTTATTTTAATATCATTATGTTATTCTATTATTAATTGACCTAAAATAATTTGTTGAAAGTCTAATTTTAAGTTTTTAACTAAAACCATTTAGAGTTTTTCATTTAGTGTTTAAAATGGGACTAAACGTATGCCTAAAATATGACAAGCTAATAAGCATATATCCAAAAAGCTCAAATAAAACTAAAGCCAAAATGGCTTCATCAATAAATAAAAGTGGCTCCATTCAAGACGAACACATAAAAGACAAAAGGTTGCCTTCATGACATCAAACACTACAAATATCCATTTATATTCACGCCCATCAAAAAGGTCAAAACGTTGTCCTGACATTCTGCAAACATCTGGGCCTCTTATCCCCTCGCCTGTTTTGGAAATGTTATAGAAATCGAGAAGATAACCGGACAGAGCGGCGCCCTGTTGCCGAAATGGAGCTGCAGTGTGGAGTTTCCACGAGATTGCGAGTGGCTTGACCTTTTAGCGCCAGCTTCCATGTGAGGGACTTTCCCCCCCTGAGGGTGAAAAGAAGAAAGGTGCGTCCGCCGTTTCTCTCTAGGAGCTGCGTTGAATAGAAAGCTAGTGAAAGAGGTACTACTGTTGCTTTTCCACTTTCTTTAACAAATGCCAAGCAAACACAGTGGTAGCCTAGACTGGTCTGACCCTAATCCATTTGCAACCTTGGTTGGAAAACATTCCTTTATGCTTGTAAATGAATAGTTCTCACCACGCAGCTGAAGTGGATATGAAAAGATAAAACGGCAGTGTTAAATGTCAGTAGTTAATGTTAAAAAAAAAAAAAAAAAAGTGTAAAGAATGTGCCCACTGTGCTTTGCAAAAGCACTGAAAATCTGTCAAATTGAAATGGCTGAGCTATTACAAAACTTTCATTTTCTTCTAGTGATGCAATATGGAGGACAGTTTAGGCACCAACATTTCTGAAAAAATAAACCAACATATAATTTGATTCATCCATCTGAACCATCATCAGTACGCATTTCTGAAGATTATTTATGCTAGGTCATCTATTTTGCTGTTTGGCGCTACACTGTTACAGATACTTAGGCATTCAGAAAACATATTTCAAAAGTATAGCAAAATTAATTATTTACATTTGAATACAAGAGTAAAATTTTTATAATCGTATTAAATCGGGTTGGAAGTAACAGGGATGAAAATCAATGCCAATCAAGTTTTTGCGGAAAAGTACATGCTAGCTGTGTTAGCCGTTATGCTAATGCACTAAGATGACTTGGGGTTACTCATGGTCACAACAATTAGCTTGATGATGTCATTTCTGTTGAGTCATGTAGCTAACATTTTCTCCCTTAACTCTAGTCAGCTAAAAATGTTATAGTAACTTTATTTCTAGAGCATTTAAACAACAACTGTTGCTATAACAGCTAAATAAATAGCCTTAATAAATTATTTACAATTTAATACAAAAGTAAGAGTTTATAATCATACTAATTCGGGTTGGAAGTAACAGGGTTGAAAAATCAATGCTAATATTCAAGTTCTTGCTCATAAGTACATGCTAGCTGTGTTAGCTGTTATGCTAACACACCAAGATGACTTAGGCTTACTCATGGTCACAACAATTAGCTTGATGATGTCATTTCTGCTGAGTCATGTAGCTAGCATTTTCTCCCTTTAGTTGGCTAAAAATGTTACAGTAACTTTATTTTTAACTTTATTTCTAGAGCACTTGAACCACCGTTGCTATAACAGTGTTGAGTGTATGTTGAGACACATCTTTAAAATATTTTGTGTCTGTGAAGGACGACATCAGTGGTGGCAAATTCTGGTCCAGAAAGTAAAAACCCTGCCACAGTTTGGCTTTAGCCCCTTTTGCTAGCTCTAGCTCCCTACCAGGTAAACCAGCACCTGAGGAGCTAGCTAAGGAACTCGCTAGCTAGCTCCTGGAGCTAAAGCCAAACCGTGGTAGGGTTTTTACCTCTCACAAACGGATTGAAAACTTCAGTATCTGTTATATTTGATATGCAAATTCGCCAACAAAAGGAAGAGATGACACTAAAACAGTTGCAGTATTTAGTTATTTGGTATTTAGAAAAATGTTTAGAGTCGGTGTACAGTACGAACCCAGGACTTGTTTGCTCCATAGTACCGTGCTCACCTTCCCAATAAACCTATTTTCAAGAATAGTCTGTTTTATTTTTATTATTTCCCCCCCAAGGAGGTGTTGACCCTCTTCTGCTGTACATTCAAATTTAGAGGCTATTAAGGGAATGGGATTTGGGACAATGTATACAGACTTTTATTACTGGGTGATATGAAGCATGAAACAAATGCATTTACGTGCTCATAAGCATTCATGCTGGAATTTAGTGCATAACGCCAGTACAAGATATAAGCATCCGAACAAAAACATTGTTGTTGCCTACATGTACATGAGCAAACATGATCCAAGTAACAACGCATGCACGACCTTTGCGGTGTGCGTGGGCCATGTTTTAGCATTCAAAGGACATATTGATTTCGTTTCACACAAAAACCTTTCTGTCTGATTTCCCTCAAGATGGCACAGATTAAAGGCCCTTGTGCACATGTTGTATATATTGACCCGCTACCCTTAATAATTCAGCACACACTTAACACTGTAACCTGCAGCAGACGTCATATGACCTGGCAGGGAAAAAATTCATTTGTTTGCATTGAGACAGGTTCTCTTTTACGCTCTCCTATACAACCCCGGTCGACTAAAATATGAAAACGTTAAAATGGAATTGCTGTTTTTTTTCTTGCAGTGTTTCACTTCAGACCATCAAAACAGGATAGAAGTTGACGGACTTAGGACACCCCATACCTTTCCATGTTCTCCCTCCAAGAACAGGCCGTGCTTTTGGAGCGTGGTGGCGAGACTTCATCACGTCACACTAATGACGTCGCTAAAACACACAAAGGGCGGCTTAGACTATTTACTTTATGTCCCCAATAATGTTAATCATAATACAATATCTATTCATACAAGTGTAAGCAGCTCAATCCAAGATGAAACTGTGGCTTAGCTGCTAATTTCCTCCTGCTGACTTCTTCTAACAGGATAAGTGTTAAAAATTGTTTTAACCCTTTAAAGACAGTGGAATTCAGGGTGTTTTAAAAAAGAAAAATGCTTTCGCTGATTTTTCCGTAATAAAACAGTAATAACACACACATAATAATGCTACTAATTAATCTTAGTTGAGCTCATCTGTCAGTCATTGTTGCAAGATGTTGTTTGGTGATTTGACATTTTAGCCCAACAACACTCACACCTCCCGTCTGTCATTGAGCCCACTTTAAATGAAAGGAAACTAAATGGGAGACAACTCAGCGCCTTTTAAATAAATCACGCACGGAAAAAGTTAATTGGATTAGCAGCCTTGGGTTATTCAATCCAACTATTGATCCCTGGCCAGAACAAATATCTGCAGTGCTGCCGTGTTGTCCAACGTGAGATTAATTTGTGAAAATGAAAGAAAAAAAAAGGCACATTGATGTATTCGTTGCGTCCAGTCAACGAACTTAAACAAAGCTTCATGTCAAAATGTTATTTATTTATGTATATTAATATTTATCATCATTGTATTTATTTATTTATTTTATTTATTATTTCCAAAAGAGAATATTTGACATCACACGTTTGCATTTAAATTGTACAATTGATGTTTGGCACTTACGATAACATGCATGAAATATCGCCATCATTGCCGGCCCCCCGGCACATCTGACAGGCAGCCCCCCGCCTCAAAATAGCTATAGTTGACCCCATCTGAGCCGAGGCCGATTACAATGTTAATGAAGCCTTTTGAACGCACGTTCTGAAGGGATCTGCCAAGATAGCTGGGATGGGAAGCGTCTATACAGATCGCTCTCGTTCTTTAATGTCTTGTAAAGATTTTTGCATCATAGCTGCTCTTTCTTCCCGTTTCCATTTTTGTAACCAAAAAGAGAGCTTGATGGAAAGAACCCGAAAACAAAAGAGAGAGTTCTAGATGTTGCTTCCTTACTTTTCACTCTGTCCACGTATTGATTTGGCGTTGTAAAGAAAGGCTGAAGTCGAAAGGTTTGGGTGAAAAAGAAGGATTTGCTGAAGAAATCCCAATTGAAGAGTTTCGGCGAAATTGGAGCCTTGGGCCAAAACGGTGTGAAAGATGTCATCCTGAAAGAGGAGCAGAAAAGAAGACAGAGGCAGAAGACAAGACGGGCTGAATTAATTCAATGGGATTTGAGAAGGCGCTAAGCTAAGAAGGCACATTTGAGCGCCGCTGGACCTCGACAATGACGAGTGTAACTTCATTCCGCTTTAAGATACAATAGATGTGAGAGAGAATGGCTTTGTGAATGTCTCTCCATCATCCTCATCATTAAATTCCACACACTGAGAGAATAGAATTCATGTAGGGATCGTGGGCCATACGTCCAAGAATAGAATCACGGTACCTTGTAAGCATCCAATCATTTGCATAAAGAGGATATGCAACCAGGTCATTCTCATTTCCTCGAGCAGAATAGACTTTCGCTCTGAACGTGTGCGTTATAATATGCGTCTCACCTTTTCTTACCAAACCGGTTGCGAGTCATTCTTATGAAATAACACATCGGCCTTCTTGAAAAAGAAAAAATAAATTGCATCTGTCTACTAATGGGAAACAGTGCAGTGACGTACAATACAAATATAACGATGTACATCTGTCCTCTTATTTATAGAAAAACATAACATGGAGGCCGGCCATGGAAATAAATTGCGTAAAATGAATTGTACTAATCATAATTCAGTCACATACCACTGAAGAGGATTAGGGCCAGTGAAGAGAGAGAAAACGAGTTTGGCACGATTCTGACTTTATTCTCAGATTTCTCACTTTAAAGTCGGAATTCTGAGAATAAAATGAGAATCCTGCCAAACCTTTTTTCCTCTCTTCACTGGCCGTACATACAATCTTGTTAAAATTACAGTTAAAAACTGTACTTTGTAATTTCTGGAAAAACTTGTTTTTATGAGAAGGTAATTTTCTGTTATTTCACAGTATTTTCTGGCGACTTAGTGGCAGGAAAATTACTGTATATATATATTTTTTTACTTCTTTTTTTTCTTTTTCTTTTTTACAGTGTAGTTGACTTGAGTTAGGGCGAAACCATTTTCCAAATATTAGAACTTTTTCCGCATCAAGCAGAAATAGACTCCTCAGCCGTGCAGCCAATTTTTCTGGCATCCAGTAAATTATTCAGCAGAGAATATGCATTCTTCTGGTTGTTGCTGTTAGTATAATACTGCAAGAATTAAAGATTTAAAAAAACGGTTGAACGCTCCCGTTTCAATTGGTGCCATGACCTGGATAGCACAAGTTGGATACATCCAACTTTGACTATAAAAAAAAACTTGTATTATTATTATTAAATGTATTTATTATTGTTATTATTATTATCATTATTTAACTCCCTTTTTTTCTTTTTTCTTTTTTTAAATCAGCATCTCTTGTATGGTGTAGATTGTTTTTGTAATGTTATTAGCTAAACATTGATTTTAAACAGCTCCAGATGTATTTGGCAAAGTCACATGCTGTTATATAATTAAAGAGGACTTGACTATGTTGCAGTTTATATTACATTGATGATTTTTATAATTGTTACATGATAATGATGTTAGGAAGGCCCAGGTGGCAAACATCCGGAGGGGTGTGTTTACTTTTATATGCACTGTAACTGTTATAATCAGGGGCCATGTTGAATTAAAAACAATTTTTCTTTGCAGTGAGAACAGAATCGTGAGACCTCGAGATCTTTGATTAACCGTCTGGAACAAATACCTAATTAGCACCTCTTCCCTCCGAAATGAAAATGAAATAATTGCTTTGTTTTTCAAATATACCTGCAGTGCTGTTCGGGAGAAGCTCCTGACTGATATCCCAAATGTTCCTCAATTTCACGAGGAGCGTCACTCGATCGCTACTCCAACACGAGAAATACAATCTCTCGTTTATCTCACTACGCTCTCATTAAGTGTGCTCAGCTTTAAAGACGCTCCCTGGAGCCCTAATAGCTGCAATTAGCAAGAGAGAGCGCGCACACTCGCCTACACACAATGTGGGCTGTGAGCCTGTCAAAGGGAATTGTAGCCCTGCAGCAGTGAGTGAGAATAAGACAGAGGAAGCATGAGGCGGCAGCCATTCTTGTGCCTCCACTAATAATGTTGGGCTGTGAGTGCCAGGCTCAATTCCATTGGCTGTCAGGACGAGCACCACTGGGCCTGGATTAGCACTGAGGGGAGGGGCTGGAGACGAGAGGGAAGGACAAACTTCCTATAAATTAAGGTCTGTTTTAGTAAAGGATGCTTATTAGTGGCTCTTAAGCCACTTGATCCATTTAAATGTAACCTCGCCCTTTTAGTGGATAATCAATTAGCTTTGTGAAGGCAGCCAGCACAGATTTTTTGTGTGTGCGCTAGTTGAGGTAATCCTCACTTTGCTAAGTGGTTCATATGCACAGAAAAAGGTGGCAAGGTTTTGGATGAAAAGAGATGTTTCCTATTTTACATAAACATTGCAAGTTTTTTGTTGTTTTTTAGTTATCAGTGAATGCCCTGGCTATGAAAGCACATCCCCAGCAGTGGATTTTTTGTTTGTTTGTTTTTTACCCATCACAAACCCGTTTCTGCCAGTGGGAGAAAGAAAAACTTTTGTTGTTGTTTTTCGTTCCTTTGTTGGGTTTTTTGCCTGAGGATTTTTTTTTTTTTTACACCTGGGGCAACCTGGGTGTTTAGGGGATATATATATATATATATATATATATATATATATATATATATATATATATATAAAGTAAATTTTTAAATTCCCGTTTAGTCTGACATGGACTTCCTTCAACTGGTCTGATTTATTTATTACTGGTGGAAACGTGTGGAAGTTTATTGCATTCACTTGGAATTTTTTGGGTGTGTGGGGGGTCTTTTTTTTCATTTTCTGGGGGCGGGATCAGAAAAACAGGGTAAAAAATATTCCATAAAACAAAAACAAATGTCATAAAACAAAAAAATATATTGTTTGAAAAACAAACTAAAAATAATTCCAAAAAGCAAAACCAGTACAAAATTTACTCAGAAGAACCAGAGATTTTTTTACTTTTTTCCTAGTGAATGCAATAAGGTTCAGTAGAAAAAGTATTCTTAAAATAAAATAAATAACCCACTGGTGGAAATGGGCCTGTGACTGTAAAAAGAAAAAGAAAAAAAGAAAACAAAAAGTGCTTTTTATTTTTTACTGGTGGGAATAGGGTTCCATATTTTACTAAATCAAGTGTGGCAAGTTTGCCCACCATTGATCAACAATCAGGGGCTCAGTCGAACTACGCGGAGGAAAGCGATGACGATTCTCAATCCCAACCCAGACTAAACTGAACAATTGTAACAACCAAGATGAGGCAGTCCATTTAATTGCTTCAACAACCTTAGTGGCCGTGTTGCTAACGCGAACATGACAAGTAAGAGAGTGATCAAGTCCAAGTAATCTTCCAGGGACGCTCTTATTATCTGCCCTGTTGTCTCCGAGCAGTGGGTTTGATCCCCAGGGCGCGGCACACACACACACACACAGCTGAGAGACAAGACAACTCATCTGACAAAGCAGACGTCGACACGCATGCATCCAAGCATACAGATAGACAGACAGTGAGGGCAGGTAGACAGGCAGAGGTGGGCATGGCGGCTTTGTACACGCACCCCCACCACCATGTCCCCAAGCAGCTCCAGATATTGCTGCTTCACTGAACAGCGTAATGACAGTCTCTTCTTCAACAGGGGCTGGCTGTTGTGAAAATCCGCTCAGGGTTCTTTGCTTTCAAACGGGAACTTTATTTCCAAGGTACTTGGAAAGCATTGCTTCTCTATATACGTATATATAGTAGTTCATTGTCGTGTAAGCATAGCCAGTCTGGCCGCAGGGGTTAAATAGAGGAAGGCGTGGTCTATGTAGAGGTTTTTAAGTAATCAGCTTGGGGGTCGGGAGCCTTTGGAGGTTATCTGCATGGAGCCAAACACACAAGCGACGTTCAGCATCTTTATTTGAACAGAGTGTGTGTGTGTTCGAGAGATGAAGAGCCACAGCAACCTCAACGGGGATCAGCGGAAATCACACCTTTGCTTTTATTTCAAATATTTTCCTCTTCAGATGTGGTAAAAGTACTCATAATCTGCATTTAAGTATAGTCCAGATACATGTCTTGAATATACAATGCGAAAAGTATAAGTACTGACACAAGTCCTGTACTTAATAATACAAACTACAGTAGCCTAACATCGTAAAGGCAACATGATGGATGGATTTTTAATCATTTGTTAATTTTTGATCACGTGTGACCTGTTACTTTACTGATTACTTGATTTTCAAAGTAACTTGTTACTTTACCAATTACTCGATATTAAAAGTAACTTAAATACATTACTGATTACTTGATTTTAAAATTAAGTTAGATTACAAGCAGCATTGCCAGTTACCTCGAAAAAGTAACTTAGTTACTTGACGGATTATTTGTTTTTAATAGTTACTTACTTTACTGATTACCTGATTTTAAAGGTAGCCAAGTTAGATTGCAAGCAGTGTTGTCACAGTTACATGATTTTAAAAGTAATGTAGTTAGATTACAAGTTACTTTATTAGTCCCTATCAGCATATGCTGACAATTTTGCTTAACATGAAAATGACAACTGGTTTTGCCAATCATTTATTGGAAGTGCATTTTAAAACCATGTTAAATGTTAATACCAGTGACTTGTGAAAAGAATTACTTCCAAATTGCAGCCTTTGCGATTTGAAAATTGCATTCCCCTACTTTGCGATTCAATTTGAATTTGATGAATTGTTCAGCCCTATTAGATTGCCGTTGCATTTGTCCAGACACACAAACCGAATAAACACACAAACGTAGTCTATTTACCACCTACAGTTAGTCACTCTCTTTTCGTTATCCTGATAATTCAAGAGGAAATGAAATCATCTGCCGCGATGATGCAGACTGTGGAGTGTGATGGTATATTTTATTTGCGCCGATTGGAAGCCAATTAAGCACGTAATGGATGGGCAGCCTATCATCCAAAGCTAATTATCCGAGCATTTACGTTACAGTGATTGGAGTTTTTGGTTCACATGAATAGTTGCCGCTGTCTCTTTGCGTGTTCAAAAGTTTCATACTGGGATTTGTGTTTTTGTTGTTGTTTGAAACAGGAAAAAAATGAATGATGATGATGAATGGAATTTCTGTTTATTCCAATGGGCAATATTGATCTCATATACGAGTAAACCGAGTTATCAGCCTTGTCATGGAACAAATTAAGCATGTTAGACAATGTACCATTGTAGTCAGAAGTTGTGGAATAACTTCATTGTCATCATAAGGTGGAGGCTATTGTGTTTTATAACGCTATAGTCAGTTTTTTGTGTGTACCACAGCCTCAAACTTTTAATACACTATTCATTAATGTGCTACTTCAGCAGATTGTGCCGTGAAGATAACCTCAGTCTCATGCAGCGATGTTACCCCCCCCCCCCCCCCCTCCCCTCCCCGTCATCGCCCCCACCTCCAAGCCCTCTCGTTGGGAGGGGACCCCAAAAGACAAGAAAGCAATTATTTCTCTACCTCTGTTCTCATTTTCAGGTACTCTCCCTCCCTCTCGCTCTCAATCCCACACCAATGACAAAATGGAGGAAGAGGAGACGAGCGGCAGGTGTTGACAGCAACTACTGGGGGCTTTCGCTTTCTCGCTGTCATTCTTCAGCACTCAAATGAGATGGAATGGCAATATTTTGATATTTTGAAACATTTACAAATCACCTTGAAGCAGTTAATTATATAAGTAAGGTGCATTTGAGCTGTACCGATCATTAAAAAGGTTTTACATGCTAGCAAGCTAATCAGAAGGTTTCCCATTTTTCTCATTGTGTGAATGCTCTAACACGCTTCTCCGTCCACGTTTTGCAACCAATTCAGCACTAATATGATCACAGATGATAAACAATATATGACTGAGTACTGTTATATTATAATTCTACCTGTGTATCTGCATTGTTTATGTTCAATCCATGGTTTAAAAGGTTATAGTACCGCAACAGAGATGCTAATTAGCTTTAGCATTAAGCTAGCGAACTGAAAAGATGATCTACCTGGTTGTTTTGAATAAACAAGGTGAAATTGTCTTTTTTAAATATTTAGTTTGACAGCAAACATCAATTGGGAATGCCAATAAATGCTTTGAAGAGCTGTTATTTACCATTTGCCAAATTGCTACTTTTTGTGAAGTGAGCCGCCATAAAGCACTTGTACGAATGATGGTTGTCTATCTTGAGAACTTTTTTATAATATTTCCAAATGAGAGATTTCTGCTTTCACATTTCAAGATTTTTCGACACACATTCTACATGAGTGCATTTCAGCTTGTCAGCATATACACACAATTTGGAGACATTTTTTTTATTTAAAATGTTGTATTATTGCTTCCCATTTTCAGACTTGTGTAGCTGTACATTGGAAATCGGCGCATACGTTTTGTTTCAGTGAATTAAAAGTGATATCAGTTATGCACACTATTAAAGCGCTAAATTGGAATAGGGCACTTCGATTTGCAGTGTAAATCCCGGCTAAATGTAGGCTGGTGACATTTGAATAAGTCTCCTAATGTCATAAATTATTGCTTCGTGTGTTCACGCTTGGAAAGCTTGCAAAACCTTTCATGCGTTACTTGTTGAGTCGTTTTTGTTCCTTTGTGAGCTCGAGTAAAAGAAAACCAAAAGGGCCAACCGGTTGATGCCCTTGCAAAGAATTTCAATTTCGCAGGGGCCGTGCCACAATACAGGCCAATACAAAGCATTTATCTGGTGTTATTAGGGGCGCGCAGATACAAGATATCACAGACTTGTGTATGTAACGTGAGCTGCTTGTCATATCTGCAGAGGGAGACTTCGAAAAAGAGAGCTGAGCTTATGACTTGAATGAAAATATTTTTTTTAGCATCTGGCTCATCTCACCCTCCATCCCTCTCTGCCATCTTTCAATCTCTGTCCCTCCATTTTTTTTTTCTGATTGATACACTCATTTCATGAAGATTTCACGCTTGACGAATCCCAAATGGCTCTGCTCTCACGACAAACAGATCAATTTTTATACACTTCAAAGTTGCTGGTCTTGAAAATTGTTTGACCGTCTTCAAGACACTTTGGATTTTCACTATAATTGAGGACTATAACGCAGGTCAGCATTAGATCAGCCTCCTTGACCATTAGTGTTGGCTATGTAACAAACAACAACTGTCCATCAATTTTCTATAACACAAGAGCTAGAGCCTGAGATTTTCTCTAATAGTCCTGTAGCTTAATGCTAACATAGGATAAATGCTAAGAAATTAGCATCGATGTTTTGGCAATTAGCTCATTCACTGTCAGCCCAGTAAAAATGGAATCTTTGACATCTATAACCGTCAATGGCAGTGAACGAGTTAGAAACTGTCAAATAGCTTTAACACATAAAACAATGTATAAATTAAAGAAATGGAGAGGATGTGACATTGCCAAGGCAATGATGAAAGGAACTGTGTTCTATTACTGTATGTGTGTATATATATATTACAAATGGTGCTTAAACAAGAGCAACACACATAACAGCAATTAAAAGACATGTATCCAGCGTGCAGTGACATTGTTCAAAGCACAGCACTGCAGAGAGCTCGATCGCGCTTTGATCGCAGCGGGATGCTGCCGTCGGGAGGTGAGCAGCGCATTTACATCTCCTTGGCAGAGCACACGGGAAGGTGAACCAGTTCTCTCCTTTGTGTATGTCTTGCAGAGTAAAGGTTAACAGCTTTGAGGAGATATATATATATAGTGCCGCAGTAACATTTTCATCGTGCCTACTCAGGAGTTCTTTATTTAAAGAAATACAAAGGATGCACAATTCATCATCTAATAATGTGATGTGATATTAATGCAGGACTTTTTGTGTCTGTATGTGCAGCTTGTTTTATTTGCATGCACATTGAAGAAAAAGCTAAATTTTCGCCACGCGCGCAACATGAATGAAAAATGAGCGAGGCCTTGGGGCTGCATGTGCGTATCACGGATGGTTGCTTAGCAGTCGGCTAAATTCCGAGCAGGCGTCCTTTTGAGTCACCACAATGGTGGATCGAGATCAGGAGACCAATGACTTAAGTGCACTCCTTTGACAATTTAAATCTCAACTCACTTCAACATAGTTCCTTGATACTAAGATGGTGGCAAACCGTAGTGCTACAAAATGGCGTTAAAGTATTATGCTTTGAACTCAGCACAAAAAACGAAATTATTTAACGTAAATTGGTGAATAGCATAAGTAGACAAACATGGTTGTTCTTTTAGTTCATTGATACTGTAATTTAATAGTAATTTGGAAAGTGGAAAAAAATAGTCATAGATTAGAGTTGACGTATTTTTCTGTCACCAGGTGGCATTAGTGCTTCATGTTGGATGATGGTGAAAGGATCAGTACAATTTTTCTTTTCAAATTAAAAGCCGATTAATTTGAACATTAAGCAACTCCTGCCCATTTTGTTCATTGTAGAAAGAAAGAAAGAAAGACAGAAAGAAAGACAAACGGCAACTTAAAAGCTACACATATTAGTGGTTATAAATATCATGTTTCTTCCCATAATGTAATGCGATGCATGTTATTTTTATATCAAACACCAAGGGCCACAAAGCCCGCATGGCATCAGCAGTATTTTTACTGACATTTTTTAGTCTTCGTGCAGATGAGCTGACAGTAGGCGCTGAGGCGGTGGTCAGTGGTTAGAAACATCTCTTATTACACAGTGAAACATCGATATTTGCAGAAGATGAGCTTTCTAATTGATTTTGCAGCACCGGATAGACGCGCACACGGGAGAGATCGGCCCAAAAGTCAGGCAATTGTGAATGTTTAGTTGGAATCGATCGGTTTTATGCAGAAAGGTGGGAAAAGTGGTATCAGGTTAAAAATGGCTCAGGCCACTCCAGTCTGAGAAGAGATTCCGATAACCTTGCAATAGGAGGAAGGACGATGGTAACCATAGTAACAGGAAAAAAATGTGATACTTACAAATGCGTGAAAAACGTTTAACAATTATATTTTGGATCAGAGTAAGGAAACTCCACAAGGTTAACATAAGTGTAAAAAATTATCATTAATCATTTTTATTTTATAATTTTTTTTTAAATTGAAGAAGTAGTCTGCGATTTTGGTTTGAACCAACATAAAAGGCAAATTGCTCAAAAGAGTTCCTATTAGAAGCAGGTAGCATAGCATCCGACATGTGACAACATGGCCTCCTTTGGTGGAGGTAATTATAAGTAAGTCATAAAATGACTACTGCGTCTGGGATGTGCAATAACAACAGCGCAATGTGCCATTAAAAGATATCCGCGAGTCTTTACCTTCCTGCGTGTCCCAGAGGTAACCGCAGGTGGCATCCGGTCAAGCGTGGCGGAGCCAGATGACAACAATGCTGTTACGATCGTGTCCCTAAGGTGGGAGGCGTGGGAGGCTGTGGTTCAATAAGTCGTACTCCTGCAAAAAGGTAGCGGTTTTACATTAAAGAAGGGTTTGGGCATCAATAAACATACCTGATGCATGTTATAAAGCAGTGCTGCAACATTTGTCATGAATCTTCTCAGTGGTCATAAATGGATAGAGTATTATCATTCCACACAAATTACAACCATTCTCAATTTCCCAATGATTTTCTGTCTAAGATTTTACATAACACAACCACCATTAGCATCTGAAACTCAAGAACGGTACAGTACATGACGGTTTGGCTGATCAATATATATACTGGAATGTATAAAGAGTTGGGGCGGCATTGGGGTGTGAGCCTGACATTTTTACACAACAAAACCTGATGACAACTACCGCAGTGAATTCTGTGGTAAAATCACATAGGCTACTGTTTATTTACAGAAATTTTTCATATAATGGATGGTAATAGTCTTATGCCGACCACCAGAATACATAACCAGGAAGGTTAAAATAATTTATATTGATCCAGTAAAGTCAAAATGTTAATGTCCTTTTAGTTGGCATGAGCTAAGCTAACGTGTGCTAGCTAACACATTAGCCAACATGAAGCTCTTTAACTACACCACTGAAGTGAAGTGATACAAATAAAACAAAAAAAGGATTTAAAAATCTAACCACTCACTATTTTTAAAAAGTAGATTGAAATAATTTATATTAATCCAGTGAAGTCAAAAGGTAAATGTTCTTTAAATTGCCATGTTCTAGCTAGTGCATTAGCCAACATAAAACTACACCACTTAAGTAAAATAAACGGATAAATAAAAGAAAAACAAGATTTTAAATCGTAACCACTCACTATTTCCCAAAAATAATAATTCTACTTCCAATGCGCACATTAAAGGTATTTTATGTAAGACTGCTTGCCCGTTGGGTTTGGTGCAGGCGCTGACGCTCGTGGAATTTCAAGGACAAGCTTGGGTGAGCAATTGCAAGGGCCCGGTTTGAGGAGGGATGGGGCGGGCCATATAGGCGGCGGCGGGTGGATACAAAAATGAGGAGATGAAAGCGAAGCATGATGGGAATGAAAGAAGAAAAGACAGGAGTCTTAACATCGACTGGTCTTCAAACATTTACCCTCGCATGCCTAAGTTGTGGGGGCGGTTTCTATTACAGCTGTCTTTAATGGCTGTGTCACAGACTATTAACTGCATTCATCTTTGCCTCTACTATATAGCAGCGTTGAACAAAGACAGATGACTGGCGCTCAGTATTTCCACGCACCGGACTAGTTGGAGGACACGCGTCTGTTCGGCATACTCAGCACAAACAAAACTAGCAGACATGGTAATATACTGGACCGAAACATGCATGGCGACACATTCATCATGCTGTCCAATACGCTAAACGAGGAAGTGACGGCCAGCAGCATCGCATGCAGATGTGAAAGAAAGAGAGGTGGTGTTAAGTTATATCAGCACCATGACGTGACAGATATGCAATACACACACTTGTGTTCGTGTACTATGTTTGCATTTCTTCAGGTTTTTCCTGGTCCACAGCCATTTGTTGTCAGAAAGAAATTCACCGTATAATTGTGCCCCAAATGAACAGGAAGCTAGGCAGAAAACACAAAGGATAAATTACTCCTGAAAACATTGAGACTGCTCTGCATTAATAATAAAGTACATTAATTAAAACAGTCATCTGTTGAGGCACACATAAAAAATACTCCCCACACACACCCAAAAAGATTATTCACACAAAAAAACTCACGTTACAATATGTACAACACCACAAACATCACACAAACGTTACACACACCCCAAAATCCAATGTATAGGAATCACAAAATAAATATAAAATCACAAAAATGTAATTACCATAAACTATATGAATAAAAAGTATGGCATTCAAAAACCTTGTGAAGAAAAGTTATCCTACACAAAATGAGATGCGCTACCAATAATATTGCTATCACTGCATGGCAAACTTTTGACGAGAACTAATTTGAAGAAGAACATTCGAGCTGACAATCCCGAGTCACATTTCACAGTGAAAGAGAGACATGGTGTACCCTTGAAAATAATATATTTTTAACACTTCTCTACGGAGGCGCAATAGGTGAAAAAAGATGGAGAAGGTGATTCATTTGTTCTCGCCAGTGTCACAAGTAACATTAGATTTCACAGGCAGGTTTGGAAATGTAAGTTTCTACCTGATGGAATGACTATGTTCATCCAAACACACACAAAAAGAGACAAATTATTCATTTTTGAGTTGCTAATAAAGATCCATATCTAAATGATCAACTAACTAGCATTGGCTCAACTTTTATGCTATCATAACATGTTTCCACAGTTTTGCTAACATCAGCTCTAACAAAATAGGCTTAATTAACCAATGATGACAAGTGAAAAAATACACTTTACGTCTATTTTATTTTATTTTCAGACAAGACTACAGATTTTTTTGATAGACAGAAGCTTGCTGTTTTTAGGTTGGCCCAAGACTGTAGCTGTTGCATGTTGTTGAGAGCTAGTAAGTGCTAGCTTAACTTGTTAACATAGCTTTGCTAGTGGCTTGAACAGAGAATTCAAGACTAAACAAAGATGAAAATAGGAAAAAAAATATACACCTTAATACTTAGGTACTGCATATATATTTTTTCAGATTAGATGAGTGTTTGAATAGCAGAAGCATGTGGCTTTTATGCTAGCATTAGCCACAATTGTTGTGGATGACATCAACCAGGTTTCTTAAATAAGGCAATGAATGATACTCTAAGAGTCCAAGTAGAGTACATATATCTGAATTTCACCACATTCGCACCTTAATTTAGTCTATTTGCCGCAGGCAGTCATTATATGCGTCTTATTTTATCCAACTATGGGTAAACTAAAAAAGGGCGATGACCAAAGCTCCGACACAAACACGAGTCCACAAACCAAAACGTAGTCAGTTCATACACTCGCTTCTGCTTTATGTGATCAATTTTGAGCTTTTAGTATTTTTCCATCTCGTCTCTTATTCATAAAAATGCTAGAAAACAAAGTACCATTTCAACTTTGTGCCAACAACGCCATTAAGCTGTTTGAATTCATTCAGTCCGTCATTTGTTCCAACACGGCACATCCAATCTGCATGATCATTCATTGTCGAGTCCATTTCCAGCAGCTGTGCGCACGCATTGTACATTTTGTATGAGACAAAAAGGCTGACACAGATATAGAGCTCCGACATTCATAAGGCGGGTTTACATATGATCTGATTGGTGTCTTCAGATGAGCTTCTCCGAGACCGGGCTCTCTCCTTTCTAATTCTCGGGCGGCTCTCGCTGGCTGGCTTTAACTCATTTAGAGCAGCTTTTAGGTCCTCTGCGCTTTCAAAATGTAAGAAGCATAATCAATATGGCGTGGTGCTACTACTACATGACGAATGGCTTCAGCGTAGGGAGATAAACCACAAAGGAGCGCTCTTCATCTTTCTTGCAATAGATACCTCTCTGTAAATGATTATAACCTAATTCAGAGCAGAACATATGAAACCCCCACCGTAAGGGGACGGGGGACGGGGCCCCGGAGGCGATCAGTCAGTCAAAGGCGTTTTATTTTACGCTTCCTCGTCCCTGCCTTCATCGACACCGCCCTCATAAAGATTTATCAAAAGCTAATTAAGCTCAAAACAAGGAAATAACTCATGTCAGCTTATTGCGTGTGCCTCTCGGCGAGAGGATCCCACCCCCAAAAAAATAAATAATAATCATATCTGTCACTTTCCCGTTAATGAAAACAAGTTTGCAGGCACATTTAGGTCTAATTTAATTTATATTAATGCTCTGTCAGACCTTGTTACCAGCATTATTATACTTCCTTACTGCATTATTTTTTATTTAAATCCCAATAGCATTATCTTTGATGCTAATGCTTAAAACATGGAGTTTCCTGGCGGTCCACAAATGGCTAGTTAACATGACACTGACACTATTTTCCATATTCAATAAAACCTTTATTCTATCGGTCAACTTTTACAAAGTGTTACATGGATGACAAAAAGGATCAAAATGAAAACTTCTGCGAGACACCAGTTACTGCCGATATGTTTTCAAGTCTTCCTGCTGACTGCGCAGATTCAACATCCAACAGCAGTCAAGACGAATAGCGGGAGACAACTTGATGTATTGCTTTACCATCATACTGAACTGGCATGATCATTTATTTATTTTAAAGATATTTTGACAAGTAACAAAAGGCAAAAACTAGGTGATAAGAAGGAATCATTAAGGAAATGCATTTATCAGGCTGCCTGTGTTGACGTGTGCCACCACACTGTCGTAGCTAACTAGGACACTTCGGATAGACCGAAAAAAAAAAAATGTGCGACACTAAGTATCTTTGCATGCAATGTGAAAAAGATGGCACATTATTCACACCGTTTATGTCAACTGCTTTGATTATTTTTTTTGTCATGAAGAAAAATAGTTGCAAATGAAAGAAAACAAACACCACAAACTGACTGAGCTGATATGCTGCATTTTAAAATAGACATATTACAGAATGTTTAATTTTTAAATTGCTCATGTAGTATATAATATATATTGGATTTTTTATATATATATATATATATATTTTTTTTTTTTACCCTGACTGACCATTTGAATGTACGCTGTCACTATACTGCTGCATTTTATCAATAACATTTGATCAACCAGAGGGTGACTCACGCTCAGGCCCATCACAAGTCTAGTAAAGCATCGTTGAGGACATCTAACGTGCCGTGACATTCACGTTAAAATCCTGTACCTTCCCCATAAGTCGTGTCAGACATTCAAGGTGAAAAGCTGTGATAATCGGGGCGAGGGAAGCGGCCACAGCAAAAGTGGATTTTACACCAGGGTGGGGGTGGGCGGGGGTGCATGAATGGCATTTTTTGACTTCCAATATGCTTTGTAAAGCATTTGTTGTGGCGAGATGCATTTGTCACTGGGATCGTGTTCAGCAAAGCATCTTCCCCTCTGCGCCGTCTATAAATATTCACACCCACAGCCCACGGGTCATGTTGGGGTGCCAGCCAGGGAGCGCTTATTCAAACAGCGTTTTGAAAAAGGTTGATGCAGGTCATGTTGACGGAGCGACCCCGATGGCTCTCTCATTTCTTCTCTACATAAGATTTAAATGTTCCTTGCAAACTCCCCTTTTCTCATCTTCCCCGCTTGGAACCTTCTTTTAACACGCTGCTGCCGGGATGAATTGAGGGCTTACAAAATAGAGCTCTTCAAGGCAATCGTTTTTCCCCCTACTTTGCAACGAGGCTGGCTTTAGATGAAGCATTACTTATATGCAATGCAAATATGGCCCTGCATAGATGCAAAATGTTAAAAAGAAAAAAGCGTTAATATTTGCTCGCGATGGAAATATTTTCACTATGGGGTGTGCTCACATTTTCTAAACAGTTTCCAAGTTAATGGATACGTGAAGAGTAATTTTGAGCAGTGTGAAAACCTATTTTGCGCTGCAAAATGGCATCATCCCACCTTTACACAGGTGTATGTTCCACATTAACGCCATTAACATGCTTCATTAACCTTCCTCAAACTCATTTTTCTCCCAGCATGCTAATGGTGCATATTCTCCAACCTGATAATTGTCCATAGCACTATTTACATTTCTTCACATCGGCGTAAATATACGATTAACATTTTTTAACATGGAAGCCCCCTTGCAGCCGACCTCATTAGCCATCTGGAGCGTACTTCACTTCACGTAACCCAGCACTTTGACGGTGAGAGCCCAGAGGTCAGGACAGGTGACTGGACAGCAATCAGCCACTTTGATGACTCCCTAAACCACTACACAGCAACCAATTTAGCACTAGGAGTTAGCGGCGAATGTATTAACCCTGTAGTCTGTGCGGGAATTGGATACGTGAGGAAGGATGTAATGCGAGGCTTTCTATAGTGGAAGTCATGTGACGTGCACTTCAGGCAGTACAAAAAAAATTTAACTTGTAATCAGTGTGAGCTAATTATCATTTTTGGTTGAGCTGACTTATGTGCTTTCCATGTCCCCATTCTTATACCCAAAAACATGAAAGCACAAGCCTGTGTGGACGCAGTAACAGTGGCGTGCACGCGCGTATGAGTGTGTGCTGAAATATTCCAATTTGAATGTCTCACACACAAGTTATTGTCCATAGATGGCATCAAAAACAAATAAATAAATAAACTATATATTTATGGATAGGTCTGATGGCACTGAACATTTAGAGTGGTCGCAAGTAAAAAAATAATAATAATCAGAAATTACTTTGATATCACATTTCCAATAGTGAGCCAGCTCATTTTACTTTCGTATCGGGAAAAAAAAAACGTTACGAGGTTAATTAAGAAAACAGAAGCGGTTGTTTTAAAGTGCATTATCAATATAGAGTTGAGTTGATTGTATTTTGAGTAGTTTGAAGGAACAATAAATGTACACAGACTACTCATTTCATTTCATTGAGTCAAAGTGTTGTCCCATGACAATATCGAGCAGTCAAAATTTGACAGAAAGCCTCCTCTCACTCCGAAGATGAAGAGGATTGAAGAGCAATAAAATCTAATGAATTGTCCAGTCAGATTTCTGTGCAAATCCTAGCTGAATTTTAAAACCTACACAAGTTGAGAAATGTCCCCATGCTGATTAAAACATCTACAGTACGAAGACTCGACACCGAATCAGCCATCTTGGTGTAAAAGTATCTTGGCGAGTCTCACTTACTAATTCCTAGCACTCTACTTGTTATATTGGCACATGATTCAAAGCGACTGTACACGCATGTCATGAATCCATAAGCGTTCCTGTCTTCGGATGGCGCCGGTGCAAGGTGACCCTGGCTGTGGTCTTAATCACCACCCGGCGTGGATGAGGTTAAGATTGGAAATTGGTTGGACTGTGAAGTGAATGCGTGATGGCGTCCCCTCGACCCTCCATCCTCCATCGCCAGACTGCCCTCTTTTGTTTCCCTTCGACGCAATTTTACATCCCGCTCGCTCTCCTTGCCTACCTTTTGTCCTCTTTGTCATTCACTGGCTCGCTTTTGCTGCACATCTCTGTCATGTAACAGCTACTTCAGCATGTTGATAATAGGATTTATTTAAATAGGGCCCTCATCACTTATTTTATTAAGGTATTCTTCTTCTTCCCAGCTCTAATTTGGTGTATAGACCAAGAGCCAGACCTATCCTTTATTTTTCTCAGTATTATTTCCCAAATGATCTCAATTTGAACCTATAGAGCAAGAGTGGGCTAACTTTTGTGCTCAAGGGTCATATTTGATTTTCGCAAAAGACAGATGGCTCAATTGTCAACAATGACGCAATGGCCGCTACGTATGTTCTATGCAGCCCCACTGGTCTAAATATGGTATTTGGGTTAATATTGCGTTAGTGGAATATGAGTTACGCAGCAAAATCCAGCAGTTTTGATCAATATTGGAAGGTGGCCATTTTGCCACTTGCTGTCACAGTTGTCTCACACAGGGCGAACTTTGCTTTTTACCACAAACACTTGTTGGCTCATTAGGAGACATTCGTTTCTCTTGTTAGGCTTATTAAACCGCCGCGTGTAATTAGCTGCTTGTATTACGGCTCGTTTGCAGCGTCACAAAGATGAAGGGTGCAGTGCAAGCTACACTGAAATACTGTCATGACATTTTCCTTTCCCGACAGCTAGGCTACTTCAAGGGTGCCATCGCAACAAATCAGAAAGCCAAAAGTAGCTCACTTTGACTCGTTCTCTTTTCCCCTCCCCAAAAGTCAAACGGGCAAAGTTAAGCATTAACGCACACAATCCGAATGCAGGCATAAAACAAGCATTAAGCGTTTTGTTTTGCTTACCATGCGTGTCAGTACATTCATGGTTTAAGTCATTAGGAAACGGTGAAACAATCTCAAAATCAATCACACGAAGCAATCAAGCAAATGAAAGTAATTATAGCACATGAAGGAGATTAGATACTTAAAGTGGGAAGCGGGGGAAAGCACTTAACGGAGTGTTGTCAAAAGGACAGGAATCAAGCTAACACCTGGCTAAATTGTCGTTGTCGAATACACACAAAAAAACATGTCAACATGATGCACATTGTACTGAAAAATAACTTAAAAAACTTCCAATAAACAGATACTACAAGAAAGAGCTCCCACTAGTTTGACACAATTGACTTGATTCCCAAATCTTTCTGCCATTGAACGTCTTTGCACGCGGGCCAATGAGATGATATCAAAAGAAGGCAAAATAACACGACTCGCTGCACAGTAATTAGAGATGGGGCGAGATGAAAAGCGAGGATTTGCTCTTTGATACGGTTCACCCACAGAGAGAGACAAACGCGATCCAAATGTCATCCGGCCCTTTCACATGTCAGAATGTGCGCTGGGAATTCATTATTTGCAACTCTTTACCTCCCAGTTCCATAAGAACACCGCCAGGAGACACGCAGAAGAAGAGGAGTCAAATTATTTTCTGTGTTCAAATAGTGTCCAGTGTTGATTATTCTGAACTGATGTGCGAGTCTCATTATTATATATGACAAAGCGTTAGATTGAAAACTATCGGCTTTATCTCCTTATCCTCCTTGGACTTGGGAGGCTCGAGCTATCGGAGCACACATCAGTAATTACTGCAGGTTGTCAACAATTTATAACTGAGGTCTCGCCGGCGAATGTGTACACAAAAAAAACGTTGCACCAATGCAGAGGGCTCCAAAAAGTGTCAAGAAGATCGGCGCGCATTACCTCCTCTGTCCTTGGTGATAAGAGCAAGTGAAGGAAGAAACATTGAGGCGTGCCGAGTCAGCAAATTGTTTGGGAGGAATGATTTGTTTTTCGATTACAAACTGCATTTCATAAGTACCCATGCATTGGGATCAATTGAGGACGTCATAGCATATGAGGAGAATTAGTTTAAGAGGCAGATGAGAGACATTCAGTGTATTGTTTTATTTTGTCGGAAGGCTCTCCATTCACATCCAATTCTTGTCGTGCCATATTTTCACTACTTGACCACCAGGGGGAGACGCAACGGGAAGCCTGGTGGCTTGCTATCCTTTTAGCGCTTCGAGTTTGTTAGATTAAAAAAAAAAAAAAAACATAAGGGAAAACAACAACGCTTAAGTTCTGCCCTTTAAAAGGGAGGCACAGTATGAACCTGGAAAAATAAAAAACAACACGTAACGCCACATAATAAAAGACATTACAACAGAACTCTGAGACTTTCACAAGTGGGCGGGGGGAAATGAGGTTGGGGGTTGACAATCCAGAAACCCTGCCGAGCAGCTACAGCGCATCTAGCAATGGGCCATCACAGGAAGAAGACGGTGTAGGAGAGCCAACAAAAGCAGTGTAACATGCCTTTTGCTGCAAGATATAACGAATGACAAAAATGTCAGGAAAAGCCTACTAGAATAGCTCAACTTAACTAATCAGAGACACTAAATGGTAGAAGGTTTCTGCTAACTTGTATTTAACACGAGTTTGAATGTGATTGGTTCAATATGAACACAGCTACATTCCCAGTTTTAAGAGGGTATGTACACTTTTGCAACCATGTCATAGTTTTTAATTTTTACTTCTTTCTACAAGATTTTTTCAAATAGGTTGCATTGATGGTGGAAAAAGTTTTGAAATGATTAATCTTGGTGTCAGTTTTTATATCTAAAAACTTGGCATTTGAACAGCGGTGTGTAGACTTTTTATATTGACTGAAAATGAAATTAATAATTGGTTAAGAAGGGTTGTTTGTGCCGGTTCCCATATGTTCTATAGGTTTGCATTTAAAAATAAAAAAAATACTCAACTTTATACAACCAATATGTCACAATTATTTAAAAATATATATATAATAATACACAAACACAAACAATAACAGCATGGAACTGTGCCACGTACATCATCAAACAACAACAAAAAACCAAAACATTTGAATATTAGACATCATAGATGATTATTAAATGTATTGGGCGCAGTTCGCTACAGATGTATTTTGCTAGTCAAAGTTAGCTATGTCACGTTTTGCTCTGGCCAATCAGAAGACAGAAAAATGCTGACGTTTTCACACAGAGGTTGAAATCTGAAATAAGAGACCAATGGGGAGAAATCAATATAATTACATGGAGCAAATACTACAATTTGGCCTCAACTCCCCAGTCCACAAGTTGAGCTTTATATATTTGACACTCACGAAAGCAGCAAATGTCAGCAGCTCATCAAAATACTGGCGCAAATCATCAAAACCGTGGCGGTCACCTCGCAAGTCACCTCTCCGCAGTTTAACACCTCCCACGGCGCGCGCACGCAAAAACGGGAAGCGGCAACACACAACGCCGTAGTGTTGAAATGTGATTTATGGAAAGTGACAAGAGCATCAGTGTTTTTAATTATTAACCGAGGAGGAGTCGACGGGAGTCATCTCTCAATCCTCCCACAAAATGTAATGAGGTTATTTGTTGCCGCGAAAAGCTCTTAAACTTTGATTCATTTGACAAGCGGCCCTTTACGTCCGGCCCGGAAAGGCGGCGGAGGATAAAAAGACGATAAGGAGGCCGTTTCGGGTGATCCTTTGACATTGACCGGCTTCGCACAAACATACACACGAACACATTTAATTCCTCAGCCAACCTTACAAGTCCTTCGACTAAGACACTGTCACGACTATAGGAGCTAAGGGGTCGCGAGGTGTTGCCGAGGTTGACCTCATGTTAAATTGCATTGCACACCAGAGGTGAAAAAGCATTAAAAGTTAAAACGGTTTTGGAGTCCTAAAATTCTGTATACTTCTTTTATAGCTTTAAAAAAAAAAAAATAACTGCATATACTGAAGTTCAAAATTGCCAAATGGATCTTTAGACTTAACATTTATCATGTTTGCTTTGTGATACAGCTTTTTATTAACACCCAATTGTTTTCTTTGCTCAAGAAGGTTTCTATTACTTCTGTTTTCAAACGATTTAATTGTTTTCAGGATTGGAATAGGTGATAGCCAAACAAGAATAGCATGACTGTTTTGTTTTGTTTTGTTTTATTTGATGGTAAAAATGCTCGGCTTCAACTGATAAGCAAATTGCAAAACGCATTATGGCATCCAAGAGAGGTGTTAAATATATTTTTCCAACATTGAAGAAATGACACTTTGACAAAATGAAAAGTAGTCATTGTACAACTTATACAACAGTGTAAATTTGTTTCCTCAAAATAACTCAAAACGCAGCCATTAATAGCCAAACCCCTGGCAACAAAAGGGAATAGACGCCTAAGTGAAAATGTCTACACACAAAAAATTAAACAATCTAATTAATCATTCAAACACAAAAACGTACAAATGCGTTTTTAATACTTTATTTCCCTCACTCACTCCCAAAAACGTATTTATACGTTGTATGTTGTTTTTTTACGCTAGAGCATACAGAAGGCTTTGATACAGCTTCTGACATGAATAGGTCACTTAAAGCAATGGTAGTTATTACAAAAAACGGCCAGCAGGTGGCAGCAGATTATAAGAGGTCAGCCAGGGCCATGTTGCAACAAGCTCTTTTCAACAGATTTGTCAATAATGATGAAACTTATTTTACTATATTCTAATACTAATTGCTGTAAAACAGGAGATGATAAAAATATTTTTTTCCTGATGAAAGAAAAGACTAATCCTTTCCTTTGGTAGGTTCCAATTTTTATAGCAATAGAACACAATATTCTGCGGGCCATAAAACAGCAGGGAGCGAAGGGGGCTGCTTCAGTGAAAGTTGCTGGGAGTGAATGAGTTAAATATCTGCAAAAACTTGGAAGGGTGCGCTCACTTTTGTAAGGTACTCTAGCGCAACTACCGCTGTACTTCCTGTTTTTATATTCATGGCAAAGTTTGTCTTACCCTGATTTAGACTTTTTATATAACGCTTGAACAATTTTAAGCCTCACATTCAACCCATTCACACCCACACACACACTCATAGACCAGAGGCCGGCTGCTGCCATGCAAGGCGCTGCTAGGTCCACTGGGAGCAAATCGAACCCACAACCTCACCAATGGGATACGGCCACTCTACCACTGAGCCATGCCGGCCCATTTGGAATCTCCAATTAATGTAACGTGCATGTTTTGAGAATGCGGATTCAAACCCATAATCTCGTAAATGTGAGGCAGACACACTTACCCTCCCATCTATGCTGCTGTAAATTCCATTTGAAAGAATTGTATTGAAGGACAAGGTAATTTATTTTCCAGTTATGAATTTGTGGATGAGCATTTCAATGCATGCATTTGAGGCTAATATGTGCCAAGTGTTCCCTTTCTACAAAGGCGTTAAATTAGACAAATTAGCCCCAGTACAGTAGGTGTAAAGAGCCATTTAGGCAAGGTCAAAAGATCAACCAGCTTGAAAGCTTGATCCGCGCATTGTCACCGTGACAACTCAATTTGTGGGCTGCATTTGTTGTCGAGTTTGCATACTGCTACACTGTTTCCACAAAGCAAAACAAGATGGAGTGTTTAGCTTTTTTCTATTTGCTACCTAGACCCTTTTCACACTGCACTCAGTGGGAAAGAGTCACACGCAGGAAATTTGAGCAAAAATCGATAAAACACTCTCCTGTTCTGTTTCCCATCCACCACCAGCGCCATCATATATACATTTCAAATTGAATCCCCACTTAAGAATCTCATTAGCATGTTACAAGATGCCCCGCCCACAAAGTCCACCGTGAAAAAAAAAAAAGCAAGCAGGAAATTCATCTCTGCCTGTCTAAAGATCGCTCCGCCATCTTACTTGTTTATAGCGCCGAATGCATCACCAAACCAAATTAAAAGTCATATCTACGTGCTCCAGGCTCCCTAGTATTACTTTTTCCAATCAGGAGGAGAATAACTTAGCATAAACAGTGGGGTTGCATTACCATCACAGGAGGCTGCAGCAAGGACAAGAACAAATATTGCATATTCATAATCTGCTTTGCCCAAAATCATGTGCCGAAGCTTTCACTTCCACTCTGCGAGCCCGATAAAGCTTTTTAAAATAACTTTTCCTCCACATTTGAAGCGACTGCAATTCCATACCGTCTAGCTGCTAACTTAAGCTGAATGCAAAGAGTTTTCCTGCAATACTGACACATTATAATGTAGCAATTGGCCTTCGGATTTAGACTTTGGCAAACAAAAAAAATAAAAATAATGTGTGCTTCATTCAAGAAAAGGTGAGATTATCTATTCTCAGTCCAAAATATCACCCATGCATAAATTCTAACTGAACTGATTGAAAATCTATCTGGCATGTCCTGGAGCTGCTTGAGAAGTCATTTTCGTCTACTTGGAAAAAAATAAATTAAAAAAAACATTCCCTCTGAATTCTTTTTTTTCTTGGTAAGATCAACTCTAAGGGCAAATAAAGGTCTATTTTCATCTGCCTATGCCACCCTCAAGCTTTGTTGGTTTTTCTTCGAATGGAGCCCACACAAGGGTATTTTGTTTGATAAAAAAAATAACATAATAGCAGAGAGTATGAGGAACAATAATTACATTGTTTTTAATTAACACAACTGAGTGCCTATCGTAAGCCATTTAGGCATGTATTCAATATAAGTTTATTAAAGGTCTATTTACTAACAAGTCCTTACCAGAGGTGGCAAATCCAGGTCCAGGAAGTAAAAACCTTGCAACCATTTGGCTTTAGCCCCAAGTGCTAGCTAGCTAGCTCCCAATGCTGCTCGTTTACCTGCTAGGGCGCTAGCTAGCTAGCTAGCTAGCATCAGGGCCTAAAGCCAAACTGCGGCAGGCTTTGTACTTTCTGGACCTGGATTTGCCACCTCTGGTCCTTACTGGTAAGATTCACATCTTTTCCACAACTGTGATGACATTTCTGCGCACTAGTAGAATTATTAGCAATGATGTACAATGCTACACCAGTGCTATACTCTTAAAAGTGCTTTGTCTTAAAGTAACCCATATTGGGCGACACAGGCAGCTAAACCCGCACTGTAATTATCCAACATGGTGTATAAACGACCCATACTGATGAGTAGGTATCAGCTGGTTACCAGTTTACCATGGTTTTAAAAAGTCAAGGTTTCAATAACCACTGTTGCACAAAAAAAAAAGAAAAAAAAGCTTAGTTACAAAATACTTTTTTTTTTTTTTTAAGTTAGGAATACAGCTACTCCTTTGTAAAAGTCTAACCAACAAATCACATTGCATGCAAATGGGGAAAGTAATTAATTAGATTACTCCATTACTAGAAAATGTATTTTAAGTGCTTAACAGGAAAAAAGTTTGTATTCATTTTTTTGTACATTTGGGAAAAAAGCATAGGAGTGATATTGAAAAAAATGCTCAAATCGCTTTTCCTTAGGCAACTATGTTTTTAATTGCCACTCATTGGCATTGTGAGGATGTTATCCTAAACATGATAAGCAGGATAGAAAACAAAATGATGTATGCCTATTGTTGATGATCCACCATTTTGTCTATTTTAATGGACATGTATTTGCGGATTGGGGCTTAATGTGTATTGGCTGTTAGTTTTCCTCACCACCCGCGCATTGGGAGGGGGAAATTTGCCATCAACCACTCAGAAGTTACATTAAGAAAAACTCTTCGTTTCCTGTTGTCAATTATAAGCAGCATGCCCGTGTGTTGACTTGTTTGCAATTGCCGCACAGCTGCAAAACATACAATTGACCCAAGGCACATTGAACAAAAACAAGAATCTATTTTGCAGTTTTATTTGTTTCATGTGGAGTTGTGTGCTGCTTGCAAAACAATATTTGTGCTCATTAGTTTATTAACATTAGCAATGGCGTCTAATGGTGTGTGCACGAGGGGCCACAAATGGAGGCTTGGATGATTTATGAGGAAGACGTTTCACTGACGATTGTCTGGTTTGAGACAATTT
Source organism: Leptonotus elevatus (assembly GCF_054856555.1). Taxonomy (NCBI): domain Eukaryota; kingdom Metazoa; phylum Chordata; class Actinopteri; order Syngnathiformes; family Syngnathidae; genus Leptonotus; species Leptonotus elevatus. The sequence goes on along the minus strand of NC_141258.1, from coordinate 9,548,128 downwards.
GCATGCCTTCTAGCCCCTGCACTCATCCTTTTAAGCTCTCCTTCATCCCTTTTTCTTGTTGCTGTCAGGACGCATTAGGGCGTTGTTAACAAGAGACTTAAATTAGGATCCCCTGCAGTCCCATCCAGGTGCGGGTAATGAGGTGAGGAGACGCAAAATTGGGTTCCTCCTACATCCCCCCCCCCCCCCCAATTTGTCCAGCAAGCTCCGATGCACGTTTGCCAAGAACGTCCCCCCCACAAAAAAAATAAAATAAAAAAAATAAAAAGAATTGTGGGCCAAGCTTGAACGAGCACTTATACGCTACCTTCACGACAACCGGTTTTCGCGCGCAACGGCGTGGATTAATGGAGAGTGGCGACGAGATGCGCCGACAAGCCTAATGATATGGAAATTGAAGCCGTAAGCCGGCGAGATGGAGCCTCTCAAAGGCATCAGTTAGGTGCGGGGCCCTCCCCGCGGCTGATGGGGTGTGATCCGCTATCATCCCAGTGGCCTCACCACTAAATAGGTGGTCTCCCTCCACTGGAGGTGGAAATGAAGCTAGCCTCACATCCACTCGCCATTCCCGCCCACAGATCGGCCGCCGCAAACTTTCAGAAAAAAGAAAAGAAAAGATGATCGATTGAAGTCTGATTTTATTGAATGCAATTACCTGTGATTCTCTCTCAGGGCTGATCAAAGACGAGAAGAGCAGCAGAGTCAGCGCAACAGCCAAGGCCTTGCTTTTTTTCTTTTTTTTCGCCGCTCTTCATCACTGTCCATCAAGTCACCGGGGCTTGGCAGAGTAGCGCCATAATTGATAGCCAGCTGTCTACAATGAAGTTTTGGAAAGAAAAAAAAAACAACACTGTGATTAACATCTCCACTTGCTGCTTCAGCATGTTTACACTATCAAGAGTTTTCTTTGGAGAAGTTGAGACAAAATGGAACATTCTAAACAGCTAACAAGACTTGGCCACCATTATTTTACAAGTCAGGTCAAAAACGTTCTTTACAATATGTTCTATGCACCCTCACTAGTCTAAATATGTTACTCTGATTAATATTATGGTTGTGGAATATGAAAAAAGTAGCAAAAGCTACCCGTTTTTATCCATCTCAGGGGGCGGCCATTTTGTATGGAAGTCCATTACCGGCAGTTTAAAAAAATAAAGAAGCCGGTTTCCAACAGTGGGATTTATTATGTATTTATTTTTAGTTGAAGACCTTTTCTATCAGGGCTTGCGCATGCCGCATAAAGGTCTGATAGAAAACAACAACTAACAACAAAAATCCACTGGAGGAAATGGTCTTTGGGGGGTGGGGGGGGGGGGAGAATCCCACTGGCAGTTGTTAGTTACCTTTTATGTGAAAGACGATTTAAATTGTATAATTACAAAAAAAAGGTGCAGCTTTTTCCCAAAAAATTCAAGTTTTTGCTATTAATATATTGGGACTCTATCCCTGTAAAATGTATGCACTTTGACATTTTGATTTCATTTTCAAATGGCATTTTTTCATGTAGCAATGAGTTTGTTTATATTCGATTTTTTTTCCTTATGAATATGTTTTTAAGCTCATAATTCATATTTTTTCTACTAATATTTTGACTTAATTCTCGTTATACCACAACGTTGTCATATGCCTTTATTTTTTTCCCTAAAAACATATATACACACACACACAATGCACGAGTAGATTAAAGAGGATATCAAACATAAAATTCTTGTGTGCACTTCAATTCCATCTGCACTGTCAAAAAAAATAAAAATAAAGTCATTACGATGAGATCAATCCCCTGACAAGGATGAGGTGCAGAAAAAGTCTCCTTGGAAACTAATTGGACATACTGGCCAAGTTCCAGCATGTTGTTGTGGAGCAGACGGGGCCCCCTAGTTGCACCTGGTGCTTTGTCTCCACTTTCAAATGAGCTCGGGCCTTCAAAGCCGCGTGGCTCCCTGCCTGCCTGGCACACAACTCCCAAGTGAGACGAGGAGGAGAGGAGTATGTCGGCGTCTCCCCCCCTCCCTTTCAGGTACATCCTTCATTCTCTCCGCAATCCGCTCCCCACTCAAGCAGCTGTCAAGGTGAGGCACTTTTACACAGCGAGGCTCCAATGCCCTTGTCCAATTTCACTTTGGAGTGAAGCTGGGCTGAACGTGCCAATCCTGATATTACCAAACAAATTAAATCACGTTCTTGGATGCAGGCAGGGCGGGAGAGAGAGAGAGAGAGAGAGAGAGACAGAGACAGAGACAGAGAGAGAGAGAGAGAGAGAGAGAGAGAGAGGGGTGAGGATGCTGATGGAGGGCACGGAGCTCTGGGGGTCGAGTGGTGGGTTATTGTTGTGAACCGGGCTCAGCAGCTTTCCGTGCGTGTGCGGTCTGATGAGGACATAAGCAGCAGGGAGGTGTTAAGATGGCTGCGAACACGCCATCGTGACCTGCTACATACGAAAGCCTGATAAGAAATGAAGTCGCCGCAAGTGCGGAGCAAACAGAAACCAAGGCAGTCATCATGAAAACAAACATGACTTCACCAACATGCACGTCAGCATTTTTTGCACATCTTTGCTGAGAGTCAAGAATGCTCACCGATGCAAAAATATATATTTTTTTAATTAAATTAAATACTCAGCATATACAAGTAATGTTAATATCTGGGTTCAGACAAATAGGATGTGTCAAGGTCCAATCAGATTGATCTGAGAGCTATCATCATTACACTGTAAAAAAACACAACTTGTATTTTTGGGGCTAAAACAAGCAAATATAACCCTTTGATGCATAATATGCAGTAAATATCATGTTTTTGTTTCGCATAAATCATTTTTATTCATCCTGTTCTTACATAATGAACAGTAATTGTTTTTATATGGCTAAATCAATACATGCATTGTTTTTCAATTGTTCAAACGTTACCTACTTAGAAAATATATTATGACAATTGTGAAAGATAACTGTGCATGATATTTGATTAGGTTTAAGTAGTTGTTCTATTCTATTTTACTGAGCTAATTCTATTGTCGTGTGCCAACTATTGCAGTTAGCCAAGTAGCCAACTAGTGCAGTTAGCCAAGTAGCGCACTATTGTAGTTAAATAGTGCACTGTTGTAGTTAGCTAAGTAGCTAAATATTATATGTAGTTAGCTAAGTAGCTAACTATTGCAGCTGGCTTCAAAAAAAATGAAAATTTGAGGTTTAAACAGTATATGCTGTTGGAATAGTATTTCGGAATATTTTAGAATGTAATTTTTTTAACTTATATTTTGTACTTTATATAGATTTTATGATTTTTGAATTGAGATGCATGTTAATCTTAACTTTTTCTGCCCAGCGGGAGGAAATATAGGCATATATAGGCTTATTTAAGGTGTGACTGCAAAAGTAGTCAATTTACTGTATACAGTATTTAAATGAAATGTTCATTGAAGTAGAATGTCCCCTAATGAACAAATAAAAATTATTGAAATCTATAGATGAATCTCTGGATTGCTATGCTAATCCAATATGCATTCACCTCAATTTATTTTTGACGTCTCAGGGTTGATTGACTGAACTTTTTATTTGGAACAAATGAAAAACTTACATAAATACAAATATTAGATACTACTCTGAAGTAAAATCTAGGTATGAAGGTTCTTCCAAATGGATTTCATTTTCCTCAGCTATCTCAACAAAAATCTGCCACCACCAGTTTTGTGTAAAGCTTCCTTTCAAATGACTAATAAGTAGGAAACTACTCATTTGAACAACATCGACAAATCTCCGACTGAAATGTGCTGCAGAAAATAATACCCTTTTCATTCAAACCCATCCATGAACAGATGGCACTTTCCCAGCCACACCACATCAATGGCTGAATGTCATTTGGACATCTGGAATCATGTGAACACAATTATCTACGCATGTCATTTAACTGGAGAAGGAATCAAGTGAAAGAAGGGTGGAGTAGACGAAAAATTATAGCAATGGGAAGACAAAACAAAACGGCGGTGCCAGCTTCACCTGACTCGCTATTTTAAGACATCATCTGCAACGTGATCATCATGAGCGCATTCAAATTTAATGGCCCCCTTACACCCAGCATACGCCTCCTGTCTAAACAATATCAAATCGACAAAAGTGACAGTTTATGCACACTTACTTTAGTGCCGTGTCAGCTCAACATTCGGCACAAACATGGCCTCCATAATTAATAGCGCTGCTCTCCGCCATACTTTAGCACAGCTGACGGTGCCAACTGGCAGTCGAGAGAACTTAACGCAGCTCTGGGAAATGTGAGGGACTTAACAAATTGGTTTGAAATACTCCAATAAATATAAAATGAGAGTGGGCAGTGAAATGGTTTCGATTATTATCTTAAAGTGTGAAAAATTCAACAAATTAAGTGCACTATAGGACTTGATTTTAATAAATAAATAATTAAATATTAGGGGTGTCAGGCGATTAAATTTTTTAATCGTAATTAATCGCATGACTTCAATAGTTAAATCACAATTAATTGTTGATTAATTAATTAATTGCTAATCTGTTCGAAATGTACAAATGTAAAAAAAAAAGTTTTCATACGCTTGTTAACATAAGTGGAATAAAGTTATAGAAATATGGCTGCATCTTTTAGTCATTGATTAATTTCGTAATAATTCATAAAATTGAGTTAAAATTAAAAAGATGTACTGGACTGTAAAAGACATGTGATATTGATTTGTGTTGGTCATTTTTCTGCCACTAGATGGCATAATTGCATTTGTGACAGCTCAGTGCGTTTTTCTTTTCATATTAAGATCTATCTAATCATTAACATAAAGTGCCCTATAGGGCTTGCTTTTTAAAAATAAATAAATAAATCTTAGGGGTGAAAGGCAATTACATTTTTCAATTGTAATTAATCGCGTGACTTCAATAGTTTACTCACGAGTAATCGCAAATTCTATATTTGTTTTAATTGTACAATAAAATGAATAATATTTTTTTTCCAATTTTTTTTTATTTTTGTTAACATAAGTGGAAAAAAAACGTTAAACTAATAGAAATATGGCTGCATCTTTTAGTCATTGATTAATTTCGTAATAATTCATAAAATTGAGTTAAAATTAAAAAGATGTACTGGACTGTAAAAGACATGTGATATTGATTTGTGTTGGTCATTTTTCTGCCACTAGATGGCATAATTGCATTTGTGACAGCTCAGTGCATTTTTTCATATTAAGATCTGTCTAATCATTAACATGAAGTAACTTGTGAAATTCTGCACATTTTTAAAATTGTAAAATACAACTTGACCCCAGTTTCCACAAATATATGCATTATTATTACTGCTAAATTTTGACGTGGACGTGTCTGCTGCGTAAAAAAAAAAATTGTGCCATTAAAGGAACTTTAAATTAACTCAAAATTAACACAGCACTTTTGAAACCCCTAATAAATATACAACTATATAACTCCTAAGAAAAAAATAACGGCTTCCTACTTCATAAGTGCGTCCAAAAGTGTATTTTTCTTTTTATTTAATTGGAATGGGAGTTCTGTTTTAATCATTTAAACGAAGATAATTTGGAAATAATTACGCCATCTATTCTAAGTAGCTGGTTTATTCTCGTTAAATATTCTTGAGTGGAGAATCAAATGTTCTGCTGCTACCTTAATACCAATTTCTATAACTTTCTCTTGCAGTCTATCCATTTAGATTAAGCCTTGAGAACAAATTGTATTTATTTCCAGCAAGGCTGCTTATGTGCCACTGCGTCGCTGTCACCGAGACATAAAATGACTTTGATTGCTGCATCCCACTTGGGCAATTAAAAATTGGAATAGCAGATTTGAGACACAAAGCCGATTGAGTTGCACTCCTCCAAGTGAAAATGTCATTAGAAGTCCTAATGGGACTCCACTGGCGAGCAACAAAAACAAATCTTCCGCCGTTAGATATGAGATGAGCCGCTTCCTCCAATGGAGATAAACACATCGTTGTCATTTGATTAATACTGTTTGTTTACACGAGGACACCAAAAAGAATTGTGCACGCCCCCCACGTCGCAACAAGGCCTGAAACAATGAGATAATAAACCATCGGATGTCGGCTGTGACGACTGAAGAGGAGTCACATGATGGAATTGGAGGGAAAAGGGATTAGCCAGTTGGTCGCGCTCTCTTCAGTTCTCGTCAATAAGTTGCCTCTGCCATCGTGTGAGACACAAATTTTATAAATCTGTGCCACGTGCACACTAAAGCAAGGGGTGGGCTGTTGTGTCAAGGGACCACATTTGACAGACAAGGTCATTTTTAGGTGAGGTAAAAACAAAAATGACATCATATTGACTTAGGGATCAAATGTACTGTTAAAAAAAATTAATAATAACTTACATATTTAAAATACAATAAATAACGTTTTAAATCTCAAAATTTTGGATTGCTTGGATTATTATTATTATTTTTTTTAATGGGCTAGACACCTGTTTTTAAAAATGTTGAAATCACAAGACAACCAAATGGTTAAATAGAATACGGTACGACCAACCCTGCACAAAACCAGCCTCCTCCTTGAAAACAAACACTGTAATGTGTACATTATTTGATAAGGAAAGCAGCTATCTATAAAATAGCGCTTTACAAAAATATAACATTGAAATAGAATGTAAAGAATGAAATGTTTTTCCCCCCCATCATATTTAATTAATTGCGGTTTCTTCAGATGGGCAACTTGGCCACCAGGGGGCAGTGATGAACAGTAATGCAAACAAACGATGAAGCGTTTCACAACTACTGTAACTCAGTAAACTACTGAAATTTGAGGATACTAAATAAGTGGCCATGGTTATTGTTCTACTTTCCGTCTACAAGACTTCAAATAAGCATTTGAAGTCTTGTAGCTCGAACCACCACAACACCACCACCAAATGCAGATGCTACTCGTTAGCCATCTATTGCGTTTTGCATCGTTTGTTAGCATTAAGCTAAGTGGATTTTTCTAAGGCAAAGCTAAATAGTTTTAAATCTGCAACGCGATTATTTCTCAGTTTTGTGGTGAACTTACAAATTAAACAGCTTAAAGCTTTTTTTTTTGAAGAATTGTTTCCAATATGCCACACATCTGTTGATGCTTGTATCTCAAATTCCTGCTTACAAGTCACCGCAAAAGTAAATAAATAAATAAATAATAAAATTCATCAATTACTCAACGACGGCTCATAAATTTTGTAAATAATATTAAAAATCGTGGTACAGATCTTCTGACAAAGTGAAAAGAACACATCCATTGTGCAAGAAACATACAGTAAAAGTAGATTAGTAGAAAGAAAGAACGACAGAATGAGAAAGAAAGAAGGGAAAAAGAAAGAATATAACCAATTGCATCCAATCAAATCAGGAGTGATCTTCTACTGTATTATATACCATGATGCATATGCATATCATCCATATTGCTATTATTAACGTTTGACTGTGAAAGCACATGCGCACACTTACCCATCATCCTCAGGGGATGGGAACCAGTGGAGGGGGAAGATGGCCATTTGCGATCTATTTGTGTTTGTCCCCTGCTCTGAGGTACGGCCCGGGCTCAGTGCTGATCCGGCGCCTACACCTTCACTCCCACTGGAGCGCATCAATCACCGCCGTCCTTTCTCACTAGAAAGAGAAGGAGACGGCGAGGAAAAGTTGGTGAGATGTCGACATTCGAAAGAGCTCACCTGGGCCGGCACACAGGTGCTTCAAATCAGCAATCAGCCGCTATTTTAGCCTCTCCTGCTAGCACTCACTTGTTGTTGTTGTTGTTGTTGTTCTGCTCTTATCAAGGCTTTTCGGCACTCTACCTTGATTGAGCTTCCATTTTCGACCCTCCCTCGCTTGTTATTTTCCTTACTAATCACATCAGCATTGTGTCCCCAACTACACCGTTGGAATGACATCACGGTATGAGCTTCCTTCCGGCTTCCCTATTGTGCTTCCGGCGGCTTGTGGAACATTACATTTAAAAGAAGGAAGAAAATAAAACATTCAAGAAGTAACTATAAAATGTCCAAAAACAAAAGAAGAACTCCCGAAAATTACATAAAATGTGCACAAAATTGCCAAAAATATCAGAGAATTGAGTTAAGGAGAAAAAAAGGCAGAAAAGAAAACGCAAAAAAAGTCATCATAAAATGTCCAAAAAGAAAAAAAGGCAGAAAATTACCTTTAAATGTCTTTAAAATTGCACAAAAAGGCAGAAAATCGTTTTTTTTTAAGTGAATAGAATTTTTTTTTTAATGAAGAAAACATACTATAAAATGTCAAAAAAAGAAAATAAATCCCAAAAATTAACATACAATGTCCACAAAATTGCCAAAAATGTAAAAAAAAATAGCTATAAAATGTCCCCCAAAAAGTAGGAAAAGAGGTATATTGACTTGAGGCATAAAATTACCATATGTCCATAAAATTGCCAAAATTGTCAGTAATTTGACAGAAAGGCAGAACATTCTAAAAATGTTTGAAAGATTTAAAAATAATAAAAAATAAAATAAAAATACCAAAACACTGAACTAAAGGTATAATAAAATGAATTGGAAGCTGGATATTTTTGTTACGCCGCTCTTCTAATTATGCTCTTGGGCTCTCAGTACAGTACATTAGACTAACACTAAAACACTCCTTTTTTTTCCCCCATTTGGCCTAAAATGGTTCTTTTGACATCAAAAGTTGCTGACCCTTGCCCAAATGGAACTGATACATTAATAGCGTGTGGATGTGACAGAAGTAATGTTAGCTGGTGTAAATATGTTCGGGCGAAAGGATGCAAGTCTTGTACTGGAGATCGAACTTGTGTTTATGGGCGCAGGCGAGCCCGTCTGACAGTGCGTGTAAGTCAAGCGAGGGCGGCCTGCTGGGAGATCTAAAGGCGAGCATTCATCAAGCAGCAGGAGAGGAGGCAAAACGCCTCAACACACTTCCACAGAGCTTTCGAACCGCAGGAGGGGGGATGACCCTCAAGGTTATTGTCGACCGACGAGAGAGCAACACCGCCGCTCGGAAACGCCTCTCCGTAAAACGACGACCGGCTGCGGGATGACTGCAATCAACTTGCTAAATGTTGGGGATCGCTTTGTGAGCAGTCATTTCGCAGTGTGAGTTATGATCACAATAACATCCAGGAGTGTGTCCTTCAGGGCCATTATGACGGCGACAAAGTGATGCGGGGAGAGTGAGGCACAGATGGCGATTACCGGCTATTATTGCTCCTTTTATAACCAACTTCAAGAAACTAAGGAGAGAACTAATTGTTGAAGTTTTGGATGATCATGACGGGCACAGTTGGCGCTCCCTAAAGAAATGGCAAGGGTTTCAGCAAATCTAAAATTAATAAATGAATTTAATGTTCCTATATAAGGGCCGTCCGTTTGAAAATTTAAATTAATCGCACGATCTCCATAATTAACTCATAATGCATCTTATATTCAGTTTTAAATGTATAAAAAAAAAATCAACATTTTTCATACTCTTAATATAGAAGTGGACAAATGTGGTTTTACCTATTTATACATGAATTGTATAGGAATTAATAAAGTTATTTGCAGTTAATATTTATTAAACACTTACAAGCAGAGGTGGCAAATCCAGGTCCAGAAAGTCAAAACCCTGCCACAGTTTGGCTTTAGGCCCTGATGCTAGCTAGCTAGCTAGCACTTGACATCCTTTGACTGGCTAGTTAGCTAGCACTTGGGGCAAAAGTCAAACTGTGGCAGGGTTTTTACTTTCTGGAACAGAATTTGACACCTCTGCTTAAACATTGTCATACATTTGTGTTGAGGTATTTTTTTCCCCACTAGGTGGGATTAGTGTTTCATGTTGGACAATATGTTTTCTTTTCAAATTTAGAGCAATTAGTATTTGGAACAACTCGTGGCTTCCAGGCCATTTTGTTCATTGTAAATTGCTAGTCAACTGTCCCCACAAATGCATATATACACATATATTTTATCGCATTTATTATTGCTAAATTGTGTTATAGTGACTCCTTTGCATAATGTATGCAAAATAAAGCATGACCAATGTTTTTACATGAATTGTATTTACATTTTTAATGCCTCTCATATTTAACTCATTCTTTCCCAGCCATTTTCACTAAAGCAACCCCCTTTGCTGTTTTAGTGGATTTTGACTGATTTTGCAAGTCCCACAAAATATTGTGTTCTATTGCTATAAAAACATGGAACCTACCAAAAAAAAAAAGATTAGGGTCTCATCAGGTAAAAAAAATAAATTTCAATTCTATCTGTTTCTGTTTTGCAGCAATTTGCATGAGAACATAGCTAAGTTTCATCATTATTCATAAATCTGTTAAAAACTGGGGGGAAAGAGCTTTTTGCAACATGGCCCTGTTTGATCTCTTGTACTCTGTTGCCACCTGCTGGGCGTTTTTGTAAGAACTACCATTGCTTCAACCGTTCTCTGCAGTTGAGAGGCTGCATCAAAGCCTTCTGTATGCTCTAGCATAAAAAAACATTTATAAATACGTTTTTGGGACACTGGTATTATTATTATTTAGTTTTTGTTTGAAAGTAAGTTAATGATTGTTAATGCCATTTAAAGCCTTAATTTTAGCTAAATGGAATGACTGTTAATGCTTTTTAATGACCCGTTGTAACTGAATGCAGAGGAAGAAAAGAGTAGTATCAAAAACTGCATTTTATTAAAACAAAATGCTTATTATGTGCAACTGGGAGACGGGCTTCTGTAAAAAAAATAAGCGCTAGGCACAAAACAATGAAACATTTGGGGTTTTTCTTGTTTTGTTTTTTTAAAACCATGTTGTAGTTCAAAATCTGTAACAAACACATTTAGTTACAAAAATAAATACAGGTTGATTGATTGTACAAAGTGGAACCGTCATAACCCATCCAGCTCGCATCAACAATGTTAACAAGTCTTCATACAAACATACACAAGTCATTTGAACATTTATTCAATGACTTTGATATTGTCACCTTCCTAAAATAATGGATACCATATTTTTAGGTCACTATTTTAGGAAGGTGATGCTCTTTATACAAAAAAAAAATAAATGAACATCTTACAAGGTGGTTTTTTTCCCACCGACTAGTATGCAATTCATTTTTTTAAAGAACACTATTAATTGTGCTACTAGGAAAGATAGATAACGAATAAATCCTCAAACAGCTTTCCAACATGAGCAAAAGACCAACACGTCAGTTTTTGTTTTTTTTACAGCCAAGGATGCCACGCAGGGTCCATACGGCACAAATTGTCCAGGCTGTTGGCCGCGGCCACCAAAGTGTTGACTTTACTCTCGCCCCCCTCGAACTGCGCCAGGTTGTGCAGGCGGTTCATGATGGCAGTGACGGCCTTCTGGACCAGCGACACCAGCTGCTGGGAGTCCATGTTCTCTGGCTGGCCAGCCGGGGACAGAGGCATGGACGTGTCCTCCTGGGTCTTCTTGTGCCAAGCGATGATTTCGTCGCGCAGGACAGCCTTCAGGATGCCGTCCACCTGGCGGGAAAAATGTACAGTACAATTAGTTTTGTGCCGTGTTTGCTTGTAGACGGCCTCAGCATAATCCAGTGGTTTGTTCTTAACCGTTCTTTAGTGGTTTTAAATGCTTGTTTTGAATTTTTATCCCGTTTGGAGGACCCATGACCGTCGGCAGACCGTGGTTTCTGACTGAGTGCCTTGCTAGTGTTAAAATGCAAAAATGGAAAAATGGGTGGTCAAACTAATTTTTGTCACAGGTCAAAAAAATATATATATATATATATATATTAGGGGTGTGAATTGCCTAGTACCTGGCGATTCGATTCGTATCACGATTCATAGGTCACGATTCGATACCGATTAATCCCGATGCGAATCTATAAATTGATTATTGCGATTTTTTTTAAAACTCAAATTTAGAAAATCCTAATCAGTAAACTTGTACATGTACACTGTAAGATTTGTATGAAAATTTATTTATTTATCGGAAAATTCAGGTTGCAGTCGGTTTCATGTTTGAACAGCACTGAAATAAAAATATGAAGGCTTAATGTTCCATTAATATAACTTTCTTCCATGCATAATGTGTAAATCCTAACCCTAAGTAAGACGTTTTGCATACTGAATCCATTCGAGAATTGCGCGCTGTAATATTGCGATATATTGCAGAATCGATTTTTTTCTAACACCCCTAATATATATAGTGAATGCGGAGACTGGTGGGATTCAGTAATTTGAATAATTTTCTAAATACAAAAAAAAAAACACCACTGTGAATATTCTTGAATTATACGTCATTTTTAGCCAGAATCTACCCATTTGTCAGAAACCCCCCCAAATAAAAACACGTATTTACTCAGTCCAATTTTGACGACGGCTATGCATGATTTGTGTCTTAACCAAAAGTGTGGCTGGCAGTTGCCGCTATATAGCTGCTTATGAGATTCCAAGCTAATTCGATAACCGTCCGGGTTTATCTCAAAGTCATCATTATGCGTCTGAGAATGCTGTTTATATGGGCACCAATTTGGAGAAAAGCGTTTTCCTCAGTCGTGTGTTTAAAATGAAAACGCAATAAAAAACAAAAACAAAAACAAAAAAGAGTGTATATAAAGCTTATGTCAAACAAACACATAAAGCAAACTCCAATTTCGGGTGTGCCAGTTTCGCTAGTGGGGAAAAACTGTGCGCGGCGTGAGCAGCTCATTATGGTGACAAAGACTTGAAATACACAACCAGCTAAACCACAACAGCAGTCATCATCGCCTAACTAAGTACACAGTTCCAGCATGTGACGCGTTTGAAGGTTTGTTTATCCGGATGATTGTCACATATTGGTGCTGCTCCCCGGAGGCCACGACAGCCTGGACGAGTCCGCATGTGTTCTGTGTATTAGCGTGTGAAGACCCCCGCTTAAGCAAACACTCCGCATGGCCGTCGTTAGCACCCTGCTGGGTTTTGTCAACTCAAACGCAGCCTGCTGCTTCGTCAGTCGTTGCGCCGCCTTTGCTTAAAACAAACATTTTGTCAAGACTCCAAAGGTGCCGGATAAAGCAACGTGTCAACTAGAATTGCCGGAAAATATGCAACATAAAACCCCAAAATGTTCATTTGATTTGACATTTCTAAATTTTGTATCAGTTAGTGCAGTTTCAATCACGCTTAATAGTTTTTATCAGTTAGTCAACCTCATCCCGTTTTTATTGAGTCGACTTTTAGCCCACTATAAATCTAGCATTTTAGCCTTTATTTTAGTCCAAGAAAACTTTATTCGTCTCGTTTTAGTCGTTTTAACATTTTAGTTTTTACCCCTGTATATTTTTTTGTCAGCAGATAATGTTGAACATTTTGGATCTAAACTTCACACACAATTACAGTATGTCAACAAGTGGCTATTATGGCTCCATGCTACGAGCTAGTAAATTAGCGGTTATTGTTGGAACATTATAGTCGTTGGATTAATACTATAATTTACTTATTTTTATTTTACATTTTGTTTCATCCAAAAGGAACTTGCATAATTATAGTGTTTTGTACAAAAAAAAAGATCGTCCTAATGATGATTTCAATTATTACCAATATAATAGTGATTAATATTTTCTTCATAATTGAGCAGTCCTAACATTAAAACACACACTCACACATGCACAAACATTACATAAACACACAAACTATGCACACAAAAACACGTACACACAAACTTACAATACACCCAATACACACGTATAGACAAACACATTCTGTCAGTACACAAAACACTAATACGGATAAATACACACTCAAATGAATATACACACAACCTCACACAAACCCAGGTGAGAATCCTTAATAGAGCGCCGCTCACCTTAAAGTTGGGCTGCGCAAAGCAGCGCGCCACAGCGATCATGGAGGCGGTGAGCGGCCCGGAGACGCCGATCGTGGTGAGGAACTCGGAGATGTTGGGCGTCAGGCGGAACGGCACCGGCCGGTTGGCGTCGAGGTCGCCCGTGGCGTCGTTGATGTCGAAGCGGAAGTAAGAGACGTTGAGCTTGCCCGTGTCCTGCGGAAGCGGAAAAACGACACGTCAGCGGTGTTGCGCAAGCAAATGTTGACGCTGATGGAGTTGCGCGTCAACCTTGAGAGTGCGCGAGCTGATGGAACACTTTGGGAAAGGGCGGCCGACAAAACAAGCTGCGAGCTGTTATTGATCTGTCCTCTCAGACACAGTCACACGTCAAACTATCAGCAGCTGAACATCTATAATCCTCATTTCACTCTCCTCCTCCTCACTCCCTGCCTGACTTAAATATATACAGCCCAAGTTTTCATCTTTAAGCCTGCATTTAAGGGCGAGAAGACTTCTGCACAAGCCGCCATTCTGCTCATGATAAGCTCCCTCATACCAAAGGGTGAGTGCCTCTGACAGCTTTATGGCCAAGCAATTCCCTTGCAGCTTGTGCTTTTCCTTCTCCCACCCCCCCACCCCCCCAATGCTCGTGCCGCCTGCTCCTTCAGGCCCCCGCGGCGAGCCTTAGAGCAGTGGGCAGAGAAACCGGCAACCGATCACGGACAGCGATCACAAGGCCAAATCAGCACGCTGGTGATCGGCTTCATTTGGACGGGCTGCTGGGAAAGGAGATACAGTGCGCCCGAAAAGTCAGCGCAGCGCATTTCATGTTATTTTACTTTTATTCCAAAATTGAATACAATCATTTACACCCATGTGAAAAATACTTTTGGGAGATTTTTTGCTCAATAATTTATAGTATTACAATATTGTTAGGAATTATTATTATTTTCGATTTAATACTAATATCATCTAATACTTTTAAAGGAACCGGAAAGAGAATTTTTGGCCAAAACAAGGAAACGAGGCCGAAAACTGAAACTGTTGCATCATCACAGCATCCTGTTGCTTCAGTAACAAACATCGTTTGGCCGAAAAACTAAAATGCAATTTTGGGCCAATTCTGGATGAAAAGTAGCCTACATCAGCGATTGTGGCTCTCCTTTCCCTCATGCGAGGGCATTACAGTATACCATAAGTCAGGGGTGTCCATATTTCTTCATTTGAGGGCAGGGCTGGACTGGCCATGTGGCATACAGGGAAGATGCCTGGTGGGCCGGTGTTCTTAGGTGCTATTCAATGATTATGTTCCTCCATTTTACCCCTGAGAGACTGACTCACAATTTAGAAGGAGCAGCCCATTCATCCATTTACAATATTAGAGATCAAACTGAACCCATAAACATCAGTGGTAGAGCTACGTGGTAGCCAAGGGCGGTCAGGAATCAAGTCAAAATGCCAGGGCTGATTATTTGCGCCAGTCCAGTCTTGTTTGAGGGCCACATACAGAAAATCAAAAGGACGCAAGGGTCACATATGTTATGAAGAGAAATTGGGTTAAGTCAAATAATTTATTTGTGCGTTTGCATATGTAGAAAAATGTAACAGTATATAAACCAATTTATTTGTAATAGTCGCACCTATTTTTTCCGACACCCTCCCTTCTTACCATCTCCAATAATTTTTTATTATTATTTCAACTGTGTCAAATTGCCATTTTTAGTAAATGTTACAGGCCAATGAAAAATGGATGACGTTTGGAAATCACTGACATAAGTATGCTTGAAAACTTTATAATCCCTTGGCAAGGTTTCCCCTAGAAAAGTTGTTAAGCCTGTTGGTCAGGGACAGACTGGGGACTAAATTTGGACGGTAAACGACATGTGGTGAATCAGATTCGTCAACTGGGGGTGGGTCGGGCGACGAACGACATCCAGTGATTAATATTCATCGTTTGTTGACAGATGGAAGGAGGTACTCATGGTGTCCGTCAACAAAAGCCTGACTTAATTTAAATGAATTTAAATTAAATATTATAATAACAATAACAATAATAATAAATTTAAAAAATTTATTCAAAACAGTAATGACAAATATTAGTAATAATTACAAATATTAGATGAAAAATACATGCATATTTGAAGTATGTAAATACAAGACAAATAATTAAAAACTATTCTATCAAAATATTACACAAAAAAATACAAAAAACATTGCCAAAAATATTACACAAAATATTCATTGAAAAGACACACTTAAGAATTTTTTTTTCTAATGAATTAAAAAAATAAAAATAACAAATCACAAATCACAAAAGCTCCTAAATTGCTTCAACCATCGATTGAATAACGTTTTCTTCGTCAGCAGAACAGTTCTTGCTTCTTTTTTTTCGACGAGTGCCAGGGATCGTTTGGATAGTATCCATTTCTTTCGCCGACCCGGAGGTAAACAAAAAGAGGAATTGTGGGCTAACCAGTGAAGTAAACTGCATGGTTAACTTTGACGCTGCCGTTAATTAACAGCGTGAACTAACCATGTTTTGAACAACGCATAGATAACGGTCGGTTAGTTAACGGCAGGTTAAAAATCGAACCGGCGGTTAGGAGTTAAACAGTGGTTAAAATAACCGATAATTGAACAATCGGGTCCTGATGTACTTGTTAAAGATTCAGAACTCCACAAAGCCCGACTGGGCTCTTAGCTAGGTAACAAAGTCTCTATTTAAACCGGGCAGGGCACAAATATGTGGCGGCGATGTCCTGTCTTTGCAGTCTCCATCTTGGTGTGTGCGCACATGCACTGTCCGCACCGTAATCCCCGTGTGTCTAATGGGATCTATCGAAAGGAACAGGCAGAGTGGGGGCTTAATACCAGCGCTTAGCTGCCCGGAGGAACGCCTGTCAGCAAAGGGCGATTAGGATCAGAGGGGAGGGGCGGCTGACTGACACAATGATCTTTAATAACGACTTTGAAAAAGCTGTCTGAGGAACCTGAGCGGGGACGGAGACGCAGATGCGCTCACACGCAAACGCAGGCTCTTCAAATTGAAACATCTTTGATGGTTGGAGCGCAGAGGGAGTGCATATAACGTTGCATCAAAACATCCGTTGCATTTATAGCGGCTGCTTGACTGATAGGCGTTAATGTGAATGTCACAGGGGAGAAGGAAGACTCATAAAGACGGATGAAGAGGAGGTAATGGTGATCTAAACGCATCTATATTAACATGTGTCTGTATGTTAAATGAAGGTGCATGGAGCCTGCATGCCCTTGGGGAAAAAAATCGGACAATTTATGCTTAGACTGGGTGACAAATGAGTTTCTTTTTCTTTTCTTTTTTAAAGCCCGTGCCCTACCTGTGCAATTTGCAGCATCTCTGGGTTGAGCCGATTCAGATGGAGCATGAACTCAGCCAGGCCGATAAGAGCCAGCTGGATGGTGAACATTTTCCGGAAGGTCCAGTAGTCGGTGGCGTTAGGAAAGGTGTGGAGAGCCCACTCCTTCAGCATGCTGCGGGGCACCATGTTACCCTGGACCTCCTTCAAGATGTCTCGAAGCACCTTGGTGGCCATGGGGAAAAGTGCAGACGAAATAAAGGTGATTTTTCCTCCCAAACACAACCTATCTTTATAAGTATGGCAGGTGCATGAGGCTATGGAGGACTGCCAAAATTAAAAATACATGAATAAATAAATAAATAAATGCAGAAATAAAAGTGAAAATAAAAACTGATATAAAAAAATATATATCATCCAAAAATTAAATAAACAATAAATATAAATGGAAATGCAAAACAACAAATATAAATCCATGAATAAATAATAAATATAAATGGAAGTAAATGTATTTATTTTTACTTTATTTTGTTGTATTCATCATTTTTAAATGATATTTTTTATATATTTATATTTATCATAAAGTTAAAATGAATACATTTATTTATATATATACACACACATACAGTTTTTATTTCCATTTATATTTATTTTTTGTATTTATACATTTTTTTAATTATATTTTTAGATCCATTTTTATTTTCACTTTTATTCATTTATTTATGTAAAAAATTAAATATAGTATAGTTATATAGTTTATTTCCATTTATATATATTTTTTGCATTTATTATTATTTTTAATCATTTTTTTACATCCATTTTTATTATTGTATTATTATTATTATTATTATTATTATTATTATTATTATTATTCACATTTATTCATTTATTTATACATTTATTTATTTAGAATTTTGGCAGTTTTGGTCCCCCATATGAGGCGACCAAGCTGAATTCGCTTTCACAGGATGGATGTACGAGTGTTTGCCTCATTAATGAGCTCAATTAATCTTGTCCATAATGTGCAGTTCAAGTGTCCTCCATACCTGGTGGCTGGCCTGTGTGCCTCTGGCTTGCACGGTAGCCAGGCGGTCGTAATATCTGGAAATGGGGTTGTCATGCTCGATACCCTTCTTGGCGCAACGCTGCTTGTAGATTTCCACCAGTGACAGAGACGAAGGGTTGTCCTCCACTAGCCGCATCTGAGGAGACACCGCCACCACTCTCGGCACTAGAAAAAAATAAAAGGGAGTTTAGAGATGAAGAAGGTGAGGTAAGCGGGGGCATAAACTGTAAACTGTTCTTTAATGGCACATCAACAAGTATCAGTTAAACCGCAGACGAGCTGTGCAACTGAAATATTTTAGAGCTGACTGTGTCTAAACCAAACAGGGTCAAAGAAGGTTGCTGATTTAACCGCACAGTCAAAGCAAATCTTAACATTTACATCCACTGCCCGCTTGATTCAAAACAATACTGGCCATGCCAGATTTGAGGAATTGGGTTGAAAAACACCGCTGAATTCCGTCTCCTTACTTACCCCTTAAACAAACCAATCAAGTGCATAAAATGGAGAGTAAGCAAACATCTGGGTGGAGGCAAACCACAGGGAAACGGAACGGGAGGACACAGTGGGCTTGCGAGGGAAATGAAATTGTGTGTGGTGTGCTCGAGGCCGACGGACAGAAAAAGAAATGAGTCACATGATGTTCTGAGCGGAATGCAGCGTTCCTGATATCCAAAGGTTAGGGTTTACTGTAATCACATTTTCGGTAAAATTCTCTACAAGGTGCACGAACTGATGATGAGGGTGTGCGATGAATACAGATTCAAATGCTTCCATGTGTGTGAATTTGAAAATTGGAGCTCATTGAAAAATTCATAAACCATAACCCACGATTCAGCTGAAAAGAGAAGCTAAAAATAGACAGGAACGCGATGCTGCTTGGATTGTGAAAATCCACAAATAAGGCACATCTTTATCTAAACCACAGGGGTTAGAAGCTATCACAGCTGAACGTCTCACAAGCTGTGTAAAGGAGTCACTATAACACAATGTAGCAATAATGAATGTGATAAAAAAATATGCATTGGTGGGGACTGTAATTTGTAAATGGCCACAAGTTACTTCATCTTCTAAATACCAATTGCTCTGAATTTGAAATGAAAAATTTACTGTTCCTGTCACCTACGTTCAACACTAATGCCATCAAGTGGCAAAAAATTACCTCAACATAAATCTGTGACTCAATGTTTTACTCTCTTTGTAACTCATTCACTCCCAGCCATTTTCACTGAAGCAACCCCCTACGCTCCCGGCTGTTTTAATTGATTTTGACTGATTTTGCACGGCCCACAGAATATTGTGTTCTATTGCTATAAAAACATGGAACTAACCAAAAGAAAGATTTGAGTCTCTTGTTTCAACAGGAAAAAAATAACATATTTATATCAGTTTCAATTTTGCAGCAATTAGCATTTGATCTCTTATACTCTTCTGCCACCTGCTGGGCGTTTTTTGTAATAACTACCATTGCTTTAGGCCACCTCTTTAGGTCAGAAGCTGCATCAAAGCCTTCTGTATGCTCTTGCATAAAACAAAACAAAACATAAAACGTATAAATACGTTTTTGGGACTGAAGGACAAAGTATTTAAAACGTATTTACACGTTTTTGGGTTTGAATGAGTTAAATGTTTAGTATATCTTTTTGACTTCAAACATCTTAATGAATTACTAAAAAATGACTGTACTGAAAATCTGCTAAACATTTGAGACCCTCATGCTTTTCCTGCGGTCTTACCAGTGAAGAAGAGATGCCTTTTGGTGGTCTCCTTTCTCTTCTCTAGACAAGGGTTGAGGAGTCGAAGGAGCTGCAGAACCCTCTCCTCTCGTCGGGACTCTGTCAAGCAGGCGTCGTTCATCACCAAGTAGGGGTAGATCTTGCCATTGTGGCCCCGGATGTAGAGTCGCCGTGCTGCGGTATTGTGCTTCTGAACAATCTCCACTCTAGGCATGAACCTGAAGAGAGGATCGCGGAACAGACCACACAATCATATTTATATTTATGGGAAAGGAAAGTCTCTATATGACTATTTTCCAGCGCCTGTCACCTGGCAATCTTGATGTAGTAGTGCGTCGGTTTGGGCATGAGGAACTCCCCAGGGATCTCCACCTCGGCAGTCTGAGCAGAGAAGTTGCTGAGGAAGCGGCACTTCTCCTCAATGAGGAAGAACTTGGGCAGCTGCTTGGTCTTGGCCTCCAGGATCTTAATCCATTTCTTCAGTTTGGAGATCAGATTATGGAGTTTCATGGAGCCGGGCACGCTGAAGTCAAAGTCTGGTGGGAGAGGAAGACTAGAAGTTACCCAGAAGAAGCAACAAACAATGACTAATATGCTATGGGGGGGGGGGGGGGCTGGGGGGGGGGTCTTACTGACACTGAATTCATAGCATAAGGCCTCAGTGACCTTGAGAAATGCAAACCTTCCAGATTGCGCCAGTGGAGCTGATCTCAGCTGCCAAAAGTACAAGGCTGGAACAGTAGCGGGCAGCTCCCAAGTGTGCTTGAGCATGTGTGACCGTTTCTATATAACCCCCAGAATTACCAAAAACATAAGCACTTAAAAAACAGTTCGTGAAGCTCAGAAAATCAGAGTGAAATAGAACCCCCCCCAAAAAAACAAAAAAAAACAAAAAAAACATAGGCTCTATGGTTTTAATTTATGTTTATTTACCTATTATTTGCTCAGTGATATGGACCAAAAGCACCGTGGGAGGGTGGTGATTACACAAACGTACATCTGAGAAATGCCCACTCTAAAATTTGATTTCACTGCTGGCTTTGTCTCTTCTGTAGAGCCCCTTGAGGGAACATCACAGCAAGTCTGGCAGGCACAGAAGTAACACTCTTTTTGCTTCATTGACTTAAAATCCCCTTTAGGAGGCTGAGACATCAGTAAATCGGTGCTATAAAAATAAGAATATTAAAATATTAAGCTGCTGTTTTGAATCACGTTGCATGCGGCATGTTTCGATGAGCTGTAATCAGCAAGAATGAGAGAAGGAGGCGAGGGTGCAAATGTCGCACGTGCGCAGCTATAGCTCCTATTGCAACAATGTGGCATCTCAAAACCAGTTCAATCTCTCGCAGAGTGAGAACACCTAATACATTTTAAATGGCCCCTTAAAAAAGAAAAAAAACGTCTTCTTTTTTTTGTATTGCCTTATTTTGCTGTCCATCTGCCTGCAATTCATCATAGTGGTAAAATTGAAACGTTCCAGAGAAATTGCTACCCGGCGACAATTTGAAGGCCTTAAGGGAGTATAGCACTCTCAAATATATAAAAAAAAAAAGACTCTTTTGAAGCCACAAAGCAATTTAATAAATATTCAATCTCTACCAGATATAAACCTAGCACTGAAGTTGCTACCAA
The DNA here is from genome assembly GCF_054856555.1 of Leptonotus elevatus. Classification (NCBI taxonomy): domain Eukaryota; kingdom Metazoa; phylum Chordata; class Actinopteri; order Syngnathiformes; family Syngnathidae; genus Leptonotus; species Leptonotus elevatus. Next base: position 9,526,580 of record NC_141258.1, on the reverse strand, counting down.
CCAAGACTCTTCTGACAAGCAGCAGAATCCAAAGGTGAGAAATCTAGACAGCTTGCTTCTATGACCCGTGTTCTGGTGTTCAGTCCCACCTGCCCGGCTGATACTGCACAGCAGGGAAGCGAGACGTCTCCTCAAAATCAGCAGACCATTTATTCTATCATATGTACTCTATTGCATGTTCATTATATGCTGTAAAAGGGTTTCTACAGGTATCAGCAAATCGAATGCTTTCTAATGCCATTTTTAACGCAATTGAAAACTAGTTTAATGCCCACGTCAAACTAAATGAAATATTTTCACAACTATTCTGATGAAACATTGACTTAAAACTAGTTGAATGGTACCTTTGCAATGGCCGGAGGGGGTCTGTATCATTTTTACTGGCACAAAGCAAATTTGAGAAGGATGGTAAGAACACTGCCGCACAAAAAACTACAAATGTGCTGACTGCTCTATGGCATACGTCAAAAGCTACAGGACAGGACAGTCAAGGATCAACATTGGCCCGGATTTCACTCGCTGGAGTGAGCTAAAAAAAAAAAAACGACACAATACGCTTGTCCTTATAGGAAATGTGGTCTTCCTTCTAACATAACAATACCACTTTTGTCCTATGGCACCACTATAATCAACATAAACTGAAAGTTCCTCAGTGTTGCGTTAATTATTGCAAAATCCATTAAACGTCACTTTTAATGCTTTTTAATGACGCACGGAAACCCTGTTTAAGTTGGATCAAGACATCACAGTATGGGAGGGGAGAGAAGGGGTCCTTCTATCAAGCAGTAAATCTACATCAACATGTCAAATTTAGTCAAGCTGAGACTGACAGTTGACAATTGATACCTGGCGGGAAATTAAATTGTCATAAAAGCCAGAAACATAAATGTTCACAGCGCTGTCAGAAGCAGGTGCAAAGCTAAAATGCGGCTAAACGCTTATCCTATCCGAAAAGACATTTTCACGGCAGAACACACAGAATTTGAATAAAGAGAAATATTATGCAATTTTCCCCTCCCAGAAAAACACCCGTGACTAAAGTCTCCCGAACTGATCCACGACTAAAACAGCAACTCATGCAAATAGCATTTGCCATAATTGGATTTGAATGCCTCCCTACTGCCAGATGTTATATATGCTCACATAAACCCATATTTTCCGGCCCACAAACCCTGTGAAAAGCAAGTGAGCCACTAGCACGGTGCGGGGAATGGGAGCTTGGCTGCTCAGCCGCTCTGTAAACCCTTTTTGTTCCGCTTTGGCGAAGGCTTGTGCGGTTTGGGTCGCGGTGGGCCGTGCTCACACGCTTGGCCGTGGGGACGGCTGGGTAACAATGGTAGACGGACGGGCTCGCTGTGAGACAGGAGCCGTGATGATGTCTGGCTGCGTGAGCACAGCTGGCTCTGCAACATCTGGTGAGATCTATCACCGCAGTGCTCGCTGCGAGCATCGCGCATCATTGTTTGCGTTGTTCATTCCGTCGGTCCGTGTTTCGCCGCCATGCTCTCGCACGCTAATGCCTTTGCACCTGCCGATTACGCAGGATTTTCCGATGTGTATCTCTCGTATGTTGTTATTGCTTACATATTGTGCTCTATTCCTTTCTTTCACTTGCTGTTCAAACACTTGCCAATTTTAAGGCCAGTGAAGGAGAAAAGAAACATGAGAGACTGCCGAGCTAAGATGGCATGCATGTGCAGTCAACCTGCAGGAGTGAAAAGTATTGGCAAAGACCTTTTTATTTGAACACTGACGTCTGGCGCTTGTTTAAATCAAGTCCAGTCAACCGTGGTTCAATTTTAAAAGGGGAGAGATTGTTTGCCTTTAAGATGTGTCAAAACACACTTAACTAGCTTGACACCTTGTCTCCTGATTGTCACATTTTACATGTGAAAATGATCATACGGGGCAAATTGGAATCAACAAAAATTAAATACTCTACATTCTTGATATGATAACGTCAACAAAATGAATATTTTCAAAGAAAGTCATTCTTTATTAGCTGTGGTTCCAGAAATGCATAGAAGTAACTATCTATACAATTATTTAGAACTTCTACAACATGAACTAATTTGCTCACAAAAACATATAAATACGTTCTATTTTAAAAGTGTTAAGTGTCCCAAAGACGTGTGTGTTTGTGTGTGTGTGTGTGTTTTTTTCTTTTAATGCTAGAGCATACATATGATGCAGTCTCTGAACTGCAGAGAATGGTTGAAGAAATTGTATTTATTACAAAAACAGCCAGTAGGTGGCAGCAGAGCAAAAGAGAGTTGAGAGGTTGCATCAAAGCCTTCCGTATGCTCTAGCATAAAACAAACATTAAAAAAAAACGTATAAATACGTATTTGGGACACTTAAAACGTTTAAAATAGAACGGATTTATACGTTTTTGGGAGCAAAATGGTTATAAAATGCATCTTGCATACTATAAGAATTTTACTTTTGGCATCCACAGATTCTCTCTTCATGTGTACAAATAATGCATGTTCATATCTCAAATATATAATCGGCAGTATTGAACAAACCTGTCGTGAACTGGCCTTTCATCTTCTGGAAGACGGGGTCCTGGGCTGTAGCCTGGGCACGGCGGGCCAGCGACTCTGAGGCAGCACTGGAGAACATGGTGGATACGTTGGAAACGTTCTCCAAGCCGACGCCAAAGGTGCTGACCAGTTTCTTGACAAAGTTGAGCGTGTGTGGTGTGATCTTGGCATCGGACACTGCGCCGCTCTTCTCAAAGGCCACAGAGTAGCACTTCGCCAGGCCCTGTTGGAGCTGCCTCAAAACCTGCATTGATAAAAAAAGAAATCGGAGTTCATATACAAACGAAAAATGATTACAAAGATCAGTTATAGTAAAGCAAAAGCAGGGCAGAGGTTGGGGGATGATAACACTACTCTACCGTGCACAAACAGATGACAGTGCCTGCAGCTGCTGCCGAGTTTCCCAAAGCATCAAACAACCAAACTTGCGTGTCCAAATCCCTTTCCCTGTCTTACAAGTTCATCACATCCATCCATCATCCATCTCCCTTAGCGCTCCTGACTCTTCCCCTGTGAAAGCGCTACCTACTAAATGCAGTATGGATTACATTGTCCATGACCAGACTGCGCAAAATTAGGGGGAGTTCCATCGTGGTCAGTGTGTAAGTACTAGATATACACATATGGTCATTCTTGTATTGTTAAAAACCTTGTAAAATAGCAGACAGCGGTAAGAGACAAGAACCAGCCCGGGGTCACGTGGGACGACCAGGTTGCGCGCAACAACTTGGAATAACATTTGCACAGAAGGAGACGAGTATCAAGTCAACTGTAATATTTTCTCACACATACACAAGTAACCAGCAATTTTGTTCTCACCTCTTCATGCCAGTTCTCCCTGAACCACACCATCTGGTCCACGATTCCCTCCAGGGAGGAAAGGAGGGTGGGGTGTAGCTCGCGCTGCATGTGCATGATTCGGCTGCAGCGCCACATTGGGGCTGTGGCCCTAATTGGTCCGGGGTCGGAGGTCCCTGAGTGAGACTGGGATCCCACTGAAGCAGGCTGCTGTTGCCCTGATGCGTCTAAGGGGAAAGCATTTATTACAATTTACAAATCTAGAGAATGTCATCATTTACACATACAGTGGAGCAATGACTTATGAGTTGAATTTGTTCAGTAGCTCGAAACACTCATATCTGAAATCATTTTCCCTATTCAAATGAAGGGAAATTCAATGTATCCGTTAGTACAATCCCCATAAAGCACCAACAAAATACTTTTTTTTTTAAGAAAAGTAGCACTGTACAGTATTACACTTTATAAAAACATATAGAAATAGCATAGAATGTAAATAAGTTAAGCGCTTGTGCATCACATTTTCATGTTTGAGGACGATAACAAGTGACCAGTAAAGCTGCAGTAATATTGTTTTTGGCACTGGGTAAAATTATGTAAAAATAAATAAATAAATAAAAATCATAATTTATACATGTTGGCTAGGGCTGTGCAATTAATCAAAATTCAATTACAATTTCAATTATTACACCCCAAAATTACTAAATCAGCACAATCGTAAAAAAAGAAAGAAAATATTAATACTAATTTTTGAGTTGTTTAAATTTATACATTTGCACCTTTTAAATTTTTTAATATAACTAATTTAATACATTTTGTTTCATCCAAAAGGAACTTAATTATCGCGTTTGAAAGGATTTTATTTCTCTTAATATTTTTTTTACGTTTAAACATTTTCTTGTTTTGCACCAAAAAATAAATGATGGTCTTAATTGTGATTTCAATTATTACCAAAATAATTGTGATTCATATTTTCTTCATAATCGAGCAGCCCCACATGTTGCTACACCATGTGTGTTCAGATATACATTGCTTTATATGTTATAATACAGTGACATCAATGCTAACTTTGCAAGCCCATCTATAGCATTTTGCAATGTGTGTTAGCATTAAACTAGTGTACTTTTGTCGGGCAAACTTGTCATTTTCTGTTTAGGCTTGAACTGGGAATTGTAATAAACATCTTGCAGCAAGCACTTGGCATCTAGCATTTGTAATTCAAATTTTTGTTCGCAGCTCCAGACAACAATAAAATTGGCCAAGCAATGGCTTGTACCTTGAAAAACTCAGAAGAGTCGGGTCAAGTCGAGGTACCATAGTATGCATAATTGAAAAGAAATTCTTCAATGTATTATGGATGCAAAGAGATATGTTCTCACCACTTTTGTAGCGCTCCCTTTGCTCGATCTTGAGCGTCAGGTAAAGGGTACGGATGGGGAAGTAGACAGCTTGGGGGTAAACTCGTCCCACCTGGCGGATAAAAAGAGGGTCACATATTACATTTCAAAGACTCCCCCACTGAGGACAGCAAAGGAGACGAGGGGAGGCAGACAGAGATGGAAAGGCAGGAGATGGGGAAGGGAGTGAGATACCGGCTGAGAGATACTGTGTGTGTGCGTGCGTGCCACGAGAGAGATCACACTGATAGATCCAGCTTGCCCCTGCTGCAACAGAGCGAGTGTTTGAAGCTACGCATCGGGGGGATGCAAAACTGAATGTGACTGATGATGAAATTGACCTTTTCAAGAGAGGTCGCTGACAACATCGGGTAAGCTAAATACGTGAAGTCAAAAGGTCAAGATAAAAGCACTGCGCAATTAATAAATGTTATCGAATCATTTAAGTTTATTTAAAATGTTTTTTTTAACAGCTTGTCTAGTTTAACTTGTGTCGCCGCTGACGTGCAACAACATGGCTGCGACGTGGGCATTTGTACGTTGCAAAAGTAGAGAATGACTGACATGTTGCTTATGGAACAGCCGTGCAATGAATGTTGATGGCTCGTTTCATGATAAATGGTTGAACATTATTTTATATTATATAACGTACATTTTAGCTTTTTAACTCATTTGTTCACAAAAATGTATAAATATATTTTTTTACCATGCTCCCAACGACATATTTATACGTTTTTATTTTAATTGTATGTTTTTTTATGTTAGAGCCTCCAAACTGAAGAGAATGCCTGAAGCAATGGTAGTTATTACAAAAACATCCAGCAGGTGGCAGCAGAGTATAAGATCGCCCACTGTTTTAAACATATTTGTGAATAATGATGAAACTTAGCTATATTCTAATGCTAATTGCTGCAAAATGGAAACAGATAGAAAACTTTTTTTTCTGATGAAAGAAGAGACTTTAATCTTTCTTTTGGTAGGTTCTTGTTTTTGTACCAATAGAACACAAGATTCTGTGGGCCTTGCAAAATAAGTAAAAATCCAGTAAAACAGCCAGGAGCGAAGGGGGTTGCTTCAGTGAAAATGGCTGGGTGTGAATGAGTTAAGAATTGTGTTTATGTACATGTTTTGACAAAAAGCAAAATTTTCAAGCGGCAACACTTATTTTCCATATTACCTGGGAAGGAAAAATAATTATGTACGTATTACTCCTGTTTAAGTTCATGCTTGGACAAAAAACTTGCAGGAAAAAAACAAACAAAGCTTGTATAAATTTAAAAAAGGCTGGCCCTATTAAAAATTAAAAAGGAAATTCACAGTCACAGTCAGTCAGAGAGCTAATTTCAAGATAAAAAATGACTAGTACAGACAAAACTACTACAGAACCGAGAGCACAAACTTAAACTTAATACAACTGACGTATTTGTGTTGGTGACATTTGGCTCTTGCCGTTCTGACAAAAATGACTGATGATGGACTGAACAATGCCCAAGTTGCTTCTAGTTTATTCTCTGCTGTTAAAACAAAGAATCAGCAGTTTGCTTTTGGATTTCGGGGCATTTGGGAGATGAAATGAGAAAGAAGAGAAGAAATGTTTTTTTTCCCCACATGCTGTTTTCCTCTACACAAGCACGGATTACAGGAAGGGCTCTCCTGCTACTGCAATCAAGATTGTAAAGACTCAAACCTGATCTTTGTAGAAGAGCACCTGAGTGGATTAACAATGTTGTGGAAAGCTGTAAGTGTACTGACTCTAATCTGGGACAGCTGGGATCTGATATAAGATAGAGGTGCCACATGATTAAAGTGTTTTTTTTGTTATTTTGCTTTTGACGGTTGGTTGCAAGACGCCTACCATTCGCTTCTACTCTTTTGCTGCCTCTTCCATTCCTTAATGGTGAGCTAAAAGGAGCGGATAGGCAACCCTCGAGCAAGCAAAGGGGGCTGGACTAAGCAGAATGAGAGGAAGGTGGATATCGAGGTGGCATCCAAGAGCAGCATTAAAGATGAAAGAGGAAGGAAGGCAACGGACGGAACTACAGATCAGCACACGAATGGGAAGTTAAGACTTATTCTACTTGGGTGAAGCCAAGGTGGGCAGAGGGGAAAAGGGTGAACAGTTGACAAGAAGGGAGGTTGGGGAGTGTCGGAGAGGGGCTGTTGAAATTCAGTTAACTTCTGATTCATCTCGCCACCACCTACCCCTCGGCGCTCTTTGCCTCACCTTCATCAATTTTTCAACATACGTTTTTTAAACATCCCGCCCCCTAGGAAAAATTCTAAATAATTCAGGGAAATGACAGGGATAAAACCTGCCATGCATTAAAACAAGATTTTCCCTTTGCATAAAAAGCTGTGAAGTGGACAGTTTTCCTCATCAGTCATTAATTTATGTCACTGACATGAAGCGGTTACCTCTTCATCATCAGTGAAAAAATAAGATAGCATTACTTGCTGGTTTTGACTTGACACGACAAACCCTTCTCCCGTAACATAACTCATCTTTTTCTATAAATTGTCTGTATAACATCCTTGCTCTGTCCAGAGGCCTTCTACTCTTTGAAGATCATCCTCTTCAAATCGCGCAGAAAAAAAAAACTCCATTAAGCAAAGCAAATGAGTCCTTGCATTAATTAATTACTTTGCTACTGCCGTGTAGATGCGTACAATAGTGACTTTATCATCATTTCATGTGCAAATAATTTAAAATCCAATTCGCCGGGGTCTAGTGAAAGCCAATAAATGGGTGGTTAAGTGGAAGAGGGGGGCGGGGAGATCTAAAAGGTACATTTGGTAAATAGAATGCGGCTAGAGAGAGATCACTTTGGCATGAATGCGGTTAATTCATCGCTATTAGGAAGACGCCTATGAAAACGGATGCTAACACATGAGCCAGATGTACTGGACTGAATAAATGTGATGAAGCAAGAACACAAAAATATTTCATCAGTGGCCAACATGGAGACATATAAAAATAAATCGTCATTTAAACCCCGGCAAGGATTTTAATATTTAGGGTCGATTTGTATTATTTATTAATATTCTACTTTCAGTGAGAAAGCTGTCAAACGGTCATAAAAGCAACACAGTTGTTGGATATACACACCTGGCTTATTAGATTGAGCAAAGGTTTGCCTTCAGAGCCAACCAAGCAGGTCAGCAACTGCGGTATCCATGCCAACCACTGGATGGGCGGGACTCCGATACAGTACTTGTCCACTGCATTTGCCAGCGTGTCCTTGTCATCAAAGCTGAGGAGCCACAATACCTACAAATCAAGTGGAAGGAGGATAAGATCAATGTGAAGATCATGGAAAGATGAAAAGGTCATTCAGGTTTTAGTGGAAAGAGGGTTGGTACAAAAAAAAAAGAAAAGAAAAAAAGAGCAATGATGATGACATTACCGAATGAACAATACTGAGCTCTTTAGAAGAAAAAAATAATAATAATAATAATAAAAAGTTAAGAGGGTTGGTTGTCTTTAACTTTTAAGTATAATACATTTGCATTTAATCTTTTGGAAATGTTCATTTTATTTACATAGATTTTATATGCATGTATTCATTTACATTTATTTAAAATCTATCTATGGGCAATATTCAGAGAAAAAAAGTGGCAGATTTGCGAGTTGATAAAGTTGTGAGAAAAAAACTATTATATTTACTTGTACATTTATGTTTCCAGAATTATTAGTTACACATTCATACATTTTGGTATTTTTTGTACAAGTAGCTAAGTTCATGTGTCTAATCTGCTGCTCTCCGTCATTCACTTGCATTTACCTAAAGTATGCTAGCTTCTGATTGGTTAGTGTTTAGTCAGCAGATAGGGGGATCAGGAAGTGTTGTCGCTCTCGCTGCCGTTTATGACGAGTAAAGTTTAAATTAAGAATGAAACCGTTTTCACCCTGCCTTTTTATTTCATAAACAGTGTCTCATTAACCACCAACGAATCCTCACATGATTAGACTATAGCTACGCTACGTGTATTTCTCGTAAGTTTTTCTCACAAATCTGCCACTTTATAAAGTGGCAAATTTGCGAGTTTTTTTCTCGGATATTGCCCCCACCCTCTAACAAAATATATTTATATGTGACCCTAATATGCCGTTGCATGAACTAAATCATTATTTATTTATTTATTTTTTACTTTACTCCTTGGGTCAATTTGACCCGTCATACAAAGTTCCTGACTCGCGAAGAACAGGAAAAAAAAATAAATCTAAATATTAACTTCATTACTCACCATTTTGTTAATAACTATAGTTGTTTATTGAGTCATTACACTTACTACTTAAAAATTGCAATGGGTCAATTTGACCCGCTTAATAATAGGGGGGATAGACACTGGGTCAAGAGTTTTGTAAAGTTTCCGTACCATCAAATAGCAATACCCATTTATGCACAAGGATCTAACCCACTTGTAACATTGTTTCTCAGGAACATTACTCGTGTTCCTGGGTCAAATTGACCCGTGTTCGAAAAAGTGTCAGAAACAGCAAAACAAACTCCAAAAACATGCACTTAAGACTAATTAGATTGAATACGTTTTAAAGCTAGAAATCTTACAATGGGTCAATCAAACCCACAAGATAACAGGAGGGTTAAATATACCTTTTTAAAATAACATTTGATTAACTGGGCCTACTATGCTATAGTACTATTACGTTGGCAATTATGATGGCACTTAATGACTCTAATGCATCCTACTGAAATGCTCTCATACTGAAATCTAGCATATTTTCTCGGTTATTGCTCTCACATTTGGTAGTGTGTGAGAATGTTTCAGCATTAAATGTAAGATTTAACACTGAATTAGGGCATCTACCAATATGTGAAAATATTCCATATAAAACCAAGTAGTCAGTGCGGTGTCTGGATCATCAGTCAGACTGCTCCATGGCTGGCTCTACACAGCAGGAGGGCGGGTTGCAGAGTGAAGCAGAAATCCTTCTGGCTGATCGTTACAGCCATAAATGATGAGACAACGTAGGAGGCAATTTCTGGGTTGTGCCTCATTATGGTGAAGATATTACTAAATTCCCATCCACATTTCCGACCAGGTTACAGATTGCACATAATTGCTGGTAATGACTGGTCAACTGGCTGCATCCATCAGTGTGAAGCACTGCCAACTCAGCTTGGCGGGACATACTGGCGGCGAAGGTGGGGGTCACCACCACAACATCACAATAGCCTTTGAGGCTAGAAGCAGCCATAATTAGTTCAGACAAAGATAATGTTATTTAATTCGAACAATTGCTTCGCCAAGAGCGGCCAGCATGAAATAATTTAGCTTAGTGTCACACACTTTGCCTTCATTTAGTGCTGCTTTTGATGTCGCATCCTTTTTCTTAAAAACATCACCAGACCTGCTCCTAGCCAGGCCTAAGTGTGATGCCGTCTATACAGGAAGAGCATTCAGTACAGCAGGCTGAAGCAATTGTGAAGGAGCTGCAATGAATGTGCTGAAGTGTGTCTGTGTAAGTAGGCGCCATGCTTGTTAGCAAGGAGTCCGTCTCATTACCTCCCACATAGGGTTTGCTCAACTGGCGAGTGCGATAGCATTAGTCTGACTCTTTGAAAAAGGTCTGCCCATGCAGGAGGGCGGGGAGATTGGAGTGTCAGGGGAGGCCATTAGACCGTCAGCGTCCGTGTAAGAGGATTCCACTCCACCATTGATCTGCCGTGGGAACCCATCCACAGCGACTGCCGCTGGACTGTGAGCAATCAAATTACGACTGAGGCTGAGGGTGGAATAAAATGTGTTTGGGCCCATCAGAACCAATAATGTATGGGCTGGATGGGGTCTGGAGACGAGGGAATTAACAATGACCCTATTTGAAAAAAGGTCTAATGGAGAGAGGCGCTCCTGCAGGTGCAGAAGCATGGTTGCTCATGCTCGTATAAACTCATAAATCTACAAGCTCAAGGTATAACTAACACAAGAGTATATGGGAGCTCAGCCTCCATGAAGAACGTATAATATATTGCTAATATACACATACATGTGAACATTAATTACTCATTGCAAGGTTGCTGCAGTCATCAGCAAATCTAATGTAATGCTTTTAATGCAATTTTTAATGCAACAATGTTTTTACATCAACTATTTTATATTGTTAATGACTTTGGATATTACATGTAATGCTGTTCAATGCCATTCAAGACCTTAATTATAGACAAAACAATTGAATGACTTCTAATGCTTTTGAACGACCCGTGGAAACCGTGTTATAGCAGAAATAATTCATATCATTTATATGAAGAAGTTATTTTGACCATTGTCATTTGGAAAAAAAAATGGACAAAAATAAAAAATCGGATTTGATCAAATATGATTTTTAAGGCCAGATAGCCCCGCCCCACCACAAGCATAAATTCAAATTCAAACAACGCTCACCTTTGCAAGGTACTTGCGAGATTTGCTCTCGTTTTGGTGGCGACAAGCGTGGAGGTAGCATGTAATAGCAGAGACTCCTAAGTGGAGCTGTCGATCCTTCACAAAGATGTTCTCCAGATAGTCGCCCCACATGGCCCACGCCTTCACCAAGACATCGTGCATCTGGACAGCGGCTGAAAAGGCCTTGTTGGCCTCTTCAGACCTGCGACAACAGGTGGACAGAGTGCGTGAGAAACGAACCGTGGTTTCAGTTATCACGGCTTGGTTGCAAATGTGAAGAGAACAGAGAGCCTGAAACATGGATAGAAAAAAATAAAGCTCTTCATTCATATACAAAGATGTCATATTCTGAGACGTGTGTCACATATCAGTAAGAAGCATATTTCATCTCTTCTTTAAGACCTAGGCACAGTGTCGTAGGTATTTAACCCAGAATGAATTCACGTCAGCCAGGGTTTAGGAATGTTGCTATAATATGAGTTGACCTCAGCGAGGATCAAGATCAATGTATTTAGTGCTGGGTGTAATAGGGCTCAAAATCTTGCAATTTTATCTGAAATGACTGAGGGCAATATATATCTGTGTATAAATACATTAACCATGAAGAGCAAAGAGCAGAGAAATGGGGAGGTTGATAACATTGAGAGTACCAGGGATTTTTTCCCCCTTATCTTGGTCCCCCCCATCTCGTAGTCACACTTTCCATTCCTGCAATTCCAGTGCTGCATGCTTAAGGCAAATACAGGTGAAACGTGGCAGCAGACCCCACTGTGCCATTTACGCTGACAAGGGAATTTATTTGGAGTCATCAGCGGTTTTGCGTCACAGCGCAGCTTACAACTCCCTCCTTGGCACGTGGCCTGAATAACTTTGACACATTTCAACGTTTGATTAATAAAACGCGTGAGACACGTGAGCCTGCCGTCAAAACAAGCAGACAGGCCTGTCAATGAACGAGGCACAGTGAGCAGAGCTTCCAATGTACTTTCCTGCTTATATACAACAAAACATCTCCCAAGACAATCAATTAAAATGTGTTATTATGAAAAGCATTTTGGTATGTGATTAAGAAATGGGAGCTTGATTGCTAAGGGAGTCAGAGCCAAAGACACTCCAGTAATACTTAATGGAGTTGCCTCTGTCACTTTGCTAGTATTAAAGCACATTAAATGTTTCAACCCGCTACCTCAGCAGACACTCAACAGACGTTAAATTGAATAATCCCCAAATTTTTCACACATGGTTGCGCGCACACCCGCGCCACGACATCCAACCACAAGAAGCTCCTTCTACCCATAACCACCACGTCGCTGTTAATTCTCCCCAGTTAAGGGAAACTTAATGATTGCAATAAACCCTGCCGAGGTGCAGGCAAGTTTTGCTGATCGCAGAGATTCTTGAAAATTGCCTCTGGTTAATTATTGAGCTGCGTATACTGTTAATAAGGCTTCCTCAATTTGTCTTTCAGCCCTCCGGGTACCATGTCACGTCAAAGATGACGGGTGGGGGGAAAAGGGTGCAGAGAGGAGGTGGGGTGAACAGCCATGTTGCTCTACATGCCCTGCAGCTTAGGAGCAGAACTGAACGCGCAACTGTCATTGACTGATGATGCCGATGTAATGTATAATAACATCCCTGTAGCCACTATTTAATTTAATCATTTCCTGAAAATGTCAATAAAAATTGCACTTAACTCGATCAAAAATGTAAAGCCAAATAATGTAACAATTTCACACACAACTTTTTGGGACTGATGCTGTAGTAACATTTTAACTAATAATGACCTTATTACATTATTAAATCATATGTATTACATCACAGAAGTCTTTGCAGCAAAGCAGTTCTAATCAAATGGGCGCACTTTACTTTGATTATCTCTCTGCAGAGTTGGTAAATAAATTGCTTGAGGAACTCCAACACGGAACTCCGTGTAGAAGTCACAGAGTCTTAAAAATACATTATGGGGGGTTGAAATCAACTCTAAAACATTTAACACCAAATTTTAACACTCCAATTTTTGCTGTGAATATATCTGGAAGTCTTATAGGGATACTTGACTCATTTAACCATTTTAAGCAGAATTAATTTTATAACTTAATTATTTTTTATGTACAATTAATACCTTAATTTTGTCATTTGCTGTTGTTCCCCGAGCACACGTGATGTCATTTTCAGTCAACAGCAAGTGGCAAAATGTGTTTTTAAAGGTATTAATTGTATATGAAAAATAATGACGTTATCAAATTAATTCTAGACAAATTATTAACTTCTTACTGCTGAAAATGGCTAAATGAGTCAGTCCCTTTAAATTCTCGAAACGCAAAATGTAGAACTTTGGACTAAAAATGAACATATATACATGATCAAGTTTTACATGATCAGTTTTGAGGAAATAAAAACCCCACCTGAAAACGTAATAAATCCTCAATAATTTCATAAGGTAAAAATGTTATTACAATACTAGTCAGGATTTTTTTTTGCATTATTGGTGAAGTTACATTTTTGATCGAGTTAAGTGCAAATTTTATTTCATTTTCAGGCGTTACTACATTTTCTGGACAATATTACATTAAAGGGTGCTACAATCCCAAATACACTCAGTGGTAAGATGTGTGGCTAAAAAGTACATTGACATGGTTTGATGATAACGTGGTAGCTAACAGACTTGGTGAATGCATAGTCAAAGGATGGAGAGGGTAAAGGTAGGTGGCAATAGGTGCAAAAAGAGGCCAACTGTCATCCATACTTGTTGATCTGAGCCAGGAACATGCCCTTGAGGGCGTAGAACTCAGCCGTCATCTCCTTGGTGAAGTACTTCAGGTTGGTGGACTCGATCACCTCTAAACCCTGACAGATAGCAGACAAAAGAGGCTTAAACTTTTTGACAAATTAAACTGACATCACTTCAGTGAAAAGCATCAGAAAGAAGATGCAAATCAGTCTGGGACAGTAGCATAAATCACAGGTGATCATTAAGATGTAAGGAAAGTGTTAAGGCAAGTAAGCTTCCTTTATAGAGAGCCTCTGATGAGTTGTCCCAATGCACTACTGTAACAAACGAGGTGTAGCCAGAGAGCGGAGGAGAAAGCGCAAAGCCAGAAGCCGACTTAAAGGAGGGGAGAAAGTGAGAGGAGGGTTACTTCTGGCACTTTTAATGACATGTGGTGCACTGAACCACTTCTATTAATCAAAGCACTCAGTGGGCTTCAGTGTAATCCCCTGAGATACCTTTACTTCCAAATCTTGGTGTAATAACATGTCACCAAAAGCTACTTCCAAAAACTAAATTCTATATCAATATGGATGGCAACGAGACATGCAGTAAATTTACAATGAGATGAAACGTCAGCTCAATGGCAACTTGAGCGCTAAACTGAATTCAATTTGAATGATTTAAATTTGAGCGGACCAGTTGCCTTGTTTTGACCACATAATTACAATATATTGTTCCAATAAAATATTTCACGAGACAGCTGCTGGAGTTTGTTTACAAAACGGCTCCATGTGCGTATTTCTGTGTAACGTAAATTGACTTCCCCTCTGAGGGACAATAGAGCAATCTTGCTCCTTTTAAAATATATACAAAATTCAGAGGTTAAACCAACCATTGCGTCGCCAGAATACGTTTTCATTTTCAGAGAATGTTACCATATAGATATAAAAAAAGAGGGCAGGAGAAAATCACATATAAGGCTGAAAACGCATTTACAATATACCGCAGCTGGTGGTTAAATATGCATGTCATTTCAAGTCAACATATTCCAAAGTCTCACCTGCATGCATTCGGTCTTGCCCATGACACCAGCCAACTGTAAATAGCATTTAACCTGCTGTCTGATCTTCTGGAAGCAGTCAACAATGGGCACAGTTGGGATGGTGTGGATACGACTTAGGATGTCCAGAGCTACATTCACCAAACCCTGTGAGGCGGCAAAGATGACATTAAAGAGATATGCAAAAGATGAAGAAAAAAAAACCTTGTCGTTATGATTTCTATCTTGCAATGTAACAGAAAATGTTGCGGCAGCTCTGACGGTAATAAGTCTGAGAACATTTATGAATCACCTGCTTGCGTCCAATCTTGCCGTATTGAATGATAGCAGATGCTGAGGCATGAACTCCCAACATGGCATTGTTGTTGTTTGGATCATGCTGCGTATTCGTCTCATATGCTGTCACTATGGCTACAGGCAGAGAGAGAGAGAGAGAACAGTAATATAAATGGTGTCTGTATTTATTACACAGGTGCCATTGAAGAGGAGCACTGGGGACATGAACACATTGCACGGGAAATGGGGCATGGCAATGGATTTTATCAAGAAAATTCAATTTCGCTACAGCAGAAGTTTCAAGGCTGGCATGTATGAATGAAGTGGATTTTATTGGCACTGTGGTGCAGAACCGGAGATATTTGGAAATAGATAGTGTGACAGAGTAGGGTGGTTGCGTGAGAGGTCAACAACTGACCATACAGTACCAACAAAATGATGCAGGGTTGTTCCACACAACAGGAAAAAGACAAAACAGTTTCTTTGAAAAGGTAGCAGGAATGCTAAAGCTCTTAATATGGAGCATGTACCCCAATGCCATAGTCAGGGAGTGTGAACTCATTACATGTGAACTACTAACCGTGGGTATTGTTCAGAGTCATACCTTGGTAGTGATGCTGGCGCCACATGAAAATGCTGCTCCAGTGGGACAGGTCGTCCGACACAATGGGAAGTCGGTTCCTCCACGTTTTCACCACAGTCTTCATGTCGTGGAGGCTGGTGTTGCGGCCCAGGTTAGCTGGTTGCAGCCCCGCGTTAATTTGGGCAGCTTCTTGTAACTCTATGATCTGCTGTGCTGCCTGGGGAGAAGATTAAAAAGTCGCATTGCTAGGCTTTGTCCTTGCAAGCATATACATTCCTAACTCATTCAAGCCCAAGAACGTATAAATAAGTTTTGTCCTTCACTGCCAAAAATGTATGTATACGTTTTTATGTTGTTTTTTTTTATGCTAAAGCATACAGAAAGCTTTGATGCAGCTTCTGACCTATAGAGGTCGCTTAAAGCAATGGTGGCAGTCGAGTATAAGAAATCAGCCAGGGCCATGTTGCAACAAGCTCTTTTTCCCAGTGTTTTCAACATGTTTGTGAATAATGATGAAACTTTGCTATATTCTAATGCTAATTGATGCAAAACGGAAAAAGATACACATTTACTTTTGTTTCCTGATGAAAGTAGAGACTCTAATCTTTCTTTTGGTATGTTCCATGTTTTTAATCGCAATACAACATCATTTTCAGTCAAAATCCAGTAAGCGAAGGGGGTTGCTGCGGTGAAAATGGCTGGGAGTGAATGAGTTAATCTCCATTTAAAATTAAAAGTAATCTGATGCTGTATTTCAATAGCAAAATGTTTTGGAATCGTTCACTGGATGTTCTGCTTCCTTTCCAGTCTCATGCTGAGCAGCAAAATGCTGCGTGGATGTAAGTATGTTTATGTAATCTATAAACAAACCTTAAGTGACACAACACGTTTAATGTCAAATGATGGCAGCGAAGATGAGGTTACGCAACACAGCCGTGGGTAAGCGCAAACAAACATTGTCTCTCGTCGACAATTACATTTACACTTTCAGGAAAAAACATATACAATAATTAGTATGTTAATCAGGGTCTAACATTTTTTACTATTAGATATTCATTAATATATTTTGGTTGGCACAATCACTATGAATATCCCGAGCATTTTCCTATGGTTTGACAAAAAAAGGAGACGGGTGGAAAAAGTAAAAAGAAAAAGATAAGCAAGGTGTTGTATCTCATTTTGTGAAAAGAAGCCTCATTGATTGTCCCAAAGCTGCTTTGTGAACATATAATCAATCATTCCATTATAACGCCTCATCAATCAATATTAGCGCCAGCTCCTCCCAATCGATGGAGTGGGTGATCATCCATTGATTGTCAGACGCCAGTGGGAGGCAGAACTTGATGATAAGTTGCTTTTTGAGCCGTTCTGTATTTGCCGAGTGTGGCTTTCTCATTCTGAGAAGCTCACAGAGTTGTGGCTGTGGAACACGGGAGTTTGGAACGGAGATTTACAGCAGGCTGCAAGACTGAGGCATAAATAGCTTGTTTGCGCTTAGCAAGGATAATAACTGGACTGCACATACGCAAGAACACACATATATGCACACACCCACGTATGCGCAAAGAACAATGAAGAAAGTAGTCGCATTCCAATTTTGTAAAGACAAATGCAGCAAATAAGAGAGCAGATTAAGACTACCTGGCGTATCTTTTAAATAGACAACCAAAACAAATTGGGTAATACAATATTTATTCACAATTATCAGTTAATATCAGCTGATGGCCCATTTCTAACCTTCATTGGGACCACGCCATTCATCATGTAAATGTAATTTTGCTGCAGGTATTTAATCAAATGCTATCTTATGGCAGGGAAGTAATTACCGCTAAACTAACTCTTCTTCCTTATTTTCTCTTCTCGCAGCGTTTGAGGCCCATCGTCCTTAAACTCCATCACCCTGCTTTCTCTTCTTCACCCATCCTCCCTTTTCATCTTTTTTTCCTGTCTATTTTAATCTCTTGTGGAGGAACTAAAGAGGCTTAAAGTTTTTTTTCCCCCCCATCATCTATTCATCTAACTCAATTTAACAAAATGGAATAAGGAGAGAGAGATAGAGGCCGTTATCAGCATTACTTAACAACGTAATGTCTCAAGGCGACTGATGGTCTCTCAACATGCATCCTTCAATGCTCAGCACGGTAAACTGATTCTTGCTGGCTTTCATGCATCAGTCTGTATGAAGTTTGCTTATATACCTGGAGCAGCGGCGTGTGCACGTGCGAAACGATATGAGGCAACCTTCTCCACTCCCGGATGGCGAGGCTGGACGCCATCTCCACCAGTCTCTCGATAAAGTTGAGCTGCTGCTCCTCTGGGTGACAGATGGCCAGGTAACCGCGGTGCATGTTCACCTTCCAGGCCATCTCCTTGGGGCAACTCAACTCCACCTGGAAATAAATATTTGAACAGTATGTAGTTAAATGTGTTCATGTTTTAATAGTTACCTTTAACAGCAAACACCAAATCCCCACCAATAGCAATTTAAAGCCACAAAGTGTGTATTATTTAATGCCATTTAATGGTGAACTAAGCGCACTACAGTGCCTCATAGAGACCACACTTCGCAAGCTTACAACCAGCTTACAACTACCCAATGAGCAAGCAGGTGAGCAGTCCAGCGAGCAGGAGCTAGCGGGAGCTTTGAGCAAGAGTGGCTCGCAAGAACTCGCTGGAGTGGCTTACAAAAGCGACGAGTAAGAACCAGCTGGAGAGGCTACCAAGAATGGCGAGTGGGGGAAGCTAGCAAAAGCTAGAGAGAACAAACTTCGCTAACTATGTTTGTGAAGTTCTTCCCCTTCGGGTATCCGTAGCAGAAAGTTAGGCGCGACCTCTGTCATATAAATAGCGATTACGAGACTTACGATTATATAAAAAATTTACATTGACGTGATATACACTAAAATATATATTTTTTTGCATATGATTGAAATTAAGTTTTTTTTTAATGAATAAATTATTAGTTCACCACTAGATGGCGCTAAATTGTATACCATGGCCCTTTAAAGGCATTACATTTTTCTTCATTTGATGTGTGCATTTGAATGCGAAGACATTTTTGCAGAGATTTTCCCCCCCTCAGTTTTACTTTTTTGTAAAGACGCATGTGAACTCTTAGTAGTAGTTTTGCAATATAATTTCCTCTATGGTAACAAAAATATATTTCAATGTGCGGGAAAAAAAACCTCCTAGTGGCATATTTGCTAAATAGCACACACAGCTTTAAAACTAAAATTCAATACCTCAGTATTTCGTACTAAACAATAACATGGTTATATTGTCCGATGCTGCCGCAGGAGTTTTGTACTTATAACTAATCAACCTGGGTTTGACATCCCGGTGGAGGAAAGGACCCTGCTATTGATTAAAATGCTGAGTTGATTAGTACAAAACAAACAACAACCCCAGGGGCCCTTCAAAGTCAAACCTGTGTTTAAGGTGAGAATTTAAAACGAATAAAGAATATGAAGATAAGTACAATGGTTGAAAAGGGCAAGGTGGTGAGGAATCACGGGTGTGTGTATTTGAATTGGCTGTTGAGAAAATTACAGTGATTGGTCAGAGCAGTTATCAGGGGTGACGCTTGATGAATGTCCCGGAGACAGGGACGGCCTTATCAAGAGCCTGCTTTAATTGAAAGCCGGGGCATTTGGATTCCGAGCTAGCGAGGAAAGCCTCGCTCCTCTCCGCCACCATAAAACAAATCAGCTCGCAGCAGATGCCAGGGTAATTATTCACACGCCGAGATGTCGTAAATATTAGAGGGTAACAGAGCAGGGAAGAGGTAGGCAGGAAGGGACGCAGGGAAGAAGAGCAGGTAAGCGAATGAACAAGTAAAGATGAACTAAGTAAAAGTTTAAATTGGGACCAGAGGAAGAAAGGAACATCGCAAGAAGAAGGTGATGAAGTGGAGTTGGTGTTGCCACCGAGACAATTTAATTAGGTGTCGCCTTAGGACACAGCGGCTCAATGGATTGGTTCCAAGTCTCCTTGAAAGAGCAAAGTAGGATTATTTGTTATATGTCAGGTATTATCACACACTTTCCATCCGTCTAATGCTTCCTCTTAGCAAACATGCAACCAATAAATTAACAGGCTGCAAAGCTGCACTTCCACAGCTTTGCGACCGGCTCTCTTATACTCCCTGGAGCGACTGGAAGCTCTAATATCAAGCTACTTCCTCATGTCGACATGAGGTCTTTGCGGGATATAAAACATTGCACTCGATTCCAGGAATAAAATGAAGAAAAGTGGTATTGAGTCTCTGGTTCACCGGGTTCAAACCTGAAAGTTCCGCGCCATCTGTGATGTTCTTGGTGGGGATTTTTCATTATACTTCCCATCCTTGCCATTTTCCGTCGGGCTTTCTAAGGTTAGTGCACAGTATCAGCGCGAGCGCACGTTTGTGTGTGTATGTGAAGGTGTGCAGACTCAAGCGAGCTAATTTGACAGAGTAACTGTGTCCTCCTCACCTGCACCAGAGCCTCCTTCATGGCAGCCCAATTGGAAACCCTCCAAGCACATTCTAGCACTAAATAAGGGTTGGAATGGGCTTTAGATTGGCCGTATTCTGTCAAAGGTTCCCACTGGTTCAATTCCTTAGAACAGCTGGACACATAGCAAACAAAGAAAATGTTGACTCTAAACAGTTTGCGTCTCACAGTACAATAAAAATGTTAAATACTAATAAAAATCTGATAGAGGAGAATCATTCGGTTCAGCGGGGAGAACTAGACTGTGTCAAGCTATTTTCACGAAGCCATTTAACTGAGATGGGTCATAAAATCTGACATTTCCCCGCCATCAGTATACATACCAGAACTCACACAACAGAAAATTATACAGAGGTAAAAGCATTCCGTGACCAACTTTTTCAGTATTCAATATCGTAAAAAAACTATTAATTGAATGTGCAATATGCTAATCAGTTAATTTGTACAAATGTTGTGAAAAACACAAGTATGTCTTTCTGCATTATGTTGACTGCAGTTTGGGAAATATACGAACATTATTTGAATCAAATTAGTTACCGTATCCAGTGGTCTTCCCAGAGCTGGTACTCGGGGAATATGGCTGGGGACACGTTGCCCCTCTCATGCTCTTTTCGAGCCTTCTCCATCGCTTTCTCGTAGCTTTCTTGGGCCTAAAGACACATTCAAGTTTACTTTCAAGAAGTAACATGATTTAATAAAGAAGTTGTACTACATTGATTCTTAACAGGGAAGTTAACCTTCAACATTTTTTGACAATAATATGTAATATGTGACCTCACCAGTCTAAACATGACTGTGGAATATGAGTTATGCAGCAAAATCCAGACGTTTTTATCCATGTCAGGGGGTGGCTATTTTGCCACTTGCTGTCGACTGAAGATGACATCACAGTTGCTCAGGTAACGACCAATCACAGCTCACCTGTTCTCAAGTTGTGCTGTGATTGGTTGTTACCTGAGAGCTGAGCAACTGTGATGTCATTTTTGCGTGACAACAAGTGGCAAAATGGCCGCCTTCTGATATTGATAAAAACTGCTGGATTTTGCTGCTTAATTTATATTCCACTAACGCAATATTAATCAGAATACCTTATTTAGACCAGTGAGGCAGCAACATATTATTGCCAATAATTTTGGGGGAGGTTAACTTTCCCTTTGTTGGAAGTATTGAACCTATCTAATTTCCTATGCACATTCACCAAACTTTTCTTTAGTGAAAAATAAAAGTATTTATTTCAAATTCATTCAAATGTGTGTCTTGACATCCGCAGAACCCCTGAGACTGACTCACTGAAGAACCCCTGGGGTTCGATCAAACCCAGGTTAAGAACCACTGTTGTACTAGAATGCATTAAGGTGCGTTTAAAAACACTCTCCGTCACCTCACCTGTTCAAAGAAGCCATGCTGCTCGTAGGCAATGCCTGTGGCAGTTTCGGGGAACCTGCATCTCTTCTGCCACAGGCCCGCCCACATATCCTCTTCTTGGAGCAGAGAGTACAGCTCTGCTAGGGAGTCCAAAATCTCCTACAAAAAAAACAAACAAAATCCATATATTTCAAAACAAATGTAAAGTTAAGACGCACAAACATTATACTGAGAAAGAGCATCAAAACACTTTACCTGTTGAGGTGGTGTGATGCTCTCTTGCTCATAGACCTCTGTACTTTGCTTCGGTTTGGTGTGGAGACTGAGACCTTTTTCAAAGGCCTGCTGCTCCAGCATGAGAGTGGATCGTAGCCACAGGTTGTGCGTCTTGCCCAAGTACTTGAGCACGCAGGGACGGATGGGAATGGGGGGCACACACTGAGACATGGCCTCCACAAAGCAGTTGAGGGCACTGGGCTGACAATCTCTCTGGGCTTGGTGGCTGCCGCTGCACAGAAAAGGACTCATTTCTCCTGATAACGCCTGTGGAGAAAGCATGTTTACGTCAGAGGGTAAACCAATCTAACCATATATTTCGTCGCTGCTATGTGAAAAACAAGTTGTTTTTCTTTTCTTTTTAAATTTTGGTGATATCTGCATTGAGTTTCATCCCGGAAAACATACAAATGTATTTTTTTTTTTAAATGGGGGCAAAAATTGACTTGATTTTTCCACATAGCAGCAACTATATGCAAAATTTCAATTTAAATATATTTGTAATGATTTTTTAAATGCATGTCTGTCTTGAAACTGCACCAATACAGTTTTTTGATTCAAATTTGGGTACTCACAAATTTCAAGCAGCAGAGCATTTTTTTGAATCAACAATGGCAACAATAACATCAATACTAGTACTGGCATATCGGTGTATTCCAATAGTATTATGAACCATTTAAAATTACAGTATGTAACTTAAGACAATAAATGTTTTCATCTTTTGTTTGAAAATGTGGGTCAATGTGAGGATATGTGATTTCCAAGTTGAGGAAAACAATCATCAGACCCTCAGAAAGAAGATGAATTCCACACAGCACATCAACAACACGAGCACACAAATAAATGATGCATCGCTGCTGACTATAATTTGCAGCGCCTACTATTGAATATTTCATGCCTTGATGGTCACTTTAATTAAGCAAGTAATAATGAAGACCAATTGATCAGCAAATTCCTTCTTGAGAAAGCGATGCTAAATGCAGAGATAGATCTGTCGCTTTCACCGTGAGATGTTATGGTCCCATGTGATAAGAAGCCATCAGAATAAACACACGTAGCACGCGTGACTTGGAAGTCTGTCACGAAAAGAAAATCATTATAATTCAAATGACTGCATCTCTCCGATACTGAAGAGCTCAATCACTTCAAATCAAGGCCTTTCAACCCCTCTCAAAATACTCCATATTCATTTGGTTATTAGTTCAGCTCATTAAAGCTTCCCTTCCTCAGCTTCTCATTTCCATATTTAGCATAAATGAATCCACCCTCATTAAGTACAATCATGAGATGGCAAAGACGAAGGTCATATTTGTGTGACCATTTCAGTGTTTTGCATGTGGTGTTAATAATGTCCTCTCGCAGTTTGGTCCTGACAGACATTTTGGATTTCATAATTATGCCAAGTCCTGCAAATCCCAGTGCTGAGCGCATATGCCCACCCGGTAATATACTCACATGCTGCTGCCTGTCCGAGAGAATCTTCCAAAGACGAGGAAAGAGCTGCACCCAGGATCTCTCCGCCAGAGGAGTGGCGATGTGACACAGCTGGACGAGAGCATTCAGCAGCGCCCCGGTCTAACAAAGCACGGGGTTAAAATGGCAGGATATACTTTTGAGATTTGAAGAGTAATCATTTCCCCATTTCAGTTGCTTCAGCACAATACCGGTGTGAATGCCGTGATTCCAGGAAATCGTTACCTTGACTTCTCGCAGAGAGTCGAGAAACTTGTCATGGCGATTTGTAAGCATGTGCAGTTGGTTGCCAGCATCTCTCTCAGCCTGGTCTTTAGTCTTGGGAAGAGCGGTTTGGTCACCTGGTGCCAATTCTATATCAATCTCTACATCCTAACAGAGAGGAAATGCAAATGTCATTCACTTCACACTAATGTATGAGAGAGAAGATGTGATGCGAATGTGTGAATAAAAGCGATGAAGAGTATGTTGCACACACCTAATGTGCTAATTGATGTGAGACGGCGCATCTTTGACACACTGTGGCGCATATGTGTGTGAGTGGCGGTGCTCTACCTCCTCCTTGGTCTCACTCGTCTCCCTCTCGCGCGGTTCCTGCTTGACATGCGTTGCCATGGCGAAAGCAGCACGGTCGTGGCTGTCGGCCAGGTTGATGACGTTTGTGATAGACGGAAGCATCGATCCCTGGCAGCTGGTGCCGATGACGGTGTTGCGTTCGCACACCGCCAGCAGCAGCTAATAAGCAAATACAACAGAGGAGTAGGCGTTAAGGCCGTGAGAGTACTTGGCAGAAATCGTGCAAGCTGACACTAAAGCAGTCAAAGAAGACTTGTGATTTGAGTCCATAACGCCTTTTAATTGCTGGCTCAGCAAACTGACAGAAATATTGCTTACCTCGATACACTGCTTGATCCAGAAGTGGCTACCCATGGCCTCCCAGTTTTGAGAACAACAGATGTAGAGGAGCCTCTCATAGACTCGCCGCTTCATGGAGGCATCAAACACCTCAAAGAACTTTGCACGGATCAGTGGCTGAGTGCAGCGAAGTCCGGAGAGAAATGCCGGTTCCAACTTGGACGTGATGTCACTTCCTGACAGAGTTTCGTCCCTGGATGAAGAGAAGGAAGATGGAGACCGACAAATTTAAAAGAGGGTTTTGCGCTAAGGTAGATCTGATGGTTGTCACCATGTAAAATTCCGAAAAAATGCAAAAATGTAAAGCAATGACAATGGGGAAGCCAGCAAACATATAAAAGCCATGTTTTATTTGATTTAAATTTAGCAAAACTGACATGTCAATCGACCAATTGGCGAATAGTTCAATCCAAAACACACTTAGGACCGCCCACTCATTTCAATAACTTTTTCTTGCACATTTCATGCTGATATAAATATAGATTTAATATTATATTAAATATATATTTATTTTTATATAATAAATATAGATTTATTTTTGTATTTATTTCCAAATGTATTTTTATTTTTTTAATCTTGTTTTTTATTTGCATTAACATATTCACTCCCAGCCATTTTCACTGAAGCAAACCCCTTCGCTCCCAGCTTTTACTAGATTTTGAGTTATATTGCTATAAAAACATGGGAGCCTACCAAAAGAAAGATTAGAGTCTCTTCTTTCATCAGAAAAAAAAAAAAGTATATTTCTATCTGTTTCCGTTTTGCAGCAATTAGCATTAGAATTAAGCTACGTTTCATTATTATTCACAAATCAGTTTAAAACAGTGGGAAAAACAGCCTTTTGCAACATGGCCCCAGTTAATCTCTTATACTCTGATGCCACCTGCTGGACGTTTTTGTAATGACTACCATTGCTTCAAGCATTTTCTTCAGTTCAGAGGCTGCATCAAAGCCTGCTGTATGATCTAGCATAAATAAATAAAAAAACATAAAAACGTCTTTGGGAGCGTGGTAATATTTAAAATAGAACGTATTTATACGTTTTTGGGAGCAAATGAGTAATGCTACTTGTATTTATATTTATTTTTTGTTGTTTCTATTTTTATTTAGTCAGTTTTGGTCCTTCATAAATGTTTAAACTTGGGAGAGAGCGCTGAAAAACTGCTCAGCTAGAGGCAAGCACCAATATTCACAGGGCTCTGAAATTAAACCAGACCAGAGGAACTGCAGAGTTGAAAAGAGTTTCGTCATTGGTGATCTTTTTTATTTATTTATTGGGTCCAATGCAGTTTTGGAGCTTCTGAATAAACTGAACGAACACTTCAGTTCATTCAGATGCTCCAAAATTGCATTGCTGAAAAGATGTATAGAAAATCATGGATGCTGAGGTAAATTGTATAAGGGTCTCCTCAAAAATAAATACATGACCGTCCTAGAGTGGTTAGTCATGAATAAGTTGCATTAACACGAACTTTGAAAATGTCCAAATTCAGACATCATTTTGCTGCGCCGGCTGGCTGAGAGAGAAAGAATGCAAGATAAAAAAAAATAAGTCAAGGCTACAACAGCTGGACATCTCTTCTATTGGCACCACTCTCTTGATCATACATTGTTCGGGCACAGCTGCTTTATTATTCCAATATCATTACTTGCTGTCAATCATGGCTTTACTACACATTTTAAATCTCTCGGCGAAAAGAGCAGATGGGGTGGAGGGATACAGGATGCATTTGGCTGATTAAAAGTGTAATGTGTGGAAATCACGGCTAAAAGAGAATCTTGATACATTGCAGCCAACAGGATAGTCTCTACCCTCGAACCTCCCTACTGCTAGGTGCCTTGCCATAAGATGGTGAGCTGTGACAGTAATACTGCTCTGTAAAAGACACTGTGAAATATCTTTATCACAAGTGCTTACATCACCTCCCAGAGGCGCTTCCACAGACATCTGCATCAATGATTCTAACTTTAATTAGATATGAAATTATGTGTTTACCCATTCCGCCCATCCAACTCATGCATTTATTTAAGTCCCACCACCTTCTCTGAACATCCCCTTTGTCACCTCTTGTGTCATTTTCTTCCTGCATGACCATGCCCGACCTTCATCCTTTATGCTGAGATGGAAGCAAGGGCAGCTGAGCAGCCGCTGGCACGGCCACTTGGCTATATGATGAATCGCGGTAATTACCTGTAGACGTAATTAACGAGGTCCAGGAACTGGGCGTTTAACTCGAGTTCATCAGGGAAACGCTTCTCGATGTAGGTCATCATCTTTACCAACAAGATGGACTTCTCACGAATATTGGGCATCTAGAAGGGGGAGGAAGTGTGTCGCTAAGTGTATTTCTATTATTTGTACATTCAGACTGAATGACCTCATATTACATACCTGATTGGCTGCCATCGGCGAATTATTTTTCACCCACTCTTCCACTATCTTGACGACAGCACGGAGAATTTTGGGGTCTGGCGACTTCTCAATCAGCGAGGTAAGAATGACTTGAATGAAATTCTTCCTCATCTCCATGCTCATGACGGAGAGTCGTGTCTTCACCAGGTCGAGGCTCAGCATGACCAGCTCACTCGTCACTGTGAGAAAAGGAGCGTTAGCGTCCAGAGACGAGGCTTTAGAGGATATGACTACATGGATTAAAGCTTATTTAGAACAGTGGGGCATGATGGTCTTTAGAGGCTTCCCTGGTCAAAATGCCAGTATTGGTATTGTCTTGTAGTGGTCTTTAACTGAGAATCAATGTGCTTTCATCAATACAGTCATTAATTAAATGCAGATTGAAAGTGCTGTAAGCTTCTTAGCCAGAGCCGTTAAGACTGAAAATATGAACCAGGTTAATTAAAACACAATGTCAAGGGACATTTGAGTGCAATTTATTTTGCAACTTAAAGGTCATTTAATGCCCATGTTGTAATGCATATACACACATGTGCACGTGCACGCACAAATACATGCATATACCGTTTATATAATGTATTAGGGCTGGCAGTTGATAATTTTTTTTAATTGTAATTAATTGCATGATTTCCATAGTTAACTCGCAATGAATCGCAAATGTGCAATAAAATATATTTTTAAATTTTGTGGGCGAATATGGTTGCCAAATACAAATGTGGATGTATCTTTCAGTTCATTGATTTAGTCATTTTAAAGTCATTCGTAAAGTTATCTGAGATTAAAAAGATGTACTTAACAGTTAAAAGGAGTGTGAAACATTGAGTCATAGATTTGGGTTGAGGTAATTTTCTGATACTAGGTGGCACTAGTGTTTCATGTTGGACATTGGAGAAAGGAACAGCACATTTTTCTTTTCAAATTCAGAGAAATTGTATTGTGTACATCAATTGTATTTAATCTTTTAATACTTCTGAAATCATATGTATAATATTCTTATGCCAGTCAAGCCGTATTTTGATCAAAATCAATGTAATGCTTTTTAATTACCTACGGAACCCTGTTCTCATGTAATTCTCACACATGTTCAAAATAAAGAATTATTTCATTCTTTTTCTATTGCATTTGTTTATGTGTTTAAATAAACATGAGCTTTAATAACCGATTCCTGTGTAATTATTTACCAGTGCTGGTCTCAGTAACCGTTGGGTTGGCCTGCTGAGGGCTCAGGTGTTCACGCACCATCTTCTGCAGTGAGCGCATAAACACCGAGATGAGCCGATCGATGTAACTTGCATTGTAACTGCAGGCTGATTTGAGAATCATCAGTGTTCCTGGAAGACAATGAGCCAAGCAGTGTGAATTCCAATACAAAGGACAAACACACTCCTACACTAAGCACATGTTCATTTTTATACTCAGCTTGATTTTTATTGCAACAAAACGAGTTTCATGGTGTGACAGAGGAAGGGTGGGAGTGAGTATGAGCACCCCCCAACCACACCTCCTCAACTCTCCCTTCGTTGCTACTGCTCCCTGGAGCAAATGTTGGAATGTCAGCCTTCCTGGCCAAATGGATGCATTACTACACTACCTCTGTGACATAAAGAGACCAAAGGCTTTTTATAGACCACAACTGCAAGTCGGGGGAAATGTGACACATAGCTCATAACTTTTTGGCCTCAGTATTCTGAAAGCTAGGAGAAATAAAAAGAGAATGTAAGTGCTATTGATTAAATATGCTTTGATTTTAACTTTCCCATAGTATATCTGATATTTGTGGTGAAAAAGAACATTCACATAGGGAGGAATGGTAGCATAGTAATGCTTCAGGGTACCACCTTTCCCAAACGGCTGGATTGTGGGGTTCATTTAAAGAAGGCGTTCGAGTGAACGCCAAGGGTTTGGAGAGTCAGTCTCAGGTTTTTGGGAGAAGTAAAGACACACACCTGACTCAAATGACTCCTGATGAAACGCCACCGCTTACCATCATTGGCTGCAGGCGATCACTCTACGTTGCTTGGCCTGTCTGTGCTGCAGGGAATTTGGTGCGCTCAGTAGTCGATTTGTGACTGTTGTGATGGTAAGTTGTGTGATTTCTTTATTATGGTAATCCCTTCATACTTTGTCGAGCAAAAAAAAGAAAGTGGTCGGATGACTATGTGCAATAACGGAGTGTATGGTGTTCCACAGGGCTCAATTCTAGAGCCTCTGCTGCCCCTGGGTTCCATCTTGAGAAAACAACTGAGGTTGTTTTAAAGTGCTCTATAAATATAGAGTTGAAAGATGAGTCAGCATCCTAACTTTCCTAATTTGCAATGCCAAGTTGAGCAATTCATGAACTAATTCACTTCCTTAACATGCATGGAGATTGAGAATACAAGAACACAACGCTTTCTGAATTCAAAGAGAAGAGATCTTCATTTTATTCGCCAGTCAACCCTATACCTATGTTTATTTTATTTTTCAATAAAGAATGATTCGGTGTATACGCATAGGAAACCGGTCGTCAATCATCTTGCATTATTACTCCCCACCCATTGGTTTGATTGCTTTAACTGACAATTTTACAGGTGAAAAATAATGAATAAAAATAATGTGTGTGCAAGTAGACACAAGAGAAGACAGTGAGAGTCTGTCTTACCAAAGAGTTGCGTGGGGTTGGTGTTGCTTGTAGCTTTTTCATAGTTAGTAAGTCCCTCATAGATGACCTTGCCTACGGCTGCATACAAACACTCCAGCTCCTCATACTTTGATGCCACGTTGGATGTGCCTGGAATGAGAGAAAGCGCAATGTTTCACTTCCAACATTAAATCCAAAGCTTCGCTTTTGCTCAGTTAGAATTTAGAAATCTAAGTGTTGGTGGCTTACTGGGTTCAGTGGGAAAGATGCTCATAAGGCGAGAGAGGAGAGAGTGAACGGCACGCAGGACTTTGGTGTTGCCGCAGGTCATACAGGCCGCAATGCCTCTCTGGAGGGGTTTGAAGTGGGTCAGGATAGCGGGTGATTGCAGCACAGTCAGCAGGAAACAGAGAATCTCCAATCCGGTGCAGATGTTGGAGATGTTAGCCTGAGCTGGCTGCTCCTGAAAGGACAGTGTGAAAGTTCCCAACAACAATAAATGGACTAAGTTTGGTGTGCATGGCGTCTTGCCCACAGAGCACCCTGACATCAACCCCATTAAACACAATTAGGTATTGTAAGGAGGTATTTTTTACTCAATTTGTAAACACTTTTCTGAAAATGATCACATCCTAGATTTATAATTGCTTGATGAATATTGCAGAAAATATTTCCAGAAGACTGCAAATAGGCTGCCTGATTGTTTCCACTTTGAGGCCAGGTGTCCAAGTACTTTTGTCCATCAGTATCACTAATTATCCTCTTAAATACAAAATCGAGACAACTCCAAAATCAATACTGTGCGCACAGAGGTATCACTCACAGAAAAGAAACAAGCCAACGTGATTTGTACTAAACCAAAGATCGATGCCACACATACAGGCCTAATTTGGTCTAAATTGTAATCAAGGTGCACAAAGATGACAAGGCCAAGAGGATAATCTGAGACAGATCCATGGCACTAATCTTGACTAATGAACAAGGTGACCCCACTGACAAGGCTTTGGTAGATATTAGGGTGGTATTGATCCTGTGCCGTATGACTAAAAACAGGATCTTTAGACATGCACACAGGGAATACGCGCGCTTAAAATTGTGTACTTGTCTCTTCCCACCGCCTTCCTGTTCTACCGTCACTGACATGACAACACAATGAGATAATAAAAGCTAATCTGATGTAGGGCATTGCTCATTAACCTGATGGACATGTAGAGCACACTCCCCAAGAGACGGAAACCTGTATTGTCTGAATAAGACCTACAAAGACCTTTGTTTGTCACACCATCCGCATGAAATCTGGAGTGGGTGGTTGGCAGGTATATAACATCCACAGGCAGAGAGAGGTACAGCTGATGCAATGATCCCCGCAGGAGTACAAAGAAAATATGGGATAACGCTGGGGTACGGCGATAACCTTGTCTTGTCTGCGGCTGCGAATCAGACCGGCGAGATGAGCAAAGACAGAGGCGAGCGACAGATAAGGGAGACAAAGTGAAAACAGAGGCGGAGATGATGACAGGAGAAGGTTGTGGCGAGGGACCAAGAAGAAAAGGCTGAGGGAAGATGCAGAGGCGCACAGGCCAGCGATACGGCAGGCAAGGACAGAGAGTTTAAGATGAAGAGGGTTGGGGAGTTGAAAAACAAGTCACAGGCCAACCCGGATAGACTCTGGTTATCTCGCCACTGTCATTATTTTGTCATTATGGCAGTTGGCGCCGCACTTTGTGCAAAACTGATAACACACAAAGGACTCGGGCATTTGCGTAAGCACCAAGACAGTACTTAAGCTGTGACAAGGAAACTTTTGCAGTCCTTTGGGAAGAAGCAACAGCGGGAAGACTACTGTCCAAATACTTTGTTGGTGGTGCTATATTATTATATATAGTACATTGAGTGTTGTGTGTGTGCAACTGTTCAAGTTTCAATTTCTTTGGGTTGTTAGAAATTGTGTTCATCCTTGTGACACAAACTTTAATAAAATATTCATACAATTAAAAAGATATGTAAAATATTGAATGCAATATTAATGAAAAAAAAAATAGTACCAAAACAATGAGTATGTTTGCATGGAGTCAATAACCCACAAACAGACTACTTTTTTTAATGTGCTGACATCTATTTGCTTAATGACGTCCGTGTGTTGCGGTTTAAAATTGGGTTATGTGTTCGGGAATAAAACGCTTCTAAAAATGGGCTATCCCAACTGTTTCAGAAACCAGAATTTTGACCGTAATCTGAATATTCACTGCAGGAAACATAGTTGTGAGATAGAAAGTAATATAGTTTAACTAATGATAAAGAACACACAAAGGTCATTCATTTTCTACAACAATAACACATGTGCATAAATGATCAATAAAATAGTTTAAAGCCTTTCATTCTGACATCTCACAACCCAAGTTTGTTGACACCATTTTGGGCCCCCAAGACCCAAATCCTGCACTTAGGAAATGCAGATACCAAAGCAAGTTTTACACTCCAAAAAGAGAATTGTTGAACTAACTTAATTGAATTGCTTTAAGTGGTAAGACACAATTAAATTAAGTTAATATATTGAGTTTAATGAACTAAATTCAACTTAATGACCTCATAATTAATTTAATTTAATTTATTAACTTGGATTAACTTAATTCAATCGTTTGTTACCACTTAAAGCAATTCAATTAAGTTGGTCAACAATTCTCTTTTTAGACTTAAATTGGTTCAACAATACTCTTTTTAGAGTGTATCAGTCCATAACAAAGCAGATAATTCTGTTCTGTTTATTACAAGATGAAAACAGGCTCTAGGTTGCCCAACTCTTTGCAACATTTGACAGTTTAAGTAATAGGCATTAACAGTGGGGCTTGGGGAACAGTCCCTAACAGATTCGAAATCAATCGACAATCGAATCAAGTAATCAGCTAAACACCGCATAAGCTTTCTCACCACAGTCGTGAGCAGCCTGTCAAACCACTGGAGCTTGAGCTCGGCGCGGTGCCACATATCAGGTCTGAGGGCTGTCTTCATCAGGCTAACGCAGCGGCGAGAGAGCAGCTCCCCCGGAGATCCAGCCACGTTGGTGCTGTCATTCACCTATGCGGGAGGAGGGTAGGGACACTTATCATCGTCATTGACAAATAGTCTTCATCTTCCAATATCACTGCGGCTTCCCGGGGAGGAGAGAAATCACATAGGTCAAGGAGAGACTGGAGAAGGAAGAACGCCGCTATTAGGCAGCATTTCATTCATGTGACAAGGAGTGTGACAGTGGTATAGTCACTAACTCGCTATGGAAACTATCATTCAACCAGCACGCCGGTTCAAGGCCGACTGCTGACAATGAAACCTTGCCAGCTATAGAATCTTGTGTACTCCATTTTTCCCCTTGCTGGGCTTGATATAATATCACAATGCTCCTGTTATTAAACAACAAAGAACTGAAAGACTGTCTCTCTCTCTAGAATTTATGAAGTACAATACAGTGCATTGGTTAGAGACATACAATAAATGGAAACCAGGGAGAAAATACAAGACAAGCATCTCTATTACCAATCGGTATGTGTTGGAAGTGTTACCTGGCATGCGATCCGGATGAGGAAATTGACCACAGTGTCTGTATGTTGTTTGTCAACAGGTTTAGTGAGCATCGTCTCAGTGCCTGGCATGGGCTGAGTGCGACCAAACACCTAAAAACAAACAATAACAGTTGACATTTCACACACAAGGACTGGGTTGGAAGGAAAAGTAGAAAAGTATTATTTCCAGGCGTTCCGCAATTCTGAGTGGTTAGGGGTTTCTTCTGCGGGCACTCCAGAAATCTAAATTGCCATGAGGTGTGAATATGCGTGCAAATGGTTGTTTGTTTCTATTTTTGCCTTTCAAATGGCTGGCAACCAGTCAAGGGAGCACCACGACTCTCGCCCGAATTCAACTGTAGAGGCCCCAAAATGGAGAGCCGGAATTAATTTTCAAAAAAGTTTATTACTATAGCAAGGATGATTGTTCTGAGATTTTCAAAATTATTTTGTTTATGTGACAGAATTTGCCCTCGGAACTTCTAATGACAGCTAGTTAGTTTTGACACTTAAGAATAATAAAAACTGCTGTGTTTGAGATTGCAAAATTCAAAAGGAGAGAAAACAAATGAAAGATGACAGAAATGATGCTGTCACCTCCTGGCAAGTGTTGTCTCACAGAGATGCGGTTTGATCAAACTGTTCAGCAATCATTTTAAAACAATACAGCTCAAGGGCAACCGTTGCACAGTTAGAAGTGATTGCTAATTTTGGAGGTGGCAACAACACATAATAGAATGTAAATTAGCTCACAGTAGAGGCCGTTCCTGCTGCCATACGGAATCTTTTAGCATCCGGTCCGGGAGTGGCACCGTCTGCAGAGAGTCCTCCTTTCACAGCGCCACTCGTCCCTTCACCACTGGACCCCACTTCTGCCTCGGAATCAGGCTGGCAGAACCCGAACAGAAGTGATAGACATGGATTACGGTTTATGGAAATATTGAGTAAAAACATTTAAAAAGGTGTATAATTTCTCAAAGTACTCAAAGTCATTGTGTACACACCAATTGGTCTTTGATCCTTTGCAGCTCCCATTTGATGACCACCTCGGCCAGGTCCACAGCCAATTTCCGATGCTCAATGGTCACAGTGGGGGTGAAGCCCAGACGCTGCATTGCACTGATCATGTGCTGCACCAGGTGGTGGCGCACAGGGTAGTAAACCTGTGTAAATATTTTCAGATGTAATTCGGGGGCAAAAAAAAAGAAGCTAGAAACTTTCTATAGGAATTCATATAAATTGATTGTAATATAAGGGATTAAACCATGAATTTACTAAAGATTGGATCTTAATAGGGAACTCAAATATAGTTGGGAGAATATTTTTTGCAGAATCAGGTCTAAAACAAGCAGAGTTTAAGCAGAGTTGACTATGAAGAACCCATCATTTCCTCTATGGGTTTAGCATAAAAGACGAGGCTAGACAGACTAGACTATCACACACATACAAACCCCAACAGTTTGTTGGTGGAATTGTACAACTTGAGTTGCTATTTGATTTTGCACTTCAAAATGTACCACATTTTGTCAATGAGATACAGGTCTGGACTGCAGGCAGGCCAGTCTAGCAGTCTTTTACTATGAAGCCATGCTGTTGTAACACAGCTAGACTTGAGTGACTTGGGAGCTACAAGTTTGGTTAATTTTTTATTTATTGGGATTGGTTGGGAAGACGAGCAATATTTAAACTCAACAATCGTGTTTTTGTTCTTTAATGGAAATAACTGATTAATACAATCTTTAAGACTTAAAGATCTACTGACAAATCAGCTAAAATGTCAGGCTTTTTAATTATTTTTGCTTTGATGTCTGCTTATGACAAAACATTTGCACTGATTCATGCTTGAAAAAGCCATCTTTCAAATAAAGTAACCCCAATTGCCAGTTAATAACTATAAATTTCCCTAACTTCCAATCATTACAAAAATTCCCCATTTAAATCCCCATGGAAATTGTCCACCCTTTTGCAATCCCAGATGTTATAAGTGTGATTGCCATTCAGCACATCTCCAAATTAGTTTCTGTTGATTGAGAGTTTTGCTCGTATAAAATCGGCAAAAGTTGAATCGCGGCAATTAGACTCTTCTTTATTATTGAACCAAGTTGTTTGTATTAATTTTTTTTCTGAGAATCGACAAATGTTCCTCCATATATAAATCTGTTAGCAGTGTAAGTAAACAAAAACATTTATATATTGAGGGGAATAAAACTTTACTTTTACGCTCAGGTAAGACTGAGGTTCAGATTTTGGCAGTATAGCACACACTGAGTTAAACGGGTTGCACAATCACTGTGGGACCGAGTCTGAAGTCGCATCCACTTAGTTTCAAGAATGTGACACAGAGCACTCGAGCATCACACTGGAGGTTCACTTTGCTTCCTCGCAAGTCAAACTGGGACTCGAGCATGCAGACAAAAGAGCGAGAGATGAGATGTCTATCAGGGGGCTGCTGCTAGTGACAAAGAATATTAAAGCTTCTCACTTTGAGGGTAATTATAGTCGATGGAGCAGGACTTCAACGCCTCTTAATGACAGAGAGGCTAAGCCCTGTCCATCACATGTGCACATACGCAGGCACACACACACTAAAAAGTCTCTCATCTGCCTGTCATTATCTCCCCCAGTGCAATTATGCTGATGTGATTACATTAGATTAGTCATCCAGCCCAATGAGAGCAACCTGTCAGTGAGATAGAGAAGAAATCTGAAAAAATAAGAAGTCAATACTTTGCAGAGTCACTCATTCCCTGAACCGGTGAAGCCTGGAACATCAAATGAGGCGGCATCAAGTGTCGATCAAGTTTTAAGAGGAGTGCTAACACAAGGGTCAATGATCCTTTGCTGGTGTTATTTCATGGGTCACGCTTCTGAATGTATCTGCTTTAAAGCGATTGCAGCCACAAGACATTAGCCGCAAGGGTACAGAGTACCATTATCACGACCACTGTCAATAACCTCCATCAATAGGGTGCAAGTTCAGCATTGGTTTTAAAGGTATGATAATGATGTGATTTATAAACAAACAAC
This sequence comes from Leptonotus elevatus, assembly GCF_054856555.1. Taxonomy (NCBI): domain Eukaryota; kingdom Metazoa; phylum Chordata; class Actinopteri; order Syngnathiformes; family Syngnathidae; genus Leptonotus; species Leptonotus elevatus. The sequence continues at coordinate 9,490,666 of NC_141258.1, read as the reverse complement.
CACCAAAAATTGCATTAATTCTTCCAGTAGTGCTTCAAATAATGCAGAAGTTCTTAAGTTTTTAGCAGCTTTCCTATCATTTAGAGTCGGAAACATTTTACTCTGCTTCCTGACTACTATCAAAGTGCCTTTGAGCAAGGCACTGACACCACTCCTCCAGCTCAATTGGTGCAGCACTGTTTGTACTCCTCTCATCTTTCCTTGAATGTGTGTCAACTTGTTCTCTGTGTAGCGTGCAACACAGTATAAAGTCGAGTGCAAATTAAATTTCCCCTTGAGGGAATTATATTGAGGAAAATAACTAAAATTAAAAATTAAAATTAATGTTTGGCAAGCTAACAAAAAAAAAAAAAGAAGTTTCCACCATGTGAAGTAATGAATTCTTGAAAACAAGTGACAGCTGCCCTATCAGCTTTTATACAATATGAATGGTTGGGAGATTTTGTTGTCTCTAAAAAGGTTTTGAAATGTGTGGTCGAAAATGGCATGAACACAGATGGTTAATTACAGCGACACATCCATTGCGATTATAATACGTTACATGAAAATGAATCTGTTGCTCGACAGCCAATATGGATGAACACACTGAGCATCAATACGTGGACTGGTGAGGAGCTGACAGGTGGAAGTGCATGGGTGACCTACTCTAATTGGAGCCATTATGTTCCTTTTGCATCTACTCACCCGGAAGTGTTGCACTATTAGGTGCAGTATGTGGACCAGCTGCGGTACCGTGTGGCCCTCCTCCACGATGATTTTGCGTGTCCAGTGGGTCAGCATTTGGTGGCCATCCTCCATGCGGGCTGGCACAGCTGGAGTGAGGATGGCCATTGCCTGGCGGACAATGGCACGGGCCTCCATGGTGTGGGCCTTTAAAAGGCTGTGGAAGACCTAAAACAACAAGCAACATATTTTCATTCGGCTGACGTACTGTCAGCGTTGATTTTTCTTACAAGTTCACACTGCACTGCAGTAATGCTCGGGGAGTCGAACATAAATCATTCAAACTAATGCAGTTATACAACGAAAAATGCTAAATGTTTAAAGAGTTGGCCTATCCCATTCGGTGCCCTGCAATAGCTCATCTGTAAGGACTTGGAATTTGAAACCACGTGGTCACAGTTGGAGTCCTGCTGTGGACTTAATGCAAATGTTCTTGGGAGAGAGGCTAATCTTTAGAATTACATCGATGCTATTTTCCGTTAGCACGTCTATAGTGTTTCACATTATGTGTTAGCATTAAGATAAAAAAAGAAAAAATCTCCTCCTCCTTACCTGGAGAACAATCTTCTTGTGAATGGCAAACTTTGCGATTATGTGCGCCAAGAGTAGGTGTCCGCTGTATTTACAGGCAGGGTCCACGCAGGCTTTAGGCAACAGGCATGGCCAGGCGAAGGTCATGAGGCGCCGCAGCTTGCTGTTGCGGGACTTGTTGTTGTCGTGAATGTGGTGGGGCGCATGCTCCACCAGGAGAGTGGAGAACTGCAGCAAGCATATTCGTAGAGAGTCCAGCAGGTCAGCCTGCTTTTCTGGATCCAGGACCTTAGAGAGAAATTAAAATGAGTACACACCAGTTGCCACCTTTCATCGAAATAAATGTAAATCGCCTTTTGTTCAAATATTAATTATCTTTGATTGCATTCATCAGCATCTGAGTCTGTCAAATAAGAGCCAACCAAAGGCCTGTCAGGGGAAATTAGTTTTAAACCTCCAAAGAAAACCATGAGCAGCCAAAATAGGGCAGGTGCTAGTAAGTGATGGAATGTACCTCTGCACAAAAAACAAATTGACCTTTAACACGGCGACATCGTGACATTTACACCAGGAATTATAGTTTGGTCTGATAAATAAAACAGGACCAGTGGGATCACTGGAGGAAGTAAAGACAATCAAAGACAGATGGAAAAGGCTAAAAAGGGTAGCATTATGAAACGAGTGACAAGACTATGCAGTGGAGTTGACGTTGAGGTAGCATGGATGTGTGTTATGTGAGGAAATGTATCCAAGTAATCAAATCAGAGAGACAAAGCTATTAAATGATGAGCAATGGTTGGAAGGGGTGGGAGAGTAAGTGTGCTGAGTGTGTGAGGGAACAAAAAGAAAAGAAGAAAAACTGTTGATGTGAAGAAAATCAATGCAAGGGTGCGCCTCAGTGCACACGTACCTTTGTGATGAAGACGCTGGTGATGCTTTCTGGATTGTCCCCTTCGGGATTCGGCGGGCCGAGCAGCTGCTCTCCTTCCCCCTTTTCAAAGCTGTGTAGGAAGGCTGGATTCAGGATATGCTGCAGAACCTTTCAGTGAGAGAAAACAACAATAAAATCAGCTTCATGTGGTTTCACAGATCACATTCCTGAGAAGGGATAAAGGAATTGATCAGATTATGAAAATAATTAATTAGCTGGAGAAATAAAAGTCGAATCTAGAGTTTCTCTTCAATTCAATACAGCAACAGCAATTACTGCTTCACAACATTCATTGCTGTAAAATTAGAAGTATAAGATCTCCGATTTAATACTTTCCAGACCGCTTGAAAATGTAAATCCTACTACCATGTCAGTCTTTGCCTGTGAGGCATAAAACCATAAAAATAACCAAACAATAAATTGCAGAGAAGCACTAAAATCTGCAGGGATTGTCGCCACAATAAGCAAACGTGCTTGATTAGCCTGCGAAATGCAGAAGATCTCGCCCACAATAAAGCTAACGGCTGCATTTATTAAAGAAGCTGCTATCTGTTAATGAGCCCTCCCATTCAATCCATCATTGAGTCGGCCGGGGCGACGCTCAGTGAAGAACGATCACGGCAGCATATGTTCCCCCTCCTCCATTAGGTCATTACTCGCACACATACTGCACGGCATAAAGGCAACCGCGATGGATACCAATGCAGATGCACAACACGCAGCTCGGAATGAAGACGCAGAGGAAAATGCACTGCGCGCCAGTACGTTCTCCAACCTCATCCATCCCCGTCATTTCTTAGCTTTTCTGACATCAATCACTGTACCGTCACCAGATACTTTTGCGACATAATTAGATGAAGTGATCCTACAGGCGACTCTGTGCAAATAAACACACACAGGAGCTCTTTGTGCATGTAGCCTGGATCTTATTCGCATCTGTTACATGTCATTTCCATATTCTGAAGTGCGTATGTGTTCTGCACAAATGGCACAATATGAATTATGTCCACATACACACCGGGAAGAGAGCAAACAATTTAGCCGTACAACCAGTTCAGTTGCACTCATATAAATGTCATTTGAACGTAGCCCCAGAGTTACTGTTTGAGCGATTTTAAATACAGTGAACCCCCTTTTATCATCAGCGGTGCAGTGCAGAATAATGAATAAGAATGAAGTGATAATAGGACGCAGGGCTCTAGACCAACTTTTTTCTTACTGGGAACACAGTGGCCACTAACCTGAAATTTTAGGGGCGTAGTAGTAAAATTTAGGGGTACACACTAAGTCAACTAGAAAAAGTACTGGGGGAACTACTTTTTCTTCTTATGTAAATGATATTACAATTTTGTTTGCAGATGACACTACTTTATTTTATGCCGGAAAAAATATATATATAATGCATTACAAGTAACAGAAAAATAGTTTAAGAACATTATGAAGTGGTTCAATGCCAACAGATGTATTTGAACTCAAGGTGTCAGTTTGTGGAACAATCTGGATTGTAAAACAAAATCATCTCAGTCTATCTGAATTTTTAAAAAAAATGTATAAAAGCACAATTACTGGAAAAATTTATAAAGCACATGCTCGCTGTCATTTAATTTTGTGTTGATTATCTTTTGTGTTGATCAAGGGCAGATATAACAAGTTTTACTTCTTTCTGTCCCCTTTCATTTCTTTTTTTTAAGAAGTGAAATAAATTTGAATTGAAAAGTAAAAATCCACTCATTCATTTTCACTGTTACTGAAAAATAAGAGTGTGGAGCAGGAGTTTGTTAGCAACAAAAACATATTGAAAAATAGCAACAACAAAACAAAAAAAATCTGCAAATTTACTAGTCGCACAGGCTCGAATAGATGAAAAATGTACTTGCACTGTCACAAATTTTAGGAGCATGCAACCATTTAAAGAGAGTCAAGAACCCTGGCACAAAATTGAGCGATCACATAAAATAACATATTTAATATCTTCAAACCACCCACACATTTAAACTTAATAAAACACACTTTTTTAAACATTGGAAACCTAAGTGAACAGTCGTAATAAGGATGGAGATTCTTCCCCGGTCCGTGGCACAACAAGGGTTCGAAACCACTGGTGATCATCATATTGCAGTTGAATTATAATCTAACAACGCTTGCCACTGCATGTTCAAGAACAAAACCACACCACACCGCAGCATACGGTGAAACAAGCACGGTGTGCTTCATCAACTTCATGCTTGCTTTTGTGTGCCTGTCTGCTTGAGTTATACACCCCAAATTTGGAAGTTACAAACACGTCTTTATGGCCTGCATGGAAAAAGCTATTAATTAACTATAAGAGGAGCAGCACGAGTTCAGTCTGTGCATCGCACGATTCATTGTAATAGTTTAACATTGTCCCTTTTCTTTTCTGCGTGCTTTCATTTCCTTTTGTGTCAAACATTTATGCGGATGCCTGTGATGCAGTACCAAAAGATGCGCGTTCATGCAAACATTTGAACACACACGCTCCATTATGGCAATCATTCAAATGTCAGAGGATGTCACGCCTTGTCTCATTCTTTCAAACGGTGACGATTGCGCTTGCAAAATATTCAATGGAAGAGTTGCTAGATTTGCAAACTAAGAGACAAAACTCGAATCAGATAAGCAGGTTGGGGTGAGCAGCAGCATTATCACTGGAAAGGGAGTCTGAGTGCAATTACCCATGTGTGGTTTAAGTATATGTATAGATCTATGTTTGCCAAACAGTCATTTGGCTTCGGCAGGCCAGGGGCAAACCTTCCCCACTGACCTCTTTTTACTTTAGAGCAAAGCTGCAGCTACACTCTGCCAGCAGCGATGCCTGTTACAGCTGCTCAAACTCTGTGAATGTGTGTGCGTGCGTGTGTCCGATTAAAAAGCAGCTAGAATGATTGTAACGCTTGCAGCGGCATGCCAGGTAGAGAATACACAAGCATTCATCTCTGGTGCCTCTATGTGTCTCAAAGCAGAATAAAAAAAACATGACCTTTGTGACTCCGTCAAACAATTTCTTGCCCCCCCCCCCCAAAAAACTCCCCAATGCTCACACTATGTGCGTGGCTAGAACAAAGCAAGTCAGCTGAGGTGACAAACTCGTAATTCATGCCTTATAATTGATGATGCATTATTCACTGTGAGGCTGTTTAAAAATGTTTCAAGCCTAAGCCAAACCAAATTAGTAGTCGAAATTGTTTTCTCCAAAGTGTGCGTTCGCCACATGTGTTAGATTCCATTATTAATGGTTTTCAGAAAGGATAAAACTGAAGTGAGTACAGAACTAACTTCTGTAATCTTTCAGTCACCAAGTAAAACACTTTTAAAGGTATCCTGTAAGGATACTGTTTGTATAAGAAACGGATGGATCTTTAACAACAGCAAATGGGTGATTTTTGTTGTTTAAGTTGTGTGCTGGGGCTTTAACGTGAAATACCAGCAGAGTGAAGTTGACAGCCACCATCTGCCTGTCAATTCTGATTTCTGGTTGACAGAAATGTCAGAATCACAGAGGAATTTTCAGCTCGCAGCAGGCTTGCATCCATGAATGACTTTTCTGCTCTGGCTGCAAATGAACATACCTTGGCTTTGAGCTCATCGTTGAAGTGCGGGTCATTGAACTCGACAAAGCGGAAAAACAGGGCACGCTTCTGGACGATGGAGTAGTTCCTGGGAATTTCCTCCTCCATGTACTCCTTCAGGAAGGTCATGTTGCACAAGAAGCGACCCGTGAAGGCCCGTAGCAACTGGAACAGCAACTCAATCTCGGAGTAGTTGCGCCTTTTGGATGGGACACAGCGTCAAGAAGGTCAGCGCTCCAGTGTAGTTGAGGCTCACGTCAAAACGTTCAAGTCTTCTTGGTTATAGCGTGATTCAGGCATTACTAACCACAGGTGCAGCAAAGTACGGGCTCATTTCTTGAATTTCTTGAACCGAGCATTTAACAATAGTCCTGTAACATTTTTTTTGCATTCATTTAGCCTTTATTTCTCCTGAAATTGGTTAATTAAAATGAACGTATTCATATTTTTCAATTCATTTAGCTCGTTATATTACTTGATGATGATGGTATTGTAAATAATATGCTTAAAACACATCCATATCTTCGCTGTAAGGCAGAAACCTCTGATGTCCAAATTTGGTCTATTTTGTATTCTTTCAATTCAATTGATACTAAGGTAGTAGTTTGCAATATTCAACTATATAATATGTAATAACAATAATATACGGCAATTGTTAACGATATAATATTTAATACAAATAATATTGAAAAAATTCCCCCTGAAAAATAATGGTTTTCGAGCTGCCAGAGTCCCACGCGACAGATTTCAAATTAATTACAATTAAAAATCACAAATTAATTACAATTAAAAATCACAAGCAGCTATTATTATAAAATTCAATATACGTACTTGCAGTAGCTAAGCAGACAGTAAGCCAGCAGTTTAGGCTCTTTCCAGTTGGTGGCAGCCATGTTGTCTTTACGATGTCTCTCTTGAAAGGCCTCGCTGACCCATACCCGCCTGAGCTGATTCACCAGCGAATGCTGCCCTGCTAGCCAGCCTTCATCATTCTTCACGATGATACTGATGATCTAAGTAGACACAGTGAAAGAAAAAAAGTTAGTCGTGTTTTTTTATTACGCTCAAGGCTGCCATAGGAACAGGCATACTTTAATGGCTTGAAACTGGAGGTCCAGTCTGGCTGTGGTGGTGGAGGGAGATCCAGGGCGGACAGTTGCAGCCGTGCCAGCAGGAACCAGCAAGGTGACGAAGCGGTTGGGATTGGAGGCCAGTACGTCTCTTAGTGGCTTGGCATCTTTGTGTTTCAAAAAACTCTGCATATAGACATAACCACATTGTGTAACTACACAGTAGATTTGTATCCAAAAATGTAAAAAAAGAAAAGAAAAGAAAAAAAAACTGAAAAAAAAAGATACCCTATTCAGTTTGGCGCTAAATGGAATACTACGAATTGAAAAACCTAATGTCTTCCTCATTATGAGCCATTCGTGGGGAAGCTAAAACGCTTCTGTAACAGCAAATGTCTCTTAAAGCACACCAAAGGGACAACTGTAAAGTGCGCCGAATGTCTGACCATGAACATGCGGCTCCACTGGGGGTCGTTAAGTGTAGCCTCCATCATGAACAGCTCCACTGTCTGAGAAGGGTGGCGTGTCAAGAACTTTATCAATGGCTCTCTGAATGGACTGCCGGCCTGGATTGGTGGAAATATAGCATAGATGGGAAAGAAGAGGAAAAAGAGAAAAACGTTTTTTTTAAATTTGGTTAAATTATTAGAATTAATAATGAACTTATACGAGAATGAATTTAGATAATACAATAAGCTATTGTTCATCATAAAATCTAATATAATGCTTTTTAGGAAACTTAAAACTAATTTAATGCCCACGTCAAACTGCACATACACACACACACACACGCACACATATACAATACATACATATATAACAAATACAAACGTGGTTTAATCTTTAATTAATTGATACAGTAATTGTACAGTAAGTAATTAATAACGTTACAGTTAACACTTATAGTTAAAGGGAGTATACAACATTGAGTCAAAGATCTGTGTTGATGTAATTTTATGCCACTAGGTGGCATTATTGTTTCATGTTGGACCTTGGTGATGGGAATAGTACATTTTTCTTTTCAAATTCAGAGCAATTGGTATTTGAACATAAAGCAACTTGTGGACTCCAGGCCATTTTATTCATTGTAAATTACAACTAGTCATCTGTCCTCAAAAATACATATATATGTATTTTTTTCCACACATTTATTATTGCTAAATTGTGTTATGATGACTCCTTTATGTAAAAATAAAGCATTAACAACAATTGTGTTTACATTTTTAATGCCCCTCTACGTCCTATGCAAAGTTTTTTAATGCTATTCAACTAATTCACTCCCAGCCATTTTCACTGAAGCAAGCCCCTTCGCTCCCGGCTGTTTAATTGGATTTTGACAGATTTTGCAAGGCCTACAGAATATTGTGTTCTATTGCTATAAAAACATGGAACATACAAAAGAAAGATTAGAGTTTTTTATATTTCTATCTATTTTTATTTTGCAGCAATTAGCATTAAAATATAGCTAAGTTTCATAATTATTCACAAATCTGTTTAAAACTGTGGGGAAAAGAGCTTTTTGCAACATGGCCCTCTTATACTCTGCTGCCACCTGCTGGTCGTTTTTGTAAAAACTACCATTGCTTCAAGCATTCTCTTCAGTTCAGAGGCTGCATCAAAGCCTTCTGTAGGCTCTAGCATAACCCCCCCCCCCCCCAAAAAAAACATATAAATACGTCTTTGGGATCATGGTCATATTTAAAATAGAACATAATTATACGTTTTTGGGGGAGCAAATGAGTTGAGGCCTTAATTATTTTTAGCAAAATCCATTAAATTTGTTTTTATGCTTTTTAATGACCTGCGGTAACCCGGTAATAATGCGTTTTATCTACAAATGACGTGGCCGATCACGCCATTAAAAAAATTCCTTAAGAAAATCACTTTTGCTCTTGGCCACAAAACTTTGCCTAACCCTGAACAAAATGGACAAAAGTATAGAATTAAGGATGCAAAAATGGTCTCCGATTTTTGGCGCTTCTTACTTCTATGAGCATGGCCCTCTCAGTCTTCATGACCACTTCCAGCAGAGGTTTGACTAGAGTCTGAGGTGCGGCGGGGATCAGGTGGAAAAGGTTAATGATGGCAGAACAGATCTTCATCTCCTACAAAAACAGTCAGGGAAAGACAAAAGAAGACAAAGGGGAATCAATCAAAGTATTGGTAGATGCCAGTGCAGGACAGCATTTATTTCTTACCAGAAGCCACTGAGAAAAATCAAGGATGAATTTTAGTCAAATGAAAAATGCATTCTGTATCAATTAGTAAAATAACTTCAACAGGGAAAGACACTCAGATGAGTAATTGAATTACAAAGCCACGGCAGACAAACACTTTAAAGACATTAAATGTATTTATTCTTTAAAACCACTGCTAATACTTTAGTCAGCTTCTTGGGGGGTGCCAGTTGTCAGTAGGGAATTAGAGGCTTCCAAAAATATCAAAATGTGACAAGTGACGGTGTCTGCAGACAATCACAAACACATAGACACAAAACCAAAGGGCAACTTCACTGGCACCACTGGCACAACATCGGTTCAAGTTAGCTTCAAAACGTCACCGACAGGGCGCAATACCGGGTCACATCTCACCTCAAAGCCCTCCAATGCAGGCTGTACCAGAATGGGAGACAATGATCAGAGTCAGCATAATAGTGTGTATGCAATTTGAGTGTTGTCTGTCTTTGTTCCATAAGGAAGGTGAGCAGATAAGACAGGACAATAGTGAAATGAATGGGTAGGCAGCAGCAACCTTCATGTGCGACCTCGGGGATGATTGTTCGAGCACACAAACTAAACCCACCACATTTGGAGATAAAAGTTCACCAATGAAGATATTTCATCCTCTCCGGTCAAAAAGTCAACTAGACAGTCGTTCTATAGCCCTTTCATTCTCCTCAGTTTCGCGCCATCCTTCATCATCCTGTTGTTGTCGTTATCAGGCTTGGCTAATTGACCACATGACCCTGGCTTTTTACTGCGACTTCACAGCTGACTGTCAACTTGTATATGACAAGGAGTCGGGTTGAGAAGAAGAAAAAAGGGGCTAATTTGCATGTGATTATGCAAAGCATTTCGAGATGGGGAAATCGAAACTCTCACGAAATGAACAGTTGAAATGGTTTTACTTCCATAAGAGAGGCTTTTCCACGTTACGCTCTCACCTTTTCTTTGCCTTTACAAGGTTATCTGTCAGGAAGATAATGAGGAGACGCAGCGCTGGGCCTACCACCGCCAGCCTGGCGCCTAATTAATCATTGATTGTAATATGGCCACTCACAACCCATCTGGGAAAAGGCCGTGCAGAAGATGTGTTGACTACATGCGACTTAAGCTTCGTGCCATTTCCTGTTAGGTTTAGACAGATCGTGTTGACAGCTGTATTGACTTGCTCCTTTTGCACTGGATTCAAACAAAATCTCAACGGAGGTACGTCAACGTCAGTGGTATTGAAGTCTCGTGTCTGCAGAATCTTTTCAGAACTTGATACGTGTGTGTGGGCGTAGCTTCATCTTGAGCGTGTATACTCACACTTCCGTCGCTGCGCTGGCCTCCCTTGTGTGTTATTACTACCACCTCCATCCACTTCCGCAGGTGTTGCTGATGAGACAAAAAAAAAAAAAAGTCAGTCAGACAGTCAATGTTAGCGAGCAAAAAGATACACATGCATAGATGGATGCACGCAGTGTTGCTCAATAAATAGAAAAGAAACATAAATCCATACTTTTGTTGCACACTAAAATTATAAGATAATCCTTTAAGGATCCCCAGATGGGAAATTCAGCTGTTACAGCAGCACTCAGGGCACAGCGGTGTATAAAAGATAAGAATAACAATAAATAAAGAGAATAAAAAATATGTAGTAAGTAGGGGTGTGAATTGCCTAGTACCTGGCGATTCAATTCGTATCACGATTCATAGGTCAAAACGTTTTGTTGAATATTTCCATCAAAAATTTATTTTTATTGAGCATATTGAATCGACTTGAGAATTGCGCACTGTAATATCGCGATATATTGCCGCATCGATTTTTTTTAGCACCCCTAGTAGTAAGATTTTTTTGGGGGGAAGGATAACAATGTTCCTGCGTGTATCAGCTAATCAAATTTTATGCTTCTTAATGCCATTTAAGGCCTTCATTTCAGCAAAATCCATTTAATGATTTTAAATAGGGATGCAAGATTATATCGGTGGCTGATAATTCCCTGCAATTATCAACTAATTTGACTTCAAACAGATAAACCAGATAATAGAAATCCGCTGATAATAATAGACATGCCATGTTGGTCCATCTGTTGTGGTTGTTGCTCAACTTGTGCCCAAGTCCTCAACCCCTCCCCTCATATGGTAGTCTTGCATATTTGTGACATCATAATGCGCGTGACCTCGTGTTCACAGAAGATGCATCATAGCGGTTATGGCAGTCGCCAGTGTGGGCTATCTTTACTGTGTCTCGCAAAAATGTTACCCACACATTTTTTTGTTGCATTTTTAAAACATGACTGTTTTGTTTTGGCAAACTAAAAATGAGTTACTGGTTGTCTTTGAAGCAGAGAGATCAATAAAATTCAGCTTCATGGTGCTTTACGCTGTGTTTCAATGTATTTGTACATGTTACACTTATAGTAGGACTCAAAAGTATATTTGTATTCAAGTTTATTTTGAAAATAATTATCGGCTTATTGGCATCGGCACTTTCTAAATGATTGTTTTTTTATCGTATGGGTTGAAAATAGCATTATCGTGCATCAATGTTGATGAATCAATATCATTGATCTTTTTTTTTTTCCAGCAAAGCCTCTTATGACTTGTAAAAGTGACTATGTCACTGGTCTCATTCACACGCTTCTAGCATAGTGTAGCTGTATGACACTGAGCTGTAAAGCTACAAGGGTTGAGTTGTTGGCGCTTGTGATATGAAAGATGTTCTTTAACAGTAATTTTATAGTAGGCAAATAATAAAGTCATCTGAAGGTAGAAAAATATATATGCTAAACAAAAGGAGTGTGAAACATTGAGTCATAGATTTGTGTTGAAGTAATTTTCTGCTACTAGGTGGCATTAATGTTTCATGTTGGACATATGTAACAAATTCAGAGCAATTGGTATTTGGAACATGAAACAACTTGTGGACTCCTAGTCATCAGACCCCACAAACACATATATATTTATCACATTTATTATTGCTTAATTGTGTCACAGCTCCTTTACAGGTAAAATTTGCATCCCTAATTTTAAACATTTTAATGACCTTCAAGTGGAAAATTTTGTTTTTGAGTCACAGATAAAAACAGCCAATTAGTCTAAAAAGGTCTATGAATGTTTATTTAAAGCGGGAAGTTTGATGAAAATAGAAGCATTCCTTACCATCATTTGATCACAGAACTTGTCGTTGAAAGAGTTCGGGAAGAGGCGCGTGACAGAAGTTAGACGGTTGACCACATTCAGCGTAAGGCTGCGGTAGTCGCCCAGCATCATAAGCAGGGGCCGCATATGAGTGTGGATCTGGTCCACTTCAATGGTGGCGCCCTCCAGGAACTAGAAAAGTTCAACGGAGGACAGAATTTATAATTTTAACATGTTTCAGTCACCCCATAATATATTTAATGTGTAGTGTGTACATCTCTGTGAGCGGAACGAGCAAGCATATTATGTGATCTCCCTTCTACAAATCCTCACCTTAACATTGGCCCTCACCTTGTCAGGGTTTCTAAAATGTCAACTTCTAACTACATAGTGCAAACTGTTGAGACAAAAGGACACCCAGATGCGAGCTGGGCCAGTTGCAAACAAGCACGCACGCATACACACAAGAGAAAGATGCATGGAAGCCACATTCATTTTCCTCTCAGTGGAGAGAACAAACACTCCATCCTGTATTGATCGGGCCGCAGCAATGCTCATTAGTGCTATCAGGGCAGAGATGAAAGAAAGAGTGGGGGTGGGGAATCACAGGATAGAGAGTGATGGCGGTAAAGCAAGAAAATGAAGGGCACGGAAATTGAAGGAGAAAGGGGACAAAGAGCATCTGGGGTGAATGGATTGGGTTCTTCATGGTATGGATCATTTGATAAATAGGGGACTTGGCTGGTCTGATAAAGCATGGAAAAGTTCAGATGGATGAATGAATGATCTCTGCAATGGAAAATGACATGAGTGAGGCAGCCAATGAAATGTGGTAGAAGCCGCTGAGGTGCAGGAATGATACTTTCTTAAAACTATTTGCATTAAAAAACATGAGAACGCCTCACAGCTCGAGGACAGTGTTGAATTCCAGTTAAGAGCAATATTGTGCGTGAGGGTCTCAAGGTTTCGACTTAGCAGGAGATTTATATTCAATATGGCTGAGAGACTACAACAACTAAAACATACAATCCTGACAAATGAGGCTGAGAATAAAAAAATAAAAAAATAAACTTTTTTTTTGTACTGACCTTCCTCATGCATGCCTCCCCTGCTTCCTGAAGCTCGCTGTTTGTAGAATTGAGGGCCTTGAACAGGGCGGCAATGATCTTCTCTCTGGACAGGGGCAAGTAGTTGCAGGCGGCCAATGCATCTAAGAAGACAGCACAGAAATTCTATACATTTATATGTTTAAGGGTGGAACTAGAGGTTGAATGACTAAAGTTTTTTTTGTAGTCGACTATAATGTAATGAAAGTCGAGTCAATGTTGATTAATCATTATCATTGATATTTTTTTTTCCCAGCAAAGCCTCTTATGACTTATAAAAGTGACTATGTTACTGGTCTCATTCACACGCTTATAGCATAGTGTAGTCGTATGACACTGAGCTGTAAAGCTACAAGGGTTGTGTTGTTGGTGCTTGTTGTGATATGAAAGAAGGGTTGTGTTGTGAAGGTAAAAAAAAATATATATATATATATATATATATATATATATATATATACACTAAACAAAAGGAGTGTGAAACATTGAGTCATAGATTTGTGTTGAGGTAATTTTCTGCTACTAGGTGGCATTAGTGTTTCATGTTGGACATAGGTAACACATTCAGAGCAATTGGTATTTGGAACATGAAACAACTTGTGGACTCCAGGCTATTTTGTTAATTGTAGATTACAACTAGTCATCAGTCCCCCCCAACATTTATTATTGCTCCTTTGCACAGATGTAGCCCATGCATTAATAGAGGTCAAATTTGGGCAATGAAAATGGGCTTCACTTTGTGCCAGTACCCAGTATGTATATTTTAACTCAATCACTCCCAGCCATTTTTACTGAAGCAAACCTCTTCACTCCTGGCTGTTTTACTGGATTTTGACTGATTTTGCAAGGCCCACAGAATATTGTGTTCTATTGCTATAAAAAACATGGAACATACCAAAAGAAAGATCAGTCTCTTCTTTCATCAAGGAAAAAAAGTATAGTTCTATCTGTTTCCAGATTAGCATTAGAATAGAGCCAAGTTTCATCATTATTCACAAATCTGTTTAAAACTGTGGGTAAATGAGCTTTTTTCAACATGGCCTGGTTGATCTCTTTTGCTCTGCTGCCATCTGCTGGCCATTTTTTCAATAACAACCATTTCTTCAAACATTCTCTGCAGTTGAGAGGCTGTATCAAAGCTTTCTGTATGCTCTTGCATAAAAAAACATTTAAAAACATAAATATGTCTTTGGGACACTTACAACATTTAAAATAGAACGTATTTGTACGTCTTTGGGAGCAAATGAGTTAAGAATAGCAGCAAATGGAATAGCTACCAATGCCAAACGCTATTCTCATCAACCAGCGGCTTCTTTACATACTCTTGGACTCACGCAGCCGAGGCAGTGTCGCCTTGCCGGCAGGACAAATTCGCTGCTCCATAAAGCAGACAGGCGAGTCGCAAGTCCTCTGTAAATTGGCCAGTTTGCAGATAGTGTGCCAAAAACAATTAGCAATTAGTTGACTTCAAACGTTGACGCGGAGAAGCCAAGTTGACTCGAGGCCTAATCGGTCCAAACCCTTCAAGGAACCCCTATACGATGACATGACTCACTGAGAGCAGCAATGCGCAGGGGCACAAGGGAGGGGAGGCTCTTGTAACACGGCAGTTTCATCAGCGTAGCATCGTCTGCCTCACACAAATTCAGCAGCTGAAGACAGAACAGCAGAGAAATGCAGATGTGATTTTTTCCCTTACAAAATACAATGTTAAATGGATTTTTCCACGTTGCGTAAAATTTAACTGATCGATAAAATTAATTCATCTGCCAGCTCTAGAATGAAGCCGTCCAATGTAAAATGCTTGCTTGTATGACCTGCACAAATACGGTTTTTATCCAGTAGGCTAATGGGATTTCATATACAGATATACATAAATACAATATTAGATGTAGAGCTGCGTGTTGCGTACCTCTGTATAGAAGACCTTGTGCTCAATGACATTGAGGTCCATAGTGAAGAGGCGGGGTTGCAGGGTGGTGCAGAAGGTGTTTCCTTCCATTAGGCCAATCTGTGCATTTGCAGGTTGGTGGCGCAGAAGATGTTTCTTGGGGGGAACCATATCTTGCAAAACCTGATGAAAACCCCGCAATAAATTGATTCCTATCAAAACAATCAAGTTTTATCAAGATTTGTTACCAGTGCTGATAAACATTTTACCTCTTTGTGTGGCTCCATGATGACAGTCACGCTCTTGCCAGTGACCTGAGCCAGCACCTGGAGGGAATGCATGGCCTGCTTCCTGACAGTGGAGTTGGGGGAGGTCACCTCTCGAACGAGGTCGTGTGTTACCATGTGGAAAGATTTGTCTTGGGCAGTCAGAAGTTCTTCAGTTTTTTCTTCATCTTTCAGTGGAGTGGCGCAGCGTACCAGCAACTGCTCCAGGGTTGTCTTTGCCATGGCTACAGCTCCATTTGACACCTGGGTAAAGTCCCATTCATAAATTTAAACAATTCAGAAGCCACCACTATTACTGAGAACTTGCTTAACAAAAGTACTGAACATCATTCGAGCTCACCTCTCCTGTGAGGTCCATCATAACAAACAGCAGGGCCTTGAGAAATGTGAGCTGGTTTTGTAGGACCCAGATAAGAGGCAACCGTTCCATAAGGAACTTGATGGACACCACACCACCAAGCTTGGCATACCAAGCCTGTTCGTAGCAGCAGGCACACAGACGCTCCACAATATAAGAGAACAAGGGAAGCTGGCAAGCCTGCAGATTGAAATAGAAGTCAAATACAAACAAATCATCTTAATGAAGAAAAATAGCAACAACAAAAAAAAAATCACATTCAAAAAATTAAGTCCCTCAGTTTCTCACCCTCTCCTTGGAGCCAAGGATGATGCTGGCCACATCAAATATGACAGCCAGGGCCACCTCTCCTATCTTACACAGTTCCTTCTCCTCATAGGCCATACAGATGGCAATGGCATCGATCAGAACAAGTGGATCCATGCCCTTTGACCCGTTCTCTTCGCTGTGGAACATTGCTGTGCTTGGCTGACTGCCAAGTTGGTAGCACGGCAGCAAGAATGGACCTGTGGGAACAGAAATCCACAAATGCATTTTAAATCATGATACTAAACAGCTGAATAAACATTGTAATAGCTTTATTGTGCGATTGGAGCAAAAGCCGATATTTGATCGCAAGTCTTACCACACTGCTGAGCCACAGCAACCATGGTGTAGTGGCGGATCAAGCTGGCTACAAAAGGTAGCGCACTGGGCCTCAGGTCCTTTATCACGGCAGACATGAATGCTCCAGTCAAGGCCTGTTCAAAAGTTCTGCGGGCAGGCGTGTCTTGTGCCTTGTAGCGATGAGAGATAATAACATTGGGGATCCACTTCTCGGTAAAGCTGGAGGGGGAAAAAAAACACAAGGAATTAGCAGTTGTCAAAAGAAGGACCAGCAAAAGTAAAATATTGTGTGTCCCTGGGGTTCACTCAAACCCAGGTTAAGAACCACTGTTCTATGCAGTGGTGAGAAGGAAAGGCGAGGCGAGTTCATTTCTATAGCACATTTCATACATAAGGCAACTCAACGTGCTTTACACAAGGATAGACAACACCCTGGCATCAATAAACACTGCAGTTAATACATAAGCAGAAAAAAAGCAGAAAAAACAAAAGTAGGTTAAAAACTTATTAAAATAACATAAATTGACAATGTTAAAACAGACATCAAACTTTTAAAACATTTAGCGTAAGGAAATTTTCTAAAATAATTAAAAGGAAAAACACATGATTTAAAAATGTTTGACTTCACTTCTGTTATTAGCTTATTCCACTTGTGTGCAGCATAGCAGCTTCACCATGTTTATTTTTTTTAACTCTGGGTTCCACCAATTGAGCCAAGTCTGCAGATCTCAGAGCCCTGCTGGGTTTGTATTCAATCAGCATTTCTTGAATATATTCAGGAATACAAATACTTTGTTAGTATGTTATTGTACTTGAGTCGATTTTGAAGATACCCGTACTTCACTTGAGTATTTACATTGCTTCATAGCCTATTTATGATATACAGTGTGTACTCTTTGTACGCCTTAATTTGTACAAATAGGCTCCCTACATTTTTCAACCTCAGCGGATGACGACACAATGCTTCTGCTTTTACAATATATATATATATATATATTTTTTTTTTACACAAGTGCACTTCCTACTTAAGTGTGTACTTTTGCCACCTTTGCTTATCAGTAGATTCCCAGTTTGTATCTCCACTTGCTGAGCTTACTGTGTTATTAAGATGTTCTTAGATGCATGATTATTATTGCAATAAAGAAAGTATACACAGTTATGTTAATAAACACATCTTATATGAAAAGATTTGTTTTGCATTTTGTCTTTTATTTTGTTTCTATTCTGCATCTCTGCTGGATGTCCCTGTTGGTATTTGTTATTTACAACAGCTGAAGGCAACTGGGCCGCCGTGTTATTGAGCAGCTGTTTTCTCCATGCTTGAGCTTGTGTTTTATAATGCCAGACGCCGGGGGTAGACCTGATGGATTGCTTCATCTCATTATTGCTTTTTAAAAGGCTGCTATTTGCGGGGTGGGGATGGGATGAGGGGGTTGTAGGTGAGGAAACAGGAGTGTGACAAAAGCAGAGAAATGTGAGTATCGTGGAGGGAAGAATGGAGACAGAGACTGTCAGAATGTCAGATCAATTGGCCTTTTATCATTCACAGGGCTGCCGTGCCGACGTTAACGGTGTACTCACAAAGGCTAAATTTAAAGTCATCTGACCACGGAGGGAAAGGACGAGAAGAGCGTAAATGAAGGGAGAAGAAAAACAGAGAGAATCTTTCATGAGGGAGGACAAATCAAGATGTCTGACAGCGGAGGCAGCAGTCGCAGCCCCCTGATCATAACTGACACACTTCATTACCCCGGCAGAACTGTGCACACCACACAGACACACTTGTCTTTCGGCATGAGCGTATGTGTGTGTGTAATGAAAGGAGAGTGAAAGGGCCAGGATGTAGCATAAACAGACAGAAGAAAGTCAATTAGCCCCTGCCCGGAATCAATGATGGTAATGTGACTAACACATCCCACTAGCACACCTCTTCTTCTTTCTTGCTGACTGGAGGCTCATGGAACTGTTTTGTCACAAAGTGAAGCCTGCCATAGAGTTGGGGTCAGCTTGAATGTAATTAGAAACACCAGCCCTTCACACAGAATTGATGTGACAGTGTGTTGAAAAGCAAAACGAGCACAACTCACGCACAGAGTTTCACTATACTCGACCATAATTGCTTTGCTAAACAGCAGATCAAGAATTTGGTGTTAGCTGCCATCTTATGAACGGATGTTTGCTTACTTGGGATGAGAAAGAAGCTGGTACAGAGCGTGTTTGTTATCGTCCAGACTGGTCATGGCCACCAGGAAACACTTGATGACCTCCCACGCCTGCCGTCTGTAGTACGGCTCTGTGTTGGCACTCTTCAGACAGTCGAGGGCTGTCTCTATTGCCTAGAATGGGATATAACACTCAAATCTTTAGAATTCAAAGGTTTTTTTTTTTAAGTGAATAGAAATTCTTAAATTGTGACTATTATTTGCACAAATACACATACACAAAAAAAATAGTGATACATGAACCACATTAGTGGTACAGTGGCTAAGCAAAAGCATTTGTCATCTCTACAATATGGCTTGGCTACTTAAAAAGGGAGTGAATTAATGCCACTTTGAACAAAGAGGAGGAGATAAAGAAACAAGAATAGCCGTGTAAATTAGGAAACTGTGTAATTGAATAAAAAATCTGTCCGTGTATTAGAATATTTTGACACTGACAGGCTCTCTAGTCAAAATTCTACAAAAACGACAGTCCTCAGTGACAAATTAGTCAAGAGAGACCAAAATAATTTTTGGGGGATATCCAGGCCCTGCTACATGCCACCTTACCTTGAAGCAATTTAAATCACGCACATCAATGTCATTTGATAATTTGGTCTAATCTAATTGCTCTAATTGAACTCTATGATATCTATTATAACCTGTGCTTTATGTTCGAGTTCTGTAAGTAGAATTTGAGAGCCTGTGCATGGCCTGAATCTATGAAGATGGCTTGAGAGAAAAGCAGAAATTACTGAGCGTAAATAATCCCGTCATAGTGGACCACACTAGATTGATGATAACGGACTTGGTCTGAAGCAAAGCAGGAGACGTATTAAATTATCAGGAGCACACACACACACATCTGACAAAAAATACAGCAGTGTGGTCTTACCTTTTCCATTGGTAGCTGTATTGAGGCTTTGCAGTCGGTGAACTCAGCCTTGATGCTGGGCCCTTGAACTTCCGTCACCACATAGTGCAGCCTTTGAGACTCCTTAAGCATCTTCCTATTGCTGCCACCAAACTTTCCTAAGACCCGGTAGGCTACGTGGGAGATGGTCTCAGCCGGGTTGCGGAGAGTACGCCACAAGGCCTTGGAGCGCAAGCGCAGAGAAAATATCAGAGTGTGAAACCCTCAAATGGTTAACGTCTCTTTCACTAAATTGAAATGTTCATCCTGTTCTTCATTGAGGAACCAGCACCTCACTAAGCATCTTGGTAAGAATTAAACCAGTCTGTAAAATGTCCTACCTGCATGAGCTCAGCCCTGACAGGCTGGATATGGTCATAGAGGAAGTCTGGCTGTAGGTTGTCCACACAAAGCTCTAAGGTGCGAAGGCCTTGGCTCACTAGAGTCTGAGAGCCATTGAGGGCGGACACCAGTGGATCCATTAGCATAGGCAAGTAGGGCAGCAAAGAGCTTAGACGCACCGGCACTGTCAAGCATAACTCGACAAAAAGGTCCTTCATGTGCTGCTTGTGAAGGCCACTCTGAAGCATGTTCAGACCTAATGGCGTGAAAAGAAGACATAGGCAAGTAGGAAAATGTAGCTTATGTGGACAACTGGACAATGTCATTGTCACACGTACTGTTTATGTAATAGGAATGTCAGTCGATTGCAATTTTTAATTGCAATTAATCGCATGATTTTCATAGCTAACTCTTACCTGTGTAAATGTACAATGCAATACTTTTTCAAGTTTTTCATACCTCTTGATAATTAACATAAAAGTGGACAAATATGTTCAGATATTTGAAATTAAAAAGTTATTTAAACATTTAAAAGGAGTGTGGAACAATACGTCATAGATTTGTGTTGAGGGAATCTTCTGCCACTAAGGGCATTAGTGTTTCATGTTAGATATTGGTGACAGGAAAAGTATTTTTTTTTTTAGAGCAATTAGAATTTAGAAAATTAAACAACTTGTGGACTCTAGGTGATTTTGTTAATTGTAAATTACCCACAAATAAATATATTTAGTATTGCTTAATAGTGTGATAGTAACTCCTTTGCACAATGTTGTATGTAAATAAAGCACGAATTACAAGGTGTTTACATCAACTCTATTTAAATTAATACCCCTGGAGATTGTATGTAATACTTTTTAAAGTTTCTTCTTTTCTAATACTTTTTTAATGCCATTTAAGGCATTAAGTTGAGCAAAATCCATTTAATGACTTTTAATACTTTTCAGTGACCTGCGGAAATGCTGCACAAACACATCAGAAATTAGCAATTAAGATTTGTACCTTGTAGCAGATTGGGTAAAAGAGGCAGGAACTCTTGGTAGAGAAGGTCATGGCTTCCTCCACCAATGGAGCGGAACAATGCCCGGAGGAACAGGAAGTAGTTGTAAGGCTCCTTGGCTGACTGGGCCAGTTCCATTGAGCTGTTAACTATCTTGTGGAGGTGTGGCTAAGGAAAAATAAACTGTTTTAATACCCATTTGTAGCAAAACAAAAAAAAAGAAAAGAAAAAACCTGTGTGTGGTATTCTCACTTTGAGCATCTGTTCATTCTCAGCTGCAAAAAGCGACACTGATCCAAACACCAGTTTAAAGAGCTTGAGGTAGAGATTGGAGAGCTCAACATTTGAGCCCATCTCTGGCAGTCTTTCAAGAAGGTACTCCACTAAGATGGTGGCAAATAGCGCAGATGTTGACAAGTTGGCCAGGAATGAGTTTGCAACAATCTGGGGAAGTGAAATTAAACAAAAGATTAAATAAAAATATTTAATATAGTTTTTTTTTTTTTTTTACAGTTGTTTACCTGGAGTGCATAGTTCTTAGAAATCCTCTCCACCATGTACGGAACTGTAGTTTGAAAAATCTCCTTGAAAGTAAGAGGGTTCATCATAGTGAAGACCCCAGCAAAGTGCTCCAGAACCTCCTTCTCCTCCTTCATGCGTACTGCCTGGCAGTTGGCCACTCTGATGTATGCTTGCTGGTTATTGGCAACCTGGACCTGGCCACACAAGAAGATGACAGCTTTCAGAGTTGCACACCGGTTGCATTGATTTTAACATGAATTTTCATTTATCGCTCTACTTTTTCCTCTGAGTTAGAAAACTGTACGGAGATGAATGCCAAATTCAACAGTTCTCTTGTGGTACCTGATAGATGTCCAAAGCTTGCATGGCGTACTTGACCAACTTTATGTAGATCTGAGTTTCCTTTGGTTGGAGTTGCTTGTTTGGTATGAACTGAGCCTCTGTTTGAAAGTAAAACATTCCCAAACATTTACCAATTTATCATAGTTGTCCGAGATCAATTTTCATAGCCTTACCTCCAGGGGCCTTGCATGAAGTGATGCCCCATGTGATGGTTTTCACTCCGCAAACCAGAGTCTTCACTAAGCTGCGGCAGTCTGACACTTGAAACGTCTGCTTGTCCTCTTTCTCGCCCTGTCGGTCGAGGCCGGTTGCAGGGGGCTGAGGTGCACTCGTGACTGGTGTGGGAGGAGCAGGAGGCGGGATGGCAGGTGTAATAGAAGGAGTGGGTGTGGCTGGTACACCTGGTAGGACCCCTGGCTCCACCACCCCCATTTCCGATTGAGGTTTGCACTTCTTGAAGATGGAGACAAGCTGGTAGCGTGCTATGGTGTGAAATTTCAGCACAAACACCTGATAGATAAATACAAGAAAAAAGAAAAAGAAGAAATGGCATTCAACATTTCAAAGCGACTGAAGCTAACAATGAGCCTCGCTTTGTGCTAGCTACCTCCAGCATCCTCATGAGGATGTCCCGGCCATTGCCATTCTCCTGCTCTGACTTTGAGCGAATGCAGTCCACCAGGTTGAGCAGAAGCTTGCAGGACATGGTCTGAATATTGCTCGGAAGTGATTCGTCATCGATGTTCTTGGCAAAGAGCTGTACGGCTAAGGATAAATCAGTCAAGGGCAGGTTCTGGCGAACGTGGTGAACGAGGTCTGCAAGCGTGCTGTATGCCAAAGGTCTGAAAAGAGGTGATGATGATAGAATAACTATTGGATTTTAGGAGACGTGGCAAAAACTGAAGGCAGTAAGAGACAAAGTAACAACATGAGCTATTCTGAAGGGTGACGACAGTTATGGGAAGTAACTGTGAAAATAGTCTGTCAAGGAAAACAGCACAAAAGGTGAGCTAATGAGTGACAATGATATCCTCTGCCAGGTCTCAACAGCTCCTCCGCACTACTAATTTGAAATGACAGTTATATCACTCAAGTGGCGAGGGTTGGGTGGCAGGTCAAAGACATTTGGAAATCGGCCCTCGGGAGATGTGTGTGTACATGACAATTTGACAGACGGATCTCAGATGTGGTCAGCCTCCGAGAGATGTGCCTCATTGACATGCAAAGGACTCGGAGCTGTCAGAGCAACCGTCCGCTAAACAAGGAGATGATTGTGATAGATGCGCAGGCGGGTAACTTACCGAAGAGTCTCCCGGGCAGTGTAGCCAGAGCCAATGAGGATGGATTCATCAAAAAGTTTATCCATGCAGGGTATAAACTCTGCAAAATAAAGCAAACACGTTGGATTTTCTTTCCTGTACAGTATATTGATGAAAGATGTGCAAATTTGCTGTGATTTTCCCATCTTTATACTACTTCACAGGCAACCCTTTCACCAAGTGACAAAAGCTTTCATGGCATGACAGCTATGTCACACACAATGTGAAAAACAGTGTTGACTTTACCTGCAAGAACAACTTTGACTACAATTAGCTTTGAAGCAGTTTGAACTTTGACCAAGACAGATGCTTAGTGGTGCCCTGGTGTCACGCGACATAATACATATGCATGTTGACTGCGTGTGTGTGTGTGTGTGTGTGTGTTGGTGTGGGCACATACGGTTGCGTAGTTCAGTTGTGAGAATGTGTTTGACGGCGATGAGCAGCTCCTTGCGGAGGTGCGCCGTCTCCGAGGGGCAGTTGGTGAGCAGCTGAAGCATGCCCTTCACCATCTGCTGGGAATACTTTCCTACCAGCTCCTAAAAGGGTGGACACACGCACAGATGAGTCAGCAGAGGAACGTCATGATTAACTTAAGCTGATAGTGACAAATTTCTTTCATAAATCTACGTCTTATTCTAGATATTTTACAACTGACTGTTCACCATTTATTTAAAAGGGAAGTCAACCAGGGTTTCCCCTAGTGCTTTAGCTAAGCGTCACGACACATGCTCATCGATGAACTGTAATCGCTGCATGTCGCCAGCTGGTCATCACCCCCCCCCCCCCCGCACCCTCCCCACTTCCCCTTGATTAATATTTTCCCGGGCTAAATTTTGTTCCCAGTCTGTCCTTGACCACCAGGCTTAGCAAGTTTTCTGGAGGAAACTCTGCAACCCCCAAAAAAACTGGAACTTTTTAACAATCCAATGAAACCAAGAGTGATGGAGGAAAAATATTTTATTCATAGTAATTGAAACCTTAAAACATGCCATTTACAATCAATGATGGAATCCCAGCTATCCTAACTGAGATGTTGCAGCGGTCAATGAGGAATCTTAACAGCAGATTTCAATGAATTCGTACAGGAGGATGTTATCTACAGGATGTAACTTAAAAAAAAAAGAAAAGAAAATTCCAATATTGTTTCTTAAATGGCATGTTTAAAGGTTTCAATTACTATGAATAGAACATTTTTCTTCCATCGCTCTTGGTTTTATTGGCTTGTTAAAAAGTTCTCGTCTAAACATGGTATTTTGATTAATATTGCATTTGTGGGAAATGAATGAAGCAGCAAAATCCACCCGTTTTTATCCATCTCAGGGGGCGGCCATTTTCCATTTGCTGTTGATTGAAAATGACATCACAGTTCCAATTGGCTCATCTTGTCAATGTCACATGACCAAACTCGGAAAACAGGTGAGCCGTGAGCAACTGTGATTGACAAAATGTGACAAAATGGCCGCCTTCTGAGATGGAGAAAAAAAAAACGCCTGAATTTTGCCACCCAATTCATATTTCACACACGCAATATTAATCAGACTAGCGTGTTTAAACTAGTGAGGCGCATGCAACGTATTATTGTAAAGGACATTTTGGGTTTGACTTATGACTTCAAACACAGCAAACGAGTGTACCTGGTAGATTCGAATGATGTAAGCCAGAAACGAGAGAGTCTTAATCTGTGCGGCAATGAAGTCTGCGTACAGCTCCTTGTTATAAAGCTTGTGCTGCCTGCAAAGAAAACAAACAAAAAAATGCAAGTAATTTAACCTCATCAACACAATGCTGCATGCCTGCAGTAGGTGACAATTAATGGAGGGTGAAATGTGGGTCTACATATGGGATTCAATTCTACATGCATGGCTTATTCATTTGTGTGGCAGCTGTTACTGTGGCTCCCAAAGAAACTTTCTCCATACCTGCCAGAGATTCCTGAGGTTTGTTTTTCCTTAATTAACTCTGCTCCATTTCCCTCCTATTCCGAAAGTCTAATACAACCATCTTCTTACGCTCAAATTTCACCTCCCGCTAAGCCAATTTCTACTATTTTAACTTTCCTAAATGGAATGGAACCAGCTTTAGCGACACCATCAAAAAACTGCTGCCAGGAAGGAGCGATGAAGAGAGGGAGGGGGTGTGGGAGGTAGGAGGGTACCATTCTATTAAAAGTGTGCCCAATCTCATTCTGAAGGCCGTAAAATGAAAATTAATTTAGTTAGTGGGGGTTGTAATTCCTGTTTGGGCAAATGGATCTTACCTGGCTTGCGGAGACACCTGCAGCATGATGGTGCTCATGATGAGGGGCACAAACTCTGACACCACATTGTGAATATTCAGCTTGTAGAGCTGTCGGGAATTGGGGGAGGAGGGTGGACAACAAATACAGGGAAAAAAATACGTCATCGTAATAGAGCCACATAATTACAGATGAGGTGATTTTATTGAAGGATTAATGAGCATTTGGGAAGGATGGGAATATTTGGAATCCAGTCACACCTCTCCCGACTCCAATTATCCCAAAAAGCAAATGAGTCAATCAAGTTTACAGCTTCAATATCCTTAATAAATAGCACTTTCATATCTCCCCTCAGAAAAGAAGATCATATATTCTCAAAACGATTAATTGTGTGGTTTTGTTGTCCTGCTGTATTTTCATTTCCCTCACCTGATACATCAGCACCACGATGAGTGGCAGCTCTGCAAGCACTTTGAGAGACAAAGATCCCCGTGGGATGATGGTGTGCTACAGACAGAGCATAAAGATTACAATGACAGATTACTTACT
This sequence comes from Leptonotus elevatus, assembly GCF_054856555.1. Taxonomy (NCBI): domain Eukaryota; kingdom Metazoa; phylum Chordata; class Actinopteri; order Syngnathiformes; family Syngnathidae; genus Leptonotus; species Leptonotus elevatus. The sequence continues at coordinate 9,464,810 of NC_141258.1, read as the reverse complement.
CACTCTTTCACATTTTTAATCAAAATGTGAAAATTACAACGGAATGCTTCAACGTCAACAGAATGTTAGAAACAGATTACTGTCACAGCCGATTTTGAGTTTTTGAGTCTCGAAGTGTCGTGCCTAATGTAGTGAGTGTGTCATGTGTATGGCCAATAAGGAAAAACAAATAAATAAATAAAATGCAAAAAATTTAAATATGAAAATACAAGTGGAAACAAATACCGAAATCAATATAGAAATATAATCAAATAATCATTAAATAAAAACGCTATGCTCTCATATTTAATTATTTCATGCTGTAGACAATAATAAATGTTATTCAAATGAGAGTGCAGTCCTAAGTGTGTCTTGGGTTGAACTATTTACCTATTTGCTGATTGGCATGTCCCTTTCAATCATGCTTATTATTTTTGTGTTTATTTATGCATGCAACATATGAGTAGTTTTTTTTTCCATTTCCCATTTGTTACATTTGTTTTTATTTTCCCTTTTATCTTTTTACTTTGGCAGTTTTGGTCCTCCATAAGTGTGAAGTGCAGAACTAAGAGTGTTGTGTTGATATATATAACACTGTCTTTCACATTTTCAAAAACAAAATAATTATTTAATTAGTGTTTATCCATTAACAAATAAATAAAGCCGTCAACGCTGCAGTAGCTCAATGAAAACAATGTACAAATATGAAGCAAAGCTAATCTAAATTGAATATATTATTATCTGTAACATTATTTGAATTTCAACATGCTGCTGATGTGGAGCACTACTGTCATCTAGTGCTTAGAGGTGGTAGTTGTAAACTGCAGAAAGGAAGATTTCCAACCATGATGTCCAAAAATGCATTGCCTGGAGATTACCGTTCGCGTTTCACTGTCTTCTCTCTCGGGTGCAGTCTTCACCAACACGGAGGTGATCATCCCAACCATTTCTGGGGAGGGCACCGTGTTGTCAGCAATCACCTGAGGGTTCTCAAAGTATCGGGCCTAGTTGGGGCACACACATACACAATTATTATTTTTATTTTTTTTTAAATAGTTGTTTGCTCTCTGTGAAAATTGGCGCAACAACATAAAGCAAGCAGATACTTACGACGACTTTCGGGAGGTCTTTGTAAATCTGCTTTACAAAGTCCAGAAAGTGATGAATCTGAAAACATATAATTGAACACAGCATGTAAAACAGAGGTTCAGGAATATTTATTCAAACCCAAATTTTCAACAAAAAAACATGGTCAACAGAAGTAAATAATGTCAATTAAAGAATAGAATTATTTAATTGTGACAGACGTATTTTCAGTGTAAAAATACTCAACTCACTCTGTTTTTTTATTATTATTATTATTTAAGTTATAAAAACGGCTGACTACCAAGTAATCTCTTCAGAAATACATTTTATTAGCATAATTAAGTAATAAGCAATCAGGCCAACAAACTCACCTCTTGGGAGATTGGAGGACGGAACTGTTTGTGCAGCTCAATTATAATGCGAAGGCATATTAGCACATTTTCCTCACTTTCAATCTGGAAGTGAAAGTAAAGGAAAACAGTCAAGTCTAGTTACTGCTTTAACTGATGTTCATCATATCTGCATTTTGTGAGCTAATGCAAAACAAGAAAGAATGTCAATCAATGACATATTTGATATTTGCCATGATGCACACATATGAATAAAATACACATGTCAAGCTTCTAAAGAATTTGGAAGGACCCTTACCTCCAAGAAGCGAAACATGACAGACAGGACGTTCTTGGTGTGCGGTCGAAGGTGTTCATTTGTGGGAATGCGATGGATGATTTCTAGCACCAGCTTCCTTAATTGCTAGGGTAACGCAACACAATGTTATATTGTAATAAAATGCCAGTTATCATATAATTGTTATGCACGTAGTGTTCTGGGAATCACGGTGTACCTGCGTCGGCTTTTCTTGTAGAAACTGCACCTCTCCGTCCTGTAGAAAGGTGAGGAAGCGAGGGATGATGTGTTCCAAGAAGGTGGAGTACTGAGGCGAGGATGTCACATTCTGAAATGGAAACGGCAGTGAATGTAGTGTTAGGTTGATCAACAACTTCAAGCACTGTAGTATTGTCAATTAACTAACCATATATTGAGATTCTTTACTACACAATAAAATCGAGTTTCCAATTTTGAATCTTTTCCTGAATTTTTTCCCCTTCGCCTCTAGGAAAAAGCCAAAAACATGTTTTCTTTTTCATGCACATATCTGGTTAAATGTTTCCCATAAAGCATTAATTTTTGCACTGTATAAATAATTACTCTGTCTCACAATATTTAGTGTGGCTGACGCTGTGATTTTCTTTCACAGGAATTAAACTAGCTGATCTTTTTTTTTTTAAGAAAAAAAAACAGTCACTGAAGGGGTTGTAAATGTTGCAACCAAACTGCTAAATTTTCAACACTGACTCAGACTTTGTGCTTTGAACCAGGGAAGTAATTAAAAATAAAGGGAAAAAAATCCTGACAAATGCACTCCAATTAATCTGTAAACTCAATTAATTACCAGCGCTGTGTCAAACTCACCTCAAAGTTCTCGCTGACCTCCTGCATCATCTTGAGCTTGGTCTCATCAGCTGGAAAATGAGGGACAATTAATCCAATTTGTTAAATGTAATTTAACATCCATGGCCTTTTACATGGGCTTAGCAGGGACTCTCAGATCTTATCAGTTTTACTTTCATCGCCAGTTTGATCAAAAAGGTACACTCTTGCACACACACACATTCACACAAACACACACAATCACATACATGTACCTTTGACTGGACTAAAGCGTATCGCTCTCATCACAATTCCCATGCTCAACATCTGTGCCGAATCTAACCAAGCGTTTGCCTGTCTAATAATAACTGCTAAGATCAATGGACGTACGTGTGTTTGCGTCAGTGAGCGCTGCCACAAACTGCAGGTACTTTTTCATCAGTGTGGTCTGGTCCACCACGGTGGGACTGGGAGCTGGGCCAAAGGCCATAGTGGCAGCTGGAACTGACTGCGATCCAGCGGAGGGAAAGGTGACAGACTATACGGTCTGCAGAGATCTCAGCTTGTGCTCATGTTGTGCTGCACTGCATACAGAAAAAGAAGAGAACTAAAAGCAATGTAGAAACTGTATGATAATGATAACATTAATAGAGCATACATAACCTATGAACATATCAGCTATCTTATCATACAGAAAACAAATGTCAAACTGAATCCACTCATTTCTGTTTTGTATGCAGTTGTAGTTACTCGAACTGACTAGTTGCATTTTTTTAAATGGAAAAAAAACGTACTTACAAGATTGTTAAGTTGCACATGTTACATGTTTATGGTTACACATGGTAAAGTCACTGCATGTTGTATTATTAATATCAAAAAGAAAACAAAAATACTAAACATAGCATCTTTGCAAGTATTTTTCTAAACAAAACATATAAAGGTCATAATTCCAGTGTGATATTTAAATGCATGGTGAAATCCATATCCATAGGATTAAAAAGCAGTAGCATCTGCCGATGAAAACTACTTAAACTAAAACTAAACCTTGCACACGCAGCTCCTGGAATGCGTCAACATAGCCAAAAAAAAAGACAAAATTGTCCTTTCTCCCCTGTGAGGTGACCCAAAAAGTTTGCAAAACCCATCAGTTTTGATAGGCGATTATAATCAACAGGCGCACCGTGATGACGTCACAGTATGCTTCGGCTAGCACAATTATTTCACTTTCATGTAGAAATTCTGAATTAAACTCTTATCATACCGACGTCAAAATTCAAACGTGTTTGTCAGTTAGGCGTTCAAGCATTTTATTTTCCGATAACAGATTCGATATTTACTGAGTAACTTTAAAAAAAAGAGCATTCGCCGTCATGATTATCTCATAAGTTAGCTTATTATAGAATGGGACCCTTGATGTTGTTCAACTGTGTTAAAGATAAATTTATATTTTACAACGGACAGATTAAGCCCATGCACCCGAAGCCTAAATTCATAGTCGTCGCAGAAGAAACGATTTTTTCCCCCCTAAAATCAATAATAAAAGGTAAAACAAATTATCCTACCTTGTCCAGCGTAAATGAGCGTGTCGTTAGAAAGCACCGCGCTGCCGCTCTGAGCAGCATGGATGTGAATGATATCCCTCCGCATATCATGTACCAAATGCGTATATTTGATACATATTTGCGACGAATTTATAGTTTATTTGTGATTTACATAGATGTATTTCCTATTTGTGCACAGGTTTTTTAAGCACGGTGAGTGATATTCGGTAACACATGGTTTTCTAGTGCAAGTGGAAGGATATAGTCCTACAGGCGGGTGGTATATGACCATCATTTTTGACGGTCTTGTAGCGCATGTACGGTAACCGCAATGGAACAAAAGCCCTATAAGCAAGAAAAATGCTATTGCTTCTGTGTAAATGGTAGTTCAAGGAGCCAAGCTCATTCAAAATACATAATACATTAAATGTTTTATGACACATTTTTTACCATCATTTTTAATCTATTACAGTTCAATAAGTAATATATCTAGCAGGTTTCTGGGGTCATATATGTCATGTTAATGGCGCTGAGTGAGCAAAACAAAAACAAAAAAACTCATCCAAATGCACATTTGCTAAATAAACATGTAAATCGTTTCATTATTTTTTTCCCATGTTAAATTCATTGTGTTTTTGTTTTTGCCACAAGATGGCAGCATAGTAAAGGTCTCTAATCTCCATGGGCTGACACAAGGCGACTTTTAAACTGTTGATCGTCGTCACTGAGCCAACGCACTAATATAAACACAAAACTACTGAAATAAAATGATCTTGTATTTACTAACACATTTACATAGCATAGTCAGAGGGAAAGTCAGGCATGTTCCATTGAACATAAAGCTTGTATTCTGTTGTATAATTGGCAACTTTGTGCACTTCAGAGATTCAGACTCACAGTCTGGAGTAACCATCTGAAAAATCAGCTTTTTGGTATCCAATTGCAAATCTTGTTGTCATCTGTTCAGTTCATCTTTGAAATGATTCCCTTTTAGAACCAGGGGACCAAATGTTCTTGCTTTCCTGGTGTTATTTCAGTGATTAATTCCTAAGTAGCCCATTCTCTTGGCCAGGCTAATGGGTAAAGCGATCAAATTGCCTTGGTAATAGTGGGGACAATAATGAAGTCTTGATTTATCACCAAATCCATCGGCCAATATACCCCCCCCCCCTCCTTGTGTCGCTTGTGGCTTTACTTAGCAGTTGTCTCTGTCAGTTAACCCGCTAGCAAGAGGCCTCAGAACAGAATATTCCTTTCACCAATTGTCACATAATGTTGACGATAACTGACATGCTTGCTTTTTCTCCCCACGTTGTTCTCCAGGTAATGATTAGCTGCTAAAAGAGATGTCACAGGCTTATTGCAACGCTCTTGTTTGTTTCATTATCTGATGTGTTTTTTTTTTTAAAGGGTTGAAGAAAAAAAATCACTGGCTCTCCATCTATAAAAGACCACTCGGGTGTCCATTAGACTATGTGTTTTCTCAGTAGTGATACAGCCTGTTGACGACCTCTTAGTGCAGCCAGATCACAAAAAGAGAAAAGTGCACTCTCCCGTAGACTGAATCCTCGACAATACCCCGAAAACCTATTCATGCATGGAAAGCCTCTCTCCTTTCATGGTGTGCATAACAAAATGTTACCTGTGCTTCACGCTGACTAACAAGCCAGCCTATAGTTCTTGGATATTTTTTTTTAAATGAAATTCTGTATCATTATTTTCACTTTTAATTTCCCCCCACTTTTCAGCCAACTGCAATAGAACAGCTGCTTCCTACCCTTTGCCTTCATCACCTAGTAACCAAAAAACAGATTTCCATTTTTCTTTCATGTCTCTCATGGAGAGAATTTGTTTTTTAAAGACACCCAGTTTGACAACACGGAGGTGCTAATTTATATCATAGATATCACTGTATTTGTATTGCTGGATTCAGACAGTAACACAAAAATGTCTGTTAGTAATTTGCTATTATTATATATATTTATTATATAATTAAACCTGACATAAAATTTAATTCACTGGTTCCAGTTAGTTAGTTAGTTAGTTAGAAAAATAATCAACAAAAAATGTTTTGCCCCCCCCCCCCCCTTATATTCAAATTTAACATGTAATTATTTTTTCAATGTCTCCTTCCCTATGTATTTTTTTTAACAAACAAGCAATGCATTGTTTCTGTATTACCATAAACAATAGCTGATTTATTGCGTAAATGTTTTCGTTTTATTTTCTAGGCTTACAATAAAATAAAGGGAAATGCACCACAAGTAAAAAGACAGTTGATCTAGTTCAATTAGAGTTGTCAACTGCCACTGCTGGGATGACAGCTATTTTCCTCAACATTTCCTAATATAATAATGTGGCGGGCAGAATTGTGGTTAGCATGTCTGCCTCACAGTCATTGTAGTGGAGTTAGCATGTTCATTTCCTGCTTGTGTGGGCTTTCTCTAGCTATTCCCACATTCAAAGAAGAAAAACATTGAAGACTAAATTGTCCACTGGTATGAATGTGAGTGTGAATATTTGTTTGTTTTTTTCGGCTCTGTGATTGGCTGATGACCACGTCTTGCCCCACATTCAGCTGGGAAAGGGGCTAGCTCTCGCTGAGTCCCGATCCTAACGAAGATATTGATGGATACCACAAAAACACATGATGTCCCACTTCGCTGAAAAATCTACACAAAAACACTTATTATTCACCACACAGGTTCATTGAGTCATACCTCATTGCACTTGGTAAGGGCCTTGCAGATCTTTTGTTATAACTCATATGATGATGTTATGGCAGCAAACCAGACTGACTTGGACTAATATACTCATTCGCACTGGTGCATTGTAACCAAGTAACTGTAATTAAGTAGGTTTTTCAAGTGTAATCGAGTATTTGTTTTTCTGATTACTTTTTACTTTACTCTCATTTGACATGTATCATGAACACTATCTTTATTCTGTACTTTTTCTCGATATGATTAATATCTCGGCATAATTACTTTTGCCACCTGTGCTCATTTGAAATCATCTTAATGCCAGGGTATATAATATTTGAATCATTATAATTTGAATGATTTGAGCATTCTTTCAATTCTCTGAATTTCTCAGCTGCTAGATTAAAGTACATCCTGATCTCTCTCTGCCTCGTATATCCGTATGTGTGTGCCCGTGTCGTCCTCATGTGACTGTACCTTTTGAAGGCCATGTTCAATGCTCAGCGGTATGTCTTCCAGTCTGCCCACCGGGATTTATTGACCTTTCACGACCAGGCAGACAGCCGCGGCTAATTGTTAACGTATCGTGTCCTCATTTTTTTTATACGTCATGAGTGCATTTTGAATCTGATGTTTTAAAATTCACCTATTGGTAATCGATCCCGAGCATTTTTTTTTCTTCTTCTTTTTTGTTATTTTTTTGTTATTTTTTTGTTATTTTTTTGTTTTTTTTTTTGTTTTTTTTTATTTTTCTTCTTTTTTTTCTTTTTTCTTTTTTCTTTTTTCTTTTTTCTTTTTTCTTTTTTCTTTTTCTCATTTTCTGAAAACTTACCTATGGCCGTATGGCGCATGGGTGCCAGGGAAGAGGGAACTATGTTAGTGGCACAAGCAATTGTCTTTTTTCTGTTGCTATATATGTACACACAATTTATTGTTCTCGTCTGTAAGCCATTTCAAGGGTAATGTTGCAAGATGAGTTGATATTAAACTATTTTGGGGATCATAACTTGTGTTACATTTATGGTTTTAACTATTAATATAGGAGATGTATAAGCCTAATGTGGGTATTATTAGACTGCTTGCATTTTATTGGCTATTTGTGGAAAGACTCACTCCCTATTCTCTTGTTATTGCGGAGATTATGCTATCAACAAGCAACTGTGAGGGAGACCTACCTGCTAAGACATGCACTGCCCAATAAAACTGAAATTAGTTATGAACACAAGTTTTCAACATATTGAATTTACAGGGACCGCAAGAAAAATGACTGTTACATTTGTTGGCATAAACGAATAAGTGAAATAAGGACATTGTGTACTCAAAATGGAATTGATTTTTTGCCCTCGCCCCCCCATTGGTTTGCAATTGTCGCCTCGTCATTGCTTAATGAAGTGCTCAAACAGATAAATAAATGTGTCACCCTGCTGGCCGCTGACGTCAGCCTACTACAGCCAATCCCAGGCGTTCTCTAGACACTTTTTTTTTTTTTGGTAATCCTCTTTCCCTAAAGAGGAACTGTCCGATCAGTGCCACACTGCGCTCTGTTTGCGCCAGGAATAGTTCGGCCTTGACTAGATTTTCATTTTGGGTTGTGCTATTAAATATACATTTTATTTATTTTTTAGTTTAGTTGAATTATGGCACTGTTTTATAAATCGACTAATTCAGAATTGTGCGTGCGTAAATGGTAACGGGCGTGTTTTTAGGCACAGACTGGATGACTTCATAGAGTGTTTACTTATCATTAATACTACTCGGAGGCATCCTTTGCAGGTATGTTATCACTTTTTTACGGCTTTGTAATGTTCTGTGCGCTGGGCTGCCGGCACCAAACGAGCGGCCAAGCGGACGACGGGAAGCGCTACATTTGCCGGGCAGTTCCCCTCGTCGGCGACACCAGCTGCCCGGTGACCTTATTACCCGAAATCAGCGCCGGGGGGCAGGAAGAGGAGCTCCGCAACACCGTCATGCAACTCCGAGAGACTATTCTGCAGCAGAAAGAAACCATTTCCAAGCAACTTGGCACGATCAACGAGCTGACCACCAAGCTGTCCCTCTGCGCATCAACCACGGATGATAGAAAGTACGAGAAGGGGGCTGCTTGGGGCAAAGTGAAGCAAAACACAATGGGAGACGTCCCCAGGGATCCAAATGACACTGTGGAGAATCTTGGCAAAACAATGCAGGGGCTCAAGGACCGGTTGGAGAACCTGGAGGTAAGTTCGTCCCAATGCGTAAAAGTCCTGTTTTGTACTACTTAAACTAATTAGAGCGCAGCTTAGGGAATGCAACAATTGTATATGTTACAAAAGTCTTAAGGGGCCACACTTTGCACACCCCTGATTAAAACACTTTTTTTTTTTTTTTTTGGCCTTGCATCATATTGGATTGAGCAGGTATAACTAACATGGAAATGTTGGCTGTTTAAAAAACAAAACATCATGTAAAAAAAACATCTTAGTGCAAGTCACATGAATAAAACAATAAGATCATTATCAGACAAAACATTAGCTTTTGTAAGAGAATAGATCAAATAGCACCTATGTCTTTTAATAATAATTTAATCAATCCAAAAATCCAGCTATCCAGCCATCATCCCCCCCACACACACACTATAGTCTTAACACGACATTATGATTAGTATTGATTTTGTTCAATACAAATAAAGCAGCCAAATTTTAATCATGTCAGGGTGCGGCCATTTGCCACTTGCTGTTGACTGAAAATGACATCACAGTTGCTCAGGTAACGACCATTCATGGCTCAGGTAATGACCAATCGCTGCTCACCTGTTTTCTGAGTTTGGTCATGTGAAATTCACAAGCTGAGCCATGATTGGTCTTTACCTGAGCCCCGAGCAACTGTGATGTCATTTTCAGTAGCATGTGGCAAAATGGCCGCCCTGTGAGATGGATGAAAATGGGTGAAGTTTGCTGCTCTATTTATTCATACACTCTAAAAATGGACTACCAACTCGTTGGTTAAGCTCATATTGGCTTGATTAATTGTTACCAATTTTTTGGGTTAGCCAAACAACCAATGACATTTGTTACAATAGAAAGTAAGTCTTGATAGAGCACTTGGAAATATATTTATTGTATCAATTTATTATATTCTAAATGTATTTATCAATTATTATAAGTCATTACAATATAATATAAAAATAGTATAGTGTTTAAAAATGGAAACGTGTGTCTAGATAGGTCACGAGGTGTGACCAGCTTAGTGGCCTGGAGTGTCTCCCCTGAGACTTGGAGGTGGTGGGTTCAATCCCTGGCCGGGTCAGAACAAAGACTATAAATGGGATTCGTTTGCCTCCCTGCTTGACACTCAGCATTGAGGGATCGAATTGGGGGGTTAGATCTCCAAATGATTCCTTGAGCGCTGCTGCCCCTGTCGCTGGTTACCGCTCTCTCAGGGGATGGGTCAAATGCGGAGAGCGATTATCGACCCACTTAGGTGGGTGTGACGATCAGTGGTACTTTTTTTCACGAAAAAATGTCAGCCTCTAACACAGATTAACCAATATCTTGGTCACCAATATATATTGATTGAAAACACCTACCATTCGAGAGTGGTTGTTTTAACCAAATGATCTGTCGGACACATAACTACCAACTAGATAGGTCAAATTTAACCTCTTTTTTTGGGGTCAATTTGACCAATCTGTTTCTGGGTGTGTATTCCACATACGCAATATTAATCCGAATGCCATGTTTAGAATGGTGGAGTGGCATAGAAAATGTTGTAAGACATTTTTTTCGGGTTGATTTCAATCACTGCTTTATAACTAATCATTACAAATACACACATCCAAATATTGAATAGCCAAATAACGAGTAGCAAAAGATGGTAGTGTCGCCACATCTCCTTTTTATAAATTCTAGTATATGTGCATTTGTAAGACAGTCAGACATGCGTTTAGAATCCTGCTGCGAAGTCAACAGCGTCTCCCGCTGCTACCTATCCGCGGTCACCTGTGTCCACTTCCTGCTCATCCATCTTTAGCAACAGCAGATGCGAGCCAATATATCCGGCGCGTCGTTCCCCAGCGAGCTGCGTGCCTTACTGCAGCGTCGCCTGGTCGAGCTGGAGAAGCAGCTCCTGAGGAAAGTCAGCAACTTGGAAGAGGAGAAGAGCATGCTGTCCAACGCCACGGCAGCGTACCGGCTGAAGACGGAAAGTACGCTCAACGCGCTGGTGGAGAGGATAAGTGAGCTTGAGAAAGGTAATGTGACGCAGGAAAATGGGATGGAAAGATGACTCAGATAACAAAAACAAAAGAGTAGTTTTTAAAACAGTATTGCTGTAGTTACCTTGAAAAACACACACAAACAGGCTACTTGTATTTATAAAAAAGAAAAAAAAAATAGAAGACTTCACTTCTAAATATTTTTTTTCAGGCAGTCTGTTTTGGCCTGACATATTTAGCTGTTAATATTGTCACGGCAAAAAATAACATTTCGAATGAACATTACTTCTATATATAGCCTATAATGATTACATTTGGGGACCTCATACAGTCACACAACCTTGCGCGCGTTTCTTTTTAAGCTCGAACGGGCTGTGATCCTTTTATCATTATTTATTTATTTTAATTGGATGTACTGGTCGTGATTTTGAAGCTAGATGATACTTTGTGAACAGCACAGACTGTGTAACGTACTTTAATATTTTCTTTAGCTGACAAACTCAAAGTAGTGATTGGATTTCCAGCTTGAGAACTCAAATCTCTCTGCTTCCTGCATTGTATTTTTTTTATGTGGTCAAAACATGACATGGTGCATACGTGACATCACTCGCCAGATGGGAATGCTAATTGTGAAGTCCCAGAATGCTGAAAACTGAGTCTTTTCGAGTGATCGCGTCACTGATTGTTAATGGCCTGAATGGATGCCAGTAAGATGGTACCAGCAGGGACTAGAGCAGACATTGTGAGGCAGGCCATCACTCAGGTTGGGACCTCAGACCTCACAATGTGTTCTTCCGGATGAATGGACAGAAACTTGCCAATGGCACACACTCACAATGTTGTTGAAAGTCGTTCCATTCGTCCATTTTCCATGGCACTCATCCTAGGCCTTCTTCCGTGAGTTTAAACACTATCAGAAATAATTGTTCCATGGAATTGTATTATTCTCAACATTCTTTTCATTTCGTATCCTTTCTCTTGACTGTACTGCTTCCACTCTGTGTGTGGATGTTAGATTTTATTTGTCCAATCCCATTTCAGTCTCTACGAGCTGCTCTTCAGAATCAGTACACACTAAAAATCGCTGGGTTGTTTTCAGAAAGTTGTGTAGCTGTGGATTTTGAGCAGACTGGGTTGGTTTTGCCCAAGGTTGGGTTAGTTAATTATTTTTGACCCAACATACTGGGTTGGAAATTGGATTTGGGAGGGATGGGTTGCTTTTGCCTGAGGTTGGGTTAGTTGTTTATGTGGACCCAATAGATTGAGTAGTTAGTTAATTACTTTGACCCAGCAGACTGGACGGTTAGTTAATTATTTTTGACCCACCACATTGGGTTTAGAGATTGAATTTGGGCAGGCTGGGTAATTTTTGTCCAAGGTTGGGTTAGTTCATTCTTTTTGACCCAGTAGAATGGGTGGTTAGTAAATTATTTTCACCCAACATATTCGGTGTGGATATTGGAGTTGGGCGGGCTGAGTTACTTTTGCCCAAGGTTGGGTTAGTTAATTATTTTGACCCAGCCAACTGAGTGGTTAGTTAATTATTTTTGACACAACAGACTGGGTTGGAAATTGGATTTGGGAGGGATGGGTTACTTTTGTTCAAAGGTTGGGTTAGTTAATTATTTTTTACCCAGTAGAATGGGTGGTTCTTAAATAATTTTCACCCAACAAATTTGGTTTAGATATTGAAGTTGGGCGGGCTGGGTTACTTTTGTTCAAGGTTGGGTTAGTTCATTATTTTTTACCCAGTAGAATGGGTGGTTCTTAAATTATTTTCACCCAACAAATTCGGTTTAGATATTGAAGTTGGGCGGGCTGGGTTACTTTTGTCCAAGGTTGGGTTAGTTCATTATTTTTGACCCAGCCAACTGAGTGATTAGTTAATTATTTTTGACACAACAGATTGGGTTGGAGATTGGATTTGGGAGGGATGGGTGACTTTTACCCAAGGTTGGGTTAGTTAGTTATGTTGACCCAGTAGACCAGGGGTGCCTGTTCGGTCCTCAGGCTAGATAGGGGCCCTCGAGGACCGCACTTGAGCACCCCTGCAATAGACTGTGTGGTTAGTTAATTACTTTGACCCATCAAACTGGATGGTTAGTTAATTATTTTCACGCAACAGATTGTGTTTCGAGATTGGATTTGGGCAAGATGGGCTACTTTTGCCCAAGGTTGGGTTAGTTAATTATTTTTGAGCCAGTAGACTAGGTGGTAAGTTAATTATTTTTGACCCATCAGATTGGGTTGGAGATTGGATTTGGGCGAGCTGAAGAACCAAAGCTGGTTTCTGTTGTTGTTGTTGTTGTTGTTTGACAATTTTGTTGTGTACTGGTTTCACATAACATTCTTAGGAAACGGTAACCATTGCTTTACTGATAACATGGTAACCCATTTCTTGGTAGGTTTTTATTTTTAAATTTTTTTTTTACCCTTTGTTAGATCAAAATCTTGACCCAACATGATGTGTCACAGCTTCAATCCAGTACGCATGAGTATAAAAATAAATAAATAAATCCACCATTACCTCTGTCTCTTTTGGACACAGAGCTAGGTTAGCTATTGCTAATGTTGGGTTACTTTTGGGTCCAGCAGTTTTGAAATGTAGTACAAAAAGACAAATTCAACACTATACTGTAGGTGACTCATCTCGCTTCTGTATATGGACAGGAGGAGAAGACTTCAAGTCCCCGGAGCAGTTCAAGCTTTCGTTACCGCAGCGAACAAACTACTTGTATGGCCGCATCATCAAAAGCCTCCCGGAGATGTATGCATTCACTCTCTGCATGTGGATCAAGTCCAGCGCCACCCCAGGAATCGGGACACCTTTCTCCTACGGTGTGCCCGGACAAGCCAATGAGATCGTGCTGATCGAATGGGGAAATAACCCAATTGAGCTGCTCATTAATGACAAGGTGAGTCCTGGCCGCTTGTATAAATAAAATAACAGTCATAGTCCATCTAATGGGCTTTGATTGTGAAGGTTGCACAGCTGCCTTTGGAGGTACGTGATGGGAAGTGGCACCATATCTGCATCTCATGGACCACCAGGGATGGCCAGTGGGAGGCCTATCAAGATGGGGAGAAGCAAGGCACGGGAGATAACCTGGCGGCATGGCACCCCATTAAACCGGGAGGGGTTATCATCCTGGGCCAAGAGCAGGTATGCGTAACATTTATTTGTCTTTTGCAGAAATTCACGTGATATCACGGAAATGTTTTACTGCAGATTTATTTTTGCTGTTGTCTCCAGGACGTCGTAGGCGGCCGCTTTGATGCCGGACAGGCCTTCGTAGGAGAACTGAGTCAAGTCAATATCTGGGACCGAGTTCTGAAGCCAGCCGAGATCCAGTCCATGGCCAACTGCACGTCGTACTTGCCGGGTAATGTGATCTCGTGGCTGGCCAGCAACGTGGAGGTGTTTGGGAGGGGAGCCTTCAAGAGGCCTTTGGAGATGTGCGTGGAGCGTCTGCCTAATACCTAAACGCTTAGCGTCTGCCTTTTTTTTGTTGTTAATTAGCTGCTATTTTATTTCTAATTACTGTGAGACAGTTTATGGAAGCTGTGAAAACAACATTGTGAGCGCATATAACACTGGATGTGCAAATTAGCTAACACTGTTGCTTACTGTTTTTGCTGCCTGGTGTCAAGTCAGTTCAGTCCACAGTTCCCTCATCATAACACCCCCATCCTGAGTGGCATTGAAGCGATACATACAAATGCACGCAACCGCACAAACCCCGCGGATACAAATAGAAGAGACCCAGACTGGAGTCGACATGTGAGCTGCTGGTGCGTGCCGTGCAAGCGAAAGTAGGAGAGAAGATTATCTTAAAAGGTCTAGCTAATGTTATGTCTATTGCTTAACGGGAGAATCGGCTTGGAGCCAAAATCAATCACATGTTGTATACTGACATGATTAGTCTGGTATGAGGTGGGGAGAAAAATACTGTTTGCATGGACATGATACCAGTGATACTAATAAATCTATCACAGTGCTCTTTTTTTTTAAATCCTTGCCTTGTCCATTATGGAGGACCAAAACTGCCAAAATTAAAAATAAATAAATGACTAAAAGGGAAAATAAAAAACGGATATAAAAATATAATTCAAAAATTAAATACAAAATAAATAAATATAAAATGAAATAAAAACAACAAAATCTAAATATATCCCTAAATAAATAAAAGTAAAAATAATTAGAAAAATAAAAAATATAATTCAAAAATAAATACAAATAAATAAATAAGAAAGAAAATAAAAACAACAAAATATAAATATATTCCCTAAATAAATAAATAAAAGTAAAAATAATAAAGTTTGAATAACATTTTGACCTGGCAGAGCGTCTGCAGCATAAAATAAATAAATGTGAGAGCAGAGCATTTTTATTTATTGATTTATATTTAATTTTATTTATATAATTATTTTTGTATTTATTTAGACATTTATTTTTTATGCTTATTTAAATTTTTTGAATCTCGTTTTTTTATTTATTTATTTATTTTTACTTTTATTTATGTATGGATATATTTATATTTTGTTGTTTTTATTTCTATATATATATATATATATATATATATATAGAGAGAGAGAGAGAGAGAGAGATATTTAATTTTTAAATTATATTTTTTATATATTTTTTTTATTTTTAGTTATTTATTTAGTCGTTTATGTATTTATAATTTTGGCAGTTTTGGTCATCCATAATCCATATGAACAAAACCTGTTAAATGGTGTTTTGTGTTTATGGTATGTTTCTATTGTTGTAAAACACTTGTTTGTTGTTGTATATGTTGTTGCATTGTTATCACAGTTATAAAAACTATGAATGTCTGCTCGTAATGTAGTTGTGATATGTGCCGTAGTGTACATAGTAGTTTTGCACGTTAAACTCTTCACAATTGTTTTTGTGGCCTTAATAGGGACTCGAGTGCCAACAATCATTTTGTATGAATAAAAATTGCCATTAAGTGTGCAAAATAAAAAGAGCTGCTGCCTAAATCAATGCTTGATCCATTTGTTTATGTATTTATTTTTGTCACAAATTTTTACATTTCAATAGTCAATAATTGTTGATGATAGACTATTTTAAGCAAGGTAACACAGGGGCCTTCTGTGATAATACATTTAATCAGAACTGTACTCCATTTAGCGTATGGCATACCAACAAGTCATCCGCTGCCCTTTTAGTGGTAACTGTCAGGTACGATAAAGGGACGTGGGTGTGACATAAGTAGTATAGAGCGTAAGCTGAGCGGGATCTTTTAACTGAGCTGGCTTGGCTTCAGGACAACAGCAGGTGGCGTGGGTGGCATTAGCAACGCTTAACAGAGGGAGAGGCCAAAAGGTCGACGGTGACATGGGAGACATTCGTCCTCGGACCTTTTATGGATACAAAGTAACACTCGCAAGATCATTTGTATAAACTGCAACAGTGCGGTGAAAGTAACTCTGTTTTTGGTGCATTTTATTTCATAAAACCTTTGACTGTGGGTGGTGTGAAAACAAAAGACTTCTCGGTTACAGAGAGTCCATGATTGTATTAATCTGGTTGTTAGGTAGACTCAAAATTGTGCACTTTTATGATTGTGAGCGAGTATGTCTGTTCAATGTGTGACTGGCGACCAGACCCTAGACTCCCCACCTCTCTCTCACTCGCCCATGTTCCTAATGAGGATGGATGGATATTTCAAAACATGCCATTAAAACACAGATGAGTTATGTTAAGACTTTAATTAGCTTTTTGTTGATGCGCATACTCAATATGGATACATAGCAGTGGCAGAGGGATTGATTATACTCACAACAGCAACAATACATGCAATTAATAGCCTTGAATATGTCTTTGGCAGTGGAATGTTCTGCAAAATCATATATTTTGTAATGAACATCCATTTTCTGCAATTGTGTTTTTCGAGGGAAAAAAATTGTCTTGGAATTTAGGATTTTTTTTTAGACAATTATATACTTGTGTTTTGCAGTAAAGACATTATATCTACAATTTAATCCGTTTCAACCGGTAATGATAAACATTTTGACATAAAATTAATATTTAATGTGAATATGTGACATACATGGGTCATTTTCATATAATTTCATCAATAATAACGGTAAAGACATACCCTACTGAATTTGCTTTCGAAATGCTATTAATTCTAATGAGGTATTGGCAGTTCTTATCATTTTCTATGAAAAAATAAATTCTAAAGTAATATCCTTCAAACTTTTAATGTTTCATGATTTGTAGCATGGTTATTTAGTTGTTGTTTTTTTTTAAACAAATTTGTAATTCAAGTTTTTTTTTTTTAACTATTAATGTCACTAGAAAGGGCCTCATTATGTCGTTGCAATGCACCAGAGGGTTCTGTGAGTAGAAGGGCCAGGATCAGGCAGCCATTTTGGATTTGCACATGACAGCAACATAAATGGTGTTACTTCTGAGATATGCAAGAATTTGTGAAAATGTCACAACTTTTGCACGTCTTTAGCGTTACAATGACATCTGTAATTGTGCAACTCAGACGATTTTTATGAAGCTGTTTACGTCTTTCTCATTAAGCACTTTTATTTTCACACTTCTTGAGTGTTTTTCAGTTGGCCACCACCATTTATTTACTATGAAAGCTTGGCATATTTTAATTGAATCATCAACAAACTTTTTGATTCTTACACATATAAAAACCAAGGTGACATTTAAAAGAAAAATAATTAATTTTCTTTTCAAAAGTCATTCCCGTTATTGATCAAATGACTTGAAAATGACCCACATAGACCAACTTTAAAACTCAACATAAGCTGAGGTCAACGTCGAAGGTTACCATAGCAACCACAAGCTCTCCGACTGCGTCTCTGTCAGGACACATTCATTAGGAACGTCGCTATTATTAATGAACAGGGACAAGCTGTCATTAGACAGGCGCTTGAATAACTCCACCGTTTTTCATCACAGCTGGTGAAAAGTGCTCAAGTGACACCTGTCACTTTATTATTAATATGTTGTCTGTTCTACTGTATTTTTCAACATGTTTTTCCCATTGGATGTCTGTTTAACGTCCCATGGGTTTGTCGTTGTTTTATGTGTTGCATTTAGCTCGATGACGGTGATTTAAAAAAAAAAATTATGTTAAGAAAAGAAAAAAATACACATTTGCAAGCAATAGTTTCAGAATTTTTTTTTCTCCAGGAAAGAAATTCACAAAAAGAAAGCACACATTAAAAAAAACATTAAAAAAAAAAGTAGGTCACTGATCACTTTGCAGTTCTCACTGAGCACACTCATGTGCATTAAAATGACCTTTATGAGAGTTAATAATTCATGAGGGGTTTAGCTTGAGCGCTGTGGGTCACTAATTGATCGACCTCACACAATGTAATATGCACGTGGGTTATGACCTACTCGCATTGTGAACTCACACAGGTAACTAAATGATTCATTCAAACAGCATAAAGCAAAGCGGGAATACAAGCATGGGGCATAATAGTTGCTTACTGCTCCACTTTAACTAAAGTATGTACAGTGCTCCTTTTGATCATAATATACCGAATAAAAACGGAATAGCCCCCATGGAAGGACTCATGAGACTGGTTAAGAGTAGTAGTGTGTACCATTTTGTACCCACAGTGGTTCTTTCTCTTCCCTTTCAACACGGGCCACGTTGAAAATGATTCTGCTGCGGCCGTCAGTGTGCCTCTTCAGGAACAAAGCATTGCTGGATGCCGCGACCTGCAAAAGGAGAAAAATGAAAAAACATTTTGCAGTCTGTCATGTCAGGTACATACATTGCCACATCCGTAGCCATTTTGCTATCCAGGATCACGTAATCCGTCTTATTTTTATCCCAGTTGCTCAGATCAACTCGGAGTGGATCAGTGTAATCCAGATCCCGTTTTGAAGATGACCAAATCCGGATAATGAGTGCTCTGAATTGGATTTTATATCACACTGAAGGCTGCTTATGTGTGTAAAATAGCCAGCATGGGGTCACTCAAAGTGAATGTATTGAATGAAACAAAAAGCACAGAAATATATAAATAAATAACTAAATAAACTCATTCACTGCCATTGACGGCTATAAACGTCAAAAATTCATTTGAACTATTTCTATTAGTTTAACTCTTTTTTTTCTCACTTTTGTTAACACGAGTATGAAAACCTAGATTTTTTGGGTGGTACATTTAGAACAGATATGACATTTGTGATTAATCGCGAGTTAACAAGTGAAGTCGTGCGATTCAATACGATTAAAAACTTTAATCGCCTGATGCCCCGAATTTTTTATCTTTTCTTTTTTTGGGTAAATTCATTCACTGCCATTGACGGCTATAAACGTCAAAATTTCATTTTAACTATTTCTATTTAACATTTTTTTCCCACTTTTGTTAACAAGAGTATGAAAACCTAGAATTTTATTATCGTACATTTAGAACCGATATAAAATGTGTGATTAATCGTGAGTTAACTAGTGAAGTCATGCGATTAATTACAATTAAAAATCTGAATCACCTCTTGCCCCTAATTTTTTAATGATCTGTTGTTGTTTTTTATGAATTTATGGCAGTGAATGAATTAATGGTCCATAATCTAAAGTACCCTATCATTCAAATTAATGATTTGAAAGTCGGTTAAAGATAAATGGAGGATTTGAACCGGATTGAAACCAAGATTAGATTGCTTAATTTAATCAGATTTATGGAATTGTATTTGGTTTTGGACAACACAGTTTTCTAATCCATTATCCAGATTACCTTTGAACAACTGGTGCCTGGGGTTTCACCATAAGTGACCACTTGAGGGCAACCATAACTATGTTGTGGTCACAATTAAAACAAGTTTGACAAACCTGATGGTTTTACATTATTTGTACCCACTGTACATTTTTTTCTGACACTGTCATAGAGGTTTTTACAGGATCTCTCAAGCTAGTTTACCTAATGTTGTACGCAGTAAGTGAGAAGCTCGCACAAGATTTGCTATTCTCAGTTTCTGGGTCCAGTCTGCCATCTTGTGGTCATAATATTTACTGACAGTTGAAGTGGAAAGATGGGCCGACTTGTTAAAGTTAAAATAGCTGCATTGATAACCTGGTAACCCGTTTCTTGGTAGCTCATCGGTGATGTTATATTTTACCACTTATTGGATCAAAATCTTGACCCAACGTTCCAGGTCAAATCCTCAACCCAAAGTGATGTTTATATATAACCCAGCATTCACTCTAAAAACAGTTGGGTTAAAAATGGACCGATCCTCTACTTGGGTCTATGTGAGTCAATAAATGCGTCTTTTACTGTAAAGCAACTCATAAATATTGCTCAGATCCCTTACTTGGATTTTTTAAAAATGGGTCATTTTGTATAAAACAACCCAGAAAGTTGTGCCAAATCGACCCATAAAGCGGATCGGTCCATTTTCGATCCATAATTGGGTTACTTTTGTACGGAAGCATATTGCATTCACTTGAAAAAAAAAAGTCATTTTTGGGGGGAGTCTTTTTTTCTGTTTTATTGAATATTTTTTCCCAAGTTTTTTTTCTGTTTAAAAAAAAAAAATCTCTGTTTTTCTGAATTATAATTTTTCTGTTTTTTTGGGTCATTTTTCGCTGTATTATAAAATTATTATTTTTCAGTTTTTCTGAATATTTTTTTAAAAGGTTTTCCCCTCAGAGATTAGAGAACAAACCACAATACAGTACACACATTCATTCCTTTATTGAGAGTAAGTAAACATGACCATCTTATTGCATATGGAGGTATGCTGGAAAGTGTCTCCTTCCACTATTAGCGAGTCACTTGGAATTAAGAGGTAAAAAAATTAATAAAATTACTCCGAAAAACAGAGCACCGGCTCTATTTTTCGTAATATATTTTTTCTGTTTTTTTGTAATATTTTTTGTTTTGTTTTTTGAATAATTTTTTTCCTGCTTTTTTTAATATATATTTTTTTCTTTTTCTTTTTTTTTAAATAATCCCCCCCCGTTTTTCGGAATATTTTTGGACAGAAAAAAATATTCATTAAAACTGAAAAAAAATATTCAGAGAAACAGAAAAAAATATTCAGAAAAACTGGAAAAAAAAAATACTCCCCCCAAAAAATAGTCAGAAAAACAGGATTTATTTTTTTTCAAGTGAATGCAATACGCTTCCGTACTTTTGACCCAACTGTTTTTACAGTGTTTCCCTCCATCCATTTTGGACCAAGAGCTGGGTTAGCTATGTGGGTTACGTTTAACCCAGCAGTTTTACGCATCTATTTAACGAGATAAATGACTGATAAGTAAATAAAAGCCATTCTTTGCACACCTGCGGCGTGTAAGCAAACTATGCTCACACGCAACTTTACTTTGCGCTGTTGTACCTGAGCTCTGTTGTGATATCGAGGGTGGCAGGCGATGACTGTGATGAAAGAGAAGGTTGCCACAAGGATCGCAGCGGAAGACAGGATGAAGAGCAAGTTGGTGTTGTCTGGAATGAACACATTTCACAAAATTGTGGACAATTATTTGTGGGAACAGTTTGGGGCTGAAAGTTGTGACTCAAATGTGAACTCTAATTTCTTTCCCACGAAGAATGTTATGATAGGCTTTAGCATAATCATAACTTAGCAACAAGAGCAAATCAACTGAGCACAGGAAACATTTGCAGGCCTGGCAGATCGTAAACGCCGATAGGGCCGCATTCCTTCATTTCGACTGGCCTCTTGCGGAACTAACGCAGTTGAACAGCACATTGAAGGTTTTATCCAAAAGGTCTCACATTTTACCCGGCTCCCTTTGACTGTGGCAATAAGAAACATTCTATAGAAAGATGGACACGCAATCCATATTCGCGTACTAAAGACAGGAACAATGTGTGTTTATTTCAGACTAACAAGCAAAACATAAAGATTGAATTTCCATTTTAGTATGCAAAGTAATGCCTCGGATATACTGTAGTTATGATTTATAGCTTTTTATCTGCTGTAACAGTGACATACATCATGTCAAACAGGCCCCTCTCCATTCGACTGCACCATGAAAGAGACTTTTAGGGAACCATGCACTGACGTTTGTTGACATTTCTCAGTTGAATAAATTAATTTCAATAAAAAAATATTTGTAATTGTTGTAATAATTGTTCTTTTCATTGAGAAGGTGCTTCTGGGTGCCATTCATGGTGCCTCAGTCGCTTATATACATATATATATATATTATTATTTTTTTTAAGTTTAAAATGACTCAGGATATACATTAGTGTCACAATCTGTGTTTTTTTCCAGGTTCATGCTGTGCCCCCATTTAAAGGGGCAGAGGCCGAGCCCTGTTTTTTTTTTTTTTTCGGGGGCTGATATTGAACCGCCGGGCTTTTCGTTATGTCGCCATCTGTTGGTCGTTGTTATTTTTATGTTTCTTAGTCAGTTTGTGACCGTGAAAACAAATTCCTCGCGTGTTCTTCCACACTTGGCCAATAAATCTGACTCTGATTCCGATTTAATGACATCCAATAAAGATCTACATATAGCTAGCTCATCCTTACTGGAGGTTCAAGTTCTTCACAAACCACATTAAAGTAACTATAAAATATTGGGATGTCTGCTCTTTGACACGTTCCTGATTGTCTCTCTCAGCCTTTAGGTCAGTTCCGGCCTGTGTCTTTTCTTAAGCAAAGGCACCTGATGGTCATATGTGATTTGATGTGTGTGCGTATGTGAGCTGGTTTCACTCACTGCTTTTCCTGACAAAGAGACTGAAGGAGGTCTGCAGCTTGCTGATGTCATTGCGGACGCTGATATCCAGGCAGTGAACCCCGGCCGAGGTGAAGGTGTGGTTGAGCCGCAAGGTGTTCTTGCACAGCAACGTTAGCGTGCAGGCCCCCATCGTGTCGGCCACGCAGTTGGGAAGGAAGCGCCAACATACCCACATAGGAGGACTGAGAGACACGATGATCTCATTCTCAGGTTCGTCCTTGATGTCATATAAGGATTGGAAAACAAAATGGAACCTACCTTCCATCCACCTGGAAAGCCAGGCCGGTGGTTTGAGACATCTCATAATCAGAAGGGCCCTTCAGCTCAATGCTTTTAATGGCATCTGTAAATTAGTTTTCACACTCAAAAAAAAATAAATAGGATAGTCTAATTGCAATTATTATACTATATACAAACCAAGCACTTGAATATCCTTAGAGTAGATTCCAGTTAATGGAGGTTTGTATTTGGTCGTATTGACTCCAATTTTCAACCGCAGTGTGTAGTTTCCAGACAAGGCGTAGTGGTAGCGGACAACAGGCTCACTCCCCTGGATT
The DNA here is from genome assembly GCF_054856555.1 of Leptonotus elevatus. Lineage (NCBI taxonomy): Eukaryota > Metazoa > Chordata > Actinopteri > Syngnathiformes > Syngnathidae > Leptonotus > Leptonotus elevatus. The sequence continues at coordinate 9,441,600 of NC_141258.1, read as the reverse complement.
ACCTCCCTGCATTTCCATTTAAAAAAAATGATAATCACCAAGAATTCCAAACTTTTAAGAATGAGCATCCTAACAGTCCTCATACCCGTTCCCTAAATCCCACGTGTAGCTGAAGTTTGACGCGCTGAGATTCTGCCGCGGGTCCGAAAGTTCGAACATAGTCTCGGTGGGAATGTCCGAAGCCAGCTCTCCGGTGTCTCGCACGTAGGTGGCGTTGCCGTCCGTTTGATAGAAAACCAACTTCCCGGCAATATTTTCTGATTAACCAAAGATTACATGTCATGGGTGCATGCAAAGGGTAGAAAGTGATGATCAATTACCTAAATCTGTCAGAGGCCCGTCACACTCTGCCACACCCAGGAAAACCAGGACGAAAATCAACAACAGTGTTCTGTAAACGCATAAACAAGTTAATCAACCTTCGGAAACATACAAACTGAATTAAAGTGTACCTGTCCATGTTTGCTGGTCCTCTCCCTTGGGAGCGCCCTCAGGGATGTAAAAGGAAAATCTAGAGGATGGCGATGGCAGGGAAGAGGCAATGTGCGTGCAGTACTTCAGAGCTCTTCCGTGAAGGCTTGAAATTGCCACCATGAGTTGCAGTCATGTGCCCTTGCAAGAACAACAATCTACTTTTGTGCTTCTGAGGGGTCAAACAATTATCACAACAAACTATGTGTTTTGTTTTCCATATCATAAATAGTAAAGTAAAAATATTTATGCATATGATGTTGAAATCAACATGATTTTTCTGGTTAAATTGAATTGTGTAAAATGTTAAAAGCAAACTCTTCTATTTCCACATCTTAATCGTGATTGTGTTACATGAATTTACGTTACTGTCAAATTGATTTGACTACAGTTTTATAAAAGCAAAATGTTAAATGTATATAACGTTGGTCTTAAATGTACATGAACATGTAGTATACTGTACTTGGAAATACTTTGCCACCTAATTTGTTTCCCGTTTTGCTTTCATGCAGTAAGTTTCATATGAGATATAATTCCTTGTCAATTCTAATGTGTTGAAATTAATGACAATATTGATCAAAACGTGAAGTTTTAGAAGTAAATTGCCACGAATCGAAGGCTTGTATATACATTGGTACTGTAGCGCCCTCTGGTGGGCTACTTGTTACAAGGGAAACAACAACCAGCTTGTTCATTCAAATTTATATGCAGTTGTAATTTATGAGTAACCTAAAGGTTCCTCAATCGAATCTATTTATGTATTGGTTTATTTATTTGTATATTTATTTATTCCAACTTTTTGTTTTGGGTCACAAGCAAAAATTTGACTTAAAGCTGCAATATAGAACTTTTTCCCCCAAAATAACTTTACAATAAGCTTTTTATTTGACCATTTATGACTGAAATGCCTTCTAATTAGTAGATTAACAGATTGGATTCGGGTTAGAATTTCCCGCGCCCTGTCTGCGGATGTGACGTAATGTGAGTGGGGTGTATGTGAAGAACGGTATGTGCAGTTTCATTTTCGTCAGCAGGTGGCAGTAGCGATTCGAAATGGAATATTCTACATTCAGTAGCTTTAAGCGTGAGCTTCAACGTTCACTGGGTGGCAGGAGCAAACTTCTCGCCACTGCCCAGCATAATTTCACATGGTTACGGCGCAGTCCAACGACAGGTAGCTCTCCTTTGTGTTTACTTTACACTTTCGAGTTTTTGTTTTGTTTGTTTTGCAGGTATTTTGCCCTAAGCGCGGAGACGAAGAACCGGGATGACGTCATAGGAAAACGTGCGAGTAGTACAAGCGTTGACAGCAGGCTAGCTAGCCCATGCCACTCCATTTGCTTCCAGTTTGTTTACTATAGTATTGATTTGAAGAATTCATTAGTTTAAAGTACGTATAGGCTTCTTTCTGACCTTTTAACCTCGGTGTGAGTTAGCTTGCAGCCCCTTGACGCAATCTGTCGGATGAGATGAGTAATGCAAAATCAAACAAAGAAAAATTCTCAAAACACACTTTTATTGAGTGGCTTTTATGTGATGTGGTCTTCCGTCCCCCATGTATTTATTTATGAATTTATTTATTTATTGCAGTTAGGTTACAGGTTGTTGCATTGCCTGGGAGTCTGGGACTTCTCTATGTTTTTTCCTTCTTCTTCTTTTTTTTTAAATGATCATGACGTTTGGTCTTTGTTTTACTCTGTCTGACAAAGCACGTTGTGTTTTTAAAGGTTTTTCTGTCAGAGATGCGCAACTTAAATGATGGAATAGGTCACAATTTTTCATCAGCGCCAATGGGGGGGGGGGGGCGGGGGGGCGCGGTGTAGCCTTTGTGAATTGAGAAAAGAAGAAGAAGAAAAAGAACATTTTGTAACCAAGGAAAAAACAAAGATGATAAACCTCCAATATGCGTTGTCCATGAACACGGGGGCTCCCTTATTTATAAATAAATAAATAAAAAATATGCAGGGTATAAGAGCAAATTTTATGTATTTATTTATTTATTAGGGCTATCAGAGTGTGGTCAGTGGCCCATCCCTGTTCTATATAAAAATTATTATTAATATTATTATTTATGTATAAAATTGTTTTCCGTGAGAAAATGCTGAAATTTGGCGAAGTGTGATGGGAAAAAAAACTGTTAAATTAAAAAAAAAATGTAGAAAATTAGGAAAATTAGTTTACTGTATCGTTCTATTTTTGTCATTAAACTCACATTATAATTTTTTTAAAATCTTTTTTGGGCAGCTGGAACGAAAGTCATTCTCATTTCTTTCAATGATGAACGACTTAAACTCGTAAATCAAGGTGCCAATATGCACAATGTTTTTAAACTCATCAGCTGAGTCAACCCTTGTGACGTCGCAGCCCCGCCCCCTGGGTAAAATCTCTTCGCTTCCCAGCCAGTGAGTGCAGTGAGTGAGCGAGCGTGCAACAAGCCGGTTTGTTTTTATGCATACGTGCAAGGTGCCAGTGAGTGCTGGCATGTCGAGAGTAATTCTCCTGCTGTGGGTCCGACTGTAGCGGCTGACCACCGGGATTATAATTTTTCTTATTGATTGATCTTCTTTTTTTTTTTTGTCATTCGCTTGTGCGGAGAAGCCACGTGCCAACATGTCGGGGACCCCGCAGGACGTGAGCAAGCTCACTGAGCTAACTTATAAGGTGAGTCGAACAAGTGTTCGGTTGTCATTCATGAAGTAATTACAGTCGTTAGTGTGATTTTTGAAATGAGCAATTGGCCGTTTCCTATCAAGTTTGCCGTGGCTCTTAAATCCCATCAAAGCAAACAACATGAGTATCCAACCTGCACTTCTCGGGGGCTTTCATTACCCCTTATCGCCTATATGACGATCCATTGTTTTCACATTGTTTAAAACACGTTCGACCGAAGCGCTGGAATATTTAGCTGCGAACAACAAGCAAGCCCGTTCTAGAATGTCACACCCTGTTAGTATTCGCTGCTGGTGCATCAGACAGTTTGTTTGAAAGTGTGCCACTTTGTGATCGGAGCAGTCTGTCGATCACATTGTCCGTGCGGGAGATTGTGCACAGATGTGATCAGTGCTCAGTGAGTGGTTGGTTTAAATATCTAATTCTGTGGTGGCCAAACGGAATAAAAATAGAAGGATGCAAGGGCCACATTGACAATTCCTCAACTTTGCCAAGAATAGACGAATCGATGCACGTTTTTCGATACGGTGTATGATTATAGGGCGGTTTATTTTCAAGTGAAATGATTTGATTCAGTTCGATTAAGTGGAATTACAATTTGATACGGTACAGCTGAGTTGGAGCGTGTATGACGCAATTACTTTCTTGTCATTTAAAAACATGAATGAGCTTGTTAGCAGGTTACTGTAAATGTGACTGATATCTCTGTTGAAAGATTCGATACGTAGTATCTCGATGTGTTTTGAAGTGAAATGATTTGATTTTGGTTCGATTTAATGCCCTCAGATCTTTTCCATCAAAACAGATTTTCCATATTGGGCTGATATCGGCCTTCCTGTAAAGTATTGGGTATCAGCCATGGACACTTAATACAAAAACAAAACTGACATACAGGAAGTCCTCCTCAGCAGTAGTTGGCGCTATACTGTGGCAGTTTGACGCAACGGTGAACCACAGAAAGGTCTTTGTTTAATTTTTTTTTGTCATGTTAAATAAAATTTGTACTCAAAATTGTGGCAGATAACGATAGATAAAAAAAATACTTTTATTAATTTATACGTACTTAAGTTTTACTTTATTTGAACAATACCCTCATTAAAAAAGAAGAAGAAGCTAATTAAGACAATTTGGATGCGCTCATTTTTTCTTTGTAATGCATTGCCGAGGTATCAGATCAAAAGTCGATGTCGGTAGATACTTGAAAACAAATACAGACTTGGACTGAAAATGGCCCGCGGGCCTACATTTCGACACTCCTAATCTAATTGCTGCTGTGATCGGAAGCGAGTGTAATGTTTCTTGACACCCTCCCTGACAAATGAAAACAAACAATTTGACATTGAAATAACAATTTGGATGATTATAAACGGTGTGTATGCCACGGTTTCAGTGGAACAAGGAGGGAGACGGGTGGGACCGAAAAGAAAACAAGTAACCCGTTTCCTTTTTTGCTCTCTTAACTCCACTGGGCAGCACATTTCTCATTGTGAAGTCATACCTGTCTCCTCATTGTTTCTCCCGGGGTGTGCCAGGAGAACAAGACGGGGAGGTGAACTGCTCAGGCATTTCAATAGGGATGGGAGGGGGGTGGGGGGCAATGAGGGGTTCTCGCTGCAAGTAGACGGCACTTTTGTCTTTTGTGCGGGACTTCGTTCTTTGAAGGGAGTGTAAAAAATACACACAAAGAGGTCAAGTTAAAGATTGAAGGCTTTATTGCTGCTGCATTTAAAGAGCAACCTGCACGTGTACTCTCGTTCTAAACATTTTTGGTAATTTAGTTCAAAAGAAAGTTTTATTTTACCGGAACTTTTTGCAGGTACCTGATTGTTTTATGCTACAGGTGGTACCTGATTGTTGTTGGCTTTTGGGGTGCTCCGTGTCATAAACATTGTCAGCTCTGATGGGTCCAAATATAATTCATAAGAAAGTTAACAGTTTAATTTGAGATGAACGTAATCAGTTCAGGTACCTGATTGTTATGTTGGCTTTAGCAGCTCATTTAAAAGTTTCCTCAACAACGGAATGATGTCAACTGTGATAGGCTTCAGCTCTGAACATTTTTGTCAGTGTCATTCAAAATAAAGTTCAACACAGCTTTGATCTGCTGATTTTATAATAGGTACCCGATTGTTTAGTTGGCTTTAAGGGTGTACTACTATAAATAGCATCACAAATAAACAACTGAATGATGTCAACTGTGATAGGCTTTAGCTTTTAACATTTTTGTCAGTGTCATTCAAAATAAAGTTCAAAACAGTTTTGTGCTGCTAAACTTATAATAGGTGCCTGATTGTTTAGTTGGCTTTAAGGATGTTCTACTATAAACAGCATCATAAATAAATAACTGAATGATGTCAACTGTGATAGGGTTCACCTCTGAACATTTATGTCAAAATAATTCAAAAAAGAAAGCTTACGGTTTTATTTATTACAGGTGCCTGATTGTTTACCATTACAGGATAGTTTTGTTGACTCTTTGGGTGCACATACAATCATCAATGTCAGCTGGAATAGGCTTCAGCTCATCTGTCACCTTAACAAGGACAAGGGCTGTAGAAAATGGATGAATGGTTGGACTATGCGCATGTGTTACATTGCCCACAATGTTATCAAAAAATTTCCCCAGAATGTGATGGACCAGTTCAACCCCAGCCTGAGGAACCTGGTCAACCTCGGGAAGAGCTACGAGAAGTCAGTCACAGGTAAAAACACACAGGATTTACTTTTATGTATGCTCACATGACCCCCAAATGCTCAAAAACAAATTATTCTGTTTTGATGAACATTTGAAGTCAAGTCAATCAGATAGGTAACGGTTACTTTTGAAGTGACCTTATCCTTATCGGGTACCTGATTGTTTTGTTGACAACTATTATAAATGGTTAGCATGATTACCGCTTCACCGTTTTGATGTTCTGGGTTTCCATCTTGCTTTAAGACTTTCTATGCGAAATGCATGTTTTGTGTGTACCTGATTGTTTATTATTTCAGGTGCCTTATTGTTTTGTTGACCACATTTAACAGACGTGCGCATTGTTATGAATGATGCACAGAGTTAGTGTGTCAAGTGCGTGTCCGTCAAACAGTTACAACGTGACTCTTAAGTGGCCATCTTGATAGTCTGCTTACAGACTATCAAGATGTTTCAATTTAGTTTGTGATCCTCTTATTGTAGGCATGACCATCGCAGGAAAGACCTACTTTGATGCCATCACAAAGATCGGAGAAAACGCTACCACGTCCCCAGTGTCCAGGGAACTCGGTAAGTTTAATTTCAATAAGGCTGATGCACAGCCTTTCAACAGTTAGAAGATCATATTTTGTCTAGAATTAAAAATGACTATTATTTTTCATGAACAATTCAAAACTAATGTTGCCACTTCTTGTCGACTGAAGATCCTCTTTGCTGAGAGAATAGGTAACGACCAATCATGGCTCAGTTTGCTGACCAAACCCAGAAAACGGGTGAGCCGTGATTGCTCGTCACCTATTTCCTCAGCACAGGTGATGTCATCCTCAGTCGACAGCAAGTGGAAATATTTGTTTTTAAAGTTATTAATTTTTCATGGTATCAAATTAAATCTTGACAAACATGAACTTTTTACTGCTGGAAATGACTCAATGTGTCACGTATGCCTTTAATTGAAATGTGATTGAGTCATCGAAATCAGAGCTTTCTTGGTAACGAAAACGAGGCGAACAAATAACTAAATAGTAACTTAGCTGATTTCTGCTATGAAAACTATAGACCATAATGAAAACGTTAGCATTTACATTAGCATTTAGCTTCACGTTTACATTAGCATTTAGCTACAAGTTTACGTTAGAATTTCGCTTGAAATTGTTATAATTGTCATAAGGTAAAAGTGAGTAGGTTTTTCTTTACACTATATTAATGCTGTGTATTATTTTAATTAAATGTAGAAGTATTAGTGATGTTGTGTTCTAATGCTTAATGTTTGATATTTATTCAAGTGCAGCACTTTTTTCCCCCACCAAAAGTGTGCTATAAATAAAGTTAAGTTGGATCGATCTAGCTATTTCTCCTAAATCCTCTTAGTAAGACAGAAATAGGTTTATTTTTACATTTCATGGAACAATACTATTTAATCATCACGTTGTGACCTCACAAGAATTCTGACTACGGGAAAGTGTCCGACTCACAAGCTTCCTGGTATTTCAATTGCATTGCTGCCTTCAACATTTGTGCTTGGCCGCGTTTCATTCCTCATCGGACTTGCTTTCAATTACAGTCTAAGTGCGAGAATCCTAAAGCTGCTCTAATTTTCAAGGGGATCATAATACATTTTGTTCTGATCCATCACATTGCCTCTCTGCTCTAATTGGAGACAATATGACAGTGAATGTGTTGTCATTTAGTTTCCGTCTGAGGAAATGGTGCTGTGGCCGTTGCGAACAATAAAATTACATTGTTATTCACGTCCACGCCTTTCAAACATAGTTGTGCTATTGCAAAAATGTGAAGTGATGAAATGCCAGACAGAATCTAAAAAACAAGAGGTGGAATGGGGTGTGTCTTGCAGGAATAATGTAGCATCAACCACTCGGGGGAAATCCATTTTGTAATTGATTTATTGTAAAAAAACAAAAAAACATTAATAAAATAATTAAGATTTTTTTTTTATGCAGTGCTTGTATCGGATCTCTTTAGACTTTGCTCGGGGTCATAAAGTTGCAGCTGGTGGGTGTGTTTAATATAGAAGGCTTGACGATACGAACAAGGCGTCACGGATATTGTCCTTTGGTCCAGTGAGGAAAATAATGATGACACTTAAGATGGGCGAGTTCTTCAATCATAAGAGCTCTCCACGGTGATATTATGCAAAAATGCACGAGCAGTCGAGCACTCGGTCCCTGCTGCTGCGGGGACTATTTAACGAGAGAGTGTGAATTTTACCGCGGCCTGCTGCAGGCGTCATACAGCAAACATGCTGAATAAACACCGGCACAAAAGAATGTCTTCTCACCACTGATCCTCCCTTACTCCACCAACTGTTTGTGTGTTTGTGGACCTCGCACAAGACTCAAAGTGGAGCGGAATTGATCATTTATGATTTTTGCTTTAGCGTGTCTACCGCACATGTCTGCGATATTGGGTTTAAAAGGTTAATTGAAGACTTTTAGCATTCAAGAATTATTCACTTAATCGTGTTGTTTTTTTTGGAATGCATCTTTCATGTTTTGCTTATAAACGCCACTATTTGCTGTGTTTGTGCTAAAGCAATACAACTATTACTTGGGCGCCATGTTGTGGCATCTTGTTGTGAACAAATTATGTTCACGTGACTTAAGTAGCTTCATTGAGAGGGAAAAAAAGTGTTTTTCTGCCATCGTATTTCCTTTTTCCCCCATCTATGAAACTCGGAGCGCTAATTAGCGAACCGCCAGGCTTCCCATTGTTATTTTTCATGTTTTCGGACGAGTTGTGACTGAAGACAAAATTTATTTTGTATTTTTTATATACTTGGCCAAATCTGATTCGGATCCTGTGGAATCTTGGAATGAAGGAACTAAGTTATGCGAGTCGAATGTTATCCAGACAAAAGTAGTGATTTGCCGACGTCGTGTTGTTTAAACTATTTGAGGAATTTGATTTTGACAAAAATATTGATTTTCCACCAGCTTGTGGCGTATAAATATATATGATATATATTAAAAACAAATAAAAATAAAATACAATAATACATCAAATAAATAAACTGCATATGATAAAGTAAAAAATAGTACATACAATAATAATAAATACAATAATACAAATAAAAAAATATCTATAAACAAATAAACTGGCAATGTTCAAGTGAGTTGAGGAGTTTCGATTGGACAAAAATAGTGCTTTGCCGCAATCTTTTTAGGCAGCGGCCCCATAGAAAAGTTTCATTTGAGCTGAACTTATTACAGATATCGGATTAGCTTGTACTTCAGGTACATGGCTGCTTTGTTGCCAATATTTAGGGGACATTTTCGATTTAATAAACCGGTCACCTGGGATATGATACAGCTCACCCACGACCATAATGACAACGAGCACTATAAAAAATGGATGGATGGACGGATGAATCACCCACTGCAAGATTTATGTGAAAGAGATTGTCCATCTTCAATTTTTTTTTTAACTGCTCTTGAGAGTATTAGACTGGATTACTAAATAGATAACCAGGCCTGTTGACTGCCATTCAATCAGACCACTCAAAAGGGTTATGAGCCTCTTGTGGGGGCATAAAATCCGGTTTTACTTCGGTTTTATGTGTCAATCTTGTTAGAATTCCCAAAATGGTCTGACACTCACGACGAGGGAGGGCGTGTTGGATGGATGTACTTTCAGACGTGAAAGTCGTATGAAAGAAAACAAGCCTTTGCTCTTTATATCTTTTGATACGTTCCTGTATCGAAGCATTCGGGTGTGCCTAATGTTGTGGCCTGTGAACGTAAATCAACGCTGTATGCTTCAAATCCAATTTTAGTGGGGGAACAATTAGAAGCTTCCTGCAAGAGGGTGTGAGTGGACTGCGGGGAGTTCCCTTACATCTCAGGTATTTAGGGACTGAAAATGTGAGCCGAGAAGGAGAATAGTGCAAACCACACCCCTTCCAGCCTTTCACTGTTCTCTTTTGTCGAGCATCTTTTTTGAAATATGGAGATCCGCCGTCAGCATGCATGAGAAGAATGGTAATGTCAGGATGCAGCTATTTGTAACGGGGAGAAGAAAGGTTGAGAATGAAGGGGACACGGGGAGAGTTTTCCCCACAGAGAGCTTTAATGAGATGATTTAAACATTTTGGAGCTATTTGGTGAGTTTGTTTGACCGTCTAGACGCTCGTGCACATTATTGGCCGTGTGCTTGTGTGCGATGCATGATGAGCAGTTTGCCTTTCAGTTCACACGCAAACAAAAGATGGCTTTTTCGACATACTTAGTTCTTAAATCATACTCAAAAATACCGTTCGGTGTAAGTCCATGCTTTTTGCAATCACCAGAGCTTTTATTTATTTATTTATTTTGCCAGAGCATTGTATCAAATGACAATAGGACTCGATGTTGGCCTGCTTTTTGGCTGCGTAAATAAAGTGGACAGTTGGCAAGTCAAAATACACTCACTGGCCACACTACCTTACGTACACCTTCAGTGCCTTTTAATAAGATGAATGCTCTGATAGACTCATTGGAATTTCAAATATGAACAAGTAATTGCATTTAAGCCGCTGTCCATTATATATCCATGATTAGTTAAAAAAAAAAACACACACAAAATTGAAATAGATTTAATCACATTTTAATGTGTTCCTCAGCAGTTTTAATAATACCTGTAATATGAAATGAGTTCAGCTTTTCGTATTTCTGGATGGTTCTCCAAATCAGACATAACGCGTTCTTGCTTCAAGTAATTTGTCACTCCCAGTTTAACTTGACTGTAAAACTGACACTGAAAATGAAATAGAATTAAACATGGAAGATTTCAACACCAAAGTGTTCACCCAAACTACATATTAAAGTTTGCTAGCAAAATGCAATTGACGAGCTAACAGAATTTAGCGTAAATGTTGCTGTAATTAAAAACTTTCAAACTGCTACTTCTAACATACGGCGCAACATCACATTGTACGAAATACAATTTAATGTTATTTAAACACTAAAATGTTCACCCAAACTACATATTAACCAGAATCTACTAGCGAAAATTAATTGACGAGCTAACGGAAATTAGCGTAAATATTAATGTAATTAAAAACTTTCAAACAGCTGCTACTTGTAACATACAGAGCAGCATCACATTGTACAAAATACAATTAAATGTTGTTTATTTAAACACCAAAATGTTCACCCAAACTACATATTAACGTTTGCTAGCAAAATGCAATTGACAAGCTAACAGAAATTAGCGCGTAGCTGTCGCTGTAATTAAAGACTCTCAAACTGCTACTTCTACCATACGGCGCAACATCACATTGTAAGAAATACAATTTAATGTTATTTAAACACCAAAATGTTCACCCAAACTACATATTAACCAGAGTCTGCTAGCGAAAAGGAATTGACAAGCTAACGGAAATTAGCGTAAATGTTGCTGTAATTAAAAACTTTCAAACAACTGCTACTTCTAACATACAGAGCGGCATCACTTTGTACAAATAATAATCAAATGTTTATTTAAACACAAAAATGTGCACCCAAACTGCATATTAACCAAAGTCCACTAGCGAAATGCAATTGACGAGCGAATGCATTAGCATAGATGTTGCTGTAATTAAGAACTTTCAAACAACTGCTACTTGTAACATACAGAGCAGCATCATATTTTACAAAAGATAATTAAACATTATTTATTTAAAAAACTAAATATCGGGGTGCAAAACACTGAAGGCAGTTTACAATATGGTAAAAGTGCAAAAGGTTAACTAGCATTTTTATGGCTTCCTAACATCTGAAACGTTCTCCGCAATGAATGTGGTTCCACTTTAGTGAACCAGAATTATGTGATAAGCTGAATAGCCATTGACACAACCAACATATTATTCTCGGGGCGCTCGCCTTCCTATCTTGCACTGACTGTGTGATAACTGACAGAAAGATGAGAAAAAGACGAGATCAGAAGCCTCCCGCAGTGCATTGAGTCAATATGGATTTCACCGTTTTTATCAGTCTTACAACACATAGAGCGTCTGAAGCAACAGTCTCCAGGACTGGCTGGCGATGTATGATGGCCGAAACCTTTGGAGCATGACGCACAGAGGATGTGGTCACATTGGAGCCTGTGTGGGCACGCTCAGTGATGCATCTCATTGGAAGGCTCAGTGCTAGTCGAGAGAACACATGATATGTGTACTTGGCGAAAAGAGGAAGGGCTGTCAAGGGTCAAAGAAACTAATAAAGCTACTAACATTGACTCGTATTGCACAATAAACCTTATTGGACACCGGATAGGTAATAGTTGATTAGTCACAGGCCATTTCTACTTTCAGAATGATATAATGTGATAAGAATGTCGTAGGTGTTGTTCTCTCCGCCTCCCTTAACTATTAAAAATCCTGTTAGACTGACATTTGATACATACGGGAAGCATATTACATTCACTTGGAAAAAAAAAAGTCCTGTTTTTCTGACTAATTTTTTTGGGGGAGCGTTGTTTTTTGAATATTTTTTCCCTCTGGTTTTTTTTAATATATTTTTTTCTGTTTTAAAATGTCTGTATATTTTCCTCTGTATTTTGGAATACATTTTTCCCGTTTTTTTTAAGAAAAAAAACTCCCAGTTTTTTTCCTATTTTTTTCCCTGGTTTTCGGAATAATTTTTCCTCCTGTGTTTCTGAATAATTGTTTTCAGCCTGTTTTTTTGAATATTTTTTGGACAGAAAAAAAAATCGGCAAAACAGAAAAAATATTCAGAAAAACAGAAAATAAAAAAAAAAACTCAAAAAAACAAAGCAACCCAAAAAGAATTGTCAGAAAAACAGGAGTTTTTTTTTCAAGGAATGCAATATGCTTCCGTAGATACATATGTAGAACGAGTTTTTGTTTTAATGTCAATTCACCTAAATTTTTTTAATTGATGCGCACGCTTAGCTTCAATTGTGATGTGCAGTGTTTTGATTGTATGGTACAGTTCTAATCACCAAGCCACTTCATTAGGTACCCAATTTCAGTTGGGATTAGTGCTGTCACTATCAAATATTTTTAGAATCGATTATTCAATTGATTAGTCGACTAATCAGATGTATTTAAATTTTGCATTAAAGTGTATAATAAAAGCATATTTCACCCTGATTACTGTTTATTAATTAGTGATTATTGATTATTTCGTACTTCATATTCGTAAAGTGATAAAAAACAGAAAAGGGGTGGGGGGGTGATGTTGTGCTGTGTTATCGGTTTGGTCATTGTTTTCCAAAGTAAAAACAGATGATTGCAAATGTCTTATTTTGATTAAACACAAAATATAATAAGTCTTTTTTCACGAAGGACTGCAGAAATGAGTAAACAATCACTGTTTATATGCTGAAATTTGAGGATTTGGACAATTAAAAAAAATGTTTCCAAACAATTACTCTATTATTAAAATAGTTACTGATTAATTTGATAATTTATTACTTGTCGATTAATTGATTAATTTTGACAGCTCGAGTTGTGATTGACACTTTTGTCAGTGATTCATTACTACTATGACCAAAACTTACTATTACAGGCTACATTATGCTAAACCAGGGATGTGTAAACTTTAACTCAAGGAAATGACCAACGGGCCATTTAATGATTACAAATTATGTGTAATATAGCAAAATAGTTATTTCTATAAAATGGGCTTAATGTAGAAAAATATAAACTGATTTGTCACAATTCCCACGACACAAGACTTCATAAATGTTCAATATTTGCACCTTATGTTTTTTTGTGTTGTTGTCGAAATCTGCATTACTGCATTGCAGTTTTTCACCAAGGTGAACTGTAGCTGGAATAGTAAATCATGCTTTTATGAATTATTATGAAATTACTGTACCAATGACTAAAAGATGCAGCCATATTTCTATTAGTTAAAAAAAAAATTCCACTTGTATGTTAACAAGAATATGAAACTTAGAAAAATATATTTTATTATACATTTAGAACATTTTCATGCCCTTGTTAACAAAAGTGGAAAACAAATGTTAAGCCAATAGAAATAGTTCAAATGAATTTTTGACGCCTATATCCGTCAATGGCAGTGAATGAGTTAATTATGATTACAAATTGTAATCGTCTGACACCCCTATTTTATACTACAAAAATATCACGTGACATGTAAGGCAAAACTTCACAGTACACTCGTACTACTTAAGTGACATGTTGGTGACAGATTGAGAAGTAATATCTTGCCGTCACGTTCCCCCCCACCTCCCCCCAGTAGGTCTTCACACCTTATTAAAGCCCGCACAGGTGCACACGGGCCGCCCACTTTTACTCAGCCACCATCTCGACCCGTGCCGCAGCAGTCTGTGCAAACAGTCGTACGCCGAGCGCCGCCGCCCCTCCCCAGCGGGAAGCACAAAGGCAGCATTTACCGGTACTTTCTGGTGACCTTCAGAGGGCAATGTTGTTGTAGCTGGACGTTCGCTGCCTTTTGGATGGCAGAAGTGTAGCGATCGCGTGTTTGTTTGCGCAGAGTTGGGGGGGGGGGGGGGCTGCAGGTCAAACGTGCATGAATGTTAAGCGTGTTTAGGTGGTGTGTTGACATGAACATGCTTATTTTTAGAAATAGTTTTTTTTGTACTGACTTCTTGGAAACCTCTAGTCAGGATTTTCTCACTTTTCCTCGACTTCATGTTGTTGTGTGTTTTCCAGAATCATTTTGAGAAGTAGGGGAGGGAAGTAAAAAGTTATGGTGGGTCATCCTGGTCATGTTATTGTTTGTGGATTTGACACCGGAGTGGCGAATTTCACATGTCCACAAACTGTATGATCCTGGAAACTAGGAATGTTCGATACCACTTATTTTTTAGACTGATACTCCACTCTTCAGTACTCACTGATACAGATACCAAGTCCCAATAACATTAGTACTTATATTATGATACATAAAATTTCCCCAAAAAATCAATGACTGAAAAAAAAAAAAAAAGAGACATATATCCCAATTATAGCAGATTTCCTTAAAATTGAGTACAATTAATGGCAATTATATATTTTTTAATTTGCTCATAAAAGTCATTTTGCATAGAGCACACGATAAAATGAATTAAAAAATAAAATAAATAAGTTATAATAATAATCCAGCGGCCAGAAAAAAAAGTCCAAATCAAAATATGTGGTTGTACAACTTCTTTTTAAGGAATACACTGAAGTGCAAATAATTCAATTCAATAAAATAGGGCTTCAAGTAATTTAGTAATATCAACCATGTTAAGAATTCCTCAAGCTGTTTAGTGTGTGACGTTTAATTCATTCACTCCCGGCCATTTCCACTAAAACAATCCCCTTCAATCCCGGTTGTTTTACTGGATTTATGCTGATTTTGCAAGGCCCGCAGAATATTGTGTTCTATTGCTAAAAAAACAACATGGAACCTACCAAAAGAAAGATTAGTTCTTTATCTGTTTCCGTTTTGGAGCAATTACCATTAGAATATAGCTAAGTTTCATCATTATTCACAAATCTGTTTAAAACTGTGGGTAAGTGAGCTTTTTTCAACATGGCCCTGGTTGATCTCTTACACTCTGCTGCCACCTGTTGGCCGTTGCTTCAAGGCTGCATCAAAGCCTTCTGTTATGAAAACCCCCCACAAAAACAATAAACGTATAAATACGTCTTTGGGACACTTAAACATTTAAAATATAACGTATTTATACGTTTTTTGGGAGCAAATGAGTTCATTATTTCTTGTTTTGAAATCATGCTTTTAATTTGGAAGGCTGCTCTGTATTTCCATTTCCTTTTCCACGTTCTCCGTTCATTACAAATATAATGTATAAGAGCTATAGATAGCGTGTGCGAGGGCCGTATACGGCACCATTCTATTCTTAGCACTGTTAACGAGGCAATTAAGCGCACGGCAAACGTAAACGAGGCAATTAGATACTGCGAAGTTACGTGAGCTGCAAACATATATAACACACATTGAACCACAGATATCGGTGATATTACTCACAAGAGTACTTACTTATTCTCAGTAACGCACACCAAAATGAAGTAATGAAAGTGTTACCTCATAAGGAGATACCATCATCATCTCGATATCCGTCCGGAGGACCGATACCATGACATGTGGCCTGGTATCAGCCCGATACCGATACCTTGTATCGGTACTCGCCCATCCCTACTGGAAACCATGCAAAGGTTTACACTCGATCACCGTCCTATAGTAAACCTGGAGTCTAGATTTCACCCCATTGTGATGGCGGGAGCACACGACTGCTTATTTACAATTGTCCACCGCCATTCACAGTATTGACCCACTGCCATTGTCTCGTGGCGAATGCTGCTCTATCTGTGGCTGTGAATGGAGACAGTTCCGTATCTGCTCCCTCCCAAACCCCAGTGCCAGAACCATGCACACAGATTGTTTTGACACAGATTGACAGCTGTTCAAATACTAAAGGGAAGATAAGTCACTGTTGCGTACGCGAGGTGTTGTAAACGTACGCGACCGCGATAAGAACATTGCAAAAATCCTTGAATTTGGAACGCACGCCTCAGTAAGTAAGTTCTCTTTTCAAGGACCTGCGTGATTGACTGGGTTTTTTTTTATTTTTAGGGTTTGTTCTGATGGAGATTGCAGATGTCCACAAAAAGCTCAATTTTGAGCTGGAGCAGAATGTGAGTAGCCCTAACAGCCTGATATTTTGCATCTTTAACTCGTTCACTGCCATTGACGGCTATAGATGTCAAAAATTCATTTGAGCTATTTCTATTAGTTTAACATTTTCCCCACTTTTATTAACAAGAGTATGACATCCTAGAAAAAAATATTGTACATTTAGAATACAGATATAACATTTGTGATTAATAATGAGTTAACTATTGAAGTCATGCGATTAATTACAATTACAATTTTTAATCGCCTGACGTGATTTAAAAGAGAAAAGAAAAGATTACTAAAAATTAGGGCCGTCATTATTACATTTTTAATCGCATGACTTCACTAGTTAACTCACGATTAATCACACATTTTATATCTGTTCTAAATGTACAATCAAAAAATTCTAGGTTTTGATACTCTTGTTAACAAAAGTGGGGAAAAATGTCAAACTAATAGAAATAGCTCAAATAAATTTTTGACGTCTATAACCGTCAATGGCAGTGAATGAGTCATATACAACATATGAGAACCGTAAGAAAGTTTACAGTAACAAAAACCAAAAAATATTTTTCATATTTGTTAACGCTCTCAAGATGATTACTGTGGCTGTTCTTATAGCAGTTACATTGTATTGTTGGAAGTCAGTAAACTACAAATAAGGCCGTTCTTATGTGGGCTTATGCTTAACCCCCATATTGCGGGTCAAATTGACCCGTTTGGAAAAAGAAAAGAAAAAAAAGATTCGTAATTAGTTTTAGTCTAAGTAATATACGTTTAATAAAATTTGAAATGATTTTACAATTAAAGATACAGCGGGTCATATTGACCCGAATGAAGATTTGTAGTCATTTGTGTGAATGCGTTATTGTGATTTTTACTCTCCTCACTTTTTTGCCGCGTAACAACTCCCAGATACTACTTCCGATTTACACCGTTCAAGTTGCTTCAAAAATTCACGCCTCTTCTGGTATATATCGTCTAATTTCACATGACTTACAGTATTCACACAATTTAACGTTAAATATCAACGTTTGCCCCGTCATTTTCAATGGGACAGACATTGACATTTTTCGAAGTCCCACTTTCTACGCCCACTTCCATACATACAACTTATCATCATTACCTGATAGTGCTCAGTGGCGCAGTTGGTATAAAGTGCATTGTCTAGTAGCCAGGAGGTCGCAGGTTCGAATCCCACCCCCTACTGTACATTGCAAATATATTTATGACCATTATGCTAAGTGATATATACATGTATGCCAACTGACTATCATATCAGAAAAAGGATCATAATTTCACTCTAATGATTAAATGCATGTTAGCTTTCAGCATCAGATGACACTTTTCAAAAATAAATACGCCATTAGCCATGACTTCAAACAAGTCAAGTTAACTCAGTGGTTAGAGCAATTACCTTCCACCACGAAGTACCCGAGTTCAAACCCCGCTTGGACCACATTTGAGTACTTTAGTAATTTATCTTTCAATTTGCTTGATAAGCACATGCACTCAATTCTTAGCATTCAGCTTTTCAGCATTTACATGATGCTATTTCTGACAACTAAACCACACAGCGGGTCATATTGACCCGTGAACATTGTTGCTAAGAAAGGAATGTAAGAGGATGGTTTAGCTTTCCTTTGACACACACTGGCTAAAAAGTGATGAAAGTTTGAATAATCACGCCTTTTATAAGAAGGAATGAAAACAGTGAATTCGAAAAATAAAAGATTGGCAGATTATTGCACCGTTTTAGGTTGTTTTCTTGACTCAAAGAAAAGAAGTATCAGCCTCTCAAAACTGTATTAATATTAAAAAGGTTGTGTCTCGCTAACCTTTGTGTGATTTAAGAAGTTGCAAACAATGGAAGAATAGTTGCCAAGGGCAGGAAAGCTGTGATCCTTCCAATTTTGCTTCAGCCTGAAAAACCAGGAATACTTGCTACAAAAACACGTGTCAAAGTGTGTCTGACAAAACTAAAACACGTCTTAAAATGCTACAGCTGAACATGTTTTTCCTTTTTGTCATGACTATCCCGCGGCGATAGTAATGAGTCTACAAAAGAAGAACAGTAGGACATTTTTAACCAGGAAGCTCTTTAAAGTCCATTATTAACTTCTTTTATCATAATATTGCCACGTGAGCGAGATGTGCAGTGTGTTTCTTGGAACGAGTGAGAGAATGAGCTGCAATAATGGCTTTTGTTTTTTTGGTCGCTATGATTGCAGTTTAAGAGATTCCACCGAGAAGTTCTTATTGAGCTGGAAAAGAAGACAGAAATGGATGTGAAGTATATGAATGTAAGTGGCTCCATATGTATTTTTGTTTTATTCAGAGCTAAATAACACCTAAGTATTTAGGTACGTTACAGTTACAAAGTAGTGTTTTCGAGTATATTCTTAAAAAAATTAATTGTTGGGTTATATTTAACTCATTCACTGCCATTGACGGTTATAGACGTCAAAAATTCATTCGAGCTATTTCTATTAGTTAAAAAATTTTCCCCACTTTTGTTAGCAAGAGTATTAAAACCTAGAATTTTTTTATTGTACATTTAGAACAGATATAAAATTTGTGATTAATCGTAAGTTAACTAGTGAAGTCATGCGATTCATTACAATTAAAAAATGTAATGGCCTGATGGCCCTAATTTTTAGTAATCTTTTCTTTTCTCTTGTTTTAAATCGCGTCAGGCGATTAACATTTTTTATTGTAATTAATCGCATGAGTTCAATAGTTAACTCATTATAAATCACAAATTTTATATCTGTTCTAAATGTACAATATTTTTTCTAGGATTTCATACTCTTATTAATAAAAGTGTTAAAAATGTTAAAATAATAGAAATAATTCAAATTAATTGTTGACGTCTATAGCCGTCAATGGCAGTGAATGAGTTCAAAATCAAGCATCTTTCATAGTAAACTATAGTTACTCCCCTTATTTAGGCTACATTCAAGCGCTACCAGACAGAACACAAGTCGAAGCAGGACTGCCTGGACCGGTCACAGACTGACTTGAAGAAGCTGAGGAGGAAGAGTCAGGGCAAGAACGTGACTAAGTACGAGAGCAAGGAGAACGAGGTGAGATTGAAAGCCAAGAAAGCTTCTTATGTTTCAAGAGGTTGCATTCAAAGTCAACGTCAAAGTCTTTTTCTTCAGTTCTCCACTTGAGAAGCAAACTGTTATATTTGTCATAATCATTGAAACTACTTTTAAAACAGCATTTCTGCCATTATCATTATAATCAAATATACGTTTTCTAGCTTAATGCTAATATTTAATAGAAAGCTTAGCATCGCTATTGTGTTCATCATCATTATAATCAAAAGTGTTTGCTAGCTTAATGCTAACACTTAATAGGAAAATTAGCATCGCTATTGTGTTCATTAGTTAAACATAAGTTTGCTAGCTTAATGCTAACACTTAATAGGAAAATTAGCATCGCTATTGTGTTCATTGGTTAAAACATAAATTTGCTATCTTAAGGCTAACATTTAATAGGAAAATAAGGATTGTGTTCAGTATCATTATAGTAAAACAAAAGTCGGAATGGATTTAGTCAGACAATTTGCTATTGTGTTTATTTATAACCATGAAACAGCTTTTACTTTAGCATAAACTTGACATATACAAATATAACATCCAACACTTATCACTTTTACTACTACTACTTCTTACAGGTTAGGCATATACTGTTCAAGGTGTGTCATAAAAGTTCAAAGTAGTGTTACAAAAGGCATATTTCAAACTAATATGCAAACTCAGAGCTCCCCTTCTGGAATCTAGCTTGTCTAGAAATGCCTGCGAATGACACTTGTCTTTTTCACTTGCCTGATGATAATAATCTTATGAACATAGAGTAAATACATAAACATTTTGCCAGGGAAGGAAGATAAGGTGTGCTTTAAGAAATGTATTGCCTTTTGAATATAGTGTCAGGAAGTGTCATCTGCTCATTTGAAATATGTCAGAGAAGTTCCAGGAATGGTGTCACAAAATATGCAGTCAAACCCAAACTATAAAGAGATCCTGCAGAATTGGTGTTGTTGAGTGTGTGAGCTTAGAATTATGGACGGACTGGTACAGAGCAATGGACCGGTGGTTGGGCACCACTGCTCCTAGATGAAAAAAAAAAAAATTCTGTATGTTTTCGTTTGCTTATCAGTCCACATCTGTCCTTTCTCCTCCTACCTGGGTCTAATTTGATTACATTCGTGGTATAGCTTTATAGGTTTGGAGTTAATGAGTCTGAGTCATATTGTTTGAGGTGTGTTTATTTGCAGACCGTGATAGATTTCATGTCTGTTGCTGGGTGTCAAGTTGTCAACAGTCCTGTTGTGCAGACAAAGCTTAGCTGCAGGTGATTTGCAAATCAATGTGGCGAGAAAAGTACAACTTTTGTTGTTTGTAACTTTTTGGGTCGTGATATCTGGAATTAACACAATTCCAATGCATGTTATGTGTGCGGCGCTTGGCACCTTGAGCATGGCTCTCCACTGAAACTGCGAGCCTCCCTTCCCTCAAGTGGAATCCTCATTTTTACCAAGAGTGAGGTGAGGCCCAGCTTTTTAATCATCATGCAGCCTAAGGGCGCACAGAAACGTGATTGCTTGCTCGCGCCGAGTCTGCAGGATTGAAAATTTTGTTGAAAATGGGAAGTGAAGAGCACTGATTCAGCATCTGACTGGCTATCATAGAGACACAGATAAGAGAACTGAGTAAGGAGGAAGAGGCTGTTTTTATTGTTGCCATGACAGCCTGGGGAGGACATATGAGTAAGGAGGAGCAGGGGAAGAATAAAAACACGGGGAGTGCTTTTTTTGATAGGCCTTATGTCAGAAATAGTTTGCCATCTGTACACCTTAACCAGCAAGGTCATTCTAAATCTCTCTGTGGGGCTGAGTTGCCTTTCAATGTCCGACAGACTGAAGTTCCAACATTCACTGCCATTGACGGCTATAGACGTCAAAAATTCATTTGAACTATTTCTATTAGTTTAACATTTTTTTCCACTTTTGTTAACAAGAGTATGAAAACCTATAACATTTTTAATGTGCATTTAGAACAGATATAAAAAGTGTGATTAACTAGTGAAGTCATGCGATTTATTATGATTACAAGTTTTAATTGCCTAACGCCCCAAATTTTTAATAATGTTTTCTTTTTTTATTTATTCACTGCCATTGATGGCTATAAACGTCAAAAAAATCATTTAAACTATTTCTGTTAGTTTTTTTCTCTCCACTTTTGTTAACAAGAGTATGAAAACCTAGAACTCAAATAAATCACTGCCTGCATGCGACTGCGTTACTATCAAGTTTAATTTGCATCGACTCTTCCAGCAATTTTTGTTTTTAACTCATTTGCTCCCCAAAACGTATAAAAACGTTCTATTTTAAATAGTGCCATGGCCCAGAAAACGTTTTATTTTATTTTATGCTAGAGCATACAAAAGGGTTTGATGCAGCCTCTGACCTGAAGAAGTCGCTTAAAGCAATGATAGTTCTTAAAAAAAAATTAAAAAAAGGCTAGCGGGTGGCAGCAGAGTATAAAAGATCAATCAGGGCCATGTTGCAAAAAGCTCTTTTCCGCACTGTTTTAAACAGGTTGTGAATAATGATGAAACTTAGGCTATATTCTAATGCCAATTGCTGCAAAATGGAAACAGATACAAATACTTTTTTTCCTGATGAAAAAAGAGACTCTAATCTTTCTTTTGGTAGGTTCCATGTTTTTATAGCAATAGAACACAATATTGTGTGGGCCTTCAATCAGTCAAAATCCAGTAAAGCAGCCGGGAGCGAAGGGGGTTGCTTCAGTGAAAATGGCCGGGAGTGAATGAGTTAAGCATTTTTTGTTTCCCCTTGATGTTGAATAGATTTATTTGAATCAAAAATAGATTTTCTTTGAACCCCGTTACATAGTTTCTTTTTATTAGTATTAGCATTTAGCATTTTCATTTTGTATATGTGACGGTACCATTGTACTTTTATTTTTAAGGCATATGACAAATTTAAAACAGATTTTTAATCGGGTTATCAATCTCCCGTCTTTTCTGACCTTGTAATTTTTTTGTGCCTGCAGTACGTAGAGACCATCTCGTCGCGACAGATGGACATGCAAAAGTTCATCGCCGACGGCTGCAGAGAGGCTCTGCTGGAAGAAAAACGCCGCTTCTGTTTCCTGGCCGACAAACACTGCATGTTCTCTTATCACATTGGCAACTTCCATGATAAAGTAAGTCAGTCGATTCAAGTAAGATTCATCCCATGAGATTTGACTTTATGCTCTCTGTGCCTCCAGGCAAAAGAGATGCTAAGCGAGAAGCTCCCTAACTGGCAGGAGATGTGCATTGACGTCAGCAAGGTGCCGGACACGGTCGAGCACATGATAGACGGGCTTTCCATCAATTCGGAGCAATCGCTGCTTTCGGATCGCTACAACAGGGTTTGTGTTTTCTTCTTGTGCAGTCATTCATGCTTCACAGTAAGGTTGGGGGAACGGTATAGGTAGCCCACGGCAGAGTTCGTACCTCTGTTTTTGACCCATGGTTGGGTACATTTTTGGTATGTCTCTTAAAAAGAACTCCCCTCTCAATTTATTATTATTATTATTTTTTTTTTTTTTTACAAAAGTGCTTTTTTTTAGTGTGCTTATTTTATGCTAAAGTTACTTCATTTTTTTCTACCATAAACTTTTATTTTGACAAGTATAATTTACTGAATGTATGTCAAGAACCAACTTGAACCACTAATGCATCTACTGAAGCAGCTGAAAAATTCTATTCACATTTATCTCCGAACCAATCCATCTCTGAACCAATTATCATCAATCATATTTAATTTAAATAGCACTTTTCATACCTTAAAAAAAAAATAATAATAATATATATTTATATATATATATATATATATATGTATATATATATATATGTGTGTATATATGTATCCCCAAAAAAGGACTCTTAAGTATTTGTACTTTGCTACATCTCACTATTGATCAAAAAGCCAAGGAGGATGTCAACAAAGACTTTGAGTAGCTTAAGTGTTTTATCTTTTCCTCCTTTGCCCATTATCTCGTAAAGGCGCCGCCATCTGATGCGTCACATGTTTGTGTGGAGTGGCTTTTAGTTGATTATCAGCCATGAAGTTTCCGACTTTGTTTCCTTCTGATAAAGCCTATTGAACATTTAGGCCACCTCGTAGAAGAGCACAGATAAGACGATAATCACGTTTCACATCAGTAACTCAACATGTACTTTGACCCATGCAGCAACTGGCATTTTAAAAATACATTTTTCATAGGAATTTGATCATATTCTCCGTTGTCCCTTCAGAACAGCGTTGAGTCAATGGTGCTGCCCCCTGCGCCCCCACTGAAGGCGGCGCACACCAGTCCACTCGCAAACATGTTCAACCCCGAGCCCAGATCTCCAATCACCTCCTCTTTTGAGAATCACTCAGGTACAGATACTCTTGACATTCGCAGCATTTTATTAATGCATATTTGGGAAGATAATTCAACATTTTTGTCTTTTCAGACCAGGGCAGCTTCAGCGAGGACAGTCCGTCCCGACCGAGCTCCCTGTTTTCGGGTGTCAACGTGACAAAAAAGCCTCGGGTCAAGACCATCTTTCCCCACTCTGCGGGAAACAACAGAACCCTCCTCAGTTTCGATGAGGGCGACGTGATCTTCATGCTCATTAAGGAAGAGAAGGACGGGTGGCTTTACGGCGAGCTGGAGAAGAGCGGAAAGTGCGTTTTTTGTTTTTTTTATCCAACCGTAGTGTAATTTAAATGTAATTTAATTTTGTTTCGCAAAAATCTTTGTAGGCTGTTGCATAATTTTGTTTTCGTGGAGGCTTTTAAGTGTGACATAACCTGTTCCATGTGGAGAATGTGCTATTGTCCTTTTTCTCATACCGTTCAGTTCGTAAAAGGCCACAGCCATTGTCACCCTCAGTACTCAGTACACCAGCAATCGTGTCAAGTTTTAGCTTTGTCTCGATTTATTTTGTTGTGTTATTACACTGTGTGGGAACACAAGAATGTTAGGTATGTTTGAGGTAGCATACCTCTTCTGCTCACTCTGTGCCCTGCCTACAGCATTAGAGCATATGCAAGAGTGTACGCACACAAAAAAGCAACTAGTCTCTAATAAGATATTAAATATTTGTGGGGACTGGACTAATTTGCAATGAACAAAATGGCCTGGAGTCCGCGAGTTGCTTCAAGTTCGAAACACCAATTTCTCTGAATTTGAAAAGAAAATGTAGTGTTCTTGTAACCAATGTCCAACATGAAACACTAATGCCACCTAGTGTCAGAAAATTACCACAAGACAAATCTGACTTAATGTTTCAAACTCCTTTTAACCGTAACTGGTAACTGTAACTTTTTGAGTAACTTATTGTATCTATTAACTAAAAAACACATTTGTATTTGGTAACCATGTGTCCACTTTTATGTTGATTAACAGGAGTATGAAAAACTTGAAAAAGGTATATTATTTGATTAATTGTGAGTTAACTGGAAATCATGTGGTTAACTACAACCTGGGCACTAAATTATTTTGGAGTTGCATTTAAGAACAGCATTAAATTAGAATTGATGATGTTTGCAGAAACTCTGTTATCGCTATTATGCTAGGACTCAAACACAGATAAAATAATTGTTCCTCATGAAAAATATATAAACAATAAAAAAAATTCCACAATGTAAGTGCAGGCCTAATTAGCCATCTTCGTAATTCATTACATAAAATACATGCATGACGGCAATCAATGTCATTCGCCTGCAATACTGTATTAAAGTGTTACTGGGCTTGATGATATAGTCTTAACAGAAAACTTCAAAAATCCAATTGCCAATTGCTTGTAGAACAAAACAAATGACAATGACATTATTCATAAAAAAATTCCCCAGCATGCTTTCTTCTTAACATTAACTTGCATCACCTTCAATAGAAAAGAAACACACGGTTGGGGAAGCGGGTGACCTTGGCAACACAAACCGTGACTCAAAAGTTGATCATGTTTTGGCAAATCATATAAATTACTATTCAGCGTGATTTGCTTGTCATACGGACCACAATGTAAAAATGATTCCGTGATTCTATGTTGTCTGTTGTTGTTGTTTTTTTTTTTTGCAGGATTTAAAGCTGCTAGTTTTGTTTTTGTTTTTAAATAGTTGCAAGAAAGGCCGTAAAAGTTGCTAAATATAGTATCAAAGTTTGTACTTTTGGAAACACTGACTGCTTTTGTAAACTAACACAATTCTATATTATGTTCATTTAATCTTTGTTTGATTTAAAAGGTAAGAAGTACCTCCCTACATTTCTGAATCACTAAACCTGGGCTTGTCCATGGAGCCGATGGAAAAAAATAAAAATAAATTGAAATGCAGTACAATAGATTTACAAAGGTCCTGCGACACACCTCTTAATTGACGAATAATGAGTCGTGCTGTTAATCTAGATCTGTCACTTCCTCCTGAATCGTAACTCTTCCTTCTTTGTGGGAACATTTTTGTGGGAGCCACTTTTCTATACATGCTTGACTGTGCCATAAAAGTACGCTTCGATGAGTTTGAATTTGAGAACCTGAGCGACAACTGCATAAATTCCCACAAACACACTCCGCGATCTTGTAGAAAGTTCTGCATGTTAATCCGTTTTAGTATAGTATTTAACATTTGTTTTGTGTTTAATGTAAACTGCTGTGTGTTTTGTGTCTTAGGCGTGGTTGGTTCCCCTCGTCCTACTGCAGACCTTGCTCCGAGCCTCTCATATCAAATAGGTAAGAAATCACATTTCCGTAATGTAATAGAATAGAAAGATGTTATTGTTGTTGGATGGAACATATACAGACTAAATGATGCAGTGCAAAAAGCAGTGAGGCACAGTGGAATAATGTTATATAGTATTTGAGACTAAATGTAAAAAAAGTAATAAGCAGTAAGTAATTATTGCTAATTGAAATGATTATAGCTGAGGCGTAAAAGATTAATGTCACATGTCATCCAGCATCAGTTTGAGGTCACCGGTGCGAAGTCCAAGTGTTACCAGTCTACCCGAGCTGGATGAGGAGGACGAGCCCGTGTTGCTACCGCCGCCAGACTACTCGGATAATTTGCCCTCACGCGCGGTAATCCCGTCAATGCAGTCGCCGCAGAATATGGTCAGTGCCTTATGTTTTATTAAACGTGCAGTTTGGTTTTAAAGGGGAAGTCAACATTAACTCATTCACTGCCATAAATTCATTTAAAAAAATTATTTTTTTAAATTAGGGGTGACGGGCGATTAAAAATTTTAATTGTAACTAATCGCATGACTTCACTAGTTAAATTGCAAATTTTATATCTGTTCTAAATGTACAATAAAAAAAATTCTAGGTTTTCATACTCTTGTCAAAAAGTGGATTTTTTTTTAAACTAATAGAAATAGTTGAAATGAATTTTTTACGTTTATAGCCGTCAATGGCAATGAATGAAAAAAAAAAAGAGAAAATATTATTACAAATTTGAGGCATCAGGCGATTACAATTTTTAATCATAATTAATCGCATGACTTTACTAGTTAACTCATAATTAATCACACATTTTATATCTATTCTAAATGTACAATGAAAAAATTATAGGTTTTCATACTCTTGTTAACAAAAGTGGGGGAAAAATGTTAAACTAATAAAAATTGTTCAAATGAATTTTTTACGTCTATAGCCGTCAATGGCAGTGAATGAGTTAAGCATTTCTTGACAATATGATGTTATATCTGACCTCACCAGTCTAAATATGACATTGTATTACATTTTTGGAATATGAGTTATGAAGCAAAATCCAGCCATTTTATCAATCTCAGGGGGCGGCCATTTTGCCACTTGCTGTCAATGTTGCTCAGGGCTCGGGAAACTACCAATCACCTGTTTTTTTTAAGCTAAGCTGTGATTGTTACCTGAGATCTGAGCAACATTGACGTCATCTTCAGTCCGACAGCAAGTGGCAAAATGGCCGCCCCCTGAGATGGATAAAAAACGGCTTAATTTTGCTGCTCAACTCTGCGTAGAACATATTACTATTACTGGCAATAATTTTTGGAGGGGTTGACTACCCCTTTAAATAATGTGGAATCAAATGCATAGGCATTTTATTTTGTTTTTATTATATTTGATTATAATATGCAAAGTCCATCTGTACAGTCTGACACAGTGGTGGTCATGAACATGCTAACCTAAAGGACAATTTCCATTATGTGTTTCCCTTTTAAAGATTTGCTCTATGCGCTTCCACAAGTCTAAAAAGGTACTTTGATGAATATTGTGTTTGTAGAATATCAAACAAGCAGCAAAATCTAACTTGTTTTCACCCATCTCTGGGGGCGGCCATTTTGTTCAATACCTACTCACAGCTCAGCTCGCAAATTCAGAAAACAGCTCAAGTCAGTTTAGGCTTCAAAACACCTGAATTCTGTTCTTTATGATTGTTTATCCTTTTGGAGAGGGCTGCGGCCATGTTTGAGTTTCACCTCTCACGTGAAATATTTCCTGTGGTAATGATTTTATTGCAGAGTCAGTACATTATCTGCATGCAACTCCTCCTCCACACAAATGTCATGACACATTTTCAACTAATTGTGTCTTATCAACCACACCCTTGAATGAGGCACAGCTAAAAATAAATCACTCCTTCCAGCCAGTCATATTATATGTCATGATATCTATCTAGGTTATGATTGATAAGAATATAGTGTACGAAGGGAAACTTTTGAGGCACGTGTCGAACACAAAAGGCATTTTATCCGAGCGGTGGTGGCAAAACTACTCACGTTAGTCAAAGGATTTACACCTCAGTTCAGAAGTAAGAGTGAGATGATATGAGCATTACCGAGCGCAGGTATACTGGTAAAGGACAAGAAGGTCCCGTCACAGCATGAGTTGGTGATATGTCTGCTGATAAAGGACGAATCTGTCCAATCAACCGGCATGCAAGTCCAGGCACGGCTCTCTTCTCCACTTTCTTGTCACCGTGCCTGTACGCAATGTCCTCTCTGCCTGCTGCCTCAGGGTTTTACTGTCTCCAAGCCAGATGCCATTGATCTTCATTTTCTTATACTACTACTTTATGAAATTTCTTTTTTTAATGTCAGGAGCGTTGTTCAAGGAAAGGTCAAAAGCTAACTGGTGTTGTTTATGAGGCTGTTAGGACAAAAAGTGGACCTTGTTACTATTATCGCAGCAACTTTTCAGCGGGTCACCCGGCCCTTTTAATATGTTTGGGGTGAATAAGTTTAATGTGCTTAAAATTAATTAATCAATAAAAATACTTTGATTTTTGTGATCAATACCACAGGTACTCAACTCTTGAGTGGTCACCGATACCACTAGTGCTATATCCTAATCTAGCTTTAATGGCAATTTTCTATTCTTCTAATTTCTACTTCCTGATTGTAAAACGGTCACAAGAGTATCGATGCCAAGAGTATCAGCCTAATATGATTCTTGGTATCCGTACTCGCCCATCGCTAGCTGATATAATAGGACTCTTGATGTTTGCAAAGGCCATATTTTGCCCATCCCTGATCCAAGAATATAGCTAGGATTGCAGAAAAGAGTGGCCCTGTCTGGCAGACAAATATTGGGGGGGGGAAAGAAGTTCAGGCACAGTAAACAGGCAAAAAATTAGGAAACCAAAGACAGGTTTTCTTTTTAAGGCCTGCATTGTGAGACTTTCATCTGTTTCCGTTTTGCAGCAATTAGCATTAGAATATAGCTAAGTTTCATCATTATTCACAAATCTGTTTAAAACTGTGGGGAAAAGAGCTTTTTGCAACACGGCCCTGGTTGATCTCTTATACTCTGCTGCCACCTGCTGGCCGTTTTTGTAATAACTACCATTGCTTCAAGCGGTCTCCTCAGTTCAGAGGCTGCGTAAATACGTTTTTGGGACCATGCTCATTTTTAAATAGAACATATTTATACCTTTTTGTGAGCAAATAATTTAAATGTATTTCTACGTACCGTCAAATATATTTGTAAGGTAAATGCTAAAAACTTAGCATTTTTTATTTCTGCCTGCGCATTACGGGAAAAAAAGACACAGTAATCATGTACTGCAAACAATAATAAATCATAGTAAAATTATGAATAAACAATGTTCACTTACTAAATTTTCTAACGTACTATATTGGTACAATGTAGGCCAAATGCAAAAAAAAAAGTGTTTTTTTTTTTTTATAAAACTTGAGTACGTCAATACCCCATGGCATTATGGGAAATGCTGTTTTTATGTTTTAAGTATTTCGCCTACAAGTACGTTAGAATTGATTTACAAATATATTTAAACAAGTACAGTCGAAATGCTAAAAACGTAGCAATTATAACATCACGGGGTTTTGATTTCCACATGCACAAGCCAAACCAAACTTAAGAGGTAGAATACAATTCGTGACAAAAAATTGCAACCTTGCACTCCTGTATGCTAAAAACGCTCCCCATTCCCCCAGCAACATAGTTGAGATACTTCTGTTTATAAGGCAATCATCATCTTGCTCAAGCAAGAGAAAAAGAGGGATTACCTTAAGTGTTGTCATTCGCTGGTGTTTCTAGATGAGCTAGATTCCAAAGGGGGGGGGGGGGGCTCTTAAGTTTGTACACGAGGTAGGCCTACGTGTCAAAGCGACATGGCACCATCAGGCAGGAGGACAATTGTTGATGAGCAATCTAATCCAACCAGTTTGGTAACACTGCCTTTTCTTCACAGCTGGAGTGATTTGTGTGTGGATTTATGAGGGATTGTGTGTGATGTGTCCTCTTTTTTTTTTTCATTTGTCACAGGTTTCTTTAGAAAATGGGACAGCCAAGGTTGATTTTCTAGGGTGAGTGATATAACACAACTTCTTCCAAAATGTTGCCACTAGTGAATAACCTCATGACAATTTCCGTTGTCTTCACTGCAGAGGAGGAAATCCCTTTGCGACGGTCAAGCTGCGACCAACTGTCACCAATGATCGATCAGCACCTGTCATCTAAACGCAAAAGAGTTCAGGGGGGGAACCCTGCAAGCCACCCAAAAATTGTCTCACCATCCTGCAACAGTTTATAAATGCATTTTACCGTGCCACAGTATGTACATATAATCCAAAATGTAATGTTTATGTATCTATGGATCATACACTCTCTGTGTTCATGTCAAGTAATTCCAAATAAGACCTAAATACAAAGTTGTCTCAAACTACTTTACATGACTTTTTTTTTTATAGCCAATTTCTGTAGTCAGATATGTCAAATAAAAACTTTCAAAGTTTTATCTACCGGTTAGAGGAATAATTCATCTGAGCAGAACAAATTGAAGCAGTATCCCAAATGACTATAACGTTTTTTTCATTATTATTATTATTATTGTTTGTGCTGCAGTTATTGCAGTGATAAATGCGTTTGTTTTGCCATGTTCCTGACCAGACTGCCCAGCAACCAGACTGTCTTCCTGACTTACAGAAAAAGAAAAACACATAAAAGTAAACATTCACATTTCTATTTTTTAATATATTGAGTTGTCTTCTGGCTGTGAAGTTATATGCAGAGGTTGTGAGAATGACGGGAGCGTGCTGTGTTGATAAAAAGGATTTGTCATTTGAGAGCCAGCAATGAAGCGCGTTGTTATTTGAAATAAGATTTTATATTAATGAGCAGGATGTTTGTAGGAGCTATTTAAATTAATTGTACAGCATATGTCCATGATGTGCTCAAACCAAGCTCGGTTTTGGTTTGACTGCCATTGTTTTAAATGGATAACATTTTGATGAAGGGAATATTTTTCACGCTTTGCGATTTTTGGCAGGTGTGCAGATTATGCAACATTCTAATGACGTTCCTCACTGGTTGACATTTACGTTGTCTGTTCATATGTCTGGTCACAAATTTGAAATATATAAAAGTAGATTTTCTGAGGAAATCAACTTTTTTTTTGGACATGTATTTGCATACGGAATGTGTACTATATGATGGAGAAGTGATCATACTCACAGGTATTCCTCAGTGCCTCCTTCAGTGTACCTTGCCATTGTGTTCACAATGTAGCCTTTTTTTCCTTTAATAAAACACGATACAGTTCACAAAGTATTTCAATGGCATGTTTGTGTGAGTATATATGTCATGTGGATACAATTGTTGGTAGCCCACTGAAGAAAACCGCACAGTGGTTACTGGAATAACATCCATCCATCTCGTTGCCGCCATCTTGTGACGCCAATAGGAACCTATTTTGTGGTTAATTTCTCGCGAATTAAAAGGCATGGAATGGTAACTATAAACCGCGAATATCGGGGTAACACTACAGTATAACGTGTCATACGCCCGTGTGTGAAACATGAAACAACAGCGGCCTCTGTTGGATGTCATCGTCACATACACTGATTGAAGCAGCCAATGAGAAGGAAGAAACAATCCAGCGCTTCCGGGTTTGCACAGCCTGAAACCAGGCGGTGTCTGTCATTAAAATCATAACAACAATGAATAAGGTTTTCCGTGTTCATTACAACCTTTTCTTTTCGAAAGAGGAACTCTAGAGGAGCCGTCTCATCTGTGCCGGTTAATGAGAGGAATTTCGAGGTGGGTACGTGTTTGGTGTTACGTGTGCGTGCTATTTGAGGAGGGTTAATCTTGTAATCCAACGCCAAATAATTTACAAGCGTGCTGTTGTTTTTGCGTATGAAGCTGCTGATGTTTGGACCGTTTTTGGCTTCCATGTCAACCCCCTTTCTTAAAACAAGCTAACTAGTTTGTCAAGTTCTTGCTAAATGCTAGTTCTAACGTAATGACGCAAAAATATATATATACTGTAATGCTTTGTATGTCTTGGTGGCTTCATTATAGTCGCTAATTTAATCGTTTGTGTTAGCATAAGCGACTAAACCATTTTAATTAGTGTCAGGTTTCACCTTTTTTTCTCCTAAAAATAAAATTTAAGACGACAAACTGGTAATGGCATGCCTTATTAATTGTCAGCTGTAACATAAGAGGGCAAGTGACTAAAGGAGATACAATTGATGGCATTGGTAGTACTAAGCGACTTTGAATTGTATTTGATAAAGGAAGCCGTAAATGATGTATTGGGAAGACATACGTTTCAGTAGTATACATTTATATAAACTACAATATAATTTAAATCTAGTTGTGGGATTGTGTGACCCCAGGAATTATTATTTTTTTGGCCATTACTAGAAGTGTAATTGCGCATCCAGTACAGTAGGTGGCAGTAATGCTCTCATTGTCAGCGAGTGTGCAAGGAGTATTAGCTCCTCTGCAGTGGTACTACTACTTATAAAAAAAAAATAATAGAAAAAATATACTATTTATAATCACTGCAGAGAGTTTGTGGGGGGGGGGTGGGTGGTTAACAAAAAATAATTGTGAAACACTGCACTACAGTGCAATATAGGCTGGTGATTGGAGATTAATGAGATCTCCAATCTTGATTTCCGATTTTAATTATTTTTCCCAACCTTCGCTTATAAGAAACACTAAATGATTCAAATCTACTATAGTTATTTTTTCCCAGCGTATTAATTGGCATCAACTTCCACAGAAATAATATAAATAAACATTTTGTGAGGCGAGACAACCTCTGCAAAATATTTGTCCACAGTCACAAAAGTTTCTGAATATAGTGATCTAATCACTACATGTGCTTTTGTAAACTAGCTCCTGTGTTCGCAGCCATGGAAAGGAAAAGTTGTCAAATTAATCGATAAATTAAATGAGACTGAACATTGTATTTTTATCCACTCACAAAGGTCCATCCTGTGGTCCCAGGTGCAGCCATGCCCACCTCCCGGCTTTGGGCAGTGGACGTGCACGGACGGATCTACAGCTTGTCCACAGCGGGCCAGCAGTGGGAGCAATGCCGTGATGCACAGATGGCATTTAAGCGGGTGACCGCGGCTCAGCAATGCTGCTGGGGCATCGCTTGTGACAACAAGATATACCTGAACGTCTACGCTTCTGACGTGCACATCCGCTTCCAGGAGGAGATCTATGAGAATCAAGTGGGTGTTCTCTGGGTGGAGAGTTGTGAATCTGTCAAGTGTCAGCTGAACTCTCTCTGTCTGTCTTATTAGCGATGGAATCCTGTGGATGGTTTCTCTGAGCGCTTGTTGCCAAGTGACCGCTGGCACTGGAGTGATGTCACAGGTTTGCAGCACCAGCCTCCTTCAAGTTTCAAGCTACCGTCCAGCAGCTGGGAGCAGGAGGGGGACTGGTATGTGGATGAGAACTTTGAGGGGGAACCCACAGAGAAAGAGGTGAGTTCCTCATATTTTCTACTTAAAAAAAAAAAAATGTATTCCAACTTTTTTTATGATGAGTACATTCTGCAGGGATGGACTTACTCCATTGACTTCCCAGCTGTTTACACCAAGGACAAAAAATGGAACTCCTGTGTCCGTCGCAGGCGATGGCTACGCCACAGGAGATACAAAGCCATGGACTCTTGGGCTGAGGTGAGGCCTTATCTGTATTTCCAAGAAAAAATATGTGAAATCTGGATTTAAAATACATGATTCTACACAGAAACACCAAGATGAGGAAATGCAGTTTAGCATCTCACTCGAACTAGAAGTGCAATATATATATAACAATGCTTCGTTTACAACAGATCCCCTCACAGAAAACTTCTCTGCCAGATCCGTTCAGTGACATCAGCTGTGGTGGATGGGAGATAACCGAGGAGCCCCGTGGCCTGCTTTCACTGTGGGCGGTGTCGCTACAGGGGAAGGTACAACTTCTCATTTTATATCCCGCAGTCATAAAAACAGGTAGCATGACACCTCTCCTCTTCCTGTGTAGGTGTGGTTCAGAGAAGGCATCTGCCATCACAATCCTGAGGGTTCTTTGTGGCATGACATTTCTCTCCCTGGGGAGGTGGTCCAAATCAGCTGTGGCCCTGGGGAGCTGGTGTGGGCTGTGCTGTGGGAAGGCCAGCTGATTGTTAGGAAGGGTGTCAGTCGAGACAGTCCCCAAGGTACAGTCTCCTACAGTTTCTTTGTTTGGATTCTGTTATTTGGACTCCTGTTTTCTTCCTTCCAGGTACCTCTTGGTCTGTTGTGGACTCTCCCAGTCCTGATGTCGGAGTCATGCATGTGGCAGTAGGAGTCAACGCTGTCTGGGCTTTGACCAAAGATAACAAAGTAAGTCAAAGTTGACTTAGGGACACATATAAATAATGTAATGTATGAATTTAGCATTTCCTCTTATGATCCATTTACTCTATGGCGAAATCAAGTAGTCAATAAAATGTTCTATAATCTAATTTCCACCTACTTCAAAACAAGTGATAGGACCACAGTAAAAAAAAAAGAAGAAGTATGAAATAGGAATGCACTTTTATTACTTGTAATAAACACGCCAAACCAGCAGACCACTTCCTGAATCAGTCACATGATACGGTGCTTCAGGAAGATTCGAACGTCATCGATTACATCATCAAACCATGCTCCGAACCACACTTCGCTTGGATTTTTGCTGATTACTCGGCACACACTTTGAAGAATGAAGTATTTTTTTATTATTTGTATTTAGCATTATTGTATTTATTTATAAGGAATAAAGGTCTATATGACAAAATAAGAGTGACAAATACAGCAAGTAGCAACTGCATAGCAAATGAGTGCGATATTTCGAAATATGTCGTCCATCCCTAATAATAATAATCATAATCATCCTCTTCACCGCTTAAGTTAAGTCAAAAAATTTGAACTTGCATGCTGCTTTACCAGCTGTGGTTCCGGCGTGGTGTTAACCCCCACAATCCCTCCGGCTCCGGCTGGATCAGCATGGTTGGAGAAATGGTCATGATCAATGTCGGACTCAATGATCAGGTATAGTACAAATGTCCACAACGCTCTCTCTCCTGTCAAAGGTCTTCCCTGTGTGTCTTTCTTAAAAAATACACTTGCACAGGTGTGGGCAATTGGTAGCGAGGACCGGACTGTGTACTTCCGTCAGGGTGTCACAGCTAGTGAATTAAGTGGCAAAACCTGGAGGGCCATCGCTGTACTCAGAGATGGAGATCGACCTCATTCCAGTGCCAGCAGTCAGCAGAGGTAACAACACAGATTTATAGAAATTATATTTCACCAAATCATATGTGCAATAACAGTTATGTTCCTCCTTGCAACAGTGCTGGATGTTACTTCAGCGAGTTGCATCCTCCGTCCGTGTTGACTGACGTGGAGTCTGATACAGAAAAAGCATCAACAGATGAACTCAGCGGTTCCAATGATAACGTCGAATCCTCTGACACCACCAAACCCAACATTCCAAAGGTCACAAGTGACAGTTTCATCTCTCAGCTGGTTTCTGACCGAGATCCAGCCTCTGCTGCCGTCCCACAGGAAGAAAGCGTCCCCGAGGAAGGAGATACGAGCACTCTTTGTGTTGATGTGGTTGAGACTGGAGGCCTAGTTGACCCCCAGTGGAGTAACGTGGATCTGGAAGGGGCGCAGAGCCAGCAGGCCCAAACTGGGAATTTGTCTGACAACGCAGACACTTGCAGCCTGTCGTCCGTGGCCACATACTCCCTCGCCATGGAGGACCCTTACGGGGTGGATGGGCACCCTCTGTGGGCGTGGGTCAGTGGAGGGGGCTGCTCTGTTGACAGTCATTCCCAACTGAACTGGTTCCACAGCACTATGAACACTTCCCGTGGGTTTAACTGCAAAGCTGAATGAAGCATTTTTTTGTATGTGTTATCTTCTGACATCTGTTTTATTCTCCCCAGTTTTGGCCCAGTCCGTCCAGTCTTTGAGCTCGTCTGTCACACCAGCCCAGATGGCCACCTGGCGCAGACAAATCTTTGAACAACTTGGTGAGAGGAGCAAGAGAGAGGTGGATGAATTCCAACATTATGAACAAGCCATAGAGCAGGTGAATGAACACACATTTCGAATGAGATCGATACAGAAATGTGTTTCCCAAGTTCTCATTATTTCATATCCCTGCTTGCCTTCATGAAAAGTGTGTGTGGGTAAAGAAGGGCACGATGCAGTGGTGGAGGGACTGGAAGCCGCACAAGTGGGTAGACGTTCACTTTGCACTTGAGCAGTTCTCAGGACCGGAGGGCAACAAGGATGGCATCCTTTTCGTCTATTATAACTACTATGAGGAGAAGAAGGTGAGAATTCATGTGGGCTGTAATTGTTAGTACACAGTTGCTTATTCCTGTCCTCTGGTTCCCCTCCAGTACCTGCATGCCTTCATTAATGAGGTGACAATCCTGGTGCCTGTGCTCAATGACGCCAAACACACTTTTGCCATTTACACACCCGATCGGATCAAAAAGAGGTGGCCAATTCGAGTGGCAGCTGAAACGGAACAGGAGCTGCATGACTGGGTAAGGAGAGAATATCCTTCATAGAGGGAATCCACAAAATCTCTTTGTAATTTAAAAACAAATATTCCATGTGCAATTGATGAGATATTTGAATCAGATTTGTTGTATTTTATGTTAGCGTTGAGACCCGCACTGCCACACTGTCGTTTGGTGTTCCACAGGGTTCAATTCTGGGGCCTCTGCTGTTTTCATGTTATTTGCTGCCCCATCTTAAGAAAACATGATATTTCCTTCCACTGCTATGCGGATGACTGTCAGATTTATGTCCCGCTGAAATTTTTTTTCTCATTAAGTCCGCTTTTGTCCTGCCTGGAGGAAATTAAGGCCTAAATGGCTCTCAATTACTTGAATTTCGATCAAAAGAAAACAGAAGTTAGGGTTTTTGGTCCCAGTGACCTGGGCAAACTGAATAGTGATTTTAAATTGGACTGGCATTTTAAAGATGTCATGTATCCAACAAAGATACAGGACATCAACGAGCTGGTAAAAAAATAAATAAAAAAATCACCATTTCCCAACCATATTTCTCTTCTTGATCTTCCTGTTCAACCTCTAGCTGGCGCTATTGAGTGCATCATGCTGCGACTCCAGAAGCATTCAGGGTCCTCCTTCCAAACAAGCTATCTGGTCCATCACCTGTAAAGGGGACATCTTTGTCAGTGAGCCCACCCCCAACCTTGAGGCGATGCCGTACCCTACACCCTGCGATCAGATGTAAACATGCTATAAAGTAGAAACAATTCAAATTGCACTTACATTTTATTTCTTTGGTAAGATTTGTGCTGCCATTAATACTTTTTTTTTATATGAAATGGTGACTCTGCCTATTTATGCAGGTTCTGGCGTCAGATCGGAGGTCACCTGCGCATTGTGGAGTGTAACAGCGTTGGGATTGTGTGGGGGATTGGTTATGACCAAAACGCCTGGGTCTATGGCGGCGGGTATGGCGGAGGCTTCTTCCATGGTCTCCCCACTTGTAATGACCACATTTACACACAGACTGATGTCAAGAGCGTCTACATCTATGAGAACCAGAGATGGAATCCTGTCACTGGCTACACCAGCAGGTACAGTGCTGCCATTGTATGGTTTTTCAGATTGTAGTTAAGTATTTGATGCATATTTTGTGTCTAGTCACTCATTTTCTGTTAAATGTCTTTAGAGGGCTCCCGACTGACCGCTACATGTGGAGCGATGACTCAGGATTGCACGAGCGCACAAAAACAAACACCAAGCCTCCATCTCCTCAATGGGCATGGGTAAGTAAACTCAAGTGAAGTAAATCCAACCACAGCCCCTCCTGCAGACGTGAATTAGCACAAACACATTGTGCAATAAACAAGCGCTTTAAAAAAATGGACATTGTTCAACGAGGTTTCTCCTCCCTGATTGGTTGTCATCAGGTGTCTGAGTGGGCCATCAATTACAGCGTCTCCGGGGGGACGGACCGGGAAGGCTGGCAGTATGCTGCTGATTTCCCAGCGTGGGTCTCAGTTTTGGTCTGTTGAGTTCAATCAACCACCTCGTGATCGGGATTTTAATCTAATCTTAACTTTCCATGCAGGTGGTATCATGGTCATAAAACCATGAAAGACTTTGTGCGACGCAGACGATGGGCCAGGTAGTCTTTATATAGTGCTGTATATAGCAGGGGTCTGCAGCTTGCACCTCTGGAGCCACACGTGGCTCCCTGTGAATCTCTAAGAAAAAAAATAGCATAAT
The DNA here is from genome assembly GCF_054856555.1 of Leptonotus elevatus. Classification (NCBI taxonomy): domain Eukaryota; kingdom Metazoa; phylum Chordata; class Actinopteri; order Syngnathiformes; family Syngnathidae; genus Leptonotus; species Leptonotus elevatus. The sequence continues at coordinate 9,403,070 of NC_141258.1, read as the reverse complement.
GTAATTTTTTTTTTACACATTTGTTTGTATTTTTTATATTAAACATACTTTAAATGAATTCACAATTTTGATATGAAAAAAAAAAGAATAATTAAATATCCCCCCCCAAAAAAAATTTGTTGGATGAGAGATGAAAGGTTTATATTTAGTTTTTTTTAAATTGCCTTAAAAATGTCCAAAAGGTGACCATAAAATGTCCCAAAAGGAAAAGCAGAAAATCCCAATCAAATGTTAATGAAATTGCAAAAAAATGTCATAGAATTGAATAAAAAAGGCAGAAATTAAAACATTCAAAGAGTAACCATTAAATGTCCAAAAACAAAAGAAGAAAGACAGAAAATTACCATAAAAAGTAAAAAAATAAGACAAAATCCTGAAAATTTCAAAAATAAAAAAAAGTAGAGAAAAAAAGGCAGAAAGAGGCAGTAAAGTATATATAAAAAAACAAAGTATAAAAAATTACAATAAAAAAATTCAAAGACGGAAGGTATATTTTTGTGTTGTTGTTCAGCTTTAATTAGCTATTGGACCCTCAGTACAGTAGACTAACACACAGTTTTCTTCATCACAATCTTCAAATGTTTTGTGGCGCCAGACAGATTTTTTGTTATTTATTTGACCTAAAATGTCTCATTTGACAGTAAAGGTTGCTGACCCCTGGTATATAGCATTTATTTTCAGTGCTCACTGGTCAGTAATACCACTTTCTCTTGAATAGGAAGTGCAAACTGACTACCACAGGTCCCTGGCAGGAAGTCCCGCCCATTCAACTGAGTGACGTGACCATCCTGCCGTGCACTCCCGCCGACGAAGTGGATGTGGTACCCGTGTGGGCCATCAGCAACAAGGGAGATGTGCTCTGCCGACTGGGAGTCACTGCACTCACTCCGGCTGTGAGTTTGAATTACCTGTAGCGAATCTAAAAGACATTTTATTTACAGTAATGGTATTGTGTTCATCCATAAGGGAACGTCATGGCTTCATGTGGGGACTGACCAGCCCTTTAAATCTATTTCCATCGGGGCTTCAAGCCAGGTTTGGGCTGTCGCCAGGGACGGTTCTGCCTTCTTTAGGGGATCTGTGTTTCCTCAGACCCCTGCAGGTTAGTGGAGGGAATTTAGAGAATCATAATGAGCAGAAACAGAAATGGGCAGGTTTTTCACAATGACAGTAAAACTTGCCCATTGTCTCCCTCTGTAGGTGAGTGTTGGTACCACATCCCTTCCCCAACCAAACAGAAACTGAAGCAGGTGTCTGTTGGAAGGGCGTCAGTTTATGCTGTGGATGACAATGGTGAGGAGTTTGTATTCACAATTACTGTATGGTTATCATGTTTCCCTGGATACTACTTGTAATCCTATGCCTGATTTGTCCCGGTCAGGTAACTTGTGGTACCGGAAGGGTTTGACCCCCAGTTATCCTCAGGGCTCCTCATGGGAGTATGTTTCGAATAATGTGCGAAAAGTTACTGTTGGGCCTTTTGACCAGGTTGGTACCAGCATACCACATCTGTCTGAGTTGTTTATATGATTTTATAATGCAGCAAACAAAATGCACTTTTATAAAACTGCTGTGCTTCTCTTTACGTATTGATAAAAACAGATTTTTGCAAGTGGTATATTCTGTTAGAAAATAATTGTGCTGATTAAAGTCTCAATTTAGGTTGTTGCATTCTGTTAGTTCACCACTAGATGACCCTACATTATAAACATCACTTAAGACATTTAAAAACAAATCTTGAAAAGAACTTTAAATTGTACAAGGAGCCAGTGAATGGTCACCAGAGTTGGAGTTATGTGATCCATTCTATGAGCACCAGTTAGGATCATCCGCATAGCAATGGAAGGAAATTCCATCCATCCATCTTCTGCTGCTTATCCGAGGTCGGGTCGCGGGGGCAGCAGCTTTAGCAGGGAAGCCCAGACTTCCCTCTCCCCAGCAACTTCAACTAGCTCCTAGTTCTACCACTAATGGCTACTTGGTGCTGCAAATGAGCAAACAGAATACTGAATACAATATGCTTTTTGGTAAGATGGCACGTGCTATGTTCTGATTTTAGGTTTGGATCATAGCAGATAAGGTGCAGGGCAGTCACAGTCTGAGTCGCGGGACAGTGTGCCACCGACTCGGAATCCATCCTTTGGAGCCCAAAGGACAGTCGTGGGATTATGGCATTGGGGTAAGGAACAGATCTCCTTCATTCATCGGAAAATACAGTTTCAGAGTTCATGAACCCAGATCAAAATTCTAGGTTCAATTGCAAGTAAACTGGAAAAACACTAAGACGGTTAACAACTCATTTACATAGCGATGAAGCTCACGATTAAAAGCAGTCAAAGAATGGGCTTGGCTTAAAATAAATAAGGTTTACGCATATTAATTCTATTTACTAAGGTGCCTGAAGATGATTTATTCGCTCTTCTTGCCATCTAGGGTGGGTGGGACCACATCACTGTTCGAGGGAATGCCATCGAGCCGCCCCGTTTTTGTCTCTCTGCCTTCACAGACACTCCTGCGTAGGCCTCTGGGAGCCCCTAAATCGTCAGAGACAAAGATGTCAATGTCATCTTTGCGACATGTTAAAACACTCACGGGCGATGTTTTTAAATGTGTTATTACTGTACACACAAACATGCACACAGTTGTCATCCTTTTCTCTCATTGCCTTTGTAGAATTATTTTTATTTTATTTTTTTTTACATTCCTTCTTATTTAGCAGAAATTGTAGCTTCACCTTTAAGGTCTCATTGCACTACACTTTATTCACGTTTTTTGTTGTTGTCTTTGCCTACTAGTCTTCATACACATTTCAGCATATGATGTACTGTAGTATCTGTATAGAGATGCCTGTATATACAGTAGAAGTTAGTATGACGTGTAAAACAAAAGTTGAACTGCTCAGTTTTAATCGATAGTATGCTGCGCTCCCTGCCTGTCGAGGATCTTACTGCGCTCTCATGCTGTATTATGTAATGTTTTTCGTCCTCCTTTGTCCAAACGTGGTGCTGTGGAGTGACGCGGAAATAAGTTGAAATGTGCCAGAAGCAGCCACCGAGTTTTAATGGGACACCTTTGAAGTTAAGACAAACACCCTTAAGCACAAATCAATAAACCTAGGGTTTTAATTGTGTAAAGAGTTAAATAAACGACTAGGATCAACTTATTAAGAGGATCTACTGGGTGGGTCGCATGGCACCACCCTCCAAATCCTTGACTTCACAAGTGTCTCATTAGCCTGGTGGTTACTTCTTACCTTAACAAGCGGATATTGTCTTTGGAACATGTGCAATGTAAAAGGGGAAAAGTTTCTTGTGATTTCTGAGAGGGCTTGCTGGGAAGAAAAACTATTTTTGTAAAGAAAATCTCGTATTATATATCTATAACATGTTGACTGTTACTGTGTTTAAAATTATTCAGAACATGTTACACCTAATTGGGAAAAATACTTAAGGTAGTTTAATGATTGATATATACAGGGTTTCCGCAGGGCATTAAAAAGCCTTAAAAGTGATTAAATGTTTATTTTTTGCAAAAAAATGAAGGCCTTGAATGACATTAAGAGGCAGTAAATACAATTGTTCTTTATGCGTTTTACATACAAAGTTGTGTAAAGGATTCACTATAATACAATTTAGCAATAATTTATTTGATAAAAATTCATGTATTTGTGGGGACTAGTGACTACTTCTCATTTACAACCAACAAAATGGCCTGCAGCCCACGAGGTGCTTCATGTTCCAAATACCAATTGTTCTAAATTTGAAAATGTAGTGTTCCTGTCACTGACATCCAACATGAAACGCTAATGCCAACTAGTGGCTGAAAAATAACCTAAACACTAATATATGGCTAAAGTTTCACACTATTTAACCCTAAATGTTAACCGTAACTTTATGAATTATTTAGTATAAAATTACTATCAAAAAACTAAAAGATACAACCACATTTGTACCATATTTTGTTGTACATTTAGAACAGATAAAGCGTGCAATTAATTTACGATTAAAAAATGTAGTAGACTGACAGACCTAATATATAAGTATATGCATATATGTATGTATGTTGCATATGCATATAAATTAGATTTGATGATACCTGCAGAAACCCTGTATATAGTACTCAGTAGATAGAGACAAGAGTTTATGAATTGTTCTTTTACTGTGATTAAGTGGCATTTGCATATTGCATGTGCATTCCACACATGTAGCGCATGATCAAATACCAGTCAATAAATACATGTGTTTATTGATAGCTCGTCTTCAGTACAATGTCCCGCCTGGAGACATTACAAATAAACTAACTCTTGAAACAACATCTCTGCAGACAAGTCAGACGAGTCAGTTGTGTTCTCAGGGGGAAGGCAGATCATCACCACCGTGAGTAAATGAGCAAACACTTCATTTAAATGCATGCGTTCTCTTCCTGGATTTAACAGTTCTGACTGAAGGCGATGCTCGGCAGGGTTTTTTTTTTCTTTTCTTCAACTGACAAAAAGGCAGGACGATCACATAATTACAAAAAAAAAAAAGGTGAGTAAGAATTCCCAGCTTCCGAACTAAGAAATGAAAGAGACAGGAAATTCGGACAAATTAAGTTCACCCCTCATTTGCATGAAGAGCAGCCAACTTGCGTGTTCAAGCGCTGCAGTATAAAGTCAACTGGGCTCCTACAGAATACGTCCTTCCTGACTGGATCCCTCAGCAGTGCACCTGCAGGAACTAGATTTCAATTGGCCGCCCTCAAAGTCCACCAGTCTTGGTCTGCTAGCTGTGTTGGCTTAAACTGTGCATGTGGGTGAGGTACTGGGTGAGACCCTCCTCGCCTTCCTCCTCCAGGTGTTTCTGGTAGCACTGGAGCAGCTTGGCGGCGCTGGCCTCCGACGACACCTCCCCAGTGGGGAGGCAAGCCCCCGACATGTCCAGGATGATGGATGTCAAGGCCTTGATGTAGTTCTTAGCCAGCGTCAGCGTCTCAATCTTGGAGAGCTTTTTGTCCATCTTCACGTGCGGGATGGCCTCGCGTAACGCTTGGAAGGCGTTGTTGAGTTTGTGCATGCGCTGGCGTTCCCGCTCGTTGCTCTCCAAGCGCCGGACGCTGCGCTCTTTAGTGGTGGAGCTGTGTTGTCGGCGCCGACGACCTCCGCCCCCTCCTTGCCGCTTGCCTTCCCTGCTCCTCAAGGAACCTCTCCAGGAGCAGCCGATCCTCTCCGAGGCCTCTGAGTCTTCATGCTCGCTGGAGCCTGGTTCTGCTTCTGTGTCTGGTTCAAGTTCTGGCTCCGGGTCAGACCAGGTTCTTCTGGATGGTTTTACAGCTTTTCCCTTGGACTTCATCCTGCTTCTGTAGCAGATTCTCCTAGTCAGTCACAGTGTTTGTGGGCCTATGAGGATAACGTGACAGATAAGATGTCAAATCTCAAAAAGTTTTCAAGAAGTGGTTACACACTTCTGCCACCTAGTGGAAGAGCAAATCGTCTGTCAGCATTGGCGTAGATCACAAAAACGAATTGTTTGTAAATAAATAATTTTGAGACAAATGCAAGTATATACAGTAATCACAAACTGTGTCAAGAGTACAAAAACACATTTGATGATACAGTGTATCCCTAAAGGTGAAAGTACTAGCGCAATGGCTGAAAAAATATTTACTTAAGTAATACAAATAGGGAGACACTGGGTTATTTGGTCTATAAATTCTTTGAGGACTAATTATTGGACTCAAGTTTAACTATTTGGACTTTTGCCAGGACCATTAAGATACATGTACGTTCTCCTATTTAGGATTTTTTTTTTCCCTTCCCTCAGCCAATCTCCAATTAAAACAGCCATGCATCCTGCTGTATCTAATCAGTCTGTTGCAGTGTGAAAACTCCACGATGTTGGCCTGTGAGCGTGCGCCTGGCTTATCCTCTCTGCTCCCGAGATAATGTCAATTTCAAGGTTAGACTCACAAACAGCACTCAAACAGATGACTAATTCAGCCGTTGCTCTTATTGATTTGGATGTTAATGTTGAGTGAAGTGACATCTATTTTAAACCCAAAAAAAAACACAAATGACAAAAGCTGTTCCACTATCACTTTTAAGTTGCACTCTTTAAAAAATGCATTAAATAGACATTCATAATGAAATCACACAATCCAGTTTAGCGGCTTACCTTTAATTCCACTTTTCTTTTCCTGATGGTTCCTCACAGAAAAAGCTCGGCCTTGCAGTCAGCTAGTTGGACGCACCATCTTACGTGCATGAGCAGATCTCGGAGAAGGCTGCTGTGCGTGGCCGTGCATCGGTCCCACACAGATGTCAGTGTCACATGTGAGAGACCCGGAGCAGAATAAGGTACACGTAGCGCTCCTAAGCCAATCATTGCGCAGCCCACAAACAAAAGCTCCACCCCCCCAAACCCCCCCCCCCCACCCTTTACTCACGCAGGGTGCACTGGCCCTGCAAACTCCTGCAGTAACCTTATTGTAAAAGAAGGATTGTTAGTTGTCCTAGTTTTGAACGTATACATTTATAAAATCAATGAAATGAATTATATAAGCATTTCTTAAAATAATCCACATGTGCAATCCATCCATCCATCGACTATCTGTAGAGGGAAGATAGCCTCAATAAATACAACTCAAGAATAACATTTGTGCAAATTTAGCAAATTAATTAAATAATTCACTAAATTGCTATGTTTTAGTCATGCTATCAGGTTGTTAGAATCATGTAAAATGGAACCAATTAGACTTGTAAAACTATTACCAAGCAGGGCAGCAAGGTGATCTAATGCCGCAGTCCTCAACGTCTTTTGGGACCGGTTTCACATAAATTTTGACAGACCGGTATAGAAGCAAACAAAGACAAATTTATTGAAACTTCAACCCACTATTACAAAGCCATTTTTGGCCGTGTTGAAGGCTTTAACTTGGTGCATGAGAACCACTTTTTAGACTCTTATTTTAAGTAGGACTGCTGATAATGTTTTTAACCGCCCCCTTCTCTGTCTCATTTGAGCTTTTCCCACTTTCGAAGAAACTCTCCAATGATGTTTGTTGTTTACTCGTGATGTGCTAGTCCTTGGATTTACTTTTAGTTTTTACTGTCAAATGACCAGGAAAAGCACACTCGGATGCACCCGATTTTCAAAATAAAATTGCCCTGTGATTGGCTGGACAGCCGTCCAGTTAAAGGATCATTCCTGTGCATTAGGGGAATGGGCAGGCAAAAACCATAAAATAAAATACAGTTTATAGATCAGTGACTCCATTGTAGTAATAATAAACTAATTGCCTCTATTGATAGAATGACGTAAGCACGTAGCATTCAAAGCTTAGTGGGCAAAACTGGCATATGCAAATCTTTTTAGAGGCCTATGAGTCAATTCTACCTAGCAACAAGTGATTAGACAAACATGACATAACCTGTATACATATCCAAGCTTAAGGTGATCAGTGAGTCAAGAATTTCAATTGTGCCTTTTCACGTACTACTTCATTTGAAAAAAAAAAATTGTTTTTGTTTTTAATTCTACATCTGCAGCATGCTGTCATCACTATCTCATAAGAGTGTGAAGCGGCTGTGGGATTTAGCACATAAACAGAACATAAACAACAAAATCAACCTTTCTGAATAGACCTCTGGACTTAAATCACAAAAGAAAATATTTCCTCGATCTGCATTATATTATATGTATATATAAATATAACACAGGCCTCTGCAAAGCTTTATAAAAAAAATAAAAAATCCACTAGCGTAATCCTGCTACGTAAACTAACAAATGCACTTTTGTGCTTGGCGGATGTATTAATGTACAGGTGTGACACTTCCAAGTCTTATAAGAGCGTAGCTGGCCTGTCCTTGAGTAACTTGTTTGTGAGCATGTGTGTGTGTGTCAGACTGGCCCTGCCAGGTTTCCCCTCCTCCCCAGGTACACTGTATCTAATCAACCCAAACTCGCTGATGCTGCCTCTGTGGAAACATTATCTTCTAGTTTGAGTTTGTTCAGTTTCTAACTTGGTTGGCCCGAAGGTTTTGCACTGTTTATTTAGTCACCACCGCCTTGATAAATTCAGAGCTGAATACACTTCAGTAATGAGGCAAGCAAACATAGGGCTCTGCACTTTAAAAAAAACAAAGCGATACATTTGATGCAAATGCACAAAGCAAAATTTCGGCCATGTCACAGCTCAGCTCCAAGGACAGACGTTGGCATTAAACAGCTTTGCTGCTGGAAAGATACCAGCGGGTCTTACGCAAGTGACTGTGTAATCGCGGCGCGGTGGGTGATCGTGTCATACCCACGACTGCGAATACCGAACACACCGTGATGTCACGGACAGCAGGTGCCTTGAATCCATTACGGTGCGGAGAGCAAAAGAGACGCCCCTGACTCATCATGAAAGAGCAAGGAGGCGGGGAGATGAATTAGGGGGCCAAGAACTGAACCGCTTGTCACTTTTTCCATCAGGCCAAGGCCACAGGTCTGAAAGGAAAACAAGCGGGGATGTCACGTTGATCCACGGTGACAGGAAATGGAGGTGGCCTTTGGCTGAAGGCAGGCAGGTGATAGAAAAGCTGCATTTGATGTTATAAAAAATACTTGTTAAAAAAAAAACTTGTTACTAACCTGTTATTTTCTAGCTCAGGGGTCAGCAACCTTTCCTGTCGAAAAAGCCCTTTTAGGCCAAAAAAATTACAAAAAAAATCTGTGTGTAGCCGCAAAACATTTATTTTGATGAAGGAAACAGTTAGTGTTAGTCTAATATACTGAGGGCCCAAAAGATAAAATTTTTCATTCTACATTTTTCATGCATTTTAATATTTTTCTGCCTCTGTCAAATGTCTGACATTTTTGGCAATTTTATTGACATTATGGTAATTTTCTGCCTTTCTTCTTCCTTTTTTTTTTTTTTTTGTTATAGCTATTTTTAAAAAAAAATCAGCATTTTTTGCTATCAATTTATAACATTTTGGCCAATTTTGTGTACATGTTATGGTAATTTTCTGGATTTTTTCTTTTGTTTTTGCACATTTTATGGTTACTTTTCAAAAATTTTCTTTCCTGTCTTTTTTTATTATTATTAAATTCTCTGGCATTTTTGACAATTTCATGGAGATTTTGTGGCTATTTTCTGCTTCTCCTCCAACATTTTCTGGTCACTTTTTGTACATTTTTAGGTAATTAAAAAATATAAATATATATTTCATCGTCCTATCGTCCATTGTTTTATAAGTATTAATTTTTAAATCTAAATGATTCATTCATTTAAAGAACATTTTATCTAAAAAAATATGTGCGTGTATGTGTGTATATATATATTTAATATAATTTAATATATTTAAAATGTTGTTGTCTAAATTTCTACTTAAAAAAAAATATATATATTATTTTATTTTTTAAGATCCACAGGGAGTCACATAAGGCTCCAGAGCCGCTAGCTCAAGGTCGTGACAGGTTTGGGAGATTCAATGAAACACTCTGGCACAGAATCTGATGTCCAGTTTGTGTGTGAAGTGCAGAAAAGTTTGTTGTGATGCAATATTGTAAAAGCAGTCGCTTTTCAGAAAAGATCATAAAATCGTATTCCACAGTGAACCTGCAGGCCAACCCACACATGCAGTTTGGTGATGAAATCTGTCAATAGCCTGCAGCATCCAGGTTCAGTTGATCCCGTGCTAACATTTGTAATGCGCCGCCCTCTACTTTTCTCAGCCTCACTTTACCAAATGATCACATTCATTTTGGATGGTGGGCAAAGGTAAATGGGATCTCCATTCAAATAACATCCCAGTAAAAGGATTTCCATATTTAACAGATTTGAAGTTTCAAAACGTGTATCAAAAGTAAATTCTAATGATTTCTGTTGACATTCCCTGCAGCCTTCCTTGTTGGTTCGTTGGGACCAGAGGCAAGTCTTTCGCATTTTAAAGCATCTATTTTTTTTTTTTTTGAAAGTGCTTAACGGTTCTTACTCAAGCAAATATCTTAAATAATAAATATTATAATGCTGTTCAACTTTGTCAAGCAAAGAGATGCTCACATGTTTATGGTGTAATGCCAGTAGGGCGCGTATGACCTCAGGGAATTTTCTTCTTTTTTTTTGACATACTCTAATACAGTGTAATTGTACATCCACTACTGTAGGTGGCAGTGGCGCTGTCAGGAGTGTTAGCTCGTCTGCTCGACGAATTATACTATTTATGGCAGAGAGTTGGTGTATGTGATGAAACATTTTCTTCTTCCTGGGGTGGCGTAACAAAAAATAATAACACCATAAAACTCATTTATATTGTCAAATCTTTCAAAAGAGCTCCCTTCTTGTTTCTCTTGGTGCCATGTTTGCTACCTTGTCTACTTTTGTCTACATGTTTGTTTACGTTAACCTACTTTAACCTTAATCTGACTCTCTATGTGTCTACGAAGCAGTTTGTTAAAAAGTACTATACAAATAAAAGCGTATTATTGACCTTCTCATGCACGCACAGACAAGCACGCCTTCCTGCCTAACAACAGGATGTTCTAATACTGATTTGTCAGCTTTTGTCCATTAGATGATACACAAACACATACATTATTGGGTCACAGTTGTTCCTGAATAAATATCAGGGCCCCATCTATCTACGGAAACAAATACGCAATCGGAAACTTTCCCCACTCACAGGTAACCAGGCAACCGCTGGATGAGTGACTCAGGAAAGGCAGAGGGGAGCTGACTCAGAGCGGCTGTGACGTAAAGGATGTAGGACACACACACGTCGCGTACATGCACACACGCATCAGGTCAAGAATCAATCTTGTCGGTTTCAGATGTCATAACAAAAACCAATCTGTGCAACAAGCAGCGGTTATCAACCCTTCAGAACACATTTCATGTCCTCGTGTAAGAAAAATGTGTCCCGTCCGTCTTGTTAGTTTATATAAAGTTTTGAACTCTGAAAGAAAAATAAAATGAACAGGAAAAGTAAGATCAGTGGAGGCAATAGGCATATGAGGCGTAGTACCTTTTGAAATCCAGCTGATGGCATTAGTGCCCCTGTTTGCAGTATTCTTGATGTCCAACGGTCATGATAGAGCCCTTATAAACTGATTAGTCACAACTTAAGTGATTAATTAATTGTTTCACTGTACTTAGCTAACTTAATTTCTGATTTTAAGAATGTAAGGAAAGCCAAATTGGAAAGTAGGCAGCGTAGATTTAAAGGGAAGGTTATGTAATGCCTTATCATATCCAGCAGATAGCACTGTTGCTTTCCCTTTTATTGCCACGCTTGGAAAAAAAAAGAAGAAACTAAACGCACATTAAAGTCCCTAAAAAGCAAAAAAGAAAAAAAAGTTTTTTTAAACACTACAAGGATTTTAAAAATTCTTTAAAAAAAAGTTTTTAAAAATGAGGCTTCAAATTATTTTATTTTTTTAAAGGCCATTCTTTCAGCTCTCCATGTTAGCCACGCCCCCAAGATTAGGAAAAATAATTTCAACAAATCACTTAATTCACTTTACAGGGTCAAATGGCGTTTTTATTTTGAAGCCCTATTTGCAAATAATTAATAAACTGAGATAAAAACCTTTCATTACAATCCAACTTAATTGTCTAATAAGGTTTAGAAAGAAAGAAAGAAAGAAAGACAAACCAAGAAGAAAAGTATAGGATCATTTTAGCCACTTACCACCAGGTGGCACCCATTGTTCATGTTTTCACCTTGATGTTTAATTTGGAAAGCTGACATTCTGTTTTCTGACCAAAGGCATCAACCCTTTGAAAGCATCCATTCCCTGTCCAATTATTAACTCTTCCATTCCTGTTCAGTTCTCCACTGCTTTAAATTGCCAAATAATCCCCGGCAGCCCAAATGCAGATTCAGGTACTGAGGATTTAACAAAAATATGAACTCTTATTTGCTTGGTGGCACCAATTGCTTTTTTTTTAAGCATAAATTGCAGCCTTGGAGGAATGACACTACCTGTTTTGGGTGACGAGTGCAGGTAGGCTTAATGCAAATGGTAAAGGGACACTTCTTTGACATGTTGAGTAGCTAATGATACTAGAAAATCAGATGCTAGTGGTTAGCACATTTCCCTCACAATTCTGAGATTCGGGGCCTTTGTCGCGGTAGCTCATGAGATCCTTATCTCTTGATTAGAACAGTTTTAACAGATTCATACTTGTCAGAAGCTTTCATGAAGAAAGCCTTGG